>NC_072408.2:99693750-101010000 GCF_028858775.2 Pan troglodytes
GTGGAGGTTGCAGTGAGCCAAGATCATGTCACTGTACTCCAGCCTGGGCGACACAGCAAGACTCCTTCTCAAAAAAAAAGAATATTTGTAGTCATTCATTAAATCAAAGATTTTTTTAAAATAGTAATTAGCAAAATCATGATAAAGTTATTACACATACAATTCTGCTAATTAAAGGTAGCAAGAAATAAACTTGTTTTGCTTCCATCAAGTACACCACAATTCTAAAATTCCCCTCTATTAGAGATACAAAAATAAAATGGAATGTGTGTGGCAGTGGTGCTTCGGCACTGTAAGCAACAAGTAAATATATTATAACTTTGAAGGTTCTATGGAAAGTAAGTTTTATTAGAATGTACAGCTTTTACATATAAGAATGGTCATCCTCTCTTGATTCTATAAAAAAAAAAAATACAATTCCCTTTAAAGATCACTGTTCCCCAAGGCTCTCTCATTGACCTCCTCCTCTTCTGACTCAGCATTCTCCCAGGTATATAACGATGCAATGGTTTTAGCTATCACTGACATGCTGATGACTCCCAAATCCATCTATCTAGCCAATAACTCACTCCAGAATTCTTCTGGATCTTTAACAACATATATCTCTACCTGCATCCCACAGGCATCTCAAATACAACAAATGCAAGACTCATTTTCCAAACCTCCTTTTCTCATCAACGCCCACCTTTCACCTAAACTAGAAACCTAAAAATTTGGCTAAACTACTCACTACTCTCCCTCTCACTCATTTCTAATAAAACATTAAGCATAAACATTTCTCCTTTCCATCTTCTCATCTCCATCCTCATTGCAGCTGCTCGTGTTCGGATACTCAGTATCTCTTGTCCAGACTCTGCAATAACATTAGAAACAGTGCTCCTATATCCAGTCTTCCCTCTTCCTAATTAATCTTCCACAGAGCTGCCAGAGGAATCTTTCTAAAATAGATTCTTCAATATCCTTCAGCAACCTTTATCATCAATATGGCATACAAGGTTCTGCATAACCATTCCCCTAACAACCTATGCAGTCTGATCTCCAGACACTCCCTCACCATACTTCAACAATACTAAAATACCTGCGTTTCCCTGAGCACGCCATCATACTTCAAATTTCTGTGCCTTTGCGTATACTGCTTTTTCCCTCCAGGAGCACCCTCATTAGCTTGTCAAGTTCCTATACTCACTGTAATACACAGCATATTGGATTTTTTTCATCCATATTTCCATAATGGCCACAGGTGGTACTTTAAACATACTATATTTTTCTATATTGTATATTTATTCACTGAAATATGAATGAACATGGCAGTGCAAAAATTGGCCCAAAAAAAGAAGATCTTTAATAGCTTATAGATTATAAAATCTTCCAAGAGAGAAAATGAGCTAAGCAATAAGTACTCTGAGCACGTAAAAACTAAAAATAAATAAATAAAAAACCTGCTCCTTGAATGCTGATGCCAAAAAATGTACATCCTCATTTATTATTTGTGCACATTATGTGGCAGAATCAAGGCTCACTGTTTATTGGGGATACTGATATGTAGACAAATATTACCATACAATGCTATATAATACAATTATATATAAAGAATTACAGGAACACAGGAGAAGTATCCAACTCCACCTGTGGCAGCAGTTAATACTTTACAAAAATACATATACACATACATATTATATATGTGTCTCATCTCCATCCTCATTGCAGCTGCATAGTGTATGTGTGTGTGAGAGAGAGAGAGACACAGTCACTGGAATTCAGTACGAAAGAATAAATAGGAGTTTACCTGGCAGAGAGAAAAGCATTCTAAGCAAATGGAGGAGCATAGACAAAGGTGCAGGAAACACTATGAATAGTCATGTTACATTTAGGAAACAGAAGGCTTCTAGGTGTGTTCTGATCACAGAGCCAGAATGAAGGGCAGGGGCACAACAGGTGATAAATGCAATAATCTCCTATGAAACTCCTGAAATGAGCAAACGGTAGTATTGAGGATGTGCCTCTGGACATCAGAATACAGTAATGCCATTAGGCTCCAGAGATATGGTACTCAACATTGTCTTCTGAATGAATGAATGCTCCCAGTCAGGATGTTAGTCTAGCTGCTGTTATTCTCTTTTTCTTCAAAACCATCTGTTGGCATTCTTAGATCTCCTACCCACTGTTGTACAACACTAGTAGATATGCCTTTAGTGCAACAGTACATGTACCCATATAATGTTTAGCCTGTCATTTCTCTTTTGTGTCTCAACTTCTGCTAATAACTAGAAAGCAAATGAAAAAGTGTTCCTCGGAGAAGCTACATCCCTATTACACGATTTAATCTTCACAACTGTGGCTTTTTGACTATTGGCTCCACTTTCAGGTTTGGGCTCCAGATACCTAAGTGTGCCAGAAAGCTAATGATCACACTGAGGTATGCCATACCTTCTTACAACTTCCAAAAATTACCAGATTAATACCCTGAAATAAATGATTCATTCCTAATGAGAAATTTCAGAAATCAGTAACATACATTTCATTATAGAAATATTCCACATAAGTGAATTTTCCATGTGATTCAGATTTCCTTGTTTAAATAAAACTTAAATTTCGGGACATTTCTAATAAAAATAAATCTTTCTAAAATACATATAATTCCTCACCTTCTCAAATAGATGATATTAAACCTTTGCCTAATACCTCCAAGACATAAATATTTATCACTGAAAAGATGTCTTCTACCCTATTAATTCTGGCAAGCCTCTTTAATTCTTATATCCACATTTTATAGTTTCCCTGCTCTGTATTTCAACAGTCATTACTAAAAATTCTTAGCATACTAGCTCTGGGAGTGCTAACTTGCAATAAATGGGATGGGTAGATTAAAAAAAAAGTTTATTAAAACCCATCATTCATTTAAAATAAAAGTATAATGAGTTTAGAATGAGTGCCTCAGGGATGTCCCATGAACAGATCGCATGACCTTTAGTTCATGGACTTTGAAAACCAATTTGATATAAGAGACTCCTCTATTTTTTTCTAAATGATGTCCAAGGGGATCGAGGTTGCTAGATAGATAAATTCCAGAGAAAGGCTGTTAGCTAACAATAACACACTAAAACTAGCCAGCTACATTTATTTCCCTTAGTCATTTCAAATTTGTCACCAACTTCCAAAAAACACAATTTACTTAAGATTTAAAACAATATATTCAATACTTCCAGAGTTTGGTTATCTGTAATCCTTTCTCATATCCACTGCAACTAAGAACTTACCTTAACTGGAACTTAAGGTACTCCTGTTGTACCAAGTATCCTTTTAGTTAAAAGAAAAAGCCCTGGCCGGGCGCAGTTGTTCATGCCCATAATCCCAGCACTTTGGGAGGCCAAGGCAGGCAGATGACTTGAGGCCAGGAGTTCTAGACTACCCTAGCCAACATGGTGAAACCCCATCTCTACTTAAAAAAAAAAAAAAAATACAAAAAATTAGCTGGGCATGCTGATGCACCCTTGTAGTCCCAGCTACTCGGGAGGCTGAGGCAGAACAGTTTGAACCTGGGAGGTGGAGGTTGCAGTGAGCCAAAATTGCACCACTGCACTCCAGCCTGGGTGACACAGTGAGATTCTGCCTCAAAAAAAAAAAAAAAAAAAAAAAAGGAAAGCCCTTATTTTAAGTGCGGAGTAGGTGAGATTATTACTTTTGATTTTGGCTAGTCCATCAAGAAGAAAAGTTGACCCACAAGGTCCAGAAGGATAACATGTGATAAAATGCTAAGCAGATTTTCAAGAATCTTTTATGCCTCCAGCTTTGCTTGCACTGCTTCAGCCAGTTTAACTGGTATCATCCTACATGCACCCATTTTCTCCACCACAGTTAAAATCTCTGGTTTAACTGTCCTCCTATAAAGTTTTTCCTGAGTTCCTCTTATGCTGAATTAGCCACTGCACTTTTTGCAAATAATACCTATCATAGAAACCTCCTGGGGTAGAGATTGTACCTTATTCACCTATTATCTCCCTCACCTGCCAAAATATCTGCCACATAAAAGGTACTCCATTAATGTGTCAAATAACTAAATGTTGTTAAGAATCCTTTCTTATATACATAATTACCTCATAGAAAAAAGTAATTTTTGGTCTTTCTGGTGCAAAAGGTTGCATTATTTTATAAGATTTATAAAATATTTTTTAAAAGCTATGTTTCCTTTGTTTTTGGAATACCACCGTGATTTTCAAAGAAAACACATTATCAGGATGATCTGAGAAATTCTTTTCAGCCTGAAAATGGGCAGCGCTTCCCCTAACTTGCTCCCCTCCTCAGCCTTTGTTACGTGCAGCCTCAGATACTGGGAAATACTGAGAAATATTTTTGGACTGATCCACTGTTACTTATGAGAGTATGTCATTCTGTCACCTTCCTCAAGTCTAGGGGTGTTAAAACAAAAATTGAGACAGTCTGAGATTCAAGTTCTAACGCTGTATATTTTCCTGAATAGGGACAATAACTGTTCATATGCAAAGTCTCTTTCCTTTTTTTTTGGCGGTGGTGGGGCAGGGACGGGACAGAGTCTCACTCTGTTGCCCAGGCTGGAGTGCACAGGCATGATCTCGGCTCACTACAACCCCTGCCTCCCATGTTCAAGCGATTCTTGTGCCTCAGCCTTCCCTGTAGCTAGAATTACAGGCACATGCCACCACACCCAGCTAGTTTTTGTATTTTTAGTAGAGACAGGGTTTCACCATGTTGGCCAGGCTGGTCTCAAACTCCTGACCTCAGTGGTCAGGCTGGTCTCAAACTCCTGACCTCAAGTGATCTGCCCACCTCAGCCTCCCAAAGTGCTAGGATTACAGGCGTGAGCCACAGTGCCCAGCCTCAAAGTCCTTTTTCTATGTAAGAGCAAAGTATTTTATACTAAAGCATTTTAATACATCCATTAATGAAACATTAACAAAATAATAAAAATATAACTTACCAATGTTGGAATAATATTCACTTAATATTTTGATTTCATGGCAAAATTGATACAAAATATTAACTTAAATTTCTGTATTTATTTACAAATTCACAAAAAGATAGCTGCAAACAGTAAGAGAAACCACGCAGACTTCCCAAGAGCCTCTTTTCCTTATTGAAACTTCCTTTAAGCATGCATAATTAGAGCAATCCATATTCCCTTGTAGCATAAAAAGTTAAGCAACACCGAGGCAAGGAAAAACCAGCTATTTTGAGCAACCCAAAACCAAGCTGCTAAAACAAAATATACAGGACCCACAGTAATACTGGAGTCATTAAGAAGTTCCTGTCCTCTTGTTTCATTTTCATCGTGCACTTTCTGGTAATGCTTCAATAAATCAATAGCAGTTATACATCTTTTCATACATAAGGGGCAGATGAAACCCTGTGAAATAACAACTTTTAGAAAAATATACAGAAAAATATTTTTATAAAACAAGACAATGCAAATAGAAATAACAAGAAAATAACTAGTGTATCTCTTCTGGTATACGTAAGGAAAATTTTCAAGTGGTAACTGTACAAAAGGTGAAAATCTATCCAAAGTAGGACTTCTAAAATTAGTTCCCATCCTTATGCTATAAATTTGCATTGGTTCAATTCCTTTTCATTATGGTATCCAGTTGCTTCAGTTAGAATATTATTTTGTTTATGACACTTTTAAAAAATTCTTTCTGCTTATGATACTTTGTCCTTACCTATGTAAGACCTATTATCGGCAAGTTAGCTTTTATTTTATTTATTTATTTATGAGACAATTTCACTCTGTTGCCCAAGCTGTAGTGCAATGGTGCCATCTCAGCTCACTGCCATCTCTGCCTCTGGGGTTCAAGGGGTTCTTGTGCCTCAGCCTCCCGAGTAGCTGGGACTACAGGCGCGTACCACCAGGCCCAGCTAATTTTTTTTTTTTTTTTTGAGACAGAGTCTCACTCTGTCGCCCAGGCTGGAGTGCAGTGGCACGATCTTGGCTCACTGCAACCTCCTCCTCCCAGGTTCAAGCAATTCTCCTGCCTCGGCCTCCTGAGTAGCTGAGACTACAGGCATGTGCCACCACACCTGGCCAATTTTTGTATTTTTAGTAGAAATGGGGTTTCACCATATTGGCCAGGCTGGTCTCCAACTCCTGACCTGAGAAGATCTGTCTGCCTCGGCCTCCCAAGGTACTGGGATTACAGGCGTGGGCCACCACGCCCAGCCGAGATCAAGAAATTACTGGCAAGTATAACAAATACTTTTATGTCATATAATGTGTTCAACAAAGAAGTTCTCTTTGAAAGTAATTTAATGAAAGTAATTTTTAGTCTTTACTATATTCCACTAGGTTGAGATCCCATTCTTCCCCACACCCATAATTCCCAGCAGATGATTCTTCCTTGTAATTTTCTGAGCCAAATAAAACCATCTTCAAACAGTATTTTAAATTACATATACCTAACAATATCTATATTTTAAAATATGGGCTGTTATACTGATGTATGTATGGCTTGAGGTTTTGTCAAATAAGAATAATAGGATGAGGGGCTGGGCATGGTGGCTCATGCCTGCATCCCCAGCACTTTGGGAGGCCAAGGCAGGCAGATCACTTGAGGTCAGGAGTTCGAGACCAGTCTGGCCAACATGGTGAAACCCCATCTCTCATAAAAATACAAAAATTAGCCAGGCATGGTGGTGTGCACCTGTAATCCCAGCTACTAGGGAGGCTCAGGCCAGAGAATGGCTTGAACCCGGGAGGGGGAGGTTGCAGTGAGCCAAGATCACACCACTGCACTCCAGCCTGGGTGACAGAGTCAGACTCTGTCTCAAACAAAAAAAAGAATAATAGGATGAGAGACTAGAATTGAAAGCATCAGGGAGAAAGTAAATAAAATGAAGACAGCAATAAGCATGAAATGTTATAACATCATGAGTGTCAGTGTCAAAAATAGATGTGGACTTGGGTCTTGGGTCTCAACCAATGCCTGATTATATGACCTTAAGGAAATCACTTTGCTTTGCTTAAATGTCCTTATCTATAAAATGGGGCTAATACTAGCACCTATTCTTCTAGAGTTTTTGTGTATATAAAATACTAAATACAGTGCTTGAGATATTGTAAGTGCTCAACGAATATGAATTGTCATTAGATGTACGCTTAAAGATGAAAGGGAAAGACTGAGAGACTAGATGAAAAGATAGCAATTAAAAACCTAGATTACTCAGCAAGGCCAAGGAAATGAAGTAATGAGAATATGAAGAAGAAAGTTTGTGAAAGGATAGACAATTATAGTAAAGAATGGGGAGATATGACTTTAATATTTCAGGTGAAACTATTGTGCCTGATGATACAGTAGAAGGTACTGCCATGGAATTAAGTAGCAAGAAAAGAGATACGAAAGATCATTGACATTGACAACATTAAGGAACTGGGAGGTTAAAATGTTCCTTGAGTTATCAAAGTCACTTAGAATAGCAAGGAGAGAGAGGAAGACTGAAAACAGATGCCAGATGGGAAGCAAGACAGGGTAGCAATTAAGAGCTAGGCTTGGGCTTGAATCCTGGATTCATATCACTCTTAGTAGCTATGAGACCTTCAATTGCCTCATCTGTTAAGTGGAATAACAATAACACCTACTTCATATGAATCTCATGACAATTAAATAAGATAATACATGCAATGCACTTATCATTGTACCTGGTACAAAGAAAACATTCAGTAAATGTTAGCTATCATTACTTTAATTATTCCTTTTGTTAATAACCTTTAAAGGAGATTATCCAGGGGATGAAAATGAGGAATATGAGTTCATCTTTTTTTTTTAACTGATGAAAGAGTTGTCTTCCAGATGACCACAGTCTCAAGTGCTAGAACTACAGAACAATTCTTCTTTAAAAGATGCTTCAGCCCAGCACAGTGGCTCACACCTGTAATGCCAGCACTTTGGGAGGCTAAAGCAGGCAGATCGCTTGAGCCTAGGAATTTGAGACCTGCCTTGGCAATATGGCAAATTCCCATCTCTACAAAAAATACAGAAAAAAAAAATTTAGCCAGGCATGGTGGCATGCACCTATAGTCCCAGGTACTTAGGAGGTTGAGGTGGGAGGATCACTTGAGCCCAGGAGGTCCAGGCTGCGGTAGCCATGTTCACACCATTGCACTCCAGCCCAGGCAATAGAGTGAGACCCTGTCTCAAAAAAGAAAGAGAAAAAAGAAAAAAAGAAAAAGAAAAATATGCTTCATTTGTTTTGTATTGTTTGAGACAGAGTCTCGCTCTGTCACCCAGGCTGGAGTGCAGTGGCACAATCTCGGCTCACTGCAACCTCTGCCTCCCAGGTTCAAGCGATTCTCCTGCCTCAGCCTCCCGAGTAGCTGGGATTACAGGCGCTTGCCGCCACGCCTGGCTAATTTTTGTATTTTTAGTAGAGACGGGGTTTCACCATGTTGGCCAAGCTGGTCTCGAACTCCTGACCTCAGGTGATCCGCCTGCCTCAGCCTCCCAAAGTGCTGGGATTACAGGCGTGAGCCACAGTGCCCAGCTGTTTCGTTATTGCCACCATAGCTTTAGGCTGCCTTTCACTTTACTCTTGTTTTTCACTGTTAAGTTTCCATATACAGTCATTCATTCAAAAAGTATTCACTTGCTGGTATTCTACCATGCAGTAGGGTAACTGTGGTTAACAGTGAAATATTGTATATCACAAAATAGCTAAAAGACAGCCTTTTGAATGCTCTCACCACAAAGAAATGATACATGAATAAGGTGATGGATACACTAACTACACTGATCGGATTATTATACAACATACATATGTATTGAACATCAAAATGTAACCCACAAATAGGTGTAATTAAAATGTGTCAATTTAAAAAGTAAATAAATTTTTTTAAGTAATATATGATTTTTTAAAAATCACATGGGCATGTGATTACTATGTTCTAGCTGTTGTGGTATGGTGCTAAGAATACAATGATAAATAAGACAAGGTCTTCACCCTCAAGAAGCTTACAGACTCTCTGAAAAAGTTACCCAAAAAAATGACATTTTAGGCCAGACACAGTGGCTCATGCCTATAATCCTAGCACTTTGAGAGGCTGAGGCAGGCGGATCACAAGGTCAAGAGATCAAGACTATCCTGGCCAATGGTCTATTAAAAATACAAAAATTAGCTGGGCATGGTGGCACGCACCTGTGGTCTCAGCTACTCGGGAGGCTAAGGCAGGAGAATCGCTTGAACCCAGGAGGCAGAGATTGCAGTGAGCTGAGATTGCACCACTGCACTCCAGACTGGGCGACAGAGTGATACTCTGTCTCAAAAAAGAAAAACTTACATTTTATGCCCCACTAATCAGAAAATCCTATTAAATCCACATTGAAAATGCATCCAGAATCTCAGCACCTCTACTGTTACCACTCTGCTCCAAGTCACCATCACATTGTACACAGATCATTACAACAGCCTCCTAACACTCTTTGCTCCTACCTTCACCCCACTAACACACAGCAGCTAGAGTGTATCCCATAAAAATGCAAATCAAATCTTGTCGTTTCCTTGCTTAAAATTATCCGATAGCTTTCTACGACAGTAACAGTTAAAAACTAAAGTCTGTATAATAGTCTATAAGGCCCTACAAGAGGCAGGCCTGATCGCTGACCCAATCTCCCCCTTGCTCACTATGCTAGAGCTACACTAGCCTCCTGGTTGCTTTTTCAACGTGACAGGCATATTCCCACCTTAGAGACCTGCTGTTCCACAGACCTGGAAAAATACTTGCCCCAGAAATCCATGTGACTCATTTCCTCACCTCCTTCAGTTCTTTTTGTGTTATCCCCTCCTCAGAGAAGTCTTCCCTGATAACTATTTAAAATTGCAGCCACCAAGAACACTTTATATGCCTCCTTTCCTGCTTTATTTTTTTCAATAACACCAACTGTCTAACTTGATACATTTTTTATTTATTTATTTTTGAGACAGGGTCTCACTCTATCATCCCAGCTGGAGTGCAGTGGCAGAATCATGATTAACTTGTGGCCTCGAACTCCTGGGCTCAAGCGATCCTCCCACCTTAGCCTCCCGAGTAGCTGAGAATACAGGTGCATGCCACCACTCCTGGCTAATTTTCTTTTTTATTTTTTGTAGAGATGGCATCTCCCTATGTTGTCCAGGCTGGTCTTAGGCGATCCTCCCACCTCAGCCTCCCAAAGTGCTAAGATTACAGGCGTGAGCCAACATGCCTGGCCAATACATGTTTAGTATGTTTTTATTTTTGCCTATTTCCACCCACTTGAATGTAAGCTCCACCAGGATAAATATTTTTTAGTTTATCCTAACAAATGGGTAAAAGGGAGCTCTTTAACCCATCCCACCACGTGAGGACACAGGGATAAGACCCTATCTATGAACCGGGAAATGGGCCCTCATCAGACATCAAATCTGCCAGCACCTTGATCTTAGACTTCTCATACTCTAGAACTATGAGAAATAAATTTCTGCAGTTTATAAGCTACTAAGTCTGTGGTATTTTATAATAGCAGTCTGAACTTACTAAGATAAGCAGGTGAGGTACAGCGATTAGCTTATGGAAAAGCCCAAGAAAAGAAAAAACTTGGCACACTATAAAAACAGAGAATTCGATATGCCCGGATCAGAGTATCAAGAAGACTATGAGAAGAAATGAAGCTATAGAGGTAAAAAGAAAGCTGATCACCAAAAAAAAAAAAAAGATAAATAAACAACAACAAAAAAACTTCTAGAACAAGCTAAAGAATTTAGACTTTATTCTAAGGACAATTAATTGAAAGCCATTAACCTGGGTGTTGTTTTTTTTTTGTTGTTTTTGAGACAGAGTCTTGCTTTATCACCTAGACTGGTGTGCAGTGGCACGAGCTCAGCTCACTGCAACCTCTGCCTCCCAGGCACAAGAAATTCTCGTGCCTCAGCCTCCCGAGTAGCTGGGATTACAGGCATGTGCTGTCATGTCCAGCTAAATTTTTTTTCTTTTTTCTTTTTTCTTTTTTTTTTTTTTTTTGTATTTTTAGTAGAGACAGGGTTTCTCCATGTTGGCCAGGCTGGTCTCAAACTCCTGGCCTCAACTGATCCGCCAGCCTGGGCATCCAAGTGCTGAGATTTCAGGCATGAGCCACCATTCCTGGCCTAACCTGGGTTTTAACCAGGAAAATGGCATCATAAAATCCTAGCGATATTTTAAAAGAATAGATTCAATTGGAAGAGAGAGGAGATAGGAGGTGGGTAACATCAGATAAAAGGAGGACAGTTACAATAATATGTGAGGGTTAATGATTGATGGTAGTCTGTGTTAAGGCAGTAACAGAATGGATTAAAATTATTGCTTAAGCAATTTCAATAGAAAAGGTTTTCTGAGAAGGTGATAATTGAACTAAAATTAAAATAATTTTTTTTTTTTTTTTGAGACAAAGTCTTGCTCTGTCACCCAGGCGGGAGTGCAGTGGTGCGATCTTGGCTCACTGCAACCTCCACCTTCTGGGTTCAAGTGATTCTCCTGCTTCAGCCTCCTGAGTAGCTGGGACTACAGGTGCGTGCCACCACACCCTTTAGTAGAGATGGGGTTTCACCATGTTGGTCAGGCTGGTCTCGAACTCCTGATCTCGTGATCTTGGCCTCCCAAAGTGTTTGGATTATAGGCATGAGCCACCACGCCCGGCCTAGGAAATGAGATTTGATAGGTAGGTGGAGGCCACAAACGCAGGGCCTTATAGACCATGATAAGATATAATGGAATTTATTTTGCATAATAGGAAGCCAATGAATTTTCTTTTTTCTTTTCTTGCTGGGAAGCATAGCCTCCAGCAGAAGCTGGAAGCAGGCATTTCCTAAAGCCAATGAAGATTTTAATTCAGGGAATGGCCTGATCTGATTCCAGTCCTTGTGGTTGCTCTTTGGAGAAGTGACCTAAAATGATAAGGATAATACACCCTTATGATCATCTAGGTGACCAGCAGAAACAGAAAGAAGAAGATAAGACCAGGCACAGTGGCTCACACTTGTAATCCTAACACTTCAGGAGGCCAAGGTGGGAGGATTGCTTGAAGCCAGGAGCTTGAGACCAGCTGGGGCAATATAGCAAGACCCCTCGCTACAAGAAAATTAAAAATTAAATTTCCATACAGCTTCCTTTGGAAAAAACAAAAACAAAAAACAAAAAAGGTGGGGGAACGGACTGAAGATATATCTGGGGGCTAAAATGAATAGGACTTATCATGTACTGAATATGGTGGATGAGGAAAAGGAAGAATCAAGTTTACTCTGAAATCCTGAGCTTCAATATCTGAGATTTTCTACAATTTTCAGCTTTCTGAGACAGCTAAAAGAATAGCAAGTTGAATGTTGGGGTAGGAAAGAGTGGAGGGCAAGAATTTAACTTAAACATTAAATTTAGGACAAATATTAAATTTAAAATGCATATTAAAGTCCTAAGCTTCCACCTTAAGAATCTAGAAAAAAGATGAGCAAACTAAATCCAAAGTAAGTAGATGGAGGAAATTAAATATAAAAGCAGAAACCAATAAAAGAGGAAAGCAAAACACAGAGAAAATTAACAAAGTCAAAAGTTGGCTACCTTAAAAATTAATAAATGGATAAACTAATAGGAATAATTAGGAAAGAAAGAAAAGGATAAAATATTTTATCTCTTACCAAAATCATGGGATATCACTACAGATGCTATAGACATTTATGCCAATAAATTCAACACATTAGATGAAACAACAGATTCCTTAAAAACACAATTCACCAAAACTGACTCAAAAAGAAACAGAGAATCTGAGTAATAATCAATACACTTCCCAAAAAGAAAGCTCCAAGCCCAGATGGTTTTACTAGTGAATTCTAGCAAACATTCAAGGTATAATTAGTGCCTATTTCTTTCGGAAAATATACGAAGCAGTGCTCCCTAATTTATGAGGCCAGGAAAACCCAGATACCAAAACCTGATACAAACATTTCAAAAAAGAAAATTACAGACTGATATCCCTCATGACCAAATGAAAAGGTCCCCCAAAAATACATAAACAAATGAAATCCAGCAGTATACATGCTGAGCACCCATTATCTGAAATGCTTGAGACACTTTTGGATTCTGGATTTTTTTTTTTTTTTTTTTTTTTTTGTATTTTGGAATATTTACATGATACTTACCAGTTGGACATCCTAATCCAAAAAATCCAAAATCTGAAATGAACATCATTTCGGCACTCAAGTTTGGAATTTTGGAGCATTTCGGATTTTGAATTTTCAGATTAGGGATGCTCCACCTGTATTAAAATAGTAATAACAACACAGCAAGACCAAGTGGAGCTTATCCTAGAAACAAGAGTAGATCAACATTCAAAAATCAATGTAAATCTTCACAATAACGGAAAGAGAAAATCATATTATCATCTCAATAGATGTGGGAAAAGCATTTGGCAATATTCAAAATTCATTCAAAGGGAAGGGGGAGGGGAAAAGAAGGGAGAGAGGGAGGGAGGGAAGGGGAAAAGCTCTCAGAAAACTAGAAAGCATCCTTAAGCTGATCAGAAAAAAACCCATGGCTACCATCATTCTCAGTGGTAAAAACCTTAAATGCTATTCCCCTAAGTTCACAAAGTAAAATACTTACTCTCCCCAATTCTATTTAATATTTGACCCAAATTAAGGCCCAATATTGTGTGCTGCCTTGACATCTGGTGAAAGTGGGAGGGCCTCAAATGGCCTAACCAGAAGTTTGCCTCCCCATTCTCCTCCCACAGATAAGGCTGCCTACTCAAACAGCCCTTCTGATCACAGGGACTAGGCACAGTCCCTGCTTATCCCTACGTAGTGGGTTTCCCATGTCCTGGTCCCCTGCCAGCCCACAGACTTATCCAAACAATCCAATCATATCCTTCTTTAGGAACCAGAAGGCACCCCAGACTCTTGATACTACCAAGCCTGCCTCCCACAGCCCCTGGTTGTTCATTTTGTTCCCAAATGTAATCTACATGTAGCCATGCATGGCATGTAGTGTCCTACTCCCCTAGGCTGTAAACATAAAACAAACTGCTGTTGATCTCAACTGTCCAGTGTCACGTGTTACATGTTCAGCCATTCCCATAACCTGGGGCAAAATCCCTCCTTCACTACACAGTAAATAGGAGGCAATGAAAACACTGGCAAATGCAAATGACTTGCACCCAGTATAAAGGAGTCTTACAATTCAATAATAAAAAGACAATCCAATGTTTTTGTTTTTTTTTTGAGTTGTGGTCTCACTCTGTCACTCTAACTGGAGTGCAGTAGTGCAATCTCGGCTCACCGCAGCCTCCACCTCACAGGAGCAAGTGATTCTGCTGCCTCAACCTTTCAAGTAGCTGGGATTACACGCACACGCCACAGTGCCTGGCTAATTTTTTTTGTTGTTGTTGGAGGGGGACGGAGTCTCACTCTGTCGCCCAAGCTGGAGTATAGTCATGCAATCTCGGCTCACTGTAAGCTCCACCTCCCAAGTTCTCACCACTCTCCTGCCTCAGCCTCGCGAGTAGCTGGGACTACAGGCACCCACCACCATGCTCGGCTAATTTTTTTGTATTTTTAGTAGAGACGGGGTTTCACGGTGTTAGCCAGGATGGTCTTGATCTCCTGACCTCATGATCAGCCCGCCTCGGCCTCCCAAAGTGCTGGGATTACAAGCGTGAGCTACCGCACCTGGCTTAATTTTTAAAATAGGCATTTCCAGTTCCAGAAAAAATGGCATAGATGCACTTTTCCTTATTCCTTCTGCCAAGTACAGCTAAAATTCATGGACATTACATATAAAACAAATGTAAGAAGACTCTGAAAGATACAGAGAGGAAGGCAGACCAGTTAGTGATCTCAGGAGACAAGGAATGACAGACTGATGAGTTCTTTGCCTCATATATTCTGAAATGAATACTAGAGAAGCCAGCAATCTGGAAACACCAGACCATGCTAACAAGAAAAGCCTGCTCTCTCTAGGCACATGATCAGGGAAGAGGTAGTCCTCCCACTGCTAAATCTGACTGGCTTTTTAGAAAACGGGCTCAGTGTAGTAGATCATGCCTGTAATCCCAGCACTTTGGGAAGCCGAGGTGGGTGGACTGTTTGAGCCCAGGAATTCAAGACTAGCCTGGGCAACATGGCAAGACCCCACCTCTATGAAAAAAAAAAAACAAAAATTATCAGGGCCATGGTGATGTGTGCCTATGGTCCCCAGCTACCTACTCTACTCGGGAGGCAGTGGTAGGAAGATCACTTGAGCCCAGGAGATCGAGCAGTGATCACACCACCACAATCAGCCTGGGCAACAGAGTGAGATGGAGAGGAGGAGGGGAGGGAAAGAAGGAACGGAGGGAAGGAAAGGAAAAGGAAGAAAGGGAAAGAAAGGCGATGCAGTACTGAGATACTACAACATCTGGAGGTCAGTTGAAGAGGTAGGAAAAACACCAGAAGAGAGGTATCAGAGAAGCACAAGAAAGACTGCGTTATTAGACAGCAAGAGTCGACTGGACTAAATGCGTCTAAGAAGTAAAGTAAGATGAGGACAAAGAAGTACAGATGAGAATTAGTAAAAGACAGGCCATTAGTGAGTAGTTTCAGTGGAAAAACTGAGGATGGAAGCCAGCTTGGAATAGGATAAACAATAAACAAAGACATTTACTTCTAGCAATATGGTGTACTAAACAGTCTGAACTGTCCTGATGAAAACAACGAAATGATATAAAATATCACTTATTACCTTATGTATTACATATATTATATATGTTATTACAGCTGACCCTCGAACACCGCAAGTTTGAACAGTGTGGGTCCACTTACAGGTGGATTTTCTTCCACCTCTGCCTCCTCTGAGACAGCAAAACCAACTCCATTTCTTCCTCCTCCTCCTCCTCCTCCTCATCCTACTCAACATAAAGACAAAAATGAAGACCTTTATGACCTTCCACTTAAAGAATAGTAAATATATTTTCTCTTTGTTATGACGATTTTCCTTTTCTTTTTTGGCTCTATGGAATCTTTCTAGTCATATGATTTTTCTTTTTTTTTTTTTGAGACAAAGTCTCACCCTGTTGCCCAGGCTGGAGTGCAGTGGAGTGATCTCAGCTCACTGCAACCTCTGCCTCCTGAGTTCAAGTGATTCTCCTGCCTCAGCCTCCCGAGTAGCTGGGATTATAGTCACGTGCCACCATGACTGGCTAATTTTTGTATTTTTAGTAGAGACATGGTTTCATCACGTTGGCCAGGCTGGTCTCAAACTCCTGACCTCAGGTGATCTGCCCACCTCGGCCTCCCAAAGTGCAGGATTACAGGCATGAGTCACCGTACCTGGCATCTTTTTTTTTTTTCACTTTTATTTTAGATTCAGAGGGTATATGTGCAGGTTTGTTACCTGGGTATATTGCATGATGCTGAGGTTTGGGGTACAAATGATCTTGTCACCCAGGTACTAAGTATAGTACCCAACAGTCGGATTTTCAACCACTGCCCACCCCCTTCCCTTCTCATTCTAGTAGTCTCCAGTTTCTATTGTTGCCATCTTTATGTCCATGAGTACCCAATGTTTAGCTCCCATTTATAAGTGAGAACAAGCAGTATCTGGTTTTCTGTTCCTGTGTTAATTTGCTTGGGATAACAGCCTCTAGCTGCATCAGTATTGCTACAAAGAATATGATTTTGTTATTTTTATGCCTGTGTGGTATTCTGTGGTATATATGTACCATTTCTTTTTTTTATCCAATCCACCATTGATGGGCACATAGTCCGATTCCATTTATTTGCTATTGTGAATAGTGCTGTAATGAACATACAAATGCGTATGTCTTTTTGGTAGAACGGTTTGTTTTGTTCAGATATATACTCAGTAATGGATTACTGGGTTGAATGGTAGTCCTGTTTTAAGTTCTTTAAATCTCGAAACTGCTTTCCACAGTGGCTGAACTAATTTACATTCCCACCAACAATGTATAAGCATTCTCTTTTCTCTGCAGCCTCACCAACATTTGTTTTTTAATATTTTAATAACAGCCATTCTAACTGGTGTGAGATGGTATCTCATTGTGGTTTTGATTTGCATTTCTCTGATGATTAGAGATATGGACCATTTTGTCACGTTTCTCGGCCATTTGTATGTCTTCTTCTGAGAAGTGTCTGTTCGTGTCTTTTGACCATTTTTTAATGGGGCTTTTTGCTTGTTCAATTGTTTAAGTTTCTTACAGATTCTGGATATTAGACCTTTGATATCTGCAAACTTAGCTGCACAGTTTGCAAATATTTTCTCCCATTCTGCAGGCTATCTCTTTACTCTGTCGATAGTTTCTTTCACTGTGCAGAGGCTCTTTAATTAGTCCGGCTTGTCAATTTTTGATTTTGTTGCAATTGCTTTTGAGGACTTAGTTATAAATTCTCTCCCGACACTAATGTCCAGAATGATGTTTCCTAGGTTTTCTTCTAAAATTCTTATAGTTTAAGGTCTTACATTTAAATCTTTAATCCATTTTGAGCTAAATTTTTTATATGGTGAAAGGTAGGGAATCCAGTTTCATTTTTCTGCATAAGCCACATGATTTTCTTAATAATATTTTCTTTTCTCTATCTTACTTTATCGTAAGAATACAGTGAGACACGTTCATCAGCTTGTTCTTTTCTGCCCGCGGACGCCACTGAAGAAGCATCGTTAAAGTCTCTCTTCTCCCTTCCGTCATGTCTAAGTCAGAGTCTCCTAAAGAGCCCGAACAGCTGAGGAAGCTCTTCATTGGAGGGTTGAGCTTTAAAACAACCGATGAGAGCCTGAGGAGCCATTTTGAGCAATGGGGAACGCTCACGGACTGTGTGGTAATGAGAGATCCAAACACAGAGCACTCCAGGGGCTTTGGGTTCATCACACATGCCACTGTGGAGGAGGTGGATGCAGCCATGAATGCAAGGCCACATAAGGTGGATGGAAGAGTTGTGGAACCAAAGAGAGCTGTCTCAAGAGAAGATTCTCAAAGACCAGGTGCCCACTTAACTATGAAAAAGATATTTGTTGGTGGCATTAAACAATGAAGAACAACACCTAAGAGATTATTTTGAACAGTATGGAAAAATTGAAGTGACTCAAATCATGACTCACTGAGGCAGTGCCAAGAAAAGGGGCTTTGCCTTTGTAACCTTTGACAACCATGACTCCGTGGATAAGACTGTCATTCAGAAATACCATACTGTGAATGGCCACAACTGTGAAGTTAGGAAAGCCCTGTCAAAGCAAGAGATGGCTAGGGCTTTATCCAGCCAAAGAGGCTGAAGTGGTTCTAGAAACTTTGGCGGTGGTCGTGGAGGTGGTTTTGGCAGGAATGACAACTCTGGTAGTGGAGGAAACTTCAGTGGTGGTGGTGGATATGGTGGCAGTGGGGATGGCTATGATGGATTTGGTAATGATGGAACTAATTTTGGAGGTGGTGGAAGCTACAATGATTTTGGCAATTACAACAATCAGTCTTCAAATTTTGGACCCATGAAGGGAGGAAACTTTGGAGGCAGAAGCCCTGGCCCCTATGGTGGTGGAGGCCAATACTTTGCCAAACCATGAAACCAAGGTGGCTATGGTGGTTCCAGTAGCAGCAGTAGTTATGGCAATGGCAGAAGATTTTAATTAGGAAACAAAGCTTAGCAGGAGAGGAGAGCCAGAGAAGTGACAGGGAAGCTACAGGTTACAACAGATTGTGAACTCAGCCAAGCACAGTGGTGGCAGGGCCTAGCTGCTACAAAGAAGACCTGTTTTAGACAAATACTCATGGGTATGGGCAAAAAACTCGAGGACTGTATTTGTGACTAATTGTATAACAAGTCATTTTAGTTTCTGTTCTGTGGAAAGTGTAAAGCATTCCAACAAAGGGTTTCAATGTAGTTTTTTTTTTTTTTTTTTTTGCAAACATGCTGTTGATTGCTAAATGTAATAGTCTGATCATGATGCTGAATAAATGTCTTTTTTTAATGTGCAAAGAAAAAAAGAATACAGTATATAATATATATATAACATGCAAAATATGTGTGAATCAACTGTTTATATTATAGGTAAGGCTTCTGGTCAACAATAGGCTATTAGTAGTTAAGTTTTTGGGGAGTCAAAAGTTATACATGAATTTCAGCTGCACAGGAGGTTGGCACTCAAATTGTTCAAGGGTCAACTACACGCTATAAAATATAAAATATTATATAAATAGAACCAAAGTTAGCTTTCACCCTGAATATTTCTTTAATGTCCTGGAGACCATGATATTTCCAATTCAACTTAGAAGCTGTTAAAGGCACAATGTTAAAACCTACAGCTTGTCCAAAGTAGGAAGCCAAACTCGATGTAAAGGTAAAAAGGAAACAAACCTCAGAGAGACAGAGACAGAGACCAACCAAGACCTTGTCTGTACCTTAGTATTGGTGGCATATGGAAAAAACAATTTCCCCTGAGAATCCATAACCACTAATAGCCCTCAGTTAGATTAGCAGTCAGAATGTATGCTATTGTATAATCTGAAGAATTTCAAGCTCAGAACTTAATTTACGGCAGTCCCCAGTTAACAGCACCTCTCTAATGTTCCCCAGTTAACAGCACCTCTCTAATGTTCCCATCCACTAAGTGGAAGTGGATCATGACAAAGTTTTTCATCCTTGTTGTCTCTGAGTAGGCTGAAAAGGAAGAGAAAGAAGTGGAATGGGTCTTGCTGTCTCAGAGGTGGCAGAGGTGGAAGAAAATTCACATATAAGTGGACCTGCGCAGTTCAAACCTGTGTTGTTCAAGTGTCGGCTGTAATAACATATATGTAATACATAATGCTGAGCAAATCCTCTCTGCAAGAACATCGACATAGACCACAAAGAGTTTCCACTAGAAAAGTTCCAAGGAACATAAATTCACAATCGAAAAAAATTCACAAAATACACAAGAGAAAAAGCCACAAGCCATTACGAGTGACATCCAACAGAAAGAACTGGCAACAGAGTCAAACCTATGAAGTTTCAAATACTATAATGCTATAAACATTACCAGACAGAAAATATAGAATAATCATATTTGAATGTTTTAATAAATAAAAGAGAAGCTTGAAAATTAAAGCAAAGAACAAGGAACTAAGAAAAAGAAAGATCAAATTTGAAAAAAAAAAAACAATCAGAACTAGCTGGACATGGTGGCACATGCCTATAATCTCAGCTACTCAAGAGGCTGAGGTGGGAGGAATGCTTGAGCCCAGAAGTTCAAGGCTGCAGTAAAAGCTATGATTGCACCACTGCACTCCAGTCTGGGTGACAGAGCAAGATCCTGTGGAAAAAGAGAAGAGGCGAGGAGAGGGGAGGGGAGGGGAGGGGAGAGGAGGAGAGAGGAGAAGGGAAGAGAAAGGAACGGCCAGGAGGGGACTGGAGGGGAGAGGAGGGGAAAGGAGGGGAGGAGAGGGGAGGGGAGGGGAAGGGAAGAGAAAGGAAGGGATGGGAGGGGAGGGAGAGGAGGGGAGGGAAGGGGAAGGGAGGGGAGAGAAGGGAGGGGAGGGGAGAGAAGGGAAGGGAGGGGAGGAAAGGGAAAGAGAGAGGAGGGGAGGGGGAAGGGGGAAGGGGAGAAGGGGGAAAGGGAGGGAGGAAGGAAGGAAGGAAAGAAGGAAGGAAGGAAAAAAGAAAAAGAAAAGCCAGTCACGGTGGCTCACGCCTGTAATCCCAACACTTTGGGAGACCGAAGCGGGCGGATCACAAGGTCAGGAGATCGAGACCATCCTGGCTAACATGGTGAAACCCTGTCTCTACTAAAAATACAAAAAATTAGCCGGGCGTGGTGGCAGGCGCCTGTAGTCCCAGCTACTCGGGAGGCTGAGACAGGAGAATGGCATGAGCCTGGGAGGAGGAGTTTGCAGTGAGCCGAGATCCGCACCACTGCACTCCAGCCTGGGCAACAGAGCGGGACTCCATCTCAAAAACAAACAAACAAACAAACAAACAAACAAAAACAAAGAAAAAAAGAAAGAACTTCTAGGAATGAAAAAAAGACATTTAAAATGAAAATTAATGGCATATTAAACAGCAGTTATTCTCCACAGCTGAGGAAAGATTTAATTAATTGGATAATTCATTTTTTAATCCAAAATGAAAAACAAAAAAAAAGGATATAAAATATAAAACAGGCCAGGCACAGTGGCTCATGGCTGTAATCCCAACATTTTGGGAGGCCAAGGCAGGAGGATCACTTGAGGTCAGGAAGTCAAGACCAGCCTCCAACCAGAGTCACAGATGGAGACCCCATCTCAAAAACTAAAACTTAAAAATTAAAAAATAAAACAGGGAGGGGTGCAGTGGCTCACATCTATAATTCCAGCACTTTGGGAAGCTGAGGCAGGAAGACTGTTTAAAGCCAGGAGTTCAAGATCAGCCTAAGCTACATAATGAGAGCCCATCTCTACCAAAAACAACAACAACAACAACAACAAAAAGCCAGGCATGGTGATGTGCACCTATAGTCCCACTACTGGAGACGTCAGATTGGGAGAATTGCTTGAGCCCAGGAGTTTGAGGTGCAGTGAACTATGACCACGCTCCAGCCCAGGCAATAGAGCAAGACCTTGTTTAAAAAAATAAAAATAAAAAAAATACCTATGATAGAATAAATGATAAAGGGAGAAATTTTAACATACAGGAAGCCCCCAACTTAGAATAGTTTGACTTAAAATTTTTGACTTTATGACTGATTTATCAAGATGTAACCCCATCATAAATCGAGGAGCATCTGTATATCTAATCTAGGTTTCAGATGGCAATATCAGAAAAAAATTGAGGCAATAGTCAAAGACAATCACCGAGAATTTTCCAAAACACTTCAAACACACATTGGTGTGTACAGAAAGCCCAATGAGTCTCAAGCAGGATTAAACACACACACACATAACAGGAAATGAAAGAAAGAGACTAGAACAGATTAATTTATTGGCTGATT
Organism: Pan troglodytes; assembly: GCF_028858775.2. Lineage (NCBI taxonomy): Eukaryota > Metazoa > Chordata > Mammalia > Primates > Hominidae > Pan > Pan troglodytes. Next base: position 99,715,682 of record NC_072408.2, read on the forward strand.
AATTATAAAAAACAACCACAGGAGTAGAGAAAAGGATCCCTTCAATAGAACCAAATAGACTAAAAGCAGTCTTCTCAACAGTAACAATGTGACCCAGAGAAAAGACAGAGATGGAAGTTTTCAATGTGCTGACAAAAAAAAAGGTCTGTATGTAGAATTTTATGGTCAGCAAAATCGTGTTTCAAGAACGAGCATGAAATAACCTTTTAGACTGAAACTGAGAGTCTAGCAAATCAGTCCTCATTTTAAAAAAATCCTAAATGATGTTCTATAAAACGAATAAAATAGGCCGGGCGCAGTGGCTCACGCCTGTAATGCCAGCACTTTGGGAGGCCGAGGCAAGTGGACCACAAGGTCAGGAGATCAAGACCATCCTGGCTAACATGAAACCCCATCTCTACTAAAAATACAAAAAATTAGCCAGGTATGGTGGCGGGTGCCTGTAGTCCCAGCTACTCGGGAGGCTGAGGCAGGAGAATGGCGTGAACCCGGGAGGCAGAGCTTGCAGTGAGCCGAGATCGCGCCACTGCACTTCAGCCTGGGTGACAGAGCCAGACTCCATCTAAAAAAACAAAAAAACAAACAAAAAAAAAACCCAAGAAAACAATTGTAAGTGGAAGGCTGAAGATGCAATAAGGAATGGTAAACAACTATACTGGTAAATACATGGATAAATCTAAAAATAATAATAACCTCTAATTTGTGAAGATAAAAGAAAATAAGATAAATCTAAACTACTGAACCACAATATAAGTTAGGAAGTAGTGATCTATATCAAAGCATTCAAAGGTCCTCGAAACGGAAGGAAAGAAAAGTATTTTAGACATTATGTATGTTACAAAAGAAACAAAAATGGGCCAGGCATGGTGACTCACACCTATAATCCCAGCACTTTGGGAGGCCAAGGCGGATGGATCACTTGAGGTCAGAAGTTCGAGACTAGTCTGGTCAACATGGTGAAACCCTGTCTCTACTAAAAATACAAAAAAATTCACAGGGTGTGGTGGCACGTGCCTGTAATCCCAACTACTTAGGAGGCTGAGGTGGGAGAATCATTTGATCCTGGGAGGTGGAGATTGCAGTGACCCAAGATCATGTCACTGCACTCCAAGGCAACACAGCAAGACTCTGTCTCAAAAACATTAAAAAAAAAAAAAAAAAAACACTAAATGAACAGAATATAGTGCATAATATCCAAACTAGTAGCAGTAGCCAGGACTAAACCCAGCAATGTACTCCACCACCATGTGAAGGTTGCTTACCAAAGGGCCAGCAAATAAGGAGAATGAACAGCTAGAGAGGTAAGAAAAAAACCAGAAGTGTGTGGTATTACAGAAGCACAGAAAAGGGTGTGTAGTAAGGAAGTTAAATCCAAACTAAGGCAAAAAGAGAAAAAGAAACAGAAGAGCAGGACAAAGAGAAAGTACATAAAGAGTAACAAAAATAAATCAAAATATAACCAAAATAATTCAAAGGGGTTTAGCGGTTTTCCCAGTTAAAAGACAAGTGTTAACGCTCTTTGCAAAAAAAAAAAAAAGAACAAACCAAAAAAAAAAACCCCACCTAAAACAAAAGGAACAAGAAAATATGAAAATGAAAAGAAAGATAAAGTCCGGGAGCAGTGACTCATGCCTCTAATCCCAACACTTTGGGAAGCTGAGGCAGGCAGATCACCCGAGGTCAGGTGTTTGAGACCAGGCTGGCCAACATGGCAAAACCCCGTCTCTACTAAAAACAAAACAAAACAAAAAAAACTAGCCAGGTGTGGTAGCACGCACCTGTAATCCCAGTTACTCAGGAGGCTGAGGCAGGAGAATCACTCGAACCTGGGAGGCAGAGGTTACAGTGAGCCAAGATTGTGCCACTGCACTCCAGTCTGGGCAACAGAGTGAGACTCTGTCTCAAAAAAAAGAAAGAAAGAAGAAGATACACAAAATACTAATCAAAACAAAGCTGGGGTTATTCCACTACTATTAAACACCAATTCATCAAAAAGATATAACAGATCTAAGTAGATAAAATATGAAGCCAGTGACTGTAAACAGCATATTAGAGAAGTTTGGCTCTGAAGGAAAGCAAATAACCCATGGTACCTGAAGACGGGATTTCAAGTCAAAGAAAGAGTTTTGGTCTTGGTTTTATTCATTTTTGATTTTTTGGTGTTCTTTTCTTATTTGTTTTCATATGAATCATATTGAACAAATTTGTATGTTATTGGGAATTATATGAAGTAGAGGTAAAAAGTGAAGTAGCAGGAGGGAGAGAGGATAAATTAAAAATGAAAAAGAATGGAATCCACAGAACAAGAGAAAGGACTGAAATTTTATAAAAAGGACTTTTTTTCAGTGTAATAAAGTAAGAGGAAACAGGTATGGTATAGGTATGATAAAATAAGAACATTTATCTAATGGTTCCTATTTTCTCAGTTATATATACGGTGACTGAGAGAAGGTTAAAGAGACAGATTTCAAAACAAAGAAGGTACAAAATAACTATCTCAGAAAGTAGGAAGTTAATCCTACTAATATGATATTAACAGTATTGCCAGGCACTGCTCAATATCAATACCCATCGGAACTGTTTTTTGGTGTTGTTCTGATTGAGGTCAACTAAATTATTACTAGATTCCTTTCAGTTCATCATATTATGAACACAGTTTGGAACATTTTTCTTAAAGACATTTACTGAAACTTGTTCTTAATAAAGTCCAGCTGATAGTTTTCCTCCCCTCTCGCAAATCTGTAAAATCTTACTATGGTTAAAATACATACACATGGAGACAAAAAATAAACACATGGTCAGAGAGAGACAAAACAGAATGATGAATGGACAGAAAGAGGACATATCCAGAAACGTATGCACAATACACAGACTCATCAACCAAGAGGTGGAGAAGAGGATAGCAGAGAAAAAAAGACTGGGTAAGGACTACAGCTAGGCCTTCAAAGGGGCAACTGACAAAAACTATCAGAGCAAAATTTGAGCATCTTCATCTCTTCGTGGCAGTATTATGGGTGAGTGTTATGTTCTTCACATTCCTTATCTCCTTTTTCTATAATCATCCAATATTACTTATTTATTGAAAATAATATTAATGCAACTAAAGCTGACTTTTCAAACTTTTGGAATTTTTTTACTTATTTACAATAATTTCTTCATTTTTAATATAATGTATTTATATTTAATATAATGTCTTTAATATCAAAGACAAAAGTCCTTACAAAGTCATACATGAAGACAGTAAATAATACATAAATTTTATAGATAACCCAATTTTTCCTTAGTCCAATAGTTCATGACAGTACACACACATAAATAGATACTAATTAACCTGTAATTCTTTATAAACAGACGTTTTAAAATCTTCAGTGAGATGACATTAGCGTTAAAGACAAATTGGCAATATTATTTTTCAGAGTCTTAATGTACACTTTCTCAGTCTCACAACTAGGCACAGGCATATAGCTACAAGTATGTTTCAAAAGTCACATTCCAACTTACAAGAAAAACTTGTGAGAACTTTTCCTATACAAATCACCAATCGTTACACCAAATATTTGCTCATTTTCCCTTAATATTGAATTTTATTGCCAAGTTATTATTTTCATACCTCTGAAGAGCTTTCATTATTGACGTCCACTGTGTTTATAGGAGTTGCTGATGAATCTAAATCAGAACCTTGAGAGCCAACTCTCCCAGGAGTCTGGAACACAAACAGTAGGGAGGAAAAAAAAACAAAGCAGACATTAACAATATATTCATTGGCCATTTAATAATCTAAACCTTTTCACATAAGAAAAGTAGATGTCTTTACAATAATAACAGTACTAACAGTATCGTTTATGGAAGAGTGTACCTAATGCTGTATCAAAATCTCTATATATGCATTTCTCTCATTTTAAGTCACTTTAAACAAAATGTATACAACACTTTACAAAGTCTTCAAGTCACCTTCACAAAACATCATATTTAATCAAAATGACATCTCTTAAGACAGGTAAGATGGATGTTATCTCTGTAGAGAAGAAAACAGATTTAAAGCAGGAAGTGACTTGTTCACCATTGTACTCTTTTGTTTTGGTTGTTTTTTGAGTTGGGGTCTTGCTCTGTCACCCAGGCTGGAGTGCAGTGGTACAATCTTGGCTCACTGCAACCTCCACCTCCCAGGCTCAAGCGATCCTCCCATCTCAGCTACCCAAGTAGCTGGGACCACAGGTGCACACCACCACACCCAGCTAATTTGTTGTATTTTTGGTAGAGACGAAGTTTCACCATGTTGCCCAAGATGGTCTCAAACTCCTGAGCTCAAACGATCTGCCCACCTCCGCCTCCCAAAGTGCTGGGGTTACAGGTGTGAGCCATAACGCTCAGCCCACCATTGTACTGTTAGCAAAAATCAGAAAGTCCTCAAGATGCAAGTTCAAGGAAGAAAAAAAAAAAAATCAGAAAGTTCTCAAGATCCAAGTTAAAGCAAAAAAAATCAGAAGATGCAGAACTAAAATGCAGATCTTCTGATTCCTTTGACAATGCTTTCTCTTTTCTTTTTTTTTTTGAAACAAGAGTCTTGCTCTGTCATCCAGGCTGGTCTCACTCTGTCATCCAGGCTGGAGCATAGCGGCACGATCTTGGCTCATTGCAATCTCCACCTCCTGGGTTCAAGCAATTCTCCTGCCTCAGACTCCTGAGTAGCTGGGACTACAGGCACATGCCACCATGTCCAACTAATTTCTTTTTGAGTAGCTGGGACTACAGGCACATGCCACCATGTGCAGCTAAATTTTTTTTGTATTTTTAGTGGAAACGGGGTTTCACCATGTTGGCCAGGCTGTTCTCAAACTCCTGACCTCAAGTGATCCCCCCACCTTGGCCTCCCAAAGTGCTGTGATTACAGGCATGAGCCACAGCGCCCAGCCGGCAATGGTCTCTTTTCTACACAAACTAAAACTACAGTGATTCAAGTGGTGCAAAAAAGACCAATGCAGCCCAAGTTATCAAGTCCCCATCACCTACCACTCAAACCAATCATTACCATCCAGCTCCAATACTTGATATGACACCATCAGAGACACATTTTGGAGGGTTAAAGGTCTTTTCCCCCTGTACCATTTATCACTTAGCATTATCATTCATTAAAATCTAGGTGTTACTTTTATATCAAATTGCTTTTTGGATGAATCTGAAACCTAGTAAAACACTGGGTAAAAAGAGATTTAGAGCACAAAAACTGACTCAATAATACTCATCAAAAATATGTATGGTACATGCTAGCATTATCCACACTTTACAAATGAGGGAACCAAGGCATAGAGACTAAGTAAATTGCCCAAAGTCAGATGGGTAATAAATGAAAGAAGGGATTTTAATTAGAGCAGTGTGGCTCTTAATCACTAACCAATACTGCTTCTCTGTTAGACATCTCCACTGAAATGCCCCTCAATCACCCAAGATTCAAAACACCTCACTACATATTTGCCTCAACATGTGAACATCCTGTACATCACTACTAAATGTTCAACCTAAATCCAAATAAGGATGAATTCATAATGCTATATTCATCAAAATGATTATAAAAACTATATACAATGGAAAAATATACACAGTATGATTTAAATTACATATAAAAACTACTGATATAAGAAAAAAGATTAAAAAGAAATATTCCAAAATTCAAATAATGATTTCTGTAGCAAGACAGGAATCTTCATTTTTATTTTTTTCAGTTTTCATTTTGCTACTTTTTTTTTTCAGAATTTTAGATCCATACTTGAATTGCTTTTATCTTGAAAAAAATGTTTTATGTTAAAGATAAGCAAACCTCCAGTTTAATAGCCAGCATTCCTTTTTTTTTCCTCATGCAGATACTTTGCACATTTATTTACAGGCATATCTCATTTTATTGTGTGTCTCTTTATTGCACTTTGCAGATGTGGCGCTTTTTAGATATTGAAAGTTTGTGTCAACTCTGCCATCAAGCAAGTCTATTCCTGCCATTTCTTCAAAAGCATGTGCTCACTTTGTATCTCTGTGTCACATTTTGGTAATTATCATAATATTTCAAGCTTTTTTATTATTATCATATCTGTTATGGTGACCTGTGATCAATGATCTTTGAAGTTACTACTGCAATTGTTTTGAGGCACTACAACCCATACCCATATAAGATGGCCAACTTAATTGATAAATGTTGTGTGTGTTCTCACTGCTCCATTCACTGGCCATTTCCCAGTCTCTCTCCCTTCTCCTTGAGCCTCCCTATTCCTTGAGACACAACCATATTAAAATTAGGCCAATTAATAACCCTATAATGGCCTCTAAGTGTTCAAATGAAAAGAAGAGCCGCTCATTTCTCACTTTAAATCAAAAGCTAGAAATGATTAAGCTTAATGAGGAAGGCATGTGGAAAGCTGAAACAGACCAAAAGCTAGGCCTTTGTGCCAAACAGCCAAATGTGAATGCAAAGAAAAAGTTCCTGGGGAAATTAAAAGTGCTACTCCAGTGAACACACAAATGATAAGAGCACAAATTGCTGAGAATGTTTTAGTGACATGGATATAAGTTCAAACCAGCCATTAACGTTCCCTTAAACCAAAGCCTAATTCAGAGAAAGGCCCTTCAATTCTACGAAGGCTGACAGAGATGAGGAAGCTGCAGAAGAAATGTTTGAAGGTAGCAGAGGTTGGTTCATGGGATTTAAGGAAAGAAGCTGTCTCCATAACATAATAATGCAAAGTGAAGCAGCAAGTCATCATGGAGAAGCTGCAGCAAGTTATCCAGAAGATCTAGCTAAGATAATTGATGAAGATATCTATATTAAGTAACAGATTTTCAATTCAGAAAAAAACAGCCTTCTATTGGAAGATGTCATCTGTAACTACTATAGCTAGAGAAGAGAAATCAATACTGGGCTTTCAAGCTTCGAATTCCAAGCTTCAAAGAACAGGGTAATTCTTGTTAGGGGTTAATGCAGCTGATGACTTTTAAGTTCAAGCCAATGATCATTTATACCGTTCTGAAATTCCTAGGACCCTTAAGAATTACGCTAATGCTACTCTGTGCTCTATACATAGAACAAGAAAGCCTAATTAATAGCACATCTGTTTACCACATGGATCACTGAATTTTTTTTTTTTTTTGAGACGGAGTCTCACTCTGTCACCCAGGCTGGAGTGCAGTGGCCCAATCTCAGCTCACTGCAAGCTCCGCCTCCCAAGTACATGCCATTCTCCCGCCTCAGTCTCCTGCCTCAGAGTAGCTGGGACTACAGGTGCCTGCCACCAAGGCCGCCTAATTGTTTTTTTGTATTTTTAGTAGAGACAGGGTTTCACCGTGTTAGCCAGGATGGTCTCGATCTCCTGACCGCATGATCCACCCGCCTCAGCCTCCCAAAGTGCAGGGATTACAGGTGTGAGCCACTGTGCCTGGCTGGATGACTGAATATTTTAAGCCCACTATTAAGAGCTGCCACTGGAAAAAAAAAAAAAAACCTTTCAAAAATATCACTGTTCATTGACAATTCACCTGGTCACCCAAGAGCTCTCCTGGAGGCATACAAGGAGTTTAATGTTGTTTTCATGCCTATTATTATAACATCCATTCCGCAGCCCATGGATCAAGGAGTAATTTTGACTTTCAAGTCTTATTATTTAAGAAATATATTTTGTAAGGCTATAACTACCATAGATAGTGACTCCTCTGACAGATCTGGGCAGTGTGTGTGGAAAACCTTCTAAAAAGGTCACCATTCTAGATGTGATTAAGAACATTTGTGATTCATGGGAGGAAGTCAAAATATCAACACTAACAAGAGTTTAGAAGTTGATTCCAACCTTCATAATGACTGTGAGGGGTTCAAGACTCCAGTAGAACAGATACGGTGGAATCAGCAAGACAACTAGAATTAAAAGTGGAGCCTGAAGATGCGACTGATAATTTTCTTTTTTTTTTTTTTCCTGAGACGGACTTTTGCTCTGTCACCAGGCTGGAGTGCAGTGGCGTGCTCTCAGCTCACTGCAACCTCCGCCTCCCAGGTTCAAGCGATTCTCCTGCCTCAGCCTCCCGAGTAGCTGGGACTACAGGTAAGTGCCACCATGCCCAGCTAATTTTTGTATTTTTAGTAGAGACAGGGTTTCACCATGTTGGCCAGGATGGTCTCGATCTCTTCACCTCGTGATCCACCCACTTCGGCCTCCCAAAGTGCCAGGATTACAGGTGTGAGCCATCGCGCCTGGCATGACTGATAATTTTCACAATAAAACTTTAATGGAGGAGGAATGGCTTCTTAGGGATGAGCAAAGAAGGTGGTTCCTTGAGATGAAATCTACTACTGGAGAAGATGCTGTGAACACTGTTGAAATGACAACAAAGAATTTAGAATATTCCATAAATTTAGTTGATAAAGCATCAGCAGCTTTTCGGAGGATTGACTCAAGTTTTGAAGGAAGTTCTACTGTGGGTAAGATGCTATCAAACAGCATGCTACAGGGAAATCTTTCATGAAAAGAAGAGTTAATCAAAGCAAAACAGCAAACTTCATTGTTGTTTTATTTTAAGAAATGCCACAACTCCAGCCTGACCAACATGGTGAAACTCCGTCACTACTAAAAATACAAAAATTAGCCAGGCGTGGTGGTGCGTGCCTGTAATCCCAGCTACTCAGGAGGGAGGCAGGAGAATCGCTTGAATCCGGGAGGTGGAGGTTGCAGTGAGCCAAGATCGCACCACTGAAAGAAAAGAAAAAAAGAAAAAAAAAGAAATTGACACAGCTATCCCAACCTTCAGAAACCTCCACCCTGGTCAGTCAGCAGCTATCAGTATAGAGGCAAAACCTTCCACAAGCAAAAAGATTATGACTAGCTGGGCAAGATGGCCCACATTTGTAATCCTAGTGCTTTGGGAGGCCGAAGAAGGAGGATCGCTTGAGGCTAGGCATTTGAGACCACTCTGGGCAACATAATGAGACCCCATCTCTACCAAAAAAATACAAAAATCAGCAAGGCGTGGTGGCGTTCACCTGTAGTCCCAGCTACCAGTGAGGCAGGAGAATAGGGTCTGGAGGCAAGGAAACTAAGGCTGTTTCATGGCAACTTCCTAGAACTAAATTGAAAGGAAAACCCTAACTTTCCACACCTAAGTAACAAAAGGACCACAGGCTACTCCCTTTGACCTTTCATTTGACCTTTTCTGCGCAGATGGGAAATTGGCTATCCACAACAAATCAGACTGATTGCGGGCAAGTCTTCATTTGCATAGAAGTATAACTGTGTAGCTTTACCCTAGGCTCTGATTGGTTGCCTTTTGCAACCAATCAGATGTTTGACCTTTGTAACTTTACTTCAGCCTCTGGTTGGCTGTTTTCTGCAACCAGTCAGACTGAATGTAGGTTACCACTTCATTTACATGAGGTGAGCGTGAAGTGGCTAATCAGAAACGTCTAGGGGGTATTTGGACCCAAGAAGATGCTGTATCCAGGCCCTTGAGCTGCTGCTCAGGCCTACTCCCACACTGTGGAGTGTACTTTCGTTTCCAATAAATCTCTGCTTTCGTTCTTTTGTTGCTTCATTCTTTCTTTGCTTTGCTGGGCGTTTTGTCCAATTCTTTATTCAAAACGCCAAGAATCTGGACAACTTGCAGTCACGACCCTCTACCAGTGACAATAGGAAGGCTGAGGCAGGAGGATCACTTAAGCCCAGGAATTCAAAAATGCAGCGAGCTATGATCACACCATTGCATTATAGACCGGATGACAGAGCGAGACTCTGTCTCATCAAAGAAAAAAGATTACAAATCACTGAAGGCTCAAACGATTGTTGGCATTTTACAGCAATAAAATATTTTTTAATTAAAGTATCTACTTTATTAGACATAATGCTATTGCACACTTAATAGACTACAGTATGCCGTGAATATAATTTTTATATGCACTGTGAAACCAAAGAATTTATGTGACTCGTTTTATTGCGATACTTGTTTTATTGCAGTGATCTAGAACCAAGCCCGCAATATCTCCAAGATATGCCTATATACAAGTATGCCTATATACTTGTATAATTTTTATATAAATCAGGAAACTAGAACAAGTACAAAATAACAACCAGTAATTAAAGCTACAGAGAAATTCCCAAACTCTTCTCAAACATACTTCCTCAAAGAAGGGTATAAGATTAAACTTTTATTTTATATTCTGGATAGAGTATTAACCTAGCATGCCATGACAAAGGGGAAATAAAATGATCTTGAACCTTTTTTAAAGTACTTATGTTCTTTAGGATTCTCAAAAGAACTCAGGGTTCTGTGAGGTTCTGTCAACTAAAGAATGACAAAGAAGGAACATTATGGCTGGGGGAAATGGCTCACGCCTGTAATCTCAGCACTTTGGGAGGCTGAGGTGGGTGGATCACTTCAGGTTAGGAGTTTGAGACCAGCCTGGCCAATATGGTGAAACCTCATCTCTACTAAAAATACAAAAATTAGCTGGGCATGGTGGTGCACACCTGTAATCCCAGCTATTCGGGAGGCTGAGGCAGGAGAATTACTTGGACCTGGGAGACAGAAGTTGCAGTGAGCCGAGATCGTGCCACCGCACTCCAGCCTGGGTGACAGAGCGAGACTCCATCTCAAAAAAAAAAAAAAGAAGAAGGAACATTACTTGTGTAACTATGTCTTCTTTTTTTTTTCCTTTTTTTCCCTTTTTTTTTTTTTTTTTTTTTTTTTTTTTTTTAGAGACAGGGGTCTCAGAATGTTGCCCAGGCTGGTCTTGAACTCCTAGGCTCAAGTGATCCTTCTCCCACTTCATCCTCCCAAAGTGCTGAGATTACAGGCATGAGCCACTGCATCCAGCCAATGTTTCAATAAAGATGGCTAGAGAACATCAGAGGCACACTTCAGAAAGAGACAGGTATCTTACTCATGAGTGAAAAAAAAAAAAAACCACAAACATTGTTTAGAGATGGAGGAGGCAATAACTGTATCCTGTCCAAGAACAGTAGCAACCACCACACCAAGGCTTATCCAAAACAGGTAGAAAGTGGCAGAATTTCAATAAAGTACTAAAGATGAAGAATGCAAAATGAATCTCTGGCCAAAGGCAAAAAAAAAAAAAAAAATGAGAGGAGCTGGATATGAGGGGTCTCCATTTGGTTTGTCGATACCAGGAGACAGTACCCACTACCCGAAATGATGAAATTGTAAGGCTTTCATCCTCAGAGAAGTCAGAGAAGGTTAAGCCAACTGAATACATGAGTGAAATAAACATGAATTTTAGATACCACCAATCTAGATCAAATCTCACTTCAGCCTAACTTCAATTTGCTACAGGCTTTAGAGAGGTTGCACTTTATTGCCAGGTCTTGGAACCTGAGCACTACCTCCTGCCTCAGCGTGGTCGCTGACCCTTCTTCTGGGAGGTTTCCACTTTCTAGACAAGCAGACAAAGCTTGTGAAATAATCAAAGCAGTGATGCCAAGGATGTCATGGCAGAAGGCCTGGGTTCCTGAGTCACTGAGAGCTCAGAGGGCTGGATTTGACATTCCTGATGCATTACACCGGCACATTCATCCTGCTGACACTGTAATCTGTCCTCATTGGGAAAGTTAGGATCATCTTCCTGGGCACTGAATAGGGTCAGCTTTTAATCTGGTCTCTTCACTTTGTAGTGGGACCAAAGGTGTTGGAAGAATTAGGGGAGAGGGTGCAGTGGGCCTCTACTTTCTCCTTCCTCTTGCTCGTTCTCATTTTCTTTGTCCTTACAATCTTCCTAAAATGCCTATGCTTTTTTGGAAGTTGATCTAGCTTTCTTTTCTGGACTGGAGGCACAGCAGGATATTGTGAAACCTCAGCCACATGACTCTTGGGTGTCTCCTCCAATGGCTCTGATAATGATTCCAAACTTCTCTTCAGAGGGTGAACTTCCATTCTCCCTTGGGTGGAATTTATCTTCCACATCTTGAGTATTTGGTGATGAACGTTCAAGTCTTTAGTGACATGTTTGGGAGACTGGAGATTCCTAAAGTCTGTCACTGAGGACTTTTTTTTTAAAACCTACTATGCTGATCCCAGCCAGCTTTGCAGAAACAAGGAATCACAACAAAAGGGACCAAAAGTCAAATGAATTTTTTAAAATGGTAGTTAGCACCCTGACTGTTTCCAATGACGTATCCTTAGCTATTACAGATACAGGAGATACACTCATTTCAGATTTCTCCCCTCGACTTATCTAAAGGCATTCAATGGCCTTCAGAAATAAAGTCCTCAAGTTGTTCTTAGCCTAGGGAATCTCAGATTTCCTGGTATAGTATGGAAGAGCAGGCCTCAGTCTCTACAGTCCCTTTAAATTTTCCCAAAATCTAACATTCTAAAACTGTCTAAATTTATCCAGAGTATGTCTTTACTGTGTGTGTGTTTTTTTTACATTTAATGCCCACAAAATTTTCTTGTTTTAATATCAGCTACAGTTCTGCAAACACCAAAGCAAAATTCTTTCCCAAAATAATATAATTGAGACATGAATTTATAAATAAATAAAAGCCAGCTCTGGATTTAATGATACACTCATGGATGTGGCAAAAAGTAAATGGCGAAAATGTTTTAAAAGAGCATTTAAATTTTTTTTTTGTAGTTGTTTTTTTTTTTTTTGTCTTGTTTTATTTTTTTGAGGCACAGTCTCACTCTGTCACCCAGGCTGGGGTACAATGGTGTGATCTTGGCTCACTGCAACCTCTGCCTCCCAGGTTCAAGTGATTCTCCTGCCTCAGCCTCCCCAGTAGCTGGAATTACAGGTGCCCGCCACCACGTCCAGCTAATTTTTGTATTTTTAGTAGAGACAGGGTTTCACCATGTTGGCCAGGCTGGTCTCTAACTCCTGACCTCAACTGATCCGCCCACCTCAGCCTCCCAAAGTGCTGGGATTACAGGCGCGAGCCAACACGTCCAGCCTAAACTGGATATTTAATATAAAGAACTGTTCTATAAAACTAGAAATTCATTTTTGATTCATTAACATTTCAATAACTTCACACTACGATGGTATTAAGAACAATGAAAGACACTGGAAACAGGAAGTTATACTTCCAAAGAACTGTATTTTCCTCATTTCTGTTTCCTTTATTTTTCCAGATGCCAGATGGCTTTTCACCAAGGTTTTCCTTGACTGAGCCGAAGTAAGCAATTCAAAGAAATATTGTACTTTTTTTTATTTTTGTAAAGATGAGGTCTCTGTATGTTGCCTAGGCTCATCTCAAACCTATGGGCTCCAGTGATTCTCCTGCCTCACCCTCCCAAAGTGCTGGGATTACAGGTGTGAGCCACCATGGCCACCTGAAATAAGGTACTTCTACATAAACCTATTATCATCACCAAAAATACCCTTTCTCAAATTTGCCTAAAATAATCCTAGTAAATATACCTAAGTAAAGCCCAAGAGGCATGGGGAGTAAACAGAGAAAAAAACAAGGAAACCCTCACAAGACAGGGGTTTTTGATGTCCATATTTGAAATATACTCCTCATGATTGCTGTTAAATTATCTAAGAACTTCTTGTTTTTTTTTTTTTTTGAGACGGAGTTTCACTCTTGTTGCCCAAGCGGGAGTGCAATGGCATTATCTTGGCTCACTGCAACCTCCGCCTCCCAGGTCCAGGCGATTCTCCTGCCTCAGCCTCCCAAGTAGCTGGGACTACAGGTGCACGCCACCATGCCCAGCTATTTTTTTGTATTTTTAGTAGAAACAGGGTTTTTCCATGTTGGTCAATCTGGTTACAAACTCCTGACGTCAGATGATCCGCTCACCTCAGCCTCCTAAGGTGCTGGGATTACAGGCGTGAGCCACCGCACCCAGCCTTCATTCTTATTCTATTTTTAAGCCACTAAAATTCCTTTATTTCAAGGAGAAGCCCAAAAACAATAACACTAACCCTAAATAAACCATATAAAGCATTCTAACTTTTTCACTTATAAAAGTTTTATTTTGCAAAAAGAATGGGATTGGAATGATTTATGCTAAAAATTTAAAGTGATAGGCTGGGCACAATGGTTCACATCTGTAATCCCACCACTTTGGGAGGTCCAGGTGGGAGGATCACTTGAGCCCAGGAAGTCAACGCTGCAGTGAACTGTGATTATGCCACTTTACTCCACCCTGGGCAACAGAGTAAGACCTTGTCTCCACAAAAAAAAGAATTTCAAATATTATTAAGATGGAACCAATCTTAAAAACAAGGTACACAATGGACCAAAAATAAAATGGAAACATAGAGTATCCAGGATTCTGGAACCTAAAACAGGTAGAGGCAGCTAAGTTCAGTAATAAGAACCAAAAACGCCCTGGATGCGCAAGGTAACAAGAAGCCAGGTCCACTGTGAGAACTTAGTAAGCGGAGCAAGGCAACTATCCCTTGCAATGAATAGAAACTCTTTAAAAAGCTGTAAATCCGGCCGGGTGCGATGGCTCACGCCTGTAATCCCAGCAGTTTGGGAGGCCAAGGTGGGCATAACACGAGGTCAGGAGTTCGAGACCAGCCTGGCCAACAGGGTGAAACCCCGTCTCTACTAAAAATACAAAAATTAGCTGGGCGTGGTGGCGGGTGCCTGTAATCCAAGCTACTCGGGATGCTGAGGCAGTAGAATCATTTGAACCTGGGAGGCAGAGGTGGTAGTGAGTCAAGATTGTGCCACTGCACTCCAGCCTGGGCAACAGGGCGAAATTCTGTCTTAAAAAAAAAAAAAAAAAGGCTGTAAATCCTGCCACGCACTGTTTAGGCCCAAAGTTTGAGCAGAGCTTTTCCAGGTAGAGATGAGAGGGCATTCCAACCAAAGCATTATTTGTAACAGCTTATAAATCATAAGCAACCTATATGTTCAAAATGAAGAAACTGTTAACTAAACTATGACGTAACTGTTCAACAGTCTTTTTTTTTTTTTTTTGAGACGGAGTCTCGCTCTGTCACCCAGGCTGGAGTGCAGTGGCGCGATCTTGACTTACTGCAAGCTCCGCCTCCCGGGTTCACACCATTCTCCTGCCTCAGCCTCCCAAGTAGCTGGGGTTACAGGCGCCCGCCACCACATCCGGCTAATTTTTTTTGTATTTTTTAGTAGAGACAGGGTTTCACCGTGTTAGCCAGGATGGTCTCAATCTCCTGACCTCGTGATCCGCCCACCTCAGCCTCCCAAAGTGCTGGGATTACAGGCATGAGCCACCACGCCCGGCCTGTTCAACAGTCTTGACAATTAATGGGATAAGTGTGTAGGTTATAAAAGCATGAAGGTTATGTAGAAAAATGAGAATGCAGTCGGAAGCGGTAGCTCACGCCCGTAATCCCAGCACTTTGGGAGGCTGAGGCAGGCAGATCACCTGAGGTCGGGAGTTTGAGACCAGCCTGACCAACAAGGAGAAACCCCATCTCCACTAAAAATATAAAAATTAGCCAGGCGTGGTGGCACGTGCCTGTAGTCCCAGCTACTTGAGAGGCTGAGGCAGGAGAATCACTTGAACCCAGGAGGCGAAGGTTGTGGTGAGCTGAGATAGCACCATTACACTCCAGCCTGGGCAACAAAAGCAAAACTCCATTTCAAAAAAAAAAAAGAAAAATGAGAATGCATATGATATATGATACATCTATTGTGAGAAATAAAAAAAAGAAAAAACAAAAAGAAAGAAAAGAATGTATATGATATAAATCCTGAATTTGTCAAAGAGGTAAATACAACATTTGTATACATTATGACTTCAATTACATAAAAATATATACACATAAAGAGATTAAAAGGTAATCATATAAGACCAATGAGTTTTACGTTAGGATGATTTTTTTGTTGCTACTTTTCCCCCTCATATTACTGAATAGATGAGATTTGTGTTAAGATGATTTTATTAACCACCCACCTACTTCCACCCATAATTTTTTGTTAGTGTTGTCATATTACTTTTTAAAGTTTTCTGATTTTTTTTTTTTTTTTTGAGACGGAGTTTCTCTCTTGCTGCCCAGACTGGAGTGCAATGGTGCAATCTCAGCTCACCACAACCCCCGCCTCCCGGGTTCAAGCGATTCTCCTGCCTCAGCCTCCTGAGTAGCTGGGATTACAGGCATGCACCACCACCCCGGCTAATTTTGTATTTTTAGTAGAGACGGGGTTTCTCCATGTTGGTCAGGCTGGTCTTGAACTCCTGACCTCAGGTGATCTGCCAGCCTCAGCCTCCCAAAGTGCTGGGATTACAGGCGTGAGCCACCATGCCTGGCCAAAAGTTTTCTGATTTTTAAAAAACCATTTGGCCTTGACAAAAAGATCCAGAGAATTCTAATTATCAAACACTCACCATTAATGTTTAAGTAGCTACAACCAAACAGACCAACTAAAGGAAAACCAGCTACAACAAAACTATTTCTCTATTCACTATACTTCTGAACAAATGTTTGAGTTTTCCACACCAATTCTCTGCAGCCACCAACTGTATGTCCCACAATTTAATTGAATTCTGACACTATCTGGAATTAGCACAGACCTCACAGACTAAGGGATCAGTCCCTTAAGACTGCCCTCCCCTTCTAACACCAATAGCAAATAAAAGGTCCCCAGGTTACCCACACTTTTGTCTACTTTGGCTACATATCGGGAACCCTCACAACTCCCCTCCTCAGGTTTGATAATTTGCTATAGCAGCTCAAAGAACTCAGGGAAACATTTTACTTATGTTTACTCTAAAAGATATCTTAAAGGATACAAATAAACAGCCAGATGAAACAGTATGTAAGGGAAGGTCTGCAGGGGTCCCAAGCACAGGAGCTTCTGTCCCCATGAATTTAGAGATACATCACCCTCCCAGCACATGAATGCATTCGACAACCAGGAAGATCTCCAAAATCACTGTTTAAAGTTTTTACAGAGGTTCCTTTATGTAAGCATGATTGACTAAGTCATTGGCCATTGGTGATTAACTCAATCTCTAGCCCCTCTCTATTCCTGAAGGTCAGAGGGTAGGGTCGAAAGTTCCATAGCCTTCATCTTGTGGCTAGTGTCTATGGCAACAAGTCCCCAACCTGAAGCTATCTAGGGGCCCATCAATATCACCTTATTAGCATAAACTCAGGTATTGCCAAAAGGTACTTATTATGAATGACAAATGACATTCCTTTCACCTCCATCACTCAAGGAATTCCAAGTTTTAGGAGCTCCATGCCAGAAACAAGAAAAAAGACCAAATATATATTTCTTATTATAACACAATATTACATCAATATTTGAAATTATGAAAAAAATACATAGTATTCCAAGTATTTACTTCAAATAAGAACAGATGTTGGCTGGGTGTGGTAGCTCACACCTGTAATCCCAACAATGGGAGGCCAAGGCGTGCGGATCATTTGAGGTCAGGAGTTAGAGACCAGCCTGGCCAACATGGTGAAACCCCATCTCTACTAAAAATACACACACACACACACACACACACACAAAGCTGAGCGTGGTGGCACACACCTGTAATCCCCTGGGGAGCCCAGGGCAGGAGAATCGCTTGAACCCGGGAGACGGAGGTTGCAGTGAGCCGACATCACGCCACTGCACTCCAGCTTAGGTGACAGAGAGACTCTGTCTCAAAAAAAAAAAGAACAGATGTCTGCAATAAATAGGATATCCTAGACTGCTGGTAATAAAAACAAATTCATACTACAAGATCAGTATAAAACAGCATTAATCTCTGCAAAAAACTATCAAAGAAGCAAACACAAATTTGAGAAAGAACAGCACTTTACTGGGAGAAAAAATGTTATTGTTTACTATATGCAATATCTTAAAAAGAAATATCACTGTCACAGAAGTTTTAACAACCTAAAACTTTTTTGAAATAAATGATTTATCTATTGCAGACTAGTTGTTTACTGAGTATAATTTAGACATATATATATATTTTTTAATAGGCAAAATCTCACTCTGTGACCCAGGCTGAAGTGCAGTGGCACAATCATGGCTCATCGTAGCCTCAAATTTCCTGGGCTCAAGCCATCCTCCCGCCTCAGCCTACTGAGTAGCTAGGACTACAGATGAGTGCCACCACACCTGGCTAATTTTCTTTTCTTTTCTTTTCTTTTTTTCTGAGACAGGGTCTTACTCTGTCACCTAGGCTGGAGTGCAGTGGTACAATCTCGGCTCATTGCAACCTCTGCCTCCTGGGTTCAAGATATCCTCCCACCTCAGCATCCTGAGTAGCTGGGACTATAGGCACATGCCATGACACCTGACTAATTTTTGTATTTTTTTTATAGAGACGGGGTTTTGCCATGTTGCCCAGGCTGGTCTCAAATTCTTAGGCGCAAGCAATCCACCTGCCTCAGCCTCTCAAAGGGCTGAGATTACAGGCATGAGTCATCATGTCTGGCCCTGGCTAATTTTCTTTAAGCAAAATTCTTTCTAAAACTGGAAAGGATACAAGTATTAGAAATTAAATAATATACAACTCAAAACCTTGGGGATTTATAAGCTATCTATAAGGATTTCTTATAAAATGTAACTTTAGGGGCCGGGTGCAGTGGCTCACGCCTGTAATTCCAGCACTCTGGGAGGCCGAGGCAGGCGGATCACGAGGTCAGGAGATCGAGACCATCCTGGCTAACACGGTGAAACCCCGTCTCTACTAAAAACACAAAAAAGGTTAGCCGGGCGTAGTGGCGGGCGCCTGTAGTCCCAGCTACTGGGGAGGCTGAGGCAGGAGAATGGCATGAACCCAGGAGGTGGAGCTTGCAGTGAGCCAAGATTGCGCCACTGCACTCCAGCCTGGGTGACAGAGCTAGACTCTGTCTCAAAATAAAAATAAAAAATAAAATAAAAAAATTAAATAAAATGTAACTTTCAACACTGATTTTGTTACTCTATTTCATCTGCATCCCACCATAAAAACAAATTAGAAAGATTTTCACTAAAAGTTTGAAAAGCCATTTACTATATGCAGACCTTAAGAACAATGCTTTAAATACATTATGCAAGCCTTATACTAAATGGATAGACAAAGGGCTCTCACTAACCCTTTTCTACTATTAAGAGCTAAAAACATAACATATAGATAAAGTGAGAAGTTATCTTTGCAAATAACAAATACTATTTCATGAAAAAAAATTCATGTAAAGTAATTGAGGGGTTCCCAGGGAGTTTTCATACTTGACCTCTTAGCTTATCACATACTCTTTAGGTAAATTCATTTACTCCCTTAATTTTCATTAACACCATTGCTGACAATAATAAAACACTAACTTTAATCCAGACCTTTGCTGAGTTTCCAATTCATATTTTCCTGTCCTGCCAAATATATCTAATTGAATGCCTTGAGAGCACCACAAAGTCAGCTTATTCAAAACCAAATTCATTTATCTTTGCTCAAAGCTTTCACCCATCTACATTCTCCATCTCAGATTACAGAACCATCACACACTCATTTTGCCTAAATCCAAGGCATCACTCTTACTTGTCTCTATTCCTTAACCTTCACATCCAATCACCAAGTTAATTCAACTGCCCACTTAAATTTTGAATCTATCCCCCTTTCTCCATCT
The DNA here is from genome assembly GCF_028858775.2 of Pan troglodytes. Classification (NCBI taxonomy): domain Eukaryota; kingdom Metazoa; phylum Chordata; class Mammalia; order Primates; family Hominidae; genus Pan; species Pan troglodytes. The sequence continues at coordinate 99,735,210 of NC_072408.2, forward strand.
CCTTGGCCACTACCTTAATTCATGTTGCAATCATCTCTCACCTGGACGATAAAAGAGACCTAATATAGCACTCTATACCTCTACATCCACATTTCAAGTTGTTTACTAAGAAATCAAGCAATGGATTTCTCAAAGCATTGTAACCAAACCAAACTCTTCATTCATCTCAACACTTTACCATCCTAGGAAAAAGTTTACTTTCCTCACTATGTTCTCCAGCTTAGTCAATAATATCCTCATTTATCAAGAACTTCAGTTAAAACCTAAATGAACTATTAACCAGGCATGGTGGTGGGCACCTGTTATCCCAGCTACTTGGGAGGCTAAGGCAGGAGAATCACTTGAACCCAGGAGGCGGAAGTTGCAGTGCACTGAGATCACACCACTGCGCTCCAGCCTGGGTGACAGAGTGAGACTGTCTCCAAACAAACAAACAAACAAAAATTAAAACCTAAATGAACTAAAACAGATATTTGCACACCAATGTTCATAGCAGCATTATTCACAATAGCTAAAACATGTAAATAATCCAATGTCTGTCAACGGATGAATGGATAAACAAAAGGTAGTATACACATCCACAATGAAATATCATTCAGCCTTTAAAAGGAAGAAAATTCTGATAACATGCTGCAACATGAAGCTAGAAATAATTATGCTAAGTGAAATAAACCAGACACAAAAGGATCACTATCGTATAATTCCACTTATATGAGGTACCTAGAACAGTTAAATTCATAGTGACAGGAAGTGGAATTGTGGTTACAGTGGGTTCAGGGGAGGGGAGGAATGAAGAGTTATTGTTTTATGAGTATGGAGTTTAGTTGTAATGATTGTACAACAATGTGAATACATTTAATGCCACTGGACTATACACTTACATCTTTTAAATTACGTATATTTTGTCATAATTTAAAAAAAATTTTTTTAAACCTAAATAAGTATTATATTGCAGGCATTACCATACAGACAAAATAATTATTTTAAGTATTTAAGAATGCAGAGTTTTTACTACATATCCTTTTGGGATATAGCACAAAGCCAAAAAAAAATTGCTAAAAAAAGAAACAGTAAAATTAATTCAATAATCTTAGCCATAATATTCATATTGTTAATTTTAAAGCTATTTATGTATATTTTAGCAAAAAACATTTGCTAATGTTAAGAACCAAGATATTCAGTATAAGAAAAAATGATATAAATACAGAATCAAATAAGTAAAAAACCATTTTATATCTTAAATTTGAATTATCATTTTGGTTTTTGTTTCATTTTTTTCCTGAGACAGAGTCTGGCTCTCTCACCCAAGCTGGAGTGCAGTGGTACAATCTCAGTTCACTGCAACCTCCGCCTCCCAAGTTCTAGCAATTCTCCTGCCTCAGCCTCCTGAGTAGCTAGGATTACAGGCGTGCACCACCACACCCAGCTAATTAGTAAAGATGGGGTTTTGCCGTGTTAGCCAGGATGGTCTTGAACTCCTGACTTGTGATCTGCCTGCCTCGGCCTCCCAAAGTGCTGGGATTACAGGCATGAGCCACCGCGCCCAGCCCTGCTTCTTAACAATAATTCTTATCATTCAAAAGCTTAAAAGCAAAGACAACCCAAAAGCAAAGCGCACCCTACGTGCTTATACTATGGTCTCTAACCGTCACTCCCCACTCAAAGGAACCAGAATTTTCTAGAGAAATGGCTGATTCCAGACATGGGAGAGGGAATTTACAAGATAAATCTGAAACATATTATTGTGCCAAAAAGCAAGGAAGCTTTTTGAACACAAATAAGGTCCTGTCAAAATGACAAACGTCACCTTGAAGGTACTCCCAGTAGCTAAAGCTGAGATCATTTTCACATCAGCAAAAAACATTGACTGTAATTGACTGAAACATGCTAAACATATGTAAATCCGTGAGTTCATAATATAAAAATCCATGAGTTAGTCAACTAATCTTTGACAATGGAACAAAGGCAATAAAATGAGAAAAGATAGCTGTTATCACTTGAATGTCCCCACCAAAACTCATGTTGAAATTTAATTGCAAATGTAATGGTATTGAGAAGTGAGGCCTTTAAACGGTGACTAGGTCATGGGAGTTCCACCCTCATGAATGGATTGCCATTATTGTGAACATGGATCAGTTATCATGGGAATGGCTTTGTCATAAAGACAAGCTTGCGGCCGAGCATGGTGGCTCACACCTGTAATCCCAGCACTTTGGGAGGCCGAGGCAGGCAGATTACCTGAGGTCAGGAGTTCGAGACCAGTCTGACCAACACAGAGAAACCCCATCTCTCCTAAAAATACAAAATTAGCTGGGTGTGGTGGCGCATGCCTGTAATTCCAGCTACTCCGGAGACTGAAGCAAGAGAATCGCTTGAATCCTAGAGGTAGAGGTTGTGGTGAGCTGAGATGGAGCCATTGCACTCCAGCCTGGGCAACAAGAGACAAACTTCGTCTCAGAAAAAAAAACAAGCTCTCCATCACACCTCCTCTCTTGCCCTTCCTATTTGCTATGAGATGACATAGCAGACAGGACCTCACCATAGAAAGGTGCTATGTGCTTAGACTCCCCAGCATCCAGAACTGTGAGCCAAATAAGCTTCTTTATAAATTACCTAGTAAGTGGGATTCTGTAATAGCAGCAAAAAAAGAAAAAAGAAAAAAAATAGGCTAAGACAATAGTCTTTTCAACAAATGGTAATGGAACAATTGGATATCCACATGCAAAAAAAAAAAAAAACTAAACAGACCTTATACTCTTCGTAAAAACTAACTCAAGGCTAGACACAGTGGCTCATGGCTATAATCCCAGCAATTTGGGGAGCCGAGGTAGGAGGATCACTTGAGCTCAGGAGCCCAAGACCAGCCTGGGCAACATGGTGAGACCCCCGCCTTAATAAATTTAGGTTGGGCACAGTGGCTTACGCCTGTAATCCCAGCACTTCGGGAGGCCGAGAAGGGTAGATGATCACCGGAGGTCAGGAGTTTGAGACCAGCCTGGTCAATGTGGAGAAACCTTGTCTCTGCTAAAACTACAAAAATTAGTCAGGTGTGGTAGCAGCCACCTGTAATCCCAGCTACTTGAGAGGCTGAGGCAGAAGAATCACTTGAACCCAAAAGGTGGAGGTTGCAGTGAGCCAAGATCACGCCACTGCACTCCAGCCTGGGCAACAGAGCAAGATTCCATCTCAAAAATAAATTAATTAATTAAATTTTAATTTTAAAAAATTAACTCAAGGTCAGGTGCGGTGGCTCACACCTATAATCCCAGCACTTTGGGAGGCCGAGATGGGCAGATCACGAGGTCAGGAGTTCAAGACCAGCCTGACGGACATGGTGAAACCCATCTCTACTAAAAATACAAAAATTAGCCGGGCATGGTGATGCGCACCTGTAATCCCAGCTACCCAGGAGGCTGAGGCAGAAGAATCGCTTGAACTCGGGAGGCGGAGGTTGCAGTGAGCCAAGATCATGCCACTGCACTACAGCCTGGGCGACAGAGCAAGACTCCGTCTCAAAAAAAAAAAAAAAAAAATTAACTCAAAATGGATCACAAACCTAAATGTAAAACACAAAACTATAAACCCTAGAAGATAACATAGGAGAAATTACTGTGGTTTGTCCATTATTTTTTTAGGTAGAACACCAAAGGCGCAATCCATGAAAGAAAGAATTAATAAGCTGGACTTCATTAAAATTAAAAATGTCAGCTCTTCAAAAGACATTGTCAAGAGTAAAAAGACAAGTCAAAGACTGGAGAAAAGTATTTACAAAAGACAAACCTGATAATGGACTATTATCCAAAATATACAAACAACTCTTTAAATTCAACAGTAAAAAAATAAACAATCTAATTTAAAAATAAGGCAAAGAACTTAATAGACAGGCATCTTACAAAAGAAGACATACAGATGGCAAATATGCATATGAAAAGTTGCTCCACAGCATACACCACCAGGGTAATGCAAATTAAAACAATGGGATACCACAACACACCTAGTAGAATGGCCAAAATCCAGAACACTACCACCATCAAATGCTGACAAGGATGTGGAGAAATAGGAACAGGAATTCATTGCTGGTGGAAATACAAAATGTTACAGCTACCTTGGAAGACAGTTTGGTAGTTCCTTACAAAACTAAACATACTCTTACTATACAATTCAGTAATCACACTCCTTGGTATTTACCCAAATGAGCTAAAAACTTCTGTCCACACCAAAACGTGGACATAGAAGTTTAAAGTAGCTTTATTCATAATAGCTAAAGCTTGTAATTGACCGAGATGTCCTCCAGCGGGTGAATCAATAACTTACTAGTACACCCAGACAATATTCTCCAGCGTTAAAAAGAAATGAGCTATTAAGCCATGAAGACAATGAAGAAACTTAAACATATATTACTAAGTGAAATACAAAGTGAAAGGAGCCAATCTGAAAATGCTACATACTGTAAGATTCCAATTATATGGATTTCTGGAAAAGGCAAAACTATGAAAAAAGTGAAAAGATCAATGTTTGCCAAGAGTTAAGGGGAAGGGAAGGATGAATAGGCAAAACACAGTGGATTTGTACGGAAGTGAAAGTACTCTGTATGGTATTATAATGGTAGATACTAAAAATTTGTCCCAAAATCTACAGAATGTACAACACCAAGAGTGAACCCTACTGTAAACTGCAGACTCTAAATGATAATGATATGTCAACATAGGTTCACGAATCATAACAAATGTACCACTCTAGTGGGGAATGTTGATAATGGGGGAGTCTACGCATGTGTAGGGGCAGGAAGTATATGGGAAATCTCTGTAACCTTCACTCAATTTTATTGTAAACCTACAACTGCTCTAAAAAGTAACTTCTGTTTTTCAAATCTATGAATTACCTTTTCTCAAGAAAGAGAAAATCAAAAGAAAACTAAGCAAACCTCAGTGATCACTGCTGGAGTAGCTAGTGTACCAACTCTTATTCTAACACTTAGTAATCAATGAAAAACAATTAAGTCTTTATCCTGCCTTCCAAGTATGCACTGAAATTTGGGATAACCAAATAGCCCTGGTTGATATCGAAAAGTTCTTTACAGAAAATTTTCAGTTAATATATGTAGAAGCAATGAAAGATTTAGAAGATCATTTTGCAAATACTGCTGAAATCTAACCCAAATGACATCATAAAATCTTCTTTGAATGTTCTTACTCAAATAAGAAGTCTTTCCATCCTTTAAACTCGACTACGTCCCTTATTTATATTTCCTCGCAGCACTTACTCATAATACAAGGAAGAACAAAGTGGTGTCAGTGGTAGTTCGTTATGGTAATTACCATCAATGAATCAGGCCTATGTTTTCATGCCCTTGTAATTCTCTTATGTAATCCTCCCCTACATAAACTCTGGGCTGGCCATGAGACTTGCCTTGACTAATGGTAGTAGCAAATGAGACACAAGCAGAGACTTGAAAGGTGTCTGTCTGCACAATGGGATTTGTTCTCTTGTTGCTGGAAACTCCTCTGCCACCACATAAACCCAGACTAGCCTTAGACACATGTGGCCCAATGGATAAAACCAGCAATATGACTGAAGGTACCTTAGATCATCCATTCTGTTTTCCACCTTATTTTCTTTTTATAGATTTAGTGGGTACAAGTGCAGTTTTGTTAGATGGGCATATTGTATAGTGGTGAAGTCTCGGCTTTTAGTGTACCCACCACCCTAATAATGTCACTGTACAGAATAGGTAATTTTTCATCCCTCACTCTCCTCCCACCCTCACCCTTCCCCCATTTCCATCTTTATGTCTATCTGTATCCATTGTCTAGCTCCCACTTATAAGTGAGAACATGCAGTATTTCACTTTGTTTCTGAGTGATTTCACTTAGGATAACGGCCTCCAGTTCCATCCCTGTTGCTACAAAAGACATGATCTCATTCTTTTTTATGGCTGAGCAGTATTCCATGGTATACAGAAACCACATTTTCTTTATCCAATCATCTGTTGATGGACAATTAGGTTGATTCCAAGACTTTGCTGTGGTGCAAAGTGCCATGATAAACAGCCATGTGCAGCTGTCTTTTTTATACAGTGATTTGTTTTCCTTTGGATATATACCCAGTACTGGGACTGCTGGATTGAACTGTAGTTCTGTTTTTAGCTCTTTGAGAAATCTCCATACTGTTTTCCACAGAGGCTGTACTAATTTACATTCCCATAAACAATGTATGGGCATTCCCTTTTCTCCATATCCTCACCAACATGTTGTTGGTACTGTTTTTTAATTTTTTGTAACAGCCATTCTGACTGGTGTAAGATGGTATCTCAATGCATTTTTAATTTGCATTTCTCTGATGATTAGCAATGTTGAGCATTTTCTCATGTTTGTTTGTCACTTGTATGTCTTCTTTTGAGAAATATCTGCTAATGTCCTTTGCTTACTTTCTGATGGACTTGTTTTTTTCTTGTTGCGTTCCATGTAGATTCCGGATGTTAGTCCTTTGTCAGATGTATAGTTTGCAAGCATTTTCTCCCATTCTGTAGGTTGTCTGTTGATTATTTCTTTGGCTGTACAGACAATTTTTACTTTAATTCCCATTTTTTTCTATTTTTGTGTATTTGCTTTTGAGGTCTCAGTCATAAATTCTTTGCCCAGGCTAATGTCCAGAGAGATTTTCCTAGGTTTTCTTCCAGGGTTTTTACTTCCAGGTTTTTTGTTTGTTTATTAGTTTGTTTTTGAGGCAGAGTCTTGCTCTGTCACCCGGGCTGGAGTGCAGTGGCGCGATGTCAGCTCACTGCAACCTCCACCTCCCAGGCTAAAGCAATTCTCCTGCCTCAGCCTCCCAAGTAGCTGGGATTACAGGCATGTGCCACCACATCTGACTAATTTTTGTCTTTTTAGTAGAGACACAGTTTCACTATGTTGGCCAGGCTGGTCTTCAACTCATGACCTCAGGTGATCCGCCCGCCTAAGCCTCTCAAAGTGCTGGGAGCCATCACACTTGGCCTAGTTTGAGGTCTTACATCTAAGTCTTTAATCCTTCAGTTAATTTGAGTTATCTTTCATATATGGTGAACAATATGGGTCCAGCTTCATTCTTCTGCATATGGCTATCTAATTTTCTATTTATTGAATAAAGTATCCTTTTTCTATTTATTGAATAAAGTATCCTTTCCCTGCTGCATTTCCCTACCCCCACCACACCCTCGGGTCTCCCCTTACCACTCACCCACCAGCCCATGCCCCCATGGCCTCTGCCCCTGCCTTTGCTTGCCTCTAGCCCTGCACTCAGATCCCAGGCCCATAATCAGAAACCACAGTGCATATTTTTGTCAACTTCATCGAATATCAATTAGTATAAGTATGTAGCTTTATTTCTGGGTTCTCTCTTCTGTTCCACTGACCTGTGACTATTTTTATACCAGTACCATGTTTACTGTAGCCTTGTAGCATAACGTGAAGTCAGGTAATCTGATGCCTCCCACTTTGTTCTGCTTAGGATTGCTTTGGTTATTCGCTCTCTTTTTTGGTTCCACACGAATTTTAGAATTGTTTTTTCTAATTCTATGAAAAACAATGTTGGTAATCTGACAGAAATTGCATGGAGGCTGGGCACACTGGCTCACACCTGTAATCCCAGCACTTTGGAGGCTGATGTGAGAGAATCACTTGTGGCCAAGAGTTTAAGACCATCCCCTGGGCAACATAACAAGACCTTGTCTCTACAATTTTTTTTTTTTTTTTTGAGAAGGAGTCTCGCTCTGTAACCCAGGCTGGAGTGCAGTGATGTGAGCTCAGCTCACTGCAACCTCCACCTCCAGAGTTCAAGCAACTCTCCCACTTCAGCCTCCCAAGTAACTGGAAGAAAAGGCGCACATCCCCATGACCGACTAATTTTTGTCTTTTCAGTACAGATGGGGTTTTGCCACATTGGCCAGGCTGGTCTTGAACTCTTGACCTCAGGTGATCCACCTGCCTCGGCTTCCCAAAGTGCTGGGATTACAGGTGTGAGCCACCACACCTGGCCAAGCTTTGTAAATTTACTTAACTTCTCTAAGCCTGAAATTCCCATTTGTAAAGTGAAACTAATAATGTCAGCCTCACAGAATTGTTGCAAAGATTAAATAATAAATATAAAATGTTTAAATTAGTGTCTGGCATTATGGTAGATACACTATAAATAGACACATATTATTATTAAGTACATCTCTCTACATAAAAAAGACCTAGAATCAAAATTTAAAAGCTGTCCAGGCACAGTGGTTTGTGCATGTAATCCCAGCACTTTGGGATGCCAAGGTGAGAGCATCACTTGAGCCAAGGAGTTCAAGACTAGCCTGGATAACAAAGTGAGACCCCGTCTCTACAAAAAATACAAAAAAGTAGCCAGGTGTGCTGGTGTGGGCCTGTAATCCCAGCTACTAGGGAGGCTAAGCCAGGAGGATTGCTTAAGCCTGGAAAGGCTGAGGTTGCAGTGAGCCGTGATCATGCTACTTGCACTCTAGCCTGGACAACAGGGCAAGAACCTGTCTTAAAAACAAAACAAAACAAAACAAAACAAAAACAAAAAAAGCTGGAAAGTACTCAGAAATCATTTGGTCCAATTGCAGTCACTTCATACATGAACAAACTAAAAGAAAGAATAGCTGGCTTGCCTGACAACGCTCTGCTATCTAATGGTAGAGCTGCAATTAACACTTAGGTTTCTGGGATCTCAACTGATATTTTCCCTACAATCTCAAAATGTTTCTTGTTCATCTCTCTGATAACAATCAAGCCTAACTTTTCTAATCTCAATTTCTTCATTGATAAACTCTAAGGACAGGATGAATTCACAGGATCTTCCAACTCCAAAATTCTCATTCTATGATTGATTTGGAGCCATAAATTGGCTGACCTAAAAGGATGTCAAACATATTTCCAGTACCTGTATATGCTTAGTTTTCTTACGGTCATATTTAAAACTCTAAAACTTAAGTTATTAGTTACATGAAAATAATTTGTCTCTCACAAGCAGCCAAGTCAGTAAGAGACTGAGACTATCAGAACTCATTATAGATAAGTTCCTAGTACCTAAATTGAGTTTACATATGTCATACAATTAACTTAATATTAAGTGAAATATTAAGTGAATATAAGTATTATTAAGTGAAATAATAAAAGTTTTCAAAATACCCACCATATGATTAAAATTGACCTACATATGTTAGGCAAGTTTAAAGTATAGGGTGTTTTGATTCATCAAATATGAATAGACAGCTACAAAAACATACCAAAATAAGGGTTAACAGTCTGCTTTAAAGAAGAAGCCACTTTTCATTTTATTTAAGTCTTAAACTCACTTAAGGGAACAGGGAAAGGTACTGACAATAAAATTTCTTGAACAGAGATCTGTGGATCATGCTCAAAATCATGGACTGTGAAACAAACGTAAAAATCTGGGCCGGGCGCGGTGGCTCATGCCTGTAGTCCCAGCACTTTGGGTGGCTGAGGTGGGCAGATCATGAGGTCAGGAGTTCAAGACCAGCCTGATCGAAATGGTGAAACCCCGTCTCTACTAAAAATACAAAAATTAGCTGGGCGCAGTGCCACACACCTGTAATCCCAGCTACTGGGGAGGCTGAGGCAGAATAATCACTTGAACCTGGGAGGCGGAGGTTGCAGTGAGCCAAGATTGTGCCGTTGCACTCCAGCCCAGGCAACAGGGTGAGACTCCATCGCAAAAAAAAAAAAAAAAAAAAAAAAAAAAATCTGTTAGGTGGCCAGACACAGTGGCTCATGAGGCCAGGAATTTGAGAACAGTCTGGTCAACATGGCAAAACCCCATCTCTACTAAAAATACAAAAATTAGCCAGGCATGGGGGCATGTGTCTGTAATCCCAGCTATTTGGGAGGCTGAGGCATGAGAATCGCTTGAACCTGGGAGGCAGAGGTTGCAGTGAGCCTAGATCGCACCATTACACTCCATCCTGGGCAACGGTGAGACTTTGTCTCAAAAAAAAAAAAAAATCTGTTAGGTAACACTTTATAATCTAACAGAAATTCGAATCTACTGGCCACAGATTCCCATTATAAAAGATATATAGAATCAGTTTCAAAGAAGTAAACCACAAAGTTCATAAAATTAAAATCTATCCTGAATATAATCATTTTCTATAATGCAAAAATTGAGAGAGATGATCCAAATAGCAGATGACTGTCATAACTTGGGTTCCCAAAGAAACAGACTCTGAGACTGAAATCTGCATACAAGAGGTTTATCGGGAAGTAATCTCAAGAACAACACCTGTGTGGGCATAGAGGAAAGCATGATTGGGTAGAGGGAGAAGTTGAACAGTACTGAACAGTAACACAATCCCAACAGCAACCTCAGTGAATCCTACTAAGAGTTCTGAAGTTGGGACAGTCCCTCATATAAGACCCTAATGAGGCAAAGCATATCTTCCACATTAATCATTAATTAAATGCAGGCTGCTTCCAGAAAGGAGACATAATCTTGGGTGCTTTCTTCTACAAGCTGCTATGACTCTAGGCAGCTAAAGGAAGGTGTCTCCACCCTGAATGGGGGTCTAGGTGTCACACTACAATAATGTGCCTTACTTGCCTTTGAAATATCAAAAAGGGCTATACACTGGAGGGACAAAGATCTCGGTAAAGAAGGAGACCTAATATCTTCTGGAGCCTACTATGTGGCAGGTGCTGTTTCCACCATTGCACTCCAGCCTGGACAACAGAGCAAGACTGTGTCTTAAAGAAGAAAAAAAGAGAGATCACCGGTCGGGCGCGGTGGCTCACGCCTGTAATTCCAGCACTTTGGGAGGCCGAGGCGGGCGGATCACGAGGTCAGGAGATCGAGACCATCCTGGCTAACACAGTGAAACCCCGTCTCTACTAAAAATACAAAAAAATTAGCCAGGCGTGGTGGCAGGCACCTGTAGTCCCAGCTACTCAGGAGGTTGAGGCAGGAGAATGGCGTGAACCCGGAAGGCAGAGCTTACAGTGAGCCCAGATCGCACCACTGCACTCCAGCCTGGGCGACAGAGCAAGACTCCATCTCAAAAAAAAAGAAAAAGAAAGATCACCTAGCCCATGCCCTCATTGAACAGATAAGGAAAATAAAGCCCAGGAAAGCGCAATGATTTGCCTAAGATCACCCTGGTAGCAGAAGTAGAACCTGAACTCAGGTCTTTGATTCCAGATTCACTGATTTCTTAACGTGCTCTGGTGCCTTTATAATCAAAAACTTAACAACACCAAAATAACCCTGAGGCATAAATCTTATTATAAAGCTCTGGATATCAACGTCCCCTAGATTATGTGCATTTTCAAATTCCTGCACATAAGAAACCTGAGGGTTTTTTTTTTGTTTTTTTTTTGAGACGGACTTTTGCTCTTGTTGCCCAGGCTGGAGCGCAGTGGCGCAATCTCGGCTCACGGCAACCTCCGCCTCCCAGGTTCAAGTGATTCTCCTGCCTCAGCCTTCCAAGTAGCTGGGATTACAGGCATGCAGCACCATGCCCGGCTAATTTTGTATTTTTAGTAGAGATGGGGTTTCTCCTTGTTGGTCAGGCTGGTCTCGAACTCCCGACCTCAGGTGATCTACCCGCCTCGGCCGCCCAAAGTGCTGGGATTACAGGCGTGAGCCACTGCGCCCAGCCGAAACCTGAGTTTTATACTAGTTGAAGAAATACCAGTTGGTAGTCTGCTAAATGAAAGACTGTATTTTTATTAATAGTAATAGCTAACATGTAAACTCTATGATGGGCACTATGCTAAGCACTTTAATTGCTTCATTAACATTTAATCCTCACAACAATCTTTTGAGTAAAGACAACAGATTGCTCTCATTTACCCAAGTGGGGAAAAAAAATAAGTTTAAAGCTAACTTAGTCGTTAGCTAAGACCACAAATGTAATAATGGGCAGAGCTGAGATTCCATCTGACTTTGAGTCTTGTGCTTTTAAAGTTAAACTACCCACTGTGCTACAGCCCTATGCTACTTCTCAATTTTTCTTTTCTAAACTTTTCAAATTTTCATGATGTATATGATTTATTTTCATAATCAGAAATATATTTTATTGTTTTTAAATATTTTTAAAATAAAATCATTGCTTAAAATATATAGGCAGTTGCAAACAAGTTACATGAAACAAACAAAAAAAAGTTTTACATAACAAAATAAACTCATACTTCTTTATTGGGGATCTAACTCAATATGACCTATCAACCACTTAATCCATTCACAAAGCAATTATTTTGGCACAGCACAGTATAAAGGAAGGAACTCTTAAAACATTTTCCAAACATTATTTAGTTAATTAAGTCAAAATAAAATACCACCAACACACTGGAAAAAATTTTATATTAGCATACATATGTAAAATTTAACCACAGTCTGATATTAAAAACTGAGATAAGGGAAAGAACTTGATTACAGGCACATGCCTGTAATCCCAGCTACTCAGGAGGCTGAGGCAGGAGAATCGCTTGAACCCGGGAGGCAGAGGCTGTGGTGAGCCAAGATCACGCCATTGCACTCCAGCCTGGGCAACAAGAGCGAGACTCCATCTCAAAAAAAAAAAAAAAAATTTACTTAACAGCAGAAACAAGAACTTGATTTTTATTAAATTGCATCTACTGCTATGGCCCATGCAACACTAAAACAGATGTCTATGCATCTTATGCTAAATATGTCAATCAATCATAGGGCATGCAATGGCCATGATCCATCCTAAAATAAGCTGTCCTACCATTGTTCGTGTTGAGAACACAGCCCAAGACAGCCAAGTTATATGATTCCCAAGCCTACTGCTGACTAACCAGATGTGATCACTTGGACTCAACCATTCACAAGCTAGCTAGCCACCAGTGAAATGGCCCAGTGCAGGGCAGCGGAAGCCAATGCAGGAATGAACAGCCACAGCTGGGTCCCATGTTTAGGCCTGTGAATTACAAACTAAAAAGAGAAATGATTGATTAGCTGTACAAACTGACACTAAACAGACATACAGTGTAGTTATGAGATAAAGTAAGAGTACTTGAAGGACTTGAGCAAATCAAAGTTACAACCCAGCAAAAGTTTCAAAAGATCATAGATTCTGAGTGTGCAGAAGCCACGGTATTAAGAAAAAAACTAGAATAAAGAGTAAGAAATGCCGGGCACGGTGGCTGATGCCTGTAATCCCAGCACTTTGAGAGGCCAAGGCAGGCAAATCACCTGAGGTCGGGAGTTCAAGACCAGCCTGATCAACTTGGAGAAACCCCATCTCTACTAAAACTACAAAATTAGCCAGGCATGGTGGTGCATGCCTGTAATCCCAGCTACTCAGGAGGCTGAGGCAGGAGAATCGCTTGAACCCGGGAGGCAGAGGTTGTGGTGAGCCAAGATCACGCCATTGCACTCCAGCCTGGGCAACAAGAGCGAGACTCAATCTCAAAAAAAAAAAAAAAAAAAAAAAATTTACTTAACAGCAGAAACAAGATGCAAACAGGTGAACTGAGTCCTTTAATAGATGAAACCTACAGTGAAAAATCTATAAAGCCCTGTCACAGAGCTCCCAAAGAGCACTGCCTTAATCCTGCAAAGCCTTCCAGTAAAAATGTCTCAGAGGCTGAGCGCCACATGACATTTTTCATCTTGGATTTCCATGAAATTCTATCTTTTTTCACTGCAGAGTGTATCCTTATAACCATTACTATCCTATTTGAGCTAACCCAATAGATTCTTTACTCCTAGAACCAAATGAACGTAATCAGAACCATTATCACTGTTACAGAGCCACGTTAAGGTTTATTTCTAGAAGAATGACCTACAAAAGATGTGTTTTATGGTGCCACAACTCCTAGAAGACACAATATTACCCCACCCCCAACCTTGGTTGACTAGACCAGCAATGGACACTTGACTCGGAGGAAACAACTCTATTGGCCATCCAGAGACCTATGCATGACGTGACAAGAAAAGATGAGAAGAACATTTTAGATTCTTCTGTTGGGATTTTGGAAACAAGACACTGGGCCAGTTGGCTATGCAAAGTTAACGTGAAAGCCATGTGGAATCATGTCAGATGGCCATCAAAATCCTGGCCATACTTAGTAAGCAGCAGCGAGAAGAACAGGCACAGAGAAGCGGAGACAAGAAGCCAGTGGTCCATCAGAGAGTGTGAGACAGACAAAAGAGCTGCCTCTGTCCCTGACACATTCTAGGTCCTGCTCTCCAGAGACCCAACTAGGTATACAGTAATTCCAGATCTTGGATCACTATGAAACCTTATAATAAATCCCCCTTTCAACTTAAAAATAATTTGAGGAGATCTGTAATCCTTGAAAATAAAGTTATTGGCTGGATGAGGTGGCTCACGACTGTAATCCCAGCACTCTGGGAGGCCAAGGCAGGCGGATCACAAGGTCAGGAGATCATCCTGGCCAACAGGGTGAAACTCTGTCTCTACTAAAAATACAAAACTCTGCCAGATATGGTGGCGCATGCCTGTAGTCCCAGCTACTCGGGAGGCTGAGGCAAGAGAATCGCTTGAATCCAGGAGGCAGAGGTTGCAGTGAGCCGAGATCACACCACTGTACTCCAGCCTGGCGACAGAGCAAGACTCTGTCTCAAAAAAAAAAAAAGAAAAGAAAAGAAAGCTATTAGAAGATGGTCAGAGAATGACAGATTACATTAATGCATTTAATATTTCAATAATTTCCATGTAGTCTGTACTCCCTGTTTCTATTCCCTTACTTCCTAGTCATTCATTTCCCCCTGTGACTCTCTTGAAACTGAAATAGGTATGACCCAATTGTCACATTCAGTGGGCACTTCTCAGTCCTTATTTGACTCAACTTCTCTTCAACATTTACACATACCCAACACCTGCCTCTCCTTGTCTCCTGAGTGCTGGACCTGTATTTTCTCCTGCCTACTGAACATCTCCACTTGGGAAGTCCAGACCTCTAGTTCACATTTATCTTCTTCCCCAACATTTTCTTCCTCCTCTACCCTTAATCTTACATCTATTCCACCACCCTCACAGCTACCCAAACTACTCACAAGTCAACAAGTTCTAGCAATTCTATCCCTCTTATTGAAAATCAATTTATTCTTTCTCCATCCCCAAAACCGCTGCCTGAATTCAAACTTTCATTATCCCTAGACTGAGGGCCAGAGGTCCAGAAATTCTGATTCAATTGAGAAACTCAAAAATCTGGTTTGTTTTTAAGAATTCCAAATGACTCCAATATGCAACGATTTTAAGAACGACAACAACTTTCTAGCTGATCTCTCCCTAATGAAGTCATCCTCTCTACAGGGCCAACAAGTAGTCAATATATACTACTGAAAAACCACCAGGCATCAAGCACCACGTTAGACCTAAACATGCAAAGAAAGACAACAACATCTCTACCCTGGCGGGGTGCGGTGGCTCACGCCTGTAATCCCAGCACTTTGGGAAGCCGAGGCGGGCGGATCGCCTGAGGTCAGGAGTTTGAGACCAGCCTGGCCAACATAGTGAAACCCCATCTCTACTAAAAATACAAAAAAAAAAATTAGCTGGGCGTGGTGGCGGGCACCTGTAATCCCAGCTACTCAGGAGGCTGAGGCAGGAGAATTGCTTGAACCCGGGAGGCGGAGGTTGCAGTGAGCTGAGATTGCACCATTGCACTTCAGCCTGGCCAACAAGAGCAAAACTCCACCTCAAAAATAAAATAAAATAAAATAAAATAAAATAAAATAAAATAAAGATTATCTGGGAGAAATATTTTTGGAGGGTTTTTCCTTATTACAGATTTGATAACTTTAAAATTCTCTGGCCGGGCGCGGTGGCTCACGCCTGCAATCCCAGCACTTTGGGAGGCTGAGGCAGGCAGATCACGAGGTCAGGAGATCGAGACCATCCTGGCTAACACAGTGAAACCCTGTCTCTACTAAAAATACAAAAAAATTAGCCAGGCACGGTGGTGGGCGCCTGTAGTCCCAGCTACTCGGGAGGCTGAGGCAGGAGAATGGCGTGAACCCGGGAGGCGGAGCTTGTAGTGAGCCGAGATTGCGCCACTGCACTCCAGCCTGGGCGACAGAGCGAGACTCCGTCTCAAAACAAACAAAAAAATTCTCTGTGGCTCCTTACTGTCTACAGTATAAGGTCCAAAACCCTTCAAGCTACCTGTTGCAAACATCCCATCCACATCCAGAAATACGCACAATCCCCCTACTCTATACTAAACTATATCATGCTCTTGGATTTGTCTGGTTCCTATCTCTAAAATGCCCTTCTGTCCTTTTTCCCTCCTTGCCTGAGTCACTTCCATCCTCTGCAAAGACTTCCACGATCTCTATTCCTTGCCCTCCCCTACCACACCCCCTCTCCACCACATAGTTACTTTTTCTTTTGTGCTTACAAACTTTTCCTCTGTGTATCTATTACACTTATCACATTGTTTTGTAATTATTTGTCTCCTCCATTAAAACTCAGCAGGTTTTTTTTTTTACTCTCAAGAGTGTTTTGCACAGTAGTTAGCACAAAATAAATATTCGGTAGTACATAAAATGAATGTACCTATGTTCTAAGTCCTCATCTACAAAAAAAAAAAAAAAAATGGAGATTAGAAAAATAAAGGAAGTGATAAGAAAAGTGTTCCTTAAAGAAATTTGGAGTTTATAATAACACTGAAACACCATTTTTAAAAAATCAGCCAGGTGTGGTAGTTCACACCTATAATCCCAGCTATTCCTGAGGCTGAGGCAGGAGGGCCACTTGAGCCCAGGAGGCAGGGGCTGCAGTGAACGTGACGGTGTCACTGTGTCACTGCACTCCATCCTGGCTGACAGAGCAAGACCCTGTTTCAAAAAAGAAAAAAATAAGAAAAGAAAGTTAAACACCAAAAACAACAACAAAACACCAACATTAGCAGCAGCTAACATTTAAGACTTTTTTTTTTTTTTTTTTGGGGGGGAGATGGAGTTTTGCTTGTTGCCCAGGCTGGAGAGTGCAATGGCACAATCTCGGCTCACTGCAATCTCAGCCTCCCAGGTTCAAGCAGTTCCCCTGCCTCAGCTTCCCTAATAGCTGGGATTACAGGTGCCCACCACCACGCCCAGCTAATTTTTTCTATTTTTAGTAGAGATGAGGTTTCACTATGTTGGCCAGGCTGGTCTCAAACTCCTGACCTCAGGTGATCCACCCACCTCAGCCTCCCAAAGTGCTGGGATTACAGGCGTGAGCCACCGTGCCTGGCTGAGACTTTTATACATATTAGTTATCTAGTTCTCAACTTTATAAGGAGGCTAGTATTATTACAACTATTTTACTGAGACACAGAGAAGTAACTTCTCCAAAACTACACAGATAGTAAATGAAACAGGATACAAACCCAGGTAGTCTGGCATCAGAGTTCATGTTCTTAACTACTAAATTACATTATTTCTTTAGCTCAAGCAAAAGGCCACTGGAATTAGAGAAGAAAATTGAGTACTAGCCCTGGTTCTTTTCATTTCTTAACATCTTCTTTATTCTTAGTTCTAGTCCTGGTTCTTTAATATCTTAATCTCTTCTTTATTCCTAACATGCTAAAAAAAAAACAAAAAAACAAAAAAAAAAACTACTCAAAAAGAAAATCATTCCATTAGCTGTCACTTTTTAAAATTCACTTCAATAAATTAGCAATACTTTCATCAAACTTAATGGGTAACTAATCTGGGAAGCCTTCCCAACATCTAAAACCAGGGCCCTCTTGCTGGGTGTTCTTGGGGCATCCTGAGTTTGTCCTTCCTAGAACTCATTCAAGAGTATAGTTGTATGAATCTCTGAACAATTCCTCTCTCTTCCACTGGACGCTAAACTCCACAAAAAATTCATGACTACTTTACCCATCATTGTCTGCACAGCACACAGTAGGCCCACAAAAGATGTCTCAAAAAAAAAAAAAAAAAAACACTAATCACAGTTTTTTGTTTTGTTTTGTTTTGTTTTTAACACAGGGTCTCACTCTGTTGCTGGAGTACAGTGGCACGATCTTGGCTCACTGCAACCTCTGCCTCCCAGGTTCAAGCAATTCTCCCACCTCAGTCTCCCAAGTAGTTGGGACTACAGGCGTGCACCACGATGCCCGGCTAATTTTTGTATTTTTTGGTAGTGACGGGGTTTCACCACATTGACCAAGCTGGTCTCGAACTCCTGATCTCAGTGATCTGCACGCCTCGGCTTCCCAAAGTGATGGAATTACAGGCATGAGCCACTAAGCCAGCCCACAGTAAGTTATAATACTTAAGAAAGAAATGGCAACAAGGTTTACAAGCTGCCTAAGGTACTAAACGTTGATTAAATTTCTAACCATCAAGTACTTTAAATTAATGTTTTTCTTTGAAGGACTATTAAGTAAAATATTCAATACATACATATTGGACTACTTCACTTTGGTTTTGTTTTGAGGTTTTTTTGTTTTTGTTTTTGTTTTCCAGCTTCTTTCAAGCCTCAGAGAAACACCTTAGTAAGCTAATGAAAAAGGAGGAGCAGGAGGAGGGACAGAAGCAGGAGAACCAGAAACCAAATTTCAGTAAAGTATCCTGAGACTTATTGATGATGTTCAAAGACTTTGAGTTCTAATTGATGGTAAGCAGTTTGTCTGTTTCTTCTTTTAAAAAATGCTATTTAAAGGAAACTATTCAGAAGAAAATAAGAATAGTTAAAATGAAAAGGTCATCTAAAAACAAAATGCTAAAGGAATGCCACGTAATTTTTTTTTTTTTTTTTAGACGGAGTTCCGGTCTTGTTGCTCAGGCTGGAGTGCAATGGAGCAATCTCAGCTCACTGCAACCTCCACCTCCCGGGTTCAAGTGATTCTCCTACCTCAGCCTCCTGAGTCGCTGGGATTATAGGCATGCACCACCACTCCCGGCTAATTTTGTATTTTTAGTAGAGTCAGGGTTTCTCCATGTTGGTCAGGCTGGTCTCGAACTCCCAACCTCAGGTGATCCGCCCGTCTCGGCCTCCCAAAGTGCTGGGATTACAGGAATGAGCCACTGCACCCAGCCAAGGAATGCCACATAATTTCAAAGCACAGAGTCCATTTCAAATAAATCTCTAAATTAACAATAGCTTTAATCTTATAGCTTAATATCTGTGCTGAGAAATAAGATTAGCAGGGAGGGGTAAAATAGGTTGCCATGTTACACAATTTAAAGATTCAAGTTATACTTGTTGGTAAATACCACTTGTAGAGTTAATAAAATATATATTCTACCTTCTAAACTAGTAAATCACCAGATTTAAGACATTTATCAAAATGTCCCTATTAAATACTCAGCATTAACACTGACCCAACTACAAGATAAAAGCTGAACTCCTTCAAAGGGACTCTTACGTCCTCTCACAATTTGGTCTCTAGCCACCACGGTAGCTTCATCTCTTACTAATTGCTACAGACCATCTCACTTCCTAAGCTTCATTGTTCACACTCCTCACAGTACTACCTGCGCCTTTTATGACTCCATCTCTTTGCATTTGCTGTTCCCTCTGCCTGACATGCCCTTCCCTCTTCTGAGCTGTGAATATGCCCCCCTCCCTGAAGCTTTTCCTAATTGCCCTCACCTCCCACAGAGTGCCTCCTGGGTCCTCTGTCCTCTTCATTATTCTATTACATAGCACTGTCATTACTTTTAAATGTTCACCTCCCAAACAGCCTATGAGTTCTAAAGGGAGGACCCACAGCTTAATCAACTGCTTCCTACCCCTTAGCATGAAGCCTGGCATTTACTGAAACTCAATATAAATACACTGAATAAAAGAAAATTAAGTACTTAACTGTGAGAAACACTTCAAACTTTCCTACTAAAGAGTTAATGCATTTAACACAGTGATTCTCAACCAGAGGCAATTTTGCCCCTAGGGGACATTTGGTAAAATCTGGAGGTATTTTTGGTTGTCACAAGGGGGAAGGGATATAGGGGAATGCTACTGGCATCTAGTGGGGGTAGATGCCAGGGATGCTGCTAACATCCTACAAGGCACAGGGCAGCCTCCCACAACGCAGAATTATCCAGTCACAAATGCCAATAGCGCCGACGTTAAGAAACTCAGTTGTCAACTGACTTATTCAGAAGTGATGATTCAATATCACATCTCTGCAATAACCACAATCAATTTCACTTTTGTAGTTTCAACAGAAGCTTCTTTAACAGTTGATAGGTATGCACCAACATTAAAAATGATCTTCATATAATCTCGATGTTTAACTTTCAACCAAGATTACTAGAAAGCATCCCATATTTCTGAAAACCAATCTATAACTACAGCTGAGCTACCCTTAAACCAGTAAACACTTTTATTTGTAAACTTCAAAGCAAACCACAGGCAAACTAATTTTCACTTGCAGAACTATGACAGAAACACAATCTGAAACATGAGGTAATCAGTTCCTCCAGGTCTGATAAAAGAAAAATCTCCTAAAGCCTGAAAGTAAATCATGCACAGATGTCTTTACTGCTGAACTAAGGAAGTGATGGGGAAAGTAAAGGACATGCCCTTGTTACTGCCAAAATCATCGCTTACCGGGATTTCAAAATTCACAAAACACTGCAAAATACAATTAAATGTCAACACACGTTGTCAGATAAAGAAGTTAACTATTTCTCCCTCTAATAACTGACCAAGTTTCACATGACTTCATTCTTTCAGAAGAAAGCCAGGCAGAAGCAAGAGCACTCCCTTCCTATCTACTGGATGACTCAACTCTCTTCCGCACATTCCTCGGCTGAATCCTACAAATTCACTAATTTCTTTTGTCCTTTGAACTAGTTATCCTACTCCCTCGGTAAAGAACTAATAGGCTTGGCACCTACTTTTCAATCATTTACATTTTGTTACACCCTATCAGCCTCAAAAAGAAAAGAAAAAAGCTATACCAAAAAAAAACAAATTTAAGTTGACAGGTACAATAACTCTTATAGGAAAAGAGATGTGAATTATGTTATTCTAGTAACTGATTCTTAAATGATACACCTACAGTTTTCTAATGCTCTAATCTTTCTATCCTCAAGGTTTTCCAGATTTCAGAGACAGCACAGGCAGAAACTAAGTGTATACCACTTGATCAAGCTTACTGCGGATTTATTCTTGGATAGCTAAAATAAGGTAGTGGGGCTTGGACAGAAAACATATTTTTAATTAAAAAAAAGTTTCCAACAGTGAGTAACATCTTCCTTCTCGGCTGACTTTGCCAGTGTCAGTCCCACGCCTGGGCCCAGGCTAGGCCGGGGCTCACCACACCACCCTCCACTGTGGTCCAAAGGAGAAAGCAGGGCCGTGTGTGGCAGGTGCGCGTCGTGTCAAATTGGGGGGCACGGGGAGTGCGGCGGGTGGGGAAAGGCGAAGCAAGCTGCCCGAATCTCCCATGGGGCGTTCTCCAGCCCGGCAGGCGGCGGCTGGCCCGTCCCACGGGCACCAACTCTCCATTTTCACTCCCACTCAGGGTTCCCGGGAGGAACGCGCCGGCACCACACCCTCCAGCTCGCAGCCCGCTCGCACACACGGAGCCCCGCGCCGGAGCGGGCGCCAGGCCTGGACGCGCGGAGCCACCAGGGCTCTGCCTGCCGCCCCGCCGCGCCGGCCCCACCCGCCCTCCCCGCCCCCGGGCCGGGCGACCGAGGCCTAAGCGCCTGCCGGGCTGTGGGGCCTAGGGAAGGAAGGAGCCCGCGCTGAGGAGGGGCGCCCGCGCCGCGGCCCCGAGCTCCGGCTGTCCCGCTCACGTGCTGCGGGAAAGACGGTTTCACTCTCTTACCCTCTGTAAAATCCTCCTTAACATGGTTTAACCACCACCCGGCGCCGCCGCGGTGACTCTCCAGACCCTGCGCGGGGCCACTCACTACTCGGGGTGCGCGGGCGGGAGGGACTGGGCCGGGAGGGGACCGGGAAGGAGGTCGGGGCGAGGCGGTGGCGACGGCCGCTCGGGCGGCCCCGACTTCCCCACAGGCGACGAGAGGGAGCACGCGAGAGAGAGCGAGCGAACGACTAGGCAGCCTGCGAGCGCCTCCAGCCCGCCCGCCGGGCAGCCCCCGTAACTGACAGATGGGCGGGCCCGCCCGCGGCCGCCGGGGGGCGGGGCGGTGGCGGGCCCGCCCCTCGCCTGTCCATTCGCGGGAGGCGGGGCTGAAGGGGGCCGGTCCAGGCCAGCGACCAATCGGAAGCGGTGGCAACGTGGGCGGCTGCGTGACAGACAGGCGGCAGGACGCTGTCGCCGCAGCTTCTTCCGGCTAGCTGGGGGACGCCGAGGCTGCGGAGTGCACGCCTGGGCTCCGTCAGAGGGCCGCGCCCGCGCGACGACCGCGTGCCCGCTAGTGGGAGGCGGGCGAGGACCCCTGGGGGTGTCCCTCCCTGACCCAGGCGGGAGGAGGGGACGCCTTAGGCTGTTTTGTAAAATGTGTCGGTGTGACCCTTCCGGCGATTGCTCCTGACTCGACGTGGTATTGAGCCTGAGCTATATGCTAGTTTCTGCTGGAAACGCTGACTCTGCCTCTTAGCCCCTGGGTTGAAGCCGACTAGAGAATCTCAGACGTGCTTAACCGGTCTGTTGGGCTTCCCTGCCCTTTTCCAGTCCCAGGTTTTCTTTCCCTGCTCCCTTCCTGCTTCTAATTTCAGCCAAAGAGAAAGCAAAGATTTAGAAAAGAAGGGTAGGAAGAAGCTGGAATTTGAATTGGCAAGAGAAGTTTGAGGTTGTCTTTTCTAGATCAAAACAATTTTTAATAGGCTGATGTTCACATGTTGCACTTTCTAAAGCCCGTGCTTGACCTCCTAAGGAATTTTAAGTCCTATTCTGATAATCGATTTATGAAGTAAATTGTCATTAACGCCTCTGTTTTATAGATTAAGAAGAAAATGAGGTCACAGATAAATATCGTGCCAAAACGACGTGGACTTTGAACTGACCTCCAGGCACGATGTCATTATTTAACTCGAGAAATCACAGCTTCTGCGTCCTACCATTCTGCCAATATTCACAGCCAAGAGGCTCAACTTAACACCCTGGTAGAAAAAGAGAAGCCTTTAATATTGCTTGAATAGGGAAGGAGAGGGAATAATGGAACTAACCTTGCTGGGAGGGAAAAAAAAAAAAAAAGAAAAAACCAACAGACCACTGAATGAAGCCTATGAAGCAATGAATGGAGTGCTTTTTGGAAAGCACTTCCAGATCTTTTGAAAAGCAGCACAAAATTAAATATTATTTGCAAATCAGTTAATGAATAGGAAAATGTTTTGTAAAGTATAATGCATTATATAATGTAATATGATATTTCTATCCCAAATATATTTGGGTTTTTATTATGTGTGTGTGTGTCTCTCGATGGTGCAGCAGCACAGTCATGCCTACAGCTAATATATGAGTAATCACTAGTGATAATGCACTCACAAAGCACATACTTTTCCATCTTTCTAAACATGAGGTGCTTTATTTTCAGACAATATGGGAAACATTCTCAGCGACATGGGGTGATAAAAGTGACTTTTTTCCTCTTTTTTGTTTGTTTTTCAAAAATTAGTTTAGGGTCAGGCACACTGATTTTATGCCTGTAATCCCAGCACTTCGGGAGACAGAAGCAGACAGATTGCTTGAGCTCAGGAGTTTCAGACCAACCTGGACAACATGGCAACAACTCGTCTAAAAAAATATTAGCTGGGTGTGGTGGCGTGTGCCTGTGTTCCTAGCTACTCAGGAGGCTGAGGTGAGAGGATCACCTGAGCCCAGGGAGGTTGAGAATGCAGTGAGCTATGATCTCACCACTGTACTCCATCCTGGGTGACAAAATGAGACCCTGTCTTTAAAAAAAAAAAAAAAAAAAGTTTAAAACTGCTTATTAATGTTACATGCTAAGACCTTCTTTACTGGAATTCTCATGTAGAATCCTTTGAATAATATAATAGGCTCTCATCTACAGCTGAGCTAGATGGATTATTGGAAAATCTGTGTACTCCCCTGCACAGTTCATGATAACTCCATCACTGGAGAACTTAATTACTCCAAAAGAAAATAAGCAGTGGGTGAGAGCTAACCATGTAAGAATACCCTTCACTAATCTAGCAGCTTCCTATACATAGCAGTTCTGCTTACCCTGTCTGACCACTAATTCCCATCCATTCAGCTCTTGTGCATTAATATTCCCCCACCATCTATTTACTTTGATCCCCAGCAAGACCTCAAATCCATTGGCCCTTCTTACTTTCTTAATATCAGTCATTTCCCTAGCCTACTCGTTTCCATCAAAACCCAACCTAAAGCCCATGGTCCAACTTTACAATCTTCCCTTTGCAAATATGCTTAACTTCTTCACCTTTCTTTTTTTTTTTTTTTTTTTTTTAGATGTAGTCTGTCGCCCAGGCTGGAGTGCAGTGTGCAATCTCACTGCAATCTGTGCCTCCTGGGTTCAAGCAATTCTCCTGCCTCAGCCTCCCAAGTAGCTGGGACTACAGGCACCCACCACCATGCCCAGCTAATTTTTTGTATTTTAGTGGAGATGGGGTTTCACCATGTTGCCCGGGCTGGTCTCAAACTCCTGAGCTCGGGTAATCCACCCACCTCTGCCTCCCAAAATGCTAGGATTACAAACATGAGACACCACACTCGGCCACTTCTTCACCTTTCTCTTCCTCCATTGCTTTTGTCTGGCAGAGGCCAAACCCTGGTTAAGTTCGATTAACCACCTACTCTCTGCTGCACAGGATCCATAGGAATAGAAGGCTGGGCACAGTGGCTCACACCTGTAATCCCAGCACTTTGGGAGGTGAGGGGCGTGGATCACCTGAGGTCAGGAGTTCAAGACCAGTCTGGTGAACATGGTGAAACCCTGTCTCTACTGAAAATACAAAAATTAGCCGGACATGGTGGCGCACGTCTGTAGTCCCAGCTACTGGGGAGGCTGAGGCACGAGAATCACTTGAAGGCAGGAGGTGGATGGAGGTTGCAGTGAGCTGAGATCACGCCATTGCACTCCAGCCTGGGCAACAGAGTGAGACTTCATCTAATACATATATATATATGAATAGGAAAGTGTCTAAATATCACTGGAGATACACATATATAACTGGGGTTGTTGGGCTCATTCTGCATTAATAACCACAGATCTCAGGCATATGTCTCCACAACAAGAATATCAATTTTCTGAGCACAAGGATCTTGTCCCCCATTCAGTGCTGTGACCCCAAAACTAAAACATTGCTCAATTCATGGTAAGCACTAAATAAATATTTGTTGAACGAATGAAGGAAGGATTGAAGGAATGAAAGGTATGTAATTACTCCTTTAACAGTTGCCCAGCAGCATTCCTGTTACACTTTATTTCTGTCTTCTTTCTCAAGATCTTCAAGATGGCCTACACATCTATAGTTGCTGCACTTTCTTACTGTATATTTTCTTCTCGACCCATTCCAATCAAGCCTCTGTAGCCTGTGTCCCACTGACTCCAATAAGGCTGTTCTTATGATCACTAATGACGTGCATGTTTCCTATTCCAGTGACTACTTTGTTGTTTCGACTTCGACTGTTTCCTGTATAGAAAACAGTTGGCCACTCTCTCCTTGAGTTACTTTATTCTCTTGGCTTCCTTGACACTATACTTTCTGGTTTTTCTCCTCATTGCCCATTCCCTCTATGTCTGATGGCTTCTCTACTGCGTATCTTAATGTTGGAGTGCCCCTACTCTGTTCTGGGGCCCTTGCTTTTATCTGTCATACTCAGCCTAGAAGTAATCTCAACTAGTCCCCTGACTTTTAATTTCATTTATCAGGCCAGCTACGGTGGCTCACACCTGTAATCCCAGCACTTTGGGAGGCCGAGGTGGGTGGATCACGAGGTCAGGAGTTCAAAACCAGCTTAGCCAACATGGTGAAACCCTGTCTCTACTCAAAACACAAAAATTAGTCTGGCATGGTGGTACACATCTGTAATCCCAGCTATTGGGGAGGCTGAGGCAGGAGAATGGCTTGACCCCAGGAGACGGAGATTGTGGTGAGCCGAGATCGTGCCACTGCACACCAGCCTGGGCAATAGAGCGAGATTCCATCTAAAAAAAAAAAAAAAAAAATCATCTACTTCATATTTCTTCTTGGATGTCTAGTGAGCATATCAAACTTAACATGGCCCAAACAAAACTGTTTCATTTTTATCCTCAAAACATCGTCACCAGTTTTCCTGTCTCCATATGTATCACTACAAGATACTTAGTTGATTCAAACCAAAAATCTCTTTATCTCACCACTTCTCCTCCTTCCAGTGAATCCATCAGGATATCCTGACAAATCCACCTCCAAAATATATCCCAAATCTGACACTTCTTGCCACTTTCACCCTAGTTTATAGCCCCTTCATCTCCTGTCAAGACTACTAGAATAGTCTTCTAGTTGGTCTCCCGCCTTTTACTTTGGCTTCTCTGTAATCCATTCATTACACAGAAGCCAGGGACGACTTTTTAAAATGCAAATCAAAAATGTCACTGCCCTCCTAGATTGTAGCTTCCCATTATCATCACAATGAAATCCAAATACCTTATCCTGGCTTACACGCCCTGCTGATCTGGGCCTGCCTGCTTCTCTGCTTTCCACTTAGAATATGCTCCCCTTGGCCCACTATGCCCCAGCTGCTCTGGACTTTTCTCAGTTGCACAAAACCTATTCCTGCCTGTACACCAACCAGTTCCTATTTAGGGAATGCTTTCTCCTGAAATCTCATAGTTAATTTTGTGTCATTCAGATTATTCCCTTAAAGTCACCTCCTTAGAGAGGTCTTCAAGGACCACCTCATCCAAAGTGCTTCGAATCTCTGGTCACCCATTCTAATTCTCTACATGGTAGAGAAACTACCATTTCTGACTTCTCTTGTTTGTCTGCATATGTCTTCCCAATAAGAATGTCAATTTTCTGAGCACAAGGATCTTGTCCCCTCTTCAGTGCTGTGACTTCAAAACCAAAACATTGCTCTATTAATGGTAAATACTAAATAAATATTTGTTGAATGAATGAAGGAAGGATTGAAGGAATGAAAGGTATATAATTACTCCTATAACAATTAACTTCCAAGGTTCCTCAAGCTAACATCTTCCTATTTATGAAGAAGTGATCCAAATGCAACAATCCTGAAAGCAACCCAACAATCTTTTGATCCTATCTGACAATCTTTTTTCTCTTTACATAATGTGGATGTATGTTTCTTGACTCTTCAAAATTTCCCAATATTTATGGGAAACAACCTATTTCTTACTTTCCATAAATTAGAACATTGGGCCAGGCATAATGGCTCACACCTGTAATCCCAGCACTTGGGAGGCTGAGGCAGGCAGGTCACCTGAGGTCAGGAGTTCAAGATCAGCCTGGCCAACATGGTGAAACCCTGTCTTTACAAAAATACTAAAATTAGCTGAGCATGATGACAGGTGCCTATAACCCCAGCTACTCAGGAGGCTGAGGCAGGAGAATCCCTTGAATCTGGGAAGCGGAGGTTGCAGTGAGCCAAGATGGGGCCATTGCACTCCAGCCTGGGTGACAGAGTGAGACTCTGTCTCAAAAAACAAAACAAAACAAACAAACAAAACATTGTTAAGGCAACTTTCCTGTCAATTTCCTGTGCTATAACCAAATAATTCATTTCCAACCAGAAGCAAGTCCATGAAAAAAATCACAATATCACTTGAACCCGCAAGGCAGAGGTTGCAATGAACCAAGGTCGCGCCACTGCATTCCAGCCTGGGCAATAGAGCAAGAAACCATCTCAAAAAAAAAAAAATAAAAAATCACAACAAAAATAAGCAAAGTGTAGATGATGGCTCTGTATAAGTAAGGTCAAAACAGTTTATGGATTCTTTAGAATCCAGACATGACCACTAACCCAACTAAAATAGCTTTTTCTTTCTTTTTTCTTTTTTTTTTTTTTTTGGTTTTAAATTAACTGAATTGTTCACAAATTATGTTAGCATCATTGAACTAACTTGTTGAAGCCTAGCATCAAGCCTATGCTTCTTTCAGCCCTTGAGGGCAGGGTAGGGAGGGCAGTAAAGATGAGGAGCTCAGAGGAGTTGGGAGATACGTGAATTCTCTAGTACTTCCTGCTGGTTTTCTCCAGGCCCTAGGTGACTTGCAAAACCTCAAAAAAAGTATCTGGTCTCCATTGAATTTATCTGAAGGCAGGATTAGGGAAAATTCAGAATAATAGTGAAGACTAAGTTCTGATTTTTTTATCTTGCCCGAAATCCTACCTAAGGGGCCTAGGGAGTCATGTCCTACAAACCGTACATTCTCATCAGATGGGTTTTATTTGATCCTATATATAGTGACTTACTTTTCTTTTTTCTTTTTTTTTTTTTTTTTTTTTTTTGTTGCTGTTGTTGAGACTGAGTCTCGCTCTGTCGCCCAGGCTGGAGTGCAGTGGCGCAATCTCGGCTCACTGCAAGCTCCACCTCCCGGGTTCACGCCATTCTCCTGCCTCAGCCTCCGGAGTAGCTGGGACTACAGGTGCCTGCCACCATGCCCGGCTAATTTTGTTTTGTATTTTTAGTAGAGACGGGGTTTCACCATGTTAGCCAGGATGGTCTCCATCTCCTGACCTCGTGATCTGCCCACCTCGGCTTCCCAAAGTGCTGGGATTACAGGCATGAGCCACCACGCCTGGCCTATAGTGACTTACTTTTCAGTCTTACTCTGGCATAACATTATGACACAAGGAAAAAATATTAAACCGCAGAATATATTTTCTTGCCATACCTTGAAAATGTCCTGCAAAGTCTCTTGTGGGAAAAATCCACATCCTGTAGAGAATCCCCTTTCCCCTTTGGTTTCCTTCTTTCCTTTCCAGATCCAGGAGATAATCAACTGAGAGCCAGGCACCCTTTTAGGTCCAATAAGAAACATTTTACAACCTACTCTCTCTCTCTGTCTCTTTTTTTTTTTTTTTTTTTTTTGAGATGGAGTTTCAATCTTTTGCCCAGGCTGGAGTGAGGTGGCGCGATCTCAGCTCTCTGAAACCTCTGCCCCCCGGGCTCAAGTGATTCTCCTGCCTCAGCCTCCCAAGTAGCTGGGATTACAGGTGCGTATCACTACACCTGGCTGATTTTTGTATTTTTAGTAGAGACGAGGTTTCACCATGTTGGCCAGGCTGGTTCACCTGCCTTGGGCTCCCAAAGTGCTAGGATTACCGGTATGAGTCACCATGCCTGACCACAACCTGTTGTCTCTCTGAAGTCTGCTGAGAGATTCTTCTGCACAATAAAACTTGGTCTCCACAGTCCTTTATCTCAACCTGAACATTCCTTTCCATTAATCCCAGGTCTTCAGATAAACTCAACCAGTTGTCAATCAGAAAATTTAAATTTACCTATAGCCTGCTTTAAGTTGTCCCGCCTTTCTAAACCAAACCAATGTATTTCTTAAATGTATATGATTGATGTCTCGTGCCTTCCTAAAATATATAAAACCACGCTGTACCCCAACCACCTTGGGCACATGTTCTGAGGACTTCCTGAGGTCTGTGTCATGGGCCATGGTCACTCATATTTGGCTCAGAATAAATCTCTTAAAATATTTTACAGTTTGACTCCTTTTGTCGACAATAATTACATTTTAAGATATATTATAAATAATGCTCTTCCAGCCTAGGCAACATAGCAAGACCCTGTCTCTATAAAAATTTAAAAATCAGCCAGGCATGGTGGCACACACCTGTAGTCCTAGCTACTTGGGAAGTTGAAGCAGGAGGATTGCTTGCATGCAGGAGTTTGAGGCTATAGTGAGCTACGACAGCACCAGTGCATTCTAGCCTGAGTGACAGAGTGAGACATTGTCTCTAAATAAATAAATACATGTTTTAAAATAAATGAAAAGAAAAATGATGTTCTTGGCTGGGCGTGGTGGCCCACGCCCGTAATCCCAACACTTTGGGAGACCGAGGCAGGTGGATCACTTAAGGTCAGGAGTTCAAGACCAGCCTGGCCAACATAGAAACCCTGTCTCTACTAAAAATTCAAAAGTTAGCTGGGCATGGTGGTGCACACTTGTAATCCCAGCTACTCAGGAGACTGAGGCACGAGAATCACTTGAACCTGGGAGGTGGAGGTTGCAGTGAACTGAGATCACACCACTGTACTCTAGCCTGGGTGACAGAGTGAGACTGTGTCTCAAAATAAAAATAAAATAAAATAAATATTTTAAAAATGATGCTTTTAATATATGATAAGCAATAGCCAAGTCTATCACATTTAAACTTCAAGTTGGTAGAGTACAAAATAGACAATGTAAAGGTGGCACAACAAAAATTGCCATCTATGATAACAGGGTGACTCTTGAATGCCAGTGTCTCCTAAGCAAGACCTGCCTGTGGACCCCAAGCTGAGCAGCCAACAAAATGTAATACAACATATAAAGTATTACAAAAGTGGTGTGGGTACATTTTAGAAACAGAATTAATATCTGAAGCGATTTCCTGAAATATGTCTGTGGGATTGTGGAAGCTAAAGCAACTCCATCTTAGATGCTAATCCACCATGCTGACATCTGATTAATATGTGTTCCCGGAAGGCCTCTAAGATTTCTACTTTTTCCATTGTTACAGTGAATCCTTCCCTTAGGTCAAAACAACCTTGACCATAAATCCTACCTTAGCCAGACTCACACAGCATTCTTGCCTTCCTCTTGGAAGTCAACTTCAATTGTCCTACACATTTTTTCCCTATGATATTTAAGCCCTGGGTCTGAAGGGTAATGGAACGGGGGTCCACCATCTCCCTTTTGGACATCTGAGACTGTGCCTTCTTTTTGTAAATCACTGTTAAATGTTTCTTTCTGAGAATTGGTTGTATCAGCCTCTTTCTTCAGCCTCTCAGCTTCCTCAGACATTGGGGTAGGTTTGCATAGACCTACTCACCACAGAACAGTGGTCAGGTAAAGTTATTTAGAGTGCAGTATAGAGATGTCATCCCAGCATTAGTCAGAGCTTAGATTTCTTTAAATTTGTGGAGTGTAGTGTTTTTGAAAGCGTGTTCCTTGAAGTCCTAGAGTCCTCAGAAGCCACCTCAGTGGATGGAGAAAATCGAGCAATTGAGGCCCTGTGTTATTCACCTTTGCATTAGCTGGTATAGCTTTACTTTTATCTTTATGTGTTTTACATAATAGGGTGATGAAGAAGAATTCTTTCTTTCTTTGTTTTCCTTTCTTTTTTCTTTTTCTTTTTTTTTTCTTTTTTTTTCTTTTTTTTTTGGTTGTGGATAGAATCTCACTCTGTCGCCCAGGCTGGAGTGCAGTGCTGCGATCTCAGCTCATTGCAGCCTCAACCTCTTGGCCTCAAATGATTCTCCCACCTTGGCCTCCCACAGTGCTGGGATTACAGATGTGAACCACTGTGCCCAGCCTGACATTATTTTCTTTACACTGTACACTTCAGGCATGCTGAACTATTACACATTTCTGGGCTCATCATAGTCTCTCCCTTACTTCTGAACCATTATATATGCTATTTCATATGCCTGGAATGTTCCCTACACCCATCCTACTGTTACTTGTCTAATTCCTACTCATCTGCAAGTCTCACCTTGCCTCCCAAACGAAACTACATGGCCTACGTATACCTACATTTTTGTACTCAACCCTGTAACTACAGGGAAGAAGAGACCTTGGGTCAAACACTCAAAACACTCCGGGCCACATGACAAATTTGACAAAAATGTAAGGTACGTCTTCCAACTACCTTCTCTTGTTCTGAATACATACCCCCAAACTGTCAATTATAATTGGCTTCCCATGTAGTTTTGTCTTTAAAGAGTAAATGCACTGGTCCCATTGGTACAGCACAACTCACATAAAAAATTTGTTGCCCTTTGTAAATTAATACCATTTCAGCCTCTGTACGTTTGAATAATATGAGTCTGCTAAGAGAAGAATTTACTTTCAACATGCTGACAAAAATTCAAGTTTTGAAGCTGCTGAGCAAAGATTCAGAGCCTGGACCACAGTGAATTTACCAATTTAAATGAGCATCCTGAGGTCCCTTGACAGCTAGCCAGCTGGCCTCCCTACATGATATAATTAGGATGATGGGCTGCATACAATTTAGACCTACAGCACTTCTCTCTCCCCTTAGAATTTGATAGAAACTCAATGATAGATGATTCCAGAGGCTAATTCTAACAATACCATTGATTAAACTCATAGATTACTTAGAATGGTCTGAACATTTAAAGTAATGCAGTAAGGACTCAAATAAATGGTTTTTGTGAAATACTAATCTGAAAATGTCTTGCTAGCATACAGATGGCAGCATAAGTAAAGAATAGAGATGGTAAAGTACTCTAAAGTATTATTACTAGTGACATTATTATTTTGTAAAAATATATTCTAGTGGCCGGGCACAGTGGCTTATGCCTGAAATCCCACCACTTTGGGAGGCCGAGGCGGGTGGATCACGAGGTCAGGAGATCGAGACCATCCTGGCTAACACGGCAAAACCTCATCTCTACTAAAAATACAAAAAATTAGCCAGGCGTGGTGGTAGGTGCCTGTAGTCCCAGCTACTCGGGAGGCTGAGGCAGGAGAATGGTGTGAACCCGGGAGGCAGAGCTTGCAGTGAGCCAAGATCGCGCCACTGCACTCCAGCATGGGCGACAGAGTGAGACACTGTATCATATATATATATGTGTGTATATATATATGTATATATATATGTATATATATGTATATATGTGTATATATATGTGTATATATATATTCTAGTGAAAGAGGTACATACACACATTCCCTCTCTCATTTACGTCGTTGTTTCTAAGGGATATCAAATGAAATTTAATATTAAAATTTGTAAGATAACATAAACAACACAATACACTTTTTTTTTTTTTTTAGATGAAGTCTCACCCTGTAGCCCAGGCTGGAGTGCAACGGCTCAGTCTTGGCTCACTGCAACGTCTTCCTCCTGGGTTCAAGCAATTCTCCTGCCTCAGCCTCCTGAGTAGCTGGGATTACAGGCATGCACCACCACGCCCAACTAATTTTTTTGTATTTTTGGTAGAGACAGGGTTTCACCATGTTGGCCAGGATGGTCTCGAACTCCTGACCTCCCGATCTGCCCACCTTGGCTTCCCAAAGTGCTAGGATCACAGGTGTGAGTCACCGCGCCCGGCCCAATATGCCTTTTTAAAACTTTTTCAGGACAATGCTTGTTATGAGTTAATTGGCTAAAAATGGGACCCAAAAATATATTCTATTGACATATTTTGGTTAATATAAAAAATAGACATTTAGATGATGAAAAAAAGCAACAAACAAATTAACCTGAAAAGAAAATTAAAGAACAACTTGGGAAACATACAGTACTCCTCCTCTTCCTTTTCCCTAATGCCTCTTTCCTCAGGTTGTAGAGCATTGTGTGGCCTTCAAGAAAAAATATCAATTTGCTCAATTAAATTAAAATCCAGTTTGTAATGTTGTTCTGTTGACCTAAAGGGAAAAACTGAGGCAAACAGAATGTAAGTAGAGAGTTTATTTGGGCCAAGTTTGAAGACTGCAACCTAAAACATAGACTCAAAGTTCCCTGAATATGTACTCCAACTAGCAGCAATTACAAGTAGCTGGGGTTTTGTTTTATTTTATTTTATTTATGAGAAAGGGTCTTTCTCTGTCACCCAGGCTGAGTGCAGTGGCACGATCATGGCTCACTGCAGCCTGTGCCTCGTGGGCTCGAGTGATCCTCTTGACTTTTTTTTTTTTTTTTTTTTTGGTTGAGAGAGGGTCTCACTGTGTTGCTCAGGCTGGTTTTAAACTCCTGGGCTCAAGCAATCTTCCTGCCTCTGCCTCCCAAAGTACTGGGATTACAGGCATAAACCACCACACCCAGCCACAAGTAGGTTTTTAAGGGACAAGAAGAGGTGATCTTACACTGTTTACTGATATGGTTTGGCTCTGTGTCCCCACCCAAATCTCATGTTGAATTGTAATCCCTACATGTCAGAGAAGTGGCCTGGCAGGAGTGACTGGATCATGGGGGGCGGATTTCCTCCTTACTTTTCTCATAAAAGTGAGTGAGTTCTCATGAGATCTGATGGTTTAAAAGTGTGGCACTTCCCCTTTCACTCTCTCTCTCTTCCTGCTCTGCTACGGTAAGACGTGCTTTGCTTTCCCTTTGCCTTCCGCCATGATTCTAAGTTTCCTGAGGCCTCCCCAGCCATGCGGAACTGTGAGTCAATCTAACCTCTTCTTAAAATAAATTACCCAGTCTTAGGTAGTTCTTTTTTTTTTTTTTTTTTTTTTTGAGATGGAGTCTTGCTTCATCGCCCAGGCTGCAGTGCAGTGGCACAATCTCGGCTCACTGCAACCTCCACCTCCAGGGTTCGAGTGATTCTCCTGCCTCAGCCTCCCCAGCAGCTTGGATTACAGGCATCCGCCACCACCCTGGGCTAATTTTTGTATTTTTAGTAGAGACGGGGTTTCACCATGTTGGCCAGTCTGGTCTCAAACTCCTGACCTCAAGTGATTCGCCCACCTCGGCCTCCCAAAGTGCTGGGATTATAGGCATGAGCCACCATGCCCTGCCTCAGGTAGTTCTTTATAGCAGTGTGATAATGGACTAATATATGTACCAATAATTTACATTTAAATAATATAATTTATTGATTGGCTGTACCATGTTCTTTGTATCACAAATTTCAGGAACATGAAGATAATGGGCAGTTCAGCTAGTCAGAAACAAAATGGCTTTTTTTTTCTTCAGAATAGGTGTATTTAAATAGAGACAGGGTTTCTCTATATTGCCGAGGTTGATCTCAAACTCCTGGCTTCAAGTGATTCTCTTGTCTTTCCAAAATGCCGAGATTACAGGATGAACCAGCATGCCAGCCAAAATGCCTTTAAACAATTGTCCCTGACTAGGCACGGTGGCTCACACCTGTAATCCCAACACCTTGGGAGGCAAAGGCAGGAGAATCCCTCGAGCCCAGGAGTTAAAGACCAGCTGGGGCAACAAAAGCCATGATCATGCCACTGAACTTCAGCCTGGGCAACAGAGTGAGATCCTGTCTGAAAAAACAAAAAACCTGATAAAGGTCATGTTGGCTCATGCCTATAATGCGAGAACTTTGGGAGACCAAGAAAGGAAGATTGCTTGAGCACAGCCTGGGCAACATGGTGAGACCACATCTTCACACTCACACAAAAATTAGCCAGACATGGTGGCATGAACCTGTAGTCCCAGCTACTCTTGAAGCTGAGTGGGGAGAATCACTTGAGCCAGGGAGGTCGAGGCTGCAGTGAGTTGAGATCATGCCATTGTATTCCAGCCTGGGAAACAGAGCAGGACCCTGTATCAAAACAAAAACCCAAACAAAAAACAATTACCCCTGGGCATAGATGCAAGATGGTGGGGGGTTGTAGGATGTGACTAAAGTCACATACTCATGTCTCTCTGGGCCTGGCACCTCTTGCAGACCTCACATAGCTCAGATTGCTCTGAGCTATATTTCTTTCCTCAATTCACTCAAGAAACTGCGCTATATATGTTGTTACTGCATAACATGATGGGAAGAAATGTAAAACTAATAAATAATTTAGTTTTTTTATGGGAAGTGACAAAAATCTTTAAACCCTTTCATATACTGAAGAAAAAGTCTGAAATAGCATATATCGTAATTTTAAGTAGAAAAGTTAGGGGTATTGAAACCACCTTCGCAAAAATAAACACTGAGAAAATTATGAAAGAGGTCTGACCTGACTGACTCCAGCTTGCTTACACTCTCCAAGCTGCCCTTCTTCATTCCTGGGTGCAGGCCAAACTAACTTTGGGAGGAATTTAATTTATAGTCTAACTTTGAAACAAAGATGATAACAGCAGTTTCCTGAAACAAACCTCCTTCTTGCCAGGGGGACCAGACTGCCTTTGTAAGACTAACATATTAACCACAAGATTAGAAATGATGGCTTAGGAGCCATGCAGCCAGAAGCCACAGGATTTCAACCCTCCCCAGTTGCTCCTAGGGATAATATTACTATTGTAAAACCTGAGATTGGTGCTCAAGATATTTTTTAGACCCTGCATTATGGTGCATCAGCTGGCACCTCCTGATCAATCAGCACTCTCCACTCCCTGGCCCTCTACCCACCAAACTATCCTTAAAAAAATGCAGTCTCTGAATTTTGGGGGAGATTGATTTCAGTAATAAAACTCTAGTCTTCCATTCAGCTCGCTCTGTGTGAATTAAATTCTTTCTGTATTCCAATTCCCCTGTCTTAATAAATCATCTCTGTTTGGGCAGTGGGCAAGGAGAACCCACTGGGCAGTTACAGTATTATTAGGTTAATAAATATATTTGTCCAGGAGTTCGAGTCCAGCCTGGACAACATGATGAAACTCTGCCTGTACAACAAATGCCAAAAAAATTAGCTCAGCATATTGGCCCATGCCTATAGTCCTGGCTACTCGGAAGGCTGAGGTGGGAGGATTGCTTGAGCCCAGGAGGCTGAGATTGCAGTGAGCCGTGATGGAGCAATTGCATTCCAGCCTGGACGACAGAGTGAGTCTCTGTCTCTAGAAACAAAGACAATATATATTTGTCCCTCCATATTGACAATCTTGCTAAATTTTAAATACTGTGAGGTAGAGTAGATTAAAGGGATCTATTGTACCTTTTGCTCTGAGTTAAAAAGTTGAAAACACTTGGAAAGAGCAAGCCATTTTTAAAAGCTGAAGGCATTCGGAACCACCAAGTCATTTTTCAAGCTTGCATAATAGCTTCTGACCTCTAGTGGGAACTTGGCCTGAATAACTATGCCTACAGTGTAGAGGGAGCCATATCTACTCTTGTTTTGTTTCATTCTGTTGAATTTTTATTTTCGTGTCTTGTTTCTGTGGTTTGAAGAATAACTACTAAAATTTGGTTTAAGTGTAAATCCTCTAAAGAAATGCTTGCCAGAGCTTTTCTTTATATTTTAACTTGCTTACTCAAGCAACTTAAGCAACAGTTAACTTAGAAAGTTTTTTGTCGAGGGTTTTTTTTTTTTTTTTTTCCGTGCAAAAGAAGTATCGTTTGTGTTGAAACCTGGGTTTCACTGGACAACACAATTTACCTGTGGTTGACCTGAGTTTCACTGGACAACACAGTTTACCTGTGGTTGTAAAATGTTCTGTAATTCAATAAAATAAAGATAAAATACAAGACTCTTTTGGTGGATAAAAATTAATCAATATTTTGACTTTAAAGAAGCTTTGTGTTTCTTTTTAAAATCAATGTTTTGACTTTAAAGAAGCTTTGGTAAGAATGTTTCAACACTGAGTAACATTCTATTGAACTTTGCAAACATTGTATATGATTTTAAAAGTAATTTATGATAATAGGAAGCTGCATTGGTTATTTACTTGCTCTGTATTACTTTATATATTGTAACTTTTCATTGCAAAGATAAAAATAACTAAACAGAAAGTTTGTAACTAAGCATTTGGTAGCACCATCTAAGCTTCTTACTTATTTCATTTATTCCTCACAACAATCCTGTGAGGTAAAAAGTAATGAAGTGTTTTGTTGTTGTGATTGTTTGTTTGAGACGGATTTTCACTCTTGTTGCCCAGGCTGGAGTGCAATGGCGTGATCTTGGCTCACCACAACCTCTGCCTCCCAGGTTCAAGCGATTCTCTTGCCTCAGCCTCCTGAGTAGCTGGGATTACAGGTATGCGCCACCACACCTGGCTAATTTTGTATTTTTAGTAGAGACAGGCTTTCTCCATGTTGGTCAGGCTGGTCTCGAACTCCCGACCTCAGGTGATCTGCCTGCCTCGGCCTCCCAAAGTGATGGGATTACAGGCGTAAGCCACTGTGCCCGGCTAGTAATGAGGTTTAAAAAGATTAAATAACTTGCCCGAATTAAGAAGTGATTGAGCAAAGATTTAAAACCAGACAACCTGACTCGAGAGCCTGCAGTGTCAATGATTTCTAATACTTAAATACCTAGCATGCTGGTTACACTAGTCAAGAGGCAATATTATTCTAGGAGTTTAAATGTTTTATTTACTTTTATATCTATATATTTTTTAAAAAATAGTCTCATAAGCTGTCATCACATATAACTCTATGGTCTTCATAATTTTAATTTCTAATGCCTAACAGTCTATCAACATTAGAATGTAGAAAATCAATCTACAAGGAAGTTTGTTTTTTAATCTCTATTGTTTCATTTTTAATATATATATTTTAGGTTTCTGTTCGCTCATTAAAAAATGTATAACAAATCAGAAGCATATAAAGTGCATTCTATATGTCATTGTATAATTTTTAAAAAGCTAAAAGCCATGGCTCTCATGTAGTACATATATAAAGAGTTGTCTGAACATGCTGGCTCACATCTGTAATCCCAACACTTTGGGAGGCTGAGACAGGAGGATTGCTTGAGCCCAGGAGTTTGAGACCAGCCTGGGCAACATAGTGAGACCTTGTCTCTACTAAAAATAAAAAGAACTTAGCCACCTGTGGTGGCATGTGCCTGTGGTCCCAGCTACTCAGGAGGCTGAAGCAGAGGGATTGCTTGAGCCCAGGAGGTCAAAGTTGCAGTGAGCCATGATTGCACCACTACATTCCAGCAGCCTGGCTGACAGAGCAAGACCCTGTCTCAAAAAAAAAAAAAAAAAAATCCAAAAACAAAATCAAAGAGCTCATAGATAAGAGAGTCAACAAGAGGAGAAAGCCAGTTCAAAGGGGCATAGGACAGGTAGTCACTGAAAGAAAAAACAAATGCTAGACTATACTAGAACAAACAAAAATGCTAGACTATGATTACTAAATTACATAAAAACTGGTCAGTGCCGCATAGGGTAATAAAACTAACTGTTGGGTTGTAGTCTGTTTACCAGCCTCACAACATCTGCATCTCTATGGGACAAAGGTTATTTGCACTTATATTACACAATGATTATTTGCATCACTATCTGGTTTTCTACAATTTACTTTCTGCTCTTACATCTTTACCAATTATCACTATCTATTATATTGCATATCTTATATATTTACTTTGTTTGCTGTCTTCTCTATTAGAACATTTTCCCACTTCTGTACACTGCTATATCCCCAATGCCTAGAACACTGCCTAGCACATAGAATGTACTTAAAAGTATGTGTGGAATAAATAAATAAGAAAAAATTTTTCCATGCTGGCTAACACGGTGAAACCCCGTCTCTATTAAAAATACAAAAAATTAGCTGGGCGTGGTGGTGGGTGCCTGTAGTCCCAGCTACTCGGGAGGCTGAGGCAGGAGAATGGTGTGAACCCGGGAGGTGGAGGTTGCAGTGAGCTGAGACCACGCCACTGCACTCCAGCCTGGGTGACAGAGCGAGACTGCGACAAAAAAAAAAAAAAAAAGAAAGAAAGAAAAAATTTTTTTAAATACAGATCAATTTGCCTTTAAAACCACAAGCTATTTTTTTTTTTAACTTTTTACCTTTTTCTCTTTTTTTTTTTTTGAGACTGGGTCCCACTCTGTTGCCCAGGCTGGAGTGCAGTGGCATGATCTTGGCTCACTGCTGCCTTGACCTTCTGGGCTCAAGCGATCCTCCTGCCTCAGCCCCCTGCGTAGCTGGAACTACAGGTGCATGCCACCATGCCCTGCTAATTTTTGTATTTTTGGTAGAGGCAGGGTTTTGACATGTTGCCCAGGCTGGTCTTGACGTTCTGGGCTCAACTGATTCACCTGTGTCAGCCTCCCAAAGTGCTGGGATTATAGGTGTGAGCCTCTGCACCTGGCCCCACAGTTATTTTAAAAGGAAAAATGGGGGAAATGTAAAGTAAACAAACCCCAAGTACATTTAAATGTAAATTAAATCAGCTGTGTAAAGGATACCCAAGCCCTCATATTGGTGATTGAACAGAGAAAAGCTTGTTTCTACCTATTTGTGGAGAGATGAATAGAAACGACGTGTGATGAGGAAATAAAACATGGAGAAACTGGAGAAAATCTACTAACCCCTCATTCTTTTTTTTTTTTCTTTTAAGATGGAGTCTAGCTTTGTCGCCAGGCTGGAGTGCAGTGGCGTGATCTCAGCTCACTGCAACCTCCGCCTCTCGGGTTCAAGCGATCCTGCCTCAGCCTCCCAAGTAGCTAGGATTTCAGGTTCATGCCTCTGTGCCTGGCTAATTTTTGTATTTTTAGTAGAGAGATTTCACCATATTAGCCAGGATGATCTCAATCTCCTGACCTCAAGTGATCCACCCACCTCAGCCTCCCAACGTGCTAGGACTACAGGCGTGAGCCACCGCGCCCAGCCTTACTAACCCCTCATTCTAAAGGTAAATGGAAGGATACAACTTGAGAATGTAGGAGAGAAAAAAAATTTCTTTTCCTCTATTCTTTTTCATTGTGTGGGTCCCTGCAAATTAGCCTGACAAAAGATAGATTAACAGAAGAAAAGGCATACAAATTTTATTTAATGTTAATTTTTAGCAAACAGAGGTGCTTTTTGTTTTTTGAAGAGATGGGATCTCACTGTGTTGCCCAGGCTGCTCTTGAAACCCTGGGCTCAAGCAATCCTCCCACCTCAGCCTCCCAAAGTTCTGGGATGACAGGCATGAGCCACCATGCCCAGCCCACAGGGGTTTTTCTAAAAAATGAAGTGAAGACTCAGTAAAGCAGATAGGCCTAAGAGCTTAAGTACCACTTTAAACAAAGAATGATAAATTGTGGAGATGGAACAAGGCAACAGAAAAGTGTTTTAGGTTTCCAAGGGCAAATGGTGGGAAGGTAAATATATGGGAGGAGAAACTAATGGAGTAAGGTTGATTTGTGCAGGTCCAGTTTGGTATTGACAATCTACAGAATAGGAGAAAATTTTTGCATTCCATCCATCTGACAAAGGCCTAATATCCAGAGTCTACAAAGAACTTAAACAAATTTACAAGAAAAAAAACAACCCCATTAAGAAGTGGGCAAAGGACATGAACAGACACTTCTCAAAAGAAGACATTCATGGAGCCAACAAACATACAGAAAAAAAGCTCAACATCACTGGTGGTTAGATAAATGCAAATCAAAACCACAATGAGATACCACCTCACACCAGTCAGAATGGCAATTACTAAAAAGTCAAGAAACATGTCAAGGTCCACATCGGTGGAAGAAAGCAAGCAAGCTAGGGTGGTAGATTATTACCTGTAAAATTATCTGGCCCTGGTGGGTTTTCTTTGTATGTATGAGAAAATTTTTAAATACTAATTTAATTTTTATGATAATTGTGATTTCTCCTAAATTCGTTCATTATATTCTCTTCTTTTAATTTCTGTTTATCATTATTTACCTTTTCCCTCTGTCTTTTAAAAATTATTATTATTATTATTTTCTTTTTGAGTCAGAGTTTCACTCTTGTTGTCCAGGCTGGAGTGCAATGGTGTGATCTCGGCTCACTGCAACCTCTGCCTCCCAGGTTCAAGCGATTCTCCTGCCTCCCGCATAGCTGGGATTACAGGTGCTCACCACCATGCCCAGCTAATTTTTTGTATTTTTAGTAGAGACGGGGTTTCACCATGTTGGCCAGGCTGGTCTCGAACTCCTGACCTCAAGTGATCCACCCACCTCAGCCCCAAAAGTGCTGTGATTACAGGTATGAGCTACCACGCCCAACTCTTATTTTTTATTATTTGAGACAGAGTCTCACTCTGGTCACCCAGGCTGGAGTGCAGTGGCAAGATCACAGCTCACCACAGCCTCCATCTTCCCATCTCAGGTGATCCTCCCATCTCAGCCTCCTGAGTAGCTGGGACTACAGGCAGGTATCACCAAACCCAGCTAATTACTGTATTTTTTGTAGAGACAGAGTTTTGCCATGTTGCCCAAGCTGGTCTCTAACTCCTGGGCTCAAGCAATCCTCCTGCCTTAGCCTCCCAAAATGCTCAGATTACAGACATGAGCCATTCTTCATTTTTCTGGCCTATTCTTCATTTTTAGTTTCCCATTCTGGCCGACTTGACCATTATCTTTTGCCTAGATGACTATAGAATCTTCCTCTCTAAATGATTGTTTGGCTGGGTGCACTGGCTCATGCCTGTAATCCAAGCACTTTGGGAGGCCAAGGAGGGAGGATTATTTGAGCCCAGGAGTTCAAAACCAGCCTGGCAACAAAGTGAGACACTGTAAGAAAGAAAAGAAAAGAAAAGGAAAGAGAAGAGAAGAGAAAAAGAAAGAAAGAGAAAAAGGAAGGAAGAAAGGAAGGAAGGAAAGAGGGAGAGAGGGAGGGAGGAAGGAAGGAAGGAGGAAGGAGGAAGGAAGGGAGGGAGGGAGGAAGAGAGGGAGGGAGAGAGAAAGCAATAGGAGGGCAGGGGAGGGGAGGGCAGGGGAGGGAAGGGAAGGGCAGGGCAGGGAAGGGAAGAGAAGGGAAGGGAAGGGATTAGCCAGGTGTGGTGGTAGACGCTGGCTGAAGAAGTAGGAGGATCACTCCCAGGAGGTCAAGGCTGCAGTGAGCCATGATCACACCATTGCACTCCAGCCTGGGCAACAAAGCAAGACCCTGGCTCAAAAATAAAAATAAAAAAGTCATTGTTTATATCACAGCCAGAATGGTCATATTTAAACATAAACTAGATTTCTTTTCCTAAACATAACCTAGCCTATAAATCATTAACCAGTTTATACACATAATTCTGCTCCTTGTTCTATTCTCACTTAACAATATATTGGACCTCACTATGTTCAAATATGACATGGGACATACATTTTTTTTTCTTAAAGTATTCCTTGTTTATATGAAATTCAAATGTAACTGGGTGTTCTGTATTTTTAGTTGCTAAATCTGGCAGCCCTACTTCTACCATTGGTCCAACACAAGGTGGCTGTTCCAGTTCTAGCCTCCACTCAGCCATGGGAAGAGCTTAAGTAGGCTTGAGGAGCACAAGTCCAGTTCTCTTTAGGGCAAAACCTGGACATGTCACATATTACTTCTGTGCATATACCATGGGTCAAAACATTTCCACATTTAGCTTCTAAGGAAGCTGGGAAATGTAGTCTTTAGCTAGGCAGGCATGTAGCCAACTAAAACCCTATTGCCAAGAAAGAAAAGAAGAATAGGTACGGGAAAACAACTAGTAGTCCCACATAGACAATAATCTTGGCCAGGTGCGTCGGCTCACGCCTATAATCCCAGCACTTTGGGAGGCCAAGGCAGGGGGAATCACCTGAGGTCAGGCATTCAAGACCAGCCTGACCAACATAGAGAAACCCCGTCTCTACTAAAAACACAAAAGTAGCCAGGCGTGGTGGCCCATACCTATAATCCCAGCCACTCGGGAGGCCGAGGCATGAGAATTGCTTGAACCCAGGTGGCGGAGGTTGTGGTGAGCCAAGATTGCATCATTGCACTCCAGTCTGGGCAACAAGAGCCAGGAAGGAAGGAAGGAGGAAGGAAGGAAGAAGGAAGGAAGGGAGGGAGGAAGAGAGGGAGAGAAGAGGGAGGAAGGGAGGGAGGGAGGGAGAAAGCAATAGGATGGGAGGGGAGGGGAGGGAAGGGAAGGGAAGGGAAAGGAAGGGAACGGAACGGAAGGGAAGGGAATTCCAGCACTTTGGGCAGCTGCGGCAGGAGGATCACCTGAGGCCAGGAGTTCAAGACCAGCCTGGCCAACATGGAGAAACCCTGTCTCTATTAAAAATAAAAATTAGCAGGGCATGGTGGCTGGTACCTGTAATCCCAGCTACTCGGGAGGCTGAGGCAGCAGAATAACTTGAACCCAGGAGGGGAAGTCTACAGTGAGCCGAGATCATGCCAATGCACTCCAACTTGGGCAATAGAGCAAGACTCCATCTCAAAAAACAAAGAAACTAAATGAGAACATAGTGAGAAATGAAAATTAAATCTGATTAGGCTAATACTTATGTTTACTCTGCCAGGTGCTTTGCGAAACCTTTTACACACACTATTTCATTAAATCTTTTTCTTTGAGACAGAATCTCTGTCGCCTAGGCTGGAATGCAGTGGTGCAATCTCAGCTTGCTGCAATTTCCGCCTGCTAGGTTCAAGAGATTCTCCTGCCTCAGCCTCTCAAGTAGCTGGGATTACAGGCATGTGTCACCACACTGCCTAAGTTTTGTATTTTTAGTAGAGATGGGGCTTCACCATGTTGGCCAAGCTGATCTTGAACTCCTGACCTCAAATGATTTGCCCACCTCAGCCTCTCAAAGTGTTGGGATTACAGATGTGAGTCACCATGCCCTGCTTCATTAAATCTTTATTGCAACAA
This sequence comes from Pan troglodytes, assembly GCF_028858775.2. Taxonomy (NCBI): domain Eukaryota; kingdom Metazoa; phylum Chordata; class Mammalia; order Primates; family Hominidae; genus Pan; species Pan troglodytes. The sequence continues at coordinate 99,779,401 of NC_072408.2, forward strand.
GAGGAATTATTATTATTATTATTTGAAACACAGTTTTACTCTGTCACCCAGGCTGGAGTGCAGTGGCACCATCTGGCTCACTGCAACCTCTGCTCCCGGGTTCAAGTCATTCTCCTGCTTCAGCCTCCTGAGTAGCTGGGATTACAGGCATGCACCACCATGCCCAGCTAATTTTGTATTTTTAGTAGAAATGGGGTTTCACCATGTTGGCCAGTCTGCTCTCAAACTCCTGATCTGAAGCGATCCACCCACCTCGGCCTCCCAAAGTGCTGGGATTACAGGCATGAGCGACCACGCCCGGCCAAGAGGAATCATAATTCTTATTTGGCAATAGGGAAAATGGAGGTTGTAAGGGTTAAGTGACTTTCCTAAGTCATATAGCTGATAAAAGATGTAGCCAGTATTCAAAACTGAGGTTAACTTCATTATGCCATATTACATTCACACCTTAAAAAAATAAAATCAAGGTATCTGATATCTAGACAGAGTCTTACTCTCTTGCCCAGGCTGGAGTACAGTGCTGTGATCACGGCTCTCTGCAGCCTCACCCTCCTGGGCTCAAGAAATCCTGCCACCTCAACCTCCCAAGTAGTTGGGACTACAGGCATGTGCCACCACACCTGTCTAATTTTTGTATTTTTTGTAGAGATGGGGTTTCACCATGTTGCCCAGGCTGGTCTTGAAACTCTTGAGTTCCAGCAATCTGTCCACCTCAGCCTCCCAAATTTCTGGGATTACAGGCATGAGCCATGGTTCCTGGCCTTTAAACCTTTTATTATGGAAAATTTCACATGTGAAAATAGAAAGAAAAATGTAACAAAGCCATATGTACCTATTGCCCAGCTTCAATAATTATTTACACCCTGCCATTCTTTTTTTATGAATCTTCCCTTACCCCCTAAATTCTCAGATTTTTTTCTTTTATCATGGAGTATTTTAAAACAAATCCCAGTCATGAAATTTCTCTACGTGTAAATATTTCAGTATGCTTCCCTAATGCCTAAGAACTTGAAAAAAGAAACAACAATAACATTGTCATGCCTCCAAAGAATCATATTTAACATCCAGTCCAAGTTTAACTTTTCTTGATTGTCTCAAGAGTATTTTTATGGCTGTTCAAATAAAAATTCAAACACAGTGCAGACATTACATATTTTACATATTCTAAGTCTGTTTTTTGCTTGCGTCAGCAGCACATACACCAAAATTGGAACGATACAGAGAAGATTAGCATGGCCCCTGCTCAAGGATGACATGCAAATTCGTGAAGCGTTCCAAAATAAATAAATTCATTAATTAAAATTAAAAAAAAATTTTTTTTAGTCTAGGCTTGGTGGCTCACGCCGGTAATCCCAGCACTTTGGGAGGCCGAGGTGGGCAGATCACAAGGTCAGGAGATTGAGACCATCCTGGTTCACACGGTGAAACCCCATCTCTACTAAAAAAAAAAAAGTACAAAAAATTAGCCGGGTGTGGTGGCGTGTGCTTGAAGTTCCAGCTACTCGGGAGGCTGAGGCAGGAGAATAGCGTGAACCCGGGAGGCGGAGCTTGTAGTGAGCTGAGATCGCACCACTGCACTCCAGACCGGGCGACAGAGCGAGACTCTGTCTCAAAAAAAAAAACTTTTTTTAAAGTCTCTTTTAATGTATGACAGTTCCCCTTCCCTTGTGTTTCCTCGCTTTTCTAATGCTTTTAACTCTGGGATCATGAATTAACTTTGTAACATGCTATGTGTTCATTGAAGAAGTAAGGCTGTTTGTCCTGTTGAATTTCTTACATTCAGAATTGGGCTGACAGTTTTCTCCTGGTGTCATTAATGGGTTTTTCCATCACCTATACTTCCAGTAAGCTGGTAATTTGTTGAAGAGGCTAGTCTAAATTCAGGTTCAAGGTTTTTTTTTTAATTTGTTTTTATTTTTTCTTTGTGGGTTTTATATATATATGCAAGGTTAGACCATAGGTGGTACAGTAGCTTACTTTTAAAATAAACTGTGAAACTAATTTATTGAATGTGCTGAATTGGTTATTATAATCAGTAAACTACTTTTTCTTATCTACTGCTACCTTCAAGCAAGCAGAGCTCCCTTCTTTGCCCCAGATGACATTTCAGGGAGATCTCTTAGCTTTGGGGCCATTCTCAGATGTGAGAAGAGTCTCATTTTCAGCTATGGAAAATTCTAGTTCAGTCTATATTAAACTTTAATTTCTCATCCAATTTAAATCTCCTGTCCTCTCTTCTCATCCCTATTCCTCCCCTGTCTTCTATGACAGCTGACAGGCAGGACCAGCATTGAGGAAATGGTACATGATCTGTCCTTTTACTCCATCTGGTGAACAGTCTCCACAGTGTCCCCGTGGTTCATGGATAACCTTATGCATTCTTGCCCAGTCAAACAATGGTGGTGTAATTGCTGCCACAGCAACCCTGTGTCCTTGCCCTGTCACTAGAGGTCACTCTAGTTCCTCTATACCCCTCAAACTCCAGGAGACCTGATGCAGGATTTTTGCTCCTTAGCTCAGCTAAGTCTGGGTTCTTGTCTCACGACCAGGAAGAATTAGGCACACAAACATCAAACAGTGAGTGGAGTAGAATTTATTAAGTGAAAGGAAAGCTTTCAGCAAAAAGAGCAGACACGGCAGGAGGTGGGGGTAGTTCTCCTACCCAAAGACAGGAAAGTTCCCCAATATGGCTGAGCCTGGGGCTTTTTATGGGCTCAGAATAGGGAGTGTGTGCTGATTGGTTTGTGAGTATCCAAAAATGGTCATAGCAAAGACACCACTCAAAGGTGGGCACAACAGTGTAGAAAACCAATTAGGAAAAGGTAGGTATATGTAAAATAGGTGAAGAGTGGGGATCAATCAAAGGAAAGTGCACCAAACAGGAAGGTGGGTTCTCAATCCCATCTGAGTATTTACCCAGGACAGTTTCTGTCTTGAAGGTTGGGTTTCACCAGGGACCTGCCCCTATCTGCCTAGGCATTTGCCTGCCTCCTGCCTCTATCAGACCCTTGTCAGGTTCTCCCCAAAACTTAATTGCTTTTCAGTCCTGTAGTAGCACTGGGCAGGCCTACACACTCCTCCAGCCCAGCAGGCATCTGGCCAAGGAGTAAAAGTCCCTCACCTGTTTCTGGCTAGCCCCTCGATTCTCTAAGGGGTGCTCTTACTGTCCCCCTTCACTTGGCTCCATCCCATGTGGAACAGGGAATAAATGCCAGTGTGTTCTCTCTTTTTGTGAAGTCCCCCCAAAGATGCACCTGTCTTAATGAAACACCAGCCTTCTCTGCTATAGAATTTTGGGAGTGACAATTCCTGGACGAGAAAGAATGACTGTGTCATAGTAAGGCCTGTGCACATGTGTGCAGATACCCTTTTTAAAATGGGGGCTACTTCCCACCCATTGTCAGCACCACTGAGGATTATCCTAAAAATAAACAGGAAAGTCCTAATCTATATTCAGACAAGTTTGTTAAGATTTACCCCTTGACTTCATTTTATAAAGTAGCTTAGCTAAACATACAGAATTTTCTAGTTTATTTTAAAATGAATGACTTAAAGAAACTATAATTTTTTTTTTTTTTTTGAGACAGGGTCTTGTTCTGTCACCCAGGCTGGAGTGCAGTGGCATGATCACTGCTCACTGAAGCCTCAACCTCCCAGGCTCAAGAAATCCTCCCACCTCAGTCTTCCAAGGAGCTGGACTACAGATGGACACCACCATGCCCAGCTAATTTTTGTATTTTTATTAGAGATGGAGATTTCACCATGTTGCCCAGGCTGGTCTTGAACTCCTGAGCTCAAGTGATCCTCCTGCCTCAGCCTCCCAAAGTGCTGGGATTATAGTTGTGAGCCACTGCACCCAGCCAAGAGAAACTCAAATATAAATGATACCCTTCAGGACATGTTTTCATGTGTCATTGGGATGTTAATAAACATCATATACAAGAGCTAACAAATTCTTATCTTTTGTCCATACTTTAGAAGACCTCGGCGGCCTACCAAATATTAACAACAACAAAAGCAACAAAAGAAAATAATTTCTGGCAGAGCGCAGTGGCTCATGCCTGTAATCCCAGCACTTTGGGAGGCCGAGGCAGGCAGATCACCTGAGGTCGAGAGTTTGAGACCAGCCTGACCAACATGAAGAAACTCCATCTCTACTAAAAATACAAAATTAGCTGGGTGTGGTGGCATGCACCTGTAATCCCAGCTACTCGAGAGGCTAAGGCAGGAGAATCACTTGAACCTGGGAGACATAGGTTGCAGGGAGTCAAGATTGTGCCATTGCACTCCAGCCTGGGCAACAAGAGTGAAACTCCATCTCAAAAAAAAAAAAAAAGAAAAAGAAAAAAAAAATCATTTCTAAAAACAGCAGAAGACATGGAAGCAGGTCCACAGTGATATATCAGCTATGTTAAACATACTCAGTCTTGTTTTCTATTTTAGCCTTTGTACATAGAAATATTTACTTGTTTGATTCACATCTTTGTTAGACACAACCTATACCATTTTAATTGATGTGTTAAGGTCTATGTGTATTTTTTTAATTAATGGGTTTAATTACAATTGCTGTGTAGATAATTGCTTATTCAATCCTGAAGTAGAACTGGAATTAGGAAATGAAAACAGGGTCCACTGACTCACTACAGTCAGCTGAGCACACTCTTATTTTGCTCTCAGAGTAGAGGTGAACAATAATCTAATCAAGAACTGCATGGTGGTGAGTCAGTATTCAAAGATGAATGGGCCAAAATAAGAGTTTAAAAACATGTGAGATGTGTGGATGGATATTACAATAGGTCAATTGCATCACATTAAACTTATTCTGGACATGGCTGGTTAAGTATGCTTGAATCTAAGTATTATATCTTCCAAATGTGTGCACTTAGAAAAGCTTCAGGCTCTTAAAAGGATGAATGTTTGTGGAAGAAAGGAAGGAGGAATAAAAGAGGAAAAGGGGGGAAAGGAAAGGAGGGAGAAAGAAAGGGAGAGAGGGAGGAAAAGCAAAATGGTTTTCACTACTTCATTTCAACCACTGAGTGAGTATAAATTGCTAATGATTTTTTCATGGTGTGGTTAAAATGTTGATTTTAGGCCTAGTCACATAAATGAAATAAAAGTAAGAGTTTAATTAAAATTATGTTATGGTAATAATCAAAAGGATGACAGCACAGCTTGTGTTTGAAAAAGGAATGTTAAGAGTTTATATGTTTTTGGGTTTTGTTTTGTTTTTTTTTTGAGACAGAGTCTTGCCCTATCACCCAGACTGGAGTGCAGTGGCGCGATCTTGGCTCATTGCAACCTCCATTTTCTGGGTTCAAGTGATTCTCCTGCCTCACCCTCCTGAGTAGCTGGGATTACAGGAACCCACCACCACGCCCAGCTAATTTTTGTATTTTTAGTAGAGATGGGGTTTCACCATGTTAGCCAGGCTGGACTCGAACTCCTGACCTCAGGCAATCTGCCTGCCTCGACCTCCCAAAGTGCTGGGATTACAGGCGTGAGCCACCAAGCCCCGTCATGTTTTTGTTTTTAACTCTGGCATCATGAATTTACTTTGTAACATATTTAACATTCCAGAATATCAATGTCATGCCCCTCTGTGTGAAGAGAGTCCACCAACAGACTTTGTGTGAGCAACAAGGCTGTTTATTTCACTTGGATGCAAGTGGGCTGAGTCCAAAAAGAGTCAGCAAAGGGAGATAGGGGTGGGGCAGTTTTATAGGATTTGGGTAGGTAGTGGAAAATTACAGTTAAAGGGGGTTGTTCACTTGCAGGCAGGGGTGGGGGTCACAAGGTGCTCGGTGGGGAGCTCCGGAGACTTAATATCCAGGAGAAGGAATGTCACAAGGCTAACTGATCAGTCAGGGTGGGGCAGGAACAAATCACAATGTCATCAGTTAAGGCAGGAACTGACTATTTTCATTATTTTGTGGTTTTTCAGTTGCTTCGGGCCATCTGGATTTATAAGTGCAGGTCACAGGGGATATGATGGGGGCTCAGAGGCCTGACAATCAAGTCATTGCTTTGTTCTCTTGGAAACTCCATTTACCAAGTCGCTTGAATGTAGTTACAAATGTATTTAAACACAAAGACATGGTAATTAATAGAAAGGAAATGTTCCATTAAGAAATACAACGTAGAATGCATGTTTAAAGCAAACTTGTAGAAATAGAATTTCAGGGCAAGACAGTACTTCAGTCATTCTCAATTCTGTGTCACATGCAGCAGAGTTAATCTTTGTGTAAGTCTGAGTCTTGGATACAGATGCTGCAGAGAGGGTCACAGCCATGGTCTTGTGGGGCTCACATAGAGGCTGCATCCCTTGAATTGCCCTCCCCCTTCTCCCTCCATTGCACGGGAATATCGTTCAACCTGCTGTGAATTTGCCATGTGGTGTTGTCACCCTTCCTTCATTTCAGTCCCTCGGAGTAATCTACAAGGACATGGAAGGAGATGAGAAATTGCCTCATGGCCAAAGTAACCCTTCTCTTCAGGGTGTTCCTATGGTATTTTATTTTGTTTTATATTTTATTTATTTATTTATTGTTTGTTTATTCTTTTGAGACAGTCTCACTCTGCTGCCCAGGCTGGAGTGCAATGGCATGATCTCTGCCCACTGCAACCTCCGCCTCCTGAGTTCAAGCAATTCTCCTGTCTCAGCTTCCAGAGTAGCTGGGATTACAGGTGCCTGCCACCACACCTGTCTAATTTTTGTATTTTTAATAGAGACAGGGTTTCACCATGCTGGCCAGGCTGGTCTCGAACTCCCGACCTCAGGTGATCTGCCCGCCTCAGCCTCCCAGAGTGCTGGGATTACAGGCATGAGCCACTGCACCCGGCCTATTTTATTTTTTGAGACAGAGTCTTACTCTGTCACCCAGGCTAGAGTGCAGTGCATGATCTCGGCTCACTGCAACCTCTGCCTCCCGGGTTCAAGAGATTTTCCTGCCTCAGCCTCCCAAGTAGCTGGGATTACAAGTGTGTGCCACCATGCTTGGCTAATTTTGTATTTTTAGTACAGATGGGGTTTCACCATGTTGGTCAAGCTGATCTCGAACTCCTGACCTCTGGTGATCCACCCGCCTTGGCCTGCCAAACTGCTGGGATTACAGATGTGAGCCACCGTGCCTGGTCCCCTCTGGTATTTTATATGACTATATTGCACTGATCACATTGATCATTTTAATTTCTTGCCCCTAAAATATTCACTCCATATAAATTGAGTTCATATTCATTTTGGAATCCTCATTGAACAGGCTTTCTTGTATGCCCATACTAGTCAAGGTCTGTGTTAGATATTACATTTAAAATTGAACAAAGTAGATGTGGTCCTTAAATTTTGGAAGGGTTGCTGGCATCTGAGGAAGACAGTCATTATCTAAATCAACAGGAAAAATAGAAGATTGCAAGTTGTATTATGAAGGAAGAGACCAGGGTTCCAGGGGCTAGAACAATAGGAGAGGCAGAATCAAACTGAAGATTTAGCAAAGCTTCTTTGAGGAACCAACATTTAACTTGAGGCCCACAACTAGGAGCTATTCAGGTTATTCAGGCTTTGAGTGAAAAGAGGAATGTGCCTGCCATATGGGGCACCACATGGGAAGCTGGGGGCAACTGGACCTGGAATACATTGGGCAAGGAGTGAGTGATGGGGGAGGGTCAGGGCCCAGGGGCTGTGGGGCCTTAGAGGCCACATTAGGGATTTTGTATTTTATCCCAAGTGCAAACTATTTAAAGTTTGAAGCAGGTAAGTTGCAGTGGCTCATACCTGTAATCTCAGCACTTTGGGAGGCTGAGGCAGGAAGATCGATTGAGGCCAGAAGTTCAAGATCAGTCTGGGCAATATGGTGAGACCCCCCCGTCATCGCTACAAAAAATTTGTTTTTCAAAACATTAGCAGGCCTGGTGCCACATGCTATAGTCCCAGCTACTTGGGAGGTTAAAGCAGGAGGATCACCTGAGCCCAGAAGTTTGAGGCTCCAATGATCCATGACTGTGCCTCTGCACTCCAGCCTTGGTGACATAGCGAGACTGCATCTCAAAAACAAATAAGTAAATAAAAAATAAAGTTCAAAGTTGGCAATTGATGTGATTTGCATACCCTGCCTTGTGTTCACTGGCCAGTATTGAATATTTAGAAATAAACTAAACATGAACAATGAATCAATGATACAGTTCATCTATGCCATTCCCTAGTTTTACCAACCACAGGCAATTAGATTAATGCAATATAGTTTGTTCTTAGAAAATATGTAGTAGAGGCCGGGCACAGTGGCTCACGCCTGTAATCCCAGCACTTTGGGAGGCTGAGGCAGGCAGATTACCTGAGGTCAGGAATTCGAGACCAACCTGGCCAACATGGTGAAACCCCGTCTCTACCAAAAATACAAAAATTAGTCGGGCTATGGTAGTGGGTGCCTGTAATCCCAGCTACTCGGGCGGCTGAGGCAGGAGAATCGCTTGGACATGAGAGGTGGAGGTTGCAGTGAGCCAAGACCGTGCCATTGCACTCCAGCCTGGGCAACAGGGCCAGACTCAGTCTCAGGAAAAAAAAAACAACAAAAAAAAACCTGGGCGTGATGCCTCACGCCTGTAATCCCAGCACATTGGGAGGCTGAGGCGAGTGGATCACCTGAGATCAGCAGTTTGAGACCAGCCTGGTCAACATGGTGAAATCCTGTCTCTACTAAAAGTACAAAAATTAACTGGGTGTGGTGGTGGGGGGTGCCCGTAGTCCCAGCTACTCAGGAGGCTGAGGCAGGAGAATCACTTGAATATGAGAGGCGGAGGTTGCAGTGAGCCAAAATTGCACCATTGCACTCTAGCCTCGGCAATAGAGAGAGACTCCAGCTCAAAAAAAAAAAAAAAAAAAAAAAAAAAAGAGAAAAGAAAAGAGAAAGAAACAAAAGAAAACATGTAGTAGAAATTTGTTTTTTTTTTTGTTTTTTTTTGTTTTGAGATGGAGTTTCGCTCTTGTTGCCCAGGCTGGAATGCATGATGCGATCTCGGCTCACTGCAACCTCCTCCTCCTCTCCTACCTCAGCCTCCAGAGTAGCTGGGATTACACGCATGCACCACCACGCCCAGCTAATTTTTTTGTACTTTTAGTAGAGGCAGGGTTTCTCCATGTTAGTCAGGCTGGTCTCCAACTTCCGACCTCAGGTGATCCACCAGCCCTCGGCCTCCCAAAGTGCTGGGTTTACAGGCGTGAGCCACCGCACCTGGCTGTTGACTTTTAGTCACTCACCATTCCCTTTCCTTTTCTACTAATCCCTCATTTTATTTTGGATAAGTACACTGTGATGGTTAATTATATGAGTCAACCCGACTGAGCTAACAGATACTAGGATAGCCAGTAAAACATCATTTCTGGATGTGTCTGTGAGAGTGGTATCATTTGAATCAGTAACGGAGTGAAGAAGATCTGCCTTCACCAGTGTGAGTGTTCAGAGCACAAACGAAACAAAAAGGCAGAGGAGGGGTGACATCACTTTCTCTTCTTGAGCCAGGACATCTATCTTCTCTTGTCCTTGGACATCAGAGTTCCTCGTTCTCAGGCCTTTGGACTCTAGGACTTGCACCAGGGTTCCCACCACCCCGTCCCAGTTCTCAGTCCATCAGTCTCGGACTGGGATTTGCACCACTGGCTTCTCTGCTTCTCAAGCCTTTGGCCTCGACTGAATTATATCACTGGCTTTCCAGGTTCTCCAGCTTGCATCTTTCATTTGTTTCTTGGCCATTTGGGAGTCTATACATTTTTTTACACTTCCTTTCCAAGAAATCGAATACAGGGCTGCCAGTTGGGCACACCCTCAATGAGTATGGCTGATGCTACTTGCCATGACAATGTTGCCTGGTTTCCTAATGTTAACGTTAGCTCCTACCTTCTAAGTTGGGTCACTGAAGTCCACCTTTATAAGTGGGTATGTTCTGGAAATAGCTGTTTTTCTGTAGACACAATATCTGTGATCCCTGTATTGGATCCACTGAGTTATAATACTCTCCTAAATCTCACTATGGGAGGCTAGTCTATGTAATTGAACTATTGAACTTCTGCCTCAAGAGCTAAAACCCAGCTCTACCCAACTAGAGCCCTGTGAAGTCTTAGCATTCCCCTTCCTGGGGGCCTAGAGACTCTCTACTAATCCCCAATTGCTGTCTAGGGCTCTACTCTAAAAAGATGAACAGGCCAGGAGCGGTGGCTCACGCTTGTAATCCCAGCACTTTGGGAGGCCGAGGCGGGTGGATCACTTGAGGTTAGGAGTTCAAGACCAGCCTGACCAACATTGTGAAACCCCATCTGTACTAAAAATACAAAAACTAGCATGGCCTGGGGGCGCGCAGCTATAATCCCAGCTACTTGGGAGGCTGCGGGAAGAGAATTGCTTAAACCCGGGAGGCGGAGGTTGCAAAGGGCCAAGATCACACCACTGCACTCCAGCCTGAATGACAGAGAGAGACTTAGCCTCAAAATAAAATAAAATAAAATAATAAAAAGATGAAGATTCATAAGCAAGTTCCATGCTAATTTGAGGCATTACCTCTTCATGGAGGCCTTTACTGACATGCTTCACCTGTAAACTGGACTCTCTTAGATATTAGCATTGGATACATTTATGTCAAGTCTGCCACTTCCCTTTGAACACCAACTTGGACCACCTGCTAGCATCCTTGTGGGTCTGAGTCATAGTCATGTCATGTGCCCCATCCTGGCTCCAACCACTACTTTCTCCCCACCAGCCAGGCACCAGGTCCCTGCATGCCTTGAGGCTGACCTACTAGATAATGACATCTGTCCTTTTTCCTCAGTTATTAATGTCTCGATTAAATATAATTTTTATTGATTTGAACTTTTAAGCAAATAAAAAAATTGTTTTGCTTCATTGAAATCTCCTTCTTTGAGGTCAAAAAATGATAATGCACAAATCTTTTTCTTTTTTTTGAGACGGAGTCTCATTCTGTCTGTCACCCAGGCTGGAGTGCAGTGGCATGATCTCGGCACATTGCAACCCCCACCTCCTGGGTTCAAGCAATTCTCCTACCTCAGCCTCCCAAGTAGCTGGGATTACAGGCATGTGCCACCACACCTGGCTAATTTTTGTATTTTTAGTAGAGACGAGGTCTCACTATGTTGGCCAGGCTGGTCTCAAACTCCTGACCACAGGTGATCTGCCCACTTCAGCCTCCCAAAGTGCTGGGATTAGAGGCATAAGCCACCGTGCCCGGCTAACTTACTTTTTTTTAAAAAAAAACTTTAAAAAATTTTAATATAGATGGGATCTCACTATGTTTGCCCAGGCTGATCAGAAACCCCTGGCCTCAAGTGATTCTCCTGCCTCAGCTTCCCAAATTGCTGGGATTCCAGATGTGAGCCACCATGCCTATTTTTTGTTGTTGTTTGTTTGTTTTTGTTTTGTTTTGTTTTGGTAACTCTCATAGCTTTTATTGTTTTCCTGCCCAGGATTCAAACATTTCAATCCAAGTTACATACTGAATTAAAATCATTTTGGCAAGGATAAGCAAGTATCCCTTAAAATTTAAACAAGAAAAAATTTTGTCTGATATTTCAATGGATTTTCATACTTTAGGTCAGCATATTTCTTTGAATTTAGATATGTGGAAATACTGTGGCATTTGGTTTACAAAATAGGCCATTCAGTAAGACCGTAATGTGGACAGAAAGTTCTGTAGAACATAGCAGCATGGGGAAGCAAGTGATTTTTTGCCAAGCTTACTCCAGGTACTTAAACATGGCCCAATTCTGCAGTGAAGGAGAAAAGCATAATTAAAATTTTCTAACCTTGTACCTTCTTCTTCTGTTCTTATGCACAAAATTACACTCCCAACTATGCCCTTTACACCTCTTTTCCAACCTCTGCACTTCCAGGGTATGACTATGCTGTTTGGTTTCATTTGTCCAGAAATATATCAGGCAGATTCCAGAATTCTGAGAGAGGAAACCATTGTTTTTTTAGGAAATTATATTCTCTCTCTTTTTTTTTTTTTTGAGATGGAGTTTTGCTCTTGTTGCCCAGGCTGGAGTGCAGTGGCGTGATCTGGGCTTACTGCAACCTCCGCCTTCCGGTTTCAAGCGATTCTCCTACCTCAGCCTCCCAAGTAGCTGGGATTACAGGTGTCTGCCACTACGCCCAGCTAATTTTTGTATTTTTAGTAGAGATGGGGTTTCACCATGTTGGCCAAACTGGTCTCGAACTCCTGACCTCATGATCCACAGGCCTCAGCCTCCCAAAGTGCTGGGATTACAGGCGAGAGCCACCGCACCCGGTCGGAAATGCTATTCTCTATTGGCACTTGGAACAAATCATTTACTAGCTCAAAATGTTTCCATAATATATTTTAGAAAAGAAAAGAAAAAAAAAAGATCAAGTTGCACATCAGGAAGTTTTTCAGAGAAAATATTATCACTGCCAATGACTAGTCATGTTTTATTGCCTCGGCAAAACAAATGAATAAGAAATATTTGTTCCCATAAAAGCACAACTGTGATTGCAAGAATTCTGAAATTTGATTTGGTTGCTAGTGGAATGAGTCTGACCATTAATCTCTGAACTATGACCCTTTTCATACGTTAGGATTTGACGTCAACCCGAAAATGGGAGGATTAGCCACATTTTTGAATTCTAGAAGTTTGGCTAGTTCATAAGCGCTATCCAAGTGCTTTTGGTGAGGACTAACCTCTAATTTTTTTAATCTTGCCCAAATTCCTATCTAAGAGGTCTGGGGAGTCATGCCCTACAAATCATAAATTCTCATCAGATGGGTTTTATTCAACCCTATATATCATGATTTACTTTCCAACCTGACTCTGGCATAACATTAGGAGACAAAGAAGAAAATCAAAATATTTTACCCCCAAAACATGTTTCTTGTCATATTTTGAAATGACCTTGCAAAGCTGTTCTTTGTGGGGGGAAATTTGCATCTGTAAAGAATCTCTATTCATATAGCTAGATCTTTTTCTTCCAGACCCTCCCAATCCTAAAGAGATTAACTAAAATCTGAATAGAAAACATTTGTCACCTATTGTCTCTAAATGCAGCCACTATAAGACTTCAAAAGAACTTTGGTCTCCACAGTCTGTTATCTTAACCTGAACATCCCCTTTCTGTTTATCCCAGGTCTTTAGACAAACTCAACCAATTGTTAACCAGAAAATGTTTAAATTCACCTACAGCTCCCACTTTGAGTTGTTCCACCTTTCTGGACCAAACCAACGTATTTCTTAAATATATTTGATTGATGTCTCATGCCTCTCTAAAATGTATAAAACCAAGCTGTGCCCTGACCTCCTTGGGCACATGTTCTCGCATGTTCTGAGGGCTGTGTCACGGGCCATGGTCACTCATATTTGGCTCAGAATAAATCTCTTCAAATATTTTACAGAGTTCGACTCTTTTTGTCTACAGGTGAATGGTGGATTTTAGATAGCAAGTTTTAGAAAATTGAAAACTGTTTGACCACTCACTTGGTCGTTCTTTATTGTATCAGCCTTTGAGTGTAGATTGCCCTGACTAGTGTTCCAGTTCACTGTTCCCATAGAAAGGTGATATTTCTTTTCTTTCTTTTTTTTTCTCTTAAATAATATGTTATTTATTTTTGCTGGTTTGGGAGTTGCTTTTTGTTTTGCTTTCTGTTTTTTTTTTTTTATTTGACTTTAACTTCTGGGATACATGTGTAGAATGTGCAGTTTTGTTACACAGGTATACATGTGCCATGGTGTTTTGCTGCTCTTATCAACCCATCATCTAGGTTTAAGCCCTGCATGCATTAGGTATTTGTCCTAATGCTCCCCCTCCCCTTAACCCCCACACCCCAAAAGGCCCCGGTGTGTGATGTTCCCCTCCCTGTGTCCATGTGTTCTCATTGTTCAACTCCCACTTATGAGTGAGAACAGGCAGTGTTTGGTTTTCTGTTCCTGTGTTACTTTGCTGAGAATGATGGCTTCCAGCTTCATCCATGTCCCTCCAAAGGACATGAACTCATTCTTTTTTATGGCTGCATGGTATTCCATGGTGTATGTGTGCCACATTTTCCTTATCCAGTCTATCATTGATGGGCATTTGGGTTGGTTCCAAGTCTTTACTATTGTAAACAGTGCTGCAATAAATATACGTGTGCATGTGTCTTTATAGTAGAATGACTTATAATCCTTTGGATATATACCCAGTAATGGAATTGCTGGGTCAAATGGTATTTCTGGTTCTAGATCCTTGAGGAATTGCCACACTGTCTTCCACAATGGGTGAACTAATTTACACTCCCACCAACAGTGTAAAAGTATTCCTATTTCTCCACAGCCTCGCCAACATCTGTGGTTTCCTGACTTTTTAATAATTGCCATTCTAACTGGCATGAGATGATATCTCACTGTGGTTTTGATTTGCATTTCTCTAATGACCAGTGACAATGAGCTTTTTTTCATATGTTTGTTGGCCACATAAATGTCTTCTTTTGAGAAGTGTCTGTTCATATCCTTTGCCCACTTTTTGATGGGGTTGTTTTTTCTTGTGAATTTGTTTAAGTTCCTTGTAGATTCTGGATATTAGACCTTTGTCAGAAGGAAAGATTGCAAAAATTTTCTCCCATTCTGTAGGTTGCCTGTTTACTCTCATAATAGTTTCTTTTGCTGTGCAGAAGCTTTTTAGTTTAATTAGATCCCATTTGTCAATTTTGGTTTTTGTTGCCATTGTTTTTGGTGTTTTAGTCATAAAGTCTTTACCCATGCCCACGTCCTGAATGGTATTGCCTAGGTTTTCTTCTAGGGTTTTTATGGTTTTAGGTTTTACATTTAAGTTAATTTTTGTATAAGGTATAAGGAAGGTGTCCAGTTCCTGTTTTCTGCATAGGGCTAGCCTGTTTTCCCAGCACCATTTACTAAATAGGGAATCCTTCCCCATTGCTTGTTTTTGTCAGGTTTGTCAAAGATCAGATGGTTGTAGATGTGTGGTGTTTTTCTGAGGTCTCTGTTCTGTTCCATTGTTCTATATATCTGTTTTGGTACCGGTATCATGCTGTTTTGGTTACTGTAGCCTTGTAGTACAGTTTGAAGTCAGGTATCATGATGCCTCCAGCTTTGTTGTTTTTGCTTAAGATTGTCTTGGCTATACGGGCTCTTTTTGGTTCCATATGAAATTTAAAGTAGTTTAGAAAGGTGATATTTCTTAAGGATGGTGTGACGGTTAATATTGAGTGTCAACTTGATTGGATTGAAGGATGCAAAGTATTGTTCCTGGGTGCCTCTGTGAGGGTGTTGCCAAAGGAGATTAATATTTGAGTCAGTGGACTGGGAGAGACAGACCCGCCATCAATCTGGGTGGGCACCATCTAATCAGCTGACAGCATGGCTAGGATAAAGCAAGTAGAAGGGCTGGGCACAGTGGCTCTTGCCTGTAATCCCAGCACTTTGGGAGGCCAAGGTGGGCAGATCACCTGAGGTCAGTTCAAGACCAGCCTGACCAACATGCTGAAACCCCGTCTGTAGTAAATATACAAAAATTAGCCAGGCATGGTGGTGGGCACTTGTAATCCCAGCTACTCGTAAGGCTGAGGCAGGAGAATCACTTGAATCCGGGGGACGGAGGTTGAAGTGAGCCGAGATCGCACCACTGCACTCCAGTCTGGGCAATAGAGCGAGACTCAGTTTCAAAAAAAAAAAAAAAAAAAAAGGCAGGCAGAAGAACATGGAATGACTAGACTGGCCTCCATCTTTCTCCCATGCTGGATGCTTCCTGCCCTCGAACATCAGACTCTAACTTCTTTGGCTTTTGGACTCTTGGACTTACACCAGTGGTTTGCCAGGGGCTCTCAGGCTTTTGGCTACAAACTGAAGACTTCATTGTCAGCTTCCCTACTTTTGAGGTTTTGGGACTTGGACTGGCTTCCTTGCTCTTCAGCTTGCAGACAGTCTATTGTGGGACTCACCTTGTGATCGTGTGAGTCAATACTCCTTCATAAACTCCGTTTCATTTATACATTTATCCTATTAGTCCTGTCCCCCTAGAGAACCCTGACTAATACAGATGGAGAGTGGGATACACTTTTCCCAACTCACTCTATAGAACCTTCTGTCACACATACATAAAAATGTGTATCCTCAGCTGGAAGGGGGAAGTCAAATTTATATACTGATTAAAATTTGTCAACACACCATAAAAATTCATGGAATAGTACTGTGCCATGCATTCAGGTACAGAACTATTGTCTTAGGTCTGGTTTGAAAAAGCAGCTTACTCTGGCTAAGAAGGAAGCTTTCCTTGACAAATAAAAAATCCATCTTTGTGGCTGAGGGTCTTGGCTGGTTAGCATAGGCCAGTGTTTTCAAAGTGCCTCACAAATGAGAAGAGTTTTAGTACTATATAGACACAGCAATAGCTAAAATAGTTATCCTGTGATTTCTTTCCAAATTCTCTTTAATCCTTCTGATTACATCAAGAAGAAAATTTTGATTTGGTACTGCTACTTTTTTTTTTCTTTTAACCACTTCTCTTTTTTTGTGTGTTTGTTTGTTTTTTGTTTTTTATTGGTGCTGCACAAATTAAACCACTTCTCTTCTAAAGAATGACAGAGAGAGAAGGTGCAAGGAAGCCTTAGGCTCAGAGCTTTCAGTAGACAATCCTGTCTTATTAGGATTTAACAACACTGTTTTGCTTTCGTTGTGATTAGTTTTACAATTACCTTCCCTTTCTGACAAATGACACCAGTCGTGTAACATATTGGTGGAGCACATGGCAGCTTGCTTCCCCCAGAGCAAGCGCTGGGGAGTGGGGACCCATGATGGAAGTGAGTCTTTTTATTACCTAATCTCAAAATGACATCCTATCACTCTACCATATTCTATTTGTTAATAGCAAGTCATAAGTTGAGTCAACACTCAGGAGAGGGGGATCACACAAGGACATGAATACCAGGAAGCAGTGATCATTTGGGCCATTTCAGAAGTGTTTGCCACAGGGATATATTGCAATTGCTGTTTTCCTTCTTTTCTCCAAGAAATAATATGCTCCATGGGAACACAGATAGTGTCTTGTTCATTGGGAGCATTCCTAGCACTGGACATAGTGCCTGAGACTTAAACTGCTCATAAATGTTTCTTTGAAGGAAACGAAAAAGGAAGGGAGGGAGGAAAGGAGGGAGGGAGGCAGGAAGGAAGGGAGGAAATGAATCAGCATGAGAAGATCAGGGCACTTTGCTAATCCATAGAAAACAGGAGATGGTTCTTTGGGGAAGGAAAACTCAACCATAAGAAGGATTGTGAAGAACAGAGTCAGTACTTTTATTTCTTTCCTAATCTTGAGCATAAATGAGCTTCTAGGAAAGTGGAAGCACTCTGTGAAGAGACAACGCCCACCATCTTGCTCCCAGGGTAGCTTCTGTGGATGGTGAAGAGCTGAGCTATAAAATAGCACAATGTGTTACCCATGGAAGGGCAGTCCTGGTTGAGGTTCTTAATTGTGAATGTACAGATTCTGTTGAATGAATTGTGATAACCTCCAATTATCAGGAAAGAATCAATTAGGGAGAACTCCTTGGTGCTTTTTTTCACTTGCACTTGCAGAGTGCAGCAAGAAGTTACACTGAATGCACATAGACTGCTAGACTGCTTTGGCATTTAAAATTATAGAATAAACATATCACTTTGTTAGCATAATTCTTTTTGTGTGTGTTGTGGGGGGTGACAGCATCTTACTCTGTTGCTGTGGCTGGAGTGCAGTGGCACGATCTCGGCTCACTGCCTCAAGGGTTTCTTGAGGCACCTCGACCTCTGTTCAAGGGTTTCTCCTGCTTCAGCCTTCCGAGTAGCTGGGATTACAGGTGCCTGCCACCATGCACTAATTTTTGTATTTTTAGTAGAAATGAGGTTTCACCATCTTGGCCAGGCTGGTCTTGAACTCCTGACCTCAAGTGAGTGATCTGCTCACCTCGGCCTCCCAAACTGCTGGGATTACAGGTGTAAGCCACCATGCTCAGCCTTTGCTAGCATAATTTTAATGGCTCCATAATATTTAATCTAACAGATATGGCACAAGCTGTTTGGTCATTACTCTACTGTTGCATTTATGGGTTGTATGCATTTTCTTCTTTTTTTTTTTTTTTGAGACAGAGTCTCACTGTCGCCCAGGCTGGAGTGCAGTGGCGTGATCTCAGCTCACTGCAACCTCTGCCTCCTGGGTTCAAGCGATTCCCCTGCCTCAGGCTCCAAGTAGCTGGGATTACAGGCATGCGCCATCACACCTGGCTAATTTTTCTATTTTTAGTAGAGATGAGGTTTCACCATGTTGGCCAGGCTGGTCTCGAACTCCTGACCTTAGGTGATTCACCCACCTCGGCCTTCCAAAGTGCTGAGATTACAGGCATGAGCCACTGCGCCCGGCTGGGTTGTATCCATTTTCAACTGTTATATAAAATGCTTCAATAAATGCTTTTGTAAACTTATCTTTCCACAATTGTATAAATATCTCCTTAGGTTGAATTCCTAGAAATGGAATTGCAGGGTAAAGAGTATGCACTCTGTGTGTGTGTGTGTGTGCATATGCATTTGTGTATACTGTCAAATTGCCCCCAGAAATTACGTATAAACTTTCATTCCCAATTTATAGATGTTTATACACATTTGATGAGACAAGATTTTAGCTGGGCTGGGTGCAGTGGCTTACATCTATAATCCCAACACTTTGGGAGGCTGAGGTGGGAGGATCCCTTGAGTCCAGGAGTTTCAGATCAGCCTAGGCAACATACGGAGACCCCCATCTCTCTCTCTCATTCCATATATATATATATATATATATATATTTTTTTTTTTTTTTTTTTTTTTTTTTTTTTTGAGACAGAGTTTTTGCTCTTGTTGCCCGGGTTGGAGTGCAATGCGTGATCTCCGCTCACTGCAACGTCCGCCACCCAGGTTCAAGTGATTCTCCTGCCTCAGCCTCCTGAGTAGCTGGGATTACAGGCACCTGCCACCGCGCCCAGCTAATTTTTGTAGTTTTAGTAGAGATGGGGTTTCACCATCTTGGCCAGGCTGGTCTTGAACTCATAACCTCATGATCCACCTGCCTCGGCCTCCCAAAGTGCTGGGATTACAGGCGTGAACCACCGCGCCCGGCCCCCGTCTCTATATTTTAACTTTTTTGTTTAAAAAACGTTTTAGCTATTTTTTAAAGTTGCCAATCTGGTAGCTGAAAAATAATAACTTATTGTTTTGATTGTATGTTATAGTCATTAATGCTCCCCCCAAGCACATGATAAGATTTAATTTTATGAGCTGGGCATGGTGGCTCATACTTGTAATCCTAGCACTTTGGGAGGCTAAAGCAGGCAGACTGCCTGAGCTCAGGAGTTTGAGACCAGCCTGGGCAACATGGCAAAACCCCCTTTCTACTAAAAATACAAAAAAAATTAGCTGGGCGTGGTGGCACATGCTTGTAGTCCCAGCTACTAGGGAGGCTGAGGCACGAGAATCGCTTGAACCTGGGTGGCGGAGTTTGCAGTGAGCCGAGATCACACCACTGCACTCCAGCCTGGGCAACAGAGCGAGACTCTGTCTCAAAAACAAAAACAAACAAAAAAGAGATTTAATTTTATGGCCCTTGAGGTTAAGCGGGGCCGTGTGACCTGGTCTGGTCATTGAGTTGTGAATAGCAATGGTATGTGTCACTTCTGGGTTGAGCAAGACCTTTCAGAGTTCTCTTTCACTTCTGCAATTGATTACCAACAATGTTTCAGAAAATGGCCTGGGTCCCATAATTGATTAACATAAACATACTCTATTCAGTTTGATAGAACAACATGGAATAAAGACTCCAAGTAAGGCATGATGAGTATGAACAAAAAATATGACTTCTTTGCTGTAAGCCGCTGAGACTTAGGGTTGAGCGTTATGGCAGCATTATCTACACCATCCTGACTAATACATTAAACATCTTTGCTCACTACTGAGACTAAACATATTTTCCTGTATTTATTGACCATTTGGACTTCCCTTTTTGTGAATTTTCTGCTCATGTCCTTGCATGTTAATTTTTTAAACGTATGACGCTCAGCTACACATTTGTTAAGCCTGGACCTGATCATCACTGAGGTATCAGGGAGAAAGATGAAGTCTGTGAACTAAGAAAAATAGATGTATCACAATAGTCTCTAACACCCAGGGCAAGATTTCTCCAATCTACCTTTAAGGATCTGAAAATCCTTTGCCACAAATTGTTTTTTTTTAAAGCCATGTGCTTTCATTCAATGATAATGTCAAAAATTAATAGAAGCATATTTTGGATCATTTGAATGGCCACTTTATAACTGAAGGATGTTATTTACTTTTATGATCAAAATGGTTTCTTATGGGCATCAATACCACTACTTTTATCCACACAGACTCATAAGAAAAAAACAAATGTGAACATAATACATAATGTAATGTTTTTGCACCAAGTGAGGGACAAGTGGTATTTCAGCATATTGTACACAGTAAGATCAGAGGTTGCACAGCAGAATTACTAAAGAAAATTGTGGGAGCATTGGGTCATCCCACAGTCTGCAAGCAGGCTCAGCTCAAAAGAATCTGGCCCAGAACACAGCACCACTTTCACATTGTCACTTATCTCAGT
This sequence comes from Pan troglodytes, assembly GCF_028858775.2. Lineage (NCBI taxonomy): Eukaryota > Metazoa > Chordata > Mammalia > Primates > Hominidae > Pan > Pan troglodytes. The sequence continues at coordinate 99,800,019 of NC_072408.2, forward strand.
TATGGTCCTTTGCTTGCAAACAACAGACATAGATTCTGACTAATTTAAGCAATAAAGAACTGATTGGAATAATACAAGAAAACACAGAATTCAAGCAACAAAAAGAACAAATCAGGCTCAAAAAGAACCAGACTAGGGGATCTCCAGGGGCTTCAGTACCAGAAATTCCTGAATCAGTACATTTTGGATGCTGCCAAGAAAATGACTCAATGACTCAACCCAGTCTTCTTTTTTTTTTTTTTTTTTTTTTTTTTGAGACAGGCTCTTGCTCTGTTGCCCAGACAGGAGTGCAGTAACCCTATCATGCCTCACTGCATCCCTGAACTCCTGGGCTCAAGAAAATCTCTTGCCTCAGCTTCTTGAGCAACTAGGACTATAGGTGCATGCCACCACGCCTGGCTAGTTTTTTAAAATTTATTTTTTGTAGAGACAGGATTTCGCTAAATTGCCCAGCAATCCTCCTGCCTCAACCTTCCAAAGTATTGGGATTACAGGCATGAGCCACAGTGCTGTGTCCATCAACCCCAGTCTTCTATCTGTGTGTCTTTATGTTCTAGATTCAAATTTCTGGCTTCATTTGGGTCATATGCTCTTCATATGAGTGGGGTAGGGGGAGGATGTTTGAGACTTCAAAATACTCAAGACATCTGGATGCTTAATGAAAAAAAAAAGTTGTTACAGTGGGGCACAGTGAGTTCACACCTGTAATCCCAGCACTTAGGGAGGCCAACACAAAAGGATTCCTTGAGTTCAGGAGTTCAAGATCAGCCTGGGCAACATGGCAAAACCCCATCTCTACAAAAATACAAAAACTGGCCATGCATGGTGGTGTGCACCTGTAGTCCCAGATACTCGGGGGACTGAGATGGAAAGATTGCTTGAGCCTGGGAGGTCGAGGCTCCAATGAGGTGAGATAGCACCATTGTACTCCAGCCTGGGCTGAGATCCCGTCTCAAAAAAAAAAAAAAAAAGTTTATATATCTCAAAGAATGTGTGAGATATTAAGGGCCACTCCTAGAAGGTATATGGGATTTAATCCTTCCTGAACAGAAGAGTGGATGGGACCTTTTTCTTATAAAGACCTTTTCTTTTCTTGCTTTTTTTTTTTTTTTTTTTTTTTGAGAGATGGAGTCTTGCTCTGTCACCCAGGCTGGAGTGCAGTGGCGCAATCTCGGCTCAGTGCAACCTCCACCTCCCAGATTCAAGTGATTCTCCTGCCTCGGCCCCTACCAGTAGCAGGTACAGGCGTGCGCCACCATGCCCAGCTAATTTTTGTATTTTTAGTAGAGACGGGGTTTTGCCATGTTGGCCAGGCTGGTCTCAAACTCCTGACCTCAGGTGATCCACCCAGATCGGCCTCCCAAAGTGTTGGAATTACAGGTGTAAGCCACTGCGCCCAGCCCATGTTATTTTATTTATTTATTTATTTATTTATTTATTTATTTATTTAAGACAGGCTCTCACTCTGTTGCCCAGGCTGGAGTGCAGTGGCATGGCCATAGCTCATTGCAGCCTCGAAATCCTGGTCTCAAGCTTTCCTCCTGTGTTGGCCTCCCAAAGTGCTAAGATTGGGAGCCACTGTGAGCCACTGTTCCCACCTGCTACGAACATCTATGTCCATATTTGTACACGTAGACATAAGTTGTCAATTGAGAAATATGGTTAGGTAATGGTTGGACTGCAATTTTCTTAACTGCCTGGAACTTGTAAGTCTCTCAGTCTTTGCTAAGGAGCTCTGTGTGCATGTTGGAACTTGTCTTTAACACTCAGCCAGGCAGTTTTCAACTCTGACATAGCATTCACTTCCTGCTAATATAGTTTCAAGATCAGCCAGAGGTGAGAGTTCAGGGCCTTCTCAATTCTTTCCTGAACTTGTACACAGCCCTGGGCATGCATATAGTTCTACTCATTTGTATTGCTTTCTTTTTTTTTTTTTTTTTTTTTTGAGACCGAGTTTCGCTCTTGTTGCCCAGGCTGGAGTGCAGTGGCACAATCTCAGCTCACCTCAATCCTCAATCTCCGCCTCTCAGACTCAAGTGATTCTCCTGCCTCAGCCTTCCTGAGTAGTTGGGATTACAGGCATGCACCACCACGCCCGGCTAATTTTGTATTTTTAGTAGAGATGGGTTTCTCCATGTTGGTCAGGCTGGTCTCGAATTCCCAACCTCAGATGATCTGCCCACCTTGGCCTCCCAAAGTGCTGGGGATTACAAGCATGAGCCACCGTGCCTGGCTTCATTGGTATTGCTTTCTAGACTCCCAGGAATCTATCACAGCATGTCAAAGCCCCCTGTGGACATCTCATTCCCCTTCTTTTCCTTTTTTAAAGTTTTTTCATTATTCTATTATTTTGCCCTCATGTTTATCTACTACCTCAGTGTAATCACCTAATGGGTTCCTCTTGCCTGCTGTCCAGAAAAGCGAATGCACTCAGAACAGCAGATTTATAAAGCAAAGAAGGAATTTAATAATTGCAGGTCTGGCCAAGTAGAAGCTACAAATCTTGTGACATCGGGCCACATGACTCTTGAGCAGTAATGCATTATAGAAAAGCAAGCTAGGGAACAAATGGCTGGTTATCATTTAACTCTACCTACATTTTAGCAGAAATCAGCTCTGCCCCTCACCAGAATCCTAATCTTGTGGCCTTTCATTAGTCTTAAAAAGGTGGTTTCAGTTTTAAGGAGGAGGTCAGTTTTAGGGAGGTACTATTATCATCCTTGATGCAAAGTTAAACTATAAACTAAATGTCTCCCATGGTTAGCTTGACCCACACCTAGGAATAAGTGAGGACAGCCAGCCTGTGAGGCTTGAAACAAGATGGAGTCAGCTATGCTAGACTTCTTTTGCTGTCATAATCTTTACAAAGGTGATTGCATCCAGCAGCCATGATGTTAAACAATTGCCTCTAATTGTTTTTAATAAACCCCCATAGAGAAAAGGCTCTTTTCGCTGCATGAGCTCCAACTCAAGTCAAACAATGACAACCTTGCAATTGGGGTCTTCCAGGGACCTATGAGACAGGTTAAATAATGACCATTCCCTGGGGATGGGGTTTTGAAGGAGCCCCAGTAACATTCTACCTTTCCAGTGGCTGACAGGCTGCTGGTTTCCATTGTGATCATTACAAATTTGTTGCAGCTTGTTGGTTTTGTGGCTTGTGGCTGCCTTGTTGCTTTTTAAGGCTTTCTTTGAGCTGCAAAAAGTGGGAATGGAAATAGAAAAAGTTAAAATGACACAAACTCTCCCTTTCTGAGTTTCAGTCATTTTTCTTGAATAAATATTCTCCAGATTGCTGCAAGCTTTTGATTTTCCAGAATTCTGAAAAAGTTGATTGCATAAATGTTTGAATCATTCTCATTGTTTTTATGGAAGAGAGAATATTGGGAAGGTCCTTACTCCACCACTTCACTGACATGACCTTATAAAAACCTTTTGATCTAAGAATAATCAACCATTTTATAGATTAGTAGTATTGTAGTGCATCTCATCCATTATCTAGTTTCCAAGCTGTATAAATTATGCTAATTTTTCTGCCCTTTTTTTTCTCTAAGTCCGTTGTATTTCTCTTTGATGTTAAGTAAAGTACTTACTGATTCCACCTGATGATCAGATTGCCTCAGAGGACATCAAGCCATTCTAGCCAAGAGATTAGCTGTTTCACAAGCATTAAAATTAAAGGATGCTTGAAGATTGTAAACTAAGTAGTTTTAAGGTAGGGTTGCCAGATTAGCAAATATAAATACGGGACCCCCAGTTAGATTTTAATTTCAAGGCTGGGTGAGGTGGTTCACATCTGTAATCCTGGCACTTTGCAAGGCTGAGGTTGGAGGATCGGTTGAGCCCAGGAGTTCAAGATGAGCCTGAGCAACATAATGAGACTCCATCTATACAAAAAGTTTTTTAAAAAATTAGCTGGGCATGGCAGTGAACACCTGTAGTACCAACTACTTAGGAAGTTGACATGGGAGGATTACTTGAGCCCGGGATTTCAAAGCTGCAGTGAGCCTTGATCATGCCACTGTACTCCAGCCTGGGCCACAAAGCAAGACCTTGTCTCAATAAATAAATAAATAAATAAAATGAAATGTGAATTTCAGATAAACAATGACAAAATATTTGGGACACATTTACACTAATCATTTTCTTGTTGTTGTTGTCGCTTATCCGAAATTCAAATTTAACTGGGCATTGTATATTTGATCTGAAAGCCCTGTTTTCGGTGAAAAATAAACAAAACAATACCTGTAAAGTCATTCTCAGGTGACTTGATGGTGATCCTTTCTTCTGTTTTCTTTTAAACCACTGTTGAAGCTCTTTTCTAATCTATAAGAGATAACTAGTTTTGATTAATGTAGGTTTAGTTCTTTTATGGAAAAATATGTTAATTTGGCATGGTGACAATCCTGTCCATATTTCTTATACATTCAACAAGTATATTTAAGATGGTCTACTTATATATACTAATCAAGATTTGTAGTCTGTACAACCAGAATTTTAAGTTCAGCTCAGCTCCTAGGAAAATACATGTATAGAACAAATATGCTTATGAAAGACCTCTAGAGAGCCAGAACACTCAAATCAGGAAAACAAGCCAAATCAGTAAAGTCAAGGACTTGCAGGTAGATAGATAAATATGTAGGGAGAGAAAAAGAGAAACAGAGAGAGAGAGAGAGACATAAATTTAAGCAATTAAATACAATGGCACAGTTTATTCCATAATATGGAATTTATTATTCATTAATAGCAATCAGTTACAAATCATACAAAGCATCAGTAATTTGGAATCTAGTTGTCACTAAGGAAGACAGGAACTCAAGAAAACTCAGATAAAAAAAAAAAACCTCAAAATATGTGTTGTGAACTAAGAGAAAAAATCAAAACACCCTCCAGACATAGATAAGGCTTTGAAGAACCTCTTTGGGACTCAGAGGCAGCTTTTAACCCCCGGTAACACATACTTTCAATCCACTGTAGTCCTCTTACTTAATCATTCAAAAATAATTTCAAAATACCCTTAAGAAATTGAAACCCAGACATGACAGAATTTATATACTATTTCCAACTCTAATGGCTTTTCATATCTCTTCATTAACCATGTATTAATCAACTAGTCTGTGTCAAGCACTGTGCTATCACTCTATCTTTTCAGAATCAATTTCTCTTTGGTCATCAGTCAATCATTTTGCCTTATAACGACACTGGGCAGCTCTAAACATCGAAGCAAGCCCTGGAAGAGACCAATTTGATCACCAAATGTTTTCTTTCTCACTATTCTCACCACACGCCAGGTGCCCCCCCATGACTGCCTTATTTCCGTTTGGCTTCTCTTTGAGACACTGCTTTGTTCCACTGTCTCGAGACTAGCAACATCATGAGGGAATCTGGTGTGGAGAGGCAGAGAGGAGTGTGTATGCGACACTGCCCAGCCCAGTTGCTGTCCAGGGGTGTCAAGTTGCCCTCAAAATATCACCTTGTGTAAGACTCAGCCAGGAGGAAATGACATTCTCAGCCTCCTACATAAAGACTCAATCACAATACTTCCTTTGATTAAAAATCTAACCAGAATTCTCTACAGCTGCTTGATGTCCTGAGTGTAAGCTCTACATGGAGAAGAAAGCATCAAACATTCATAAAATGGAACTCATTTCTTTGCTTCCACCTGCTGCTCTGAGCAGCAGTAGCCACTCTGCACAGGCAGATAAATTGTGAGTTCTGAGAAGCTAAAAAGATCACCCATTCAAAACTGCAAAGATCCTTACCCAAGCTACCAACTGTCTACCCCATCACCACCACTGTGGCCCACAGTTGACCAGATTTTCTGATACTGCCACTTCCAAGGTGATTAAGTCTGGGCAGTGGCAACAGTTCAATTTTTTTTTATTTTATTAAAGTTATTTCTGAAGATGGCCAACTAGACGCAGCCAGGAAGAGCATCTCCCACCGAAAGACCAGACCATCAGGGAAACTGGGTACACTCTGAGCAGATCTTTGGAGATAAGGCATTGAGAGTGAATGCAGGGAGGACGTAGACCCTGGGCTGAAAGCAGAGGAAGCTGCGAACCATGCACAGGGCTGCCAAGCACCAGGACTTGTTCCTGGCCCCCAGTGGTTCCTTGGGAAGGGGTGAGTTAAACAGGTGGGGAGCAGCTTACTCTCACCACGGACCTACAGACTTCTAGTGCAGCAGACCCCATGACCCCCATTTGAGCTGGCAAGGAGAGCTGTTCAGAGAGGTGGCAGGGGCAGAACTCTAGCCTGTGTGGAGTCCAGAGGGTTTGGCATGAGAATGGCTACAGTGGAGCATGGCCAGGGAGGCCCATCCTTCAGGGCTTGCCATGCTCCTCTGGGTGGCTTTGCCTCTTGGTGACTGCCAGACCTAGACGAGCAGGGCAGTCTTCCCTGTGGGATGGGGCCAATCTAATCCGAGTGCTCCACTGTCAACCAGCTTCTTCTGGGGCCCCAGCCTTGCTGTGCTTGCTTGCAGCATAGCCTTGGATGCCCAATCAGGGTGCTTCCTGAGGGCCTTCATTTTAGCTCTTTCACTGGCAGAGCACTCTTAACCATTGGAGAATTCCAGCAGACTGACCTATGCTAAATGCACCCACCTGAAGCCTCCCTGAACCACAGCCTCCCCCTGCCACTTTACCTGTGTACACTTGCCCATGCCTGCCCTCATGCCAACACATACACACACTGCTTTGCATGTGTGTCTGCATGGGTGGACCCTACTTCTCTTTTCCCACGGATATGTGTGCGTGCATTCCACCACCCCACTGCCAGTGTGAGCATGTGCCTGGATGCCACCACCCTGCCCCCACCCCATCCCCACCAGTGCCCCACCTGTGCCACTGCTGCTGCTGAAATACACATGAGCACAGATCCTGTCATTACCACCACAACAAAGCACTTTGGCCAGCACTCTCCATCAGAGTTTTGTTGCCACCTAGCCAGGAACACTTCGACCCCCTACCAGCGCAGCAAGTTCTTAATCTCAAGGGGCCAAAGAACAAAGCTGGAGCCCTAGTACCAGCCTCACAGGGTTAGAACACACAGCTCAGGAGTGCTGAGCTGAGCCTTGGGCCCCTAAAATCTTCCAGAAACAAAGCCAGTCAGCTGAACCCACCTTATATCACAATCAAACCCTCAAGGATGTCAAAGAATATAAAAGCAAAAAACTCCATCCAAAGGACTGCAGCTTCAAAGATTAAGGAAACATCAGCCCACACAGATGAGAAAGAACCAATGCAAGAAGTCTGGCAACTAAAAAAGCCACAGTGTCTTCTTACCTCCAAACGGCTGCACTAGTTCCCCAGCAATGGTTCTTAATTGGCTGAAATGGCAGAAATGACAGACATAGAATTAAGAATCTGAATAGGAAAGAAGATCATTGAGATTCAGGAGGAAGTAGAAATCCAATCCAATGAATATTAAAAATCCAATAAGTCACCAGGCACTGTGGCTCCCACCTGTAATCCCAGCACTTTGGGAGGCCGAGGCGGGCAGATCATGAGGTCAGGAGCTCGAGGCCATCCTGGCTAACATAGTGAAACCCTGTTTCTACTAAAAACAAAAAAAAACTAGCCAGGTGTGGTGGCAGGCGCCTGTAGTCCCAGCTACTCGGGAGGCTAAGGCAGGAGAATGGTGTGAACTTGGGAGGCAGTGCTTGCAGTGAGCCGAGACCACACCACTGCACTCCAGCCTGTGTGACAAAGCGAGACTCCATCTCAAAAAAAAAAAAAAAAAAAAAAATCCAATAAAACTATACAAGAGATGAAAAGTGAAACAGCCATTTTAACAAAGAACCAAACTGAGTTGATAGAGCTGAAAAACACTACAAGAATTTCATAATATAATTGCAAGTATTAACAGCAGAATAGACCAAGCTGAGAAACAAATCTCAGAGCTCAAAAACCAGTTCTGAAATCAACTGAATAAGGCACAGATTTAAAAAAAAAATTAAAAAATAAAAAAATGAACAAAACCTTTGAGAAATTTGAGATTATGTAGAAAGATCAAATCTGTGACTCATTAGCATCCCTGAAAGAGAGACAGAGAAGGCAAGCAACTTGGAAAATATATTTGAGAATATCGTTCATGAAAATTTCCCTAACCTCACTAGAGAGGCCAACATTCAAACTCAGGAAATGCAGAGAGCCCCTGTAAGATACTATACAAGATAACTATCTCCAAGACACATAGGCATTAGATTCTCCAAGGTCAACATGAAAGAAAAAATATTAAAGGCAACTAAAGAGAAGAGGAAGGTCACTCACAAAGGGAACCTTCATCAGGCTAACAGCAAACCTTTCGGCAGGAACCCTACAAGCCAGAAGAGATTAGGGCCTATATTCAACAATCTTAAAGGAAAGAAATTCCAACCAAGAATTTTATATAAGTTTCATAAGTGAAGGAGAAATCCATTTCAGATAAGCAAATGCTAAAGAATTCTTTACCACCAGACCTGCTTTTCAAGAGGTCCTCAAAGGAGTGATAAATATGGGAAAAAGAGATCATTACCAGCCACCACAAAAGCACAAATACATAGACCATTGACACTATAAAGCAACTACACAATCAAGTCTGCATAATAACCAGCTAACATCATGATGACAGGAAAAAAGTCTGCACATATCATTAACCTTGAATGTAAATGGGCTAAATGTCCCACTTAAAAGGCACAGAGGCTGGGCACAGTGGCTCACGCCTGTAATCTGTAATCCCATCCTGGCACTTTGGGAGGCCAAGGCGGTTGGATCATTTGAGGTCAGGAGTTTGAGACCAGCCTGGCCAACATGGTGAAACCCCATCTCTACTGAAAATACAAAAATTAGCCAGGCATGGTGGTGCACATCTGTAATTCCAGCTACTTGGGAGGCTGAGGCAGGAGAATCAATTGAGCCCAGGAGGTGGAGGTTGCAGTGAGCCAAGAGCACACCACTGCACTCCAGCCTGGGTGACAGGGAGAAACTCTGTCTCAAAAAAAAAAAAAAAAAAAAAAAGGCACAGAATGGCAAGTTGGACAAAGAAGCAAGACCCAACTGTATGCTGCCTTCAAGAGATCTACCTCACATGCAATGACATGGATAGGATCAAAGTAAAGAGATGAAAAAAAATCTACCAGGCAAACAGAAAACAGAAAAAAAGCAGGGATTGCTATTCTAATTTCAGGCAAAACAAACTTTAAACCAACAATGATCAAGGAACACAAAGGGCACTACATAATGGTAATGGATAATGGTAACGGGTTCAATCCAAGAAGAAGACTTAACCATCCTAAATATAAATGCACCCAACAGTGGAGTACACAGATTCACAAAACAAGTTCTTAAAGATCTACGAAGAGACTTAACCCCATAATAATAGTGGGAGGCTTCAAAATCCCAATGATAGTGTTAGACAGATCAATCGAGGCAGAATAATAACAACGATATTTGTGAGCTAAGCTCAACACTTGACCAAATGGACCTAACAGACATCTACAGAACTCTTCACCCAAAACAACAGAATATACATTCTTCTCATCTGCATATGGCACTACCTTAAAATTGACCACACAATTGGTCATAAACAATTCTCAGCAAATTCAAAGAAACGAGAATCATACCAACTACACTCTTGGACCACAGGATGATAAAAATAGAAATCAATACTAAGGAGATTGCTCAAAACCATATAATTATATGGAAATTAAACAATCTGCTCCTGGATGACTTTTTGCGTTAACAATGAATTTAAGGCAGAAATCAGGAAATTATTTGAAACTAATGAAAACAAAGATATAGCATATCTTTAGATATAACATATCTCTGGGACACAGCTAAAGCAGTGACAAGAGGAAAGTTTATGGCACTAAACACCCACATCAAAAAGTTAGAAAGATGTCAAATTAACAACTTAATATCACACCCAGGAGAAAAAAAAAAAAAGAGCAAACCAACCTTAAAGCTAGCAGTAGAAAATAAATAACCAAAATAGAGCTGAACTGAGTGAAATTGAGACATGAAAAACCATAAAGAAGATCAACAAAACCAGAAGTTAACTCTTTGGAAGAATAAATAATATTGATAGACCACTAGCTAGACTGTGATGGTTAATATTGAGTGTCAACTTGCTTGGATTAAAAGATGCAAAGTATTGTTCCTGGGTGTGTCTGTGAGAGTGTTGCCAAAGGAGTTTAACATTTGAGTCAGTGGACTGGGAAAGGCAGACCTACCCTCAATCTGGGTGGGTACTATCTAATCAGCTTCCAGCTCAGCCAGAATAAAAGCAGGCAGAAGAACATGGAAAGACTAGACTGGCTAAATCTTCTGGCCTCCATCTTTTTCCTGTGCTGGATGCTTCCTGTCCTCAAACATCAGACTCCAAGTTCTTCAGCTTTTGGACTCTTGGACCTACACCAGTGGTTTGCCAGAGACTCTCGGGCCTTCAGCCACAGAGTGAGGGCAGCACTGTCAGCTTCCCTACTTTTGAGGTTTTGGGACTCAGACTGGCTTCAATTGCTCCTCAGCTTGCAGACAGCCTATTGTGGGACTTCACCTTGTGATGATGTAAGTCAATACTCCTTAATTAAATGCCCTTTAATACATACATCTATCCTATTAGTGCTGTCTCTCTAGAGAACCCTGAATAATACCTAGACTAATAAAGAAAAAAGAGAGATTCATATAAATACGAGCAGAAATGTCAAAGGGGACACTACCACCTAATCCAAAGAAATAGAAAAATCCCTCAGTTTTTGTGCATAGAGGTGTTTACAATAGTCAGAACTATTATGAAATAAAAGGCATCCAAACAGGTAGGGAGGAAGTCAAACTATCTCTCTTCATAGGCAATGTGATTCTTTATCTAGAAAACCCCATAGCCTCTGCCCAAAGGCTACCAGAACTGATAAACAACTTCAATAAAGTTTCAGGATACAGAATCAATGTACAAAAATCATTAGTATTTCTATGCAACAATAACATCCAAGCTGAGATCCAAATCAAAAACATAATCCCATTCACAATAGACACAGACACACAGACACACACACACACACACAGAGACACACAAGTATACCCAATACCCAGGAATACCACAGCTAACTAGGAAGGTGAAGAATCTCTACAACAAGAATTACAAAACACTGTGAAAGAAATCGGAGATGACATAAACAAATGGAAAAACATTCCATGCTCATGGATAAGAAGATTCAATGTTGTTAAAATGGCCATATTGCCCAAAGCAATTTATAGATTAAATGCTATTCAATATATAAATGTTTATATATTCATTGTTATTTTTCACAGAATTAGAAAAAAAAATTCTAAAAGCCATATGCAACCAAAGAAGAAGCTGAATAGCCAAAGCAATCGTAAGCAAAAAAAAAAAAAAAAAAAAAAACAAAGCTGGAGGAATCACATTACTCGACTTCAAACTATACTACAAGGCTACAATAATCAAAATAGCATGGTAATGGTACAAAACCAGACACATAGACCAATGGAACAAATTAGAGAACCTAGAAATAAAGCCATATCCCTTCAACCATCTGATCTGCAACAAAGTCTACAAAAACAAGCAATGAAGAAAAGTCTCCTTATTCAATAAGTGGTGCTACGATAACTGGCTAGCCATATGCAGAAGATTGAAACTGGACCCCTTTTTTTCACCATATACAAAAATCAACTCAAGATGTATTAAAGACTTAAATGTAAAACCTAAAGCTATAAAAGCCCTAGAAGAAAACCTAGGAAATACCATTCTAGACATAGGTCCTGGTAAAGTTTTCATGATGAAGACATCGAAAACATTTGCAACAAAACGAAAAACTGACAAACAGTACCTAATAAGTTAGAGAGCTTCTGCACAGCAAAACAAACAAACAAACAAACAATGGAGTAAACAGAAAACCTACAGAATGGGAGAAAATATTTGCAAACGATGCCTGTGACAAAGGTCTAATATGCGAATCTATAGGAAACACTATACACATATTAAGCAAAAAAATCAACAATCCCATTAAAAAGTGGGCAAAGGACATGAACAGACACTTTTCAAAAGAAGATATCCAACAAACATATGAAAAGATGCTCAACATCACGAATCATTACATAAATGCAAATCAAAATAAAAATGAGATACTGTCTCACACCAGTCAGAACGGGTATTAAAATAGTCAAAAAATAGGCTGGGTGTGGTGGCTCAAGCCTGTAATCTTAGCACTTTGGGAGGTTGAGGAGGGCAGATCGCTTGAGCTCAGGAGTTCAAGACCAGCCTGGGCAACAGGGCAAAACCCCGTCTCTACAAAAAATATTTAAAAATTAGCCAGGCATGGTTGTGCCTGCCTGTAGCCCCAGCTACAGGCATGTAAGGTGGGAGGCCAAGGTGGGAGTATCACTTGAGCCTCAGAGGTGAAGGCTGCAGTGAGCTGAGATCGCACCACTGCACTCCAGCCTGGGTGAGAGTGAGCCCCTGTCTCAAAAAAAAAAACAAACAAAAACAAAAAAACAAAAAACAAAAACAAAACAAAAAACAGCTGGGTGCAGAGGCTCATGCCTGTAATCCTAGCACTTTGGGAGGCCAAGGCAGGTGGATCACCTGAGGTTAAGAGTTTGAGACAAGCCTGGCCAACATGGTGAAACCCTGTCTCTACTAAAAATACAAAAATTAGCTGGACGTGGTAGAGCACACCTGTAGTCCCAGCTACTCAGGAGGCTGAAGTAGGAGAATTGCTTGAATCTGGGAGGCAGAGGTTGCAGTGAGCGGAGAGCACGCCACTGCACTCCAGCCTGGGCGACACAGCAAGACTCCGTCTCAAAAAAAAAAAAAATAATAATAATAACATGCTGGTGAGGCTGTGGAGAAAAGGGAATGCTTACACAGTGCTGTTAGGACTGTAAATTAGTTCAGCCACTGTGGAAACCTGTTTGGTGATTTCTCAAATAATTTAAAACAGAACTACCCTTCAACTCAACAATTGTATTATTGGGTATATACCCCCCCCAAAAAAATCATTCTATCATAAAGACACACACATGCATATGTTCATTGCAGCACTATTCACAATAGCAAAGACATGGAATCAACCTAAATGCCCACCAATGGTAGACTAGATAAAGAGGTGGTACATATACAGCATGAAATACTTTGCAGCCATAAAAAATAATGAGGGCATGTTCTTTGTAGAAGCTGTAGGTCGTTATCCTAAATGAGCTAATGTAGGAACAGAAAACCAAATACCACAAGTTCTCACTTACATGTGGGAGCTAAACACTGAGTACACATGGACACAAAGAAGAAAACAATAGGCACTGGAGTCTACTTGAGGGTGCAGGGTGGGAGGAGGGTGAAGATAGAAAAACTAACCATCAGGTACTATGCTTATCACCCGAGTGACGAAATCATCTATACAACAAACCCCCGTGACATGTATTTACCTATATAATAAATCTGCGCACGTAGCTCTGAACTTAAAAGTTTAAAAACACAAAACAGCCGGGCACGGTGGCTCACGCCTGTAATCCTAGCACTTTGTTAGGCCAACGCAGGCAGATCTCTTGAGGTCAGGAGTTCAAGACCAGCCTGGCCAACATGGTGAAACCCTGTCTCTACTAGAAATACAAAAAGTAGCCAGGCATGGTTGTGGATGCCTGTAATCCCAGCTACTCGGGAGGCTGAGGCAGGAGAATTGCTTGAACTCGAGAGGCAAATGTTGCAGTGATCCAAGATGGCACCATTGCACTCCAATCTGGGCGACAGAGCAAGACTCTATCTCAAAAAAAAAAAAAAGAACAAAAATAACAACAACAACAAAAAAACAGTTTATGATGTATCTCTCAGAAAGCAATATTCCATTTATGTTTCAGGACTGGATTTCTCTATGGGCTTATTGGTGTATATGGGAGACAGAGCATGTTCTAATAAATATTGTCAATATTTGCTTACAACAAATTTCTTTCTTCTTTTTTAAAATTTTCTTTATTTTAGTTTGAAAAAAAATAGAGATGGGGTCTCACTAGGTTGTCCAGGCTGAGCTTGAACTCCTGAGCTCAAGTGATCCTCTTGCCTTGGTTTCCCAAAGTGCTAGGATTATAGGCATGAGTCATTGTACCTAGTATCTCTCTCTCTCTCTCTCTCTCTTTTTTAAATAAAATAGAGACAGAGGCGAGGTGCGGTGGCTCATGCCTGTAATCCCAGCACTTTGGGAGGCTGAGGCAGGCAGATCACGAGGTCAGAAGTTCAAGACCAGCCTGGACAACATGACAAAACCCTGTCTCTACTGAAAGTACAAAAATTAGCCGGGCATGGTGGCACATGCCTGTAGTCCCAGCTACTCGGGAGGCTGAGGCAGGAGAACCGCTTGAACTCGGGCAGCAGAGGTTGCAGTGAGCCGAGATCACACCATTGCACTCTAGCCTGGGTGACAGAGCGAGACTCTATCTCAAAAAATAAATAAATAAATAAATAATAATAGAGACAGAGTATGACTATGTTGCCTAGGCTATTCTTTAACTGCTGGTCTTAAGCAATCCTCCTGCCTTGCCCCCGCTAAAATGTTGGGATCACAGGTGAAGCCACCATGTCCAGCCTTTTTTTTTTTTTTTTTTTTTTTTTGCTTTCTCTCTCTCTCTCTCTCTCTCTCTCTTTCATAAATTAGAGATGGAGTCTCACTATATTGCCCAGGCTAGTCTCAAATTCCTGGCCTTAAGTGATCCTCCCACCTCGTAATCTACTTTTTGGGGACTAATGAGGTGTAGCCAAAATACAACATGTGGGAGGCAGTAAATGTAGAGATTAGGAGTAGATTTGGCAAGCCAGACTGCTGTGGTCACACCCCAGCACAGAATTTATGAATCCGGCTCCTCTCCATTCAAATCTCTGCTAAAAATCACCTCCTTCTGGAGGCCCACCATGACTATTCTATTTAATACAGCTTACCCCACTGCCCTATCACTCTCTACACCATTCTCATTTTATTATGCTCAGAGTATCTATTATTCTCTGAAGAAGCATCTCTTAAAAATCTAGCTGGTAATCTTCTTTCCTTATTAGAATGTAAGCTCCA
Organism: Pan troglodytes; assembly: GCF_028858775.2. Classification (NCBI taxonomy): domain Eukaryota; kingdom Metazoa; phylum Chordata; class Mammalia; order Primates; family Hominidae; genus Pan; species Pan troglodytes. Next base: position 99,815,068 of record NC_072408.2, read on the forward strand.
TGAGAGCAGGGATCTCTCTGTATCAGAATCTGTATTGTGCTTGGTAGGTAGTTGACTCAATAAACATTTCTGAGTGAATGAATATATTATACGGAAATTGAAGAATACAAGCTTCTCCACATAAGCACGTGGCAGAAAAGACAAAAAGAGAGGTAGAGAAAAAGACTCTCTTTTTATTTAAGCTTCCCTCCCCTGTTGAAATCCACTACTCCAAAAAAGGGAGACACTGACCAAAACAGAAACAAAAGAAACTAATTTTTGGTTTTTATGCTTCCTGATAATTTAAGGGATTTTCATAGATAGGTTTGACAAATGCAATTTTTTTGCCTTAGGCACTGGCACTAGAAACTATTAATAAACAAGATTGGCCTACAGAGGGTGCTAGTTCACTTCAAAAAAGTAAAAGAAGTGCATGTGCTTTTCCACTGGGTCTGGGAAAGAGTTTACAAAACAAGCAGAGACACAGCTTAGTAACAACTAATGAAACGTCTAAATTGCCACATTTTGCTTCATAATCAAAGTTTAGGAAAAAAAGGAGGAATCTGTGAAAGTGCCAGAGGCATTCAAAGACGTCCCCTGAGGAAAAGAATTGGCATCATTTTTCAAATGCAAAGAGAAGCCAAGCTAAGAGAAGCATCCATTTAAAAAGTTTTTTTAGTTCTTATTTTTGATAGAGAAGGGGTATCACTATGTTGACTGGCCTGATTTTGAACTCTGAGGCTCAAGGGATCCTCTGCCCCTCAGAGTGCTTGGATTGCAGGTGTGAGCTACCAAGAGAGGCATCCAGAAGTTGAAAAGACTGAATCTGTTGTGAAACAGAAGACCCAGGTCGGGGGAAGTTAAGTTGCCAGCCCTGGAGGGAGGAGAGGTGACAGGCCTCTGCCACATTCCACCCCCACTTCATGCTGGGACATGGGGACCTGGAGACCTAGTGTGAGATGCCTGTAGACTCTGTAACTGGAGGAGTGTTCTGACAGCTGTGTTTCCTGAAACTGAGTCTTGGTTTCAGAGTTCAGCAAGGGATATGCATGGTGGTGGTAGCGTTGGGACAGAAGCGGGGCACTACTTGAGAGTTTTGAAATATGTAATTTGTCACAGCAAGCACAAGGGCAAGTGAGCCTGGCAGGAGGGAGGAGCCTCTTCAAAGTCTGGATCTGCAAAAAAAAATCTTCAGAAGAGGAAATGAAACAAACAAGCGAGTTCTTAAAAAAGCTTTTGAGCTCTCTAAATGAGCAATAGTTGAGGCAGCTTTGATAGTCCAAAGCTAACCTCAAGGCTGGGATTCTTTTATTTATTTATTTATTTATTATTTTGTAGAGATGGGAAGGGGAGGGGTCTCACTATGTTGCCCAGCCTTGTCTTAAACTCCTGGCCTCAGGCAATCCTCCAGCCTTGGCCTCCCAAAGTGTTGGAATTACAGGCATGAGCCACTGTGCCAGGAAAAGGTTAAGATTCCTTTTTTTTTTTTTTTTTAACTTCAAGGCTGAGATTCTTAATCCTAGTACTCTAGACGTCATATTCCAGTGATCAGATGCAGAATCCATAAGTGCTCTGACAGGTCTTATCATTATGTGTGGTGTTTTCACTTAGTGAGTGCCCTTGTTTTGTCAGTTCAAGGTGGCTTGCTTAGTTACTTTATTGTAATGTTCAATGGCTAAACTTTAAACAAAAATCAATAAAGGGCAAGGAATGAGTTTGCAAAAACTATCAGCCACTTCCCTCAATTTAATTGTAAAATCAATCAAATCTGTTTTTTGGCACAGTGCAAGGAAAACATCTATTTGTCCAATAAACTGTCTCATTGATTAAATGGTTCATTTGGAAGAGATAACAAAAGTCTAAGATTTTAATCTCAAGGAAAAATGTATCTTGCAAACATGTTTTCAAGATCCTGAGATCATATTATTTTCCTTTAAGGATTTGCTTCATCCCAGGTGTTCATCTAATCCTACTTTTGCTATTTTTAATCATTATTCATCTATGTAAAATGGAAAATCTATTTAGATGCTTAAAAGTCAACGTAAGCTCACAAACCTGAATTTCAGCAACTAAAAAGGGAGAAGTAATAATGATTCAGTTCTTACTGGGAGCTACTTTATACACTATTTTATTTGGACCTCATAACAACTATATGAGAGAGAACTGTGCACTCTCTGCCAGGGGTTAGGGTTAACATAAAGCCAAAACCCAGGCAGGTCAGGAAAATGAGCAAAGCAGGCCAGTCATGAGTGTTGTCACCTTACAAGGAGGTGGAAACAATGTTTCCGGATCCTGTTTCTTAAGAGAAGCCAAAAGATTTACGTAAAGTCTCCTGATTTTTTTTCAATGGTGGTAATTGATTAAAATAAATATTTCCAATACTGTATGTACTGAATAAAGAAAATTTGGGGCTGACCCTGGCCCAGCAACTGCCACTTAGCAATGTCTGGTATTGAAGTGAAAATAAGGCTCAGGGCTGGGCACGGTGGCTCATGCCTGTAATCCTAGCACTTTAGGAGGCCATGGTGGGCAGATTGCTTGAACCCAGGAGTTCCAGACTAGCCTGGGCAACATGATGAAATCCTGTCTCTACAAAAAGTACCAAAAAAAATCAGCCAAGCAGGTGGCAGGCACCTGTAGTCTCAGCTACTTGGGAGGCTGAGGTGGGAGGATTGCTTGAGTCCAGGAGGCCGAGGTTGCAGTGAGCTGACATTACACTACTACACTTCTGCCTGGGCAATAGAGCAAGACTCTGTCTCAAAAAGAAAAGGCTCAGGAAGGTGACATCACTATGCTAATTCAAGGAGGAATGAAAGGGTGACCTCATGGGACAGTAGATCAGAGAATGTTCTACCTGGTGGCCAGTCTATTTGCGGGGAGGGGTCCCTAAGAAGAGGCTGTATGCTGGCTTGGGTTATGGAGGGCCAAAGCTCAGGGGCCTGCGGGAAGGAGAGAAGCTTAACCAAAGTTTGGCTAACAGGCATTTTGTTCTGATTGATCAGTGGTGACAAGCAGTTCAGCTAGTCACTTAGGAGGTCAAAAACAGAAGACTGGAAGATCCCTATCTAGTTTTGTCATCAGTAGACAAAGGGGCACTCATGAAACTTGTCTAAGTCATACGGGGAAGGGTGGCCCCTTGCAGTAAGTCATTTTCCAGAACGTAAAAGGGCAATGGGCTTTCTTAACCTTCAGGTAAAATTCCACTTTGTCAAAACATAAGCATGATGTAGACAAAGGTTGAGAGTGAGATCAGGCTTATTGCCCAGTCTTAAGCCATTTAAACCCAAGGTGGACTTTCCCCTCAGGAAAGAAGGGAAGGAAAGAAGCCAGGAAGGCCCTGGCTAGGTTCTGTGTGGGTTGGGGAATGTGAATCCTGATGGAGCAGCCTAAGGAAGTCAAGCAGCCCTGTAGCAGCAGCCGTGGGGGAGGTTCCTCCTGGGAGTGGAGGAGGGCGAGTGCTGCAGGTCCGTCAGTGGAAATGGGACTGGACCATTAGGCGGAGAAGACTTATCGAAGCTGCGAATTCCAAGATCAAGGTGCCAGCAGACTCTGTTCCTGGTGAAGGCTATCCTCCTGTTTTGCAGGTGGCTACCTTCTCGCTGTGTCCTCATATGGTGGAGAGTGAGACTTCATCTAAAAAGAAAAAAAAAACCCCACTCCGGACATAGTGACTGTGGCTGGGTCTTGGACTGCAAGAAGACCATCCTGGTAAGAAGATCTTGACCACAGGTGATATTCACCTTGGATAAAAAACATTCTGATAATTCAGAATGTTTGTGCAAATAAGATTTCTAACCCAGTTCTATGGAGGTATAATTTATATATGGTAAAATTCACCTCTTTAGGTATTCAGTTTATGAATTTTGAGAAATGCAATCACCAACCACTACAGTGAAGATTCAGAACATTTCCATCACCCCAGAAAGCCTCCTAGTGACCCTTTGGAGTCAGTCCCCTCCCCTCAGCCTGAGCTCCTGGTGACCAGTGATCTGATTTCTATCCGTGTACTTCTCCCTTTTCCAGAGCATCACCTGAGTGGAACCGCACAGTATTCCACCACAGTATTTTGCATCCGACTTCTTTTCCTTGGCATGTGCTTTTGAGATTCATCCTTTGCTGTTATATTATCAGTGGTTTGTTCCTTTTTGTGGAGAGTATTTTATTGTTTGGATATACCACAGTGTGTTTATTAGTTTACCGCCAGTAGATGGACATTTGTATTGTTTCCTGTTACTGGCTGTTAGAAATAAAGTTAATATAAATATCAAAAAAAAACAACCAATAAAACAAGAAGCTAGAAAGTTGCTAGTTTTCAGTAGAGGGGGACAGGCTGCTGTAGAAGCTCAGGACTGCTCTGCTTTTGGCACCCAAAGGTGAGAGTGTTTTGCTGAAGGCAGCAGCTGTGAGGAGTGACAACTCCACCAAAGTCAAGGAAGCAGGTGTAGAACAGGCAGGTCATAGGTGGCAATCTGTGGTCCTAAAATACCCTGGAAAAGACCGGGAGCCCTTACAGGATTGGGAAACCAAGAGAAAATGTGGGGCAAAAAAATTCCTCAGGTTTCATTCACAGTCATCCCCACAGCCATCTTAAGTCATCAAGAAAGATTCGGAAAAGCTCCAAGAATCAGCAGATGGGGGCTAGTGCAAAATAATACTTTTTGTCTTAATTATTAGTAATCTCAATCCCTCACTCAATTCTTAGGTTGATGCCACCTGGGAGGTAATATTTACTACATTGCATTTCCATAAATGGTGACCTTTTTTGTATGGATGTTGGACACCAGGGAATGCTCTTAAGTTAACTGCATTTCATCAGATCCACCTACTATTTAATTTGATCTTATTTCTATCATTTCACCTCAAGATTTATTGTTCTTATCTTACATTCTAAAGAACTGAGGGCTGTCTTTGAAGTGGATATGAAAAGTTTCACCTCAAACAGTCTACCAATATATCATTGAAAGTTTAAAATAACAAATACAAGAACAAAAATATTCTCCACTTGTCCAAGCATCCCAGGAGGTCTCTGTATTGTTTAAATTACTTCTGAGTTTAAATTGCAATTGCTCTAATAAATTAGCTAACATCTGCTGTCTGCCTGATGATGAAGACCACCCTACTAGAAACCAAATACACTCTTTGCTTGAGTCATTTATTTACTATCCAGGACAACACTGACTCACAGAAGTATAATATGAGCCACATTTTATTTTAAATGTTGTAATAGTAACCACATTTTAAAAAGTAGGAACAGATAAAATTAATTTAATAATACATATTTAGCTCAGTATATCAAAAGTATTATCATTTCAATACATAATCAATATAAAAATTATTATTATTATTTTGAGATGGGATCTTGCTCTGGCACCCAGGCTGGAGTGCAGTGGAGCTCACTGTAACCTCAACCTCCTGGGCTCAAATGATCCTTCTGTCTCAGCCGCCTGAATAGCTGGGACCACAGGCACACACCACAATCCTGGCTAATTTTTTTATTCAACTTTTCTTTTCTTTTTTGAAACGGAATTTCACTCTTGTTGCCTAGGCTGGAGTGCAATAGCACAATCTCAGCTCACTGCAACCTCCATCTCCCGGGTTCAAGCAATTCTCCTGCCTCAGCCTCCCAAGTAGCTGGGATTACAGGCATGAGCCACCACTCCTGGCTAATTTTGTATTTTTAGTAGAGACGGGGTTTCTCCATGTTGATCAGGCTGGTCTCGAACTCCCAACCTCAGGTGATCCGCCCACCTTGGCCTCACAAAGTGCTGGGATTACAGGTGTGAGCCACTGTGCCTGGCCTTATTTAACTTTTTAATTTAATTTTTTATTAATTAATTTATTTTTTTATTTAATTATTTTATTTAGAAATTTTTATGTAGAGATGAGGTCTCACTATGTTGCCCAGGCTGGTCTCTAACTCCTGACCTCAAGTGATCCTTCTGCCTCAGCCTTCCAAAGTGCTGGGATCACAGGTATGAGCCACCACACTCAGCCAATACAAAAATTATTAATGAGATATTTTATATTCTTTTGTCTTCATACCAAGTCTTCAAAATTATGTGTGTATTATAATCTTACAGCACATCTCAATTTGGACCTGTTACTGAAGGAGATTAGCCACCCCAAAATATGCCACTTTGGCAAAACGATTATTTTGAGCTGAAAGCAATTATGAATTAACAGACGCTGGAAGGAGGTCTCTGCCCTCTCCTTATCTGCCTAAAATCAGGGCATAAACTTCCCTTGGTGCAGGTCCCCTCTCCAACCCTCCCCTGCCAGGAAAGGAAGAATGACTATTATCATTGGAGAGGAGGAGTCAACACTGAGATGAGTTGCATAAACAGAACTTACTAAAATAACCTTTACTTTCCATTGGTTCTCCCATCATTTCGTAGTTACTTCCCTATGATTTACCATCCTTTGAAGCCCAAACTCTTTTCTCTTTGTTAAAATGGTATATAAGCCCTCAAGTCTAACTGCTTCTTTGAGTTTCACTTCTATTATGTGAACTCCCATGCACATAACTATTAATAAACATTGTGTGCCTTTTCTCTTATTAATCTGTCTTTTGTTAGTTTAATTTATTTAACTTAAGAAGATGGAGGAAAAGTTTTTCTTCCCCATCACTACATTTCAAGTGCTTAATAGCCACATAAAGCTAGTGGCTATATATTAGACAATGCAGGTCTAGGAGAATATGTAGCATAAATCATTTCTAATCTACACTTTATTTTTTTTTCTTATGCAAAACCTATTTTTGTCAGTACTTTTTCCATGGTTGCAGAAAATCAGCATAAACAGTGTTACATTTTAGCAGCTACCAGCAATTAGTAAGGTAATGGAGTCTGTAATACTTTATGAGAAAAAGACCAGTCCTTTCCCAAATTTCTTCGTACTTTGGTCCTGAAAAAGCTATTACTAATAGTTTTGCAAAGTGAAAAAAAGTAAATCTCAATTTAAAAATTACATGTGGTTTTAAAAACAAATAAATACAAAACGAGACTATATCAAAAAGCCAGGCACGGCGGCTCAAACCTGTAATCCCAGCACTTTGGGAGGCTGAGGTGGGTGGATCATGAGGTCAGTTGTTCAAGACCAGCCTGGCCAACATGGTGAAACCCCATCTCTACTAAAGATACAAAAATTAGCTGGGTGTGGTGATAGGCACCTGTAATCCCAGCTACTCAGGAGGCTGAAGCAGAGAATTGCTTGAACCTGGGAGGCAGAGATTGCAGTGAGCCGGGTCGTGCCACTGCACTCCAGCCTGGGCGACAGAGCGATAGAGTGAGACTCCTTCTCAAAAAAAGAAAGACTAAATCAAAGTAAGAATTCACTTTGTACTTTGCTGGAATTTTCTATTCTGTAGTCAATGGTGGTTTCTAGTAGTGCAGGGTAGGGAAACTCCAGAGCCCAACTAAAATAACCACATTTTCTGAAGTTAATTAAAAGTATAAATTAGTGTTATAAATAGCAAGATGTCCCATTCAATGGTTTTAATTATTTTACTTCTTTGAAACAACAAATGGATTTGATTAAAGAATAATTTGATCTATTAAAATGTAATTAAAGGCATGTGTTTGAGCACTTCCATTATTTCTCCAAAAATATAAAGATGTGCCCTTTATCCCTTTGTATATATATTTTGGCTGCATTTAAAATTTACACAAGTGTTCAATACCTAAAATCTAAAGGTAGGATTAGATGTAAAATTCCCACATGATTGTTATTTTATTTTTCCCACCACCATATCAGACATGAAAGATGAATTGCAAATCTTCTTCCTACTTTTCTTTCATGCTCTGCTCTGCTCTGAATGAAGACTCATGCTGTAGCAGTTAAATGAAAATAAGATCTTTTTTCCTTTGGCTTATCTTTACTAACAAAGGATTTTTTTTGGGGGGGTATAATTCCTGGTAAAGGAGAAGAAAAAAACTCATCATTAACAGGCCCAGCAGACTTTATGGTGATATCAATTAAATTTTTGATAAATGAATGACTCTCTGAGTAAATGAATGGATATGGCCATGACATAGGATGTAACAAATACTCAGGAACCTGGTATTAGAATCAATGCCCAGTTCTGAGAAGGCTCTGAGTGTCATCCATAGTCCTTATGCAGTCTTCCACGTGTGATTACTCCATGATGACTATTCTCTAGAAGCTTATATAAAAATAAATCTGCAGAAGGTTAGGGATGTTTGGGGGCTGTTAGTACAATTCTTCAAAGGAGCTGAAGGTCTGATCAGATCTGTACAACTTTGCACACCTTGCATCCTGCCACATCACAAAATCTCTGCTGTTTAGTTCAGCTATTACTGCAACTATTCACTTAAAAAACGAACTGTCAAGAAAACAAGTTGTGGCTCTACTGAAGCCTAAAGCCAACCACACTGTGTTGCTTCTAGCCTTGTTTTGTGTTCTGATTCTATGCCAGGGGTTTAACTTACAGTTCACGGACTCCTACTTGGATCATGCTTTGGGAAGTCTATGAACTTCCGGAAATAGCATGAGTCTTCTCTTTTTTTTTTTTCATTTTTCTACAAAGGGCTTTCAGCGGATTCTTGCAGGACCAAGAACCACTGTGCAAAGCACACATGCACACTGGGAACTGAGAAGCAACACTGTCATAATCAGTCAACTGAGAAGAGCCCACTGATGCCTGACTGCCAAGGACCCTGCTAAGCTGCTTTGCGTCAAGAGAACAGACAATCCTGGCTTGGCACATTACATTTCAGCAATGGGGTGTCCTTTGGACTAGCGGCTTCCATTCAGTCCACACACAACTGTAAACCACACTGGGCTTTACGGATCAGAATTTTTTACTATAGAGAAAAGATCGTGCACGGGGGTAGTATATCAAATTGTTGTGCCCAGGTCTTCTCCACCACACCTATACAGGGGTGGTGATTGAAGTTAAGAGCATCACTTTTTTTTTTCTTTTTTGAGACAGAATGTTCCTCTGTCTACCAGGCTGGAGTGCAACAGCGCGATGTCAGCTCACTGCAACATCTACCTCCCTAGTTCAAGTGATTTTTGTGCCTCAGCCTCCCGAGTAGCTGGGATTATAGGTACCCACCACCATGCCCGGCTAATTTTTGTATTTTTAGTAGAGACAGAGTTTTGCCATGTCGGCCAGGCTGGTTTCGAACTCCTAACCTCCAGTGATCCGCCTGCTTTGGCCTCCCAACATGCTGGGATTACTGGTGTGAGCCACCGCACCTGGTCAAGAGCATCATCTTTTGATACAATAAACAAAAGTAGAACTTGACCGTGAGGTAATTGCCATGTCATACCATGGAAATAGCTGCATGAGGGATGGCTGAGGCTATTCATCTCTACAAATCATTTTCAAAGTTTATCTAGGTTATTGAACCAAAAAACCATGGGAAAAAACAATGGTATGTATTCTTTCACACTTGATCTTAGAAGCGATGGTATGTATTCTTTTATTCCAAATACTTATCAAGGTCACCTAATAAGAGCAATTTATCTCCATGAGAAATTTTGTGCTTCTGCCTTGGCCCATGTTAATGAGCCATGTTTGGCTCATGGTGGCTCATGCCCATAATTCCAGCCCACCTTAATGTACTAAAGGACAAAATCACACGGTTTTCTCTTATATATGCAGAAAATAATGTTTAAATCAATTGTGAACTTTTGAAAAAAGGTGTTTACAAAGCCAGTAATAGATAAAAAGTTTTTTAAGTTGCCAAAAATCAGCAGCAAATTTAACATTCATTGGGTAAATATTAGAAGCATTTCCTTTAAGGTTGAGAATGAGCTAGGATGCCTCTTGTTTTTTTGTTTTGTCTTAAAAATTTTTTTGAGACAGTCCTGCTTCAGCCCCACAAAGTATTTTGGGATTACAGGCATGAGCCAGCATGCCCGGCCTCTATGAGGCCTTTTAAATTATCTTTTCTTCCATGTAATATTGGGAATTTTGATCAAGAGACATAAGTAAGCAAAAAGATCAGAAGAAAGAGAGTCAGGAGACTCAGCTGTCATTATTTAGAGATGATATAAATATTCACAGAAAACTCACAAGAGAATTGGCAGAATCTGTTTAGAATTGTGAATAGAGTTCAGCAGAGTTCTAGAGACCTTTCTGAGCTCTATTAACCTAGGAATTAACCTAACAAAAATGCCCAGCTTCTCTTGAAGAAATCTTTAAAATTCTATGAAAGCTGTATTTTTCCAACTTTAACGTACCTCCAGATAACCTGGGGATGTTTAAAAAGCAGATTCTGATTCGGTAGCTCTGGGGTGGGGCGGAGCCTGCGTTGACATTTCAAAGCCTGTCAGGTGATGCAGCAGGCCCTGTACAACACTTTGGGTTGATAGTCCTGATGTACTTAAAGAATACATGCAGACAGAAGGCATGCTCATGTGGGGACTCTTTACCTTGCAAAGACTCTCATTCTCTCCAAACTAGTCTATGATTTTTAATACCATTCTCACCAAAATCCCAGTAAAATTTGGGGGTCAGAGGTACTTACTTAATTTACATGAAAAAAGGTCAACTTTCAGAAAAAAAAGTGGGGAAAAGGGAGAATTTGGCTACCATACATTAAGACATGTAACAAAACCAGGGTAATTAAAAAACACCACCACCAATTTGATAATGCCCAGGAACAGACAATAAAACAATGGAACAGAATATAGAAACAACCCAGAAACAGACCACATGATATTGATTTATGAAAGACATGGCATCAAAACTTTGTGGCTCATGCCTGTAACCCCAGCATTTTGAGAGGCCAAGGAGGGAGGATTGCTTGAGGCCAGAAGTTCGAGACAAGCCTGTGCAATATAGTGAGACCCCATCTCCATTATTAATAATAAAAAAAAAAACCTTGGTGAAACAAAAAATACATTGATAAATGGTATGCACAAAACTGGCTTACTAGATGGAGAGGATAAAAAATTCTCTGACACACACACACACACACACACACACAGTCTAAGCTAAATACCTGAAGTTGTTTATGCTTCTGGTAGAGATTGGTCTTGGGCTTCTGATTCAGAGGCAGAAAGCAGAGGCAAAAGACACACTCTTTCTTTTTTTTTTTCCTTTTTTTTTTGAGACAGAGTCTCGCTCCATTGGCAGGCTGGAGTGCAGTGGGGTGATCTTGGCTCACTGCAACCTCCACCTCCTGGATTCAAGCAATTCTCCTGCCTCAGCCTCCCGAGTAGCTGGGACTACAGGTGCGTGCCACCACACCGGCTAATTTTTGTATTTTCAGTAGAGACGGGGTTTCACCACATTGGCCAGGATGGTCTCGATCTCTTGACCTCGTGATCCACCCGCCTCGGCCTCCCAAAGTGTTGGGATTACAGGGGTGAGCCACCACACCCGGCCAAGACACACTCTTTCAAGCAAGCTTCCTGCATCAGCACATGGGATCCACTACTTAACTCCTTCAGTTAGTCACTCTTGGCCTTGCCATTCATGGAAATTCCTCTGAGATTCTCACAACAAGCCAGTTCTCATACATTGTCTCAGTATATGGTATTGTGAATTGAGTTTTATGATTTCTTTTTTTTGGTCTTCATTAGTATTTTATTGCAAACTTGGAAAAAGGCACGTGAGGAGCTGATAATCTTATCCAGGTTTAACTACACTCAACTTTTTGATTATTGAAGCCAATGCATTAAAGGTTTTCTCTAACTCTGTGTTGTTCACACATTTTATTTTCATATCCTTGTTTTCATTCAAGTTCATAATGACTATTTGAATAGGTCAGAGTCATAGACAAAGCTCTCAGACAAATAATTAAGAGCTTTCCCACAAAGCTGGTATAGACCTACTGGTTGACCCTACGTGGGGATAAGGCACTTCCTGATTCTTTCCCTTTGTATCCCTCCTCTCTATAGCTTAGGCCACCTGACTTCTCTCTACGGGCGTGGTCTCCCCCATTTGTCTAGGGATAATACTCAGAATTTGAAGGTCTCCAGACCAAAAATCTAGAACTCAGCACGGGATCGTGATTCCTCCTTGTACAGTGCTGGCCCTTGTCCAAGGGCTAACAGCCAAGCTTCTGCCATGCATGTGACCCTTTCTTTTTTCTTTTTCTTTTTCTTTTTTTTGACAGGGTCTAACTCTGTGGCCCAGGCTGGAATGCTGCAGCATCATTACAGCTCACTGCAGCTTCGACCTCCCCAGCTCAAGTGATCCTCCTGCCTCAGCCTCCCGACTAGCTGGGACCACAGGCATGTGCGACAACAACCAGCTAATGTTTTTGTTTTTGTTGTTGTTGTTTGTTTGTTTTTAGTAGAGATGATGTCGCATTATGTTGCCCAAACTCGTAGCTGAACTCCTGCCCCCAAGTGATCCTCCTGCCTTGGCCTCCCAAAGTGCTAGGATTATAGGCATGAGCCATCACACTTGGCCAACGCTTTCTGAAATTACTGTTTCAATGAACTGCTTTTTATCCCCATTATTCTCTAACTGGAGTACCTTTATATTTTTTTAAAAACATGTTTAAACTTGGGATCTTTTCATCCATTTCGCATATATCCTCATGCAGAGACTTCTCCCCACCCATACCCCAATACTAAAATTACAAGCCTGTGGCCTGTCCATCTTTCTGTGGTGCCCATTCTTGCCTGCCGAGGACTACCATTTGCTCCTGACTCAAGTACACTGCCCACTTATGAGTGTGCCCACCATTCCCATTAGACACTTGCCAACCTACCCCATCCTCTTTGTTTGCCTGAACCATGTATCTGTTTGTTACCTGTCACAGTATCTTTATTTTTTAAATTTATTTTAATTGTAAATTGACAGATTATAGTCGTATATATTTATGAGATTGTTGTGGCTCAGAAAACAATATCCCAAAGTGAAGGCCTCAGAGGTAGCCTCAGAAGCAAGTTCTCTCTGACCTTCTCCTTCCCTACTGTCTCTGGCCCATCAGTCTCCCCTGAGGCTAGCCATAAAAACTATAATCCTTCTTCCCCAAGGTGTGTTATAGAAACTAGAACTCCTGTTCCTCAAAGCCAGCCATAAAACCTAAAAACATTACTCTAACCTCCCGCCACTCCCCGACCTTCCTGTGTAAGACCTGGCCATAAAGAAATCTCTGACTTACATTGTTTAACGATAGGTCATAAGACACTCATTCCAAAAAGGGTTCTGCCTCATACCTGGAAGGAAGACAGCTGCACAGAGAGGCCAGGAAGAACCTTAACAGACAGGCCTTGCTGGGATTCCCCACTCGGTCTATTTCCATAAGATTATACCTTTTCTGTCCAAACACAGTTCTACACTGCGGTCCATTCTTCATGGAACCTAAGTATAAAAATGGATGGTTTTACCTGTATCTTTGGGTCTTCATTCTAAAGGCTCCCATGTCATATAAAACTATGATTAAATAAATTTGTATGCTTTTCTCTTGTTAACCTGTCCTTTTTTATAGGAGTGTCAGCTTGGACCCTCAGGATGGGGAGGAAAGGGATCACCCCCTTTCTATCCCTATGAGGTACAAAGTGATGTTATGGTTCTCGTTTTCTTTTTTTTTTTTTGAGACAGGATCTGGCTTTGTCACCCAGGCTAGAGTGCAGTGGCACAATCTCGGCTCAGTGCAACCTCTGTCTCCCGTGCTGAAGCAATCCTCCCACCTCTGCCTCCCGAGTAGCTGAGACTACAGGTGCACGCCACCAAGCCCAGCTAGCTTTTGTAATTTTGGTAGAGACAGGGTTTTGCCATGTTGCCCAGGCTGGTCTTGAACTCCTGGGCTCAAAGTGATCTACCGCCTTGACCTCCCAAAGTGCTGGGATTATAGACATGAGCCACCAGGCCCAGCCCATGATGTTATGACTTATGAATACAATGCAGAGTAATTAAATCAAGCTAAATAACATATACATCACCTCAAATACTTTTTTTTTGGGGTGAAGACATTGGAAATTTACTGTCTTAGCAATTTTGAAAAGTACTATACACGATTATTAACTACCTTCACCACACAGTGCAATTTATCTCAAAACCAAACCAAAACACAACCTTGCTCCTCCTGTCTAACTGAGGCTGTATACTTTGACCATCATCTCCTCATTCCCCCAGCCCCCAGCCTCTGGTAACCACCATTCTACTCTCTGTTTCTATGAGTTTGATTGTTTTAGATTCCAAATATAAGTGAAGACATACAGTATTTGTCTTTCTGTGCCTGGCTTATTGCACTTAGCATAATGTTCCCTAAGTCCATCTCTGTTTTGCAAATGACAGAATTTCTTTCTTTTTCAAGGCTGTCACTGTACCTTTAAAATGCCATGATCTGTTAACCAGTCTTGTCTTCCTCAGCATCTTGTCTTTCTTCAGCACTACATCATCTCCTCAATATTTTTCCATCCAATATTGGCCAAAATATTATAAGCAATTTTATCAAATGCTTGCTGAAATCCAATATGTGATGGTGGTGACTTCCTCTGGCATGTAATCTACTAATCCTATCAAAAAAGGAATGTTTAGCTTGGCACGCTTGGTCTCAGTGAATCCGAAGTAGATACCACTGTTTACCTCTCCTTTCTTTAAATGCTTGCATGTCAAATATTGTTCCATTCTCTGGAATGACTTTTACCTGTGAATGGAATCTTGAATGTCATTCTACAGTAAAATTCTCAACCAAAAAACAAAAAAAAAACAAAAAAAGCCACTGATTTCTAGTCATCAATCTATAAACACTAAAGACATTTTACTATTTCACATAGCAAAAAAATTCTGAGGTAGGGTGGTTTCAGGTTGGTTGATTCAGCGTCTCAATAATATTATCAAAGACTCAGATTCTGGCCAGGCACAATGGCTCATGCCTATAATCCCAGAGCTTTGGGAGGCCTAGGTGGATAGATCATTTGAGCCCAGGAGGTTGAGACCAGCCTGGGCAACATAGTGAAACCCTGTCTGTATAAAAAATACAAAAATTAGCCAGGCATGGTGGCATGAGCCTGTAGTCCCAGCTATTCAGGAGGCCAAGGTGGGAGGATCACTTGGGCCTGGCAGGCAGAGGTTGCAATGAGTGGAGATTGTGGCACTGTACTCCAGCCTGGGTGACAGAGGGAGACCCTGTCTCAAAAAAAAAAAAAAAAAGACCCATATTTTTTCCATATCTGTGCTCTGCCACCATCATTATGATGGCCTTATCTCTGGCTGGTTCTCTTCATGGAGGCAAGGGAGCTATGGCAGCTATGACCTGCTTTTCTACAGGTCTTCTTTTAGGAGCAAGAAAAGCATCTAGGAGCTCCCCTTGCCTGACCTGCCACGGTTTTATTTCACAGAACTGGGTCACTTTCCCCCTCCAAACCAGTCACTGGCAAGCTGAGACAGATCAGAATTTAATCCCGAGACATACAGGGAAGAGATGGGTAAACCCTTGAAATTGGCTGTTTACCAACAAGAGAAAGTCGACAAATGCTCTGGGCTAGGAAACCCTACTGTCTGGTCCAGACTGAAGGAATTACTGTCTAATTTGGAGAGTGGTCATATTTGAAGACAGTTACTGATGAAGACCTATTAAAATAACACGGACTTTTTATCTATTCAAAACAGCTTAAAACAGGACTGTGTCCAGAACAAAGGGGTAGATTAAGTTATCTCTAAAATTCCCGGCCAACTGTTTAATGCTGTGATTCTGTTCTCATTGTTTTCACTGTGGAAACTGCTTGCAATTTGGAAGAGTGCGTGTCAGCAATGTTTGTGCTGCCAGCAAAAGTGCATAGTTGCTGATCTGTGTGCATTTCCCCAAATAGCATATTTGTGGAAAACTGAGTCATGGGGATTCTAGGTACTGTGAATCCATCATCTGCACAATTTTCTGAATGCCTTACATCTTAGACACTGGCGGCTTCCCTGTAAATAAACAAATTGTAATGAGACAGTTGACATATAACATGGGATTGGCCAAAGCAAAGCAGGTTTAGCTAACTGGTTTTCCTCTGGCAAATTGTTCCTTTTTTTTTTTTTTTTTTGAGACAGAATCTTGCTCTGTCACCCAGGCTAGAGTGCAGCAGCATGATCTTGGCTCCCTGTAACCTCCGCCTCCCGAGTTCAAGCGATTCTTCTGCCTCAGTCTCCCAAGTAGCTGGGACTACAGGCGCATGCCACTGTGCCTGGCTAACTTTTGTATTTGTAGTAGAGACAGGGTTTCACCATGTTAGCCAGGCTGGTCTTGAACTCCTGACCTCGTGATCCACCCTCCTCAGCCTCCCAAAGTGCTGGGATTACAGACATGAGCCACCTTGGCCGGCCATTGTTCCTTTTTATTTATTTTGCCCTGAAAGCAGATGATGGTGTTAAATAAAGCAACAAATTAAATGTGGATGTTAGTGCTGCAATGGAGGAAAACTTGCAGAAAAATTGACCTGACTTATTTAATCAAGTGCAGAAACATTACTGTGCTACCTGGGGAGCTATTCAAATACAATACAATCTATATGCCTTCCACCTGAGCAACCAAGTTCTTACAGCGCTAACTAGAGAAGGTGCAGGGGAGCGGGGGAGGACTGGATAAAGTTATTTTTGTGGCAGTTAAGCTTCGATTACTTGTAGATCCATAAATCATCAGCCAAGGTTCTCTTTTCTCCAGCAGTGAGCACAGGGAGGAGGAGGTGCATGCAAGCGATACTGCAGGGACAGAATCAGAATCATCAGCACGTAGCAACTGATTGGATTTCTGGAGCAAGAAAGAAGAGTTGAAGATAATGTTGAACTTTCTCATTGGGAGATTTTACTAACATTATTGAGCAATTACTGCATGATGGATATTACGCCAAGAGCATTCCACAATTATTATACCTCCTACGTCTCCCAGTAGTTCTGTTAAGTACTATTGTTTTTGTTTTAGAGACAGAGTCTTGCTCTGTCACTCAGGCTGTAGTCCAGTGGTGCAATCTCAGCTTACCATAGCCTCGGGCTCAAGCGATCCTCCCACCTCAGCTCCCCAAGTAGCTGTGGTCCCAGCTGGCTCCATATGAAAAGCCTCTTGCTTCCTTAATTACTAACCAATGGTAATAGTTTTTTTCTTTTTTGTTTTTTTCAAGAGACAGGGTCTTGCTTTGTCACCCAGGCTGGAGTGCAGTGGTGGTAACATAGCTCACTGCAGCCTTGAACTCCTGGGCTCAAGGGATCCTCCCACCTCCGCCGCCTGAGTAGCTGGGACTACAGGCATGTGCCACCATGCCCAGCTAATTTTCAAATATTTTGTAGAGACTGGGGTCTTGCTAATTGCCCAGGCTGGTCTTGAACTCTTACCTCAAGCAATACTCCTGCCTCAGCCTCCCAAAGTGCTAGTACTTCAGGTGTGAGCCACCACCCCCGGTGACCAACAGTAATTCTACACTTCAATCTCTTGCATGCTTACCCTTATCTTGCGTCCTTATGATCATCATAAATAGCTCATTTGGCCGGGCACAGTGGCTCATCCTGGGCAGCACATGAAACCTCATCTGTACAAACAAATATAAAAATTAGCCAGGTGTGGTGGCACATGACTGTGGGCCCAGCTACTTGGGAGGCTGAGGCAGGAGAATTGCTTGAGGCTGGGAGGTCATGGCTGCAGTGAGCCGAGATCATGCTTCTGTACTCCAGCCTGGGTGAGAGAGCGAGACCCTGTCTCCAAAATAAAATAAAATAAAATAAAAGCTAATTTGTCTCAGGCTTTGAATTAATCTGCATTAGCTCATGTAATTGTTGCAATAACTCTATGTGGTAGGTACTCTCAGCCCTGTTATACAATGGGTTTGAAATGACTACTGATATACAGAGGTTTGAAATGATGTTACTTGCCCAAGTCTCATGGTGAATGGAGGAGCAAGGAATGGAACTCAGATCATTTGACACCACAGGTCTGACCACCACACAGCACTGCCTTCTTTAGCCAAACTAATGTTTTTGTCTTTCTTACTTTTGACCCATTTTATTCCACCTTTCTGAGGTATTTTCAGCATTTTCATTAAGATAATGAATACAACAATTATTTAAGCAGCTAATCCTTAAATATGCTTCTATAAAATGTCCTTTTAGTTTCATTTTCTCCTTATCACTCCCCAAACCCACCAGACCTACACTTCATATTTTCCCAAACGTGTATACACAAGGCATTCACCTGCTTTTATATGATGTCCTTTCCTGTTCATCTCAACCTGGTAAGGTTAAGAAGGAAAATGATTTTACATATCAGAGGGGAGAGTGCTACAAAAGAATATGAGACACAGACAATTTTGTAAAAAAAAAAAAAAACAACCTTGTATGAGATACCTTATGTACATACATAGAACAGTTAAATCCTGGGCAACATGAAAAAAACCTCGTTTCTACAAAAAAATACAAAAATTAGCTGGGCATGGTGGCACAGGCCTGTAGTCCCAGCTACTTGGGAGGCTGAGGTGGGAGGATTGATTGAGTCCTGGAGGTCGAGGCTGCAGTGAGCCATGATTGACAGAGTGAGACCCTGTATCAGAATAAATAAATAAATAAATAAATAAATAAATAAATAAAAATATAATAAGAAAAAAGTGAAGTACAGTGATTGACTAAGTGTTCTAAAGAAAAATAAAAGCAACAATCCATGGAAGAGGTAGACCTTAAGGATGAGTGGGATTTGATGGGAAAAGGGTGGAAGCTAGAGTGAAGACAGAAATCAACATCTCATTACTGACAGCTATTTATCAAGCACCTCCATGTGTTTGGCCATTAAATTAAAGTTTTGAGGATAGAGATGGAAAAGCTGCTTGCTGTCTTTCTCCCAAATACTCAGTGTTTGGGAAAGGCTTAAACAGATAGCAAAATACACAGTGACACAAAGAGGCATACAATACACCGAGCAAGAGTTTCAGGCATTCTGAAAATGCAGGGGACATATCCCAGTAAGAATGGTAAGCCCTGGGACAGAGGGTGAGCGGTTTACATGGATCAAAGGGCTCACTCATGATAACAACAGCCTTCTCTAAGCCAGGCACTGAATACTATGGATACAAAGAGCCCAGAGTCATCAAGAGGAACCAGGAACTCTAACATGATGTGTGGAGCAGGCTATGCAAAGAGGGGTACCTCTCCCAGTCAGAGGCATCAGAGAAGGCTTCCTGGTGGAGGTGAGTAGGAATCACGTGCAATCGTGCAGGCGAGGCGGGGAGAGGACACTTCTGAGCAAAGAAACTGGTTAGAGAATGTACTGGTGTGTAGGGAGAA
Organism: Pan troglodytes; assembly: GCF_028858775.2. Lineage (NCBI taxonomy): Eukaryota > Metazoa > Chordata > Mammalia > Primates > Hominidae > Pan > Pan troglodytes. The sequence goes on from NC_072408.2 coordinate 99,834,227, forward strand.
AGAGGGCCTCCAGGTCACTCAGGGTTGCTATGAGAGCACGAAGTGTAAGGCCAGGAGCAGTGAGATGACATGGAAGAGAGAGGTGGTGACTGGCTGCCTTAGGGAGCCTGGGCTTGATATTGAGCCAGGAAAATGTTTTAAGCATCCTTTAGGTTAGGGAGCTGTATGAATTAGATTCAGGTTGAGCCAAGGTTTTAGCAAGCTTCAAACGCCAAACTGAGCAAATCTTCCCTCACTGTGAGTTTGCTGTGATCACTGTTCTTATGGTTCAGAGAATAACTGTGCTCTAGACATTCGGCTCAATTCAAAGTGGAGCTGCTGAAAAATTTATTAGTGCTGGAGTGCATAGGATGCTGTTCATGCATGACTAGCATTTCAAAGGGCTGTAGATTAAAAGTGAGAGGTCTCTGAAATCCAATTTCAAAACCCAGAGCCTCTCCCCCACTTATCTCCTACTTCGCACCAATCCTGGAATGAGTCTATAGACCACGGTAACTTCTCCTTCTCAACTTCCACATCTTTTCTTCTCTTTCTATTAGCAACCTTTATATTCCCTTTGGGTGTTTTCTTTTTCTTTCTTTTACCACTTATGATGACCACATGGTCATACTATGGGAAATGCAGAGCTGAATCCCATTAGAGTCCATTGAGAGCCTGCTGTGCTCCAGGCATTGTTTGGGGCATTTTAAAACATTATCTCATTTAATTCTCCTAGCAACAGTAAAAGGCGGGTGTCATTTTACATGAAGAATTCGTGGCACAGACAGGATAAATTACTTGCCCAAATTCACACAACTAGTAATGGACAGAGGTTTTCCACATAAGCTTTTTGGATGTGAATTGGAACACACTCGTCTCTGTGAATTCCCAAAGCTCTTGGGATAACAATACAATACTTTGTCATGACCTACAAGGGTTTGGATGGCGATATCTCTGCTCTCTCACCCTACAACCAAACCCAGACAATTGGCATCCAGGGCCCAAGGTCCTGGCCACTCTGGTATACTGTCTCTGGGTTTCGAAACAGTTCATTTAGGATCCTTTATATACAACGAGTTACAAATCATATTCTGTGAGTTTCTGATCTAAGTTAACAGTTCTTTCTTACCAAGGAGACGATGAACACACATACAGACAAGAAAGAGCTGCAGGGAAGTAACAATAACCTCCAACAGGTTCTTAGTTGGAACGGACCCATCACAACAGACAAACAGGAGAAAAACAGAAGTTTATTAATATGGATATTTTATACACACATGGGAGACATCCAGAGAATGAGTTTTCAAAGAGGTGGCTTTAAGTTCCAGTTTATATATAGCATCTTCAACAAAGAACAATAGATTTTTAGACAAGTGGCAAGACAACAAGAAAGGGCTTTTTGAGTTTCTGTGAGCAGGCTGGCAACTCAAGGAAAAGCAAACAAACAGCAGATAAACGCTAGTTAGGAAAGCCCGCCAATGCAAATTCCTCTGGTTCCGACTCTAGGCTGATGAGGATCTAAAGCTGTCTTCAGTGGTTAAACTTTTCTTGAGGGAAAAGGCGGGGGTTGGTGGCCAGGATATTTTTTGCCTTTGTCAATCTATGTCCTCCTTTTGGACAAATTGAGGCAGAGACCTCTCCTGTACCTGTTTCTTCTTGAGCATCTTCAGCTCAACAATCCTTCATATTTTGGGGAAGATATTCTGGTCTCCCACAGAGCCTTTCAAAGAAGGTTCAGCTCTGGTCTGGGTTCCTTGTCTCTCACTATTATCTGAGTTTGTGTCTCCCACCCTCCTCTGAGTCCATACTGGTCTGTGGAAGAAGGCTGCTTCCCTGAATAAAGGCCCTAGTGTTCTATTTGCACAAAGCTCAGTCTTTCTCTATGCTGAACTTGGCTTTAGTACTAAGTGGCTGTGAGATTTTCATGTTGTCAACTCTCCTATCTCAGTTTCAGTTTCCTCATCTGTGCAAAATCAGTCATCCCCAAAGTGTTGCCCAGATCAAAGATTTTAGAATTCTATGAAGAATTCTCCTACTATTTACCCACTAGTAGGAGAATTAATACATTCATCAATGAGGACCCCATTTGCATTATTGTCCAGTATAATTATTTAAACTTTCTGTCTTTGTGGCATTTATGATTACTTATTGTAAATGAAACTGGTGTGAAGGACACACATTTTTAATGCCTTTAATTGTCATCCAAAGGCGCTTTCCAGCTGAAAAATTCCATGATTCTAAATGTGTATCAATTTCATGTCAGGCAGGATCAGAGGCTTGGTCAATATTATTTTTTCCACAGTGAAATTGTGTAAGGCAGGAGATCCTACTTAAGCTAACATATGTGTATCCTTCACAATGGAAGAATAAATAAAAGTATAAGTTGTGGATTTGCTAATAGTTTCTTCCTGCTAAAAATATTAACCTCTTCTATTCCTTAACAATAACTTAATACATGCAGTTTTAGCTTAAAATGTTGGGGAATTTTTGGTGTCTTGAAGTATTTTCTGCAAATTTATTTCTCATCTCCAAATTCTATCTCCCTTTTCTGAATGTTCTTGATGCTACATTTTCATGTATTCATCAACTTGAGATGTTTGGCTCCTTTTTTTTTGTTGTTTGTTTTTGAGACAAGGTCTCACTCTGTCACCCAGGCTGGAATGCAGTGGCATGATCATACCTCACCACAGCCTCGACTTCCCTACCTTAGGTGATCCTCCCACCTCAGCCTCCTGAGTAGCTGGAACTACAGGCACGGGCCATAATGCCCAGCTAATTTTTGTATTTTTTGTACAGGCGGTGTTTTAGCATGTTGCCCAGGCTGGTCTTGAACTCCTGGGCTCAAGTGATCCTCCTGCCTCGGCCTCCCAAAGAGCTGGGATTACAGGCGTGAGCGACCACACCTCACCTTTTCTACTGTTCTCTGAGCTCCCCAACATTTTCATATTTGCCAAATCACTGTTATCTACAGAGAAATCTCCATCAAATATTTCATTATTTGAAAGAAGCGACGCCAATAAAGAATTTACTCTCTGTTTACTTGGACATAAAGAGCTACTCCAAATTAAGACCTGACATTTTCTCATCTCCTTCTTTGCAATAAAAATAAAATTGAAATTAAACTGAGATAAGTGCAACACATTGTATCTAAGCAGCCATTGTCAAACTGTTTCTAAATATCAACAGTAAAAGCTCTAATCTGAGTCAATTTTGGAATGCACGTATATTCCAAAGGGAAATGAATTTTCAAAATGGTATAGGACTCAACATTGCATATTTTAGTCTTCAGGCCAAGCAGGAAAATGCTAACAAGCTACTTCTTCCAATTTTGCTATTAATGCAAATTGATGTAAAACTACCTGCTATGGGCGAAACACTCAGCCTCTGCAAATGGTCTCATTCTGAAACTGTCAGTGTCAGGGAAATGGTGTTTCCCTTCCGCAGCTCATTGAAATGGAGATGGCATGGAATGGAGTAAAGGGATGGGGATCTGCTTTCTAATCAGGCAAAATTAGATTCATTTGAATTGGTGCATGGACTGAAATGAAGGGAAAATCCAACCAGTGCCTATTTTTACCTCCTTAGACAGCCTTTGAGCAGCTAGGCATAGTAAAACCACACATGCTAAAATTTCCCACATTGATACAGAATTCATGAGGAAATTATTTTCGCACTTTAATGGAATGGGTCTATTGCTTACATTATACAATGTAAGGGAAAAAATTACTAAACTCAGAAGCACATTTCCATATTTCTCATCAACTTAGTTTCTTTGATACAAACATAAGAAGCTACCCCAACTATTATAGAGCACATTTTGCAAATTTCACTAATGCATAGTAACTCATGTGACATCAAAAGCAAAAATATCAAAGCAAACACACAGACAACAAATGAAAGCAAACCTTTATAGTGTATCATTCAGTGAAAAATACATGTTCTAAAGAGTTGTGATATATGATACTATGGAACTATAATATATTCCAGTTTCTACAATTTCAGTTCTTTTCAGATTTGGTGTTTATAAAATAACCTAGTAAAGAAGTGGTAGGAGAAAGTGAAATTTTACACAGTGGATTATGTGAAACACAAACTAATGAAACCAGCCAAAGTTTCTGAGTTCTTTTTTTTTTCCCAGCCTTCCCTCAGCCAAATGAGTTTTTAATTCATATAGGATTTTTAAAAATCATTTATTTAATTCTCCTATATTTTAGAATAATAGCGTTCTTAGGTTAGTAGTTTTCAGACTTTAAGTTTTCAGGACAGCAAAATTTCCCAAGGCAGTAGAAAGAGCTAATGTAGAGTTGCCAAACTGTTAATTTTGCCAATAACAACAATAACAAAAAGCTACCATTGCCATCATTTCAGACAGGAAAGGATATTTCCACACCAAAAATGTAGGAAGTTCATAATGTCAGAATACAAAAGAGCTCTTCCCAAGAGATACAATTTGTTAACCGTAGATAATTTTAAAGGATATACTTATAGTTTTATATACATTTAGAAACATTTATAACATTAAAATTTATTTTATGCTACAACAAATATTATGTTCCCTTGGTACAATTTTTTTTTAATTTGATAGCACTATATGTATTTCATACTCTGATATTTGATAGCACCCATGATGAAGGGCTCTAAGGTGTCATTTGTGTTGGTGTTATATTTTTATCAGTGCCATCATGAAAAATTCTGTTTTACAGATATGAGCAAAAATAAAAACAATAGTCTTAATAGTGTTTTGTTTTTTGTTTTTGAGATGGAGTTTCACTCTTGTTGCCCAGTCTGGAGTGATGGTGCGATTTGGACTCACTGCAAACTCTGCCTCCTGGGTTCAAGCGATTCTCCTGCCTCAGCCTCCAGAGTAGGTAGGATTACAGGCGCCCGCCACCATGCCCAGCTAATTTTTGTATTTTTAGTAGAGGCAGGGTTCCGCTATGTTGGTCAGGCTGGTGTCAACCTCTTTACCTTGGGTGACTCATCCACCTCGGCCTCCCAAATATGCTGGGATTACAGGCATGAGCCACCATGCCCGGCCTAATGCCATTTCAATTATTCTGACATAGTCTAGGCAAATCAATATGCTCAGGAACAGTAGCTCCCACATTCTCAAGTCCTTCCTTTTACCTTGCTTACAATGGGCAGGTAGAAAGGCCGGTTGAGCCAGGCCAGGTGGGTGGCTGGGACTCCGCAGGAAGTAAGCTCAGGACTCTCCTCAGTTATTGCCCCTCACTTTCAGAGCAGAACCATATGGTCTCCTTGCCTTACAGAGAGAAGTTGGAAATTTTTACAATAGGTGTTCTGTGGGCCAGTAAAAACTCTGGCCCTTCCCGGCATTTGGGAACCATTGAAATGGGTCATTTAGTCTTTGAATTCCTGAATTTTGTGTAATCCAGAGGAGCCTGAGACTCTGCGTGGCTATGGGTTGAATCCACAGCCATCAAAAAGCACCTTCCCACTGGTAAGTTAAACATAGTACAAAAAGCACTGGTTCTAGGGACAGAAAAATTGTGTTCAAGTCTCTATTTAACATAGACAGTTGACTCTTGAACAATGTGGAAGTTAGGGGTGTTGACCCTTCCAGGAGTTGAAAATCCAAGTATAACTTTTGACTCCCCACCAAAACTTAATTATTGATAGCCTGCTGTTAACCAGAAGCCTTACTGTTAACATAAATAGTCAATTAACACATATTTTGTATATGTATTATATATTGTATTCTTACAAATAAAGTAAGCTAGAGAAAAGACAATGTTATTAAGAAAATCATAAGGATGATAAAATATATTTACTACTCATTAAGTGGATAATCACAAAGGTCTCATCCTCATCATCTTCACATTGAATAGGATGAAGAAGAGGAGGAAGAGAAGGGGTTGGTCTTGCTGTTTCAGGGGCAGCAGAGGTGGAAGAAAATCTGAGTTTAAGTAGACTCACACAGTTCAAACCCATATTGTTTAAGAGTTAACTGTACTTGATTTCATAATGTTTTCTAATGTTTTTCTCATGTTCAGATGGGGGTTGTGGGGAGGAAGACCACACAGATAAAGTGCAGTCAAGAATTCTTGATAGAATTTGGGAGGCCGAGGTGGGTGGATCACGAGGTCAGGAGATCGAGACCATCCTGGCAAACACAGTGAAACTCTGTCTCTACTAAAAATACAAAAAATTAGCCAGGTGCAGTGGTGGGAGCCTGTAGTCCCAGCTACTCGGGAGGCTGAGACAGGGGAATGGCGTGAACCTGGGAGGCGGAGGTTGCAGTGAGCGGAGATCGCTCCACTGTACTCCAGCCTGGGTGACAGAGCGAGACTCCGTCTCAAAAAGAAATAAAAAATAAAAAAGAATTCTTGATAGAATTCTCATCATATTCTATCAAGGTTACATACTATCAATAGAACATCGCTATTGATATCAACCTTGATCAACTGGTTGAGATAGTGTTTGTCACATTTCTTCATTGTGAAGTTACTTTTCCCTCTTTCCACACTACTCTTCAGAAGGAAGTCACTTAAAGAATGGGAAGCTATGTTCCACCTCCTTCAGGGTACAGTACCCTCATAAATTGTTTGAAATTCATTTACATGGAAGATTTGTCTATTCTCCTCCATCTATTTATTTATTTGACAATTTATTTATATCAATATGTTGTCATTAGTTTTCATTTCAACTGTTCTAATATGTGTATAGTAATGGTCTTAATTTGCATTTCCCTTAATGGCTAGTGATATTGAACATATCTTCAAATGCTTGTTTGCCATCTTTGTATCCTCTCTGGTGAACTCTCTGGATGTCTTTCGCCAACTTTCAACTAGATTCTTTTTAATGTTGAGGTTCAGAGTTCTTTATATATTCCAGATACTAGTCCTTTGTCAGATGTGTGATTTGCAAATATTTCTCCCAGTCTTTAGCTTGTCTTTTTATCTTCAACAGGGTCTTTTACAGAGTAAAACTTTTAAATTTTGATAAAGTCCAATTTATTATTTTTCTAATGGTTTGTGCTTTTGGTATCACATTCAAGAACACTTTACCAAGCCCAAGGTCCCAAAGACTCTTCTATGTTATCTTCTAAAAGCTTCATAGTTTTGCATTTTACATTTACATCTATAATTCATTTTCAGTTAATTTTTGTATAAGGTATGAGATTTAGATGAAGATTTATTTTTGTCTATGAATATCTAATGAGCCAAGAATAATTTTAAGGAAGTGATATCAATGGAAATGAACTCTAAACCAGATGGGAAGAAAATGAAGATGGGGCCAGGTGTAATGGCTCATGCTTGTAATCCTAGCACTTTGGGAGGCCAAGTGGGGGGGGGGATCCCTCAAGCCCAGAAGTTCAAGACCAACCTGGGCATCAAAGTGAGACCCCATCTATACAAAACAAACAAACAAAAAATTAGCCTAGTGTGATGGTGCAGAGTACTGTGGTCCCAGCTACTCTGGAGGCTGAGGTGGGAGGATCCGAGGCAGAGGCTGCAGTGAGCTGTGATCATGCCACCACATTTCAGCCTAGGCAACAGAGGGAGACCCTACCTCCAAAAAATAAATAATAAGTAAAGATAGAAGGCTTACAGATAATTCTTAAGTGTTAGAGTCCATGCTTAAGGTAAAATAAATGTAGCTACGGGCTGGGCTTGGTGGCTCATGCCTGTAATCCCAGCACTTTGGGAGGCCAAGGTGGGTGGATCACCTGAGGTCAGGAGTTCGAGACCAGCCTGGCCAACATGGGAAAACCCCGTCTCTACTGAAAATACAAGAACTAGCCAGGCATGGTGGTGCGCACCTGTAATCCCAGCTACTCAGGAGGCTGAGGCAGGAGAATCTCTAGAACCCGGGAGGCGGAGGTTGCAGTGAGCCGAGATTGCACCACTGTACTCCAGCCTGGGTGACAGAGCGAGACTCCATCTCAAAAAAAAAAAAAAAAAAAAAAAAAGTAACTACAAAGCCAGTCAGCCAAAGACTAAGAAATAGATAGTAGTTGGAAATTTCAGAAAGAAAGCAGGTACTGGTGGTGTAAATAAAAAGCCCAGTAGTGGCCAAGGGGGTGACTGGCTGAGATGAGGTGGAGTGGGGTAAAGAAGTTAAGGAACTGAGATATCAGGGTGTAGAGAGGCAGCCTGTGAAAGCTGAGGTCAGAGAATGATGCAGGAGTGGGTGGAGAGAAAGCACACTGGTCAGGGGCTCAAGTGTTTTTGAATGAGCAGGAATGAGCGGAGGTCAAGGAGATGACTGGTCCAAGATGGGGGGAAAGGAGCAAGAGGAGACAGTGTCAGGAGGGAGGGAGAGAAATGCTTTGCAGTCAACAGTGAGGAGCCAGGGGGATGCTTTTTCTACTTCTTGGCCTTAGGGTGCAAGGGGGATGAGAAAGAAAAAACAAAACAAAACAAAAAACTATCCTGTCCTTGAAGAGGCAGTGGGGGAGGAAATGGCCTCAGAAGTCTTCCAATGTCCGTTAGAGCAAACAGGTGAAAGGAATATTTGGAGAAAATGCTGCATGAGCTGACCCCAGGACAAGAGGCAGGAGGGCAGTTTCAGGAACTCAGAAATACCAGGAATAGGAAGAAGGCTTTGAGTCACACTGGAGAGCTGAGCCCAAGTGACAGAGCTGCCCTTGGTTATCATGAAATTCTGAGGGATACGTCGTTGTTAGACTGGGCCTGAAAGTCAAGAGTGGAAGTTCTAAGAGTCCTCAGAGAAAAAGAGGGTGAGCTGATGTTCAGGCCTCTAACTGAGATAATTATGTGAAAGCACTTTGCTTATTTATTTATTTGTTTATTTATTTTGAGACAGGGTCTCGCTCTGTTGCCCAGGCTGGATTGCAGTGGCATGATCTCGGCTCACTGCAGCCTCCGGCTCCCCAGTTCCAGTGATTATCCTGCCTCAGCCTCCCAAGCAGCTGGGATTACAGGCATGCGCCACCACACAGCTAATTTTTTGTATTTTTAGTAGAGATTGGGTTTCACTATGTTGGCCAGGCTGGCCTCAAACTCCTGACCTCAGGCGATCTGCCTATCTCAACCTCCAAAAGTGCTAGGATTATAGGCCTGGGCCACTCCATCTGCCCAAGCACTTCATTTATAAAGCTGTGTCTTAAAAAGCTGGAAATCACTAGCTATTGTTAGGTGGTGAAAGGCATTACACAAAGCAAATTAATATGTTTGATACTTGTTGTCCAGAAATTATATATTTATGATTATATCTACACACACGATAATATTAAAAAATATCCATTGTTGCTGGGAGCAGTGGCTCACTGCTATAGTCCCAGCTACTCTGGAGGCTGAGGATGGAGAATTGCTTGAGTCCCGGAGTTGGAGGTTACAGTGAGCTGTGATCATGTCACTGCACTCCAGTTGGGGTGACAGAACAAGACCCTGTCTCTAAAAAATAAAAATAAAAAAATCCATTGGCCTAGACATAACAATTTCATGGTTAGTTATATAGACAAATATATAAATACACACATACACGTTAGCCAAAAATGGTAAGTTCAAGCAGCTGTAAAATAGAATGCAATCGGACATTTTACAGCTTGTATTTTAAGGTCCTGGCTCAGTTCAATCTGTCTTCTCACTGGTTCCTGCTTCTCTCTTCTTTGTTCTACTTCTATTTCTCACCATGTTTTGACAGGTGAGGTTGTTCATGCAAAGGGATCCAACAAAAATACAGGAATGCCACCTTTGCCTCCTCAACCAGGACAGAGCAACCCTCCCTTTCCTCCTTGCAACAAAGCAGGCAAAACACACATTCTCCTACCGCCCCACCATGAAGCTGAGGCACGAATGGCAGTGATGCTATTGTTTTGCTTGCAGGGAGGGAATTTTTATGCAATCAATAAGTCACCTGCCCTCTTTGCCCAGGATCAGCTCTCCACACAAACCCCTGTGAGCTTCAGTGGTAGAATACTTCAAGCTTCAGCCAGCACAAACATGTCACAGCAAGAGGGACAGCGATTGTATTTGCACACACAATTTGTTTAAGTACAGGCTTTATTTGATCCTTAAAAAAAAGAACAGCTTTGGTATTACATTACAACCAAAGGAATTTAGCCTTTAACCTGCAGTTTCCCTACTCTCAGTGATATAAAACCTTTTTCTGATAAGAGGTGAGGCCCAGTGAAATTTTCTTCTTTTCCCTCTTTCCCGGAGGTGAGGTAATGAACTAACAACCTAATTAGACCCTGTTTTATACCAACTAAAATAATAGAAGGGAGTCTTTGGTAACATGGCAAAACAAAAAACAAAAAACAAAAAACCCAGGAACACCAGGCATCATAATACAGAAATATACGATTAGAATTAATCAGGATATGGAAAGATATGTTTATCCTGTAGATACTTCACCCTGAGGCCATACCATTTTTATTTCCCCTCCATTGGGCATAATGGAAGGGACTTGAACCCTCTGCAATGGACTGAATATGCATCCCCCTGAAATTCATATGTTGGAGTTCTAATCCCCAAGGTGATGATATTAGCAATGAGGCCTCTGGGAGGTCGTTAGAGTTAGAAGAAGTCCGGAGGGTGGAACCTTCATCATGGGATTAGTGCCCCATATAACAGGCCCCAGAGAGATCCCCTGCTTCTTCTAGCATGTGAGGTTACAGTGAGAAAATGACTGGCTATGAGGAAGCAGGCCCTCACCAGACACTAAATCTGTCAATACCTTGATTTTGGACTTCCCAGCCTCCAGAACTGTGAGAAATAAATTTCTGTGTTTATAATCTACCCAGTCTACGGCATTTTGTGATAACAGCCTGAAGGGACTATGACATTCTTCCCCACTGCCCAGCTCCACTGAGAGCTTAAGAGCTAGGACTCTAGAGGACACCCGAGAGAGAGAGGCTGGCTGGAGAACAAAGGGAGATAGGCTTTTTTTTTTTTTTTTTTTTTTTTTTTTTTTTTTTAACAAAGGCCTTCCTGTTGCTCACAAAGGAGGAGGATTCTCATAGACTAATTTCCACCAATGGAAAAAAATAAGAGCAGCTTTGCCCCATCCTCTGAACTCAGTGTCTCTCCAATCATCACACAGCAAGGTTTTTTGTTTTTGTTTTTGTTTTTCAGGTAATGGTCTGTGTATTTGTTTTCTATGCTGTGTGACAAATTACCACACGCTTAACAGCTTAAAGCAACACATGCTTATTATCTCACATGCTCTTTGAGTCAGGAGCCTGAACACAGCTCAGCTGGGTTCTGTCCTTAGGGTCTCACCTGGTGGCAATCAAGGTGTTGGTCAAGGTTGGGTTCTCATCAGAGGCTTGACCAGGTAAAGATCTCTGTGCATACTCCCTCAGGTTGTTGAATTTATTTCTTTGCCACTGTAGGGTTCACGGCAACTCAATTCTTCAAAGTCAGCAACAGAGAGAGAAAGAGAGAGAGAGAGAGAGAGAGAGACTCTACATGGGTCTACTAAGAAAACAGAGTTCTACATGAACAAACATAATCTTGGGAATGACACCCCATTACCTTTGCCATATTCCATTGGTTACAGGCAAGTCACAGGTCCTGCCTACACTCAAGAGGGCAGAAACCTCAGGAGATAGAGATCCTGGGTACCACCATAAAGTCCATCTGTGTCTCTCTAGTCTAGAAATTTAAGGGTATAGCCAAGGAGTTCTAGAAGCAACATTTGTAGAAGAATCATAAAACGAGGGTAGATATTTTAAGTCTACACACATATTCACGCACCCTAACCTACAAATAAAATAAAGGTAGGAGTTTTTCTCGGTGGTCAATGGCATGAGATATTGTAGTCATGCCGTGTGGCTTCGCATCTCTGATCTATAATTTATTGGTTGCTTAACTTTACTAAGCCTCAGTTCCCATCTTTAAAATGGGAATCATGGTACTTATCTTTGAAGCTGTTATGAAAATTAAATTAGATAAAGTAGACAAAACACTTAGCACAATGTCTGGCATAAAAGTGCTCAAAAAATGATTGCTATTGTATCCGGGTAAGATCCTGAGGTGCCTCAAACAAAGTAGAATTTTATTTTTTTAGTTTTATATATTTAATTAACTAATTAATTTTTGGAGACAAGATCTCCAAAAGTCACTCAAGCTGGAGAGCAGTAGTGCGATTATGGCTCACTGCAGCCTCTAGCTCCTGGGCTCAAGCAATCTTCCCACCTCAGCCTCCTGCATAGCTGAGACTACAGGCATGTACCACCATGCTAACTTTTTTTTTTTTTAGTAGAGCTGGGGTCTCAATATGTTGCCCAGGCTGGTCTCAAACTCCTCGGCTCAACCCATACTCTCACCTTGGCCTCCCAAAGTGCTGAGATTACAGGGGTGAGTTACTGCACCCAGCCCAAGGTATGATGTTCTCTAGATCTTCAAGGTTGGGTTCCCTTCTGAGATCTAAGAGGTTTGACACCATTTTGGCTCCATGCTTCCCTCAAAACCATGGTCTTTTTAGTCATGCAGTGTGGCTTTGCATCTCTGATCTATGATTTATTGGTTACTTAACTTTACTCAGCCTCAGTTCCCATCTTTAAAATGGGAATCATAGTACTTACCTTTGAAGCTGTTATGAAAATTAAATTAGATATAGTAGACAAAACACTTAGCCTCCTGAGTGGCTCTACCAGGATCTCAAGCCTACCTTTTCCTGCATCTTCATTAATGGAACCGGTAAACTTTTGCAATGCTGAGTTCAAAGTCCCTGCAGACCTTCACACTTCATAACTGGAATGCCCTGGAGGAGGCTGGCCTCTTTCTTACCCACCTATGCCTCCACCCATCCTGTTCTTAGGCAGACACCTACAGGTCCTAGCTGACTGTCTTAGCACAAGCTTCCTATATGCTAGACCTGCTTAGACCTTGGAACCTGGCTCCTGAGATGGATTCACTCAATTATTCACTCACTAAACACCTAGGTGACACTTACCATGTGCCAGACACAGAGCTAGTTTGAGAGAGAGGGAAGAGTGATGAAGACAGAACCCTCTCTTCAAGCAGGCCATTGGCCAATGGAGAGGCAGACACACACCAACAGAGTAAAGCCAACACTTGACTTTGGACAGGAATATATCGGACATCTTACACCAATCCCTCAGCCTGTGAAAATGCAGTGATCAGCCGGGCCCCTTGCTTTCTCCCATGTCTCAGTTCCATCAAGATTCATGCTTCCTGTATGGTCTCACACCACTTGTGCATTTCCAACTTCTACTACAGTTTTATGCCTCATGTGATAAGCAGTTTTTGTGCTAGCTGTTTAGTAAATAAATGTTTAGTACTTACTAAAACATTTCATATACCATGTTTTCCTTTCTCTGCAGAACGTGTGTGATGGACTTATGGACTCATTCACTGCATCGATCTTGGGCACTGCCCAGCTTCATGTTCCACTCTCCCATTTATCCCAAATTGCTGAGGATTTCCTAAGAACCATCACTTTCCAGAGCTCATTATTTTCTGTTATTTGCCTCAGCAGCACAAGCTGTTTTCACAAAGAAATAAAGGGTCTTCTATTCCAGAAGAGTTCTTCTATGCATGTAGGTGAGCAGACAGTGCAGAGCCATGCTGAGGTGTGTGTGCCTTGCTGTCACTGTCTCTCCTCCGGGAGGAACACTAGGCTCCTGTACACCAGGCTTCCCACAGCCCAGGAGGAACACATCCACGCCTTGCCAGTCATTTGCATCTTAGTAAGACTAAAACTAATAAAACTAACAATAAAACTTAAAATAGATTGAAGGATTACAGTATGCCAAGCATTTATGTATTGTGTTATTTGGCCCTCACAGTCACCTTTTGAGCTAGGCACCAGTACCAGCTTTAAGAGCTCAGGAAGCTGAGGTGTCAAGATTTTAAGTCATTTGCTCAAGGTCACACAGCTAGGAAGTGTAGTGGGAGAGTCAGTCCCCCATTTGTCCAATGCAGTGCTGTCGCCCAAGTGTGAAGAGGGATGTGCGGGTCTGAGAACAAAGTTAGCCTGCTTAGTACTTTGTCCAAGGTCAGCCCTGGCTCCAAGCCCAAGAAACAAGGCAGGATCAGCAGCCACAAAGTCCAACAGTCAGCCAGGCTCCCATACTGCAGGGGTCTCTATCACAGCCCAGCTCTGGATATGGGCAAACGAAAGCTAGCAGCAGAGTACCCAGGCTACCTCTGCACAGGGAGTGACTGCGGAACTTCAAGAACAAAAGAGAGGCAAAAGATGTGGGGTGGCCTGGCTGGGAGGGACTAGGGAACAGGGACACCTTGCAGATAACTCTCAGGACTGAGGAGTAAATATCTTTTATTAAACAAAGCTTATAATTCTGACTCTAAGCCTGGCGTTCCTAACAATGGCAGGGACTGATGGCTGTGAAAGGCACTAATCAGACACAGTAGATTCGTGTTTACACTGGGAAGGGCTGCTGATCCTGCATAGGCCTTTGAAGCCACCCGTGCTCACACAGATTGTAATGCACTATGAAGTAATGTCTTCAAATAAAAGGGAGGAGTTGAAATAGACCTGTCTAGCCAGTTATTTCTCTAAGGCACTTCAAAGAAACATTTTCTTTGATCGTTTTGACTTTCCATCTATAAGAAATGTGAACATATTACTCATAGAAATTGCTGAGAGACCTCAGGCTGATGGGGGCTTCGGTTTGACCCATCACCAGTGAAATGGGAAGGATAAGGTAGGGAAGGGCACACTGGTTCTTAAAACTTCCACCAGGAAGTGACACACATCCCCCACTCCCTCACATTTCACTGGCCAAAGCAAGTCACCTGGCTTATCTAACTTCAAGGGGAACAGAGAAACACCATCCCACCACATGCTGAGAAGGAGGGTGGGCAGATACTCATGACCCCCAGTAAACAGCACTGATGACTAACACAAAGGCCAAGTGATAAGGAGGTTGTTTTAGGAGGTCAAATGAAGGAGTGTATTCTTCAAGAAAATAAGGCACTGATGAGCTTTGTTACATCTCCACAGTAATTTCTAAAATGGAATTTCCCCATGAAGGCCTTTAATATGAGCATTATAATTGTTTAAGAAAACAAAGTGTCCTGATTTGACTAAATTATCAAGGAAAAATGTGGAAATTACAAAACTGGGACCAAAGCAATTTTCCCATGTGTAACTGGAGGATGAAACAATCCATCTGTCATTCTGGATTGTTAGTGGGAAAATCCACTATAGGACTCTACAAAGGAAAACTACCAAAACTTGGATGGCACCTTAAACCTTTTCTCCCTGGAACTTGCCTATTATCTTGCTTTTTCTCTCAGCAGTTTCAACGCATTTTACATGTATCACCACATCTGGAGCTTCAGATAACCTGACGATGACTATTTATATTTCACTCACATGTTAC
The DNA here is from genome assembly GCF_028858775.2 of Pan troglodytes. Taxonomy (NCBI): domain Eukaryota; kingdom Metazoa; phylum Chordata; class Mammalia; order Primates; family Hominidae; genus Pan; species Pan troglodytes. The sequence continues at coordinate 99,849,510 of NC_072408.2, forward strand.
TTCATTCAACAAACATTTATTTTGAGGATCTACTACACGCAGCATTCTTCTCTAGACACTAGGGATACAAAGATAAAACATGGTTCTACCTGTAAGGTACTTATTAACAAATTTAGTTGAGGGAAGAAAGAACATGAATCAGAAAATTATAGAATATTGCAAAAGTACAGGCTGGTCTCAAGGTAGTGAGATATCTTAATTGATTTTTCAGTCAGTTGCAGATCGAATTATTCGTCCTACTCTTTCCTTCTCATTACTGTACTTGACTAGACTTTAAGAAAAAAAAAAGTAGGCCAGGCTCGGTGGCTCACACCTGTAATCTCTGCACTTTGGGTGGCTGAGGTGGGCGGATCACCTGAGGTCAGGAGTTTGAGACCAGCCGGGCCAACATGGTGAAACCCCGTCTCTACTAAAAATACAAAAAAAAAAAAATTAGCTGGGCATGGTGGTGGGTGCCTGGAATCTCAGCTACTCAGGAGGCTGGGGCAGGAGAATTGCTTGAATCTGGGAGGTGGAGGTTGCAGTAAGCCCAGATTGCACCTCTGCACTCCAGCCTGGGTGACAGAGTGAGACTCTGTCTCAAAAAAAAAAAAAAAAAAAGCACCAGCTATTATGGGAGAGCTGAAATGATATTTATAAGGACATCACCTTCCTTGCAAGGGAGTAGTGTCCATGTAGGGGTCACTCAGTACACAGGGACATGGCTTGGGGCAGTGCAGGTGTGCATTGCACAATATCGAGGCACACTCATCCCCTTACAGGCTTCTTAGATTTATGCAGATGTCAGTTAGGTGTCTTGAACCACGAGTACTCCTATCTGTGCCACCATTTGAACTATGAACAGGATAGCCAGCAACTAACCAACCCTTAGTTCTCTGAAATATGTTCATCATATGCTTACTCTTATTTTTATTAGTATGATATAATGATAATCTCTAACTTGCTGAACGATTTTTTTTAATAATCATCGATTATACATCCAGTCTAAGACCGTTCTAACCACATTGGAAGTCCGAGATAAAGATATGCCACAGTCCTTGACCTCAAAACGCTTTAAAACTAGATGGGGAAGAGAGACAAAAGCACATAAATCAATTCGAGGATAATTAAATGCTAACTTGTGTAACATTAAGTTTAAATACAATCTGAGTTATGAAGACCAAGACATCAGCCTTAGATGGGACTTCATCTGGAGCTTAAAGGACATGGAATATTTGGGTAGGCCAGGGGAAAGAAAATGATGAGAATGTATGACTCTATCGATCTTTGGCCATTACTTCCTGGGCAAAACACCTCAAAGCTCACGCCTTGCTGATGGAGAGTAGCAGCTGCCCCTGTTGTCACAGCAAAGAGGGTGGCACAGCTGATAAAGGGTAGGGAACTCTGCCCATCACTCTCTGACCTGCTCTAACTCCTTTCAGCACATCAAGTTACCCTGTGCCATTGTCCCAGGTTCCTTCCGTGTAGAACAAGTCCTTCCTTCTGCTATTACCTTGCAGCAGTTAAGAGCACACGCTAGTTCACTAATTCTCCAAGTGTGGTCCCCAACCAGCAACATGAGCATTACTGGGGAACTTGTTAGAAATGCAAATCCTTGACCCCTGCCCCAGACCTAGTGACTCAGATAGTCTGGGGGTTAGGTCCAGCAATGTGTGGTTTCCCAATCCCTCTAGGAGATTCCGGTGCACACATGTTTGAGAACCACTGGGCTCAGCAGACACCCTGGCTTCAACTCCTGGCTCTGTTGGCACTCATCAGCTCCATGCCTCAGACAGATGGTTAATCCTGCTAAATCTCAAAAGGATATAATAGTAGCACCCATCCCCATGGGGCTATTGTGAAGAAAAAATGAGTTAATGCATAATGCAAGGCCCTTAGCCTAATTAATCCTTGATAATTGGTAAGCACTCAGTGACTTAGTACAATTATCGCCTGATAAGATTTCCCTTTACTTTTTTTTTTTTTTTTCACCCAGGCTGGAATGCAGTGGCACAATCATGGCTCACTGTAGCCTCGACCTCCTGGGCTCAAGTGATTCTCCCACCTCAGCCTCCTGAGTAGCTGGGACTACAGGTATACGCCACCAAGCCTGGTTAATTTTTTGTATTTTTTGTAGAGATAGGGTTTCACCATGTTGCCCAGGCTGACTTCGAACTCCTGGGCTCAAGCAATCCATCTGCCTCAGCCTCCCAAAGGGGTGGGATTACAGGTGTGAGCCACTGGGCCTGACTCGTTTTCTTATCATAACATGGTTGGGAAATCTTATCTAAAGATATGTTTCTCAACATATCTAAAGATGTATTTCATTGCTCCTTCTCATCTCCTTCACCACTGTCATCTCCAATAGCCCCATTCTCACCACTCTTTGGCTTACCAGTCTTTTTTTCAACAGCATAAGATTTACCATTTTAATCAATTTAAGTGTACAGTTCAATGACATTAAGTACATTCACATTGTTGTGTTATCGTCACCACCATCGATCCCCAGAACTTTTTTTTTATCTTTCCAGACTAAAACTCTGCACTCATTAAGCAGAAATTCCCATGGCCCCTTCCCCTTCTCATCCTTGGAAACCAGCAGTCTTCTTTCTGTCTGTCTCTGGGAATTTGACTACTCTAGATACTTCATAAAAGTAAAATCATACAGTATTTATCCTTTGTGATTGGCTTATTTCATTAGCATAATATCCTCAAGTTTCATCCATGGTGTAGCACAGGTCAGAATTTTTATCCTTTTTAAGGCTAATATTCCATTGCGTGCGTAGTACACATTTGTTTCTCCATTCATCTACACATGGACACTTGGGGTGCTTCCATCTTTTGGCTGTTATGAACAGTGCTCCTGCAAATATAGGAGTACAAATGTCTCTTGGACTCTCTGCTTGTAATTTTTTTTTTTTTTTTTTGAGACAGTCTCACTTTGTTGCCCAGGCTGGAATGCAGTGGTGTCATCTTGGCTCATTGCAACCTCTGCCTCCTGAGTTCAAGTGATTCTCCTGCCTCAGCCTCCTGAGTAGCTGGGATTACAGGTGCCTGCCACCATACCAGGCTAATTTTTGTATTTTTAATAGAGATGGGGTTTCACTGTGTTGACCAAGCTGGTCTTGAACTCCTGACCTCAAGTGATCCACCTGCCTTGGCCTCCCAAAGTGCTGGGATTACAAGTGTGAGCCACTGCATCCGGCCTCTGCTTGTAATTCTTTTGGGTTTATACCCAGAAGTCGATTGCTGGTGGTTTACTAATCTTGACAGCCCCCATCTTTAAGAGAAGCCTTAGTTTCCTGTCTCCTCTGTCAAGGTGGCTTAGCCTCCACTACCAGAGAGCAGTACATCCTCCTTCTGCATCTAGGAGAATGTTACAGGAGTATCTTGTATTCTTCAAAAACTTGAAACTGGGTGAGTAAAGGGCCAATTTTCCTCTAAAACATACTTAGGCCCCTCTAACCCTAGACTCCATTTCATCAGAGTAAATGGTTTTTATTGTCTGTCTACAAATACAAACTCCTCAAAGAGAAAACTTTATTTTCTGCCATTCCACTGGTGACAAGGACCTGTGAATAAAGGAGGATTATAGGGCAGACTGTCTGCTATGATAACTTATTTTTCTTCCAGTTGTTTCCAACCAAACATACAGTATTATTAACTTTGACTGTGGTCATCATTTTGGCTTCAGGCTTAATCTATTTTGACTAGGAATATTGTCCTCGGAAACACTACAATTTCCTGAAGAGACTGCAAATCAGCAGTCTTGACTAAACTCATACATGGCCGTTATCTTTCCTCTGCTTGAAAGATGTACAAAGACAGTATGTCATTGTGAGCCAGGAGGTTTTCTTTATTTAGCGTCTGCCTTCTGGCTCAGCTATAAGGTAAGGCAATTAGGTACCCAACATTTATAACAGACATGTTTAACTTCCCTGATATGTCCTGCAGAAGTTAAGCAAACACAAAGATAATAGATTTTAACTAGCAGTTAGGAAGTTTAGACTTCAAACCCTTGAGACTGTATAAAATATGATGGCGAGACAATGGACAATGTATCCATTTACTACTTAAAACCATCTTGAACTGAAATATTTAAGGTAGAATCATTTCTACCTGTGAGGTCCACAAGAAATGGGTACTAAACATCTTTTAATGCAAGACTTTGATGTTAAGCATGGTCAAGAATAAGCAAAACAAATGTGATCCCTCTAGGAGGCAGTGTTGTGTAGTGGAGATATCTTGATTCAGGTTGGCTATGTTGCTGTTAGCCTCCATCTCATACTGGTTATATGACCTTAAGCAAATTACTAAAGTTCTTCATATCTCAGTTTCTTCACCTGAAAAGTGTAGATACTATTAGCACAGGAAGGCCATTTCCTGTCATTTAAGGGTAACTGGTACCTGGAAATTGCCACATTCATTGATTGATTGAGACAGGGTCTTGCTCTGTTACCCAGGCTGGAGTACAGTGGTGCAATCATATCTTGCTGCAACTCAAACTCCTGAGTTTAAGGGATCCTCCCACCTCAGCCTCCTGAATAGCTGGGACTTCAGGTGAGTGCTATCATCCCTTACTAATTGTTTTTTACTTTTTTAGAGACAAGGTCTCCTCATGTTACCCAGGCTGGTCTCTAACACTTGGCCTCAAGCCATCCTCCAGTCTTGGCCTCCCAAAGTGCTGTGATTCCAGGAATGAGCCACTGCACCTGGCCTCTAGGGCCACTTAAAATAAATGCACCAAAATATCATTTGGAAAAAGTAGGTGTTATTGGGACGTTTTCTTGAAAAATGAACTAAAAATTACACCAATTATAAAACTCTCTTACATTTAACCAAATTTAGTTTAAAATTTCAACTGCACAGTTATTCTCAGAAAAAAATTCAACAAATAAATTAGTTTGGAGCAATAACCTATTGCTTTGGTATTGGATTCTCCCTTTTGAAGCACTTGTCACTGTTCCCATCATTGTTTTCTTCAATTGTTAACAGGTTGAGTCATGTCAAATCCTTGTTTGCCATTGGCTTGCAAGTAGTTCTAGTAGCTCTCCTCCATCACTTTCATCAACTTCATGAAATTCTAAATGTTTAGCAAATTGTGCTTTTTCCCTTTGCAGTCCTTCTGCTTTATATTTTCAATGTACAGTATCATGTGGTAAATATCTGACAATTAATGAGACTATGGCCAACAAGGGTGACTGGCCCACTGGTCAGAAAATATGATGGATCAAACAGGAATAGACATTTGAATGGAGACTGATTTTAATAAAGGGCCAGCTCATGACAATTTTTACTTTCCCAACACCTATTAACTACAGAGACGTGGAAAATGAGTACTCAGATAGCATAAACGCTCCATTTCTCATTAAATTGTCAAATGCCATGGCTCAGCACAGTGCCACATGAATAACCTGTGTGCCTTAGCTGTTAATATTCTCATTATTTATTTAAGAGGACCCACATGTTCACAAAGGAGTTGAAGGCATTTAAATACAAATTGTATATAAGCTAAGAAGAATATTTTCCTTAAATCACTCCACTTTTCCATCAATGAACACCATGATTAGAGAACAAAGGAATCCCTCACTCTTAAACCTGCCTCTATTCCTTATTCCCCTTTCCCCTTATTTTGTCTTATCTTCTCTCAACAACACTTACTGCCATCTGACAGACTGAAAGTTTATATATAAATACATGTGTGTGTGTTTTAATCTTTCTCCTGCCACTAGAATCTAAATTTCAGAGTCCAAGGATTTCATTTGTTCATTTATTTGTCCCTAGCACAAAGAACAAGATCTGGCAGATGGTGCGTGTTCAGTAAGATTTGTTGAATAAATGATGAATGGAAGACTCCTCATTCCAGGGCCCAAGTGCCCAGGGACCATCACAGCAATTCCATGGCTAGGGATCCCAATGCACTATGTCCTGAAAGAGTCTCTGATGTGAATAGGAAACACAATCAGTGGATATTGTGCAAATCCTAAGAAGAAAAGACAGCACAGAGATTCCAAGAAGCACACGGTAGACTGAAAGGCTGTGCAGTTACTGCAAACTCAGCCCTGATTTGTGGTTGAACTAGGCTCCATTCTAATTCAATTCAATTCAGAAGGAATAGAAGGGTCTTCTGTGGGGCAAAGGAAGCAAGTTGGAATTCTCCCTTCCACAAAGAAAAAGATATGTGTTTTTGCATCATGGTGTAGTGGAAAGAACTACCTGTACAGATCAGAAAACTGGTGTGCTGATCTCAGCTCTGACGTGACTTGGGTCTGTAACTCAGCAAAATCACTTCAAGCTTTCAGGGCTCTACAGCTTCATCTGTATGACCAGAGGGTGTGACTAGATCAGCATTTCCTAAAGCACGATCCTTGGAACAACTGGCACTCTAGACCTGCACTCACAGGTAGTCGCTAGACACATTTAGCTATTGAGCACTTGAAATGTGGCCAGGGTCACATTTTAAAATGTAAAAACTAAAACAACATACAAGGAAAATTTAAAGTGTCTCACTAATAATTTTTATGTTGATTAATGTTGGAATAATAATCATTTTGTAGATTGGGTTAAATACATTATTAAATTTGGGATAGAAGGGGAGGCTGGGCATGTTGGCGGAAAGGGGTATATGGGGACTGTCAGTACTTTCTATTCAATTTTGCAGAAAATTGAACCTAGAACCAAAAAATGAAGCCTATTTATAAATAAATAAAATTTATATAAAAAGTTAGGTTTATGTGTTTCTTTTTACTTTTTAAATGTGGCTACTAAAACATTGAAAATTACATATGTAGTTACAGATACATTGGCAGAATATTTCAACTTGACATATATTTCTATTGCTGTTCTATAATCTGAAAGAAGAAAAAATGTTTCTCTAACCAAACACTGTACATCATATCCCCCACACTTCACCACCCCTCTCCCTTGTCATCACGCTCATTATTAAGGTGTGAATATCGACATGGATATAGGGTGTGGAAAGGTAGACAATGGAGATTTGGAGGGGCGATGGGATGGGAGAGGGGTGGATGATGAGAGATTACTTAATGTGTATAATACATGTTATTTGGGTGATAGATGCCCTAGAAGCCTTGACTTCACCACTATGCAATCTATGCATGTCACAAAATTACACTCATACCCCATAAATTTATGCAAAAAAATACCCAAAGTGTGTTTAATACACAGTATGGAGAAACATGTTTGATTGGCATTTTCTAGATGCATTTGATAATGGAATCTATTTTCCACTGACCATCTATTCATACCCTTCAGTTCTGAGGAAGATATTCTGGAAATGTCAGATCTAGATTCTCTGTAAAGTCTTTTTGGAGTCCAATAATTTGTGACATTAGGATTCTAAGGATGTGGAAGGAGGCCATGAGTGAGAGTCTAACATGCCTGTTCAGATAGGGAGAGTTTTAAGGAGAAATCATGTTCTTCACCAACACCTCACAGGAGAGGTAGCAGCTAACTGAATGCTGAAAGGGAAGAAAATTGGGAGACCAGAGCCTGGAATCAAGGGATTGGGGAGGAGAGCCAAGCTCAGGCCCAGGGGGTCTCCTAAGAGAAGTAAACCTGGCTGTCTACTGTGTGGGATGCTGATGCTTGAGAAACCAGCACCACAGGAAATGTCAAAGTCCTGGATAGAAGTTGGAAATGGAAAACATGAAGTTCCAGCAGCAGCAGCAGTATGAGCAACTAGAGGGCTGCAGAAATCCCACCGTTGAAAGAACACCTTCCATGTCAGTGGGTCAAACCCAGCCAGGGAGGCTAGGCTGCTCCACACTTCCACCCTCTCACCCCCAGGGCTCCAGAGAGCAGATGAGGAGAAACCCGTAAGGATTTATCTAGCCAGATAAAGCACTGAAGCCACAGCCTGTGGCCTCTGACTGAGATTTCTACGTGAGTGATAAGAAACCTATTTCTGTGCCTGACATTTCTGCCTGTTTCCAGACAGGGTGTCCCAACTCAAGTGCTATGTGGCTTAGGATTTCTGGGGTTCCATTATGAATTGAAGTTTCTCTGGGATGAACCTCAAAAATTTTCCTACCGTATTGCTTCCTAACTTCTCCTTGGTCCTCTGAAACTGCCAAAGTCTTGCTTTGTAGAATTACTTTCTGTAAGCTCCAAGTGTGTATTTATTTTGAATTAACATTGTTTACAGCTTTATTGAAGAATAATTTATATACAATAAACTTCACCAATTTAAAGTGTGAATGGATTTTAGTAAATGAAAATAGTCATGCCACCACCACCACAATCACATTTTGGAACACTGCCATAACCCCGAAATTGTCCTCAGGCCCCTTTGCATTCAACTCCTGTCCATATCCCCAGCCCCAGGAAAAAAACAATCTATTTATTGTCCCTTTAGTTTTGTCTTTTTAGGATTTTCATTAAATATTTTGAGACAGCCAGGTGGGAAGGGATCCCCAGCGAGACTCCAACCGGCCTGCTCCCCGGGAGGAGTGCGCACTGGGGTGGAGCCTTGGGAAGTTCGTGCCATTTGCAGGGGGAGGAGCCTGGCCTTTCTTCTTCCTGGGTGGAACCCAGGATTCAATCTGTGAGGCGGAAGCCTTTACTAGCAGGACTCTCACTCTGCTGAGGGTCCCTGTTTGCCCTTTTTTTCCTTTTCACCCAATAAATTCCATTTTTCTCACCCTTCAAAGTGTCTGTGGGCCTAATATTTCATGGCCGTGTGACAATGACCCGGCTCTTAGCTGAACTAAGGAGAAAGCCCTACAACGATTTCAGGTAAATGGAATCATACAGTACTATACATGGTATTTTGTTTTTGGCTTCTTTCACTTAGCCTGGTGCCTTTAAAATTCATCCACATTGTTGCATCAGTACTCTATAGAGGAGGAAAAATAATTTTTCCTCTACCCTTCATGAGTTCTTAATTGGAACAGACCCTTGTAACAAAAAACAGATTAATAAGAGAAAAACAAACAGAAGATTAATCACATGTATACCTTATGCATATGTGGAAGATACTCAGGGAAAAGTGAATAAAATCGCCAGAGTAGATCTCAAAAGCTTGCTTACACTTGAGACTACAGTCATGTACCATGTCCCCTGAAATAAAGAAAGAAGGGTGTGGGAAATGCCTAGTTATGGGGAGCTGGCCAGGAAAAGCCCCATAAAAGAGGTTTAGATTTGTTGTACAGATTTAAGCCTATGCCTTCTCCATTGGCAAGAGTGTCTAGTGATCTACCATCCTTTCCTCCTGGTACAGAGAGGGAGACAATCTTACAAATGGAGAGTTCCTTTATAGATGTACAGTTCTCTTACAAAAGGGTAACCTCTACTCTCATTTTCAGAGCTTCTCCTGTGTCTGCTGTTTCCCAGAAGAATCACCTCAAATAATCCTTATGCCAAAAAGGCATATTTTGAGGTGGTATATTCTGGTCTCCTACAGTCATATTTTGGGGGTATTGTGCCCTGTAGCCCCATCAACTCCATTCCTTTTAGTTGTTAATATTTAACTGTATGTCACCATTTTCTTTTTATCTATATATCAGTTGATGGCCATTCAGATTGTTTCCAGTTCGGTGTTATTATGGAATGATATTATGAACATTCATGTATGTCTTTCAGTGGGCATATTTTCTCATTTCTCTTGGGTAATACCTAAGAGTGGAATTACTGGGTGGTAAGTGTATGTTTAACATTTTAAGAAGCTTCTTTTTTTGAAACATCTGTATTGTTTTCCATTGCCAACAGCAGCGTATGAGATTTCTAGTTGCTCTATAGCCTCACCAACACTTATTATTGCCAGTATTTTTAACCTTAGCTATTCTAGTGTGGGTGTAGTAGTCTCCCATTGTGGTTTTAAGCTGCAGTTCTCTAATTACTAATGATGCTAAGCATTTTTTCATGTGATTTTTTGACAGTTCATGTATTTTCTTTTGTACATTGTCTATTCAAATATTTTTCTCATTATATTATTGGATTGTTTTCTTAAGTTGTAAGAGAAATTAATGTTATCTGGATACAAATCCTTTGTTAGATATATATTTTACAAATATTTTCTCTTAATGGCTTAGCTTTTCATTTTCTGAATTGTGTCTTTTGACAAGCTAATGTTTTAACTCTTTATGAAGCCCAATTTATCAATTTCTCTTTTACAGTTCATGCTTTTTGTAATCTATTACATAAGAAACTTGCCCTAATCCAAGGTTACGAAGATTTTTTACTATATGTTATTCTACAAGGTTTATAGTATTGGCTCTGAGATTTAGGTCTACTATCTGTTTTGAGTGAAATTTGTGTATGCTGTGAGGAAAAGGTCAAGGTACCTTTCTTAATATAGAGATCCAGTTATTCCAGTATAATTTATTGATGGCTGTTCTTTTCTTACCTTGGCACTTTATCAAAACTCAATTGACTATGTTAGTGTAGGTCTATTTCTGGACTCTCAACTCTGCTGCATTAATCCACATACCTGTCCTTATGCCACTACCACACTGTCCTGATTTTCTAGCTTTTCTAGTAAGTCCTAAAATCAGATAGTATAATTCCATTAACTTTGTTCTTTTTAAAAATTATTTTGGGTATTCTAGTTCCTTTGCAGATGCTGCATTTTAAATAATGCTTTAATGATTGGGAAATATAGCATATCTAATGCTATACCCATTTTATTTATTTATTTATTTATTTATTATTCTTTTTTGAGACAAAGTCTCACTCTGTTGCCCAGGCTGGAGTACAGTGGCACCATCTTGGCTCACCGCAGCCTCCGCCTCCTGGATTTAAGCAATTCTCCTACCTCAGCCTCCCGAGTAGCTGGGATTATAGGCATGCACCACCATGCTTGGCTAATTTTTGTACTTTTAGTAGAGATGGGGTTTTACTATGTTGGCCCAGGCTGGTCTTGAACTCCTGACCTCAGATGATCAGCCTGCCTCGGCCTCCCAAAGTGCAGGGATTACAGGCGTGGGCCACCACACCCAGCCATGCCCATTTTATAGACAAGGAAGCCACAGACTTATAGACAAATATCTGACTTCACATCACAAGTCTGAGTTTCTGTCTTTTTGTGGTCACGTCTCATTTTCCTACTGGACTGCCAGTAAGGATCCTATGACAGCAGAAACTATGTAGGTTTTCTTCATTTCTGAATCCCAGGTAAAGTAGCTTTTATAGTAGGTTTTCAACAAATACTTCTTGAACAAAAGAAGGAATCAGGCCCAAGAGAAATTCAATGACTTGTGTCTGGTACTAAGGTCAGTAGCAGAACTGAATCCAGAACTTGAGTTTCCAAACCCTTCATTTAGTACTTTTTCTATCATGCAATGTGAGTGGAGGAGATAGAGAAGAAATGCAAAGAAGAAAAAACAAAGCAAATGATGTTGGTGTAGATAAGAGCATTATTGCTCTTGAGCAAAAAGAGATAAATGCTTTTGTTTTGATACATCTCAGCCTATAGCCTGCAGCTGCCAGCCACTAAACACTTAGATGTTTATGTTTTGCTTGAAATACTTTTTAACATGCAGAGGGATATCCAGATGATTCACAGATCCCAGACCACAGCCTAAACAGGAGGCAACATTTCCTTCCTGAGCATGGTTCTAGGAAAATAAAGAACAGGTGCATGAGGCCAGAATGAGTCTCTGGGGCTCACAGCAGACAGACCCCAGCTGAACTCTTCTGGACTGACAATGCTTCCAATGAGGAAAGATCTTCAGGGAGCAATGTTTGGCAATGATTTTCTCCCTACAATCTAATTATAAAGTAATTTCAATCAAATATATACAAACATATATATATATGTATATATCTTGTGCTATAGTTCTTCTTTTTTTAAACCTGGAAAACCAGGTGCCAGAAAAAATAATAACATGGTGTTAATCTGAGAAGGAAAGTAACTGGAAAAGAGGATAAGGAACGTACAACAATCAGACAGTGGAGGTGGCTCCGACTCCACAACCTCTAATTCATGTGACATGTAATCTTCTTAAACAATGATTATAGATACTAACTGTGTATTTGAAGGGGATGGAATTGTCATTAAGTGCTATGCAATATCCTGTCAACCAAATTATCCCTTCAAGTAAACACATGTCGCTTCTGTTGAAATTAGTAGGTGTCACAGGTAACCGGGAGGCAAGTTTGGTTCTGGGACCTTACAAGGCACTGTGAAGACTTTGATTTACAAGCGATTATTAAGGAAGATTTCCACCAGAAGTAGTCATCCATAGGGGAGAAATTAAGTATCTTTATTTCAATAGAGTCAAGAAACATTCGCTGATGGTAGACTTTGTTCAGAGCAAGATGCTAAGTGTTGCTGCGACAATCCAAGAAGAAACACGGACAGCCCTGCCCCAACTTGCTCCCAAATCTGCAGGTGAAAGGCAGACCATCTCTTGTGTCTGCCTCATTCCCTCAGTTCTCAGCTTAAATGTCACTTTCCCTGGATGACATTCGATTTGCCCAGTAAGATGCATCATATTTGTAATTACTTATTTAAGGCTTGTTTTCCTCTTTACCTCCAAGAAGAAAGGGACCACGCCCATCTTATGTTGGCAGGCTGTGGATGTATTGAGAAGAACACAGGTTCTAGAGCCAGCAGCCTGTGTTCATATTTCAGCTTCACCACTTATCTCAGTGTGATCTTGGGCAAATCACATAACTTCTCTAAGCTTTGGTATCCTCATCTGCCAGACAGAAATAATAATTCTCTAGTACTTATCTCATAGCACTGCTCTGAGCTATGATTAAATGAGGTAAAGCCACTAAGTGGCCTGGCATGTAGTAAGCCCCCAATAACAATGAAATAAAATGTCAGCAGGTAAATGAAGTTCATCCCTTTAGTGAATAAAAAAAGACAATGGTTGCCATTCTCTGGTTATTATAATGATGATACAACAACAATAATTCTTATTGAATGCTTACTATGGGCCAGGCACTGTGATAAATGCTTTACATATAGTCAGTGAATTTAGGACATGTGGATATCAAGCCATCGATGACAACCCGGCCTTTTAAACTCTTCTCTCTGGGCATATCAGCATTTATTAGGGAAGCAGGACCATCAGAAGAGCCAGCGTTGGTGGCATACGAATGTCTATGTTAGTCAATGTCTTGGAAGGAACTGAATGACATGCTCAAAGGGTTAATTGAGGAGGATGAAATGAAAGAACTGTGTCAAGGATTTGGGCACGGTTAAGGAAAACAATAAGCATCAAGGAATACCTAGGGACTAGCAGCATTGGGGCTGTTACTTCCCCTAAGCTTGAATGGATAAGAAAGAGAAATGGTGTTTCCAGGGTGCAGTGAGACCTATAGTCAAGGGAGGGGAGCTGCCCTGCAGATGCGGTAGTGGGAGATAGAGGATCCCAGCCATGCCAAAACCATGGTGAGGCAGGGAGCATCCAGAGAATGCTCAGAGCACTCTCCTCCTGCTTGCTTCATCTCCTGTTGCTACCTCTCCATGGCCAAACTGTGCTAGAAGCCAGACAGTGATGGAGCCAAGGTGATGCAGCCCATAATTATCTCCTCCTGAAGCAGAGAATAAAACAGAGAAGGGCTGAGAATGAATCTATTTAGAAGAGCAAACAGAATAACCTGCACAAAACCACTGACCATCACATCTAGTCAAACTTGAGTAAATTCATGTTGACTACATGAAGAACATTACAGGGAAGTGAGGAATCTCAACAGTTAAGCCAAGCAAGACTGGCAGAGCTTAAAAAGTTAAAAAGAGGTTGGGGATCTGGTTCTCAGTCACTTTCTGGGCTACCTTATAGCAATTTGAGGCTCCGTCATCAGTTTCTGCAAGGTTTCAAAGATCCAGGAGAAGCTTAGTGTTGTGTCAAGATGCTGATGGACCCATCACAGAAGTTTAATCCAACCTCCATCCCAGAGTCTTCACAAATGCTCACCAAAGAAGATTCCCAGGACGATTCAGGGGCCTCTCAAATCTGCTCCGAGACGTTGATAAAAAACCTTAATAACTTGACTGTCAATGCTAGTAACGAATCCCCTTCCCCTCTACCGGAATGTTCACTCCATGAACAGTCTACAAGAGCAACAATCCTCAGGGAAATCACAGATCACTTGCTTTACAGGAGGAGAGGAGTAAGAACATTGCTGTCTGTGCAGAGAGAGAGGATGGCAAGATTCAGATACATGTTACTCGGCGGAGTTCATACGCATGAAAGAATACTAACAAACACTGGGCTTAAGGGAGTTAAGAAGGAATCAAGACCATTCAGATGTCCCTGCAGTTTCTGCTTGTTTAACAGATGGGATCCTTCTGAGAAAGCTAGAATAGGGAATTTTGACACCAAGTCACTTCAGCCATAAACCTTATTCTTGTACCTTTTTTTCTTGCTGGTAATTTTATATAGCAGATTGAGAAAGCTACTCTATGCTACTATAGACTATACACCAATAATTTTGATAATGAGTTCTAGGATGTATTTTTCTTCTTGTATCTTTTTCTTCCCGCTATGATACTAGTAATTTATAAGGGATCTGTGTAATTTGAATGTATTTGAATAACTTTAGCTCTACTATTTGATTTGACCCAAAGAAGCCAAGACGACATAAGTATTCCCATGTGTCTTAGAAGCCCAAAGTCAATGAGATGAAACCCAACATCAAGAAATTGAAGCAAAGTTACTTGTGGATAAAGAAAGCATTAGGTAGTTTGGCTATAGCATAATAATTAGATTTTCTGGCTTTCAAAATTTTGGATTGCAATCACAGCAAACTTTGTTATTTTTACAGTTTTCAGTACAAAAAGGAGTTTATATAGAAACAATAAAGTTGGCATTTGAGTACCTTTAAAAAACAAAGTTAAAAAGAAAGACAAGCTTTTATTTCCTGCTACAACTACTGAAGATGCAAAAAAGGTAAGGGGCATTAGTTAGCAACCAGTGTCTATTATTCCTCTTTCTGCTGTCATTGTTGAAAGATGAAAGTTCATGCAAGCAGGCTCCATTCTTGGAAATGACCTAATTATCATATTTAGTTGAATGTAAAAACCCTAGTTTTGCTGATGAATCTGAAACATCACAGCCAATCACTTTGCCTTCCCATTTTCCTGTCTAACATCAACTGATTAAGATTGGGAGTATCTTCTGTTTGTTAAATGAAGCACAATTCTTCTGGATGATATCTTTATATTTTATTTTTTTGTTGTGATAAAATATATAATACCTAAAATGTACCTTTTTAACCATTTTTAAGTTTACAATTCAGTGGCATTAAGTACTTTCACATTGTTCTGCAACCATCACCACTATCTAGCTTCAGAACTTTGTCAACATCACGAAAAGAAACTCCCTATCTATTAAACAATATGTCCCATTTCCCTTCCCCCCAGACCCTGACAATCACCATTCTACTTTCTGCTTCTGTGACTTTGCCTATTGTAAGTACCTCACATGAATGGAATCATATAGTATTTGTCCTTTTGTGACTGGCTTATTTCACTTAGCACAATGTCATCAAGGTTCACGCATGTCATAGCGTGTATCTGAATTACCTTCCTTTTTTAAGACGGAATAATATTCCACATTATATGTACATACCATATTTCATTTATCCATTCATCTGTCAATGGACACTTGGCATGCTTCCACCCCTTGGCTAGTCTGAATAGTGCTGTTCTGAACATGGCTTTGCAAATATCTGTTCTAGCCCTCATTTTCAATTCCTTTGGGCATCTACCCAGATGTGGGATTGCTGGATCATATGGTAATTATATGTTTTAGTTTTTGAGAACATGCCATACCATTTTCCATAGCAGCTGCAGCATTCCCACAGCAATGCACAAAGGTTCCAATTTCTCTACATCCTCACTAATGTTGCAGAACTTTATCCTTAGTTCAGCTAAAACCAGGCTCTTTCACACGACCAGGAAAGATTATGCTTGCGGACATATACAAGAGTAAGGAAAACGGAATTTATTGGGCAAAAAGGAAAAAGGCAAAATAATTCTTAGCAAAGAGATAGAGAGTCCTGCTAGCAGATTTACTGCCTCACAGATTGAATCCCAGGTCACCACACAGGAACAGGAGAGGCCAGGCTCCTCCCCACTGCAAACGCCATGAACTTCCCGAGGCTCCACCCCGTCCTCCCAGTGTGCAGGTGGGCATTATTCAGACAGAATCAGTCAGGAAATGGCAGGCTTCATCCAGAACCAGCAGTCTGGTTTTTCAGCCTTCAGGCTGCTTTAGGCTCAAGGGCGGGGTTTTGCCAGGGGACTTTTGGCTGCCTCCTGTCTCTATCACTAAGACATATTTACTGTTTCTATTTTATTTTATTTTATTTTTTTGAAGACAGTCTTACTCTGTTGCCCAGGTTGGAGTGCAGTAGCACAATTATGGCTTACTGCAGCCTCAGCCTTCTGGGCTCAAGCAATTCTCCCACCTCAGCCTCCCAAGTAGCTGGGACTACAAGTGTGCACCACCACACTCAGCTAATTTAAAATTTTTTTTCTAGAGACAGGGTCTCACTATGTTGCTCAGACTGGTTTTGAACCCCTGGGCTCGTGAGCCCCCTGCCTCTGCCTCCCAGAGTGCTGAGATTATAGGTGTGACCCAGCATGTCTGAACTTTAAAAAAAAAAAATAATAATAGTCATCATAATGGGTATAAGGTGGTATTTCCTTATGGCTTTGATTTGCATTTCCCTAGTAATTAGTGATGTTGAGCATGTTTAAATGTACTTATTGGTCATTTGCATATCTTCTTTGGATAAATGTTTGTTTAGATCTTTTGTCCATTTTTAAATTAGGTTATTTGTTTTGTTGTTGTTGAGGTGTAAGAGTTCTTTATATATTCTGGGTATTAATCTCCTATAATATTTATAATTTGCAAATATTTTTTCTTATTCTGTGGATGGCCTTCCTACTCTGTGGATAATGCCTTTTATGCACAGAAGTTTTTAATTTTAATGGAGTCCAATCTATGTATTTTTTCTGGAAGATTTATCTTATTTTATTTTAAGACAGAGACCTCAGCTCACTGCAACCTCCGCCTCCCAGGTTCCAGCGATTTTCCTGCCTCAGCCTCCCGAGTAGCTGGGATTACAGGCATGCACCACCACGCCCAGCTAATTTTTGTATTTTTAGTAGAGACGGGGTTTCACCATGTTGGCCAGGCTGGTCTTGAACTCCTGATCTCAAGTGATCTGCCTGCCTCAGCCTTCCAAAGTGCTGGGATTACAGGCGTGAGCCACCATGCCCGGCCAAAGATATCTTTTAATGTAGGCTTTGCACGGCTAAAATTTTTGAAGAGCAAGGCTCAGATTGGATGTGGTTTTGGTTGTGGTGGATTTTTATTCTATTCAATTTACAGCAGAGCAAAAAGAATAAAGGCTTAGGTTTCATAACTCACAAAAGTACACTAACTGATTCATATACTTTGGATGATTCCATCATATGTCCAGCACTGAAATTTTTCCTCACGGCAATTGAGGGATACAGGTCTCCCTGCCTCCTCTCCAGTCTATCGGATGCTCTAGCACCTTGCCGGGAGGCACCAGAAGGGAGTCAGATGAAAGTTACTCTTTCACTTGTAGGTCACAGTGTATTAGTCTGTTCTTGCATTTCTATAAAGAAATACCTGAGGCTGGGTAATTTATAAAGAAAAGAGGTTTAATTGGCTCATGTCTCCTCAGGCTGTACAGGAAGCATGGATGCATCTGTTTCTGGGGAGGCCTCAGGGAGCTTTTATTCATGGTGGAAGGGAAAGCAGGAGTAGACATCTTACATGGAAGGGGCGAGAGACAGGGAGAGAGAGAGAAAAGAGAGATAGAGACGGGGGGTGTGTCAGACACTTTTAAACAACCAGATCTCATGAAAACTCACTATTGGGATGACAGCAGGAAGCAGGATGGTGTTAAACCATGAGTAACCACCCCCATGATGCAATCACCTTCCACCAGGCCCCGCCTCCAGCATTGGGAATTACATTTCAGCATGAGATTTGGGCAGGGACACAAATCCAAACCATATCACACAGTAACCCAACTCATTTTCTTAAGCAAAGACAAACTTAAAAATGCGGAAAACATTTAAATTCTGCTCAGAATTAATTAGCTCCTATAACTGAAAGAGAGAGCGGTATCCTGGCTTCAGGTATGGGTGGCTCCAGGTTTGCAAACAATGTCCCAGCTCTGCTCTTCTTGGGTAGGCACCATTTTTAGTTAGTACTTCTCTTTTTTTTTTTTTTTTTTTTTTTTTTTTTTTTTTTTTTGAGACAGAGTCTCTCTCTGTCACCTAGGCTGGGGTGCAGTGGCGTGATCGCAGCTCACTGCAAGCTCTGCCTCCCAGGTTCATGCCATTCTCCTGCCTCAGCCTCCCGAGTAGCTGGGACTACAGGCGTGTGCCACCATGCCTGGCTAATTTTTTGTGTTTTTTAGTAGAGACGGGGTTTCACCGTGTTAGCTAGGATGGTCTCGATCTCCTGACTTCGTGATCCACCCACCTTGGCCTCCCAAAGTGCTGGGATTACAGGCGTGAGCCACCGTGCCTGGACAGTACTTCTCTTTATGATAACAAAATGATGCCTGTTGGCTCTTAAATTATTTCTTACCTTCTCAGCAGCTCCAAGCAGAAAATAAGTTCTCTTTTCCTTATAGTTCTAAGAAAGTCCTTGTGTGATCTTTTATCTTAAAACTGACTACATTGTTGGCCCCACGGATGAGTAAACATCGGTGGGTCAGCTGAAGTGCTTTCTTTGTTGGGGAGACACGTTCTCTGATGAACAACTATGGTCAATATTGACACCTGTTACACTATGAATGTATTTCTTCCCATCATTAACTTGCTTCAGCTCTTACATGGAGGAACTACTCATACTGATGGTACACTATTCAGGGCTGCATGAAGATGCACCTGCTCCCAAGATGCGAGGGACCAGTGGGCTAAGAGTAGCAGAAAGAAAATCCATAGAAATATTCTGTTTTGGAAACCAACATTTAGGCGTACATCACTGCCTCATGTAGTATTTCAAAGTAAATAGAATCAGTTCACTAATCACCCAATTCTGCTTGTTTTTAAAAAATATAAACACCAGCTAGACTGAAGACTTGAATAGGACTGAGTGTATGTGCATATAACATAAGGAGAAAAGCTGTGAGTATAAGAAAAATGCCTATCTTATTTTCTGACACCTGTCCAAACAAGCAGAGGAAGGTGAAGACAGAAGACCATTTCGGCATATTAAATATGAGAAAGAAATAAAAATACTCTGGGGCCTGTGAGCCAATGATCTATCCTCTGACATAACTGTTATTTCTATAAAGTACAATTTTGAAGCTCCTTGACAGCTGAAAGCTGAAAAATTACTTGTTTATCTTTTTCACTCCTCCTTAAATGCCAAGTTTACATTTTACTCTTCGTACCACTATGTTACTTTCTACCTATTCTGCAGGCAGTCAATTTAAAATATGATGTATTTGGCTGGGTGCAGCGGCTCACATGTAATCCCAGCACTTTGGGAGGCTAAGGTGGGCGGATCACCCAAGGTCAGGATTAGAGACTAGCCTGGCCAACAGGGTGAAACCCCATTTCTACGAAAAATACAAAAATTAGCTGGGCATGGTGGCAGGCACCTGTAATCCCGACCACTTGGGAGGCTGAGGCTGGAGAATCACTTGAACCCAGGAGACAGAGGTTGTAGTGAGCCAAGATCGTACCACTGCACTCCAGCTTGGGTGACAGAGCAAGATCATGTCTCAAAATAATAATAATGATCATAATAATAATAATAATAATAATAATAATAATGAAAAGATTTATTTGCCTCCTTATGAAAGAAAATTTTAAAATAAAATAAAATGTAACATATTCCCACCCCAGGACCTTTGTACTTCTTGTTCCCGCCACCTGGAACACTCTTTCCCTAGAGAGCTATATAGCTCACTCCTCCACTTCATTCAGGTCTCTGTTCAATTGCCACCTCATTATAGGGGCTTTTCCAATCACCCTATCTAAAATAGTCTCCTCCAACCCCATCACTCTCTCTCTACCTTTTCTTACAACACTCATTCCTACCTGATATTTTATACATTAACTTATTTTTATCTATTGTCCCCAATAGACTGTAAGTACTACAAGGGCAAAGACATTGCTTTGTATCCAGGCACTGCTTTATCTCCAGCACACAGAACACTGCCTTGTACATAGTAAGTGTTCAATGTATAGTATACAGTGAATATATCTCAATCTTTTTTTCATTGCTACAGACAAGACAGCATTGTTCCCATGCAAGGGCACACTCCCACAGGGATAAACACATCATGGCAAAGCTTAAAATTAATTTTCTGGCAGTACAACCAATGGTGGATTTTGTTTTAGTTGGAAATGGAGGGTGGAACTCAAAAGCATTTTACAATTATGTCAATGATAAAGATCACTTATTTAAAGATCCCAAAGCTCTTATAAGGGAAAAAATAGAATTATGTCTTACAAGACAACACAGCAAATCAAATTTAAAACTTTTAAATATATATTTTTTATATATATATACACTTTTTTTTTTTTTTGAGATGGAGTCTCGCTGTGTCGCGCAGGCTAGAATGCAATGATGCGATCTTGGCTCACTACAGCCTCCGCCTCCCAGGTTCAAGTGATTCTCCTGCCTCAGCCTCCTGAGTAGCTGGGACTACAGGCGCCTGCCACCACGCCTGGCTAACTTTTGTATTTTCAGTAGAGACGGGGTTTCACCATGTTGGCCAGGCTGGTCTTGAACTCCTGACCTCAGGTGATCCACCCACCTCGGGCCTCCCAAAGTGCTGGAATTACAGGTGTGAGCCACCGCCCCAGGCTCGCATTTTTTAATTTATTCATTCAGTGCCCATCACATGGATCCTGTCAACCTTCAGTGGACCATGGGCATACACTTTGGGAAACGCTGCCATAAAACAAATACCTGATTAAGTATTCATTTTAGTTCCCAGTATGTGCCTGATACAGTTCACTGCTTATGAAAGGAATATAAAAATATGAACAGGCCCTTGAGGAGCTTATAACCGAGTAGATACTCAATAAATATTTAGAGAGATCAAATTTTAGAGATCAAAGCAATGTATATGTCTAGTATCATTAGAAAGAATGAAAACACTGGCCAGGTGTGGTGACTCATGTCTGTATTCCTAGCACTTTGGGAGGCTGAGGCGGGTGGATTGCTTGAGCTCAGTAGTTTGAGACCAGCCTAGGCAACATGGTAAAACTCTGTTAAAAAAAAAAGAAAGAACAAAAGGAAGGAAGGAAGGAAAGAAGGAGAGAGGGAGAGAGGGAGGGAAGGAAGGAGGGAGGGAGGGAGGGAAGGAGAGGGGAGGGGAGAGGAGGGAGGGAGGGGTAGGGGAGGGCAGGAAGGGATGGAGGGAGAAAAGGAAGGAAGGAAGGAAGGAAGGAAGGAAGGAAGGAAAACACCTTTGTCCAGTGTTGAGAATAAATGCAATACTTCCAACTCTGTGGTCTCAAGATTTGTTTTGCTGTATCTAATGCGGATGACCTTTATCAGCAAGACACCCATTAACACATAGAAGATAAGTTGCAGTGTGAATAGTGCCTTGAGACTGTGGCAATAAAACTGGAGCCACGCCTGAGCTTGCAGTTTATTTGGCTGCACATGGCCATGGAAAGTGGGCATGAACCATCATTGTATGATATACTCAAGGCTCAGGAATATGTATACAGGTTATTAAGTCAAAGTAGCTGTAAAACACTGCACGAGAGTTGATTCAGTCTGTTAAATATTTTACACCTCTTACAAAAATATCTACCCTAAAAGAAAATTAGATACAGTGAATAATTCACAACATAAATGCTCTTGTGTGGGCAGGAGTTGGGTGGTATTTGTTTTTATGAGGTGAAATCTGCAGTTATAACATAGACTTCTTCCTAGAATGGCAAACAGGATTCTAAACTGGCAACAGGCAGCTGCAGGCCTCATGTGAATTTACAGGTTGCCTAGTAGTGCTACTGAAAAATAGATTGTGTGGTAGGAGGTTTTCTCATAACTTTTTTCTTTGTCATTGCTTTTCTTCTTCTTTTCCCTGTGCAGGCTGTAAACAGATTGTAAAATGTGTGACACCCCAGAATCTGAGAAAAAATACAAAGCTACTTTTAGTGTCCTTCACCATAGCCTACAAGTTCTCTTTCCTTCCTCCCTTCCTCCCTTCCCCCACCCTCCCTCCCTCCTCCCTCCCTTCCTTCTTTCCTGCCTTCCTTCCTTCCCTCCTTCCTTTTTTTGAGACAGGGTCTTGCTATGTTGCCCAGGCTGTTCTCAAACTCCTGGACCCAAGTGATCCTCCAGCCCTAGCCGCCCAAAGTGCTAGGATTACAGGCGTGAGCCACCAGCACCAGGCTGCTCTTGCTTTTCTACCCAAAACTGCTGGACACATGCACTTGATACCTATGACTTCATCTACTTTCAGACAGCCATGAGGTGTAGGGAGCTAGGGAATGAAGGTGGGGCCCGATGAATGAGTATATCCATCATGTTTTTAATTTTAGATATCTTTTGGTATTTCAACATTTTGGGGAATTTACAGACCCCAGAAGAGACCACCCCTCCCAGGGCTAGCTAATTCCTAAGGATAATAACTTGCCTATAAGCATGCCTTTCACACACAAACCAACCAAACTCAAGCCCATATTCACCAACCACCTCCTTATCTGTCTCTCACACGCTAGCCAATATTTCCCCTGAGCTAAATTATCTCAGGGCCAGGTATTAGGCAACCACAGACCACCTAGGTAAACCAAAGCCTGCTGGGATTATTCAAACTAGGCAAAGCTGAACTGTTTGCCCTGCCTTACCTTTCCTGCAGAAACAAGGCTCTAGCCTAAGTGTTCCCCTCGCTCCTTTATCCCTCTTGACAGAATCTGCATGATGTGGTGTTTCTCCTCTCAGAAGAGCAAGTAATAAATTCTACTTTCAATAGCATCGGCCTCTCCTTGTCGTCACTCAGTCCATACCTCCATAAGTTAAAATCTCACAGATGCAAATGGAGAAAATGGACTTTAGTAGCCGTTTTTAGGAACAAGGCAGCTTGGCTTCAAATCTTGCTCAGAGACAAACTACTTTCCCCAAGGCATCATCAGTGACTGTAACACACACCTAGTCACCTAGTGTAGGATGGGAGCCAGGCATTCTCTCTGCATGGCTTCCTACTTCCCATGTGACATAAGGTTGCATGGCCATGCGCACTCCTGTGTTGACTTTCTATAGCAACATTAAGGTCCAGAAAATTTGTGTGGCCTCCTGAAGAAAGTAGGAATGCAGATCTGTAGAGGGAGTGTAAAGGTAGAGAGCCCTGCTCTTCTGATTCTTACACAGAGCCACTGGAACAATTATAATGAGCATGGCTGTAAACATTTATTTACTGAGTGCCTCTCTCTGTGCTTCATGTTTTACATGCATCGTCTCGGTAAACCCTTGCAACAAGGCCATTAGGTAAGTCCTATTATTATTCCATTTTAGAAATGGGAATTTAGTGTTAAAGACACTGGTCATATAGCTGGTAACTGGCATCTTGGGACTTGACAGACTAACTCTAAATTCATAGCCCACACTCTAAATCCCTGCTCTATATCATCTGTGCAAGCTGAATGAGGCTACCTCTCCCTCATGAGACAGAATTCAAGAGTCCAGTTCCCTTTGTGAATGAAACATCAGTCTGAAAACCTCACCTCCTAGTTGGGCACCTTTAATTGGCTGATGGATGGTACCATGTCTCCTTCCAAACCAAACATATTTTTGGTAGGTTTTCAGAAGCAAGATCAGCTCCAGGCAACACTGTGAAATAGGCAACCCTCTTGGTTTCTGGTGACTGAAACCAAGTGCCCTCACTACCTCTGCAGATGACCCAGATCACTCTACTCCCAATACCGTCCTCTGTGGTCTGTGCCTTAGGCCCCAAATTCATTCTCTGCCTTCCTAAACTTATCAGAATTCTCATTCCACTTTTTTGAAATCCATTAAGGGCTCTGGATTCAAATGAACCTGGTTTCTAATTCCAGTTGTACAGCTTTTAGCTGTATCACCTTGAGACCCAATTTCCTTATTTGTAACACTGTCACAATAACATAGACTTTCTCAGTTTTTTTAAATAAGAATAAAATGTGGCATATCCAGTGTGTTGTCTCAAGATCAATTCCTAACACATGGTGCTCCATAACGATAGTTCAGCCATGAGGAATATTTCCCCAATTTTCATATATGCTATTTAAACAAAAAGTAATAACACTGGCTTCCAGAACCACAAAAGTCAGACTCTTTCCATTGTAGACATACATCACAAATACGTCTTGATAGACCAACCAGGAAAGTAAGCACTGGCCTAGCACATTTGCTGGGAATTCAAGTGATATGGTTTGGCTGTGTCCTCGCCCAAATTTCATCTTGAATTGTAGCTCCCATAATTCCCATGTGTCATGGGAGGGACCCAGTGGGAGGTAATTGAATCATGGGGGCGGGTCTTTCCCATGCTGTTCTCGTGATAGTGAATAAGTCTCATGAGATTTGATGGTTTTATAAAGGCGAGTTCCCCTGCACACACTGTCTTGCCTGCCACCATGTAAGATATGCCTTTGCTCCTACTTCACCTTCTGCCATGACTGTGAGGCCTCCCCAGCCATGTGGAACTGTGAGTCCCTTAAACCTCTTTCCTTTATAAATTACCCAGTCTTGGGTATGGCTTTATTAGCAGTGTGAGAACAGACTAATACACATAGGAAGTTCTGTTAAAACTAGACAGTAGAATAAATGAAAATTAAGCAATTAATCTAATAAGAGATGTAAGAGAATGCAGTCTACTTTACAATTTTGTCAAATGTTTGGAGCTCTCATGTCATAAAATTCTAAAAGGAGAATTTTGTAAAAAATTCATCACGGAAAAAGCACTAAATCAAGCATCATAAGACAAGCATCCTCATCACTGCTCTGCCACTTATTGGCCATATGACCTTGGATATATCACTTGACCTCTATGGATGGCAATTTCCTTCTCTGTAAAATGAGAATGTTGGACCAGATAATCCCAAGATCTTTTCCACTCTTGGGATTCCACACTTGTACCATTCTTTGTGTCAATGACTCCGCCATTATCCCTCTCCTTGTTCTCTGGAGATTTTGTTGCCAAAATAATTAGTGTTGCCCCCGAGTAACATCACGTAGCAAAGTCCAGTCACGCACAGGAATTCTAGGCACTGTGACTGTGAATTCTAATCCCTCTTTGGTCATGCCATCATTGAATGACCTTGGGCAGGCACCTAACTTCAGCTAACTGCCTCACCAGCCCTCCAGGGATTTGCCCGATAAATTTCCAACTCCTTACTCTCCACAAGCTGCCCTCCAAAATGCCTTTACAATGCTTAACTTGGGACGACCCATGACAAATCATGAAATTAGGCTTTTTCTCTGAATAATTCTCAATCATAGTATGTTTCTGCCTCAAACATAAAAGCCTTCTTTTCTTCCTGTTAAAATCATAACCGTCTTTCAAGGGAGGTGAAATACAAGTGAAAACTTAAAAGGCTGAAAAATTTGTCAAATCTATGGCAAACTCAAGTCTGGGTAGAAGAACTGATACACATTGTATAATAGAACCACCATGATTTCATTAGGCTAGAACAAAGGGTGGAAACTAAGGAGAAATACAAGCCCTCAGCAGGTATTTTTGAGCAGATGTGTCTTATAATAGGATTGGCACTACAGTCTCTGACCTAAATTTAATGGAAAATAAGTCCAATATTTCTATTAATAATAATAATATAATAGCTGTCATTTGTTGTGCAAATATTGAGTTAGGCATTCTGCTAAGGGATTTACATGCTGTACCTATTAGAATGCTTTCAGCTGCAAGTAAGAGTACCTAACTATAAGGGGCTTGGTGGTTTCCTGTCTCACATTGGCTGAGGAGGAGTTGGTCCCAGGGTTGGCTAATTGAGCAGCATGACACCAGGAAGCATCCATCCTCCAACTCTGCTATTTTCCATGTGTGGGTAACATCACCCCTTGTGGTTGCATAATGGCTGCAATGATTCCAGGTGCCACACAGATATTTCAACATCTACCAAAGCACACCTCCCACATATCTCTTTATATTGTTTAGGAAAACTGTACCCAAAAACTTCCTACAAATTTCCCCTGGCATCTCATTGTCCAGGATTAAATCACATTACCCATACCTAAACCAATCAACGACAAAGGAAATGGGACTGCCAATATCATCTTAGATCAATCATGATTCACCTCTGGTTCACCTTCCTTGAACATATGGTATGGTGACCACCCTACCCAAACAAAACTGAGCCCCACTGGCAAAGAAGGGGAGGGTGAGCTGGAAATTGGCAGTTGGGTAGATAACAGTGTCCACTACACACAAATTATTATTTCAACAAATACCCTCTGAGGAATTATTATCTTCATTTTGTAGATGAGGAAATTGAAACTCAGAGAAGTCAAGTAAATTGCCCATGGTCACACAGCTAGAAGTTGAGAAATTCTGTGTTCTTAACCACCATATTGATAGTTCTGAAGTTTCAGTGTATGCAAGAAACATTAGAGAGTTTAGTACAAACATAGATTCTCAACTCAACTCCACACCCAGGGATTCTGATTCAACAGTCTAGGAGAGGAGCCCTCAGTCTTCATTTTCAACAAATAATTTCAGTTAATTTGGATACAGGTGGTCTATGAACCACATTTTGAGAGAATAGGATTGGCTATTACTTGGACAGAAGTCCGACTTAAAACAAAAACAAGGCCAGGCATGGTGGCTCATGCCTGTAATCCCAGCACTTTGGGAAGCCAAGGCAGGCAGATCATGAAGTCAGGAGATCGAGACCATCCTGGCCAACATGGTGAAACCCCGTCTCTACTAAAAATACAAAAATTAGTTGGGTATGGTGGCGCGCGCCTGTAGTCCCAGCCACTCGGGAGGCTGAGGCAGGAGAATGGCGTGAACGTGGGAGGCGGAGGTTGCGGTGAGCCACCGCACAGTCTGAACAACAGAGTGAGACTCTGTCTCAAAAAAAAAAAAAAAAAAAAAAAGAGCAAAAAAGCCCCCTGATTTTCTGGAAGTCCCAGACTCACTATCTACAAAAGCCATCCATTGGTTTTAAGTACCACCACAGAAACATCTCATCCCAGTCCCTCTATAGTCCGTACAGGTCAGCCCCTATATAGTGTCAAAATCTTGCTCCCTAATTTAAGAAGGTTATAGATAAAACTTTCAGATGAGGGGAATGAGCTCCATGAGAGATCTAACAGGTCATCTAAGTAACCACTGAAGAATGTGGGAAGATTTACGGTTGAGGACAGTCAATTCTTGTGGGTAGGGATGAGAGAAAGCCATCATCACCCTTTAAATATTGACTAGGATATTACGTGTAAAGGACACTCAGAGGTAGGATCAATGATAAGAAATTATGAGGCAGCTCATTTTGTTTTACTACATGGGAGAACAGACTAATAATTAACTTGGTCAACAATGGTAAAGGCTCTCCACCTCACAAAACACTCCGAATGCATTCCAGCAGAGGCTGGCAGACCCTGTGCCTGTCACCAATGTTGTAGAAGGGAGTCCTCCATTGAAAGGAAGCATTGTGCAGATGACTTCTACAATATGCTGTGATCCTTCAACCACATCCTCTGCAAACTGATTTGTATTCTTTTTTCACTATAGTCATTTCTGCTGAATACCTTGGGGTACCATTTAATTTCGAATGCATTAATGTCCTATTTTCCCAAATTGATAGAATATGTCTGACTCTTCTTTGTGTCTTCATGGTACCTAGCTCAAAACTATGCTCATCATAGGTACTTAATAAATTGTTGGTAAATGTAAAAGGATGGCGTAGAATGGCAGGTAAGCACATCCAGATGATGGGTAGAAGATAACTGTTAGTACTTCTGCCCTGTTTACCACCATTCTTCCCTCTCTGGACAAGGGGCATAGAGGCTATATTTGTAATATGCACCCTCCTTGCTGGTCATTATTGATTGGGTCAGAAATTAACATGTGATTCAAGCTAGGGCCATAAGACTGGCACTAAGATATTAAGACAATCTTTTAAGGTGGCTATAATTGTAACATGTGAGCTAAGAAGCATGATCTACTGAAAAAGAATGAGGCAGATGACAGACAAAGACTGAGCTCCCTGGCTTTCCGTCTCCTGGGTCCCCATCCCTTCCTGAGCCTCATGTATAAGTGTGCCTTTGGTCTCTGAGATGAACCCCTCTGTCTTTGTAAAATTTTTCCTCCCTCCTTTCCTTTCTTCTTTTAGATTTTATTGAAGTTGGTTTTAGTTCATCTCAATCAGAATATTTAATCCAAAGAAATTTGTTCCTGAGTTTGCTGTTGAGGCCACTGATGCAAATAACTCATGCTCTTAGAATTCCAAGAAAATCCAGGATTTGGGGGACCCCAGTGACTATAGAGCATTTAGACCTTTGCATGTTACCAGATATTTTAGAAGGTTCGAGACTGGTTCTACTGCAGGCTGATTTTCTTACCACTCCAAACCCTAACCTGCAGGGGCATCAAAGCTCTTATGAAGGCTCCACCATCAGACCACAGGTCTCCTTATAACGAAGATCCCATCCCCTGCAGAAGATATTTTGAGGTAGGAACTAACCTCTAGTGCAATGAGGCAAGGCCAGCCCAAATAACAGATGGGAATATTTAGAGGTATCTAGAACTCTGTTATGCTACAAAGTGTTTCTCCGTACAACATCTTGGGTCTACATAAGGCTGTATCCCTGTAAGATGCAAATCATCTTTCAAAATCACATTTATCAGTGAGTAGTCAGTCACATGAACCTTTGTACTTCAGTTTTGTGGCAAAACTGTTTCCCAATATGCCTGTGTTTTTCTTAATCTGTGCCCCATGATGTTAAGCAGAGCATGTGGCCTGTCACTTTGACATACTTAAACAGGCTGTGAACAAATCCAGCTGATGCTTTTCCAAAACCCATTTCAATCTTGGCTGCAAGGGCATCCCTGGCTGTGAGGGGTAGGTAGAAACAGATAGTCCAGGAGTAGGCAAGGAAATCATTGAGAAATCCATGTTTTTCTCTCCTGCAATTAGGATATCTCTTATGTTGGCTAAAGATGGCAAATCATTAATACATGGGAGATAAGAAAGAACCAATCCTTTCCCCTTTCATTCTTATTCCTTAGAGTTCTGATGATCATACTTTGCCTAGGACATTCGGAGGCCCCTGCCATAGTCCTTTCAACAGCCCTTACTGCTTTTTGATCCTTTTGTTTTTCCCCAGGCATAACTGCCACTTGTGCTGAGTTCCCTTAGGAAAGGAATCACGTTTCAACAAGGTCCTCACGTTGTAGAATGAAATCTCTCTGACTCATTGTATAAAGATGCAAAACCCTAAATTCTCTTAATTAAAAAAGTAGAACCAGGGAAGCCAACTCAACTTCTTGCTCTGAATCTGAACAGAAGTGCTGTTTGGTGAAAGCAGCTCCTCAGATGTGTGACCAGTTCGGCATCCACAGACAGTAATGAGGAATAACTTTAATAACCAATATTCTATAAGGATAGGGACTGTCATCAGAAGAGACATCAATAATCTTCTCTTGGCAAATGAACAAACAAAAATCACTCCCATTTTTTCACTGATGCTTGAAATTTCTTTAACAGGAATTAAATATTTCTGGAGAGGCTATATGTAATTTTGGCTAAAAGTTTAGGTATTTACTTGTTATTGCAACTAGACAATAAGTATCAAAATTTTTCAAAATATGCATACCTTTCGACCTCACAATTCCACTTCCAGAAATTTATTTCTAGTAAATAATCTGAAAGTTGTACAAAAAAGTCTGTACGTGAAGCTTCATTATAGCTTTTTAAAAACTTCTTATAATGCAAATTTCAAACATACGCAAAATTAAAGAGGATAATATGATGAACCACTGTGTATGTACCACCCAGCTTTATCAGTTATCCACATTTTACCCAGCTCCTGTTTTATTTATTCTCCACCATTCTTTTTCATTGCTATTTTTGCTGGAATGTTTTAAATGCAATTCCAGCCATCTGGCATTAGTCTTTTAAATATTTTAGTTGTAATATTTTTAAAATAAGAATTTTTTTGGATCTTAATATTACCTGGTATCTTTCTTTCACCATCCAAGTTAGCAATAATTTCTGAATATCCTCCAATACACATTCATGTGCAATTGCAGAATGTCAAAAATGTCTTTTTACAATTTGTTTAAATCTGGATCCAAAAATTTTCACAGGTTGGATTTAGTTGATAGTTCTCTTAAGTCTCTGTAACCTATGACATTGTCTCCACTTTTTATTATGCCATTTATTTGTTGAAAAATTAAGGTCATTTTGTCCTGTAGAATTTCTCATATTCTGGATTTGGTCAATTGTCTCCCTCTTGTATCATTTAATCATTTTTTTTTCCCCTGTAAACTGGCAATTAGAGCCTGAGGCTCAATTGAATCCAGGTTCTCTTTCTTTCTTTTTTGGGTAAGAATACTTTGTAGATGGCTCTGTGTACTTCGTATTACATCACATCAATAGGCGCATCAGGCTGTTCATCCCATTTTTAGTGGTGTGTACATCAATTAGCAGATTCAAGTGCTCTCAGCCTAATCCCTCCATTATATACCTTTTCATCAATTTTTCGCCTAATGGTTTTAGCAGTTATTGATGTTCGTTGCCTAGATCCATTATCTCATTAGAGATTTTAAAGTGTTGATGTTGTAATTTTTTAATACCTTATTGTTACATTAGCTCTTCCTTCTGTAATGAAGCTTTTGAACCTCAGCTTTTTATTTTTTAAGAAAATGTCAGTTATCAAATAGTAAACACCTATAACCTTTGCCTAGATTCACCAATTGCTAACATTTTGCTACATTTGCTTTATCATTCTCGTTATTTATACTTATTTTTTGCTGTTTCATTCAAATTAGTTTACAGACATTATGGCAAGCTTTAAATATTTCAGCTTGTGTCTTCTAATAACGATGACATTCTCCTCATAACCATAGTTCCACACTCAATAAATTTAGCATTGATTCAATATTATCTAATAAAGATTTTTTTAATTGCCAATTGTCACCAAAATGATCATATATATATATATATATATATATATATATATATATACTTTTAAAATCCAGAATCCTTCAAAGGTACATGTGCTACAGTGGTATCATGTCCAGTAATTTTCTACTTCCATCTTCTTTCTACATTTATTAGTTGGCATTCTTTTGTAAAGAAGAGCTTTCTCTTTTCCCCCATTGCCATCATTATTTTTTAGATGCTCATATTGACTCAAATTTGTCCAATGGGAGCAACCATAACCTGGTTACTGCATCATTTTGACCCAGTCCCATTGGTCTTTGAGCATTTCCTTACTTTCTGGCACACGTGATTCTAGGCTCACCTTACACTTTCCCAGTCTCACACCTAGAATCAGCAGTTTCTCCAAACTTCCCTGGTTCTTTTCAATGAAAAGTGCTGTTTAGAAACCAAGATTTGGCTGCTAGATATGCTCATTGCTAGTGGTATATAATTGTTTTTAGACCCTGTCAGTGCACAGAGCTAAGAAATATATCTTTCAAGAAACATGAGTTCATACTGATACCTCTTATTCAAATCCTATATCATAGAGAAATCTTCCTCCATTCTCCCTTTTTATATTTTATCTTCTCCCACAGTAAGAACCCTCATTTCCAAAAAAATTAAGTGTTTTTTTGTTTGCTATATGCTTTAAAATGCACAAAATATTCTTAGTATTACTTAGCAATAGTATTGTACCACCACAAAAAACAAATAAAATTAAATATTTCTTTAAAGTTCTTTCTCTTCATAAAATATATTTTATTAAGGTGTATTAAAAACTTATTTGAGGCTGGGGATGGTGTCTCATGCCTGTAATCTCAGCACTTTGGGAGGCCAAGGCAGGCAGATCACTTGAGCCCAGGAATCCAAAACCAGTCTGGCCAATACACCAAAACCCCATCTCTACTAAAAATACAAAAATTAGCTGGGCATGGTGATGCATGCCTGTAACCCCAGCTACTCAGGAGGCTGAGGTGGGAAGATCGCTTGAACCTGGGAGGCAGAGGTTGCAGTTATCTGAGATTGAACCACTGCACTCCGGCCTGGGCAACAAAGAGAGACTCTGTCCCAAAAAAAAAAAAAAATTTGAATTAATTCTGCTTTCTATGTAGGAATACTTGCTGTAGAGTTGGATATATAGTTAGGTTCATTTGTTTCTCTTTATATTCAATTTCAGTGTTGCCCTTTTCATTCTTTTGATTTAATTTTATTTTTTGAACATGTATAATTTTTACATGGTTCAAAAGTCAAAACTACAAGAAGGAAAACTCTAAAAAATAATAACCCTATTCCTATCCTTTATATTCTATTATTGTCCCCAAGCCTCTTTGGTGTCTAGTTTTATGAATTCATAGATTATTTTTGATATGTTTATGCTTGCAAATATAATCAAATATTTCTTCTTTTTTATTACTGTTATATATATTTTGCTATTTAAAAAGATTTATATTTTTAGCATAGTGGTTACCTTTTTACTAATATTTAATTTTTTAAGGGTCATAATCCCTTTTTCTTACATAGACTTCTACAATTGGTTTGTACCTTTAAATGATATCTTCTGTCTGCCACTTACTACCTACATATCAATCAATAGTCTTATTTTACTTCCTCCTTTCCCTTTCTCTTCTTCAATGTTTTCAGTTGTATTATCTCTAATGTATCAGAATGTATAATATATACATATTTTTCTTTCACCTCTGTTCCCATCTTTGTTTAAGTCTTAGAGCTACAGTTAAATATAATCAGCACTCACCATCAGTGCTTTGCTGGTATCTCGTCATTTCCTGGTGGGATACATTTATTGTCTAGTAGATTTCTCAGGATGGAATCATGATTATGTGTATTCTCACTCTTGTATGTTTACAACTATTTGCCTATAGCCTTGATATTTGAAGGTCAACTGGGCTAGATAACACAGACTTGTTTTTAAAAGTGGGAATTGAAACAATTCAAGGAATCAACAAAGATTGGTAATATAAATAAATAATGGTCAGTTAAATAATGGAATCCTGTCCATTCAACCATTATACATACTATAAACAGTGTGGAAAAATAGAAAATGATACATAAACTTGCAATGGTCAAATTTGTGCATATGAAGTATAAGGATGCTACAAATGTGTGTGCACATGTATTTAGTAAAAAGAGGGTTGGATATACATGAAAAAGTTAACAGCAATTTTCTCTGGTTAGTAGAATTATTGGTGATCTTTAGCTTCTTTGTGTGCTTTTCTGTATTTTTTAAGTTGTAGCATTTGTGGGATTGGAGAGAATACAATTTTTTTGAAGAGCAAGACAAAGATCTAAAGTTTTCAAGGTTTATTTTTAATGCGCTGGCTTTAATCAATACCACAAGACAGGGTGTACCAAGGAAAGAGCAGTGTGATCTAATTAGCAAGCTCAGGACAGCATAAGCTGGCCTCAGTGCCCTGCCTGCGCTAGGCACTCAATCAGTTGGTGCTCGTGATGATGAAAACTAAAATGAGTCCGTTCCAAGCAAGAACCTTTTGGGGAGTAGAGTTAACTTTCCTGAGTCAAGCTCCTGCCTCCAGGTTTGCACCGAGGATGAAATGAAGTAGTATTATATATCTGTAAAACCCCTGTCACTTCATCCAGGCAGAGAAGATAGATTGTTAGTACCTTATTCGCAAAACTAACAGAAATGTGTTCAGTTTTACTTGTTCTGAAGAATATAAAAGCAATATGGATGAATGGCCAGTAAAAGGAGCCAGAAGCAGCCTATGAGAGTGTTCTAGAAAAACATGAAGGGGACAAGAAAAAGATACGAGGGATAGATGGATAAGGAGGGAGAAAGAGATAGAGAGAGGACAAGATGAAGTTTAGAGCCTATCATTAGAATCTGTAATACTTGGGACTTTGCCTTCCGTTTAAGTAAAATGGAGGAAATAGGTGCCCATACATCCTGACTGTGCTGTCATTATGATAAAAAGAAGTAAATGGAGTGCAGGGTACACTATACACCTGCTTCTTTAAGTAATCCTTGTCAGGTAACTAATCACTGGGATTCCAACGGTTGTTCTTCCAGTGGGGGTGACCGTGAACTGTACCCCAGAGCAACTGAATCAGAATTTGAATGGGAAATGTCAGCCATAGAATTCGTTTAAAAAACATCTCTTCCAATGATTACGATGACTAGCCTGGTTTAAGAACTGCTGGCCCATACATAGGGCTACCATCTATCCCCTCTGCTGGGACAGTCCCAGAGCAAGTATTACTAGCAGCCCTTTCTCTTACAAAAATCTCTCTGCAGGGTATATATTATGCGGTTTCCTATCTGTACCTTGCCTCTGCTATCGGCATTCTCAGTGAAAGTGCGTAGGGATAGCCTTGTACCATTACTTCCAGTCCAGAACTGAACACAAGACATAGAGAAAAATTACCCCACGAACTTAAATTCGCATCAAAGTGTAGACCAAAGTCAGATCCTCCCTGAGAGTGGAATCTGATGTATAGAGAAAACAAAGGCATAACTTTAAGTGGGGGAGAGAGAATGGGAAACCCGAGACATCTCCAAGACAATTGCTTCTGCTACTTCACCATTTGGCTCAAGCCAATTGAGACAGCCAGAAATGAACATGGGTTTGGTTTTATCTGCTGGTTATTTAAGAACTTTTGCTTGTTTCTTCTTTACCTCTTCCCCAGTTTCTGGAAGAGTCAAAATAAGATAATCATTTGGCAGGGATATAACATTGCTCTTCAACTGCTGAGAAACCAATCAATATTCCCCATCTAGCTAATGTGTCATTCAATATTGAGTGTTACCTTGTTCTAGTTTAATCCTGATCTGTTACCTCTAAAATAAGGACATGCAAAGATAAAGATAAAAACTTGGGCACTCTCAAAAATATTCATGTTATAAATATGTAAGGGAAAATATTTCAGGTCACAGTCCTCAGTACATGCCAATACATTCTTGGGGTACCCACTTTCCTGCAGCACCAGACACTTTGGCTTCCTCCTATGCTCTGGACATTTTCATTCTTCCTCTTTTTGCTCATCCTCTTCCTGTATCCCATATTATGGGCCTTTTCCATGGAAAGCCTTTTCAATTAATTCACTTTTAAATTCATATTCACGTTACCAAGGTTACAAATTTTAAAACATGGTTTTCATTACTTTCAATTCAAACTATGACTCTATCTACAAAGCCAGTAAAACAAGAAGATCACCTTCAAAATTTCTCTGACAAGTTTCTAGAAACTCCAGTCGACAGACTAAACTGCTTAAAGAATCAATCTCAGGTACAAATTTAATCAATTAAATAGTCTTAATTTTAAACTGCATTTGTAAGTGTAACATGTTCAGATTCATTTTTACGTGCTTCAAATGCTTGACAGGATGAAGTTATAACCATAACAAGCAAAAACCTCCCTAGCATTTAAAGATCTCTTGTTGCAACTCTGATCAAATAAACTTAAAAATATAAATTGAATTATCTTAACTATTCCAGTTCTATTTACAAACTTATCTTTATAAACATTCACCTTACAAATCCCAAGATTAAAATGTTACAGATTTTATATTGCTATCATAAAGATAACTTTTTAGGGTCAGAACGTGTTGGATTCTTTTGCAATAGCAAACATACTGGCCCTTTTAGAGCAGCTTAATTTGGGCAGATGGAATTCAGCAACCCCTAGCCTAGGCTGGATTCAACTAATCTCTTTACCGCCTGATTGAATTCTTCATTCCTTTCATATTCTTTTTGTCCAGCTCCATCCACAAAAGCCCTCATCTGTCTAAAAACGATCAGCCTTTCTTTGACCCAAAATTTCACCAAATCATAGTCATTTCTTCAAGTTGTGTCTGAAAATCCCTTTGAAATGCACATATACTATCTTGGATGGAGACCGCATCATGGCTTTAATTCTCATAACACCATCAACACCGCACACACATTGGTTTCACTTACTCAACAAGAGGCGCAATGAGGTAACAGACTATTATGAAATGAATTTCAATGTCTTCTAAAAACTTCTTTTTGTTGTTGATATTTGTTTAAAACACCCTGTGGAAAGAACACAGGCCTTTTTGTAAGCAATTTTTGAAAGGCTTGTCTCCTAGGCAGCTACAAACTCAAGACATTGCTAGGAGAAATTCTGTTATATGAAGACAGGGAGAGCTGGAAGGGATCTGATGACCATTTGGTCCCACCCCGTGCTGTAGAAAGAAGAAAACTGAGCTCCAAAGAGCAGGGGCAAAGGAGGGTAAAATGCCTTCACTTCTTCTATGTTCCAATTAGTGTGCAAGTTGAACTTCAGTTGAGATGCACAAAGTGGCACTCAATCCTTTCCCACTCATGCACGTTGCAGACATTGCCATGCTCCTCAAGCTCACTCATCCCCTGGCCCTGAATTCCTAGAAGACTACTCAGCCTTCACCTCCACTGAGTCAGTGGCAGGTATCATACATTCACTCACCACCCCCAAACTTCTAACCCAGCCTCACAAGAACCTAAATACTTTGTGAACAGAAGCTAAATTTCAGTGGACCAAAGGGTGAAAAGGAGATGAATAAGTAGAGACTCTCTTTCCAGAAATCTGGAGAAGGAGCAAGGTTGCACAGCAGCTGAGGGAGGGATGCAGGGTCAAGGGCAGGAGGGAGGCTGGAGAGAGTTGAGCCTATTCAGCTTTTAGAGGGAGACAGAGGGAAGGAATTGAGCCTGTCCACAGAGACATGGAGGAAGGTGAATACATAGGGCAGAGAGGGAATGATTGGCAGGGAAGGAAGAACCTTGAGAAGCGAGAGCAGGCATGGAGTGCACAGGTTGAAGTATTGATTTTGAAGGAAGGAGAGATGCTTCATTCTCCAAAATAGGAGGAAGAAAAGGTGGATATGGGCATAAATACTGCTAAGGATGTGAATGAGAAAACAGTCCAGATGACCATGAGGATGGGGGATAAGCCAGGAGGGAATGTAGACTGTGTGGATAAGGAAGAGTCTAGGATATGGACACCTTCATGAGCTAACTGATGCGGTAGTGGGGGTAAGGGAATGAGTGAGCTGGGAGGACCTAGGAGTTTGAGACTTGGGGATGAGGGAATCCTGAGTGATGACGCAGCAAGGTAGGGCTGTTGAAATCCCGCATGGCAAAGTATAGGCTACGTGAAAACATTGAGGCCAAAACTAAAGATCGGAAGAGTTAGTGCATCAGGAGGACTGTCTTCCTGGACACTGGAGTCACCCAGCTGGCAGTTGGCAGAACATGGGGGAGAGAAAGGTCATGAGCCTGCTGCCAAAATCTTTTTTTTTTTTTTTTTTGAGACAGAGTTTCACTCTTGTCACCCAGGCTGGAGTGCAATGGTGCAATCTCGGCTCACTGCAACCTCTGCTTCCCAGGTTCAAGAGATTCTCATACCTCAGCCTCCCGAGTAGCTGGGACTACAGGTGCACACCACGACGCCCGGCTAATTTTTGTATTTTTAGTAGAGTCTGGGTTTCATCATGTTGGCCAGGCTGGTCTCAAACTCCTGACCTCCAGTGATCCACCCACCTCGGCCTCCGAAAGTGCTGGGATTACAGGCATGAGGCACCATGACCAGCCCCAAATCTCATGTGAATATTGGAGACTGAGAGGCAGATTGACACATGATAGGGATGACATAGGACAAAGTGTGAACCACAAAGCCAATGGAAATTTACATAAGAGAGAAGGAATAGTGACCTGGCAATAGCTTTGGAGAGCAAGAGAGATATTAATTCCTAACTCCCAACCCAGAGGGGCAGAGGGCAGGTGAGCATGAGCCCTCGCCACTTGAGAAGGATAAAAGGGAAGCAGGAACCTTAGGGGAAACTAAGGTTCAGCTGATAGCAGAAGACAGAGGAAACATTTAGGAAAAAATGTTAAGGATATATGAATAGAGTTCCAAAGGGCACAGTTGAATGATGTGGAAGGAAAGGAGAAAGGGCAAGGAGACAAAAAGCATCCCTTTGTAACGGGATAAAGATTAAAGAGGTTTTTATCCAAGGCAATGGCTGAGATTGAGAGAGACAGGAGGCAGGGAGACCTCTGGCCTTAACTGACTAGCTGTGTGACCTTAGGCAAGTTACTTGCCCTCTATGTGCCTCAGTTTCATGACTGTGAAATAAGGATAATACTAATACTTACCTCAGAAGATTGTTGTTGCTATGAAGATTAAATATGTTAATATATGTAATGCACTTAGAAAAATGATCAACACATAGTCAGTTGTGAAGAAGCATTAGTTTTGGAAGGAAAAAGATTCCACTCCGCACTTTCCTTCAAGTGACAGACATTCAATTATATCAAGTCCTGAAGAACACATCCTCATTTCCCATCACTTACACACAGCAAAAGCCCAGCATGCAAAAGAAAAAAAAAACCCAAAAAACAAACCCTATCAGAGTCAGTGATAGATTCAGTTTCTCAGTAATTAACTATTATCTGTTCCTGTACAGAAAGAAAAGAGTGCTTAAAAAGTTGGTTGAAGACAGAAAGAATCTAGAGCTATAAATGTTAAAGATGAAGAGTTAATATCATCAGAGAAACAGAAATCAAATCAAAACCACAAGGATATATCACCTCATGCCCATTAGGATGGCTACTATCAAAAAAGCAGAAAATAACAAGCGTTGGTAAGAACGTGGAGAAATTGTAACCCTTGTTTGCTCTTAGTGAGAAGGTAAAGTGGTGCAGCCACTGTGAAAACAGTATGGCAGTTCCTCAAAAAATTAAAAATAGAACTAGAATGTGATCCAGCAATCCCACTTCTGGGTACATATGCAAAAGAATCGAGAGCAGGGTCTTGAGCAGATATTTGAATACTCAAGGTTATAGCACTACTCACAATAGCCAAGAGGTGGAAACAACCCAAATGTCCATCAGTGGATGAATGGATCAACAAAATGTGGTATATCCGTACAATGGAATAGCATTCAGCCTTAAAAAGGAAGGAGATCCTGACACCTGCTACAATATGAATAAACATTGAGGATTTTATGCGAAGTGAAATAAGTCAGTTGTAAGCAGAAAGATACCGTATGGTGTCCCTTATATGAGGTCATAGGAGGGGCATAGAAACAGAAAGTATAATGGTGGTTACCAGAGGCCTCAAAAAAGAGAAGAAGGAAAGTTGTTTCATGGCTATAGAGTTTCAGATTTGCAAAATGAAAACGTTCTGGAAATCTGTTTCATAATGATGTGAATATACTTAGTACTACTGAAATGTACACTTAAAAATGGTTAAGATGGTAAATTTTATGTGTTTTTATAATAAAGAAAAATGAAAACAAAAAGATCATCTAGTATCTCCCCCCTTCCCCTTTACAGGTGACTGAAGTAAAGCCCAGAGAAGGTAAGCGACTTATCCAAGGTCACACAGTTCACGGAGGCAGAATCAGGACCAGAACCTGGGATTCTGACCCCTGCAGTAAGGATCCTTCCATTACATCCTGCTCTCTATGTGAGGTGCTGAGGTAATGGAAAAGATGACACTGTTGATTTATCAGTAGTGACAGTGACATTCCAATGAACCTGAAAGGGATAAAGATTCTACTCTGCTTATAAATGTTCATGTGCCTGTGCTCTTTCTCCAAATCTCATCAGGATTATTCAAACCAGCAGTCTCTGACAGGCCACAGTGGAAACCTCAAGATATTCACAGCTGCTCTAGTCTGGAGACAGGCCAGAAAGCAGATGAGAGCAGTTTTTCCGTTCCTGGGCTGTTGCCCCTGTAATTTAGAAGTCCCGACACTGGAAAACAAGAAGAACTCAGGGGCTCACTTAAAAGCAAGCTCAGTGTGGGGTCTCCAATGTCGTGCAGGGAAGCTGCTAGTCAAAACTTGCTAATTTGAAATGGGTTCACTGACTCCTTCGGACTGAGGGAATGAAGTCTTTTTTCCCCATTTAGAAGTTTTTCTTCAGCTCCTTATTTCAAATTCCATAAAAGAGACAACAGGAAAAGCTGGCCCTAGCCCAAGAAGCAGAGATGAAAACCAGATCTCTATTTTTGTAAGTGTGATGTCTATAGGTTGCCTTCTATTTTATATCAGAAAGTTCTATTGTTTCCATGGAAACAATGAGTGTGGCTGAGGATCCCTACAGGACCTCAGCACTTTTGGGGCTTGGGTGATTGGTGCTATTGGCTTGGTGATTCCAAAAACCTCCCTAAGTTTCAAAATTTTAAAGCTGAAGCCAACCTTCTCACGCCCCTGCTGTGCTCCTCCCATCTCTTTGACACACAGATACCTCATGCATATGGCACCGCTCTGAGCTCTGAAGGTGTTAGGAAAATCCTCCCTGCAGAAATATGACCTGTGATAAAGAACTAAATAAAACATTTTTTGGCAAGAACGTTTCTGAAGATCTTTCCAATCCAGAAATATTTTTTTTGTTTTCAGTAACCCTACCAAGGCTGAACCAGGATGCCTATAAAAAGCCTTCTGTGTTCCCCTAAGCACTCTTAATGAATCCTCAGGAAGGATGGAATAAGAGGGGGGTCAGAGACCTGAAGCCCGTGCCAGAGGCTGAGCATGCCAGCTTGGCTTGGTGCACTGGTGGCAGTGCTCAGGGCCCCTGCCTCCTGTCCTCCCATTGGCATGGTCTCAGCCCACGCTCCTTAAGGGAATTGGCTGTGCTCCTGCCTTGTCTCGCCTGTGTGTCTGCTAGTTATCGAACAAAGGGTGGGATTACTTCCATGCCCAGTTTCCCAGATGCTCGCAAGCACAGAGCCAAGAATCAGCTGAAACAGAAGGGACAACTGGGCAGAGAAGCCCTCTTGATGAGACTCGGCCACACTTGAGCTGTTGTTCCTGCCACGAGACACACCTGTCATATAAAAGCCAACAAGCCATACAGGAAACATGGTGCGCCTCCTGTTTACAGCCGATCCTAGAAAACAAAAACTTTGCTGAGATAGCACCAAATGTGAAAATGGGGAGACCAGCCAAGGGGCCTGAACCGTGCACAGCCCCTCTCCCTGTTGCATAGACAGGAGGAGGAGTCAAAAGCTAAGAAGGTTTTGCTGCTTCCAGAAGCTGTTCCCTCACCTCCTCCTCTCCTTCACTAGGTATATTTTCCCCAGTCTTCAAGGACTAGCTTCAGAGCCTGAAACTCCAGGAGCTGACCCCCTGATAAAACTTTTTACCCCAAAGTAAATGCAGGCAAGATGCTTGCTCCGGGTGGAATGATGGGCACCTCTTGGTTCATGGCTACCTTCTGCAAGCTAAAAGGACCTACAGGGTAGGGGTGCATACTATCCCTGGAAACCGAAACACAAGAAAGTCTCTTACAACCCCTTTGATCACCCAAATGCCCAGAAGTCATTGGACCATCTGAGGCTCCTCCAGCCCCAATTCCTTCAGGAGCTAATTGCAGAAGAATTTCAAAAACAATCTCTCATCAACTTGTCCAAGGAAACCAGGACTCAATATACCAGAAAGTTGTGAAAATGGGGTGTCCAGTGGGATGACTAGATCCAAGATTTAGGGAGAATTAGAAGGGAGATAGGAGAATTGGAGAAAGGTAAGGACAAAGAGGAAGATTATTCTGGGGCAGGAGAGAAAAAACCAAAAATATTAATTGGAGTAAATAAGAAAAGTATTAATTGGAGCTGTTTTGAGGGATCCAGAGAGGAAACCATTCCCCCGGCACAAGGTACATGTTTTAAGGGCAAGAGAAAAAAACATATGAAGAGCACTGAGTAAAAGCATTGAATTTTTTTCCTGGCTACTCCTTTGGAAAGAAGAAAGGGGAATTGTGTCCATAATTATGCCTTTTTTTTTTTTTTTGAGACAGAGTTCACTCTGTTGCCTAGGCTGGAGTGCAGTGGCATCATCTCAGCTCACTGCAACCTCCAGCTCCCAGCTTCAAGCAATTCTTCTGCCTCAGCCTCCCAAAGTAGCTGGGATTACAGGTGTGCACCACCATGCCCAGCTAATTTGTTTTTTAAATTTCTTTAGTAGAGACTGGCTTTCACTGTGTTGGCCATGCTGGTTTCGAACTCCTGACCTCAGGTGATCCACCCGCGTTGGCCTCCCAAAGTGCTGGGATCACCAGTGTGAGCCATTACACCCAGCCTATGTCATATTCTTTACAAAGCTGAGGTTAAGGAAACCAACTTGGTCCTTGGATCAAGTCATTTATTTCTATAAAGCAGCTCCAGGCTGCTATAGGTAAGGAGAAGAAACATAATATAGATCAATACTGACTTGGGAGTCTTCTCTTCTATGAGTTTCCATGAACAAAATTTGGGAGTCAGGGATATGGAAACAGAAGGGAGCTGCAACTCATTGAGCATTGCTCTGCTTTGAGCCCTGGGCTGAGTGCTTTATATTCAGGACCTTTGTACTCCAGATCCATACAAGCAGCTGCCCACTCAATATCCCCACTTGGGTGTATAAAGGCATCTCAAACTCATCCCAAATTGAGCTTCTGCTCTTTCCCCCATATCCTGTTCCAGCCACAGTCCTTCATTCAGTGGATCTCAGCTCCATCCTTCCAGTGGCTCAAGCCGAAAGTGTTGGAGTCATGCTTCACCCTGTATTGCTCGCATACCCCATGCCTGCTTCAGTAAGAAAATCTGTTGGTTCTACCTTCAAAATGTAATCTGGAATGGCTGTACTTTTCCCTACCCCTACTGGCTCCACCCTGGTCCAGACCATCCT
Source organism: Pan troglodytes (assembly GCF_028858775.2). Taxonomy (NCBI): domain Eukaryota; kingdom Metazoa; phylum Chordata; class Mammalia; order Primates; family Hominidae; genus Pan; species Pan troglodytes. The sequence continues at coordinate 99,892,210 of NC_072408.2, forward strand.
TGTGTCTCACTTGGATGATTGCAATGTTCTCCTTGCTTCTACTCTTGCTCCTTTGCAATCTATTCCCACCACAGTGGCCAGGGGGATGTTTTTTAACATGTCATATCATGTCATTCCACTGGTCAAAATCCGCCAACAGCTTCTCATTCTACTCAGAGTAAAAGCCCAAGTCCACCCATCTGGACCACATTCCCTCCCTGATTCCATCTAGTGATACCCCTTGCCCACTCGGCTTCAGCCTCACCAGCCTCTAGGCATCAAGGCTTTTGTGCTTACTGTTTCTTCTGCCTAGAGTCCCTGTCCCTAGATCTCACCCCCTCAAGTTTTTTCTCAAACATTACTGTGGGGAGGCTTTCCCAACTAATCTGAATAAAATGGCCTTCTTTCCTGCTTAATTTGTTTTCCAGAGCCCATATACAGTATCTCTTATTTATTTTCTTTATTTATCATATGTCTCTCTTCCCTAGAATGTAAGTTCGTGAAGTTAGGATTTTATTCACTGCTGTATCCCCATTGCCTAGAATGGTCATTGACACACGGTGAATGCATGATGAGTGATCTATGTAGTTGTGCCCTCTGTAAAAAGTCTGCTGGGCACGGTGGCTCATGCCTGTAATCCCAGGGATGTGGGAGGCTGAGGTGTGAGAATTACTTGAGCCTAGGAGTTTGAGCCTGCAGTGACCTGTGATCACATCACTGCACTCCAGCCTGGGCAACAGAACGAGACTGTCTCAAAACAAACAAACAAACAAACAAATAAATAAATGAAATAAAAAAGCTATGAGTTGATGAATCTATCTCAAATCTATTCTTCATCCAGAGTCCTCATTCCAAGTGAACTACGCACCCAACATCATGAGCTGCCTAAACTGTTGACCAGAGCATCAGCTCATGCAGCCCCAGGGAGATCCCTGATGTTCAGGCACTGTTGGGGGAGGAAGACAAGGTACAAAGAAACCAACAGGAGTCAATGTCAAGGATTTCACAGGGGATAGGAAATTTTGATTTGGTTCATGCAGCTTGGATTCCTTCAGAAAGCCTTGAACTGTCACCATTAGAAAAAGATACACACACATACACACACGTGCACACACCCACACGCCCTGCCTGGGAGAACTGACATTACCAAATTCCAGACAACCGAAAACAATCTTATCCTAACAGGGAGAGAGACATCATGGAGAAAATGGCATTTAGTAAGGAGAAAAGGAAATATAGCTCCTGAGTTTGAATGGAAGAAGAACCTAAAAATAACTAGGCTGGGCGTGGTGCCTCACTCCTGTAATCTTAGCACTTTGGGAGGCTGAGGTGGGCAGATCACTTGAGGTCAGTAGTTCGAGACCAGCCTGGCCAACATGGTGAAACCCCGTCTCTACTGAAAATACAAAAATTAGCTGCACATGGTTGCAAGCGCCTGTAGTCCCAGCTACTCGGGAGGCTGAGGCTGGAAAATCACTTGAACCCAGGAGGCAGAGGTTGCAGTGAGCCGAGATCGCACCACTGCACTCCAGCCTAGGTGACAAAGCAAGACTCCATCTCAAAAGAAAAAATATGAAAATAAATAAATAAAAATAAAAATAACTTGCCCTATTCAAAGATATCTTGCTTGCCATATATTTTATAATAAAAATAAATACATGAGTTGAGGGAATGAGGTGAAGGTATCTTTAATACTGCCTTCTATTAATATCTTGGCTTTCTTTCTGAGAACACATGGTACATTCCAGGAAGACAGCCCTGTCTTATTTCTAATTTTCTAAAATGATTGTTCCTGACTTTAGCAGTATGACATGGGTTTTTCCAAGCCCAATCACTCATGATTTTTTGGCCCAGTAATCTTTAAAACCAAAGATGCGTTTTGTCTGGGAGCTGGGGAAGAGGAAGGCAATCATCATTTACAGAGCCCTATTATGTGTCAGACACTTTATACTTCACTCCTCAAATTTGAAGTTCATATCATTATCCCTATTTCACAGATGAGGAGACTGAGGCTTAAGAGCATTAAGTGATTTGCACATGATTGCCCAGATAGCCAAGGCTTGACCTCAGGACTAATGAACTCCAAAAATGCTATTCCTTCAACTATGCAGTGTTGCGTTTTTCCTACAGTGACTAACAGAAGAGTGAGAGCTGTGCCTGGACATTAATAATGAATTAGCTTTGTTTGTAAACCCCTGACCAAGAAAATATGTAATACACAATATCTATACCTGTAGACATTTTCCTTCATTCAAGGAAATTGCACTTCAAAAGAATGGAAATAACACAAAACAGTTTGATGGTAAACCAAAATAATCTGTTCAGGTCAAAAGAAGTCAAACTTGATCCAGCCTTCAAAGGGCATTTTCTAGCATCATCTGAACAAATCTTACTCCATCTGTAAGGTGGAGATAATTATTTAATTTTTAAATTTTTCATGTATGACTTTTTACACCTTTAAACATCTCTAACAATTGAAAGTCATGATGTGTGTGATTCCTGAGCGATCCATTGGGATGCTACAAATAGCTGTTAATAGAAAATCCAGGCTGGGCATGGTGGTGCACACCTGTAATCCCAGCACTTTGGGAGGCCAAGGTCAGAAGATCGCTTGAGCCCAGGAGTTCAAGATCAGTCTGGGCAATAGAGCAAAACCCCATCTCTACAAAAAATACAACAATTAGCCAGGTATGATGGTGCATTCCTGTAATCCCAGCTACTCTGGCTGCTGAGATGGGAGGATGGCTTGAGCCCCAGGAAGTCAAGACAGCAGTGAGGCATGACTGCACCATTGTACTTCAGCCTGGGCAACAGAGGAAGACCCTGTCTCAAAAAAAAAAAAAAAAGGAAAAGAAAATCCGAATGGGATGACTTTAAAAATGAGAACTTTTATTATTTCATATAGCAAGAAATGTAGAGACAGAGTGGTTTTAGGTTGGCAATGTCAGTAGCTCTGTGGCATGACCAGGACACGGGTTTCTCTCATCTTGCCACTCTGCCACCCTCTGTGCAACGGCTAGTCTTTTCAAGGCAGGCTCTTGTAATGGTCTCAAATGGCTGCCTCAGTTCCAGCCAACATTCAGATGACAATCTTGAGAGGTGGAAAAGGAATATTCCTGTCTTGGGTCTCTTGGGTCTCCTTTTACAAGTGAGATGAAACTTCCATCACTCTGGGCCAGGCATGAAATTGCAGGGATGACCTAGGAACCTATATGTCCCCTAGTGATACAGAGGCTGATGCCTGTAATCCCTGCACTTTGGGAGGCTGAGGTGGGCAGATCACCTGAGGTCAGGGGTTCGAGACTAGCCTGGCCAACATGGTGAAACCCCATCTCTACTCATAACAAAAAATTAGCCATGCATGGTGGCATGTGCCTGTAATCCCAGCTACTCAGGTGGATGAGGCAGGAGAATCACTGGAACCTGGAACCTCAGCTGCAGTGAGCCGAGATCACACCACTGCACTCCAGCATGAGTGACAGAGTGAGACCCCGTCTCGGGAAAAAAAAAAAAAGAATTTAAACTACCACCTGTGGTTATAGGCAGAACCTTATGAAACTGCCATATTTCAAATACAAAATAGTCGAATGCTGACCATCCTGTATGATTCGGTGTAATGCCATCACTGGAACTTCAGCATGACCTTTTGTCCCCTGGCTATCAGAACTCTCTGGAAAGCAGAGGACACAGTTGGTGGTTCAGAAAAAGCAGATTTACTAAGCACATAGGAAGTGAAAAACAGGTAATTATCTGTCTCTGAAATAGCAGTATCATTCCCTTTAAGCAGAGTCATGCTACATTTGAATCAAGCACTTATTAGAATTTAAAGATTATGTGAAAATAAACCTTCAAGGTTGAGTCCCAAAGATATTTTTCCCTGGGAAGTCAGATGTATCATGGTCCCATAGGAAGACTATTACTTTTAAGTAGAGATTTAATTACATTTTAGGATTGTTTTAATTATCCCCGCTCAATAAACTTCCTTTCCAATAGAATCCACGAGCAGCACATCCTAACAAGAGTTCCCTAGTTTGTTGTCCCTCATCCCTTTTCCCCTCCACCACGCATATATACCCATGAACTTGATTTCCCTGCCTCCACCTTAGTTCATTCTCATCTCTTTGAAATACCTGTTAGTCACTTGCTGACCTCCAGTCATCCTTTCCACACTCCTGTCCCCAGGCAAACTACTTCCTCTGCCTTCCCATAATACTCTATATATCTGTAATATAGAATTTAACACATTGTAACAAAAATATGTAAGTATACATCCATTTCACCCCTCTAGATTATGACCTCCTTGAGTTCAGGGACTGTGTTTTATTTATCTTTGTTTTTTTGTTTTGTTTTGTTTTGTTTTTGAGACAGTCTTGCTCTGTTGCCCAGGCAGGAGTGCAATGGCACAGTCTCGGCTGAGATTACAGGCATGTGCCACCACGCCCGGCTAATTTTGTATTTTTAGTAGAGATGGGGTTTCTCCATGTTGGTCAGTCTGATCTCGATCTCCCAACCTCAGGTGATCTGCCTGCCTTGGCCTCCCAAAAAATTTTGTATTTTTAGTAGAGATGGGGTTTCGCCATGTTGGCCAGGCTGGCTCGAACTCCTGACCTCAAGTGATCCACCCTCCTCAGCCTCCTAAAGTGCTAGGATTACAGGTGTGAGCTACCGCGCCCGGCACTCTCAGTTTATTTTTGGCTTGTGCAAAGTCTAAAGCAGATGTGCCTGCTTGGGCAGCTCTCCACCAAGTGGTAACGCAGGGATCCAGCCTTCTTCCATCTTGACACTACCATCTTCAACATGTGGCTTCTAAAAACAGTGCAAACATGAGACATGTCATGGGAAAGGCACAGCAGATGCTCACCACCTTAGCTCAGAGATGACACAAATGACTCCTTGGCTAGTCACGTGGCCTCAGTTAGAAATGGGGGTGTGGCAAGGAAGGCGGGTGGGAGGGCCTGGATGAGCAACAACTCTACACGATGGAAAGGGAGCATGAATCTTTGGTAGTTAGCTAACTATCTCTGCTACAGGGAGGAGAGAGGAAGAAAGGTAGGGAAAAAGGGAGGGAGGGACTTACTCAATGCCTAAATACATACATACTACTTTTTAAGTCCTGTGCAAAGACTTCTCAAATTTTCTGCCACTTAGATCCTTAAAACCAGATGTAGAAAGCAGTTGAACAATATGCTAAGACAAAAAACACCAAATATAAAAACTAAAAATAAGGAGGAGCCCATTGCAGTTTCATGTCTTAAGCACAGTCAGGAGGAAGGAAAGCTTCAGGATCTGGGGACAGAATATACATATGTCTGCTTGAGTTCCATGTCTTAACTTGAGAGAGGAAGACAGAAGAGGAGAATAGCAGGAATCTGCTCAACTGGAAAGCTTCTAAGGAGAGGAGGCTTATGGGAGAAGCGTTATCAAGGGATACATCCTGCTATGAAGAAGGCAGAGTGTTCAGAGTGAAAAGCAAACCAGGGAATTGGGGGGACATGACTGGGTCATGAGAGAATCATAGTCATCACTATTTGGGAGTGGATGAGGAGTGAATCACCAATATGAGACTACATGTCCAGCTATTGCAGTTCAATGCGAAACATCTCTAACAAGTCATTTTAGCACCAGTAAGCTCCTGCTCATGAGAAAAGCAACCACTATCCAGGAGGTTGCATACAGTGAGGAGGTCTGGGATTGGAAGCCGGAGGGTGAGAGAGGAGGAGTAAAAGCATCTGTGGTGGAGACTGATAGCTGTTCACTCAAATCCATTTCCTCTTCTTCCTGGGCACAGGGCCTCCCTTGCAGTTCAGCATTGCCATCTCAATGAAATATGAATAGAAATAGTATGGGCCCCTTTCAGAATCAGCCTATAAAATCCTCCTATGTGTGATCCTCCAAGTGTCTTCATCCTCTGCCAGCAAGATGCACATGGCAGTGAGGTCTTATGTTTTGGTGAAGCCACATTTGAACCTGGGTCCTTGAATGACTTCATGGAAGAGAGCCTACTTGCCTAGCTGGACACCTGCCAGGACTGTTAGATGAGCAAGAAATTAATTTCTACTCAATGATAGACACTGTGACTGCCACCCAGATTCCATTTCAATCAAGGACTTATTGCCACAGCTGAGGTAGTGCTGTCAGCAAAGAGTCCCTTCAGGGGCTGCCTCCCTGAAGAACAAGAGAATGGTTTTATTTAAGGTTATGCCCTTTTGAGAAAAGCCCACATCTGGGGATCAACCAATGTGAGACTCCATGTCCAACATTATGGTTCAGTGTAAAGCATCTCTAACACGGCATTTTAGCACCAGGGCTTCTGTAGTCTTGACCAAGGTTTAAAGCATCTGGCCTGATTTACAGATCAACTTCTCTTTTGCCCAGTGCTGCTTCCGTTTACTCTTTTCTACAGGTTTTTAATGAAAGAACACTCTTTAATCAACATCTGGCACACTAAACCCTCAGAGTCGCCTTCCTGGACCCCCTGTCTCCCCCCGCCATGCCCCGTAAATACACTATGTTGTTGGATGTGTTTCATCTATATGCTGTGTTAGTTCAGATAAGCCATGGCATATTTGATCTACATATAGATGAAACATTTCTTCTGCTGACATGGCTATGCTAGGTTGGCCAGCACACATGTTCCTTGCTATGTAGAAAAGTCTAGGCCGTCTGCAATAGGAGAGAATTTTGTCAAGACACAAGCAGTAGAGACAGAGGCAGATGGGAGAGAGAAAATCCAGCTGGAATGAGTCTCTTCCCAGTTTTTGTAGCAATGATTCCTAAAACTTTTCCTTCAGCAACTCTAGTATCTTCCCCAGTGACAGAAGCCATTGACTCCCTTTTCCTTCCTACTTTTTTTTTCTTAAGATGGCTTAAACTGGGTTTCTGTCATTTGCAACCAAAAAAGTCCCAATACAAGCGGTTTTGTGCTATGTAAGTGAATGAGTACCCTACCCTTTCACTGGTACTCTCTCAAAAGAAAATTAGAGACAGATTTACATAAACTTTTAATGAAACCATCATTTATTGAGAACTTTCTACATGCCAGTTCCATTCTACATACTTTTTTGTTTTGTTTTGTTTTTAGGCAAAGTCTCACTCTTGTAGCCCAGGCTGGAGTACAATGGTGTGATCTCGGCTCACTGCAACCTTCAGCTCCCGGGTTCAAGCAATTCTCCTGCCTCAGCCTCCCAAGTAGCTGGGATTACAGGCACCTGCCATCACGCCCGGATAATTTTTATATTTTTAGTAGAGATGAGGTTTCACCATGTTGGCCAGACTAGTCTCAAACTCCTGACCTCAGGCTATCTGCCCGCCTTGGCCTCCCAAAGTGCTGGGATTACAGGCGTGAGCCACTGCACCCTGCCTATTCTACATACTTTTAATATATTAACTCAGTCCTCACAAGAGCCCCACGAGATGGGTACCATTACTATTATTCCCATTTTCAGACAGGAAAACTGAGACACAGAGAGATTATGAAATACACCCGAGGTTACCCAGTTTATGAGTGATAGATACCCCCAGCGCCTGTGCTCTTACCCAGTGATGCTCTCTTGCCTGTGTTCACACAGCCTGAGATGGGGACATGAGAGGCTTCTGTCTCATATGGGTTATATTCATGAATGACTAGGGTTCTTTCCCTTCTCTCTCTTTATTTTATTTTATTTTTTTTTTTTGGTTGAGATGGAGTCTCACTCTGTCACCCAGGCTGGAGTGCAGTGGCACGATCTCGGCTCACTGCAACCTCCGCCTCCCAGGTTGAAGTGATTCTCCTGCCTCAGCCTCCCGAGTAGCTGGGATTACAGGCATGTGCCACCACGCCTGGCTAATTTTTGTATTTTTAGTAGAGACGGGGTTTCGCCATTTTGGCCAGGCTGGTCTTGAACTCCTGGCCTCAGGTGATCCACCCGCCTCTGTCTCCCAAAGTGCTGGGATTACAGGCATGAGCCACTGCGCATGGTAGGTCCTTCCCCTTCTCTTTGTGCATCCATTATAACTTGCAAGAGCAACTACCTTACAGAAGTTAACAGCAAAAATGAACCAGAAGGCAGAGAAATTGATCCCCAAACTAACAAGCAAAAGAAGTAATTAGGGGTGAAACTGTGAGAGGAAAAGCCAGGGCTGGGAGGGTGTGCAGACCTGAAGTTATTTAAATGATAAAGGCACGGGGTGCTGCAGGAGAGACGTTGAAGGGTTAATGTTGGACATATAAACACCAGACCAGTTGGGAAGAGCCCAAGAGGCAGAGCAATCAGCTCTGAACAGTACACAGGAGGCTGACCAAAGAGCAGTGCTTTCTAAGCCAGGACATGGGCTAGAACCTGCCAGAAAGAATGTGGTTTTCTCAAGAACCAGGAGAATGGGGTCAAGAAAGGTCAAGCTGGTAGGGAAACTGAGAGAGGCTCTGAGTGAAGAAAACCTTGGAGGGTAAAGTGTCAGGTCTCTAACTTCACAGCCCCTATTATCATGTAACTGTGAACTCTTCACACCCCGAGACTTCCCACATTGGAGTGAAGAATCGGTTTCTTAAACTTCAAGGGCTAGGTGAGTGTGATGTTTCCTTACTGAGCCAAGGAATAACAGAAGAGTACGGGGCAGAGCTACATTCCCAGAGAAAAGTCAAGAGGAGTCCAGTCCTGACCCCGTGTCCACCATCACCCATGGGAGACAATGGTGAAGGCTTCTGCTGCTGAGTGTGGGGGACTCTGGCATTTTGTCACCACTCTTAAACTGAATTTGCCTCCAAATATGTTAGCCTGCTTTAGAATAAACAGTGATAACAATCCATTCATTTGCAGAGAAGGACTTCCCTCCACTTACCCTGGGTTAAGCTAAAGTAGAATGAAATATTGGTAAAGGCGGGCAGGCACACATTTCATCCATCATTGCTTTTTTTCCGGGATGCTTTTGACTACATCTTATGTGCATATAATGTCTCTGATGATAAATATTTCAAGATTAGAAGATTCTCCTTATTTACCACTGCCTACAGTCACTTTTTACAGTTTCACACCAATTTAACTATGAATACCAACTATGGTAGGTGATGACATACATTAGCTCACTTAGTGTTTGAAACTACCTCGAGAAAAGGGCATTATTATATTTCGATTGTGGTAAAATATCCATAAAATAAAATGTACCATTTTAACAGTTTGGAATTTATAGTTCAGTGGCATTCAGTATATCTACTTGTTGTACAACCATCACCACCATCCATCTCTAAAACCCTTCCATCATCCCCCAACTGTCACCACCATCCATCTCTAAAACCCTTCCATCATCCCCCAACCATCACTATCATCCATCTCTAAAACTCCTCCATCATCCCCCATCCATCACTATCATCCATCTCTAAAACCCTTCCATCATCCCCCATCCATCACTATCATCCATCTCTAAAACCCTTCCATCATCCCCCATCCATCACTATCATCCATCTCTAAAACCCTTCCATCATCCCCCAACCATCACTATCATCCATCTCTAAAACCCTTCCATCATCCCCCAACCATCACCACCATCCATCTCTAAAACCCTTCCATCATCCCCCAACCATCACTATCATCCATCTCTAAAACCCCTCCATCATCCCCCAACCATCACTATCATCCATCTCTAAAACCCTTCCATCATCCCCCAACCATCACTATCATCCATCTCTAAAACCCTTCCATCATCCCCCAACCATCACTATCATCCGTCTCTCTAAAACCCTTCCATCATCCCCCAACCATCACTATCATCCATCTCTAAAACCCTTCCATCATCCCCCAACTATCACTATCATCCGTCTCTCTAAAACCCTTCCATCATCCCCCAACCATCACTATCATCCGTCTCTCTAAAACCCTTCCATCATCCCCCAACCATCACCACCATCCATCTCTAAAACCCTTCCATCATCCCCCAACCATCACTATCATCCATCTCTCTAAAACCCTTCCATCATCAGCCACTGAAACCTCACACCCATTAAACAATAACTCTCCATTCCCTCTTTCCTCCCAGCCCCTGGTAACCATTATTTTGCTTTCTTTCTTTATGAATTTAGCTACTCTAAAGTCAAATTGTACCTCAGATAAGGGCAGTCATAATATTTGTCCTTTTGTGTCTGGCCTATTTCACTTAGCATGTTTTTGAGGTTTGCCTATATTGTAGCTTATGTCAGAATTTTTTTCCCTTTTTAAGGTTGAATATATTCCATTCTGTGTGTGTGTACACACATGTAAGTATGTATTTTGTTTATCCATTTACTCTTTAATAAATATTTGGGTTATCCTTTTGGATTTTGTGAATAATGCCGTTATAAACATGGATGTCCAAATTTCTGTTCAAGTCCCTCCTTTCAATTCTTTTGGGTGTATACCTGGAGACGGAATTACTGGATTATATGCTAATTCTATTTTTAAATTTTTTAGGAACCTCCCTAATGTCTTCCACAGTGGCGGCACCGTTTTTCACTCCCACCAGTAATGCACAAGAGTTCTAATTTCTCCATATCCTTGAAAGCCATTATATTTCATCCCCAACATTACAGACAAGGAAACTGAGGCTCACAGAAATGATGACTTCTCACAGTTACACAGCTACTGAGTATCAGATCCCCTACGGGAAGCCAGGATTCCTGACTCCCTGTCCATCGCACTTCCCCAGTCCTACAGCTGCCTCAGTCACAGAACAGCAGAAGTAGAAGCCCACTGAAACCCAAAACCAGCAGAATTATATCCAGGAAAGAATTTGTGTCTGGGAGTTACTGTGAGGAAAAGCAAGAGAGATCAGATTGTTACTGTGTCTGTATAGAAAGAAGTAGACATAGGAGACTTCATTTTGTTCTGTACTAAGAAAAATTCTTCTGCCTTGAGATACTGTTAATCTATGACCTTACCCCCAACCCCCTGCTCTCTGAAACATGTGCTGTGTCAACTCAGGGTTAAATGGATTAAGGGCGGTACAAGATGTGCTTTGTTAAACAGATGCTTGAAGGCAGCATGCTCCTTAAGAGTCATCACCACTCCCTAATCTCAAGTACCCAGGGACACAAAAACTGCGGAAGGCCGCAGGGTCCTCTGCCTAGGAAAGCCAGGTATTGTCCAAGGTTTCTCCCCATGTGATAGTCTGAAATATGGCCTCGTGGGAGGGAAAGACCTGACCGTCCCCCAGCCTGACACCCATAAAGGGTCTGTGCTGAGGAGGATTAGTATAAGAGGAAGGCATGCCTCTTGCAGTTGAGACAAGAGGAAGGCATCTGTCTCCTGCCCGTCCCTGGGCAATGGAATGTCTCGGTATAAAACCCGATTGTACGTTCCATCTACTGAGATAGGGAAAAACTGCCTTCGGGCTGGAGGTGGGACATGCGGGCAGCAATACTGCTTTGTAAAGCATTGAGATCTTTATGTGTATGCATATCTAAAAGCACAGCACTTGATTCTTTACCTTGTCTATGATGCAAAGACCTTTGTTCACGTGTTTGTCTGCTGACCCTTTCCCCACTATTGTCTTGTGACCCTGACACATCCCCCTCTCGGAGAAACACCCACGAATGATGAATAAATACTAAGGGAACTCAGAGGCTGGCGGGATCCTCCATATGCTGAACGCTGGTTCCCTGGGTCCCCTTATTTCTTTCTCTATGCTTTGTCTCTGTGTCTTTTTCTTTTCCAAGTCTCTCGTTCCACCTTACGAGAAACACCCACAGGTGTGGAGGGGCAACCCACCCCTTCAAGTTACCACCCCAGTTATTCTTATAATGGTGATAGCTCGAAACACACTGTTGCTAGAACTCTTCAAGCAGAAATGTATGTGGTTCAATGACAAGATTGATCCTGTTGATTTAGCAAACATTTCATCCTTCAGTCATCCGAAATTCATTAATTCATTCAACAAGCATTTATTGAGTGCCTATTAGGTGCCAAGCATATTTTTAAGAGCTGTGAACAAGACTGCCAAGCTTTCTCCTCTCATGGAACTCACATTCTCGAGAAGAAAACAGACAATAAATAGAAAAGCAATAAATTGGATCATTTCAATGTTATAAGCACACTGAAGTCTATGAACAGGGTGATGGGACAGAGTAATAAAGGCAGGGAGGAAGAGCGACTTTAGATACTGTGAAGCCTGTCTGGAAAAGGTGGTATTTAAGCTCCATGTGAAATCTGGTAGAAGAACATGTGGGCATACAGAAGAGCAATGTAAAGGTGTTGAGGTAGAAAGAATTGGAATGTTCTAAGAAAATCAGGGTGTCAGTCTGGTGGGACCATGGAAACAAAGAATGGAGAGTAGAGGGAGATGTAGTCAGAGAGAGGACAGGCACTAGATCAAATGGGTCTTTATACGATAATAGCTAATGTTTATTTAGCACTTCCTTTGTGTCAGATGCTATTCCAAGTAATTTTTATGGGTTAGTTATTTAATCATTACGCAACCCTATAATTAAATACTATTATTATCCCCACTCTTCAGATGAGGGCACTGAGGCCCAGAGAGGCTACATAACTTTTCCAAGGAGCTCTAGTTGGTAAGGGGTGGAACGTAGATTTGAACCCAGGCAATTTGGCTTCAGAGTCTCGGTTCATAACCACTTTGTCATAGGACCATCTTGTGATTAGATGTTATTGCAAGATCAATAAGATATCATTGAAGGGCTTTAAGCAGAGGTGACCGGACTTGTTTTGTATTGTTGAGATGATCACCCTAGCTGCTGCATGGAGCAAAAAGGGAGGCAGAGAAACCAGTTGGAGGCCATTATGGAATTCCAGCTGAGAGAAAGTCATGGTGTGGATGAGGGAGGTAGAGGTGAAACAGACAGAAATAGACACTGTTAGGATACCTTTTTGAAGCAGAGCTGTAGGGGTTTGCTGACACCTTGGATGTGGAGGTGAGGGGAGGGGAGGAACTCAGGCTCACTGCTAGGTTTTTTACTTGAGCCATGTGTCAAGTGGAGAAGACATCTAGTGAGTTGGGGAAAGAACAGGGTGTAGAGCGGATATGTGTTGAGTATTTGAATGTCTAGCATCCATTTCCCTAATAGCACCCCCATTTCTTGTTAGAGAACACCACCTCCTTTTTTTTTTTTTTTTTTTTTTTTTTGAAGCTGAGTTTCGCTCTGTCGCCCAAGCTGGAGTACAATGGTGCAATCTCGGCTCACTGCAACCTCTGCCTCCCGGATTCAAGCAATTCTCCTGCCTTAGCCTCCGAAGTAGCCGGGATTACAGGCGCCCGCCACCACATCTGGCTAATTTTTTGTATTTTTAAAGAGACAGGGTTTCACCATGTTGGCCAGGCTGGTCTTGAACTCCTGACCTCAGGTGATCCGCCCACCTCAGCCTCCCAAAGTGCTGGGATTACAGGCATGAGCCACTGCACCCGGCGGGAACACCTCTTTCTTATGAGTTATAGTCAAGCCGAGAGGCCATACATGATTGAGATAGTCCAATCAGGTAATCCTTTCCTGGAATGTGAATCTGAAGAAGGACAAAATTCAGTCCCTCCAGGAGCTCCTAACAAGTTTTTTCTTTTGCAAGGCAGTTGCTGTGCTTCCTAGTTCCAAGTCCAGGACTCCAGCCTGCCATCAATTCTGCGAGTCCCAAAGCCTTCCAGCACATTCTGCCTGCCTAAGTTAGCCAGTGCCAGTTCTTCTTGCTCGTAAGCAGAGAAAGTACAGGTTGAGGATAGGATAGGGTAGGGGTGTGATGCTCATAATCAAGAGACACATTTTGGACAGGGTAAGTGTATTAGTCTGTTTTCACGCTGCTGATAAAAACATATCCGAGGCTGGGAAGCAAAAGAGGTTTAATTGGACTTACAGTTCCACATGGCGGGGAGGCCTCAGAATCATGGTGGGAGGTGAAATGCACTTCTTACGTGGTGGCGGCAAGAGAAAATGGGGAAGATGTAAAAGGGGAAACCCCTGATAAAACCGTCAGATCTCGTGAGACTTATTCACTACCATGAGAACAGTATGGGGGAAACCACCCCCATGATCAAATTATCTCCCACTGGGTCCCTCCCAGAACACGTGGGAATTATGGGAGTACAATTCAAAATGAGATTTGTGTGGGGACAACAGAGCCAAACCATATCAGTGAGATTAAGATGCCCATAAGACGAGTTGAGGAAGCTGTTTGTTATATGAACCTATAGTTCAGGGGTGAGGTCTGGACCAGAAAGAAATAAATTTGGAAATCTTCAGCATATACATAGTATAGTTCTGTGTGGGAAAATATGCCATATCTTTTGCTGAAAGGATCCTGATTTTCTTTCGGGGAAATATCCCTCCTTCTTGGCTAAGAATCATGACAGGCTGTTAATCAAAGTTCCAGATTCTCCTCTAGCCAAGAAGTAAGGAGAAGTCTCAGGCCTGAACAGTCAGCACAAGCCATTTACCCAGTCGTAGTGATTATTCAGGGCTATGCAGATAACCCAGATCATTTCAATAAGAATTAGCCAAAGGACTTTTAGTGGAACAATAAGGAAGGAAAAGTTGTTCTTTACAGAATTGCTAAACTGGTACAGTGCAAGCTTGGAGCTACCAGGGCCTTTTTTTTTTTTTTTTTAAACCACCTTGGGACTGTAGCCTAATAAGAATGAGACCAACACAACACAACAGGAAAAAAGACCCAAGTAACACAGGGAGAGAGGCCACGTGCTGATGCAGCATTGAGGCCCATGAGGCTGTCAGTCCTGGAGCTAACATCACAATTACATGAATCAATGAATTCCCATTTTTGCTTCAGAGTTGAGTTAGTTTCTGTTACTTGTAACCAAGTGGGTTCTGACAAGTACAAATGGCATTTAAATGAGTAAGATCACACAGGAGGAAAATGTAGCTAGGACTGAGCTGCAAAACACTAATAATTAAAGCTCCAGCAGAGGAGGAGGAGCCAGCATTTTGGTTAGATTGTTTCTTGTCTTTGATGACAATTGGGACCAGAAAGGTAATGCAATGTATTGTATTGCTGAAAGAAAGAGAATCTGTTAGCAGAGTATTGCAAATTTTGTTTAACTGTCTGATAGGTACAAAAAGGGCCTTATGTTTGCAAATTCCCAATATAAAACATTTGCTTGTAGCTTAGTGTTGGCACGTTATTCCTGTGTTTAAAAGTCAGTACCTCATTGCTGAAGAGCCCCATTGCTGCTGAGTCATGCCATCCAAGACAACTATGGCTACCTGCCTTTTCTTGGCACCCAGCATTCTGAGATGCTGGAATTCAGTGATTTTGGCGAAGACAAGTCAGACATGTGCGGACTGTTGGTAAATATGCACCAGCCCTTTGTGGCTTGACTGCCCAAAGTCAGGGAAGAGCTTGGACTCGATCTCTGCTGGCCCCTGAATTCATTTTGGATGAGGCAGGTTGGTGTGTGCAAACCAGGGTCCCCGTTCCTAACAATAGCCAGACTGGCATCGTTGGCTTCAAAATGGATTGTTCTGGCTCCCATGTCAAAAGCGGCTCTGCACAAAACTAATATTTTGAGCAAATTGTACAGAGTTGTGCGCAGTGGAATGATGAGTTTTACCCAATAGGGAGTGCTGAGACAGCCAAATGGTGGCTCTGAAGTGAGTGCCAGGAAGCTGGTCTCGGGGATGGGAGCAGAGTCATCATAGAAATGGATGAATGGCAGGGACTGCAGAAACAATCAAGTAAGAGTCTGCAATTAGAGGAAAGAGTTTGCTCTTTTAGCCAGACACAAGAAGACAAAGGGAAACTCTTCCTTTTGCCACACAGGAAAGAAAATGTGGATTTCAAGTTGTTTTATTCTGGGTTAGTAGGCTCTGAGAAGCACTTAGAGCCATCCAGCCAGCCCATGCTTTGAATAACTATCATCATTGACTCTGTGAACACAAGGCTCATTGATAAACAGCACAATGATGCTCTTAAGTACTCAGGCACCGGAGCCAGACTGCCTGGGTTTCTATCCTGGGCTCACCACTTCCTTCCTTAATGTTCCTGCGCCTCAGTTTCCTCACCTATGAAATGAGGATGACCATGAACGTGGGAAGCATTATGTTAAGGAAATAAGCCAAACACAAAAGGGCCAATATCGCATGATTCCACTTATATGAGGTGCCTAGAATAGGCAAATTCCCACAGACAGAAAGTGGAATAGTGGTTACCAGGGGCTGGGGGGAAGAGGGGGAGAATGGAGTTATTGTTTAATGAGTATAGAGTTTCTGTTTGGGATGTGGAGAAAGTTCTGGCAGTGGACTGGTGACGGCTACACGACATTGTGAATGCATTTAATGGCACTGAACTGTAGACTTCAAAATGGATAAAATGGTAAATTTTGTGTTGTATATATTTTACAATTTTCAAATTAAGTTTGTTGCTACAAACAAAAAATTGACCTAAGAAGTCATAGACAAAAGAATTAGTGCTGTGCGACTTCAGTACATAAAGTACAAAAAATGGCAAAAATCCTCACTGGTGTTGGATATTAGGATAGTGTTGTAACTGCCTGAGGGGTTCTTCCTGTGACTGCACAAAGAAAAACCATGGCATTATATTAAAGAAAGAGTTTTATAGACACGAGGCCGGCCATGCCACGTGGGGACCAATTTAGCACTGAAATAATTCTCTTCCAAAGCTCCTAGGTTAAGAGTTTTTCAAAGGCGGTTTGGGGGAAGTGATGGGGGTGATTAGGCCTGCCTGCTGATTGGTTGGGGCAGAGATGAAATCATAGGGGGTCAACGCTGTCCTCCTGTGCACTGAATTGCTTCTGGGTGGGGCCACAGGAGTGGGGTTGAGGGTCCAAGTGCAGCCATCAGGTCAAGGTGAAGCCATGGGTGTCAGACATGCAAA
The DNA here is from genome assembly GCF_028858775.2 of Pan troglodytes. Taxonomy (NCBI): domain Eukaryota; kingdom Metazoa; phylum Chordata; class Mammalia; order Primates; family Hominidae; genus Pan; species Pan troglodytes. The sequence goes on from NC_072408.2 coordinate 99,908,985, forward strand.
AAAACCTGAAAAGATATCTCAAAAAGCCAACCTACAACAGAGATGTTATCTGCAGGAATCACTGGGGAAGCTGCATCTCCTATAACCTCTGAAATAATGACTAACAATCCTTCATGTCTATACCTTAGCAAGAGACTCAGGCTCTTCTCCTTCCCCTAGCCTGGAGGCCTCCCCTTAGCTTTAGAAAAGCAATTGAGTTTGAGGGAAGGCCTATTATCATTTAAATTTACCCAAATGTCCCTCAAACTCAGCTCAGCCCCAAAGCCCAGGAATAATTAAGGGAAAGGCAAGATGGGGGTGGGGCGAGGGTAGCCCAGCTCACTGTTACAATTTTTCTTACTGATATAATTTTTGCAAAGGCGGTTTCAGTGTTGGTGTTGGATATCAACACCACTGAGGGTGGTGGAGACTGGAAAGGGAGTCTTAGGTGGCTGGTCATGTTTTCTTTCCTGATCTGCAGGCTGATTGCCTGAGTGTGTTGCCTTTGTGAAAATTATTGAACTGTCATTTACATGTGCACTTTATGTATATCAGACTTCAATGAAAAGCACCCCCCACCTCTACAAAAGACAATATTATCCTCCTCAGAGGGCTATTTTAGTATTCAGTGAATTAACGCAGATAACAAACTTAGAACAGTATCCGGCATATAAGGGCCTCCTAAGTCATTTCCAGCAGTGTTAAAAAAAACAAAAGAAAAGCTTTCCTCCAGAAAGCTTTGTGGACTCACCCCTGCGGTTGAGATGCCAATCATTCCCTTCTTATCCACACTTCCTGTGCTTTGAAATACTTTGTATTTGCTCCTCCAAATTCTCCTCCCTGCCACCACCACCCCAGACCCCAGCCCCGGCTTGGCTGTGTCCCTTTGTTAGAGTAGGTAGTTAGGCAGACATAAGCAGGGAAGGAGAGGGGCCTCTTAGCCCAGAAATGTCAGGCAACCATCAGGTGATGGTCGGGCTGTTGTTAAACTGTCTCTCTAAAATAATAATTGGTGTCAGCTGGCACCAGGGAAAGCTACTCTAACAATAGACAGAAAACACCTGAAGCTGGTGATTAGCAGCTTCCAGATAAGATCTCAGGAGCTGGATGAGCAGGCTCAAGCATGTGCATTAATTAAGATGCAAAATGGTGGAGTTTAACTGGTATATGACCTTCCTCCAGGAACGCTCAACTTGTAAGGGAAAAATGCCTCAAGTGAACATGCGCACAACTTCAGTAAACACACTGTGCCGTGATCCTTCCCAAGCGCTGGCAGACCACTGTGCGTGAGGATGGCCCACCCTAAGGGAAGAATCAAGGGAGGAGAAACAGAAACCCAGGAACCACGCCAATGGATAAAACCCCAAGTCAAGGACCAAATAGGGCACTTGGATCTCTCAAGTTGCCCGCTCGGCCCTCTTCCAAGTGTACTTTGCTTCCTTTCTTTCCTTCCTGCTCTAAAACTTTTTAATAAACTTTTAATTCTGCTCTAAAACTTGTCTCTCACTGCCTTATGCCCTTTGGGTGAATTCTTTCCTTTGAGGAGGGAAGGATCAAGTTTACTGCAGGCCTGTCGGATTCACTGCTGGTAACACCTTTATTAAAGGTTGCAGGTCCTGTCCCGCAGGCCCCTCCACTTGGCTCTCTCCCCAGGTTCTGGTAACTGCCTCTTTTGGCCCAGGAGTAATAATGGTCCCCTGCAGTTAATCCCCAAGGATACTGTACTACTATCCCTTGTGGTTTCTTGTGGTTTTCTTATGCCCAGTTCTTTATAAATCACTTCTTATTAAAATCTTCTCCAGTTTTCCCAATTGCAGTGTATTATTAACTTCTGGGACCTGACTGATATCTATCCGCTTAGAAAAGCTATGGAAAGCAGGCCGGGCGCAGTGGCTCACGCCTGTAATCCCAGCACTTTGGGAGGCCGAGGCGGGCGCATCACGAGGTCAGGAGATCGAGACCATCCTGGCTAACACGGTGAAACCCCGTCTCAACTAAAAATATTTTAAAAAATTAGCCGGACGTAGTGGCGGGCGCCTATAGTCCCAGCTTCTGGGGAGGCTGAGGCAGGAGAATGGCGTGAACCCGGGAGGCGGAGCTTGCAGTGAGCCGAGATCACGCCACTGCACTCCAGCCTGGGCGACAGAGCGAGACTCCGTCTCAAAAACAAACAAACAAAAACAAGAAAAGCTATGGAAAGCAGCCATGTAGGCTACAGGACCTCAATCAGTCAGATAACTGCTGACTAGGGCGGACACAAGCAGCTGACCACGCTGAACCAATCAGAATCATAGAAACAGAGTGATTGAACCAGTGGAGAACCACAGAACTATAAGATCATGCACAGGTAGAGCCAGGGTTGGGGCCATGGCAGCCCAAAGGCACCAGCAAGCGGAAGCTACTGTAGGGCAGTTGAAAAAATTGGCCTGTGGGGAAAAAGGAACACATGCAAAGTATCATTTATTCATGTTTTAAATGCATTAATATATTCAAAAATGTGTTCTAACAATATGCAATCAAATGTAAAATCATCTAATGTGGTCTTCCCAGTTATTAAACTCCATTTTTTTTTTTTAATGTGGGCATGGAGGGGATGGAGTTTCACTCTTGTCACCCAGGCTGGAGTGCAGTGGTGCGATCTTGGCTCACACTGCAACCTCTGCCTCCCAGGTTCAAGCGATTCTCCTGCCTCAACCTCCAGAGTAGCTGGGATTACAGGTGCATACAACCACACCTGGCTAATTTTTGTATTTTTAGTAGAAATGGGGTTTCGTCATCTTGGCCAGGCTGGTCTCGAACTCCTGACCTCAGGTGATCCACCCGCCTATGCCTTCCAAAGTGCTGGGATTACAGGCGTGAGCCACACTCTATCTTTTTTTAAGAGACAAGATCTCACTTTGTTGCCCAGGCTGGGGTGCCATCATAGCTCACTGCAGCCTCGAACTCCTGGGCTCAAGCCATCCTCCTGCCATAGCCTTCCCAGTTGTTAGGACTACAGGTGCACATCACCATGTCCGGCTAATTTTTTAATTTTTCTTAGAGATGGGAGTCTCACTATGTTGCCCAGGCTGGTCTAGAACTCCTGGCCTCAAGTGATTCTCCTCCCTTGGCATCCACAAATTACTAGGATTACAGGCATGAACCACCATGCCTGGCCTTGAACTGTATCTTTAAAGCCCCTGAAATATTGTTCCTACCAAAGTAATATAAATGAGATTATGTCCTAAAATGAACTGTATGAAATGCAAGAAAGCTACTCATTATGAAATCCTGTTAATACATGTGTGTTGGGGTGGATAAGGTAAAGAATGATTGATGCTACTTAATAAATTGTGGTTATCCATTAGTACATTTTGAAATAAATTTAAATTACTAATGAAATACAGCAAAGTAGAAAATATCAGCCTTCATCATGCTTCTAAGAGTAAATACTGATTTGTGAAACTTATTTCAGTGATACATATACTGGGTCAAGTGTAAAATGTATTTCCACTGGGTCAAAAAGGTTTTTAAAATTCTAGTTAACTGTGATTAAAATATGCAGTTCAGAAATTACTGTGATATACTACAGTGTGGGAGTAACACAGGAAGAAAACACAGTAGAGTTATTATAAATAAATTCTTGCTAACATCTATGGGAATCATATATTCTGAGCCTTAATATGTTCTTTCATAGATGGTTTTAAGTTGGAGGTGGTCATTGAGCTACCATTTCATCATCATCCTTCTCACTTTTCTCTTTTTACAAACTGGAGAACAGTACTGTCATCATTTAGGTATCTCCCCAGTGCTTGGAACACCATATGCACTAGATAAATGTTTGATACATTTCTAGAAAATGGTCTTTTCACAAAGCCATTGTGTTTACATAGAATCAATGATATGAATAAGACATTTAAAATTTCCATATATGCACTGCTGTAATCAAACATCATATGATCACTGTAATATCCCATAAACAGTGGTTTTATATAAAAAAATTTTGAGGCCGGGTGCAGTGGCTCACGCCTGTAATCCCAGCACTTTGGGAGGCCGAGGTGTGTGGATCACGAGGTCAGGAGATCGAGACCATCCTGGCTAACATAGTGAAACCCCATCTCTACTAAAAATATGACAACAAAAGAAAAATTAGCCGGGCGTGGTGGCAGGTGCCTGTGGTCCCAGCTACTCAGGAGGCTGAGGCAGGAGAATAGCAGGAACCCGGGAGGCAGAGCTTGCAGTGAGTGGAGATTGTGCCACTGCACTCCAGCCTGGGCAACAGAGTGAGACTCCGTCTCAAAAAAAAAAAAGAAAAAAATTTTGAAAGACTACATTTTAAAAAAATGAGCTATTATTGTTATTCTTTATATTATTTTTCATTGGCATTTTTATTTAGATGTAATAATGTTGATGCTAATACCGGGTCAGTAACAAACTTTACTAGCTGTAGTGAGTTGAACTGTGGCTCCCAAAAGATATGTCCACCTGAAACCTCAGAATGTGATCTTATTTGAATACAAGTCTTTGTAGATGTAATTAAGATAAGGGTCTCAAGATGAGATCATCCTGGATTGAGCTGGGACTTTAATCCAGTGAGAAATGTCCTTCCAAGAAAGAGAAAAGAAGACACAGAGACAAAAAGAGAAAGCCATGTGAAGACCAGGGCAGAGGCTGGAGTTATAAAGTCCCAAACCACAGAATGCCAAGGATTGCTGGGAGCCACCAGAATCCAGGAGAGAGGCATGGGATGGATTCTCCCTCAGAACCTTCAGAGGGAAAGTGGCCCTGGCAAGACCTTGATTTTGAATTTGTGGCCTTCAGAACTTAGAGAGAATAAATTTCTGTTGTGTTAAGCCACCAACTTTGAGGTAATTTGTTAACAGCAGCTCTAGGAAACTAATATACCAGCAGAATAATATACTGATAGTTTAAAGGTCACACCAATTATAGATTTGGTTTTCCTGGCCCTTGCCTGACCTATGTCTTTCACTTAGAGAATGTTGGTAAGAGTTTATTCTGAAGCAGTAGTATTGGATTCCCACAGACAAACATACGAGGTCACATGGCAGCTGCTTTACACAGGACTGTCAACTGGGCCATTGCTATGGTTAGAATGTTTGTGTTCCCTACAAAGTTCACGTTGGGATTCAATCCCCAGTGCAGTTTTATTAAGAGGCAGGACTTTTAGGAGGTAATTAGGTTATGAAGGCTCTGCCCTCATGAATGGAATTAATGCTCTTATACAAGGGCTTGAGAGCCTGTGCAATATAGGGGGACCCCATCTCTACAAAATATTTAAAAATTAGCCAGGCATGGTGGTGCACACCTATAGTCCCAGCTACTCTGGAGGCTGAATTAGGAGGATCACTTGTGCCTGGGAGGTTGGGGCTGCAGTGAGCTGTGATCATGCCACTGCACTCCAGCCTGAGTGACAAAGTAATACCCTGTTTGAAAATGAAATAAAATAAATAAAAGGGCTTAACAGAGTTCATTTGGCCCTTTTTGCCCTTCCACCATGTGAGGACACCACAAGAAACCCCCCATGAGGAATAGGCCTTCACCAGACTCAGCTGCTGGTTCATTGCTCTTGGACTTCCCAGCCTCTAGAACAGTTAAGAAAGAAAGTCTGTTCTTAATATATTATTCAATCTAAGATGTTTTGTTATAGCAGCAAGAACAGACTAAGACAACTATTGCTTGGATTTTCTTTTACTCCTCAAAAGCCAAATACGTCCATGGTTGAAACCAAAGAAACTGGATTTTCATTCCAACTGAACGACCACAGTAGCAGAGCGATCAGGAACATGGGATGGGGTCAGATAGTTCTGGATTGGAATCCTGGCTCCAACCCTTAACTAAGGGAGTGAACTTGGACAAATAACTGAAATTCTGGGCCTCTCTTTGCTCATTTGTAAAACAAGAATTGTTAAACTCCCTCAAATGCTGTCAGACAATTTAATAAGGAAAACACCATCTTGACAAAGTCTCAGTGGTACCTCAGAAAAAAGAAGTCAGGGGTGGATATTTATACAGTTTTGAGATCTTGGTTCAAGTAACCTCAAGAGTCTTTAAAGAAGGGAACTGAAGGTCAGGCGTGGTGGCTCATGCCTGTAATCCCAGCACTTTGGGAGGCCAAGGCAGGCAGATCAACTGAGGTCGGAAGTTCAAGACCAGCCTGACCAACATAGAGAAACCCCATCACTACTAAAAATACAAAATTAGCTGGGCGTGACGGTGCATGCCTGTGATCCCAGCACTTTGGGAGGCCAAGGCAGGTGGATCAACTGAGGTCGGAAGTTCGAGACCAACCTGACCAACATAGAGAAACCCCATCACTACTAAAAATACAAAATTAGCCGGGTGTGGTGGTGCATGCCTGTAATCCCAGCTACTCGGGAGGCTGAGGCAGGATAATTGCTTGAACCTGGGAGGCGGAGGTTGCAGTGAGCCGAGATTGCGCCATTGTACTCCAGCCTGGGCAACAAGAGCGAAATTCTATCTCAAAAAAAAAAAAAAAAAAAAAAGGGAACTGACTGGAATTGTGCTAAGATCATGATGTAACCTTAGCCCAAGGTGGACGAAGGGAGGATCTTAAAGCAAGTGTTGATGAGTAAACTATGGCTTGATGAGAGTGAGCAATTTGCCCAAGGGAGCAGATTGTTATCTCAGATAAGCTGATCAGCAGGAATTTCCTAATGCAAACAGAGAAGTTATTTGTTGGCTTACAGTCTTATCTATTCTATGAAAAGTTTTCAGAACAAGTAACTTAAGTTATATTGACACAGGTGGTCTGAGTTCTAAGTCCAAATAGCAATGTCATGTTGATGGCAGTTGTCACAGTTCTCAAGAGAATATCTACTTTCTGTGGCTGTTGTCAGGAGTAAATGACATCATGGTTCTATAGTATCTGCCACACAGCAGGGACTAAATAAGATATTATTATTATCCATTTTAATTTATTTTGAAAGACCAAACAGATGTAATAGGAAATTTTTATATCTCTCAAATTTTTATTGCTTTTCATAAATAATAAGCAAAGTAAATGGCTTGCGGCTTTCCTGGAGTTTAGAAACTACTAAGTTACTAAGGTTATAGTAGAATTTGCACTTACTGAAAGAAAAAAAAGGGGGACAAAAGGAAAAAAAACATTGAGAGCTCTTTTTCTTTGCCATGATGCTAGTTGTCTGCATATTTGCATTCCCCAAGGACTTGGGAGTAATTAGCTCTGCATAAGCTGTACATCTTCAGGAAGAAAACAACTTTTATAAATGCAGAGAGGTTTCATGAAATGGTGTGTCATATGGAAATGCAATAATTTCTGGAGACTAGGAGTCTTTATTCATTCCCTCTGCATATTCTCAGTTGAATTAGCAAAATTTTCTTATGAGAGAATGCTACATCTCTTCAGTCTCTGAACATACAAAGCCCAGAGGAACTTCTTGAGTGTTTGTATATTTGAGTGTTTGACTTCAGAATCTCTAGACAGTGGTTGAGTCTTATCCTCAGGAACAGAAAGCAACGTGGTCAGATGGCTGTTTGACTCCAAGGGCAGTGCTCATTCAATGCCCCCACCCCAGCTTTCTCCACTGAACCCCGCAGCAGCATTCTAAAGACTGCAGGAGGGACTGCCCTGGTTTTGCCCCCTTCACTCCAGGGAGTCTGAACCTGCTTCACTCAACTTTCCCATCTCTAAAAGAGAGACAAAAAGTGCATGCACTCTTAATGTTTTGATGCGTCATTAAAACAAATAAAATAATCCAAACGATGTAGAAGAAACTTGTTTTACTGACAAATAATAATTATACATATTTATGGGGTACAATGTAACATTTTGATACACCAAGGGATGATTAAATCAAGCTAATTAACATATGCAGCACCTCACCTGCTTACCTTTTTTTTTCCTAGTGAGAATATTTAAAATCTACTCTTAGCAATTTTGAAATATATAGTAAGTTATTATTAACTATGGTCACCATGCTGCGCACTAAAATTTATTCCTCCTGTCTAACTCAAACTTTGTACCCTTTGACCAACATCTCCCCTTTCCCTGTTCCCACCCTGTACCCCCATCCTTGAGTAATCATCATTCTATTCTCTACTTCTGTAAGTTCCACTTTTTTAGATTCCACAGGTAAGTGAAATCATGGAGTATTTGTCTTTCTGTGCTTGGTTTATTTCACTAAACATAATGTCCTCCAGGTTTATCTATGATGTTGCAAATGACAGAATTTCTTTCTTTTTAAAGGGTGTCTAGTATTGTGTAGCCAATTCTTCATAATCCCAAGATATCATTACTATGTGATAATAAAGGCAAGTGTATAAAGTAAAAGAAACTGTAGTAGGTCAAACTAATAAGAAAAATGCTGATCTGAATGTCTATACAATGCATAGATTGTGTTTTTAAAAATGCAACAGTATATAATTTCTGGACCTGCTATAGTCTTGGGAACTAAGCAGTATAAAACTTGGCTAGTGACTAGATAAAATGATGATGTATAACAGACATTAGTTACTTATATGCTTAATTAATCTGAACATTTACCCTACACTCTTATTGGTGTTATTAATTTGTTCAATTTGTTAAAAGAGTTTCCTAAGAAAATGTGGCTTTATTTCAGTACCTATTTTGAATCCCAAATATTTTTTATATTCTGGCTTGATAACTGAGTGACTAAGAGGTTTCAGGGCCTTGCTACTTGGGTTTGTATACAGGCCTACCATTTTCTGGCTATGTTTTCTTAGATTACTTCACCTCGCTGTAACTTAGTTTCCTCAATGATAAAATAAAAATAATAATCATGGTCACCTCATAGGGTAGTTAGGAGGATTGAATGTGTTAGTTCTTATAAAGTGATTAAAGAACCAAATGCATAGTATGTTAGTTCTTGTTTATTTTTCTTGAAGTTAACTGTAGGAATTTTACCACTTACAATTTACAGTGGCATTGCTCTATGGGAATAATACTACGTGGGAGGATTCTACCGTGGTTTTTGCCCTATAGTTTGGATGCTGTCCCCCTCCAAATCTCATGTGGAAATGTAATCTCCAGTGTTGATGGTGGAGCCTGGTGGGAGGTGATTGGATCATGGGGAGTCTTTCCCCCTTGGTACTGTCCTCACCACAGTGAGTGAGGTCCTGTGAGATCTCATTGTTTAAAAGTGTGTGGCACTCCCCCAACTCCTGCTCCTGCTTCCGCCATGTGAAATGCCTCACTCTCCCTTTGCCTTCCACCATGATTGGAAGATTCCTGAGGCCTCCCCAGAAGCAAAAGCTGCTATGCTTCATGTACAACCTGCAGAGCCATGAGCCAATTAAACCTCTTTTCTTTATAAATTACCCAGTCTTAGGTTTTTTTTTTATAGCAGTGAATGGATTAACACATTTTATTTCAAATTTATATCCTGTATAGCCTTGCATTATGAAAAGAGCACAGAACAGGAAGTTAGGACATCTTGCTTTGAGGTCTAGAACAGCCATCAACTATATGATCTTGGGTGAGTCACTTCACCTCTCTGAACCTGTTTCCTCAAGAAAAATAAGCAGAGTAGGCTGCCTGCGTGATCTCAAGACAACACACTGTGCTGGAATGAGTCTTACAGCAAGAGTTCAAAGTTCAAATTCTAATTCTAGAACTCGTTGAGTGTAAAATTCACAGCAAGTCATAGAACCTCTTGGAACCCCAGTTTCCACATCTGGAAGAAGGGGCAGAATAGTATCAAAAATGCTTCACTCCCAGGAATGTGGTGAGCATAAAATTAAATAATGAAAAAGTCAACTATAAAGCACTAAATAAATATAAGGTAAAACTATTAATAAAATCTCATTTAGTTTAATATTTCTGCTAAATCTTTTTATTTTCCTATAATCTTTTCCAAGTATTTGTTCTTCTGCAGGTAGAATTCTGTGGGTTGAAACCAGACTATAAAAATTTGTGGTTTTTTTTTTTTTTTTTTTGTCACTCAGACTATCTGCTATGAAGAATGTTTTCCCTTAGTTAAGGTAACAGCTATAAATGTTCAGTTTGCCCCTGAGTCATTATCTGAGTCATGATTCTGTATGAGTCAAGAAATCTAAGAAATATAGAAATTATCTATTTATCCCCTTTTTTTTCTTTGTATAAATATCTCTTTAGATATAACCGATAAATAACTTGCCTCTATCTTGGGTTTCTTAATATTTTAAAGAGACTGTTGTAGAGGAATAGGGTAATGGGAGATTATCTTCATCAAGAAAGAGCCTGTGCATATAACCTGTACACACACACACACACACACACACTCTCACACACACACACACACACACAAAATCAACAAAACCCTATGCTCCAGCCAGAAAAACACCTTCTTGCCACTGGGCCCCTATTAGTGCTGGTCCCTCCACCTGGAATTCCTGTTCCTCTGATTTCTAACTGTTCAATTATACCTAGAATTCAGGGTTTTGTTATAATCTCAAACTTTCAGTGAGATGGATTGAGTGGTTCTTTGCCCAGTGAAAAATCTTTAAGGCCAATATTCCTTTTTTTTGCAGATGGTGAATCTGACAGAGGAAGAATTAAATGACTTGCTCAAGGTCACCTTTGAGGAATTTGCAGGAAGTTTAACTTATGTATATTTTTCCCCTGTAGTACCCCAGGTATATCTTTTCAAATCATCCTCGTCTGAACCAATTTATACCCCCCTTACCCATCAGGTTCTCCTGTAACACATATATAATACCACATGTTGCCTTGCACTATAGTTGCTTGTGAATAGATACCTCCCTTCCCAGAGAGTAGGTCCCACAGAAGAGTAACTATCTTATTCTCCAAATCCTTTAGAGCTTTTAGCACTGAGTACATACCCAGGTATCACAAATTTTGTATTTGTTGAATTGAAGTGGAACATCTCAAGGATATTTTTCTATTGCCTTTCTATGAATAAGCTCAGTTTTGCATGAGTCCACTTTGATTCTCACCTAAATAAGATCATGTAGAAACACCAAAAGCACCAGTGTAGACGCAAGAGATGGTGAAGACCTGAGGCCTTCACTGCTGCCTTCTGCCAGCCCTGCAGTTCTCAAAGAACAAGGGTCGTTGGGCAATCCTTCCAGACAGCTTCTGGGAGTGACCTGTCCTTGACACATTGAGTTAGCTGTGCTCTGAAGGCCCAAAGCGATTCGAAGCATGATTTTAATGACTGTCATTACTTCTGCCGTTACTACCACCCAATAAAAACCATCATCAGCTTGATGTGATTATCCCTCGGTTGTGCAGTGCCTCTGGACTCCAGGAAGCAACAGAGCATATGGTCTTTGCCAATAGCATTATTCATCAATGGAGGATAAAATTCACAGTAGCACCCAGCTTGTCACAGTGGGGAATGGCTTTGGGCAAGTCACAGCTTCAGCTCAGCTTAGCTCTTTCCAAGATGTGGGCTCTTATTCACAATGCCCTTCATAAAAGTGAAAATGAAACACATGCTGAATGGGATTTTTAGATCAATAAGAACCCTATAATTAGGAAGCAATAGCTAAAATTATATTATCCCTGAGAGCAAAGCATAGTAACAAGTTAATGCAATTACTAATCCAGCTTTTTCAGAGGTAGAAGCAAACCATGCAATTATATCCTTAGTCTATATTTTTTCAGGGGCCTAATGAAAGGAAAACAAATGAAGTGGATCCCCATCTTCCACCCTTGCCTCCACTAAGCCATCAGAGGACGTTTCCCACCCCACTCTCTCCAATTTCACTTGAAAAATAAAACAGACCTCCAGCTGTGAAATGGATTATGCTCTACAACTATGTACCTGGAATAGAAGCCATCATTCTTCATGAAGGTTGCTGAGAATTTTGTATCGCAGCCTGGCAGCTTCCTATTCCCTCATTAGCCTGCATATCCCACTTAACGAAAGATTCGCCATGCACTGACTTGTATGTGGCTCACAGTGTGCACAGTATGCACTGACTGTGACCTGTCCCCAAATGAACACAGTACCAGTCTAACGTACCACCTTACCTATGGCTCTCTCCCATACACACCCAATCCACTGCAGGCAAATGATCTACCCACAATCTCCCAAACACAGTCTTCACTGTCTGGTCACTGCTGCTTTACACGTGGCATTCACTCTGCTTGCAGAGGCATTTTAGAGTGGATATCTAAAGAAGGAGATTTCTCCCAAGCATGCACATAGGAGGGCACTGGTCTGATGCTCTGATTGACAGTTCACTACTGCAAAGAGGACAGATGAGAAAGCAGCTCAGCTCTTTGATGCTAAGGAAAAAACACAGAACCTCACTTATCCATATGTAATTACAAACTTTAGTATCCATCAGTACCAAGCCAAAATAGTTCCTGTTTGGACATACATTATTAGAAATTAACAACAAAATTTAGTAAATGGTTGGCCAGTTCTGAACGCAGAATAGCCACCTCTGAGTGAGCATTTTGATCAATCTAACTCACACATTTCTGGTTCAACAAAGTTATTAGATGAGAAGACCCAAAACGGTGTGTAAATGGGACACAGATTTATAAACAGTTAATTTATAATCATATATGGCAAATTAACCTGTATGTCACTAATGTGCCACCAATCATAAGACATGCCATCATTTAATCTGTCATGAAGAAGTGAAAAAACTCAATTAAATGGTGACATCATGCTTCCTTATTAGAAATGTTCATTTTTTTGTTATGCTAAATTTACATGAATACATATTTATTTAAACAACACGGGGCCACAATATGAACATCTATGCCCAAGTTTCTGCATGCCCAGCAATGACTGCCACCCTGACAATGGTGACTGATATCATCAAGTGTAACATGCATCCTGATTCAAGTTGTTCAACTGTGACACAACGGGCACCTTAGCACTGATGAAATATGGTACCCGCCTGCGTCACATGAGCTTCTCATGATCCAGCAGCCTCTCCTCACCTGACACTGGCTCTAGTCCCCAGTAATGACTCTGATCCTGTTTGTCCTAGGATTCTTCTCTTCCTTTGTTTCCCACTTCCCTCACTGGGCTACTCAGTAACCAGTTAGCTGTTAAGGCGCAAGCCTTTTTTTATTTTAATTTTTATTTTTTCCAAAACTCCTCAACAATTGCAATTGCCACTTTGTTTCTACTATTATTGCCCTTGACTTATTTATTTATTTATTTAAGTTTCTTTTGTTTTTAAACAAGAAGGCTGGGTACAGTGGCTCGTGCAGATAATCCCAGCAATTTGGGAGGTCGAGGCAGGTGGCTCACTGGAGGTCCTGAGTTCAAGACCAGCCTGGCCAACATGGCAAAACCCTGTCTCTACTAAAAATACAAAAATTACCTAGAGGTGGTGGCACACGCCTGTAATCCCAGCTACTCACGTGGCTGAGGCAGGAGAATTGCTTGAACCTGGGCAGCAGAGGTTGCAGTGAACCAAGATCGTGTCACTGTACTCCAGCCTGGGCAACAGAGCGAGACCCTGTCCAAAAAAAAAAAAAAATCTCAAGGCTGGGCATGGTGGCTCGCGCCTATAATCCCAGTACTTTGGGAGTCACAGTACTCAGGATCATCTGAGGTCAGGAGTTGAATACCAGCCTGGCCAACGTGATGAAACCTCGTCTCTACTAAAAATACAAAAATCAGCCGTGCATGGTGGCATATGCCTGTAATCCCAGCTACTTGGGAGGCTGACACAGGAGAATTGCTTCAACCTGGGAGACGGAAGTTGCAGTGAGCTGAGATTACGCCACTGCACTCCAGCCTGAGCAACAAAGTGGGACTCCATCTGAAAAAAAAAAAAAAAAAAAAAAAAACCAAGAGAATCTTCCATCATCAATTGAAAAACAGTAACTGCCCTTATTCTCACCCAGGAGGAGAGAATGAAAAAATGTTATTATTTTAATATCTTTATAATTTTAGTACCATGTACATAACATGAAGTTTACCATTTAATCATTTTTATTACAACAAAATATTTTTTTATTTTTCTGCTATTGTTGTCATATACTTTACTTCCGTGCATGTTATAAACACCATGATACATTGCTATAATTTTTCCCCAAGAGGCTTTCAGAGGTCTGCAATGAGTTAGGGTCGAAAAAACAGTGATCCAGTGTGCTAGTTCAAAGACTGCCTCTCCTTGGCTTCCAGGAAGCCTTCTAAACCTACCTTTTCTATTAGCCTACCTTTTTTTTTTCTTTCCAATCTTTTAAAATTCTATTACAGATGTACAGCAAGATCAAAGGGAACACCTTGTCCCTGGGGCTTTAGCTACTAGCTGGAAGAGAAGCATAGAAATGTCTTTAACTCTTTCCAGTCGATATCACTAAGGTTATCCAATCATCCCATGACCACTCGGCCAGAGGGGGTGAGATCACCCCACCACATCCTTTACATGCACACACACACACACAAACACACACACACACAAACACACACACACCTTTCAGGCTTACTGTTACCTTTTTATTTACTTTGTTTCACCTTGGAAGAGACTGTTAATGCTCATGCTAACCTGATTTCACCTGTATAAAAATGTCCAGGGACATGTGGGCATTCTGTGATTTGTCCTGGTTCTAAATATCCCTGAGGGTGGTCCTGACCCACATAAAAACAAGTCTGCTTCAGAGCCAGCTTCAAAGCCTACCTCTCTGATCCCCAAACCTCAGGTGATCGCACTGTCCTCTGGCCAGTGATGGTTCTTAGAGTCTGTACTTCCTATTTGATATTTATACGCAATGGTGTGCTGGTAAATGTTTAGCACCTGGCTCTGGGGGTGGAGAGGTAGGAGTCTGGGTTCGGCGGGTTTATAGATTCAATTTCTGTGGTGTAAACACTCCCACCATGGCTATTTCAAGCCACCAGTATGATGTCACTGACCACAGTCAGGAAGAGACGCAGAGTGGCATATTGTTATGTAGTATTTCTACCACACAGATATAATACACATAAATAACTTCAAGATCAGAGATAATACTGAAAGGTAATAAAACAGTTAGAAAGTAATGAGTTTTGACTATTTATTATCTTTATTAGTATACTTTATTTAATTATAACTTTATATAATTTAATTTCTAATAATGGCTGTGTTTAATAACCAGCTCACAAAACTGGAAAACTTAGCAATTGGTTTTTGCAAGCCAGTAGGAGCAGCTCCAGCCCACAAAAGTAATAAAGTATATGCTATCTTGTATTATTATTTTAAATCTTTTATGTCCCCAACTAAATTATATACTTCAGATTATGAAGTTATTTGTCTTAAATACTTCTTTTTATTTACCATGCTGCTAAACACAAATAGGTAATTAACTTCTTTTTTTTTTTTTTTTGAGATGGAGTCTCACTCTGTCGCCCAGGCTGGAGTGCAGTGGCACCATCTCGGCTCACTGCAACTTCCGCCTCCCAGGTTCAAGAGATCGTCCTGCCTCAGCCCCACTAGTAGCTGGGATTACAGGTACGTGCCACCATGCCCGGCTAATTTTTGTATTTTTAATAGAGATGGGGTTTCACCATGTTGGCCAAGCTGGTCTCAAACTCCTGACCTCAGGTGATCCACCTGCCTCGGCCTCCCAAAGTGTTGGGATTACAGGCGTGAGCCACTGAGCCCAGCTGGCAATTAACTTCTAACATTAATAACGTTTACTCATTGTAAATGTTTTTGAGAGGCCGCTAAAATTCACCAATAACAAAATTTAGACTGGGCCCCAAATCTGACCCTTCCTGAATCATATCTTTAACTTAGAAAGTTTACGCCTAAAAAAATTTATCAAAAAAGATATATTGGCTGAGTGAGGTGGCTCACCCCTCTAATCCCAGCACTTTGGGAGGCCGAGGCTGGTGGATTGCTTGAGCCTAGGAGTTTGTGACCAGCCTAGGCAACATGGCAAAACCCTGTCTCTACTAAAAATAAATGGAAAAAAAAAAAAAGATATATTACTGACAGTGTAATTGAATCATTTCTGCTACCAGCTATAAGATTGCCTACCATTAAGAGCAGCAGTGACCAGCTTTGTTATCAATGCTGTTAGGAACATTGATTAACTTTCAACCCCAACAAGCAAGCAAGCCAACTCCTATGACTGCTGAAGTGAGAGCTCTAAAAGAGAGCGTATTCTTAGAGGAGGGAGCCCCGTGGTGGGTAAACAAACTGAGAAACTTAGCTAACCAAACTTGCAAGAATGATCAGTCTCTTTACAATTTACAGTTACCAAGAATTGGCATGTAACCCAAAATGTCAACTTATTATCAAGGAGATACTATCATTATCCTACTGATGGAATATCTTCCCAGTAACAATGATATTGGTATTCATTAACCAGGATTCTTCCTTCCCAGAAACAAAGAATCAGATTAGCAATGAGAAGGATATTTGTTGTGTATCAACATGGAGAATTTAAAGGTCTTGAAACATATATCCTCTAGATATGAAAAATCCAAACGAACTATCTCTCTTCCACAGTGGAGTGTATCTATTTGGTGCAAAAGTAATTGCAGTTTTTGCCATTATGGCAAAAACAGCAATTACTTTTGCACCAGCCTAGTATCTAATCCCCAGACTATTAATATCTACCAAAGTGTGTCTGTCATCTATGAAAATTACTGGTAAAGTCTGTGAAAATTTTCACTGAAGGTCAGCAAAGGCACTATTATCTCATGCCGGAGAAGTTACAAGTGAATACTAGTACTAGTAACTAGTATTCATTAATACTAGTTAGCTTTGTACACTACAGTTCCATGGCAGAGACAGCTTACTGAAAATATGCCCCAGTTCAGGGTTGGCAAATACATAGCACATGTGCTGTCCCCATCCCTTCCCATACTCTTGGCAGACATCACTAATTGATCACTACACTCTTCCTTCATTGAGTCTTACAGTTCTTCCCAACACAGCTCTATATGCAGCACTACCAATCCTGGCCCTGAGCTCCAGAAGAAGAATTAGGAAGCAAGGCATGTGCAGGTTTCTCACAGGGAGGTTAAGGACTACATGGAACTAAGTGCATTATTTCAAGTTCATTTTGATAGCTTGCTGTTAGAAGGTTAATGTTGTTGCCTGCTGCTCCTTACTGTAAACCCCTAGGTCCTGACTACCGAGGGGATATCAAGGGCTGTATGTTGGCTTTGGTTTTTCTCCTCTCCAGTGTTACAATATGGAGATGCCTACGTCTTACTTACACAGAACGAATTGTTCACCATCATTTTGTCAGTGAATGTATGTTTTAGAAGTCAGTTACTATGGGTGCAGCACACCAGCATGGCACATGTATACATATGTAACTAACCTGCACATTGTGCACATGTACCCTAAAACTTAAAGTATAATAGTAACAATACAATACAATACAATAAAAAGAAGTCAGTTACATATTTAAGCTTCCCTTGGCTCTTTGCCACTTCCACTAGAGGGCGCCACTGAAAAGGAAAGGAGGTAAAACTGAAGGGAAGCCATTTTTCTCCTTAGTGCCTTTCTGTTGCCTCTGCTCAGCCTTACCATCCAGAAGAGGAAGTCCTCAACCAGTCTGCACAACCTCTGGTGTACCACGGATGTAGCACTCTCCACACAAACAGAAACATCTCTTGCTATACTTGCCCTTCTCCTCTGATCCCAAACACCCTTCATTCATCTCAATCACTTTCCTATGGACTTGTTTTCCTTCTTTCACTAGACCCAGAGCTCCATGAGGGCAAAGCTGGTCTTTGTCTTCCCATACCATTATGGTGCCTGGCACAGAGTGGGTCTTCCATACACAGTTGTGTGTTACAAACCTCATGTGCTGAAAAATCACAAGCCTCTTATTCGGGGTGACAGAAATGGAAACCACACCACCTTATTGAGTCGTAGCAAATTTTCCACAACTTCATAAGCATGTGCTTGGACCCTGCTTTCTAATTCTTCAAACCAGGAAATAACTCCCACATGGGCACTAGTGTTCTGCTCTTCTACACAGTGGAATTAAGCTTCTTAACTCCGCATCTATAAGGTTTGATACAAAAGGAAACTCTATTGTCATTTAACCTGACGTTCTAGCGGTTTTCCTTGAAGGACTCACAGGAGAACTTTGGGGACCATCCTCTCATCAAAATGATTTCTAGCTGCTACCCTTCTCCCACCTTGAAATTCTTAAAGTTTTTCCCCCCTTGTTGACTTTAATTATGTTCTTCCAATAGCCTTGTAAAATTGAGCAAGTTCCCGACAGCATTTTGAAAGGCCCTGTGAGCTCCCTGGTCAGCATTTTCAATCTCTAATTATAAATCTGCCTGATGGCTTTCACTTAATACTTCTAAGGTGGGGCTGAGGGTAATTGATGGTTTTGAAGCTAGCTCTTTAATAGCAGCCGTCAATGTATCAAGGCTTAATTTCTTTCATGATCTCAGAGAAGTTGCTGCAAGTGGTGAGGAACTTATGTTATCATCCATCCTAGGAAAACAGAGAGATTTTATTAGAGTGTAGTGAAATATTTATAAGAACATTAGAGCTTGTGGGACTCAAGAACTGACTTCACCTCAAACTTTCATTTGCATACTTGCTTCCAGGGAAATCTATTATGGGATGGTCTGGATATATCACTTTAAAAATCCTGCTTTTAATGAACAAATGAGAAAAGGTGAGTAGTTTTCTCTAGAAAGAACATTTTTCTCACCCACTGTCTTCCTGGAAAGATAAAAATATGCTCAAAATATAGCATAGAAATAAAGGGACTATTTTGAAACAGAGACGAAAACATTTTAACTCAAGAAAGAAACGTCAGTGATGATGGAGGATTTCCTTAACAAAAAGAAGAGGCTTCACTTTTTGTTCACAAAGAAACTCGGCCTCTCAGTCTTTAGTTGTGACTTTCTGTTTTACCGAACTATTATTTTAATTGTGGCTTCTCTGTGTTCTCGTTGCCTTCCCGTAACATTTCCATGTTACTTTGTTGGTACTCATTGTCCTTCTGACAAGCCATGTCAGTCTCTTCCACACTGCCTCTTCCATCAAATGTATACTACAGTACCTTCATTAGCCCATTACAGATGCTATGTTTATTCATTCATTCAACAAACATGTCTTGTGGGTCTACCATTGGCCAGATGTTATGAATACGAACAGAGAAAGCAGTCCACACTCTCAAGGAACTTGCAATTCAGTGAGAACTTGACTGGTTAGAAACCACCTGGCAATGTTACAAACTATATTACATTTTCAAGCTATATTCAAGTTATCAGAGACTGTCATCACTCCTCCAAGCTAGAGATTCTGATTAGCTGACACATTTGCAACACTGATCTAGTGGACAAGATGTAACTATGATTCCTTGACCTGAATTTAGAGGCCTTTAGTACAAAAACAGTGCTGGGAGAGAAAGCTGAGGGAAGACTGGTAGAAGTCTGGAACTTCAGCAAAGAACAGATAAATTCATAGAAAGACAGATCTGTTTTCCTCTAGTTCAGCGGTTCTAGGGTAAGACTTTGTGCAACTGGGAATTAGAATTTTCTGGCAGCAAAGCTGTATCAGCCCTTTACAGGTTTACCTGGAATAATTCACACTCCCTTCCTTAACGTTCTACCTGGCCAAACTATCCAAGCCTAGCATAAACCTCAGAGCCCACAGTGAGAATCATAGTCACCTAGTTGCTCTGACCTACTGCAATAAGAAACCAATGTTTTGTTTTGTTTTGTTTTGTTTTTATGAAGTAAATGATGTTTAATGCCAAAAAGCACACTCGCTTTGGGTAGCTCAAGAGGTGTAAATTCAGACAGAAGCCTACCTCCAAAGTACAGAGCAGAATAAAGCATTCCCAAAAATGCATTCTGGATTTTACCTCTCCCTCAAGCCCATGCTTAAAGTCAGCATCTGTGTAATGCTAATGATTAGTAAATCAAAAGGCATTTATTTAATGGAGCCGCTTCAGTATGCTGCGGTAAATTGCCTTCTGCCATATGGCTTTGGGTATGAAGTGATTAAACTATAATATCTGGAGCCTCTGTCGCTGGCTATTTAATGGTGTTATGCATCATGAGCTCCGAGATGGCTGCAAATCTGTTTTCAGTTTGCATTCCCAGCAAAAAAGGACTCCTGGCCCAGAGGGATTTAAATCCTCCTCCACTAATCACTAGGGCATACAGAATCACACTGATCCTGCATATAGTTAGTAGCTACAGACAACCCAATCCTAACTCAGGAAAGAGACAGGGACCTTCATTAGGCAGCCATTCCCGGGGTTTAAAAACAAAGAAAATGATAATCTGTAATGGCTAAGAAAGCAAGAAGAAGGGAAGGAAGGCCCAGCACAGAGCCCTTGAGATGAGGACAATTTGGGGCACAGTAAAAAGGCTGCAACCTGGACCTTCTCAAACACTAGTCCATTGGCTGATCATAATCGCTACCCGGCATTGATAGCATCTTCTCTGCCAGGCACTCTGCTAAGCACTTTAACACATGCTACCTAGGGTGGGTGTGGTGGCTCATGCCTGTAATCCCTGCACTTTGGGAGGCTGAGGCAGGAGGATCACTTGAGCCCAGGAATTTGAGACAAGCCTGGGTAACATAGTGAGAACCCATCTCCACAAAAAAGAAAAAAGAAAAATTAGCAGGGCATCATGGTGCCTACCTGTAGTCCCAGCTACTTAAGAGGCTGAAGTGGGAGGATTGCTTGAGCCTAGGAGGTTGAGGCTGCAGTAAGCTGAGATCGCCCACTGCACTCTGGCCTGGATGACAGAGCAAGACCTTATCTCAAAAACAAAACAATACGAAACAAAAACATATCTCACCTCTCTTAATATTCACAACATCCTCTATCTAGTAGGTACTACTATTGTTCCCATTTTACTGATGACAAAACAGAGGCTCAGAGGACTTAAGCAAGTTGACCGAGGTCACAGCTGGTTAGTGGTGGAGCTGAAGTTCAAGTTCAAGTCAGCTAGACTGCAGGGCCAAAATTCTCTAACTACAGTCCTAGTTGAGCATCACCACTAGTTCCTTAGGTAAGAAACACTGATGGTGAATACCACCATCAGGGGATTTTTAGTTTCTTGCTTCTAAATATGATCAGTAAACTATGTATGATCCTCGTTGCAATGGGTAGACTTAGTCTTTTTTTTTTTTTTTTTGAGACAGAGTCTCGCTCTGTCGCCAGGCTGGAGTGCAGTAGTGCGATCTTGGGTCACTGCAACCTCTGCCTCCCAGGTTCAAGCAATTCCCCTGCCTCAGCCTCCCAAGTAGCTGGAACTACAGGCGGCATGCCACCATGCCTGGCTAATTTTTTTTTTTTTTTTTGTATTTTAGTAGAGACAGGGTTTCACCATGTTGGCCAGGATGGTCTTGATCTCCTGACACTGTGAGCCGCCCACCTTGGCCTCCCAAAGTGCTGAGATTACAGGCATGAGCCACCATGCCCGGCTGACTTAGTCGTTTTCAACAAATCCTTCTGTTGGCTTCATAAACTCCAAAGTTAAGAAACCATTTCAAGTGCTGTTACATACAGGCACCTGATCCAGCAAACCATGCCTAGTATTTAAATGATCCCAGAACTTAGAAAGGGCAAAAATAGATAGTTATTTCCTGTTCAGAATTCTGCCTCGATATGGCTCATGCCATTTTATGTGCTATCCATTATAGTATTGTAAGTGTTACTAGGAATATAACCCAGTTCCTGTCCCCAAGAATGTTGCCTTTCTACTGGAGAGACTGGAAACAAAGAGGTCAGTTATACTTCAAAGTATAAGCAATTTAATTCCTCAGTGGAATTAAAGTACCATAGACATGGAGAGAATCAAAAGAGTTCAAAAGAAAGCCTTGGCTACTTTGCTATGTGCAAGAGCAACTACCAGAGTAAAATCAGAAAAGAAACTCTTGTTCATCTATTCAACTCAGCATGAATAAATCACTTAAAATCATAATTGCTCTGGAACTTTGGGTGGCTATGGGCAAAAAGTCCTATAGAGAATTTAATAAAACTGTAGGCTTTGTATCAATCAATTCCTTTGGAAATTTTTAGCATAACTCAGGAGTTAGAAACTTCCTTCTTACAAAAGACAGAGGCACTGTCTCACCCTCAGCCAACAGCCTCCTTCCTCATGGGTCCTGCTTCATTAACTTTTAACTGGTGCTTTTACTATTCAGTTTGTACTTTTAAACTTTTAAAGCTTTTATCAGATGTCCTTTGAAACCAAAGCATACCATTAAAACACACACATTTCCAACGTGACCAGATTTTTTAAAAAAGACCTATTCACAAAGACCTTGAGAGGACAAAGAATGTATTTAATGATACCAACTAGCATGGCGCCAGTAATGAATGGTTCTGTTCTGCCAATAATACCCAAAACTAAGGCAATGATTTTTTTGTAAGCCTTGTTTTGCTTTAGAAATTTACAGTAATATACTTTCCCATATATTATCTTATTTCATCCTTCTGTCAACCATAGCGCCAAGCAGAGTTGGTTTTATTATCCCCATTTTAAAATAAGGAAACTATGGTTCAGAGCATTTAAATAACAGAGCCAGGTTTACACATGCAGTAAGCAACAGAGTCAGCGCCAGAATTCCAGCTCTCTGGTTTCCAGCCCATTGCCATTTCAAGTCAGCTATTTATATCAAACAATATAACTTCTATTCTTATGTGATCTCTGCAAGGAAAGGTTGCAAGTCCTATTTGTCTTTGGATCCCTGGCACCTGACTTGGGACAAGTCAGAGTTTATGGTGGACCAGAAATAAAAACACTTTGTTCTAGTGTCTATGCTTTTCACAGTCACTGTTACCAGTTACCAGGGTTAGGCTAACACTAAGAAGGCCAAAGTTTCAGGTTTTAAATATGCATGGGACAGTGAGTTTTCTGGTATTCCATGGCCACACAATCTTGCTAACCTATCCCAAAAGGGACCTGGCAGGTTAATGGATAGATTGGTCCAATGTACTCCCCTAATCCATCGTCCATGCTTGAAATCAGGGACTGTCACTCTCACAACTAACTTCTCAGGAAACGTCCTTGCCTGTAGTCTCTCCCAGGAGGATTCTGAGGCAGGGCCTTGTAGAGTGGTAGCCACACTCTATTCCCAGTGATTCTCCCTGTACCCCCAGCCTGGTATAGCTAATTAGAGCAGAGCTGGTGCTTGGTTCAAAGGCTATCGATGGGCATCCAAAAATCTTTGAGATGTCCTGGCAGAATGATACATCCCAATGGAAACAGTGATTTACTGGGCCCATGAAATGTTCCTTATCATAAATTCAAAGTGAAGGTGTATGGTAGAAAGGAATTCACAAGGGTGATGAAATGATGTACAACAAACCCCCATGACACAAGTTTACCTGTGTAACAAACCTGCACTTATACCCCTGAACTTAAAAGTTAAAAAAAAGTTAAGGAAATAAAAAAGAATATAGACAAAAAAAAAAAAAAAAGGAATTTGAGGAGAAGTAATAGAGAAAGAAATTTAAAAATTAAAAAACTTTTAAAAAACCAAGTGAATATAATAGAAAAGAGTAACTTAGGAGTGAGAAGAGAGAGAATCAGAGATGAAGACACATTGACGGTAGACCCCCAGGGGAGGAAACTCAGGGAAGCTTCCCCCCTGGGTTCCAGCCAGGGTTACAGAGCTGACAGCTGTCTGCTGGAACCGAGGTTGGGTTTTCTTCCCTCCAAGACCAGTTGCTCTTTAATCTTTTTGGATCCCAATCACTTTCATCATCTGATGAAAGATATGGGTCCCTGTCTCAGAAAAATGTGTATATGCACATTCAGACCAATGATTGCATTTAGTTTCAAGAGACTTCTAGATCCCCTAAACCTGACTTCAGATTCACTAGGGACCCATGGGCCACAGGGCAAGAAATCTCGTTTAAACTATTAGTTCATCTCAGATAGCTATGGTATCATAGCCATCTCTGAAGCTCAGCATTTAGTCTGGGGCCTGAAACGTAGCGGGCATTGCATACATCTTTGTAGAATGATTGAGTGAATGAATGAATGAATGAATAAGTAGATGAATGAAATAAATACAACTTGAAGTTTATGTCCTACTCAGCACATTGGGAGCATCCTCTTCTTCTTATGAAATACTGTATTAATGTAAGCTGAGTAGTATGCCAGGAAGGAATGCCTTTACCCAGATGATGTTTAATATATCCATCAACATAATTGATGGGCACACTGTCACCTTCTACATCCAGAGCTAGAAGTCCATTGTACCACCAGTTACATGCAAATGAGAACTTGGAATGACATAGCCTAGAAGAGCAGTTCTACTTTCCTAGTAGATATAGAAATGAAAAGCAACTATGTTTTCTACCTGAAATGTATGTGTAATGATTATTTTGAACTGTAAGCTACTTCTTCCTACTATATAACTTGAAGGCAAGGTTATGTGACATAGCTTTGTACCTGCCCCCCTTGCTCACTGCCAATCTAAGTGTGTTACAGATAGAGAGATTTTAATTAAACTTATCTCGCGGACCATAACGTGGTTAGAGAAGACCTGCTTTTTGGTTTGTCGGGTGGTGGGGGAAAATAAAAGGGAATTATAGCAGAATATAATGATCTCAAACTTTAAGAATTGAAGTCATTGTTTCAAACTGATTATATCTAAAAGTAAGAGTCAATTCTGTGAGCTATTTTTTTTATTTCTTAATTCTTGATCATAAAACTCCCATATAGTCCAGGCATAGTGGCTCAAACCTGTAATCTCAGCACTTTGGGAGGCTGAGGCAGAAGGATTGCTTTAGGCCAGGAGTTTGTGACCAACCTGGGTAACATAGCAAGACCTTATCTTTACTTAAAAAAGAAAAAAAAAATTAGTCAGGAGCGGTGGCATGCACCTGTAGTCCTAGCTACTTGGGAGGCTGAGGCTGGAGGATTTCTTGAGCCTGGGAGATCAAGGGTGCAGTAAGCTGTGATCATGCCACTGCACTCCAGCCCGGGCAACAGAGTGAGACCCTGTCTCAAAAACAAAAAATAAAACCAAAAAGCCTCTTATATAAAAAGCTGTGCTTCAACCTAAATCTTCAATAATTAGAATTGCAAGGTATGGCATACAATTGCAGTTTTCACGTAGACAGTCTTCCCCTCCTTGTGGATCCCACGCCCTGGTAGCGCAAGAAGAACGAGGGCCCAATTCACTCACAGTGCAAAACTTATGGGGTTCCATTTGTCTCAGTACTTCCTTATGGGTACCAGTGGCATAAAATATTGTATGGTGCTTCCACCCAAGGAGCATGAACATTCTCTCATTAACATATTTAAAGCCCAGTAACAGAAAATCCATACTTGGCATGTGACATAGCTAACCCTAAAAACCTAATTTTTGCTAGCTCTTGAGTCACTTAGCTTACCTAAGCATAACATTTATTTTATTTTATCTTTTTTTTTCTTTTTTGATACAGGGTCTTGCTCTGTCACCCAGGCTGGAGTGCAGTGGCGCAATCTAGGCTCACCAGAGCCTCGACCTCCCAGGCTCGAGCTATCCTCCCACCTCAGCCCCTGAGGAGCTAGGACCACAGGTGTGCGCCACCACACCCAGCTTATTTTTGTTTTGTTTTGTTTTGTTTTTTTGTAGAGATGAGGTTTCACCATGCTGCCCAAGCTGGTCTCCAACTTCTGGGCTCAAGCGGTCTGCCCTCCTTGGCCTCCCAAAGTGCTGAGATTACAGGTATGAGCCACCACGCCCAATCACATTTATTATTATTATTTTTTAATGTGATTTAGCATATTGCTGCTGTATTCAGCATGTGCATGGGGTGAAGGACAGTGAAAAAATAATTTTCTAGCTCGGCACAGTGGCTCATGCCTGTAATCCCAGCACTTTGGGAGGCCGAGGCAGGCAGATCACCTGAGGTCAGGAGTTCGAGACTAGCCTGGCCAGCATGGCAAAACCCCGTCTCTACTAAAAATACAAAAATTAGCTGAGCATGGTGGCCCATGCCTGTAATCCTAGCTACTCAGGAGGCTGAGGGAGGAGAATCACTTGAACCCGGGAGGAAGAGGCTGCGGTAAGCCAAAATCACATCACTGTACTCCAGCCCAGGCAACAGAGCAAGCTCCATCTCAAAAAAAAAAAAAAGAATTTCCTGAATACCTTTATGAGGCAAGGACTTTCCAAAGATTATCTTATTGTATTAGTCTGTTCTCATGCTGCTAATAAAGACATACCTGAGACTGAGTAATTTATAAAGGAAAGAGGGTTACTTGACTGAGTTCCACGTGGCTGGGGAGGCCTCAGGACAGTTACAATGATAGTGGAAGGGGAAGCAAGCACATCCTTCTTCACATGGCAGCAGCAAGGAAAAGTGCCAAGCAAAAGGAAAGGGAGAAAAGCCCCTTAAAAAACCACAGGATCTTGTGAGAGCTCACTCACTATCATGAGAACAGCATGAGGGTAAATCCCCCATGATTCAATTACCTCCCACCGGGTCCCTCCCACAATAGGTGAGGATTATGGGAACTACAATTCAAGATGAGATTTGTGGGGACAAAGCCAAACCATATCACTCATCCTAAGGATTTTCTTTTTTCTTTTTTTTTTTTTTGACCCATTTTACAGACCAAGAAATTGAGCTACAGTGAGGTCACACAGCCGAGATCACACAGTGAAGAGTTGGGATTTGAGCCTGGAATACTCTGACCTCAGAGTCTGGATGCTAGTCTCTTGCTGCCTCCCCTGTGTTATGAGGTCATGTCTAAATCACCTCCGTTACTGAAAACGCTTGTGAAAGACCTATTCTGCTGGATAGAGCAGTCACCTTAGTCAAGTATGATCCAAATGTTGCCATTAGGTCCTACCCAACCCCATCAAAGATCAGAACCTGGAGGTGTGGTAACTCCCTCCAATCCAGAAAAAAAAAAAAAAAACCCCAGTAGGTCAGAGTAAGGAGCTGCTCTGAGCCATCAGTGGGAGGGTTAAGTTAAAGAATAGAAAGATGTAACCTGACCCAAAACTTAGCTCTCATTTTCAACAGGCAAGAGCTCCTTGCAGGGTGACCTTGACTCAGACCCACAATTTCATCTTTTTTTTTTTTTGTTTTCTTTTTGGAATGGCAATAACAATTTCTGCCCAGCATCCACCACTTTAAGTTGGTGTTTACAATAGAACTGACACAGCCCTTTAAGCAGGCTCTCGCGTGCAGAGTTAACTCTCCCCTTGCACACAGAGCAGATCGTCAGGCTCCCTCCAGCCCCAGGACCTTTCTCTAACCATAAAAAGGCAATTGTACCTCTAAACCCCAAATCCTTACCTATCCCTGCTGCACCCAGCTGTGCAAGGTGAGTCCTAGGAGGTCACACCCCACAGGATTCCACGTTTTCTCATCAGTATCCTTTGCTAGTTCCAGATATTGCAACATCACTGCTGTTCAAGATTAGAACTTAAGAACTTGAAAAGGTCAAGAAAGATGTGGTGCCTTGTCTCCACATCAAGTAAACAGTCCGTGGCATTGGCCTCTGACAAATGACAACAGACTCACGGGGCAGCAGTTGAGGAGCTGTGCTTACATGATACTTACCATCCTGAGAAGCATGGACGTATGGGGATACCCATACCCTGGTAACCCAACCCCATGGGCTCAGACAGTGTTGAACACTAGAGAATCTTCATCATTTGCTCAGCTGTCACCACTTCCACAGGTGCAAGAAATGGCCGATGGTTCCAGAGGATGACCCCAGCCTCTCAAATAGAAAAGGGAATGTGTTAGATGTCATCCAGCCAGTCGTATAGAAAGTTGGACTTTAAGAAACTGTGGTTAATGTTGGAAGGAAACATAAGGCAGCTTTTAAAGCTATTTTCATAGTCTTCAAAGAGAAATAAATGACCAGCGCCGACGGCTGCAGACAGCAGGACAGGCAGCCTGACGGAGCTCTGTATTCACTTTATTGTAATCTGTTGGGGGCAGGGGAATTCATGGGTCCACACTCTATGAATCCATGGGTCCACAGACTAATTACATCATACATTGTCTGATTAATCCTCCCGATAATCGATCCTGCTCTGGCATGAGATAGCTGTGTGACCTTGAACCAATCATTAACCTTTGGGCCTGTCCTCTTCTAATGCCAGGGTAAGAATTATCAACATATATGTTGAAATCCCCAAGGATTATGCCAAGGAATGGAACGGAGAGGAAGACAGTGAGACATGTTGAGGGGGTAGAGGACTTGGATAGAGAAGAGTGAGGCAGAGAAGCAGCGTAAATAAGTGGGAGAATATCTAGGGAGAAAGGGAAAGACAAATTCAATAAGCAGTTTCAAAGCATGAGCCTCAAAATAAATGTCTTTCTTCCTTGCAATATTACTGTTTTGTACCGGCTTAAGAAGCTAGACTATCTCCTGTCTGCAGAAAACAGACAGGATAACAGGAAACAGTTTTGGATTCCACAGTGATTATAGCTACTTAAGTTTGACTTACCAAATACTGTCTCAAACAGATGGTATGTAACATTTGATTAAGGGCTTATCCTGCAAGCCCGACAGGGAACATTTCTTTCCCTCTTAATATAGAAAAAATGTAGAGAAGAAGGGAAATAAACTGACGATCTTGCCCATGTTCCATGTATACCAACGTTTATGCCTTTTCTAAAATGAATCTGTGCTTATTATGCAACTCAAGACCAAACTGCATAATGGTGACACCATAGAATTTCAGTAAAAAAGGATATTGAAGATCATCCTATATAAGCCCCTTATTTTATAGGTAAGGAAACAGAGACACAGAAAGATAAGATTGTTTGCCCATGGTCACACTGTGGCACATCTGGGACCAGGTCTCCTGATTCCAGGTCTGGCATTCACACCAGTCTTTATATGTGCATAATGTTCAATATAGGGAAAACATACAAATCTGTCAGTACCATTATTACTAAATTAGTGCCAATCTGTGATGAGCAATTATCAGAACTTGAAGCTGATGGGTAATGCCATTCTAGTCCAGTTAATGAGCCAAAAGCTTGGTTCTTCAAAACACTTAACATTAATCAGCATTTGGCTTCAGTTTGTGACAAGTGTTTTCAAAACATCACAGACAATTACAATATTCCTAGCTTTGCCTAGTGTAAATACATGATGAAAGAAAGTCAGAA
This sequence comes from Pan troglodytes, assembly GCF_028858775.2. Taxonomy (NCBI): domain Eukaryota; kingdom Metazoa; phylum Chordata; class Mammalia; order Primates; family Hominidae; genus Pan; species Pan troglodytes. The sequence goes on from NC_072408.2 coordinate 99,937,957, forward strand.
TTTCATAAATGACAGTCTCCAGAATGGAAATAATGAGTCCCTTAGAGAAGGTACAATGTGTTCATCTTTCTTGCTAGCCAAAAGTAATTTGGGAACTAACGAGGTCACTGAGAAATTACAAAGTGTGAACTTCTGCTGGGTGAGGATGAAAAGGCCTCTTTTCACAGTAGCAAAGCAGAGCTAGCACGTGAGATCAGCCCCATATGAGTAATGAAGGAGTGACACCAGGCTTCATGCCTCATCGGCCACCCCCACACACACCCCCTTCCCCCTTGGTTACTGGCAATGCCTCAAAGGCGGGGGCTCCCAAGCATGGAGTACTGAAATGCTCATCTAGGGCAGAAGAAGAAGCATTCCAAGAGGACTTGGGAACTCATTACACAGTAGCCTGATGCTGGGAAAGTAGTAGAAGAAAGAAAACCAGAAAAAAAAATGGTGGTTTGTACGAAGATGATGTCCTCAGCTCCAAGCTCCACGTTTCCCAGAACGGTTCTTGCAGAATTTTGTCCCCTAGGATTTCTGGAGAAGTTGTCTATGATTGATTGATTGATTGACTTTCTGCAAGCCAAGAACCCAACTGTGGTTAATATTAGGTTTTCTGAAAGACAGAGAATTGCTTGATTAACTGGGCTTAGGACAGTGTTACTCATTAGCTAGTTTTATATTAATAAAAATATGTTAATCAATTAACCAGTCATTGTCGATCACCTGGTTAATAACTAATATTTATTGAGAAGTCATTGTGTGACAGGAACAATGTGAAATGTTTTCCCTTCATTATCTCATTCACTCCTCACCATGAGTCTTTGAGATGATAGTAATCATAATTACATTCAGGAATTTATTCGACATATATATTGAGCACCTGCTTATCAATAGACAGTTCTAGGCATTGGAGATACAGCAGTGAACAGGCAAAATTTCTCTTGTCTCTTGGATAGATTATATCAGGTAACTATTGCTGCCTAACAAACCTCCCCAAAACCTACTGGCACAAAACAATTAACACTAATTATCGTTCATAAGTGTATGGGTTTTCCAAGCGGTTTTTCTGATCTTGATGGGACTCACTCATGTATCTGTTGCCACCTGGCAGATTAGCTGGTCTAAGAGGGTCTCTACTAGGAAAACTCATCTCTACTCCACAAGGTCTCTCATCTTTCAGGGGCTCTCCTAAGCTTATTCTTATAGAAAAGGCAGGGGTCCCAACAGAGGGGCTGGAAATGTACAAAGCCTCTTGAGGCCTAGATTGGGAGCTCATACAGTATCACTTCTGCCACACTCTGTTAGCCAAAGAATGTCATGAGACTAGCCCAGGTTCAAGGGTGGGGAAATGGAGTTGACCTCACAATGGACAGAGTTGCAAAGTCACATTGAAAACACAGGGTATGAGAGGTCATTGATGCAGACCATCTACTACATATATAATGATGACTAAAATGACACTAAGGAATTCATGGAAATATTTCATTTGAGTCTCACAATAATCCCTGGAGGCAAATTCTATTACCAATCTCTGCTCCCCAAATGAGGAAATTGAGGCCTAGGGAGGTTACAAAACTTGTCTAAGATCTATGAATATTTGGTGATGGCCTCAGGGTTCAAACTCAAGATTCCAGTGTCTGAGCACTGACCCACTATGTGATTCTCTCCAGCCTGCGCACTTCAAGAGAGAAAGTACAGGACATGGTCACTGCCCGTAAGGCACTTATAGTCCTACTGGGGATAGATAAGTCCCTGAGGAATCAGCAAAAATACGTGTTTCTAACCCAAACTTGGTAATTGCCCAACAAGCAGTAAGAATTAAGGGGGCCAGGACAAGAGACAGAAGCTTCCATAAAGAGATTCTCCAATGAACTGGGCTTTGAAGGGTCTAGGCAGTGAATAGCAAAAGGGGAGAGTTTTCTGATAATGGCATCCTCTCACCTTCATGTAAGGGCTTATAGTATAAACTTCCTTTTCTTTAGAATGGCATTCAGTGCTGCAAGCAATAGAAAACCTGATTAACAGTGACTTCTCATATAGGGATTTTTGTTTGTCATGCACAACAAGTGTGGGAAAAAGAATTTCAGGACTTCACAATAGCCAGATGATGTCATCAAGGAACCAGGTTCTTTCTGTCTTTCTCCTCTGCCATTCTACAAACATACCCCGATTCCTGGGGGTTTCATAATGCCAGGATGGCAGCTGTATTCATGAGTATTCTTGTGCATTCTCAAATAGGAAGAAGGAGGAGGTGAGCACGCTAGCACATCCTGTCCACTGAACTACTTTCCCATGATTTCCACCCATTGTACCCTCCTTACTCTCTTTGGCTAGAACTCAGTCATGCGTAGCTGCAGGGAAAGCTGGAGAAGCTAATGTTTCAGTTTTCTGAAACTCTGTAATATGGGCAAACAAGAAAAAAAGAGGGCTGTGAATGACTTTTACATAATCAATCCACAGTGTCGATCCCAACCCACCCAGCACCGTCTCCCAGCACTTTCCCCAGCCACTCCTATGCACCAGCAAACAGAAGTCCTCTGCATTAGTCCATTTTCACACTGCTGATAAAAACATACCTGAAACTGGTTAATTTATAAAGAAAAAGAGGTTTAATGGACTCACAGTTCCACGTGGCTGGGGAGGCCTCACAATCACGGCGGAAGGCAAATGGCACATCTTACATGATGGCAGGCAAAAGAGCGCGTGCAGGGGAACTCCCCTTTATAAAACCATCAGATCTCATAAGACTTATTCACTATCATGAGAACAGCATGGGAAAGACCCACCCCTATGATTAAATTACCTCCCATTGGGTCCCTCCCGTGACACGTGGAATTATGGGAGCTACAATTCAAAATAAGATTTGGGTGGGGACACAGCCAAACCATATCATCCTCATTCCAAGTGCACTTCAATCAATTGTTCTCTTGGCTCCCTTTTTTATTTTCATAATGTCCTTTTGCCTTCATGGACTGTTGAAATTCTTCCATGACTCTTCCCTGATCTCCCGTAGCTGGCATGACCCCTATCTTGTGTTAGTCCCCTTAGTCCTTCTGCTGCTGCCCCTGCTGTAGCACAAAGCACATTCTGATTTCATAGTTCCTCTACTAGAATGCAAACTCTTCAAGTCAGGGGTCATGCCCTGTCCAGTTTTCTACCCACCTTTAGAACCACATGCAGCTCCGGGATCATGCAGACATGAAGGAAATTGAGTGAGCTTCATGATTTAGTATGAGGAGGATGAGGAAAAGAAAGGTGGCACAAACAATTGGGGGACTGAAGGAGCTGTTGAGGAGGAAAGAAAAAGTCTCCTCTTCCCATTTAGGCCCTCTTCCAACTGGGCCTAAGAATTAAACTGATATATGACAGATTGACAGGAGAAAAGCATACAAGTTTAATTACAATTTTTACACATAAACAGGGACCTTCACAAGAGAATGAAGGTCTGAAAAATTGACCAGACAGAAAGATTCTTGCTCTGTTTGCCCAGCCTGGAGTGCAGTGGTGTGAACACAGCTCACTGCAGCCCCAGTCTCATGGTCTCAAGCAAACCTCCCATCTCAGCTTCCCAAGGTGCTGGGATAACAGCTGTGAGCCACCGTGCCTAGTGTTTTTGTGCCTTTTAGACAAAGAAACTATTAATCTGTGAAGAAATAACAAGACAAAAGGGTGTTGGCCAGGGACAGCAAATTGTGAGGAAGTGACTAAGATACATAGTAGAAAGAACCAGAGGAAAATAAGGGTTATTTTGGTAACTTTGTTTGTCCAGATCCATTTCAGCATTGATTCCCAGTGCCTGGTGATAAGAATGTTCCTCTCTCTCTCTGTCTCTTTCTCTCTTTTCTTCTCCACACCATGATTCTGTAAGGAATGTTCTTCTCTTGCTGGTTCAGGGTAGACACTTTTCTCATGGGAAATTTTATGGCCTGTTTAGGTTAAAAAAAAATGTGGAGGGGAGGGGTGGTCAGAAAGCCCTTCCTGCATCTGCTGTTTTTCAAGTGCCTTCAGCTCAAAGTCATCAATCTGCCAAAGTGGCCTATTTTGGGGTGGCATGTCCTGAGCTCCTTTAGAACAGATGACAGGCACAATGCTGGTGCCATCGTCAGCACCAGAACACTGCTGAGTTCTGTTTCAGACTTGTTGAGTGTGAGGTGATCATGGAATTCTCAAATAGAAATTTAAAACAGGCATCTACTTTCAGAAGAAAGGTCAGGATTTCTTTTTCTTTTTTTTCTTTTTTTTTTTTTTGTTTGAGATGGAGTCTTGCTCTGTCACCCAGGTTGGAGTGCAGTGGTGCAATCTCAGCTCACTGCTAGCTCTGCCTCCCAGGTTCACGCCATTCTCCTGCCTCAGCCTCCCGAGTAGCGAAGACTACAGGTGCCCGCTACAATGCCAGGCTAATTTTTTTTTTTTTTTTTTTGTATTTTTAGTAGAGACAGGGTTTCACTGTGTTAGCCAGGATGGTCTCGATCTCCTGACCTCATGATCCGCCCCCCTCGGCCTCCCAAATTGCTAGGATTACAGGCGTGAGCCACCGCACCCGGCTGGTCAGGACTTCAATTGTAAGTTTGATACAAAGTGGAAAAGGCTGAAGATTTCATCCACAGTCTGAAAAGACCATATGAAAGAGGAAGGGGTGAGCTCCAAAGAACAAGCGTATGTCAAAAGTAGTGGTGGGCAAAGACTCAAATCTAATATCACTGAGGCTTCTGCCAGGCAGAGAGCAGTGGCCGTCTGCTCACCGCAGTGGCCAGTGTGTCTTTGTGAAGAGCAATGGAGGCCAGGATTGAGGTGAGTATTGTCAGTACCAACTCTAAATTTCAGATTAGCTGTGGATGGAGGCAGTAAATAAGCAAATGCGTTTGTCCAATTTCCTTACATTGCAAGTTGCAAAACCCACTTGAAGTTGGGCCGAGACCAGCTTAAGCAAAGCAGAATGTATTGGCTCATGAAAGAGCAGGATAGCTTTGGCTTCAGCCATGGCTGGATTCGGGGTCCAAGTAATGTCCTCAGGACTCTGTCTCTTTCCATCCATCTCTTATCTCTCTTCATTTTTGATTCTCTCTTAATGTTAGATTCATTGTCTCTCACTATGGATGGCTTTCCCCAGGTATCCAGGAAAGGTGACAGAAAGCAACTCTGGTCTATATCATCTTTACAAGCTTGTGATCCAATACTGAAAAAAGAGCCTTTCTATCTCTCTCTCTGCATTTAAACATCAAATCTCAAGGAAGAATCTGATTGGCTTTTCTAGGGTTTTCTGCCTCTTACCATTCCAAAGGAATAGATTTATCTGATTGACTGAACTTAGATCACATGCTAACTTCTCTGGAAAGTGGGGGATTCCCCATAAAAAAGTAGTTCCGTTAGCCGAAGAAGAGGAGAAGGCATGCTAGACAGAAAACAAAACAAAACAAAACAAAAAAACCAGAAGTCTTCTCTTAGAAGGACTGTTGCAAACAGGGTTTAATCATTTGGGTCCTGCTTCCTTGTCAGTGGATCCAGACGCATGGAGCTTATTGATAAGCACCTGTGGAGACGTGTTTGACTCGCACCCCTGCTGCTGCTGCGTGCTTGCCTGTTTAGCTAGAAGCCATTCTCTACCTTTCAGACGTATCCCCAGCAGAGGAACTGAATGGAGACTTAGGCCAGTCAGTCTCAAGGCTGGTTATTTTTAGTAACTGGATTCTGCCCTAGTTGCCTTATAATTACATCTGTTTTAGATTATATTTGGCTCCCCCCTCCATGCCTTCCTGAGCTACATATTGGATTCCAACTCTGTATGCTATCTCTTCCAGGCCTAGAATATTATTTTCTTCTCTCCTGATATAATCCCCTTACCAAGTTCCTATGGCTGGGTCTCCACTCTTTCTTTGAATGGCAGCTGTCTGTACTAGAGCTATCTGCAACTGGACCCTGAGCTCTACCCACTTGCCGAGACTTCTTCCTATCTCTACTGGTTGGACCACCCCTGCACCATCTCTGAAGGCTGGTTCAGTCTCTGAGTCCCACTCCACCCCGCACTGGCCAATCCCAATTATGACAGCTGCTAACGTTCTTATAAAAACTTCCTTAGTCTCTAAATATACAGGGTAATCAGACCACATGGAACAGAATTCATGGAAGCACCCAAACTGTGTTTATTGCGTTATAAACATTTGATCTTCTCTGCAGAACCATGAAGAAGTGGGAAGAATGCCCAGTTCCCCTACTTCTTTAGCACACTTTGCCACCTGGGCCCTGAAAGAGTTTGTACCACTGGCCAGGTGCAGTGGCTCACTCCTGTAATCCCAGCACTTTGGGAGGGCAAGGCAGGTGGATCACGAGATCAGGAGATTGAGACCACCCTGGCTAATATGGTGAAACCCCATCTCTACTAAAAATACAAAAAATTAGCCGGGCATGGTGGTGGGCGCCCGCAGTCCCAGCTACTCGGGACGCTAAGGCAGGAGAATGGCGTGAACTCAGGAGGCTGAGCTTGCAGTGAGCCGAGATCACACCACTAAACTCCAGCCTGGGTGACAGAGTGAAACTCCGTCTCAAAAAAAAAAAAAAACAGTTTGTACTGCTGAATGGCAGTGTGTTAGAACCTTCATAAAACAGATCCTACTCTTTCTGCCTGAGCCTTTTCTTCCATAGAGTTCAGACTTTGTCATGGGATAGCTGCCATCTGGCCCTTCCATTTCTCCCATAGCTCTTTCTAGGCTTTTGTATATAAAACTCAGTTTTCCCTTCCTTCAGGAAAAGAGCAAAGAACTCATGCATATGGATACACACAAATAGATTTTCTCAAGTCTGCCCCATTAATTTGCCAAACATGCCTGATGCCTAAAGAGAAACACCAGCAGAAGAATAGGTTCAGGTTGAAATCTCTGCAATAAGAAGAGGTGTGTTACTAGAAAACTGTTTCCCAATCTGGGTCTATATTACTAAAGCGTTCTTGGTATGTGTACGGGATACCTCTCATGTACCACTTCACATCCTCTCAGCCCCACCTCCAAGTGCAGCCACTGCTGCAGTATTGCGCTCCATGTAGCCTTTGTCCAGCTTCACATGAGTGTAATCTCATCTTGTCTGGGTCCCCACCACATACCTCTTGCTTCCTGTACCAGGTCTTCTCTCATGCCAAGGTGCAGTATATCTAGGGGAACCTGCTTGGCACCCAAACGTTATAACCCAGAAGTAAGAGGGTGGCTAAGGCTGTTGGGACCATCTTGGGCCAATAGATGACAGGAGTTAATGGCTAGGTAGTTCCTCCTTTTGTCTTCCAGGCATGGTTTTTTTTTTTTTTTTTTTTTTTTTTTTGAGATGGAGTCTCGCTCTGTCGCCTAGGCTGGAGTGCAATGGCGTGATCTCGGCTCACTGTAACCTTCGCCTCCTGGGTTCAAGCAATTCTCCTGCCTCAGCCTCCTGAGTAGCTGGGATTACAGGCGCCCACCACCACGCCCAGCTAATTTTTGTATTTTTAGTATAGACGGAGTTTCACCATGTTGGTCAGGCTGGTCTCCAACCCCTGACCTCGTGATCCACCCACCTTGGTCTCCCAAAGTGCTGGGATTACAGGCGTGAGCCACCACGCCCGGCCCAGGCATGCATTTTTGAGACACAATTCATAAGGCTGCTCAGAAGGTTCCAGTGAGATAGAAGAGGAGTTGTCTGTAGCTGTGGCCAAACCAGTAACTCATCCTCTTTTGGGCTTTTCCTCCTTCCCTGTCTCACATCCCTTGCTCCCCACTCCTCTTCTCTGGAATCACTGATTTTTTTTTTTTTTTTTTTGAGACAGAGTCTCGTTCTGTTGCCTAGGCTGGAGTGCAGTGGCCCGATCTCAGCTCACTGCAACCTTCACCTCCTGGATTCAAGCAGTTCTCCTGCCTCAGCCTCCTGAGTAGCTGGGATTACAGGTACCCACCACCATGTCCGGCAAATGTTTTGTGTTTTTAGTAGAGACAAGGTTTCACCATGTTGATCAGGCTGGTCCCAAACTCCTGACCTCCAGTGATCTGCCTGCTTTGGCCTCCCAAAGCACTGGGATTACAGGCATGAGCCACCACGCCCAGCCTCTGAGATCACTTTTCAAATAAAATATCTCAGGCTCTGCTTTCAGGGCCACCCAAGACAAGAGAGTATATCATAGCTTCTTTGTAATTGTCTAACAGAAAGAATAAAATTTTGGTACCAAAGAGACCTCATGTCGAATTCTAACAGTATGACTGAAAACAAATTATTTAGCCATCTTAAAACCCAATTTCCTTATCTTTAGTACACAGATAACATGAGTGGCCCCCATGATGTTTGTCTAAATACTAAATCAGATAGTCTCTCTGAGAAGCATAATAGGTATCTGACACAGAGTAGCACTCAGTCAGTAGTATTCATTCTCTTCTCCGTATTCTCACCCATTGTTCTGATAGAAATAAGAACTTTTTAAAAAAGAGTTATAAAGTAGAAATGAAAACAGACATAATAAACAGACGGTTGTATGTTCAAAGAAAACATACTTTAAATATGCATACTTACTAGCATATAGATGGATGCATATGTAAAAATTCATTAAGCTAAACACTTAAAATTTGTGTGCTTTATGTAAGTTATGCTGTAATTGCCAATTTATCTTTTTCAAGAGATGAGGTCTTGCTCTGTTACCCAGGCAGGAGTGCGGTGGCACCATCATAGCTCCCTGCAGCCTCACACTTCTGTGCTCAAGTAATCCTCCTGCTTCAGCCTCCTGAGTTGCTGGGACTACAGGAATGCACCACCTGGTTATTTTTTGTAGAGACAGGGTCTCAAACTCCTGGGCTTAAGCAACCCTCTTGTGTCAGTCTCCCAAAATGTTGGTATCACAGGCGTGAGCCACTGCACCAGGCTTGTAATTCTTTTTAAGTTAAAAATTTTATGGATGTGCTAAATACTCCCTAAAATGAAAGGACACATTATTGTTCTAGAATGCATTTAACACACATCCACAACGGGATGAACAAATGGGTTCTTATTTCTATCAGAGTAGGAACTCTTTAATAAGTTTTAAATGAAAATGCCCTTATTGAATATATGTATTCAAAACAAAGTGTTTACGTATACTAAACCATCCTTGTTTTTCTTTTCTTTTGTTTTTAGTTGAGACAGAGTCTGTCACCTTGGTTGGAGTTCATTGGTGCAATGATAGCTCACTGCAACCTCAAATTCCTGGACTCAAGTGATCCTCCCATCTCAGCCTCCTGCATAGGTGGGACTACATGTACCCATCACCACACCCAGCTAATTAAAAAAAATTTTTTTTTTTTGTAGATGCAGAGTCTCACCCTATCAACCAGGTTGGAGTGCAGTGTTGCAATTATAACTCACTGCAGCCTCAAACACCTGAGCTCAAGCCATGAGCTCCTCCGCAGCCTCCCAACTGGCTGGAAATACAGATACCATGCCCAGCTAATTTTTGTCTTTTGTAGAGACAGGAGTCACACTATGTTGACTATATTGGTTTTAAACTCCAGCTCAAGCTATCCTTCCATCTCAGCCTCCCAAAGTGCTAGGATTACAGGTGTGAGCCACTATGCCCTGAAACTTTTATGAAACTAAAAGTTTCATAGTATGAATGACAGATTCTTTAAGAATCTGATAAAAAGGGAACATCACATTTTTAATCTCTTGCATACTTTTAAAAATATGTCAACAGAGAAAATAAAAGATTGGATATTTATATTAGAAAAACTAATCGTGGCCAGGAGTGAGGCAGAGGTGGTGGGGCCGGCCAGTCATCAGAGCCAACTCAGGAGGCGGGACATTGACACGAAGGGAGGACTTTGGCTTGATCTCTATGGAAATGGGAAGGAAAGCCTTGGTCTTATTAGCGGCAGATAACCAACTGAGATAATCAACCAACAGTGGGGTAAGAAATTCAACAGTGAAGTAAAACAAAAAAGTGCATGCCATAGAAGTCACCACACAGCCAGAGTTGGGGGCGCTGCTTGAACACCTCAGAGTAAGAAGGAAACCCTTGTCAAATAAATGCTAGGATGCTATCCTCTCAGGTCTTGACTTTTACTGTACTAGCTTCTGTTCTTATCCTCTTTCCCTCCTAACATCAGACTGGGGAAAGAGGAATCATAGAAGACGGGATCCCTTAGTGCAAGAGCGGAAGGTGTCACCATCTCCCCTCAGTTCTCTCTGCCCACCACATCTAGGGGAGTGGCAATTTCTTGAGTGCCACCACCAGTGCCTTGCACAGGTAGGGAGGCACTCACAGTCTTTGTTGGGTTTGTGGAATGGATCCTGTGACCTACAGACAGTGATGGGGTGCAATGGGTGCTATCCTGTATGGAAGTAGAGTGGTAGATGGCCCAGTCCTTGTCTGGAGGTATTCATGATGCAGTTGAGAAGACAAAAAATGCACTCCAGCAGGGGCCCACTGTGGACAAGGCTTCATGCCAAGTGAGGGAACCCAGAAAAGTATGTGAATGATGACCAGTGTGAGGGTGGCCCAGAAATGGAAAAGGAAGGAAATATCATGGGAATGATTTGCTTACATTATAAGTATCTAAGGGCAAACTTGTACAATGATTCTAAGATAGTGACAATTACTGCTCGAAAGAAAAGCACGTATCACTTTTGAGATATATGCCTTCTTGTAACACATCTCAAAATGCCAAGAAAACTACACATAAGCCTAGAGACAAGTCAGTAGATACTAGAGAGACAGAGCCATATTAAAACAGGTTGTGAGGGTAGCAGCTATGGCAGGAGCTGAGGGGGTAAAGGAAGCCCATCCAGAGAGCCAAATCTCTGATGATTCAGTAATCTTCCAGGTTACTGAAGTGTAGAGCCAGGAAGCCCCCCGGGGCCTTCCAAAGACCCACAGCATGCCGCCAGCCTTTGGGTACCTGCTACATGGGAGCACCCACAAGCCAACAGAGTAAGGCTGTGGCACAGCATCAACATCGTGAAAGGACTGCAGATGTGAGCAGGCAGCTGAGAGACACTGATCCCTTCTTCTTCCCCTCCTCCCTACTTGACACACTGAAAGAGCGTAAGAAAGGGTGGAGTGGAAGAGAGAAGCTGTGAACCAGAATGAGATTTAAACTATGCAGACCTATTTTTTAAAACGGCAAATTTCTACAATCTGCCCTAGATGTTGTTGGACAGAAAAAGGGATTAGACATAGCACCATTGAAAGTGCTGATTAGGGGCCAGGCACGGCGGCTCACGTCTGTAATCCCAGCACTCTGGGAGGCCAAGGAGGGTGGATATCTTGAGGTCAGGAGTTTGAGATCAGCCTGACCAACATGGCGAAACCCCATCTCTACTAAAAATACAAAATTTAGCCAGGCGTGGTAGTGGGTGCCTGTAGTCCCAACTACTCGGGAGGCTGAGGCAGGACAATCGCTTGAACCCGGGAGGTGGAGGTTGCAGTGAACCAAGATCACGCCAGTGCACTCCAGCCTGAGCGACAGAGCCAGACTCCATCTCACAAAAAAAAAAATAAGTGCTGATTTTAGGGACCAAGAAGTGAACCCATTCCATGTTTATGCCCCCAGTATGTTGCAATTTCCCAATTAACTGCTTCCTGAGAGGTCAGTGATGTAAGAGAGGCATATATACATGCAGTATCCATTCATACAAACAAAGAATTGATTTGAAAAGATTCAAATAGTTTCAGGGTAGGATAAAAACAGCGACATTCACGGGGGGATTCTTATTGTGCCCTGCATTGAACCAAGTTCATTATCTTAATCTATTTCACCCTCCCAACAAGAATTGCATTATCCCCATTTCTCAAATGAAGAAACCAAGACTTTAAGAGACTTTGAGAGCTAAGGAGTCTGAAGTCCTACTGTTTGTAAGTGTCTAGCAAGTGGCTGTCTGCCCTCAACCTCCTCTTATTGCTTGTCCTAAGCCAGGATTCATTAAATCAGTCTAGTTTTACTTTCTATTACCTGATTTTATAAATGTTTAAACTTAGTCCCAGAGAAATTAAAGGACTTGACTAAAGTCTTTAGTATTCAGTAGCAGAGGAGAGATTTCTAACATAAAAAGATCTTCCAAGTTTTACTACAGGGCTTGTAATAAAACCATTACAAAGAAAAAGAATTATTGCAAACTTGCCTATCAACATGTGATAAGCTCTTTTGTTTTGAGCCGTGATTGTCCTTACCTTAAGAGAAACATAGTACAAAAAAGGTGACTGGCTCTGGCTGTCCTCTTACCGAGAGTGGGCAATGGAGGGGCTTTGTACAATTCTTGCATTCTCAGCATCTAGCATAGTGCCTGGCAAACAGTCATTACTCAATAAATGTTTGCTGAATGAATATTATATATAACTCAATATTCCCTGGACACAAAAAAATAGCTCTTTTCCCCCTTCACATTGTGAAGAGAACACTAATGAACAGATTGACTTTGTTTTTTCTGCCAACTCACATCATTCCAAGTTTTATTTGCGTTTGTAATACAGATGCATACAAGTGGACTCATCCATCATCTCGTCTGAGCTAACCACCATGACATCATTACCAATCCCCAGATACCAAGGCCAGATCTTCTAGATCAGTCTCTCTACATATGTGTATTGCTTTTTCCTTTGCATTACTTATTTCTTTTTTGTAATATAGCTGATATTCCAGGAGCTGACTCCCGGACCCTCTTTGCCCCCAGTGACTTTCAAGGTGCAAGATTCTGTTGCCTCTCTTTTGCTGATAGATGTTGCTGAAAGGCCTGTGTGGAAACTTACAAAATCAAATGAGTTTTCTTCTCCTCCCCTTCTGTTAAATTCTAACTCACCATCCCTCACCCATACCTGAAGCCCAGTCTCTGCCAGCCAGGCCAGGCCTGAGCTTGTTCTCTGCATGTCTGAAGCAGGGAGTCCTAAAAGGAAATATTGCTCTCATTCCAAAGTTGCTTCATCTTCATGGGCAAAGGAAAAAGAAAAAAGCAGAGGAAGGTAAATGCAGCAACTCTGAGAAATTCTTAGTTGATTATTTACTGTTGCTTAACCTTCAAAAGATTCCACTGTAGAAAGGGAGGCCGGTATCCATACAGTTCCTAGCCCAGGTAACTTCTCTTTCCTAGACCGGCTAGTCCAGTTAGCTTGAGCTCATTTGCAAGGAGGCCAATTCTGTGACCCCTTTCATTTCCCAGAATGCCTCACAGTGGACACTCAAAGCAGTCGACTTGCTAACAAGGCTAAAGGAGTTAGGTTTTACATCATTCCTGAATTATTGATGTGCTTTGCAAATTAGCTTTTCCTGTGCACATGACTCTCCTTAGCTAATCTTTACAACATATAAGACAGTTGTCAAAACTGTTTTGAAATATGATTCTGGGGTTTCAGAGTACCGTTTCACGGGACTTGAGTTTTCAGAACAAATCTCTGTGCAGAGATAGGAACTATTCTGCTTAATAAGTATTATTATTATTAATTATCTGAAGCAATTACTCAAAATACCTAAATGCAATTTGCAAAGTAGTCAGGTAATAACACCATGTAGAAGTTCATGTTAAGAGCTACCATTTCAATGAACGTAGGGAACACTATCCACTTTTCTCAGAGTCCTTAGAAAAATATAGTAAGTGAAAATAAAGGCCGGGCATGGTGGTTCATGCCTGCAATCCAGGCACTTTGGGAGGCCGAGGCGGGCGGCCTTATTTGAGGTCAGGAGTTTGAGACCAGCCTGGCCAACATGGTGAAACCCCATCTCTATTAAAAATACAAAAATTAGGGCTGGGTGCAGTGGCTCATGCCTGTAATCCCAGCACTTTGGGAGGCCGAGGCGGGCGGATCACTTGAGGTCAGGAATTCGAGACCAGCCGGGCTAACATGGTGAAACCCTGTCTCCACCAAAAATACAAAAAAATTAGCCAGGCATGGTGGTACACACCTGTAATCCCAGCTACTCGGGAGGCTGAGGCAGAATTGCTTGAAGCTGGGAGGTGGAGGTTGCAGTGAGCCAAGATCACACCACTGCACTCCAGCCTGGGCAACAGAGCAAGACTCCATCTCAAAAAAAAAAAAAAAAAAAAAGTAGAATGGTTTATTACACACAAAAGGCAAAGGCAAAATGACACATGGTATACAGACTGAACCAAAATATCAAAAATAACAATGCACTCTTTTCTTTTTTTCATCCAACAAGAAGCCATAACTTTATTTATGATAGAAGCAGCACAAATTTCAAACCAAGCTGCAGTCACTCATTTGAGACACCAATAAAAGTTGCTTTCAGATGGTTACACTGTTAATTCCATAATAGCATTTACAATATTTCTACTTTGTTCTTCCAGGCTCCAACTGCCTTTGCTCTGGACACATTCCCTTGTGACATGACCAATTCTATGTCCTTAACTTCTACACCTGTTTCATCAACCTCATCCTCTTCACTCTCCTTTTGTACAGTTGGAGGCTGTGTGTTTTCTTGAACATTTAAGACAGCTTCACCCTGAACTTTGAATTTCGCAGCAGTTGCTACTTGTGCTTGCTGAGATAAATCTTCAATCTTGGCTTCCCCCAAAACGATATAGGTATCCAAAGCAGGGCTCTTGTAGACATCTGGTTTCGTGATGACAAAGAGGATATTCTTAGATTTCCAGATAGTGACTCTAGTAACCCCTATAACCTGTCAAAGACCCAGTTTGGACATAGCCTTCTGTGCCTTCTTTTCACTCCAACTCTGTTTTGCTTTACTGACTGGTTCTTCAACAATTTCAGCTGCTGCCACCACAATGCACCCTTTATTATGGCTATACCAGTTAGGAAGAGCAATTGGATGCAAATCACAGAGATACATCAAGCAGCTAAAGAAAATCAGTGGTTACTATCACACATAAGAAAGTCTGAAGGTATGCAGTCCTCTGTCTTTTGTATCTGCCATCCTTAACCTCATGAGCCAAGAAGGAGGCTGGAGCCCTAGGCATCACATCCATATCCCAGAAAAGAAAATGGGAAAAAGGACAAAAGGGGTAGGCCAGGCAAGGTGGCTCATGCCTGTAATCCCAGCACTTTGGGAGGCCAATGTGGGTGGATCATTTGAGGCCAGAAGTTTGAGACCAGCCCGGCCAACAATGGCAAAACCCTGTCTCTACTAAAAATACAAAAATTAGCCAGGTGTGGTGGTGCACACCTGTAATCCCTGCTACTCAGGAGGTCAAGGCAGGAGAATTGCTTGAACCCAGGAGGCGGAGCTTGCAGTGAGCCAAGATGGCACCAGTGCACTCTAGTCTGGGTGACACAATGAGACTCTATCTCAACAACAACGACAACAACAATAAAATGTTCATTATTGACTGAAATTCTAATTTAACTAAGTGTTCCTTATTTGATCTGGCAACCCTGACCACCCAACATCTCCTGGGATTTCATTAGTCACCCCTACTGTGAAGGAAGCTGGAAAATGTAGCCTTTTAGCCAGGCACTTTCCCACACTGCTGTTATTCTACCAAGGAAGACATGAAGAGTGAATACTGGGTAAGGAGCCAACAGTCTTTGCAGGAGTGAGGGTGGTTCTGGAAAAAAGTGACAGAGCTACATACATGCCCCATGCCCTCTGTGAAGAATTTCTTGACTGCATCAGCCTCTTGTGGTCACTGTGACCTCTGAAAGCCTATGGCCCTTTTTGTCTTAGTTCTATTAATAGATACAAAGTAAAGATTACTGATTTTTAATTAACATGTAAGAACTGATGTATTCAGGTGGCTACTGTCTTCTTCAAAGGGTTAAACACACAATATTGCCACTCTTAAAAACACTTTTAGAACTTAGAGCTGGTAGAAGCAGAAGTCTCCCTTTACAAGGCATACGGGAAGCTGCAGGCTGTAGGCAGGGCCAGGGATGCGTTGGAAATTTGCTAACTCTGAGTGCTTCAACAAATTGCATTCTATGTCAAACTCATGCCATTCCTCGTAGAAAGACCAATTTCAAATGTCCTCACTCATATGGGGAAGCCAAAAATTATAACAACTGAACTCATGGAGATAGAGAGTAGAATGATGGTGACCAGAGGCTGGGAAGGGTAGCAGGAAGCAAGGGGGAAAATGGGAATGGTTAATGAGTGCAAAAATATAGTTAAATAAGATCTAGTATTTGACAGCACAACAGGGCAACAACAGTCAACAATAATTTACTGTCTATTTTAAAATTGCTAGACTGTATATGTGGCTCACGCTTGTAATCCCAGCACTTTGGAAGGCCGAGGTAGGAGGATCACTTGAGCCCAGGAGTTCGAGACCAGTTTGGGCACCATAGGGAGACCTCTTCTCTTGGAAAAACTCAAAAATTAGCCAGGCATGGTGGTGCATCAGCCTCTTGTGGTCACTGTGGCCTCTGAAAGCCTATGACCCTTTTTGTCTTAGTTCTATTAATAGAACTACATGGGAAGCTGAGGCCAGAGAATCACTTGAGCCCAGGAAGTCAAGGCTGCGGTGAGCAGTGATCTTGCCACTGCCCTCCAGCCTGGGCAACAGAGCAAGACCCTGCCTCTCAAAAACAAACAAAAACAAACAAAAATGAAACTAAAAGAGTAGAACTGGAATGTTCCTAACAAAAAGACATAATAAGTGCTTGAGGTGATGGACACCCCAATTAGCATGATGTGATCATTATACACCACATGCCTGTATCAGAACATCACATGTACCCCTGCCACGAATACATACATGTATTATGTACCCATAATAATCAAAAATTAAAAATAAAAACTTACGCTATTTCTCCCCAGAACCTTCTCCTACCTTTGTAGGAATATAGGATTATCTTCCAGGATGTCAATAGCTCTGGCCAGTGGGGACCGGACTGATGAGAAGCAGCTGGTTTAGGAAACTGATCTTGGAAAGCTCATGGCCTCTCATAGCTCAGTCATCTGTGGCCTGATCAATGTCACTAAAGCATGGTTTGTACTCTGTGGTATGTCCTAGAATAAAGGTAGGGAACAATGGAGGAAAACAGGCCTGAATTAAAATGTTCTCCATGTCTCTCTCGAAAAATTCCAACTTGGAAGTCCCTTCTGCCTGATAGTGACTGCTTACAGTTCCTACCCAATGTAAACTACAGTTCCATGTTTTTTCCCCCTGGCTCTTAACTGGCTGAACTTGGGATGTTTTATAAGTGTCTGTCTGTACTTCCTATGACAGCCAATCACATCCAACCTATCCTCAGGACCCTTCCCCAAATTAACTCTGTGGTCCACTGACTTCCAAAAGTAGGGTCAAAATTATTTTTCTAAGATTAAGCCTTAATAACATCACTTATATGTTTCATCTTTTCCTGGATGGCTACTGGGCAAAAATATCTTCATGCAGGTGCTGATAACAGTAAACACATCATATATCTTCAGCCTGGGGTTTAAACACATTCATTTCTGGGTTTGTCATATGTTCTCTCACTATTTATACTGCTTTGGGTCAGCTACTTGATACTTAATAAAATTTGCCTCCAAGCTGTCCTGCAGGGAAAATGACCTATCTGGGGGGAATGCTGTTCCAACTCTATAACCTCTGATGATTGCCCAATAGTCCTCCAAAAAGGTTGCAGGGCAGGAGCAAGGGAAGGTCCATGCCACTTCCTGGCATTTAATGGCAACAAGTGCTTTAGTGTAAGTATAATTATATCCCCTGCTTTCAGGAGGCCTTTCCAGCCAACCTCTCGGACACGGGAGCAACTGTAGATGGCATGAGCAATGTGGAAATTCGGCTTCTGCTCAAGGTCAGAACAAGCCGTTCGCCAGCGTTGATTTTACCAACCTTTCGGTTATTTTGGAAAGCCGAAAGAGAATGCAACAGAGGCAAGAATGGATCTATGGGATGGAAATAATGAGCCATTTATAACCCAAAATGAGACTGCCAGGAAAAACAAACACACAGAAAAGTACATTTTATCAGAGGCTTGGGCTGCCCAAGGCTATTGGGGTACAAAGTACTGCGTGTTCAGCTCCCTGGGCCAAGAGCTACAGTAAGTCAGGCCCCCCTGCAAAGCTCCTCTCCTGTCAGCCCCATCAAGCAGCCTTAGCCACCTGGCGGAGACAAGCTTTAGTGTTTTTAAAGTGTGTGCTGCGTGAATGTTTCACATTTTTGGTAAAGATGTGGGGTCATGTTGCAACACTTAAGGGCTTCTGCGTAAAACTTGCGCAATTCCGACAGACACTGGGTTCCTAGCATCAGTGGCATCCTCTGCTCACATACGGCTTATGTAATGTGTGATCAGGCCCTCCAGGTTTCTCCTTGTAGCCTTTGAAAAAAATTTCAGGCTCTGAACTTGGCCCTGGTTTCCGGCAGTTCTTTGCTCCGAAGGTGCGTGGAATGGCTCAGCTGTCAGCACCTGCTGGTGAGATACAGAAAAGTGCCACGGGTTGATCTTTCTCTGGCACCAGTACACAGGAGGCTGGCGATGCTCCCCAGATGGGCTTGGCCCGCCCTGAGGCACCCTATAGGGAAGGAGAGTGAGGGCGGTTCATCTAAGGAAGAGTAGGTCGGAGGATTGAACGGGGGCTGCTACCAATAGGTAACAAACATGAAAAGGATTTCCCCAAAGCAAAACTTTCTAGCCAGAGCAGCAGCACAGTGAATGGTTTACTCACAGCTCCTTTGTCTGCTGATGGGAGATTTGGCACTGTGCTTGCCTCTTGGGCTTACCTGAGCAAAGTTACACAGTAGGTCAAGTGTTCGACGCCTTCTCACCTCCAGTCACTGTGCTGGCGCCCACCTCCATGCCTGGCTTCTGTTTCCATCCAGACTTCCATCCATTCAACAAAGCTTTCGAGCACCTGCTCTATGCCAGGTGCTGTGCCAAGTGCTGGGCACCAGGCAGGGCTTTCTCAACACCTGGTGGCCCCCTGTGGTGCGCTGGACCAGTCCTAATACAGGCCTCCTCTCCAGTGTCACTCTCGGCCCCACCATTTCCCAAAATTATCCCTCCCTGCATTCACTTCCTATGACTCTTGTCCTTTCTTCAACCTTAGGGATGGGACTATTTCTTTACAGTTTTTATCATAGAAATCCAACAAATTTTATTTTTATAAAAGAATTGTTCTTGGTAGTCACAGATTTCTCTCTGTGGAATCTGAGTTTCTGCAGATTAAAAAGTGATGATGTGAGCTGGGCGCTGCAGGTGGTGCCTGTAATCCGAGCTACTTGGGAGGCTGAAGCAGGAGGATCACTTGAGCCCAGGAGTTCGAGACCAGCCTGGGTAACAGAGAGACCCCCCATCTCTAAAACATTAATTAATTAATGCTAATTAATTATTTCAAAAATGGTGGCATGAAGAAAAAATGTCTTCCATGGAATGAACAAGGCATTAATTGAAAAATGTGAAGCAGGAAGGAACAGGGGAGGAATACATTGTCTGAGCAGAATCTACAATTTCACCAGGTAGACAAGTTGCCCCTTTCACCTCTCCATTTATTATTGGTGAGCTGTATGTGTAATGGTTAAGGAGGCAAATTCTGGAGCTGGACTACCTGGGGATTCAAATCCCAGCTCTGAAGGTTATAATCTAAGAAAGCTATTGTTATTTGTTCCTTAATTTCTTCATGCAAAAAGAGGGATGCTAGAAATACCTAAGCACGTCTCACAGAGTGGCTTAGGGATTAACATAAATTAATATGTATGACATTTTTATAACACCGGGATGCACAGTAAGCACTCTCTATATAAATATTAACTTTGATTTTTCGTGAAGGCAACTCTAGGCTTTCTACTTTGCAGTCAGATTCTCATGGCAGTTACTGCATTCGAAAGACAGAATTTGTTATTTGGCCTGCAGTTTCCGCATCTGCAAAGTAGGAAGAAATGATTGAATAAAGATGTGGGGGCAGAGGCTGCGTTCTGGTCTGTGATCTCCACTTGCTTCGTGACCTTGGACAACTCACTTACTCTCTCTGCATCCTGGAGATTGGACTTGATCTGAATTTCCCAAACTCAGGTCATTCAAATAACACTTAGAGAATCTTTGCCATATTCCAGTCCACTTTCCTATACTCAGCTACTAACTTGATGTTTTCCTTTAGATAATCCTTAAATCAATTCACTTTCATATGTAGCCTCACAGGAAGCAGTAATATCCACGTATGCAAGAGTCCGATATGCTACAGATTTTTGTTTTTCCTTTATTTATTTATTTATTTATTGTGATAGCGTCTTGCTATGTTGTCCAGGCTGGCCTTGAATCCCTGCCTGGGCTCAAGCAATTCTCCCGAGTAGTTGGGACTACAGGTGTGTGCCACCACAGAGGGCGTGATACACTGTCGATTTTTCTAATGCATGTTAAAATAAATGCCTAATGAAAGTTTTAAATGTTTGTATAATGCCCAAATCATCTTGCATCCTATCAATGAGATGAGGACAACATTTCTGGAAACTCTGGATCAAATGTTCCCTCTGGATCCAGGCAACTGTAAAATCTATAATGTTATACCATGTTCAGGTGGCTATTTAACTTAGGGTATGTTTCTTTATACCATTTGCCTCCTTGAGAGCTCAGACTGTGGCTTAAACCTCTTTGGGCACGTAGCAAATAGAAGAGTGCTTGATAAATCTGTATTTAATGTTAAATTAAAAGCACACCATACATACATACAAATATATCCATCGCCTACTCACCCCCAGACCCCATCCACTGCCAAAATGCTCATTTCTTTCTCTCCACCTCAGTGTCACTGTGTTCCTCAAGTGGCTGTTTGTAAATGAACTGAAGCATGTGGCGTTCCAGGCCTTGTGTGGGCACTCAGGAAATGTTACCTTCCCTGAACCCTTTCCCTCTTCCTGTGCCTCTTTGTTCATGAGTTGCCATTTGTCTGTGTGAAAAGTGGGCCGACTTCCCAAGAAGTTTATAGCCCAAGCTCTTGGGTCAGAATAATTGTTGTCTTCAATTTCAGCCCTAAAAGAGGTTCCATTGCCAGGTGCAGAAACTTCTAATCTAAGAAGAAAAGAAAGTATACTTCTAAAAGCTATTATTAAAGAGATCTTGAAAAACTGTCTGGTGATTTCCTAAAATTCATCAGCAAAAATTGAATACACACCCACAGTATCATGACCCCATTGTGGGTTCACGGTCTGAGAATTTCACAACCAACCAGCATTTACTAAGCATCTGCTTGAGCCCTCTCTGTCCATAACCTTGGGAGACACAAATCTGAATAAGGCTATCTATTAGACCATGAGACTAGAAGAGACTAAAAGACTGAATACCTTGAAAGCAAGGAATATGTCTTCATCTTTGCCTCCCCAAGGGCTTAGCAAAGCATCATGCATGTGGTAGTTATGCATTAAATATTTGATCCGTAAATGAACAAATGGATGAATGACACTGCTCCAGCACTGAAGGAGCTTACAGTCTGTTTGAGAAGAAAGAAGCCATAGATAAACGATGGGTTAATTAACAATAAACTCCACATTACAAGAGATAACACTGGCTAATAAAAACGTTAAATGAAAGGGGTGCTGTCATTTACTTTCCCCCAAAACACCAAATGTTGATTCAGCCGCAGGTCTCAAAAAAGAATGTGTGTTGGCCACTCTTCTGTACTTTCATTTTTCTGCACGAGTCCAACTTTAGAAGGAAGTTGCTAGGTTGTTGTCATGTGACTGATTTTTATTTAATTAATTAATTTATTTATTTATTTTTGGGACGGAGTCTTGCTCTGTCACCCAGGATGGAGCGCAATGGCACAATCTTGGCTCACTGCAACCTATGCCTCCTGAGTTCAAGCAACTCTCCTGCCTCAGCCTCCTCAGTAGCTGGGATTACAAGCATTGCCGCCATGCCCAGCTAATTTTTGTAGTTTCAGTAGAGACAGGGTTTCACCATGTTGACCAGGCTGGTCTCGAACTCCTGACCTCGTGATCCACCCGCCTGGGCCTCCCAAAGTGCTGGGATTACAGGTGTGAGCCACCGCACCCGGTCCATGTCAGTGATTTCTAAAGGCCACCAACCTTGCTGGCTCCTGGGAATGAGCAGGGTATTATTTAATGTAAATACATCAGCGAGTGTTTATCCTTCCATGCATTCTTCTGTCATCCACAGGCAAAGAGAGAAGTGGCACTGGTGACTTTTTTAGAGCTATGAAGTTGGAATATATAAGAGAAGCTGAAAGCTTTCAATTAATGATTTCTTAGGCTTTAAGTCAGGGTGACCCTTCAACATAAAAGGGCTTTAGCCACCACTTGCTGGGGAGAAGCGCTGGGCTTTCTACACAGTTCTCTGGGACTCCAAATTGTTAGCATAAAAATAGCAGCCCAAATCAATGTTCTCTATTATTCATTAGTTACCGAAATACTTTTCCCAAATATACGCATAGCTGAAAGATGCCTTCTTTCGAAATGTTTTAAACCACTTTTAGCTCATGAATCTTAGTCCATCTTTAAAGGGCACCCATTTTTTTTCAAACCATATATTTCAGTCGATTTCACTGGGCACTGATACCATCACCAGCAAAACCCTAATTAATTGGGAAGAATGACATTTCCATTAAAATTCTTTTTGAAAAATGATTTATGCACCTGGCTGATAAAAATTTCAAACAGGGCAAAACAATATGGAGTGGAAAGTAAACTTCTATCGGCCTCTGGAACCCAGTCTCCCAATCTTTTTCATAGAAACATCCAGTGTTAAATTTCTGGGGTATCCTCCTAGAAATACTCTGTGTATATATAAGTGCATACACACAAAAGAGGTCTTTAAAAAGTTTATGGAAAATGCATATTATGAAAAAACTATGCATGGATTTTCATTTTTCTTGCACCAAAATAAACTCATACTAACCTGTTATAACATGTCTGAACAGAATCTAGTTGAGGCAGTAAGAAGGATAAGACTTCAGTTTGAAAAGCGCCTCTGTCAGAGCAACATGAATTCTGCTAAAATTGAAGCAAGAACAAACTTCAAATCTAGGGTGAAGTTTGCATGGAAGAACAGTGAAATCATTGAAACTGTACAAAAAGTGTATGGGGACACTGCCCCAAAGAAATCAACAGTTTACACATGGCTAATTCCTTTTAAGAAGAGATGAGACAATGTTTAAGATGAAGTCCACAGCAGCAGACCATTCGCATACATTTTGGAGGAAAAAGTTAGTATTGTTGGCTCATGCGTATAATCCCAACACTTTGGGAGGCCAAGGTGCGAGGATCACTTGAGCCCAGGAGTTTGAAACCAACCTGGGCAACATAGTGAGACCCCCATCTCTACAAAAAATTTAAAAATTAGCCGAGTGTGGTGGCACAGGCCCGTAGTCCCAGTTACTTGGGAGGCTGAGGTGGGAGGATCACCTGAGCCTCAGAGGTCAGCCTGCAGAGAACCACTATTGTGCTACTGCACTCCAACCTGGGCAACAGAACAAGACCCTGTCTCAAAAAAATAATAATAATAATATTGTTTGTGCCCCAATTAAAGAGGACTGACAGTTAGGAGCATAAACCTAATTATAAACATAATAAGCATAAGTCTAACTATAGCCAACACCATAGACATCTCAATTGGTTCAGCTTACACAAATTCTGAATGACAAAGTTGAACAAACTTTTCACTGGATAGGTAACAAAACCACTGCACTCAGATCAGCTGCAGACAAGAGCAGAGCTTTCAATGGAATTTTAAAAGTGGGATCGAGATCCTGGAGCATTTCATTGAAGGATTGTAATAGGAGATGAAACACCAGTATAATCCTGAAGATGAAGCCCAATCAGAGCAATGGCTACCAAGAGGTGGAAATGGTTCAGTCAAAGAAAAAGCAGACTGGTCAAGAGCAAAGGTCATGGTAACAATTTTTGGAGATTCTCAAAGCATTTTGCTGTTGACTTTCTGGAAGGCCAAAGAATGATAACGTCTGCTTCTTATGAGGGTGTTTTGAGAAAGCCAAAACTTTAGCAGAAAAACTCCAAGGAAAGCTTCACCGGAGAGTCCTTCTCCACCGTGACAATACTCCTGTTCATTCATCTCATCAAACGAGGACGATTTTGTGAGTTTCAGTGGGAAATCCTTAGACATCCAACGTACAATCCTGATTTGACTCCTTCTGACTTTTTGTTTTCTAATCTTAAGAAATCTTTAAAGAATACCCATTTTTCTTCAGTTAATAAGGTAAAAAAGATTACATTGATATGGTTAAATTCCCAGGACCCTCAGTTCTTTAGGGATGCACTAAATGGCCATCACTGCTTACAAAAGTGTCTTGAACTTGATGGAGCTTATGTTGAGAAATAATTTTATATTTTTATTTTTATCTTTTAATTTTTTCCATAAACTTTTTGAAGTCCCCTAATGCAGCAGTCACCAACGTTTTTGTCACCAGGGACCAGTTTCGTGGAACACCATTTTTCCACGGACCAGCATGGGTGGAGGACAGTTTTGGGATGAAACTGTTCCACCTCAGATCATCAGGCATTAATTAGATTCTCATAAGGAGTGCACAACCTGGACCCCTCACATGGGCAGTTCCCAACAGGGTTCACACTCCCATGAGAATCTAATGCCCGCTAATCTGACAGGAGGCAGAGCTCATTCGCTTAACTATTACCTTCTGCTGTACGGCCTGGTTCTTAATAGGCCATGGACCAGTACCAGTCTGCTGCCTGGGGATTGGGGCCCCCTGCCCTAGTGTGTGTGTGTGTGTGCATGTGTGTGTGTGTGTGTGTGTGTGTATTGTGTGTGTGTATTCCCCTCCCCTTCCTTACATATACTCTAACATTCTTCAGTGAAACTTAACAGATATTGTGAAGTTTGCTGCAAATCTGTACAGCTGCACTATATTTCATAATATGAGTGTCCCATAATTTACCCAGCCTCTTCTGAATAGACATAATGGTGGTTTTCAGTTTTTTACTTCCACAAACATACTTTTGCACATATGTATGAATAGGACTACAGAATCAATTCCTTAAAGTGGAATTACAGAATCAGAGGATATGTGAGTTTTCATTCTGATAGACATTGCCAAATGGTGACACTTAACTTTTGATGAGAACTGCCAAAAGTAAAGTATTTGTTCGTGCCAGAAACAAGAGTGAAGATAGCATTTTATTTTAAATTTTAATACCTCAGGCAAGCAAGTAGCACATTTATTCATGAAACTCATTTGCCCCTGTCTTGCCCACCTAAAGCACATACACATTGTTACGAACCCATTCAAAATATACTTGTGACAACAGCTTACTCAATGAGGAACTTGCTAGAAATTTCGTATCACCAAATTGTGTGAGTATTTGTCGCAATGGGGTTAGCTTGCATGCTCTCTACTTTGCCCTGGCTGTGTTTACTACCTTTCATGTCCCTGGTCAGTTAGTAACACTGTCTTGTTTTTCTTTTGTAACCAAAGGTCAGTTTGTGACCCTGCTCCACTCCCCACCTCCTCTGCCTTAGTTTCTTCTTGCCTTAGTTTCCTCATAAGAGTAACCAGTCTTAAAGTGTCAGGGCAGGCACATTACTGATCTATCAGTGAAGAGCCCCTGGGCACAATGGAACTTGAATTTGATTTTCTATTACCTGTGAGGGTGAGTTAGTAAGCAGACAGCCTTGTATTCTGTTCAGCGGCTTCCCTTGCTGCCTTTCTATAATGAAAAAAGCAGAGACCCAGAACATTCTCCCGTTTCTCTAGTGTTTACCCAACACACACTCTGTGCTACCATCCCCATTTGTGGCTTCTTTCCTATTTGCTCTTGTAACATGAGAAACAGTGTGGAGGTTTTATGCTTGTTTTGTAACCAGCTATAACCATTTCCTTTTCTCTGCCTCTGATTATAAACACATTTCCTTCCTGGTAACCATTGAAAATCTATATCTGACCAGGTTGAAACCAAATGAAGTCATTTTGGTTCCATTGGTGACAACCAATTAAATATAATTCTGTTTACATTTAGAATGGGTTGTAAATTTAAGAAAATGATTTAAGCCCTACTTAAAATATTTTTTGGCTCATAAAACCATGAAATCATTTCTGTAATATGAGTAATCAAGAAGCTTCATATTTACATTTACCTTTAAATTGCTCTAAAAGAGCCAGAGACTGGACATTAAAAACAAACAAACAAAAGATTCAGAGTCTGCAAGGAAGCTATTTCACTATCCCCATGCTGTGAGCTGGTTAAGCTCTTTAGCTCAGATAGCCCTATTTTCTCAGGGAGCAATGGAAAAAACAGATCTCCTACTTAAAAATAACAGTAAAAACAAGAAACACACTGCACTATATTGGTAAACCTCAAACTCACGTAAGTCAGTTACCTGCCCCGATGGGAGTTTAGAAGTTGGTGCTACTACTCTTAGTACTGCCATAAGAGGTCACCAGAAAACAGGACCCTGAGTTCTAGGAAAAGGGATAAGAATGGACAACAGGTGGGAGCCACCAAACTATTCCAGGCCGGGTGACAGAAACCTTAAAAGAAAAGCTCCAAATACAATTAACTGACCAAACCCCTCCACACAGTGGAGAGGCTTCATAATCAATAAAGACAACTTCCCACTTCTGAGCACTTACAACAAAGATGCAGATGTATCTTTGGCAGTGGACTTTTTAAAAATTGAGTTCTATCTCCTTTTCTTCACAAGCATGTATTAAGCAAGTTTTATGTGTTATACTTTCACTGGGTGTTGTACAAAGACTAAAAAGTCATCAGCTCTGCCCCATAGTGGGTGGTTGTTAAATGTTGTTAAATGAATGAATCTGTGAATATATGCATGTGTGAATGAATGAATAAATAAAGCTTATAATATGGTTATGGGAGAAAACACAGCTTTAATTTTCTGTTACTTGTCAGGGTGGTGTGTACAGAACACAGTGGTATGCGTGACCAGTTCTACTCAGGGTAGTGTGGCAAGATCTCAGACTTGAGGTGACAATTGAATGGGCGTTGGTCAGATGAAAGGAGTTTAACGTAGACAAGTAAAAGAACACAGAATGAGCAAAAGCCTAAAGCAGAGATCAACAAACTACAGCCTGTGGACCAAATCCCATCTGCTGCCTGTTTTTGGAAATAAAGTTTTATTTGGACAGAGCCATGCTCATGCATTTATATTTTTTCCATGGCTGCTTTCATACTACAATAGCAGCACTGAGTAGTTGCAACAGAGACCACATGACCCAGGAAACCAAAAATATTAACTATCTGGCCCTTTACAAGTAAATGTCTGCCGCCCTCTGGCCTAGAGATATGAAAGAGCTGAATATTCAGGAACCTGTATGGAAGTCGTAATAGCTGAAACTTGTAGTCCAAAAAGGGGCTCAGTGAGAGAAGAGACAAAACGGTGAACAGAGGCCAACCCTGAAAGTTCTTCTGTGCCATATTAAGAAATTCAGTTTTGCCATCGCATGTTCTCACTCATAGGTGGGAAATGAACAATGAGAACACTTCGACACAGGAAGGGGGACATCACACACCGGGGCCTGTTCTGGGGTGGGGGAAGTGGGGAGGGATAGCATTAGGAGATATACCTAATGTAAATGACGAGTTAATGGGTGCAGCACACCAACATGGCACATATATGCATATGTAACAAACCTGCATGTTGTGCACGTGTACCCTAGAACTTAAAGTATCATAATACAGAAAAAAAAGAAATTCAGTTTTGCTCCTTTAGGAAATGGGTAACAAGAGCAATTTTGCTTTTAGAAATATCTCTCAGGGATCAGGATAGACGAGAGAGATGCAAGTTTGCAGCAGGAGATCAGCTCTCCAAACTTCACATCTTATAAATTCCTTGATTCAACAAACATTGAAAAGCTTAATGCTGTCATTATGCCTCTTGCTCTATCCTTGGGAAACAGAACCTGGCACACAGACATGCCCAATCAATATTTATTGAATAAAGGAATTAAGGAAAGAAAAAAGACAATATTGTAATGGCATCATTATTAAATGGTTTTCTGAATAGGCTGCCTCTGCTATGAGACAAATAGCTGAGATTCTCACAGATTTCCAGTTTCCATACTAGCAGGCATTGAGATCCAGGCAAAAGGAGGTTAATAGTGAAACACAAGCCAGAGAGAAATTCCTCCCCTTCATCTCTGGTGCCAACATCATCAAATACCAGTCACTGGCCAAACCTGTGTTTATTCCATGCCCTGTGGCCTAATGAGAGGGGATGGGACAAGAAGCAGCTCTGCTAATAACTGTCATGAAAATAATAATATCACTTGGCTGTATGCGGCAACTTTCATTGGAAGCTCTTGAATCATTTTTTTCCTCTTGCATAACTATTATTTCCATTTTATTTCCACTAAAGGAGAAGCCAAACCACAGAGTGGTTGTGACTTGCCCAAGGTCATGGAGCAAATCAGAAGAGCAGTTTTTAAAAGCTGAGAAGGATATCAGGGGATGTAAAATCCAGTTGCCTTCCCAGCCTAGAATGGGCTGGGTTCATGACTCAGTAAGACACATGGCGTTACCTAAGCTCAGTGTCTCTGAAAATGAGTCACACTAAGGGAGACTCAGGGCCTGAGGGGCTGTGTCAGACATACGTTTTCAGTAGTCACTCATTGTCCCTGCCCATCAGATTTTAACGTCTGTCACCGAAGCCCATCACAGGCAGGGCCTCTTGGGAGGTTTAGCCTATGGAACTGGGGAGGTCTGCCTTGGGGGTGTCTGTCTTTTCTGGATGTTTACCCAGCTGTCAGTTCCTGTGAAGCCCAGGTCTCCCCATTCCATTATCCATCAGGAGCCTATGGCTGGGGTAGCTGTGGCTTCCACTCAGTCCATGATGATTCTGGTGTTTGCCTGTTGTCCCAGCATAATTACTAATAAATCTTTTTTTTACTCTAAAAAAATGCCCCAGTTTGGACCATAAATTAATTATATGGTCACTCTAACTGACAAATCAGGAAGCACCTATGCAGAAACCAAAAGCCCTCTTTTCATCATGATGGTTCTATCTCAGCCACTTTTGTTTCATGGACCTAGAATCTTGAACTTACAATAGGCCCAAACTCCCAGTCAGTTAAGGAATCTCCTCTGAGCTATGTAAATGCTCCTGGTCATAGAGTTAGCTACACAGCCCATAGACCAGTTAATTACTAATTGTGAATAATCACTTCCTTACCTTGTACCAAAATCTGCCTTCCATATCTTTTATACAATGATCTTAGCACTATTCTCAAGAAGCTGAAAAGTCAATTCTCCCTCCTGTCCCATAAGAGAGCCCCGTTAAGTCCTCCGTTGTACAGCCCAAACACCACCAACCATCAGGAACAAATTCTAAACAGCATTTAGGAATGTAGCTTTGGAGTCAGACATACCTGGATTCGGATCTGGGCTCCATCACTCCCTAGTTAGATAGCCTTTGGTAAATACTTAACTTCTCCAATTTCACTTTCTTTGTCTGTAAATTTTGAACAAACATTAACTACTTAAGCTAGGCATGACTGGTTATGGAACCAATAACTAGTTCTCCTTTCTTTCTTACTAACAAGGGGCTCACTTAAATGCTCTTGGATTACCCAACTTCCTTGCAGCTAGATGTGGTCATGCAACACAGTTCTGGACAAGGAGCTGCAAGTGGAGGTACCAGCTGGAGTTTCTGAGAAAGCCTGTTAGAGGGCACACATCCAGCTTGCATTCACCTTGTCAGTTTGTGCTACTTAGCTTCTCCCTTCTTTCAAATACTTCCTGCCTAAAAATTAGTTGTGAAGCACAAAATAGAACAGCTATGCTGCATACATGAGGAAGCAAGCCTCCAGCAAAAGAGACTGGGTTCTTGATGGCACCATGGGGCCTGCATACTCACTCTGAAGTGCTTACAGCTGGACTTCCTATTACATGAGAAAAATAAATCCCTCCATTGGTTAAACCATTGAAATTGGGTTTCTGCCATTTGCAGTCAAACGAATCCTAAATGACACATACTTCAGAAGGTTGTTTTGAACATAAAATGAACTTACTACAGTGCCCAGCACAAAACATATAGGGAATGGTTTGCTATTATCACTATCATAATTATTATCATTGCTACTCATTGCCATAGACCTTAGAGAGAGGGGCAAGAACATGTAGCTATAGCAATCCTTCCAACCTCTGATAGCACCAGTACAAAAATATCTGTGATCTCTTAAGCACACACAAAAAAGTCAGTTGCTGATGTTTCGACAAGTGCATCTCTGTTAGTGGCTAATGAAGCCAGTTCTTCAAAGCACCAGATCCCAAGAGCACAAAGAAATGAAATTCCACCTGGCTGGCAGGTCAGGGAGCAAGTTCTTTCCTGTAGTGAAGGGTGCGCCTGGTTTCCTCTCTGGACAGGGAATCCATCCATATTGTATAGTGCATTTCCCGGAAGTGCTGTCTTCTCTGAACGACAAGCAAAGCACAACACTTTAAGGATGTCATTATTTCATGGAAAGACAGTTTCTGCTCAGAAACCAAAGCCACACCTAAAACCAGCTGAGCATAGGAGCACATGTTCAAATGGAGCACTGGGAAGTGGAATTAGCTTTCTATAACCTCACTGAAGCATCTGCCAAGATCAGACAAGGATGGGACTAGCTATACATTCTTCCCTGGAGTCCATCAAGCCACAGATTTGGGTTCATGGGGGCCTATCATGGTATTCATCCCACCTCCACCTACTCCCTACTCCACTCTGCAGATATAAAGAGTGGTGAAGTGGAAAAAAAAAAAAAAAACAAGACAAAACAAAACATCATAAATTTCAGAGTTCAACAGACCTAGGCTTCAAATTCCAGTGGGTCACTTCTAAACCGGGTACCTTTGGACAGACCATTTGCCCTTTCTGAGCTGCAGTTTTTGTATCAGTAAAACAGATAAGAGTTTCACAAGTTTGCAGAGGATTGAAGGAGAAAGTCTGTGTGGCAGTACCTGGTACAGGGTTATCATGAGTCCTTCTTTCCCTATCAGCAGGATGGTCCTGCCTGACTTTTTGTATTCATCACCCAAGCCCAAGGAGTGGACCCAGCTCAGGTCACTGCCACCAAGGGCAGCTTGTTTGTTGCCTTCTACCCCGTGCATCATCATCCAAGTTTTTGGGCCACACTTGGGGAGCCAAAGCCTTCTCCAAAGCTGAGGTCATAAAGCAGAAAAAGACAAAGCTCTGCTTTCAGAGAGCAGGTTTGGTTGGCAGTGAGCAAAGCCACCTCTCTATAGCCAATCTGCCCTTGGGTATGGGAGTGAGTCCCCAGTAAATCCAGCAAAAAGTGGCTGGCCCGCTCAGCCCTCCCACCTACCACAGCCACGCGCAACACCTGGACAAAGATCTAAGGCCTGGGAAGCAGCTTTGCCCAGCCTCTCCATCTCCGGGCACAGCCCCCTTGGGGCACAGCCTCAGGCAGGATGGAATATGACAGTCACAAGATTCACACCTCAAGTCACAAAACATATTCTTCTCCCTACGTCACCTGGCAGGTGTCATCGTACTTGGTTTTACAGCTACAGTGGCAAACACAGTGTTTTCTTCACCTCTGTGTCACAGGATGGCCACTGTTACTCTCCTCACTTTCAACCACTGGAGTATCTAGGGACATTTGTCAACAGGGTTTGTGGATATTGAGACTGACCAGATATTCATACATACATTTCTCTGTAACTCCATAAGCTGGCAACATAAGACCATGCAGAAACCAGAAATTTGGGGTCCATACATAATGGCTCCATACAAAATGTGTTTTGTCACAGAGTATAAGAATAGATAAACTAGTAATAGCAAACAATGTGCATTAACTGTACTGCAGGCTCTGTGCTGAGCATGTCACTTTCTACAATTATTATTATCTCCATTTTACAAAAAAAAAAAATCCCTTGAGTCTTCTTGGTGTATTCTAGATATTAATTCTTTATAGGTTTAGATATTATAAATCTTTTCTCACTCTGTCACCTTTTTGTTAACTTTGCTTATTGTATCTACCCTTTACAGAATTTTTAATTTTTAAAATATAGTCAACTCTATCAAATTTTCAACTTATGGCCAGGCATGGTGGCTCATGCCTGTAATCCCAACACTTTGGGAAGCCGAGGTGGGCAGATCATTTAAGGTTAGGAGTTTGAGACCAGTCTGGCCAACAAGGTGAAACCCTGTCTCTACTGAAAATTCAAAATTACCTGGCCATTGTGGCACAAGTCTGTAATCCCAGCTACTGGGGAGGCTGAGGCAAGAGAATGGCTTGAACCCAGAAGGCAAAGGCTGCAGTGAGATGAGATGGCATCACTGCACTCCAGCCTGGTCAACAGAGTGAGACTCCATCTCAAAAGATAATAATAACAATAATTTCAACTTATGGTTTGTGTATTGAGTACCTTCTTTAACACCTCTAATATCTCATTTTAGCTTTGTAATTTTACTTTTGCACTGAATTCCTCTTTGGCATATCCTTGAGATAGTGAACCAATGAGCTGTTTCTCCACTACCAAGTAGTAGGTTTTAGGCAATCCATCCCTTCCCCACTGATTGATGGTGCCATGTTTATCCCAAAGCAGGTTCCTATGTAGACTCAGGTCTGGCTCTCACTCTTTGCTCTTTCCCTAGATGTATTTTACTATGTTCTTGTTCCATACTGATTTTGTATGGAAGGGTGAGTTCCTTCTCTTTGCTCTTCTTTTTCAAAATGACTTAGGCATCATGAACATTTATTCCTTCATATGAATTTTAGAGTAAGTATGTTGAAGTCCTAAAAAAAAGACTTGTAATAATTTTGTCTGAAATTACATTGAATGTATAGGTTAATTGTGAGGGAAATTAACATATTTATATTTCGAAGATGTGGTGTATATTTCTATGTATTCAGATCTCTTCAAACCAACAATTGAGTTTTAAATTTTTCTTGGTAAGTTCTTTGATAGGTTATTTCCTACTTACTTTAGAGTTTGGGAATAGTATCTTATTTTTTAAAAAATATTTTTGAGATGGTTTTGATAAAGAATAATAATTCTTAGGCCAGGCACAGTGGCTGATGCCTGTAATCCCAGCACTTTGGAAGGCTGAGGTTGGAGGATCACTTGAGGCCAGGAGTTTGAGGCCAGGAGTTTGAGACCAGCCTGGGTAACATAGTAAGACCCTGTTTCTACAAAAAAAATTAAAAATTATCCAGGCATGGTGGTGGGTACCTGTAGTCCCAGCTATCCAGGAGGCTGAAGTGGGAGGATTGCTTTAGCCCAAAAGTTCAAGGTTGCAGTGTGCTGTGATCTCACCACTTCATTCCAGCCTAGGCAACTCTGTCTCAAAAAAAAAAAAGCAAAACAAACAAACAGAAAAACAATAACAATTGTTTAAAAGTGATCAGGTATTCATCATCTCTGCTGAAGTCTCATTCTATTTAGTCTATTGATTAAATATGCTGATACAAACTTTTATTTCTTTTTTCTCTCCTTTTCCTTTTTTCTTATCTTCCTGTCTTGCCCAGAAACTGGGTAAGCGTTATATATATATAAGAAGCACAAAAATATGCTTACTTCAAAAAATATATAAATGTGCTTACTCAAAAAATATATATATATGCTAACTCCAAAAGCTAATAACTTATCAAACTTCTACTTGAATCTTATTCCCAAAGAGATGAACACATTGAAATAACATGATTAACCCACAAAGCTGACATAGCGTCCATTGACTTAAATGTTCCTCCTTAGTTATGTGCCAAGCATTGGGTCTCTGTGTAACAGCAGCACAGAAATGGAAATATACAAAACAATTAACAGTTAACTGTTGCTGAACAGTAACAATGAAAGCAGGTTGTGTCTAAATTTTCTTTTAAATCCCATTGTGTGACCCTTTACAACTTTCAAATAACTTCCATACCCATTACACCATTTGTGTTTCATAAACACACATTAGTAGGGAGAACAGGTATTGGCTCATTTTATAATTAACATTCAATATGGTTGGGTTTTGGAGGATCAAAAACTAGAAAGGATCAAAATTCATATTCAGGTCTTTAAAGCTTCAAGTTCTCTCACTATAACAAGCTGATTTATATATAAACAAAATATATAAAACTACGTGATTCAATTCAGTAACACTGAATTTTCATTTAAATCTCATTCCATCCTGAAAAAGATGATCTGATATCATCCTATCATTTTTAAAGAAAACTGTATCAGCTGATATTAAACGTCTAAACATTTTCAAGGCATAAGAGCCATATGACCATATCAATTAGGGTTGTAATTCTACTAAGAATTTGGGTCTATGCCATGGCAAAACAGTCAGTTAATTTGGTCAGTTTAGGTAAACAGGTCAGTTTTGTGGGAGGGAGGGAAATTGGGTAAGAAATATTCATCACATTAATTTTACTAACATTGCAATACAACTAAAAATCTTATTTGGTTGGGCATATTTAAACATTTAAAAGCTGCTGTAAAGATAATATTGTTACCTCATTTTTGTAAGAAGAAAAAACTAAGTAAATCAATTTCTTGGGTGTGCAAAAATAGCCCAAGGGGAAGTGACAGACCTGTGAACAGAACTCATGAATTAAACCTGAGCTTGGTCTACCAGTTCTCTGTAATCAAGCCCCATGATTCACTCAAGGAAATCAATGCCTCTTAAACTCACTGAATGACAGACACCTCAACAGACACACATCTGTGGATTCCCATAGCTCCTTTAAAAGTAACCATCAGGAAGCAATTAGGGAGTGCATCTGTCTCTAACAATCAAGGTATTTTTCCTTCCATTTCTTGCATCTTCTCTTAGGGAATGTGTAACGGATCGTCCTCTCTTAATGGTGCTGTTACTTGGAATGTACAAAGTATGCTGACTTGTGAAAGGGTCCCAGGCTTAAACAGCAGGAAAACACAAATAAAGCTGTATTCAAAGAAGATGAATCAAAGTATCTCAGAAGAGGAAACCAGAAAATTGTAATCTTTCTTAAATGCAGCTTTGCGAGCTGAGTAATAAAATACAATAATGTAACTAAGCAGGAGGCTTACATAACTGTGAAAAAATGAGGGGCAAGGAACTGTTCCAAATCCATTGTATTTATTAGAACCTCTGATTTCCTTTGAAATGGCACATGCAATAAAATTTACTGTGAGCTAGCTAACAAAAAAGTCTCATTTTTATGGGAAATAAGTATTGTCAGAAAAACGAATAGATTCTATTTTAAATCCTGAAGATTATAAAATTGAGCTTTTAATAGATGAAGGAAAAAAAAGGCTCCAGAACAGAGGCATCATGGAGGCAGTGATTTCTATTTAATCTTTTATCTGCAAGAGAAAAAAAAAATCACCTCAATTGAAACTAATATAGTTTTCTGTGGCAGAATATACCACGATAGCTAATAATGCACTGGCTGCCTGTATTAAGTGAATTTTCTTTTTGTTAAAAAAAAATCAGTGCTTGTTAAGCACATGAACTGTGCAAGTTTATATCTGGCCAACTCCTGTCTCCCCACCTGTTCATTCAGGCATTAGCCCTAAGGACTTACAAAGCAAATGAATGTATCCGTAGAGCAATGGGTAAAAATAAACCGAACTATTCTTGTAACACTATCAAAAATGATCTGACCAAATAGAAGATCACATTTCACGAGGTAAAATAGTCAAATGAAATGTTTCCTCACGTTTTATGATTGGTTTGGCTTATTTACTGCGTATGAAATAGCTGACCTTCATTCCAGGAGAATGAGCAGCAACCAAATTTAATGCTGTTTGCTCAGGGGTTCAAATCTGGTTTAGCTGGTTTCATTGCCTCTGAGGCAAAGTTTCTAAATGTGCTACTGTTACACAGAGACCCAATGCTTGGCACATAACTAAGGAGGAACATTTAAGTCAATGGACACTATATCAGCTTTGTGGGTTAATCATGTGATTTCAGTGTGTTCATCTCTTTGGGAATAAAGTTCAAGTAGAAGTTGGATAAGTTATTAGCTTTTGCAGTTAGCATATATATATATTTTTTGAGTAAGCACATATATATATTTTTTGAAGTAAGCATATTTTTGTGCTTCTTATATATGTATAATGCTTATTATATATATAAAATATATATATTATATATATAAATTATACATATATAAAATATTCTCTATAATAAGAAGTTCCCGGCTGGGTGCAGTGGCTCACGCCTGTAATCCCAGCACTTTGGGAGGCCGAGGCGGGTGGATCACGAGGTCAGAAGTTCAAGACCAGCCTGACCAACATGGTGAAACCCCATCTCTATTAAAAATACAAAAATTAGCCAGGTGTGGTGGTGCACGCCTGTAATCCCAACTACTCGGGAGGCTGAGGCAGGAGAATCGCTTGAATCTGGGAGGCAGAGGTTGCAGTGAGCCAAGATGGTACCACTGCACTCCAGCCTGGGTGACAGAGTGAGACTCAGTCTCAAAAAAAAAAAAAAAAGAAGAAATTCTCCAGGACAGACAATTATAAAATCAACTAGTACTGTCACTCCCTGGCTCACTATTCTTTAGCCATATTGGCAATGGATTCCTTGGAAAACCTAGATGTGGTTGATTGAATCATTGTTCACAATTTTTCACATCTTTCCTATATTAAATAATGTATCCACATTCATCTACATTCTTCCAAAATACCATCTGCTATGGGTAAAATATTTTCCCCATCCCATTGATTTTGGGCTGGGCCATGTGGCCTCCTTTAGCCAATGAAGTGTTGCTGAACATGTTAAGAGGCCTTAAATGTGCTTGTGTGATTCCATTTGGGCTCTTGTGCTCCTGTCATGTGCTATGTAAGAAACATGTTCCTGGAAGCTATTGGTCAACACAGAATGAGTAACACACAAGGGAGACCTGAATCCTGGAGTCCAGCCAAGCCCTACCAGTTGCAGCTGGCTCACAGACCCATGTGGAAGGAATAAATGCTTATTGTTTCAAACTAGAGTTGTGGATAGTTGGTTGTAGCACACTGCTATAGCAAAATGTCATCTCAGTGCCTCAGCACATTCCCTTCCCTCTACCAGAAATCATCTTCCACGACCACTCTTTGCCTAGTTAATTCCTACTCATGCTTCAGAATTCAGTTTAAATGTCTTGACCACAGGACAGATGTCACAAACCAGATTACCTGCCCCTTCACATCCTGGGTTTCCTATTTTGTGAGATTCATCACATTTACAATGTTTTGCTTCATGTCATTCAACTAGAATATAAGCTTCTTTAAGCGGTGGGACCACAGTATATTTTTCATTGGTATTATTCTTAGCACACGACACACAATGCTAATACAAAGTAGATTTAATAAATATTTGTTACCTGATTTTTAAAAAAGGCCATGTGGTTCTACTACTTAAGAGTTAGAAAAGAAACTTAATTTGTATGAGTTTTGGTTTTCAGCAACTATAACATGAACACAATAATACCTATCTCCTAAAACAGTGAGGATTAAATAAACCAACCATTAAATTTAATGAATTTGAGGAAAGACTTGTAAGTATCTGACACATGGGTACATAAAAGGCATTTGACAACTGACAGCTTTTATTATGGTTGGAAAGATAAATATATTTGCCCTCTGTCTAAGAACTTGATTTATTTTAAAGAGATATTTTTGCAACTCAAAAAAGAAAAAAATTAGATTAGGTTGCAACTTATGATTATTTAATTTGGACATTTCAAAGTATCCTGTTTACTTCCCAAGCTCTAAGTCCCTTTTAGAAGCACTTTCAGGTAGAATTCAGCTAAGAAGAAACAGGTTGGCGATTAATACTTGGTTTATTTCAAACATTTGTCATTAAATGACTCTATCCTTTTAAAAAAGAATGAAATTCATTTTTGCTATTTATATTTATTTCTATTTGTATTCCTTCCCACTATTTTTGCTATTTAAAATTTTTCCCTGCTTAATTAATTTTTTAGAGTTGGCACTTACTTATTTTCAAAATGTTTTTCTTCATTCCTACAAATAGCTTTTGGAATAGGATTTTATACAACCCAAATCAGTTTTTTTCTTTTGCCAAAAACAATATGTATCCACTACAAAAAAATTAGAAAATACAGGTAAGTGTAAGGAAGGAAGATTTAAATGTTTGTAATCCTGCCACCCAGAGATATCCACTGAACATTCCTCCAAATAGTTTGATTCAAATGCATATATTTAATAATGGTGGAATTATGTTGTACATTTGCCCTTTTGAAGTTAATATTTCATTTAATTACCACAATTATCTTTCTATGCCAAGAAATATTCATCTACATCTTTTATTAGTAGCCTTCCATCATAACATCATTTACCTGAGCAATTCCCTTTTGTTGGAAATTTAGTACATTTTACTTTTTTCTTTTACTGTTATCAGCAGTATCTTCGTGAATAAGTGAAGAGATAAAAATGAGTTACTCAAACCTTTAGAAAACACCACTTAACGGGGTCTTGCAGTTCAGAGCAGAACAGATCATTATCCCAACTGTAATCCAACCCTTTCCTTGCATTTCTTATTGTGAGTCTAGGACCATCATTGGAAAATAATCAAGTTTGGCAGGTGGGCTAAACTAGAATCAGAGAATTTGAGGCAACACTTTCATTTCTGGTCTCAATAATGAATGTGTAAACCAGAACCTACAAATCGACTCATGATCAAAAATATCATAACAGAAAGCAGGAATTCTGAAATGGGAATAAAGGAAAGAGAAGGAGACCTACAGACCACTGTTGCTCTCCCTATCTGCGGCTACCATGTCCATATTTGTTTTGACAGACACACCTTTACCACAATCTGGTCTCTGGTATCATGAGCACTGACTTTCCCATTTTACAGATAAAGGCACTGAGGCACACACAGAGGGGCTGACAACAGTGTCCACAGTGCCACAGTTAGTAGCACAGCCAGGGTCTGAGCCTGTGTGTTCTGCCTCACAGACAAGTGCTCTTTTTGTGCTCACAGAGTTCTCAGTAATACCGGGAATTATTCAGAAGAGGGAACAGGATGCAATGCAGCAGGGAGATTAGCAGAAACATAATTCTCCTGAGAGTCAGCATGGAGGTATTTGTTAGCTACTCCACACTGGTCTAACATCCTCGGTAAGAGGATCATAAATACCTCTATCCACCTCCCTAGGGCAATATGAGCATTATTGCTTACTTAGAAATTTGTCCCTGTAAGAGCTTTGATATTCTCAAAGGAAAGGTGCTGCCAAAAAGTGAAAATATTTTCTATGCTTCCACTATGCACGTGAGAGAAAGGAGATTTGGATCAGGTAAAAGAATTATTGGCAGGCACATAAAGTCTTTATCTAATCATATTAGGATAATACTCCTGAGCTCCTTGGATGGAGGCATCATGAGTACCTGCTGCGCTTAGCACATACCTTACAAAACACTGAAAATCTTACTCAACACAATCAGAACTGCTCATTAATGAGCTCATCAGTAATGTCAGTCAAGAAAAAAAAAGGGGATACATTTATGTTGTAAATGTAATCACTCGACAGGTTCTTCCCGCCTGATGCACAGAAGAAATCAATTCACTGACACCATGGTATTGGAGTAAAGGATGAGTTTAATTAATGCAGGGCTGCCCAGTGGAAGGACTGGCGTTATCACTCAAGTTGGTCTCCCGGAAGGCTCAGAGGCTAAGGTTTTTCAAGGATAGTTTGGTGGGCGAGCGACTAGAGAATGGGTGTTCCTGACTGGTTGGGGATGCAATCAGAGGAATGTGAAAAAATTATCTTCATGTGCTAAGTCTGCCTCTGGGTGGGGGCCACAGGACAGGTTGAGTCATGAGTCACAAGTCCAGGTGGGGTTAGTAGGTTGCCAGAATGCAAAACCCTGAAAGACATCTCAAAAGACCAATCTTAGGTTCTACAATAGTGATGTTATCTATAGGAGCAATTGGGGAAGTCATAAATCTTGTGACCTCTGGCCACATGACTCCTTAGCAGTAAGAGATGATAGATACTCTGCCTATACCTTAGCAGAATTCAGGCCCCTTCCATAATCCTAATCATGTGGCTTTTCATTAGTCTTGCAAAGGCAGTTTCAGCCCCTGAACAAGGAGAGGATCAGTTTTAGGTAGGTACTATTATGATCCTTGTTTCAAAGTTAAACTATACACTAAATTTGTCCCATGGATAGCTTGGCCTACACCTGGGAATGAATGAGGACAGCCAGCCTGTGAGGCTAGAAGCAAGATGGAGTCAGCCATACTAGACTTCTCTCACTGTTATAATCTTTGCAAAGGTGGTTTCATAAACATTGTATTTTATTTTATTTTTTAATCTTTTTAAGATGGAGTCTTGCTCTGTTTCCCAGGCTGGAGTGCAGTGGTGTGATCTCAGCTCACTGCGACCTCCATCTCCTGGGTTCAAGTGATTCTCCTGCCTCAGCCTCCCAAGTAGCTGGTATCACAGGCATGCGTCATCACACCCAGCTAATTTTTTTTGTATTTTTTAGTAGAGGTGGAGTTTCACCATGTTGGCCAAGATGGTCTTGAACTCCTGACCTCAGGTGATCTACCCACCTCAGCCTAGCAAAGTGCTGCAATTACAGGAGTGAGCCACAGCACCTGGCCCATAAACATTATATTTTAAATTAAATAAATATAAATGTATTTACCAAACTGGTGGAAGGCCATGGTTCTTTCCCTCACTATAGATTCACTGGCAAGGGTCCAATACCACCTTTTTTTGCCTAAACCACACCGATAAGATCTCATTTTTCATTTCCAACTTTTCTTTCTTTGTAGAGGGTGAGAACTTAAAGACACTCATGAGCAAAATACTGTAGAGTTTATTATTTTTCCTAATCTCTTATTGTTAACTAATTTAACATTAGTGAGTCTTTCCAAAGCATTCCATTTAAATGTCATTGTAATAATTCTCTCTCTCTTCACCCTCATGTTATTAAAGTAATATTAAAGTAAATAGCATAATTTT
The DNA here is from genome assembly GCF_028858775.2 of Pan troglodytes. Lineage (NCBI taxonomy): Eukaryota > Metazoa > Chordata > Mammalia > Primates > Hominidae > Pan > Pan troglodytes. The sequence continues at coordinate 99,978,669 of NC_072408.2, forward strand.
AATAACAAGTAAAACCAGCACAAATATGTCAGGGAACAAACAATTCTGATTCTCATAAAGCACAAAACTCAACTCCTCAAAGAAGAAAGGGATCAGTGAGGACAGATGGACAGCTCTGTTCAGTGTGTTTTGAGCACCAGCCCAAGCCTTACAGAGGGAATGGATGCTGGTTCCCTCTATGAATCTCTTAAGTAGAAGTTGGTTTAAAGAGTGCCCACCATAGTTTTTTTAATTAGTTAATTATTAATATTAAACAGTGTATTTGTGGACAATGACTGGTGACAGTCCCAGGTAGGAGTTTAAATCATATGTATCCATTCATACTCAAAGTTTTAAAATCCCATCCTCCCTACCCAAATAAATTTCCAGAGTCTGTCAACTTGCCTCTCTACATAATACATTTGAGTTCACATTATCCTGCTCGTAGGACCATAAAAGACCCAGTTACTCACCAGGGAAGCCTCTTAAGATGAGAGGGAAGAGCTAGAAGAGCAAATTAAATCTCAACTTTTATTTTCTTCCTACTACTTACAAACATTGTAAGCTTTCTTATTATTTCTTATTTTCTGTCTCCCAACTTTGGAAGGTAAGTTCTGCGAAAGGAAGGATTTCATCTCCCTCACCTACCTCTGTATTCTTGGCACACTTAGAAGAGTGCCTGGCACAGAGAAGTTACATAATAAATGTTTGTTAAGTGAATGATTGATTTAATCCAGGTAAACACAACATGGATGTTTGCTACACAAATTTGATCCCACTTAATGGTTAACTTTTTGTTTTTCCATTTTTTAAATAAATTTCTACACTGTTAGAAATTTTTCAAATTTCTTGGCAAAAATATAGCATGCAAAACACTAGCTAGATTTTAATCTTGTCTAAATCAGGTCAGAAAAATCACTTTTATTCCAGAAAACACAAAGGGCAAAGTACAATGGCCAGAGCTACATAACAGCTACACTCACCAGGTGTGCAAAGCGATTTAATATTGTCATTCAGACTCAGCCCTAATGAGCAATCTTGTTTATCTACAAAACTGTGAACAACCAGCTGCTAACAACCGGACATTGTCCCCAAGCCCAGCACACTTCATGTCACCTCTTGATGCACCCACAATCTAGGACCGTTATTAGAACTTCTAATAAGGACCATGATAGAACTGCTGAGAAATAAAGAAAAAAATGGATTTCATGCACGTGCTTTAAAACTTCATGTTTAGTTATTTTAAGTATATGTTTTGTTCTAGTACACTTAGATTTGCAACTGAAAAGAGAAAGGCATATCAGAAAGAAGCTTTTTGTTAAAGCAGACTGATGAAGAAACCAATGCTAGACGGAAAGCACAACTCATTTTAAGTTACCAGAGAAAGCAACAGAAAGTTTCTCCAAAAGAAAGAAAAAATAAAGAAAGAAGCAGCCAATTGGAGAATTACTTATTTTTATTATGCCAACTAAAAAGATAGTCAAGGGGCCAGGCACGGTGGCTCACTCCTGTAATCCCAGCACTTTGGAAGGCAGAGGTGGGTGGATCATTTGAAGTCAGAAGTTCAAGACCAGCCTGGCCAACATGGTGAAACCCTGTGTCTACTAAAGATACAAAAATTAGATGGGTGTGGTGGTGGGTGCCTGCATTCCCAGCTACTTGGGTGGCTGAGGCAGTTGAACCTGGGAGGCGGAGGTTGCAGTGAGCCAAGATTGCACCACTGCACTCCAGCCTGGGCGACAGAGTGAGACTCCAACTCAAAAAAAAAAAAAAAAAAAAAGTCAAGGGATTCATGCCACATCTTTTTTTTTTCTTTTTTTTTTTTTTTGAGACAGAGTCTCACTGTGTTGCCCAGGTTGGAGTACAGTGGCTCAATCTTGGCTCACTGCAATCTCTGCCTCCCGGGTTCAAGTGATCAGCCTCCTGAATAGCCGGGACTACAGACGTGTGCCACCATGCCCAACAAATTTTTGTATTTTTAGTAGAGATGAGGTTTCACCATATTGGCCAGGCTAGTCTCGAACTCCTGACCTCAAGTGATCCGCCCACCTCGGCCTCCCAAAGTGTTGTGATTACAGGTGTGAGCCACCACGCCTGGCCCCACATGTCTCCACAGAGTGAACATGACCACGATCTTTCTTCAAGCATCACCTTTGATAGCCTTTCAATATAGAGTTATGGGCTTTACTTCAAACATTAACTCATCTTCCACATTCAGTTATCAAAACCATTGAATACAACCTTTAAAACATTTTGCAAGTTCAGCACTTCTTCTCCATCCCATTGATACTGATTCAGACTCTGCTCCTCATTGCAATGAGCTGTTATAACAGCTCCTGAATGATATACTTGTCAGTGCTCTATCCTTGTGCTAATCCATCTCCATGAAGCCACCAGGCTTCCCTCTGACCCAGACTCCCTGGCATACCATTTAAGGCTTTCACCCCAACTCAACTTACCTCCAAAATCCTTTTTTTTTTTTTCTGCTCTATCGCCCAGACTGGAGTGCAGTGGCGCGATCTCGGCTCACTGCAACCTCCACCTCCCGAGTTCAAGCAATTCTCTGCCTCAGCCTCCCGAGTAGCTGAGATTATAGGCGCCCACCACCACGCGTGGCTAATTTCTTTGTATTTTTCAATAGAGACAGGGTTTCACCATCTAGGCCAGGTTGGTCTAGAACTCCTGACCTCATGATCCACCAGCCTCGGCCTTCCAAAGTGCTGGGATTACAGGTGTGAGCCACCACGCCCGGCCTGAAATCCTATTTCTAGTCAATCCCCCTGCAGCATATATTTTACGCTTTAGGCACAATTAGTAGATAGTGGGCTACATGAGTCTGAAGCCCAGTGGGACAATCTGGAGCAACTGAACATTTGTAAATTGAGTAGTTCACGATTTCTGTGGTGGATACTGTGATGTGCCACTCAGATCCTTCAAGAGCATGATGCTCATTCTTCCAGCTGCAGGGAAGTGCTGACTCACAGCTAACTCTCTTTCCAAAGAAGCTGCCTTACTCAAGCTCACATGCCCTCCAAACTGGCAGCCCATATCCAGTGACTGGTTGAGGCAGAGCACAGAAGCCCAGACCCCTTGCCTTGATGGCAGATAACTCTGAAGGGTGATCCCAGCTTGAGGACTCATCCTGCGCCATGGGCTCTGTGTTGGCTATATTATAGCTTACCTTCTCCTTCTGTCCAGTCCTGCTTCCCTTACTTCCAAGGAATTCTTCCCTATAAAGCTCCTGCATAGGAATCTTAGGCACAGGGCCTGATTCCAGGAAACCCCACCTGAAGTGGTTTTATTTACATTTTACTCGAAATATTATTATCTTATAAAAATGACTTGCTTTTTAATTAATGTTTATGCTTGACCATTTCAACTTTTTTAAGTTTTCATTTTAATTCAGAATGTTTAATTGAAAGGAAGGAACATCTGTATATTTTTTAAAAGTATTAATTCCTATCCAGCTCCACAATCAGATATTGCTTAAAATATTGGAGTCAGAACTCTGAAACCTGGCTCCATCGTTTCCCGGCTGTGTAATCTTCAGTAGGTTACACAGCCCCTCTGTGTTTCCGTTTCCTCACCTATAAATTGAGGATAATAACAATAAAATGATCCTAAATAAACTATTGGGAAGACTAAATGAGTTATCATATATAAAGCGTTTAAGAATGATGCTTAGCAAAAATACATGTGCTAAAATTCATTAGGGTAACACTAGCTGCTATAACAAACAGACCTAAAATTGTTCAATGACTTGACTATATAATAGATATTTCTTCCTCATTTGTCTACATGGTTTTACAAGGACTTAGGTTGATAGATGCACAGTTTTCTTCACTACATAGTTTCTCCATCCCAATTGGCCAGAAAAGGGAAAGAACATGAAGGAGTATGTACCAGAGAATTCTACGGAGGTCATTCTTCCTGCTCAAATCCCATTGGCCGGAACATAATCACATGGCCACACCTAACTGCAAAGGAGGGTGGGAAGTGTAGGCTAGACAATGGATTGTAATGACTAGCTGTCTATACAGCAGACTTTGCTGTACTGATAATTATTGTTATCATCTCATTATTACCAACTTTCGAGCTTGGGCTCTTATCTCCACTTACCTAGAATGTTGCAAAAGCCTCCTCACTGGTCTCTCTAACTCCAGGCTATTTGCCATCCCAAACCCTTCCTCCACAACAAACCCAGAGTTATTTATGTAAAACACCAAGTCTGATCTTTTCCCTCACCATCCTCCAACTTCAGTTTAATATCCTTCTGTGACCTCCCCACTGCCTCAGGTTCCAGTCAAGTCCCCTTCATTGCCTTCGTGACTCAGTCCCTCCACATCCCTTTAGTTCATCTCCAAAATCCCCGCCCACCTTGCAGCGGGTGTTTGCGATTTGACACCCACTTTGTGCCTGCAACAGTGCTGGACATAGGCTACTCCAGTGAAGAAAGCGGGCGGGATCCCTGCTACATTTTAATGAGGTAGCTGAAAAAACAAGTAAACAAATAAATATGTAATATTAAGCTATAAGGAGTACAGTGAAGAAAGATACAGGGTAAAAAAAAAAAATGGGGGCGGTGAGCTAAATGAACAGGTAGTAAATAACAGCTTAAATTTCACGTGCAAGTGTTAGCCATTCTGCAGCAGGATGCATTGTGGACTTTTTATCTTCACTATCATTACCCACACCCCTGAGACTGCATATTACAAAAGAGTTCTTATCATTGACCTATATTTGCATTCCTTTTAGCTTCTTTTATGGCTGTTATTCAGGGAAATAACATAGAGCACTAAAGATTGCCTAATGTGCTATTTGTGTGGGATGTTGAGAGAATATCATTTGCTATTGCCCCACGGGGCAGTGACGGTACAAATGACTCAATTTTTTTCCCTGCAACCTTCTTTGCAGGAAAATTCAACTAAAAATATTTAATAAAACCAAGTTTTACTCAAGTATGAAAAACTGTTATTTTTTAAAGTTCCCTGGGCTATGTTACTGTCACTGTGGTAGCTTAAAAAGTATTACATATGTGATGTTCCTATCACTTTACTGTATTTAGGTTTTCAAATTCAGAGCAGGTGAAATTGAAGGTTTTCTTTACAGAGGCTGTTCTTTTAACCAGGGTGATTTGCTCCCACCCGACTTAGTCATTTTTAAAAATTTTTGTTTTCGTCTTTGTTTTGAGATGGAAACTCGCTCACTGCAGCTTCAAACCCCCAGGCTCAATCAATTATCCTGCCTCAGCCTCCCAAGTAGCTGGAACCACAGAAGGATGCCACCAAGCCCGGCTAATTAAAAAAAATTTTTTTGTAGAGATGGGGGTCTCCCTATGTTACCCAAACTGGTCTCAAACTCCTGGGCTCAAGCGATCCTCCTGCCTCAGGGAGGATCCTCACGAAGTGCTAGGATTACAGTTGTAAGCCACCGCACCTGGCCCCGACTTAAATTTGTATTGGTCTAACATAAGCACATGCTATAATGTGAGATGCACATTAAACCATGGATTTCCTCTTATAATCCTTCTATTAAAACACTGGAACTTTTTATTCAAAATGATTTTTTAAAATAATCTAATCATTGGCCAGGCACAGTGGCTCACACCTGTAATCCCAGCACTTTGGAAGGCCGAGGTGGGTGGATCACTTGAGGTCAGGGGTTCAAGACCAACCTGGCCAACAAGGTGAAATCCTGTCTCTACTAAAAATACAAAAATTAGCCAGGCCTGGTGGCACGTGCCTGTAATCCCAGCTACTTGGGAGGCTGAGGCAGGAGAATCACTTGAAGTGGGAGGCAGAGGTTGCAGTGAGTCGAGATCATGCCACTGCATTCCAGTCTGGGTTGCAGAGCAATACTCCATCTCAAAATAAAATAAAATAAAAATAATAATCCTAATTGTTAAATAGTTGAGGAATCATTAAATAAAACTTGGAATATTGTACAGCCATCAAAACTCAAGTTTGTGGGGCCAGGCATGACGACTCATGCCTGTAATCCCAGGACTTTGGGATGCTGAGATGGGAGGATTGCTTAAGGTCAGCAGTTCGAAGTCAGCCTAGGCAATATAATAGTGAGACCTTGTCTTCACAATTTAAAAAGAAGAAAAAAAATTAGCCAGATGTGGTGGCATGTGCTTGCAGTCCCAGCTACTAGGGAGGTTGAGGTGGGAGGATTGCTTGAGCCCAGGAGTTCAAGGCTACAGGGAGCCTTGAACTTCATTGTGCCACTGAACTTCAGCCTGGGCAACAGAGCAAGACTCTGTCTTTAAAAACAACAACAACAAAACAGTTGTTGTAAAACACTTAAATACTTAATAGCATGGAGAAATAGTTGGGACATAAAACCAAGTGGAAAGGGGAGAACATTAAAAAAAAGTGTAAAGGGTATAATTGTATCAGTCAGATTTAGAAAACCCAAAAGAACCTCAAAGAACTCAGAAGAACAATAGTCTAGGACTGGCAGAGTAGCTCACAAAACTGTTAGGATCTCAGAGCATTCAACCTTGCTCCTCCCCTATCTTCAGCCCGTGACTTCTAAACAATGGTCCAAGATGGCTGCTTGAGCTCCAGCTGGTATAGCCACAACCCAGCCATGAGAAGAAGAAACAGGTGAGGAGGGCCATGCCCCTTGTGATAAACAGAATAATGACCTGCTGAAGATGCCCAGGTCCCAATCCCTGAAACCTGTAAATATGTCATCTTTCATGGAAAAAGGAGCTTTGCAGATGTGATTAAGTCAAATATCTTTTGATGGAGAGGTTATCCTGGATTATCAACATGAATTCTGGACAATGTATTCACAAAAGTCTTTATAAAGGAGGATCAGATTCAGATAAGGAGATGTGATTACAGAAGCAGAGATAGTAATGTGAGGAGGGCGCTCCAAGTCAAGAAAAGCATGTAGCCTCTAAAAGCTGGAAAAGGCAAAGAAACAGATTATTCTCTTGAGCCCCCAGAAGGAAGAGCCCTTTCAACTCATTTTAGATTTCTGACTTCTATAAAAGTAAGATAATAAATGTATATTGTGTTAATCCCCTAATTATATGACAATTTGTTACAGCAGAAATACGAAACTAATCTATTCTCCCTTAATTTACCAAGGAAGAAGATAAAATTGATAATGGGGCACAACTAATATATTCTGCCACAATGTTGTCCTTTAAAAATGGGAATATGTGACCAGCCTGGCCAACATGGTTAAACCTCGTCTGTACTAAAAATACAAAAAAAATAGTGGGGCGTGATGGCATGAGCCTGTAATCCCAGCTACTCGGGAGACTGAGGCAGGAGAATCGCTTGAACCCAGGAGGCAGAGGTTGCAGTGAGCCGAGATTGTGCCATTGCACTCCAGCCTGGACAAGAAAAAAAGGGGGTGGGGAAGAGGAATATATATCCCAAAGGAAAGGTGCTAATTGTGTTTTACTAGAAGTCATTGGTTATAAATATGGAACCCCAATCCCAATTCTAGTTAAGGCTAAGGAAGGGGAGGGTGAGTTTATTTATAATTTATTTAAATGGCTCACCCCATTAAGGAACAAATGAAGGATAAAGTATATACCCATAATGCCTGTAACCAGGATTTGTCCAGCATGCTCTCTCTCTCATTCTATTCCTTCTGCTTTTCTCTGTTTGTATTCATTCTCTTCTACTGAAGATGGACCTAATTCACATGATGAGAATCAAGGCAGTGGGCATCTCTGGGTCATTCAGTCCAACTTAAAGATCTTCACTTGATCATTCATTCATTTGCCATGTATTTACTGGGTCCCTACCATGTGCCAGGCTAGTGACCAAGACAAAGAAGTCCCTGGCCTCAGCCTGGTAGCTAATACAGATCATAAACAAATGCATAAACAATATCTTCACAGATTATATCAGGCGTGATGACAGAAATGTTCAGAGATAAAATACACTGCAACTGGGGGGACCATTCTAGAATGGGTGGTCATGGAAAGCCTCTCTGAGGAGTGAACATCTGAGACCCCAAAGATAAATAAGGCAGACAGGAGCATGACTGAGGGGACAGTGAAGACTCCAGAGTGATGTCATTAAACAACAAGAAAGGGAGTCATACCTGGAGCAAAGTGGGCAGATGAGGACAGGGACAGTTGGGGCCGCAGCCAGATCTAGCAGGGTCTCATGGATACATCTTGGTTTTCCTGGGAGAGTCCTCCTTGCATCTGTTTTCCTTACATATGTATTAACAGCCATCCCAGTTTGAGTATCAGTCATACAGTCACCCTACACACGCACTACAGGAGTCAGGATTTTATCCTAAGAGAAATGAAAAGGCATTGAAAAGTTATAAGCAGAGCAGTGAAATGATCTGATTTTTGTTCAGGATCCCTGGAAACCAGAGAAGGAGGTAGTAGATGCAGGAAGTTCAATAAGTCAACATTCAGGACACTAAATTTTTTATTTTTTTGTTTTTCTTACTTTTTAAAATTCTTATTTTTATTTTAGAGACAGGGTCTTGCTCTGTCACCCAGGCTGCAGTGCAGGGGCACCATCATAGTTCCCCGCAGCCTCCAACTCCTGGGCTCAAGCAATCCTCCCACTTCAGCTTCCCAAGTAGCTGGGACTACAGGTGCACATTACGATGCCTGGCTAATTTTTTATAGAGACAGGGTCTTGTTTTGTTGCCTAGGCTGGTCTCAAACTCCTGGGCTCAAGCGACCCTCCCACCTCAGCCTCCCAAAGTACTAGGATTATATGCATGAGACACCACGCCCAGCCTGAATTTTTTTTAATATAAGAAATCAATATAAAGACAAAATAAAAACAGGTAAAATGTGTGCCTTTAACCTAAGGTATAGACAAACCCTTATTATCCTCATCTAACACACAGACCTTAATTCTACTGCTGATTTCCTTCCCACTTCTCTTCAACTCCGAAGCACTTTCTGAGGCAAAACATAGCTCCAGCTTTCTGGTCTCATGGCAACTTGGCAGCACAAGGCTTCTAGGCTAAAATCCCAGCTTCCATGGATCCACGCTGTTTCAGTCACAAATATTTACCTTGCCTGGCTCCGCAGGCTAATTAAAGGGGTAGGCTCTGTTCCTCTTGGCTCTCCTCTAAATTGCTTTTAGAGGAAGAAGCAGTGGCGGGACCAGAATGGCAGCCCCATCACTCATCTCCACAGCCACACGGTGACTACCTTACAAATATCCTGTTCAGATCAGAAAAGGGGTTTGCAGCCACGCCCTTGCCTCTCTCCAGCGAGATCTGAAATTGCACCTCCCAGCGATGATTTCCCCTGGAAGCTGACATTAGCCCTAGCAGCGTATTTGACTGATGGTGCCTCTGAAAGAGGGACTCTCAGGATCAAATACTAAGAGCTTATTATACCAGTTAGAACACAGTGTTTCACTGTGAATATATACTTTTATTATAAAAATGACATATGCTTATTATAAACAATTCAAGGTGAAGAAAACGTGGGAAGTTCACAGGGAATTTTTCTTCTGCTCTCACTCAGCCCCAGCACTGATCCAAAGACTGCCCTCCCTCTAGAAACCTCTGTTATCAGTTTCTGGCATTTTCTATGCATCCACAAGCAAATGGATATATATATACATATATATATATATACACATACACACAAACATACATATATATATATGCATTTAAATAAATCACTCTAAAGGCTTTAAAGTGATTTCATAATAACAAGCAAGTCCACATTTGATAAACCATAAAATGGAGTCACATAGTTCCAGTCAGCAAAGGGCTTGGCCCTTCCTACAAAGCAGAGTCACTGGGTGAATCCTGCTTACAACTCACAATCGAGTCAAGAAGCCAAAATCAAATTGCCAGGCCCAGGAAGCAATCAGAACATGAGGTGAGGTTACAACTCTGAAAACAGATACTCAAAGTCTGGGCAGAGGAGGGAAATCAATGGAAAAGGTAGAAATACACTCTGAAAGGCAAGGGGCTCATAGTGCTGGGTCTAGTTGGAAGGGGAGGTGATATGGTTTGGCTGTGTCCCCATCCAAATCTCATCTTGAATTGTAGTTCCCATTATCCCCACCTGTCTTGGGAGAGACCCGGGGGGAGGTAATTAAATCACGGGAGCAGTTTTTTCCCATGCTGTTCTTGTGATAGTGAATAAGTTTCACGAGATCTGATGACTTTATAAAGGACAGTTCCCCTGCACATGCTCTCTTGCCTGCTGCGATATAAGACGTGCCTTTGCTCCTCCTTCAACTTCGCCATGATTGTGAAGCTTCCCCAGCCATGTGAAACTGTAAGTCCATTAAATCTCTTTTCCTTTATAAATTACCCAGTCTTGGGTATTTATTATAGCAGTGTAAAAACAGACTAATACAGGAGAGAAAGCACCCCAGGGTTTACTGTCATCACTGGGGTGATGGGTAGGGAGCAGAAGTGGAGAAGTGGCAATTTGAGTTTGCCTTACAGGAAGAAGCAAAGATACCACTGGAAAAACAGAACACATCCATCCACAAGTTGAGAGGAGACAGAGAAGCCCACAGGGGCTGAAGCTGGATGGCGTCTACCTGGGAGGCAGTCTCCCTCTGCCTCCTCTTTGAGAGACTTCTAATAATATTATAAGTTGCCTTTCAGCTTGCTTTTGTTGCTTTCTTGTTTTAATATGGTAAAATGTATATGTAATGTAAAATTCATCATTTTAGCCAATTTTTTAGTGTACAGTTGAGTGGCATTAAGTATGTTCACAATGTTGTACAACCGGCACGATTGTTCATTTCCAGAACTTTTTCATCTCCACAAACTGAAACTCTGTCCTCATTAATAACTCCCCATTCCCTACTATATTAGTTCATTTTCATACTGCTATGAAGAAATACCTGAGACTGGCTAATTTATAAAGAAAAAGAGGTTTAATGGATTCGCAGTTACACATGGCTGAGGAGGCCTCACAATCATGGTGGAAGGTGAAGGAGGAGCAAAAGCATGTCTTACATGGCGGCAGGCAAGAGAGTGTGTGTAGGGGAATTGCCCTTTATAAAACCATCAGATCTCATGAAGCTTATTCACTATCATAAGAACAGCATGGGAAAAACTCAACCCCGTGATTCACTTACCTCCCACTGGGTCCCTTCCACAATATGTGGGGATTATGGGAGCTACAATTCAAGATGAGATTTGGGTAGGGACACAGCCAAACTGTATCACCTACTTCTCCCAGCCCCTGGCAATTATCATTCTAGTTTCTGCTTCTATGAATTTGACTACTCTAGGTACTTCACATAACTGGACTCATACAGTATTTGTACTTTTGTGACTGGCTTATTTCACTCAGCATAATGTCTTCAAGTTTCATCTATGTTGTAGCATTTGTCAGAATTTCCTTCCTTTTTACAGCTGAATAATATTCCATTGTATGGATATACCACATTTCATTTATTCATTTATTAGTTGATGGACACTTGGATTGCTTCAACGCTTTAGCTATTGTGAACAATGCTGCTATGAACATGGGTGTACTTTCAGGTGCTGTTCTAAATGAAGTATTCTAAGCTGTGAAAGGTGAACAGGGTTTTTCTAAACAGAAGACATTCCCAAGTGAGGGAAAGTGTGGTGTGAGGAAGCACAGCTTGTTCAGTGAAAGGTAGGAGGCCCCATGAGGCAGCGATATGAAAGAGGGGAAGAATGCCAAGTGAGATAAAAAATGTGGGTCAGGCCATTAAAGTTAAAAATACAAAGAAGAATAGAATATATTCACCACCTAGTTGTGCTGTGTCTTAATATCTTGCCCTATTTACTCATTTTTCAAAGAAATATGGTATTACAGATACAATTGATCCTTCCTGCAAAATCCCTCATCTCATTCTTTCATTCCCCTTCATAATGGCAACCATTTTCCCAAATTTTAAATTTATTTTTTCATGTTTTATAAATTTACAACGTATATGAACCATGTCATGTTTTGCATACTTTTACATTTTATATGAGTGACATTGCACTCTGTATATATCCATTTCCAACTTGCTTCTTTAAATCAACATTATGTTATAGGGTTTTACTTAGATTATTTCATATTAATACTTCATAGTATAAATATTTTACACTGTATTTTTGTACCATTACAAACAGTGCAGCAATAAACATTCTTGTACATTTTCCATGTTTATATGGGTATGACTTTAGGCTATGGACCTAACAGCCTCAATTTGTAAAGGCGAATTTCTCTCCAACTAAGTGGTTATATCAATTTGCACCCCAACAAACGGGGTTCACTTGTTCCCATTCTGCCACATCCTTAACAACAGTGAGTATTGTCAAATGTTTAAATTTAACAAGTTGATAAAATAGAAGGTAGTTAAGAACTCAGATTTTAGAGCCAAACCACTAGTATTCAAATGCTGGCTTTACTATTTACTAGTTGTATGATTTCAGCCCTACTTTCCCTCTCTGGAAGAAAAAAGAGGTCATAATACCTACCTCACACACTCATTGCCAGGAATCTGTGTGTTAACATATGCAAAGCATTTGGAATTATATATATATAGTTAATACTCAGTAAAGCCTTTAGAATAATACACAGTGAGTGCTCAATAAGTGTGAGCCTTGTTTTAACATTTTGAACTGGCCATTCAAGTCTGGTCTCCTGTGAATTTTCTATTCCTTTCCTTACCCTAGGACTTATCATTTTGACTTGTAGGTATCCTTTAACTATTCTGAACATAATCATTCATTTGTGGTTATATATTGGAAATATCTTCTTTTAGTCTGTGGCTTGTCTTTTTGATTTTATGACTTTTTTGTTAAGAAGTTTTAAATTGGAATCTAGTCAATATATCGTTTTTTGTACTCTTTTTTCTCTTGTTTAATCAATCCTTCTCTTTGGTGCGGTCATACACATATTCTCCTATACTTTATTTGTAAAAGTTTTTAAAGTTTGTTCTTCACATTTAGGATTTTATGATTTAATCCATGTTGAATTTAATTTTGTGACTAGTGTGAGGTAAGGAGTTTTTTCAATCACTTCTCCATATGAGAAACCAAATATTGTGATATCGTTAATGAATTTGTAATGTCATTTTTGTCATGTTATTTCTATATATGAATAGGTCTGGTTTTAGGCTTTCTATTCTATTACTCTATTTTGGGGGGTTTTTGTCTTTTTTTTTTTTTTTTTTTTTTTTTGCCTACAACAAACATTTCTTTTTTTCTTTTTTTTTTTCTTTCTTTTTTTTTTTTTGTTTGTTTGTTTGTTTTGAGACAGGGTCTCATTCTATTGCCCAGACTGGACTGCAGTGGCTTGATCATAGCTCACTGCAACCTCAAACTCTTGGCCTCAGGCAATCATTCTGCCTCAGCCTCCTGTGTAGCTGGGACTACAGGTGCACTTCACCATGTCCAGCTAATTTTTTTATTTTTTGTAGAGATGGGATCTCACTATGTTGCCCAGGGTGGTCTGGAACTCCTGACCTGAAGTGATCCTCCTGCCTCTGCTTCCCGAGTAGATGGGACCACTGGTGCATGCCACCACACCTGCTAATTTTTTTTTTTTTTTTTTTTTTTGTAGAGACAGGGTCTCCCTGTGTTGCCCAGGCTTCCACTATCTTGATTACAATAGCTTTAACATTCATCTTGACATGCTAGGTTATTTCATTACCACTTTGGTTGAGCTAGGAATTCCCTTTCCTGTCTGGTTCCAGGTCCAAGTTGGCCAAGAGAAGACCTTGTGTGAGACTTTGGGATGTGGAAGTGAAGGGCAGTCCTTTACTCTGTGAAGCTCTTCAAAGTTAGATGGGGTGACAGACACAGAAGTACCTAACACATTCCAACTTGCCCTTGTTCTCCTCTGCTTTGCATCCTGCTGTTCTTCCCAAATTCTGGTCCTGCAGCCCAAGACCTACTACCAGATACTTGGCTAAGAGCCACAGAGAAGGTGGCTTCACAAAGGCAACAGCTTCACACAGACGTCTCCATGAGTTCCCTTGGCAGGACAAATTCAGTAGCTGGATGTGTACTTGGCTTCTTAGATTTTTTTCTGTAAACTCTATGTTGTCCACTTATGCCAGTGCTTTCAAAAGATGGTTTAGACTCTTCTCTGAGCTCCCAGCTTCTCCTTCCAGATCTTCATCTCCCCAGCTCCTCCCACAATTGGATAAAGTCTGCTTTCTAGAATAAATCCCATGTCATAACACTCTTTGTGGCTCTAGTTCCTTGATTGAACCCTGACTGACATATTTGATAGGTTAAAGTGAGCCTTCCTATCTTGGTCTTCTATAAACTTCTTGGTCCTTTGCTCTTCCACATGGCTTTTTAAATCATCTTGTCAAGTATCAAAAAAAAAAAAAAAACTAGTTGGGATTTTGAGTTGGGATTGTTTTGAATTCATTAATTAATTAAGGAAGAACTAACTTTTTATGATATTTAATATTTTAAAAATTATTTATTGATGTTGATAGAGTGTAAATTATCTTTATACTAATGTTGTGCTTAGTAACTTGTTGATTTTTTATGTTAGTTCCAATTGCTTGCCTGTATTTTCTCTTAGACTCTATGAGGGCAATTTCTGTAAATAGCGATTGTTTTGTTTTGTTTTTACAATTAGTATGTCTTCCTTTTACTGCCTTACTGTTCAACTAGAACCCCCAAATAATGATTGGCTACAAATAGTAATTGTAGGCATCTTGTCTTGTCCCTCATATTAAAGGAAATAATTCTAAAGATTTACCACTAAATATGATGTTTGCTACAAATTTCTGATAGACATATTTTACTCTGTAAAGAAAATCTGCTTCTATTTGTATTTCTTAATTTTTTTTAATATGAAAGTGTTAAATTTTAACAAATAATTTTTCTGCCTCTATTGAAGTAATCATGTGCTTTTTCTCTTGCAATTTGTTAATGTGGTAAATTATATTAATAGATTTTTCTAACACTAAACCATCCTTGCTTTCCTGGGAACTCAACCTGGTTATACTGTATTATTATATAGTATATAGTATAGCATATTTTTGTTTTTAAACAAAATATAGTGTGTTTTTATTTTTAAAGTTACCAATTTTGCTAAATATCATTAGAATTTATAACTTGATATTTAGAAGTGAGGTTGGCTTACAATTTTCATTTATTTATTTATTTATTTTTGAGATGGAGTTTCACTCTTGTTGTCCAGGCTGGAGTGCAATAGTGCAATATTGGCTCACCGCAACCTCCACCTCCTGGGTTCAAGCAATTCTCCTGCCTAAGCCTCCCAAGTAGCTGGGATTACAGGCATGTGCCACCACGCCCAGCTAATTTTGTATTTTTAGTAGAGACGGGGTTTCTCCATGTTGGTCAGGCTGGTCTCAAACTCCCAACCTCAGATGATCCACCCACCTCAGCCTCCCAAAGTGCTGGAATTACAGGTGTGAGCCACCAAGCCTGGCCTACAATTTTCTTTACTGTCCATGTCTTATTTTGGAGTCAATCAAGCATACGTCAGTCTAATAAAATGAGCTTTGGAATACTCCTTCTTTTTGTAATCTTGTTATAGTCTCTGGAATAGTTTATATAAGATTGGGATTATACATTCCTTGAAAATCTGGTAAAACTCACCTGTAAAAAATTATCTGTGGCCAGGTGTGGTGGCTCATGCCTGTAATCCCAGCACTTTGGGAGGCTGAGGCTGGAGGGTCACTTGAGGTCAGGAGTTCGAGACCAGCCTGGACAACATGGCAAAACCCTGTCTCTACTAAAAATACAAAAATTAACCAGGCATGGTGGTAGGTGCCTGTAATACCAGCTACTTGGGAGGCTGAACCAGGAGAATTGCTTGAACCCAGGAGGCAGAAATTGCAGTGAGCCGAGACTCTGTCTTAAGAAAAAATTATTTGTATGTTATTTCATAATATAGGTAGCTATAATCATTGATGTCATATCTTTCAAGATCATATAATTTAGGCTATTTCTTCTTAAGTTTATATTGATTATTGTTTTCTGGAAGTTAACCATTTTGTATGTCTTCCGAATTAATTGACATAAAGTCATACCTGATTGTCTCTTGTTACGTGTTTTAATTTCTGGTATATTTGTGGTTATGTCCCTTTCTAATTCACAATTTCAATATTGCTTTGAATATCTTTTGTATGTAACATCATGCTGAAACCGGCTGTAAGAAAGCCAAGTTTTAAATAGTTTTAATAGCTAATTCTTCCGAAAACCCAGAGTTGTAAAGAGGAATAGAAACAGAAATGCCACTAAAACTACTCCTCTATAACTTCTACCTACTGTCCCTAATTCTTCCCCTGGGAGTCACATAACCTCAAATGTGTACTTCTACATACTCCTTAGAAATTGTTACTCTTAAGTAAATCCAAAGCGGTGGTGTTTTGTTCAGTCCATTCAAGAAACAAGAGACAATATATATCTCTCCTGAAATACATCTTTTGCAGTTTAAGGAGCCTCAGTTTTTCTCAAAGTTACTCAAACACCCTGCATCCCAAGCTCTTTGCTAGCACTCCTTTCTGATGATCCGTCCCCAGGCATCAGCATCTGGAACTGAGTCCTTTAGTCCAAGCGTAGTCTGACCAACATGAGGAGAATGAGTCTAAGGCTATCCTCTCACTGGACCATTCCCTTCATACTTCCTAAAATACATTTCTTGCTTGTTCATCACACTGTTGACTCATGTTAATTTTGTAATCAACCAAACATTTGAGTCTTTTTCACACATGCTGTTGAGGAATCTTTATCCCCAAGTAATAGAAGAAGACTCCATTATATAACTCCCTAGTCTACAGACTTCAAAAGAGAATTTAAAGCATGTTTGGGCCTTGAGCAAAGCACTGAGATAAAAAGTTGAGGGTGAAGGAATAGCAGACAGTACTATCCTCAGCAATTAGAGGAGGAGTTCTTTCTTTATAAAGGAAGGCATCTCAGCTGAGTTATACCATAGTCCAATTTCCACAAACAGGGAAGGAAAGAATTCCCTTTTACTGAGTACCGACTGGGTGCCAAGTCTAGGTTAGGTGCTTTATGTGTGTTTATCTCGGCTTTCGTGCTGATAACATCATTGGGTCAAGGTGCAGTATAAATAAAGAAGGATGTAAATAAATGCTAGGTAAAGTTATTCCCATTTTATGTATGAGGAAACAGAAATTCACAGCATGACTCGCCCCAAATGATACAACTAAAAAGTAATGGGCCTTGTTCAACTTCTGCACTCTCAGCCAGGAATGAATGACTACAAGTAGAGGGGAGGCAGCAGGCAACAAGAGCAATTGGATGATGCTTTGTGGTTTAATGAAGGACAGGACTTTCACCTACATTAGCTCTTTTGGATCACCTGCTCCACCTACCATAAGAGGCTGATTCTCACAACAGCCTCTTATGGTAGGTGGAGCAGGTGATACAATCTTTATTTTACATAAAGATTACAGGGCTCAGAGAACTGAGGGACCTACCCAAGGTTGCCCAGCTAGCCAGTGGTAGACACTTTGACCCCTGGCTTTCTGACAGCAAGCATCTCTTTTGGCAGCAGGTATGGGGCAAGGAGAACAGCAAGGGCCTGGGGCAGGTGTTGACAGATCAATGTGGACATGGGGAAAGAAAGCCCCAAACCCCTCACCAAGGAAATGTAATGCTCTGTTATTAAAAAAAAAAAAAAAAAAAAAAAAAAATCTTCTCAAGCCTTTGAGATGCACAGAAGAGGCCTGGCGCCGTGGCTCATGCCTGTAATCCCAACACTTTGGGAGGCCAAGGCAGGTGGATCACTTGAGGTCAGGAGTTCGAGACCAGCCTGGCCAACATGATGAAACCCCATCTCTGCTAAAATACAAAAATTTAGCCAGGCATGGTGGCTGGCACCTGTAATCTTAGCTACTTGGGAGGCTGAGGCAGAGAACTGCTTGAACCCAGGGGGCGGAGGTTGCAGTGAGCCAAGATCACACCACTGCACTCCAGCCTGGGCTACAGAGTGAGACTCTGTCTCCAAAAACAAAACAAAACAAAACAAAAAAAAGATGCACAGAAGAAAGCAAGCCCAGTGTATTAGTCTGTTCTCACGCTGCTAATAAAGACATACCTGAGACTGGGTAATTTATAAGGAAAGAGGTTTAATGGACTCACAGTTCCACATGGCTGGGGAGGCCTACCAATCATGGCAGAAGGCAAAGGAGGAGCAAAGTCACGTGTTACATGGCAGAAGGCAAAAGAGCATGTGTGGGGGATCTCTCCTTTATAAAACTGTCAGATCTCATGGGACTTATTCACTATCATGAGAATAGCACAGGAAAGGCCTGCCCCCATGAATCAATTACCTCCCACCGAGTCCCTTCCATGACACATGGGATTTGGGTGGGGACACAGCCAAAGCATATCACCTAGGTCGATGACAGAAGCAGCAGAGGTGCCTAGGGCAGAACACATCACTCCTTCTGCCACAAGCATGTGCTGGAAATGCCTCCAGTCAAGTATCCTTAGAACAATCGTTTTCCCAGCTATTTAAACTCCACTTAAGTCAAGCACCAGCTTATTCCAGGCCAGGCTTTGCCTGCTAATTAACAATTCAGCTGTTGGTTACTAGTTCCCACAGGGCCTCAAGTGAGACCAAATCCCCCAGCTGGAAGGTCCTCTTTTTTTCCAGCACTGCTAATTCAGATCTGTTGCCCATCTCAAGCCTGGCTGAGAAGTTGTTCCCCTGAAGCCCCCTTAGTTGCCCCAGGGATTCTAGATGCCCTCAATATTCAAGCCAACATTCATCGTCTGTCAACAGGTGGTGGACATGTACTTTTATGATTGTACTCAGGTTCCTCTGAGTTTTGTTTTTTCAACCCACACATTAAGAAATCCATACTTCCTATAGAGGATTTAAGAAACAGAAAAATGGCATGAATCTGGGAGGCGAAGCTTGCAGTGAGCCAAGATCACACCACTGCACTCCAGCCTGGGTGACAGAGTGAGACTCCATCTCAAAAAAAAAAAAAAAAAAAGAAATAGAAAAATGAAATTAAAAAAAAGATAAAAGACATTAAGAAATCCAGAAGCAGAAACACAACTTCTCCAGTATTTTCCAAGCCTGGCTATGGATCAAATTCACCCAAGCACCTTAAAAGAATATACAGATACAGAAAGGATTCTGCAGCAGAGAACCACGTTAAACATTACTTGGATGCCATCAGCAAAATGCAGACTCTGGAAAAAAAGAAAAAAAGAGAGAGAGATGAAGGAAGATGAAGGGAGAACTTGTACATTAAAAGAGACTTAAGAAACATAACAACCAATGGGATGTTTGAACTTAGTTGGTTCCCATTTCAAAAAACACAAGGTAAAAACAGACAAATGAAAAAAGAAAATTTGGGACATTTGGGAGACAATTAAAATTTTGAACACTGGCTATATGATGATATTAAAGACTTCTTATTATTTCTGTTTAGATGTAATAATGGTATTGTGGTTATATTTTGAAAAGATTTCATATCTTGAAGAGAAATGTACTGAAATATTTTTGGCTAAAATGATGTGTCTAGGAATTGCTTCAATATGGAGGAGAGTGAGTGGAAATCCAGACGAAGCAGGAATGGCCATCAGTCGATGATTTTTACAGCTGGATGTTAGGTTCATGGACGAAAGTGGGGTTCATTATACTTTTTGTTCTACTTCAGTATATGTTTGAAATTTTCTGTAATAAAAGTTTAATCTCCCCAGTTTTGTGAACTATTCTATTTATTTTATCCTCATCCTTTAACACACCTATGTACACGGAACTTCCTGCGTAAAATGTTTATTGAGTGTTTATTCCCCAGAGGAGAAGCAAAGAGGAAGTAAGAGTAGGATATTTTTGAACTATGTACAAATACAACCAGTTTCAGACCCTTTTATATGATCTATACTCATTCTAGACTGAGCCACATAGAAGAGCTGTTCCTGAAGTCAGATCAGCCTGGTTACCTCTAAAAGACCAAAAGACTAAACTAAAACAGCCTTTTTTTCCTTCTGTGGAAGTGTACATGTGTGTTTGCATGTGTACGTGTACTGAACAGCTGTCATGGACCTTTGTGCAGGCTGTGCACTGCACAAGTTTGTCACATCTAAGGGGGCATGCTTCACCTCATCAACACATTGCAGATCTATATATTTATTGTGACAACAGTCTTGTAAGTGGCAGCAAAATGTCTTCTTTTAACAAAATTAGTATTTTTGATAACTTTCCAAAAGATGGAAGCAAAAATATCTTAAAGTAGGGACTTCTTTTCTAATTATGTACTTATGGTATGGGCTAGCAGTGGACCTGAACTGACTGTCTTGCCTGAGTTTGAATCTCTTCCCCCAAACTCACTCACTGAGTTTGTTATTTAATAGCCTTGAGTTCAAGTTTCTTCATCTGTAAAATGGGATGATAATATTATGTACCCTGAGAGCACTGTTCAGAGCATTAAATGCATATAGACAGTATCTGGCCCATAGGAAGCCTTCAAAAAGTGTTAGAGATTAGCTATTACCATATCTGTTCACCCATATCAAATTTTATAGGTGTCGGTATGTTGCGTTATTCATAAACTCAACTAATAAATTTTGCAGTGGACTGAAAAAAGACTGTCTCCACTATTTCATGAATCCAAACTATTTTAAAAAGAGGATTTTCCCCTAACCATCAGTTCTGAAAAATGCAAGGAAGCTCAAGCTCCAGGTAAGCAGCCAGGGTTTCTAAGCCTCTCTGCGCACAGAAGCTGTGTGCATATGCTAATGAGGAACCTTTGAAGAAAAGTGCTGGGGTTTTTCCAACGCTCTAACTACTTGGCCAGTAAGCCTTTAATGATGGGAAAAGACCCAGTGGGAGTTGCCAGCCACAAAAGGGGTTTTACCTCACAGGCAGAATAGTCAAAATGCTTCAAGACGTTAAAAGCCTATTTTTAAAAGGAAAGAACACCGAGTATGTCTTTAACTTGATGTTAAAAATAAACTCAGCCGCCTCCTCTGCGTTTCCCACCCTCTCCCACTGTCCTTCCGTCCCCTGCACTGCCCTAAAGGAAAGAAAGAGTGCTTTTGTTTCATTTTTATTTTTCTCATGAGCTTTTCTTTCATTATTATTTGTTTACTCTTAGCCAAACTTGTTTTTCCGTTCACAAAACAAGTTGCATTTTTCTCTTAAAAATTCCTCGGGGATTCCCAGGAAGCAAGACGGATTATCAATTAGAACTAGCCCGTGTCAGGATGAGTAAAAGATTCGCGCGGAGATAAGCAAAGGGACGCCCTTACGGCGTCCCTTGTGCCCAGAAAGTATCTGCAGGGGACGTTGTTCAAGCAAGGGGGCCTTTTATTTATTTTTTATTTTTTTATTTTATGTATGTATGTATTTATTTATTTTTGAGATGGAGTTTCACTTTTGTTGCCCAGACTGGAGTGCAATGGCGCGATCTCGGCTCACTGCAACCTCTGCCTCCCGGGTTCAAGTTCTTCTCCTGCCTCAGCCTCCAAAGTAGCTGGAATTACAGGCATGCACCACCACGCCCGGCTAGTTTTGTATTTTTAATAGAGACGGGGTTTCTCCATGTTGGTCAGGCTGGTCTCGAACTCCCGACCCCCACGATCCTCCTGCCTCAGCCTCCCAAAGTGCTGGGATTTGAATGCTTTTTCATATTGACACTTAATTTCAAGTGTCATTAAGTACAGACACTTCCTGAGGCATGACTAGACATAGAAACACTACTTTGCTGAGCTGCCTTCAATAAATTCCATTAAGCAGCCATAAAATTCCAATAGATCAGATGTGCCAGTTTTTGTTCATGAAAAAGCTAATCTGTGTAGCAGAAAAACTGCCAGCTGGAGTGGATAATCTGGATTTCTTATTGTATATTGATGGCGGAGGGATTTCAAGACCCCAGTGGAAGCCAAAGCTGTTGAAAGACAAGGAGACCCAGGCCTGTGCATAGTACTATGATTTCACTGGAGGGAAATGTAAGAGATGAAGGGGTGGCTGAAGGCTTGAGACCCTGTTTACTTAAAAATATTAAAAAAAAAAAAAAAGAAAGCCCTTAGGCAATATAAGATAAAGGAAAAAACAGCAAAAATCATTTTAAGAAATAAAATTCTGCCAGCGTGGTGGTAAACACCTGTAATCCCAGCACTTTGGGAGGCCAAGGCGGAAGGATCACTTGAGCCCAGGAGTATGAGACCAGCCTGGGCAACATGGTGAAACCCCATCTCTACAAAGATACAAAAGCTAGCTGAATGTGGTGGCATGCACCTGTAGTACCAGATGCTCTGAGGGAGTGGGGGAGGCTGAGGCGGGGGATGGCTTGAGCAGGGTAGAGAGAGACCTGGAAGGAAGGAAGGAAGGAAGGAAGGAAGGAAGGAAGGAAGGAAGGAAGGAAGGAAGGAAGGAGAGAAAGAGAGAAAGAAAGGAAGGAGGGAGGGAGAGAGGGGAGGAAGGAAGGAGAGAGAAAGAGAGGAAGGAAGGAAGGAGGGAGGGAGGGAGGGAAGAAAGGAAGGGGAGGGAGGGAGGGAAAGGAAGGAGGGAAAAGGAAAGAAAAGAAGAAAAGAAAGAAAAAGCTCTAGCTGGGTGTGGTGGCTTGTGCCTGTAGTCCAGATATTGGGCAGGCTGAAGCAGGAGGATCGCTGGAGCCCAGGAGTTTGAGGCCAACCTGGGCAAAGTAGCAAGACCCCCTCTCTTTAGAAAATTAGAAAACAAAGTTCCTGTCTAGGGTTGGCCTCTAACTTGCAGCATGACCTCAGTCCAGTGATTTTCTTCCCTACAATTTCTTTTTCACAAAATCAGATCCCTCTCTTCTTGAATCTGTTCTTTAATAGGAATATATAATTGATAAATTACATATAATTGAAAACAACATATTACATCAGAGCGCTTAATAAGTGAAAATCACCATACAAACGCATGCTTAAACACTGTTGAAATTTAATGAAGTAATTTTGACACATGTCTAGAAAGTCAGAAGGGAAATTTTGTTACTAAAGGTTGAGTTTGAGCCAATTGTTTTCCAATTTTCATGAAAGTGAAGCACTGTAATACAAAAGCATGCCTAGGGACACTAGCACCTAACTCAATATGCCTTAACAAATGAGTAAAGGAAGAATGCCAAGATTTCCAGCCTGCAAAGCTTTGCCTCTAGGGAATCTATGGCCTTCTTGCAATGGATCTTCTAGTTTATAAGCTCACCAACATAATTTGAGACCCAGTGAAAATGATATTTTCACCATATGTATATGCCACCATTTTCAAATGTGTGTAGATTGGTTGTGACTAATAAAATACAATAAAAAATTATAAATTTATCATTTGTATATGTATTAATAAAATACAGACTCATTTAAAACATTACCAAAATTGAGTCGATTGTCAACATCTATTTCTTGATCAACCAACTCTAAAATTACAATTTCTTCCAGCTGGGAACTCTGGAGTTTAATATACTATAGCTTTTTGTCATAAATTGATCTCTGCTGTATTAGTTCATTCTAGAAAGTGATGGAACATTGATACTTTGAGTTACTTGTGTGCCAGTAACAAAGCGCTTCCCTAAAGCAAAGCCAGGAATCAAGTCTATGATTAAAAACATTTGAGTCAATAACTATTTATTTACTTATTTGTGTTGTCCTGAGAAGGCTTGAGGATGGCTTACCAAGATGCACAAAATTCAGCAAGATACCATCAGTTAAATAAAAGTAATGGGGGAAAATGATAGGATAGAAAAATGAGTAGCAGGGCTGTGGTTAGGACATAAAAGGCGTTCTGTGAAATCCCACATTCTTCCAAGTGCTGGCCTATTTGGCTCTGCCCTTTGTAAGCAGCCAAAGGGAAGAGGAAACCATTATTAGATACATAACTCATATTAGCTGTTAATAAATATACATCAGCTTCTTATAAGAAGCCCAACTCTTTCTGCTGGAAAGATGAGAGAAACTTCAAGAAATGGCAGCGTCCCCAACAACATACCAGTTGCAACAGATCAAAAACTCAGTTTTAGCCCATGTCCTCATGCCAGAGCCAGATTCAGTAACTAATTTTTTACAGACTTTCTCTAATGATGAAAAAGTACTTTTCCAACACTCCGTGAAAATGATCTCTTCTCTCTTGTTTAAGTGGGGAAACAGAGGCAGAGAACAGTGAATTGCTTCCACTTCATATACTAGGTCAATTGCTAAGATAAAAGTAGAAATAATTTGTCCTAGCTGGATATAATTACCTCCAGATGTGCATTTGCAGATTATATAATGATCATGAAGTGCTCTTGAGGACTCCTTAAGGTGTAATGGTGACCTTTGACTCCATTTCATTTTCTCTTCCATCCCCCTGATGCAATTTTCCTCACCCTGACTCTTATCCTCTTGCCTTGGTCACCACTGAGCACTCAAGGATGTAGAAAATAGATGGCCTCTACAAGGCGGAGGTCCAGGGGAAGCCATCACAGAGATGGATGAAAGGGCAGAGCTGGAACACTCGGGCATGCACTATGGAGATGGCCTGGAATGAGTTTCTGAAAAGAGTCTGGGCCTCCAGCACCTCACTGCTGACCAAGAAGTCCAGAAACACGTCTGTGCAACTTCCACTTCCACGGCACCAGCAAATCACCAGGCCATTTAATAATTCACCAAGCAAATACGTACTGAGTGCCTTCCAAGGCACCAGGTGCTGAGCCTGTGCTAGAGAATCAAAGGCAAAAAAGGCACAGGTGTGTCCCCATAGAAACTGCAGCTTAGCTGTAAGAGAGTCCATCACACAGGAATTTTAATATGGCATACACACGTTGACTCTGGAATCAAATTCTTGAGTCCTACTTCCACTTTTGCTATGTGAGTAAGTCACACTCTTGGGGCTTCAGTTTTATCGTCTGTAAAATGGAGATAGCAACTACCTTCTACAGAAAGAGCCTAGAAGAGTGCTGGACACAGTTCCCATGCCCAGACCACTGCCTTCTCCTGGGATCCTTATCTCTGTAAGAATGACCAAAATTTACTGTGCTTGTGATATTCCAGGCACTATTCAAAATATTTGAAGTGTGTCAACTCATTTTCCCTTTATCATAGCCCCATACAGAGGATATCACTATTATTTTCATTTTACACATCTGAGACATGTGATTCAATGCCTGGCCCCAGGTTCTCAGAGTGGCAGTGTACATCAGTGGTTAAGGGGACACACTCTGGGACCAAACTACCTAGACTTTGCAACTTAGAAGTTGTCAGAGCTTGGAAAAAGTAATGAACTTCTCTGGGCCTATCTTCTACCTATTTCTGTCAGTTTGTTCCCCATCTTTACCGCGACCTCTGCAGACTACATTTTCCCAGGCTCCTGCCCATGAGTGTCTGGTTAGCTCAGCCAATGGGAAGCAGTGGTGGAGCTTAGCAGTAGGACGAGGGAATGTCAGGGTACTTAAGCCCCTCTCAGTTTGGGGTGGCTGCTCTGACAGTGGCTGCACCTCCTCTAGAGCTCCAGTTCCCGCTGGGCAGTCCCAGTGCCTCATCTCTGGTGACATCCCCACTTCCTTCTGTCCCTCCAACCTGGAGCAGCAGCTTCCTACTGTTTCTCATCTTTGGATTGTCTTGCATCCTCCATTTGTTTTTTGTGTTCTTGCAACAGACTTATAGTCAGAGCCCCATGTCAGACTTCCTCTGGTGAACTACTAGAGTGGCAGATGCACCGTGCTCCAACAGTCTCATCTGCTAAGTGGAAATAATAATTGTGTCTACCTCATATGGTTTTTGCAAAATTAAATGAGTTAATATATTTAACGTGCTTGGGACAAACCATGGCACACAGAGTGACAGCTATACTGTAACACACAGCCAAGGCACCAAAGTCCCTTTCTAGACCCCAGAGAGGAGATCCCCAAAGCCTTTGAGAATGAATAAGAGTCAAGCAGGTGCAGAGAAGATGGAAGGACATTCGGGCTGTCTTAGTCCCTTTGTGTTGCTATAAAGAAAGACCTGAGGCTGGGTGATTTACAAAGAAAAGAGATTTCTTTGGCTCATGGTTCTGCAGACTGTACAAGAAGCATGGTGCCAGCATCTGTTTCTGGTGAGGTCTTTAGGCTGCTTCCACTCATGGTGGAAGGTGAAGGGGAGCTGGTGTGTGCAGAGATCACATGGTGAGAGAGGAAGGGAGCAAGCAGAGGAGAAGGAGGAGCCAGACTCTTTTTAACAACCAAATCTTGTGGGACCTAAGAGTAAGAACTCACTGATTACCACAAGAATGGCACCGTGCCATTCATGAGCCATGTGCCCTCATGACCAAACACCCCCCACAAGACCCCACCTTCAACACTGGGGATCAAATTTCAACATGTGATTTGAAGGAGACAAGTATCCAAACTGTATCATAGGCAAAGGGATCAGACAACTAATTGGCCAAGAGGTGAGAGAGAGAAGGGGGCCTTCCGGGAGCCAGGAAAGGGAAGAAACACAGGAAGACGGGGCATGCTGACAGAGCAAGGGGAGGCAATGGAGTCAGGGAGAAGGATGAGGCTGGAGAAAACAGAGCCCAGAGCATACCTTTTTAGGCATATTGGAGTCCAGACTTTGCCCTGACAATGGGGAACCACTGGAGCATTTTACTGAAGTGACACATTTGAATTTATGTTTTAGAGAGGTTTCTTTGGCTGCAGTATGGAAAATAGATGGGGTGGAAAGGAGAGATGAGAGAACAGCAGGAAGAGCTGTTAGGAAGCCATCGTGAGTGCCCAGGCAAGAGATAATAGCTTGGACTATAGTAGTGACCCAGGAGCAAAAAAAAAAAAAAAAAAAAAAAAAAAAGAAAGGCTCAAGTTATTCAGGAGGTAAAAGGAACTGGATTGGCATTGGATTGGATGTGGGAGCCAGGGGAGAAGATGACATCAAAAATGATGCTCCAGTTTTTGACTTGGGTAAATGTACAACAGCAAGCAGCCCAGCCGAGTGATTAGAAGCATGGGCTACAGTTTCAACAGCCTACATTCAAAGTCTGGCTCTGTCCACAGCCAGCTGTTGAACCTGGGGCAAGGCACCGATTCACTGGGTGCCTCAGAGTATAAGAGAGGGATAATAATTGTATCTTCTGTACAGGGCTCTGGAAAAGGTTAAATGAGGTAAAGTATGTCAAATGCTTGGAACGGAGCCTGGAATATCACAAGCACAGTAAATCTTGGCCACTATTACATAGACAAGATCTCAGGAGCAGGCATAGTTTGTGGGGGTGGGAGCATCATGAGCTAGGTTCAAACACACTGATTTTGAGACATCTAGGGAACCACAGAACAAGTTCTGGGCTGGAGATGTAGATTTCATTTGAGAGCTGCCAGTAGTAGAGATGGTAATTGAAGCCATGGGAATGGAGGCGATTGTCCAGGGAGTGTAGGTAAAGTGAGAATAGATAAGTGCCAAAGGGCACAGTCTGGGTATGTCAACATTTAAGTGACAATTTCAGAAAGAGAAGCCAAGGAAGAAACCAGAGAAAAGCAGTTGGAGAAGCAAGAAGGCAACCAGAAGTGGTCCTGGTACAGCTGTGATGGGGAGACAATGACGAAACAGCAGGAACTGGCACTGAGAGTTTTTGGTGTAGCTTGGGCTCTCCCCTCATCATCCTCTCCAGCTGGGAGTCATGTGACAGAAGCAAGAAGCCTGTCACAGCGCACATGTAAAAGAGCAAACTCCAGACACCCACGTCTTATCTGTGCTGACCCACAAGCGTGAGGTGGCCCACCTTGGTGACTGGAAATGACACCATCCAATTTTTTCTGGCCGCTATGTTGCACCCCTGATTTTTTCCTTCATATGACAGACTTCACAGCAAATACTCCTACTGAGTCCAAACAACCGCTACGATTGAGAACAAGCATGAATCCGCCACCCACCTTCTCCTGGAAATAAGGTGATGTGTAGGTTCCTCATCTCCTTTCCAGTGTCCACAAACCCATCTGAGTAATCGCAACTTCAAATTTTTCTTTTCTTCTTTTCTGTTACAGACACTGATTCCAGAAGAGTGTTCCATATGCTATGCTTTTTAAAATTTATTATTTATTATTTTTATTTTTTTGAGACAGAGTCTCGCTCTGCCACCCGGGCTGGAGTGCAGCAGCACAATCTCAGCTCGCTGCAACCTCTGCCTCCTGGGTTCAAGCGATTCTCCTGCCTCAGCCTCCTGAGTAGCTGGGATTACAGGCACACACCACCACACCAGGCTAATTTTTGTATTTTTAGTAGAGATGGGGTTTTACCATGTTGCCCAGGCTGGTCTCGAACTCCTGACCTCAAGTGACCTGCCCACCTTGGCCTCCTTAAGTGCTGGGATTACAGGTGTGAGCCACCGCACCTGGCCCATATGCTAAATTTATTAGAACCCCCAAGCCTGGCCAAAGGCCTCACTCCTAAGATTCTGGTGGCAATGCCAGCATACACTGGGCTCAGAGGAGGTCTTCAGATACCAGGAGGATTACTCTAATTCAACGCAGAAATGTTGTGAAACTGCTTTATATTCTGTCTAGCACAAGCAAGTGGGGGTTACTATTTTTGTAATCATTATAAGAGCCTTCAACTATATAATTTTGGGAAGTGGTGATAAAAAACAGAGTACTTCTCCCTTGAATTCTACCAGCCCCAAACTTTCATTAACATCCAATTAATTTTCTTAAAAAAGTTCAGCATGAAACTCTCTGCAGCACTTTGGCACAGTAGTATCTATGCATTTGGAATGACACAGTAATTTCTTATCCTAGGGAAAAAAAATTACTCTGTCAAAATGAATCTTTTAGCCTAAGATGAACTGGTTCCATTTCTCATTTCTCTTTTCTCAAGGTTATTGGGTTGCTGAACTCCCATGAACCAAAAAGAAAACACTGAACGGTATCCAAACCAGCCTGGAAGGGACAGCGAGAAAAGCCAGAACCAAGGCTGACCAGCCTGAATGCTGGTAAATGTTATCAAGGTAACAACTTCTCATGTATCGGTATGTGACCAATAAAAAGGGAATGTGCTTGATTAGCAAAAAGAATCTCCATGAAAAATAAGGCATATTAGCATGATGACTTTATTATACAGCAATAACATAAATGGCAATCCACTCTCATAGAATATTTGTGTTGAAATTAGGAAATGGCAGCAGATTCAAACACAAGAGCTAATGGAAGCCCTAAATATAGATGATATTCCATCTGGCTGCCAAGAGCCTGCCTCAGCACATTAACCAGAAGACCAAACCAGAGAAGGGAAATAGCTTTTAAAAGTGCAAAAGAGAAAAGAGATTCACTTAGAATTTTATCTGGTAAAAAAAAACATCTAGTCATAGGATGAGGAGTCATCTGTTTCATGGACTATTTATGACTCAGATGTTAATTCGGATGCTGTCTTTAAATACATGGAGAGAAGAGAGAAATTTTCCCCCTTTATTTAGGCTTGAAAGAGTTTTGTTGAAGCAGGTAGCTCACAGCTGGTAAGTGGCATTCAGTTGTTTAAAATAATTTATATGATTTGGCTTTCATATTTGCTACATTTGCGCAATAAACAGAGCTGCTGTTTTGATTCCTCCAGAACCATTTTAAACTCTAGCACCATGGGGACCATGTACCCTTAGCATTTTGCAAGAGTTATACTTTGCACTAAATGAACAGCAAGCCTGTGTTTACAAAACAAAATTATTTTTTTCCAGTTTCAGTTTTGCTTATTAACAAAGTAGATATTTCTCAAGTCAAAATTTCTCCTTTGTTTATGGTTGGAGATCTTGGCCCTGATGAAAAAACAAAAATCCACTGATGAGTACAGAAAATCACCACCATGCAGACATCTCTCTTTACAACAATCCTGTGGCTCACAGAGCCATCATGATTGCCAGTGTCCTCGTAGAAAGTCAACAATAGCTATTTGCAGTTGATTCGGTTCCTCTGTTTAGGAGATTTTTTGTAGCATAAACAGATTACAGTGTTTGCAAAAATGTGCGTTTATGGTTGACCCTTATGCTTCTCAGAATCTGTTTGGAGTACTAAGGCATGCTATCCTGGGTGTGTTGATTTCTCTTTGTGCAAACTCTGCTGAAAACCAAGGGCAATCAACAGGATGAAGAAAGTTTAATTCAGGACCCCGGTTGATAGAGATTACCTCTGGGTCTAAGGTCAGGGATGCTTTAGTCCTCCTTGTTAGAATCTCCAGGGAAACCCTACTCCCAGATATTAATCAGATCTGTAGAACCCTGCTTAAAACCTTCCAGTGGCTCTGAATTACTCTTAAATAAAATTCCTTACCCTAGCTGATAACACAGTGTACAATCTGACCTCTGTTCAGACCTTACCAGACCTATTATGCGCTGTTTATCCTGAGGCCTCTCACCTTGACCTGCAGAAGGCTGTCTTCTCCCTTTGTCTTCACATGACCTTTCCTCTGTGTGTAACTGTGTCCTAAGCTCTCTCTTCTTAGAAGGACACCAGTCTTACTGGGTGAGGGCCTACCCAGAGGACCTCTTTTTTGCCTTAATTACCTCCTTAAAGGCCCCATATTCAAAGACAGTTACATTCTGAGGTACTAAGGGTTGGGACGTCAACATATGAATTTTGGGGGGCTATAATTTGCCTATTCTGCACATTTCATATAAATGGAATCGAGCAAAATGCGGCCCATTGATTCTGGCTTCTTTCACGTAGCACAACGTTTTCAAGGTTCATCCAAGTGGTAGCAGGTATCAGTGACAGAGCAGGAGCACCGTCATCTTGGACCAACATCGCCATTTCAAGTTCCGGCTCCTTTTCTAATCTCAGGCATTTCAAGGAAATCACTTCTCTTCTAAAAACAAGCAGCCAGAAAGAGCAGACAGTAAAACACAGATAAGACAGCTCAGGCACAGAAGGTGGGGGGAAAGTCTCTTGGGTAACTGCCAAACTTCACACTCATACAATGGGCCCCAGTAAAACAGTGGGCCCTAATAAGCACATTCCTTTCCCTTTAGGTGCACTAAGATAGGGAAGCTAAAAGCAGGCTTGGGTATGCCTGCAGCTGAAAAAAAAAAAAAAAAAAAAAAAGGATAGAAACAAACACAAAAATTCCCTCTCAAATAAGCAAGACAAAGAAACACAGAACTATTCTGAGCCTGTGATAAGCTCTCCTGCCCTAAACCCTTAAATACTCTTAGTCTGTAACAGAGAGTGCCCCTGACCTAATTCAGCCAGAAGCCCCTCTCGGGTTTATTCTCCAAAATAAACCTGTCTTTAACTGTGAAGCCACTTTTCATGTTTCTTTCTTCCTTATTCAACTCTTACTATCAGTACTTTATTCTTTTTTATGACTGAATAGTATTTCACGGTACGGCTGTATCACATTTTATTTATCCATTCCTCAGCTGACGGAGATTTGGATTGTATCCGCTTTTTGCCTGTTATAAATAATGTTGCTATAAATGTTTGTGTACAAGTTTTTGTATGAACATATGTCTTCAGTTATCATGAATATATACCTAGGAGTGGAACATTCTGGGTCATAAACACACATAACTTTGTGTTTCCCTTTTTGAGGACCCACCAAACTGCTTTCCCCAGCAGCTGCCAGCTGCATCATTTTACATTCCCACCAGCAATATATGAGGGCAGGGCATGTTTCTAGAGATTAGATAGTCACAAACGAAGGGCATTGTCCTTTATAGCCTGCTGAAGTTCAAAAGAGAGAGGAAGAGATGTTCAAGTAAGGAAGAGATGTTTTATTAGGAATATGAAGGGTTCACAAAGTCCTGCTTACTCATTTTCAGCCAACTTTGCCATGGCATTATTTAATTAGCATTTTCACCTCATCTTCAATCTTAACATGAATAGCCTGGGTCTCAAGGCCATCTTTTCCCAACCAGTATAAGCACCTTCGAGACAGCATTCAATATGTGTCAATTTATTTCCTATTCAGTAAGGAAAATTAGGTCTTGCTTTGCACACTCAGCTTTATTCCTGGAAATACACTTTTCAAAAAGTAGAAAGTTCAGTCTTGCTTTAAACCACCAAGCTGCCTGAATGGATTTCATCCATTATTTGGGCTTTATTTTAAACTTTGCTTTTAATAGGCACAGAACCAATGCATATTTTAAACTTTTGACACAGGCAAATTTTATATGTCCAAAAGACTCTTGGAAGTTAAGCAGACATAAGGGGTACCGTGTGTGTGTGTGTGTGTGTGTGTGTGTGTGTGTGTATCACAGAATGAGGGGCACATGCTGCCAATTTAGTAATTAATTATCAACTAACAGAAGGCCACTACCTATACTGTCTGTGGCAGCCAGAGCCTCACCACACTGACACCAAGTTGCTGTGCCTCCTTGACAGAAAGTAACACAGATTGCCATCAATGGATAGACAAAAAAACTCTGAATCTATGGTTATATGTGTGCATCTTACAAATGGAGTAACAACAAATAGAAGAAATATATTTACAAATGAAAATGAACCTGCATTTATTTAC
This sequence comes from Pan troglodytes, assembly GCF_028858775.2. NCBI lineage: Eukaryota > Metazoa > Chordata > Mammalia > Primates > Hominidae > Pan > Pan troglodytes. The sequence goes on from NC_072408.2 coordinate 100,010,979, forward strand.
TTCACTAAAACTGTTTTTTTTTCTTCTCATCAAAGATTTCTCTATTCATGCTACTCAGCATCCCAAAAAGAATGAGCATAAGGCCACAAACTCAACAAAATTCCTTCTCCTGTTCATTAAACTCCTGTCCTGACTCCAGGTTCACACCTAAATAAACAGGCAAGCCTGTGCTCTGCACCCTGATGAACAGTCTCCTAGGCTTTGTCCTTTCAGAGAGCCCATTTCCAAGGACAGGCCGTCCATCTACCCAGCTTTTCTCAAGGCCACATAGCTCCTCTCTAAAGACAGCCATCCCCAGTGGTTCAGTTGATCCTGACAGCTGCGCCTACAGAGAAAGAAGGGAAGAGAGATGGGAGAGGAAGATCTCCCAGGAGTCAGGATGCAAGGTGAAGCCAGCTGTTGATCAGCGGTCACTCAGCAGCTAGACCATGTGACACTCTCCTTCTGAAGGCTGTAGGCTGTGAGAGTGTTCTGAGTGGCATTTAAGGATAGCTCCCATGCAGCGTGCCAGCTTCGGCAGGGCCTCCTATGGTAAGCCCTAAAACGCAGAGGGAAAAGAATAACCAAGTGGAAGTGGATCATCATGCCATCTATCAGAGACAATGCATGTGAGAATGCTGCTACTAATGAATGAAAAACTCTTTGTAAACTCAAAGTCTGTGGTTCTCAAACTTGAGCATGTATCTTTTTTTTTTTTAAATTAAAACGCTGATTTACTTGGCCTTATTCTAGAAGTTGGATTCATTCGGTCTGGGGTAGGACCTAGAAATTTGCATTTCTAACATTGCATTTCCCAGAGGATCTGATACTGCGGGTCAGCGGCCACACTTGGAGAACTACTTGCTAAAACACAGGATCCATGTCAGCTGAAGCTATAATGGGCAATCATGAGCCATGCCCAGACTGAGCAGTAAAAGGAAACAATGTTACTGTCTAAAACAAGCAAGAAAATAATAGAATATTTAAAAATAACAGAATATATAATGCTTGAGTTGCCAGTAGCAAAGTGTTATGATTAGGTCCTTGAAGTCGGAAAAAGCAGAGATTAACTAGACATTTTTGAACAAGCGCTGTCCTCTAACTCAGCAGAAAAGAAGAGACCAAGTCCATCATCCTCTCAGTAAACCATTAGCCCCGGAGCATTGGCTTTCCCTCTTCACAGATGAGGAGTTCCATCTTCTAACTCACACAGAGCAGGGAGAGGATAAGAGCTGAGGAAATGCCATCAGCCCTCAGCTGGTGACTGTCTCTACTAGTAGTGCCTCATATGGGTATAAGGCTTTGTGGTTTTGAAAAGCTTTCCAGTGATCAAAACAATGTGACATGGGTGAAAGAATAGACAAATGGACCAAATGAACAGAATAGAGAGCCCAGAAAAAGACCCGCCCAAATTTAGTCAACTGAGCTTTGACAAAGGAGCAAAGGCAATACAGTGGAGAAAGGACAGTTTTTTCAATAAATGGTGCTGGAACAACTGGACATCCACATGCAGGAAAAAATAAACTAGAATCTAAACCAAGACCTTACATCTCTTTCACAAAAATTACCTCAAAACGGATCAAAGACCTAAAGGTTAAAATGCAAAACTGTAACTGGTGACAGCCAGAAAGAAAAAAATAATAACTGAGTGACTACTAGTGCCAGCTATCGAGTTAAGTACTTTTAATAGCTTATCGCATTGATTCTAAACTCTGTACACAATGTATTATTCCCAAATTGCAAATGATGAATTTTTTGCCAGTGATAAAGTATAATTTCTCTATGTTATTCCCTATAGAATCTGGAGCAGGAGCCTCAGTCTCATATCAAAAGGAGAAGAACCTGAAGAAAACACTTCTCTTCCTTCTCTCTGCCTAGGGGCAGTGACCTTGGATTCAACCACCATCATCCCTTCCAGACACCAGAGGGGGGAGTCCCACAAGGCAGAAGGTGCCCCTGTGACCCATCCACTTCCCTTCCATGTTCTTTACCTCCTTGCTCAGGAAGCCATAAAGTTGAGCTGAGTAGAAGGTGAATTTCATTGCAAAGTTTACACAGACTCTGCTGACAGGTTCATGAAAACACTACTGAATATGTTACATACCACCAATGCTCACAGCACATCCTGTGTTGGAAGTGATACTTTTCCATTACCAGTAACCCTCCTTTTGTCCTAGGAGCTCACTGAACAGCTAAAATCAGGTGATATTTTTATGTGGAACATGCAACGTATTAAGTCCTTTTGCTCAGTGACCCAAAAAGGAACTAAACGGTACCCAGACTAGAAATCAATGTCAAATTATTCAAATAAATTCCACTTAAAGAATGGTGGTTTGGGAAGCGCTCAGTCAGAAAGAATTCTCCCAAGATTAGTTTACTGTGAAGTAGAAGGGAAGAACGTTTTAACTTTGGTTGGAAATCTGATGACATTACATAGAAGGTGATGAAACATCCTCTAAGAAACGTTCTGATCCATTGCATGGCACCCCCCTCTCCCATTCCCCCATTTTACCCACTAAAGAAGTTCTTTTACAAGAGGCTAAGGAAACCAAGCAACATAAGATCTAATCAAAACTGAGTGCTGGAAATGTGTGGGGAGAAATCCGTAATTAAACTGAGCAATTAACTCCAGAAAGTTAACTGGGGCCAACTCTGACACTGCTATAAAGTTATAAAATCTCCAGCATCTCATTTCTTTGTCCCTCTACCCAATTTCCCCTCAAATGTAAGCCTCTCTTTCTCTCTCCTCTCTTCTTCATATTTAATAAAACTGTTTGCCAGAAAGGAAAGAATCTTAGGTTAGTCATTTACACTTTAGTGTGAATTAAAGCCAGTGTGTCAACTCTCACAGGAATGAGAATTTCAAGCCATACTTCTAATTGTGGAATGGCTGTCATTGAATTCTTTTAAGGGTATTTCATGCAACAACTAAATATAAGGAAAAGGAGAGAAACTGCCCAAGTCTGCCTATGCCTAAAGTCAGCCTTAAGTTCAATCTTGAGGGTGACAGCTTTCATCTGCCACTCCCAATTGAAAGTGAATTCAGATTAATTCCTAGATGTTGAATGAGAGTTATAATTTATCCTTTCAGGATCTACTGGTTTTCTTTTCTTTTTTTTTTTTTTTTTTTTTCTTTTTTTAGACAGAGTCTTGCTCTTGTTGCCCAGGCTGGAGTGCAATGGCATGATCTTGGCTCACTGCAACCTCCGCCTCCTGAATTCAAGCTATTCTCCTGCCTCAGCCTCCCGAGTAGCTGGCATTACTGGCATGTGCCACCATGCCCAGCTAATTTTGTATTTTTAGTAGAGATGGGGTTTCTACATGTTGGTCAGGTTGGTCTCAAACTCCCAACCTCAGTTAATCCACCTGCCTTGGCCTCCCAAAGTGCTGGGATTACAGGCATGAGCCACCATGCCTGGCCGGTTTTTCTTTCTTTTTTACTTTTATTTTAGGTTGAGGGGTACATGGGCAGGTTTGTTATATAGGTAAATGGGGGTTTGTTTACATATATTTTGTCACTCAGGTACTAAGCCTAGTACCCAATAGTTATTTTTTTTCTGATCCTCTCCCTCCTCCCACCCTCCAGCCTCCAAAAGGCCCCAGTGTCTGTTGTTCTCCTCTTTGTGTTCATGTGTTCTCATCATTTAGGTCCCACTTAGAAGTGAAAACAGGTGGCATTTGGTTTTCTGTTCCTGCATTAGTTTTCTAAGGATAACGGCCTGCAGCTCCATCCATGTTCCTGCCAAAGACATGATCTCATTCTTTTCTATGGTTGCATAGTATTCCATGGTGTATATGTACCATGTTTTCTTTATCCAGTCAGTCATTGATGGGCATTTAGGTTGGTTCCACATCTTTACTGTTGTGAATAGTGCTGCAACAAACATTCGCATGCATGTGTCTTTATGGTCGAATGATTTATATTCCTTTGGGTATATCTGGGATCTACTGGTTTCAATATCCACCTCTTCTCCTCTAGGCCCAGAAAACAGGTCAATTTCTGATGGCTTTTAAGTGTCAGCCCTATAGGACCCATTCTCACTTGACACCAGGTATCTCCACTCCAGATGCCCTTCCCCCTACCAGGTTTTACTTGAAAAGCACAACATGAGTGGCTTGGGCCAAATGTGGCCATAGGTCCTTCAACAAATGTTGAGTGAGTGCGACCCTTGGAGCAGAAAGTTGACAGGGATCTGACACATGGCTGGTCCCCCAGAGGCTCTCACTGCTCTCTTAGCTGGAAGAACTTCAAACTCTCAGACAGTGGAAAATTCAGTCTGTTCCAAGCAAGAGACACAAATGTGCTCTTAAAATTCATACTGGCGTTTGGAACTGCCCAGGGTATTATGAATATAATCGTTCTGAAGTGTGAGTGTGTGTCAGGGAGAGAAAGAGATGGAGAGAGAGAGAGAGACAGAGTGTGTGTGTGTGTGTGTGTGTGTGTGTGTGTGTGTGTGTGTGTGTGTGTGTGATGACAGAAAGGAAAGTGAGAGCAGACCCAGGGCCAGCAAGTATCCATGCCAAGAACACAAGGCCAAGCACAGAGAAGAATGTCCACCAGATGCCCAGTGACTACATTCTGGATTTTCTACTGCTTCCTCCTCAGAGAAAAGGGGGGGGGGGGGAATAGAGAGAACGCAAAGGGAGAGAGAGAGTGAGCAAGATGGGTGGGGATGGAGAGAGAAAGGAACAGGAAGTGGGAGCCTTACTAAACATAGAGCAAGAGGCCCAGACTGAGAGAGAGAGACTGTCAGAATTAGGAACTACTGAGAGATCACAGGCTTCTCCACCAGTTACAAGTGATTAATATCTACATTTATTGTGTTTTGAAGCCATCAAGTTCTATGTCCAAATGACCCCATCCCTCCCATAATGCAGCACCAAGACTAATCCACCATCCACAGGGCATTCTGTTTCCTGCCAAACAGATGGGGCTTATTGAGGTTGGTCTTACACAGCCTCTTCCAGGTCTTGGACACATGCTGGCCAGCCTCTGTGGCTGAGGAATAGAATAAAGTTAAGTGAACTGACCCTACACATGGGCCCCTATGACCTTCATTGCTCTTGAACTAACTGAGCTGACCAGCCAGCCTGAAGCAACATGGCCCCAGGGCAGGGGCTCTTAACCTTTTATGCACCAGGCTTCCTTTGGCAGGCTGGTAAAGCCACAGACTCCCTTCTCAGAATAATGTTATTAGGCATAAAATGAAATACATAAAGCTACAAAGGAAATCAGTTACAATATCAAATATTTTAAAGATTACAAATATAGCAATATTTTTACTCTTTTAGCAGTGCTTTAAATAATAGGATCTGGTGAGAGGTCAACTAACAACCATCATTTCAAAGAGTGATGAGAGAAGGAGTGTTTCCATTGTCTACAACAACTACCAGGTGATATGAAAAGATCTGTTATTTCTGTGGCAAGAGTCATAGACGCTGCTAATACCAGTGCAGTTTCTTGCCTACATTCTTAATAGAAACAAAAAGCTAGATTTCAGTGAGAGGTTAGATAAAATAAAGATGCAATTTTTCCCCATCCAAATTTATGAACCAGAACAAAGGCAATAAAAGGAAGGGAGCCGCAACAACAGTAATTGTAGTGACAAAGCAACATCTGCTACAAGAACAACAGCAAAAAATGGCTGCCATCTCTGCTCTGTATCAGGCCCTGGGTTAAATGCTTTCTACTCATCTTTCTCTTTCATTCTGAGGGAGGCATCATTTTGCCCACTTTACAGATGAGGAAACTGAGGCTTCAGGACGTTAGGGAACTTGTCTAGGACCATAGCCAATAAGTAGCTGTGCCAAGAATGGAAGTCAAGGCTGTCTGACACTGAAGTCCACATTCACTGTGCACTGTGTCTTCAGAAAGAGATAGGGTGTGTGTGTGTGTGTGTGTGTGTGTGTGTGTGAGAGAGAGAGAGAGAGAGAGAGAGAGAGAAAGCTGTTTCCTTTTTCTCATTCATGCCAGAAGAATTGGACTGGTTTAAGCATCTATACTTTCACCCATCTTGACTATCCATTTCCATCTTTTTAATGTTTGCTCTTTTCAGTTCAAAGACCCTTATGCTTCATACATTCAATATATGTTAGGTACTGGCTATGTTTACTGACACCAAAAATTCAAAGATAAATATATTCTCTGACTTTCAGGAAGCTTATAACTTATTGGAGAAAACAGATATGCAAACAGATAAATTATAATATGCAGCAATTAGAATTCAAGGTAATTTGCACAATAAGGAGAATTTATTGACTCATATAACTGAAAAGTCCAGAAGTAGACAGGCTTCAGGCACTGTTTGATTAGGGCTTCATCAGCAGTGTGCTAGGAAGTATGTCACAACTAACTGACTTTCCAGAGAAAAAAGAGCCATGAGTTTGTCTATTTCCATGGTGTAAATACTCCCACCACGACCTATTTCAAGCTACCAACATGAAGTCACTGAAGATAGAATTAGGAAGAGATGTGCGCAGTCACCCCTTGCCTGATGCAGGCTAGCTCCAGCATGCTATGACCATTCTCATTTCTTCACAGTTCTCTCAGTTTTTCCATCCTCTGTATGCTGGTTTTGTCCTGATGATGCAACCAGCAGCTGGGACTGTACACTTTCCTTCTAGTGTCTAGCAAGCTTCTCTTCTACTAATCACCAAAAAAAAATTCCTGAGCTCTTCTGAAAGAATCGCTGTATCCAAGGAATATCATCCAGCTGGCTTAGCCTTGGGTGGCATATTAAAATAAGCAATAGCTACCTTCTCTCAAGGCTCTTCATTTCACCTGTCAAGTACTCCTTGTTGGATAAAGCTATGGTCTGAATGTTCTTGTCCCTTCAAAATTCATATGTTGGAACCTAATACTTAAAGTGATGGTAATAAGAGGTGGGGGTCTTTGAGGAAGTGATTAAGTCATGAGGGCTCCACCCTCATGAATGAGATTACTGCCCTCATAAAAGAGGTTGAAGGGAGTGTCCTTGTCCCTTCCACCATGTGAGGTCATAGCAAGAAGGTGCCGTATAAGGAATGGGCCCTTACTAGGTGCCTTAATTTTGGACTTCCCAGTCTCCAGAACTGTGAGCAATAAATTTCTATTGTTTATGAATTACCCAGCCTAAGGTATTTGGGTATAGCTGCCTGAATGGACTAAGACAGGCAGAATTAGCACCAAAAACCTATCCTCTAGAAGGTGGAATTATCAGCAAGACAAGAAAATGATATTCTTGTTTACCCATTTTAGTGCCTGTGTCAACCAGATGTTCCCTTCAGAACTGAGACCCTCATTTTCCCACTCTGGAAGTATTGATGGCTGATGGCTCACAGCTGAGTTCCTCCCAAAGCTGCTCTGACCAAAAGGAGCTGCCAGACTCGAGGATATTGTCCCCCTTGAGAGGACACTGCCTCTAATGGCTGATCAATGAGTGAGTATAAAAGCCTGAGGTCACCTCAATTCAGGCATGTCTGAAGGATCATCCTGGCTCCAGCGCTTCCAAAGGGGAATCAGATAAAGCCTCTGTTGAAATCATATACTGGGTCAATTTCTCCCTCTGTGCCATCATCCTTCCCTCTCTTGCCTACATCATTCCTATGTGCCCTCCCCACTAAACCTCCTGCATGCAATCTCAGTGTCTGTTTCCATGAAACTGAATATTCAATGCCTATCTCTAAACAAGTCACCAGATGTTCTAGACAAATCAGGGCCCATCCTGGAGCTGGGAGTGGAATCAGTCCCACCCACATCCCATGGCTGCCCCACGGTGGGAGAGGGTTGGGATGTATCTTGAGAAATAACTGCACTGTCTGCTACATAATAAGGCATACTAGGTGATGTAAAAGACGTATGAACAATATCACAGTCCAATGGCTGAGCCATTATAGGCATAGAGAAAGAAAAAAGCAGGCCCTGACATCCAGAAATAGTCACCGGTAGACCTCAATATTATTACAAGCTGATCTGACACTCACAGCCAGGCTATTGTTCCCCTATTGGACATAGACAATCTCACAGAACACCAACCTCAGACAAGCTTATTCTGAACCACGATAAAATGAAACAAAACAAGGTCACTACATAATTTTGTCCATGCGCAAAAACAAGGTCACTCTGCCCCCTGTAATGCACTCAATCATAGAATTGCCTGGATTTCTGATGGTATCTGACCTAGAGCAAATCCTTAATTTCTTAAGCCCTCCACAAATCACCCAACCAAAGTCCAAATCTTCTAGTAGTTTCTTTCTAACACAGTTGCTAAGATAGTGTCCTTAAAGTATGTTCTCCCTAAATCAATGAGTAATAAGCCCAGCTTGTTTAATTTTCAGTGTGTTCCTGATGGTCTTTGGCTGGAGGGCATTGGTAGCCTTCAATCAGTGTTTGTATGGTGAATAACTGGGTGTGTAAATGGCTATGTTGCCCCTCTTTCAAGAAAGGCTTAACAGAAGACCTTTGAGCTGGTTCTTAAAGGAAGATTGAGCTTTTCCAAGCAAAGCAGGGTCAGAGAGAAGTCATTCCACACAAAGGAAGCAAGATGTGCAAAGGTTGGCATCACTGAAATGAAGGATGAAGAGTCCATATGGGTGGGGTGTTGGGTGGACTGGAAGGGTGCTAGGACCAAATGTGGATATCCTTGTAAGTCACAACTAATCCTTTAGGCAAAGAGGACAGAGAAGCAGGAGAGAGACAGAGAGCTCGAAATTTGAAATCTGATTGCAGAGAGTATTACTGGAGTAGCCATAACTATTTTTCCTCCAACCCTTTCTTTCTTTTTTGGAGAGAAGGAGAAGACATTTGCTTTGGTTAAAGCAAAATTGCATATTTTGAGTTTTCTCAGTTTTCCCAACCTGACATTTAAGGCGCACACCTAACAACACTGAGCCCTTAATTCCCTGGATATTGTGAAAGCTTCGAAGACATCATGGCCTTCTCTCAAAGGTTTGATAACTTGCACTTCACTATATAATTCCTCTTGCTTGTCAGAAGTGCAATTCAGCTGGTCACTTCCTCTGTTATTTATAATTAAATAACTTACCATACATTCTTTAAAAGAGACTTCCAGATGCCCTGATAGAAAATGCCAATGTCTTCCCACTTCCTTGTGTGTGTCCACCTTTGACTCTCCATTTGTGGCGCCCCCAAAATGACCTTCGTCGTCTAGGGGTCATCCCCTAGGACCTCCCAGGCCGTACGATTCCTGCAGTCCCTCCATCTGTGTTTAAGTCTTGCTTGTGCTCCACAAAATCCTTCTGCCTTAACAGCCCTACAGCTGCACGGCCTCCTCTTCTGTTCCCTTCTGTCTGTCTTGCCCTGCCCTGCCACTGAGCACTCAGATTTTATAACATCTTGCCTTGCCAACTGGTTTTGTGAGTATCATATAAGTATCTGTTAATTATAGATCTTTTACAAACAACATATACCTGATACAGCTGAAGGAGACTGAAATGTCCCCACTCTTACAAATCCATGTTAGTGCTGCCCTAGACTACCCTTAAAAAGAATTTTGTGTATATTTGTGACATCCACATTTTCTACTTTTACTCTCTCTATATATATCTCAATAACCTATGTATTACTTTGTGCTTTTAAACATAAAGATAATCATAGTGTTGTATCATTTTATTCTATGCTTTTTATACTCACAATTATGTTTTAAGATTCAGTTTTGTTAATATATGCAAAGCCTTTAGAACAGTGCCTGTAAACACCATATAAGTATTAGCTACTATTATTTTCAGTATTATTATTATTGTTATTTTGAGGCAGCATCTCATTCTGTCACTCAGGCTGAGTGCAGTGGCATGATCACAGCTTACTACAGCCTCAACCTCCCAGGGTCAAGTGATCTTCCAACCTCAGCCTCCTGAGTAGCTGGGACTAACTACAGGCATGCACCCCATGCCCAGCTAATTTTTGTATTTTTGGTAGAGATGGGATCTCACCATGTTGCACAGGCTGGTCTCAAACTCCTGGGCTCAAGCAATCTGCTTGCTTCAGCCTCCCAAAGTGCTGGGATTACAGGTGTGAGCCACCACACCCAGCCTATTATTTTCAATATTATTAATAAATGGATTTACATCATTCCTTATAATTATAGTAAGCTAACATTGATCATACAACATTGTATTTATCCCATTCCTCTCTTGATGTGTTGGGACTTAGAAAACGACACCCCAAAGTGAAGGCCTCTGAAGCAAAGTCTCTCTCTGACCTTCTCCTGCTCTCCTGTCTCTTGCCCCTCATTCTTCCCTAAGGCAAGCCATAGAAAATATAATTCCTCTTCCCCAAGGCAGATCATAGAAACCAAAACAGATTTTACATGAAGCCAGTCATAAAACCTAAAAATATTACTGTAATCTTCCCCTGCCTTTCTGTGTAAGAACTGGCTGTAAAGAAATTAAGACCCTCATCCCAGAGGGTTCCTATTCCATACCTGGGAGAAGGAAATGCTGCACGGAGAGGCCAAGAAGAAGCTGAGCTGACGGGGCTTGATAGGTTTCCCGACTCGGTCTGTTTCCATTAGATTATTCCTGTTTTCCCCAATTGTAGTTCTACATGGCTGTACATTCTTCATTGAACCTAAGCATAAAAAAAGGGATCAATTTTTCCTGGATCTTTGGTCTCCATTCTGAAGGCTCTCATGTCTCATAAAACTGTGATCAAATAAATGTATTATGCTTTTCTCTTGTTAGCTTGTCTTTGCTATAGGGGTGTCGGCCATGACCCTTATGACAGGGAGGAAAGGGATCACCTTCTTTCTGCCCCTAAGGTACATATTTAGGTTGTTTCCAATTTTTCACAATTAATTATAAGCAGTATCCCAAAGAATATCCTTAAATATGCCATGTTCATATGTTCAAGAGTTGGTATTTGCTTAAAAGTGGACTTGCTGGGCTGTAAGGAGAATGTATTTTAGGTTTTGCTAGCTATTGTCAAATTGTTTCCCAAAATGTCTGTACCCTCAGCAGTGTACGAGAATTCTTATTTTTCTATCTTTGCCAACCACCACTGATTTTTTCAAAAGTTTGTGAGTACAAAGTAATAATCTTCTTTTAACTTGCATTCTTCTTTTCATTAATACGTGATATTTGTACATTTTTTTCTCTCCATTTATTGGCCATTATGCACTGGGCCTTAACCTTTGCTGGGGTCTTAGACACCTTTGAGAATTCACTTCAGAAAAATACACACACACACACACACACACACACACACATATATATATATATATATATACACACACACACATACACTTTATAAACACATTGAGGGGCTTCACAGAGTCCCTGAAGACCCATCCACAAAGCCCCTTCAGAGCAGAGACTCTCGAGCTTTTAGTAGATATGAGAACCTTCTAGGAAGTTTTTAAAAATGCAGATTCCTAGGACCCATCTTTGAGGATCCTGACTCAGAGGGCCCTAGCTAGGAACTGAAGGGCTGGTGCAGGTGATTAAAAAAAGAAAGAAAGAAAGAAAGACAACCAAGACTATAATTTCAGGGGCCATTTCTGTAGTTCGTTAAGAAAGACAATCTTGAGTTTCTGGATTCCCAGTAAGAACTCCTATTTCTGCTTTCCAAAACGTTCCCTTCTCCTACAGCTATGAAGCAAAGGATAAAGTCACCAAGTTTAATGTACTAAAGCTGTAACTTGCCTTTAAATTGATGCTGTAGCTACTTTTAAATCCATGGGGTTACTTCTGCAGATATACCTTGTGCCTCTCTCCTCCTTAGCTGGAAAGGTCGGTGAGGGAATGAATAAATAGGGTGACACGTGAGACAAAGAAAAACACAAGGAAAGGAAAAAAAATTAGGAAATTCGAAGCTATTCAGAAAATGCTACATAAAAAGCATCATCCTACTAAATATGAACAGCTTGTGTTTGGAATGGTTTGTGTTTCTAATTTTATTACATGAGCAAGCTCATTTTTTTTTCTCTGCCAGATACTTCAAAGATTCTCTTGCAAAAAGAAGGAAATAAATTTATTTTCCTCTTGGATCCAAATTCACATAAATGATTCTGTTGTAAGATGAAGAAAATTGATTGCTTCAATGGCAAATAAGATATTTTTTTAATTTAAAAATTTAGTACTAAGGAAATCATGTGCCAGGGAATTCTCAAAACATTTTGAGAGAGGTTGAGAATCCCGGTATGATGAGATGATGATGTTACTCGTGCACATATTCCCCCGCTTTCTTTTTCAAGCCTGCAAGTGTCAAGACAGAGTTAATCCTTATTTTTGACTCAGTCACACGCAAATGCGTTCTTCTCTGAGCTGGTCAGTGGCCAGTATCCTCTTGAACCTTTGGTGGAATTCAGGTCCATGAATGATGCCAGGAACAAGAATTAGGATCTGATTATAGGACTTTAGAATGACTCACTCGGTACCTTTGTCCAGTAACAATAGAAAAATGACTCGGTTGCTCTATCCATGAAACTAGGGCAGTGATGCTGGCTGCCTGCCTCACACAGGGTTGAGGGGAAACCAGGCTTACAAAATGACAGAGGTCTCCGGAGCACGGGCATCACATGGGAGGAGGTGGGAGTATCTTCACAGAGCCGGAAGACAATGGAGGGAGCAACCTGACACAGAACCAAAGGAGGTCCTTGAACCCTGCCACGCCAGCCTGGATGGAGGGTATTCTGTATACACTGGAGAAAATGGAATGAAGTCAACTTACATCTTTTGTCTTTCTGGACACCATCTTTTTACTTTCACAGGTTACTCATGGATTAAGAAGAAAAGTGGTGGCCATGACATTTTCTAACATTTTCTGGTATCCATTATCTTGTTCGCTTGGCCATACAGTGCTTCTTATACTCTAGATTTTCAGATTCTAGACAGTATGTTCATTAAAAGCAGGAATTAAAGTTGACATATAGATATACATAGACGTGTGTGTGGTGGGTAAGGTGCCTGGCACTCAATATAAACACTGGATATAATAAATGAGTGAATTCCTACACACAGAGAAACACAACACACACAAACACAAATAAGTCAGCATTTTTCCAGGACCCAAGCCACAAGGAAGAAGATTTGGGCAGTGGGAGACTTCTGCTGACAACCTCATTCCTGCCTGTATTATTTAGGATATAAATACCATTGCAGTAAAGGAGACTGAGTGACCATAACTTAAACAAAATAGAAGTTTGTTTTTCTCTCATATAACATGGCTGCTCTGTAGTATCACAACCCCAAGTTCCTTCCACCCTTCTTAGAGTGTTATCTCCATCTGCATGGTCCATGTAGCTCACCACAGCATCTGCATCCCAGCTGATAGAATAAGGAAAGGAAGGAGAGCATATCTTCCCTTTCAAAAAGGCTATATCTTTCCTCTTCACAGGTCTTGGGCCAGAACTTAGTCACATGACCACATCTAGCTGCAAGGGAGGCTGGGAAATGTAGTCTTTATTCTGAGTAGCTATAGATCCAGTTGAAAAATAAGCATTGTCTTAAAAAAAAAAATAAATAAATATTGGGGGAAGTAACTGTCCCTGTCACACTGAGAAAATAAAAGCACAAAGATGTAGGTTTCCCAGAATCACTAGAAAAATTCCCAGTAAACCTAGGACTAGTACTAGGCTGGGTGCAGTGGCTTGCACCTGTAATCCCAGCTACTTGGGTGGCTGAGGCAGAAGGATGGCTTGAGGTCAGGAGTTTGAGACTAGCCCAGTCAACATAGTGAGACTCTCATCTCTAAAATATAAATTAACCAGGCATGGTGGCACACATAGAACAAGATCCTATCTCTAAAAAGGAAGTAGCTAATACTTAGTTGGTCTCACAAGCATGTCAGTCTACTAAGCAGATGTTCACTCCAGAGAAAGACAGTTCTCAACTTCTTATATTTGCCTTTTAAACAATTTACACTTTCATCTATTAATCTCTGATAAATTTAAGCTTCATTTCCCATACCAAATTTGGGTTTTCATACTGCAGGTAGAATTTTATATTTTCTGACCTCTAGGAGAATAAATGCCCAACCTGATCACCACACATACAAGGCTAGAAGATGAATACATTTGGTGTGAAATCAGAGATCTGCCAGCATTCAGCTTGGGAAATAAGAATAAAAAGCCAAGGAGCCTGTCCAGAATAGGTAAGGTTACGAATGATCAGACAACCTAATAGTGATAATTAACGTAACCATAACATAGTTAAAATCTATGGAGGACTTACTTTGCATCAAATGCTTTGCCCACATCATTTTATTTAGAATTTTCTTTTAATGTTGGAGGGTGTATTAGTCTACTTTCATGCTGCTGATAAAGACATATCCAAGACTGGGCAATTTACAAAAGAAAGAGATTTATTGGATTTACAGTTCCATGTGGCTGGGGAGGCCTCACAGTCATGGTGGAAAGTGAAAGGCGCATCTCACAAGGTGGCAGACAAGAGAAGAGAGCTTGTGCTGAGAAACTCCTATTTTAAAAACTATCAGCTCTCCTGAGACCCATTCACTATCATGAGAATAGCACCAGAAAGACCGCCCGATGATTCAACCATCTCCCACTGGGTCCCTCCCACAACATATGGGAATTATGGGAGCTACTAGAAGAGATTTGGGTGGGGACACAGAGCCAAACCATATCAGAGGGCTATCCTGTTACTAACCCTATTTATAGTCAAGGAAATGGGCTTAGAAAAAAGTCGAGGAACTTGGCCAAGATCACACAAATACCAATTGACAGAGCCTGGACCTTAACTCAAGAATCTAACTCTACTGTTGGTACCTGAAATCACTGATCACTGTGGAGTCTCAATTAAAGAAAAAGACAGGCTGGTGGGAGCAGGGAAAAGCAACAAAAAAAGGCAAATACACTATAAGTCTGCCTTTCTTCATGGTCCAGGACATACAGCCCTCCTGTGCAAATAATTCATAATCTTCCTGTGTCCAGCTATCACCAGACCCTCAGCTAATACAAAAAATGCAAGTTAGCTCCCTGCAAACTTGGCATTAGCAGTACTGCACGTAGCATTCTGCAGCCCAAAACCATCCTATAAAATCTCCAGCAAGCCTTTGTCTCCTGGCAGTCAGCTTCTCTTCTGCTGATTTGCCCGTTGCTTTCTTGCAATGTATTTTCATACTTTCTCTAATAAATTTACCTTTCTTTATCTACAACTGTCTTGGTAAGTTCTTTTACCTCCACGCCACTGGCCCAGATAATCATCACTCCCCAGCAATAATCTCTACCACTACGCTGATGGCAAGGAAGACAGTGAGCAATGTCCCACGCATCCTTCCCGCCCACCATCACATGGATAGGTATCAATCTTGTTGTTCATCCTATCTGGGAGTATTGAGTTGGGTGACCTAAAAAAGAATATAAAAGTTCCAACCATCAGTATTTAAGAAGTGATCTCAGAAATTTACTTAAATCTCCATATAACCTTTGTAAAACAAAAAAATCCAGAAAAAACTTGAAATATATTAAAAGAGACTTCAAACTTTGATGAAAATGTTTTGTAATTACTAAAGTTTACAAAATCTACACTATTGCAGATGGTCATATCTACAAACTACTCTTTTATGGCACTTACTGCTATTGGAATTCATCACGTAATAATTTGTGTAAGTTTACCTTGCCAGTGGAGAGAAGACTCCAAGAAGGTGTTTGTTCCTAAATTGGGAACAGAATAGGTGTCCAATAATTATTTACTGAGTGAATCAATGTTTTTCTTTCAACATATCTTTTTAGAATTATTTGCCACTTATTAGAAATAGTTAATATAAATAATTATATTATTAGATGTTGCTGTGCTTCAAAATTTGATACTAAGAGCTTGCACTATAAAAAGTTTTGCTTAATCCGTGTTAACTTATCACAGGAATTTAATATCCCACTGACTTGTATGTGTCTGTGTTCCCTGTGGGATTTCATTTCTATTAATAAGTTTGTTTACTGGACTACTTTTTGCCCCCAACATTTCGTGTGGTCGGTTTTAAATTTGACACTGCTGGATATGAAGGAGTCAAGTCATTAAGAACTCAAACTGCTTTAGAACATGGTAATTATGCTCCAAGTGGAATGAACCCTGGATCCATCTGACTTTAATAAATCCATTCTTGAAAAGAAATCCCTTCCTCCTGAGATATATAATTAATGTAACATGAAGTCTAAAACTAAATTTCTCCCCAGAAATTCCAGGTGAAAATTTCAGGACACTTTTTACCCTAGAATTTTGATTCTTCGTCACATAGGCAGACAGATTCTTACTAAGTATGCACAAATGCTTAACAGGCCCAAGAGACTTTGACTTCCTTAAGGTTTTCTAAATGGTTGCTCTCTCAAATGCATGTTCATGTTACTGTTTCCTTTCGTGAGCAAGCCCTCCCTCCACAGCTCCCTCTCAATCCAGCTTTTCAGCTGCAGGATTGTAAAGAACTGAGGATTCCCCAATGTGAGAATTGACCAAGAGTTTATATACCCCACTACCTTTTATAGGTTGTGGGAGCCATTCGTCTCAAAAGGAGAACAGCGCCCTGGTGTCTTTGTGAGTTTGCATCAAGGGGTCCTCACTGAACAGAATGTTTGCTAGAAAAAGACATGCAGATTGGTTAGCTAGTTTTTTTCCATGAAGATTTCCCCCCACCCCAACTTTTTATTTTGAAAATTTTCAAGCCTACAGAAAAGTTGAAAGCACAGTTCAATGAACACCCATAAACCTTTCACAAAGATTAATCAGTTGTTAACATTTGTCGTGTCCCAAAGAACATTTTCTACCTCTTTACATATCTGTATGTGTGTGCTTATAAATATAGAAACAGGGTCTTGCTATATTGCCCAGGCTGGAGTGTAGTGGCAATTCAGAGCCCCAAGCATGGCTCACTACAGTCCCAAATTCTTCAGCTCAAAAGATCCATGATCTTCACCTTCCTGAGTAGCTAAGACTATAGGCATGTGCCACACACCCAGCGTGTGTGTGTATGTGTGTGTGTTATTGAACCATTTGAAAGTAAGTTGCAGGAATCATGATGCTATACCCTTAAATACTTACTCTTATTTGTCCTAAAAAAAAAGGATACTTTCCTACATAGTTATAATATCATTGTCATACCCAAGAAACTTTCCTTTGATTCAATAACATTATCTAATATACAGTCCATAATCACATTTCCCCAGTTGTTCTATAATGTATTTTACAGTTGGGTTTTCTTAGGGGAGTGCCTATCTGTATTCATTCAAGATTCATGCATTGCATTTAGTTATCATGTACATTTAGTCTCTTTTAATCTAATTCTACCTACCTCCAGCCCTGCCTTTTTGGTTTTGCTCTGTCTTCCAAGTTTTTTGAAGAGTTTAGGGCAGTTGTCTGGCAGAATGTGCCCTAATCTGGTTTTATGTGATTGTTTCCTTGTGATTCAATTCTGCTTAAGCAATTTTGGCAAGAATGATACAATGAGATGCTGTTCCCATGAACTTTGAATAAACTCAAGGACAAGGATTTTACCAAGCCTGAGTGATCAGATTCAAAGAGGTTTAAAAAAAAAAAGGCATTTTTGAAGATGAGAATTTAGTAAGTATATGGCTTTTCATAGCAGGGTGAGATGTCCCAAGCAAAATGAAAAAATGGAGCTTCTAAGATTAGTGTCCAAGATTATTCATGACTTGAAAGAGGCCCTTGTTATGTCAAATCTAGCAACCTTTGTTGAATCATCAGGACTGAGATTTGGGCAGGGTCAACCTCTGCTCTTGTAAAGTGGATAATTACTAACTTGGTGCAATTTCAGGAATGCAGAGGCCACTCTTCCCCACTCAGCTACACTGCCTCTATTATGGGAGTGGTGACGCCCGTCTGCTATTATTAAAGATCAGAGCTGCTCTCTAATGACTATCTACTATATGTCAGGCCTTGTGTTTAGTGGTTTATTAATCTGTTCCTTACAAAAACCTCATGAGGTAAACATTATTATTCCCATTTCCTAGGTGGGAAAGTGAGGCTTAACAATGTAACTTCCCCAAGGACCCAAGCAGCTAATTTAAGATGTGAACCAAAATCTCCCTCCATAACTAAAGTTCCATAATTCCATGTTCCATGTGATGCTCCTCTATTCCCCAGTCCCAGTCTTACCTCATTCCCTAAATGGCTTTTCCTTCTCTCTCTAGAGCATACATTACACTGGACATCTGATTACCCCATTTTATGCCAATAGATCCTTCTACAAATGCTAACCATTATTGTGTGTGCCAAGTCCAGTTTGTGCCAGGCACCTTGCTGAATGCTCTACACACCCAAACTCATTTACTCTTCCCAAGAACCCCAGAAGGAAGGTGTGCATCAGTAATGTCCTGTGACCACTCTGATAGTAGATGGCAGAAAGAGAATCTGAACCAGATCTGACTTCAAGCCTGAGTTCCTAACAAAGATAGGAAGAACAAGGCAACCCCGGATGATACAGTAGCCAGACGCTTGCTAGTAAAGGCCAGAACACTGACTCACTAAGCTCTGAACTCCTCTGCCCCCATGCTGCCAGGGGCACAACCCCAACAGACTGCCCAGCACACTGCCCTAATGGCCATTGACTCATCTGCTCCAACGAGCAAATCACTGCACAAAACTCCTCCCCCACAGAAAGGTGTTGGTCCTCCGGCATTCAGAAAGAACCAGGAGCCAACATACCATTCACAGGAAGAAAACGCACACACTGTCTCTATTTGTTATTCCTCCTACACAAACTCTTTAAAATGATTGAGTTTAATAAAAGAAGATGTTTCCCTGCAGCTGTAGAGAGGAAATGTTCTAAAGTAAAAACCAGAACAGTCTGACTAGGATCACTATGCCTATAGCAAGGATGTCCTCAAGGGGGGAAAATGAACTTGGCTAAGTGCATCCAGTCTGTTCCTCTGGCCCTTCTAATGAGCAGGACCTGAAGAAGGTGAGGAAGGTTATGGTTGCACCCATAAACACCTCTTGGAGGCACCTGCCTTATCCATGCCCCGTTCTTTCACAACTGCACCCCACTCCCGACCCCACTTCCCTGACAAAGCTGACAGCACCAACAGTAGACGCCTGTTAGGGCATCTTTCCTAGATTCTCTCCTAGAGACTGGTATTTAGTAATTCCTGCTCTTGAAGGTTCTTGAACTTAGAGCAGTAGAAAGGCCAGGAGGAAAAACCAGTCTTGGGTGAGCAGAATAAAGCAGCCTCAGTGAGAGATGAGATGAGAGATAGACACGAGCCCAGGTGGACCCGTCACAGCCCCGTCTCAACACCGCCCAGTGAATCTATCACACATGCCTAGTACATTTGTCTCCCCATTTCCAAAATGAACATTCTCCTCTCTTGAAACCCCAGCCCACCCATGCCCGCCCTACCCTTCCTTTGAGTCCTGAATTGTATTCCTTATTGCCTTCTCCGGGACTCCTCTGTCATAATTATGCCCCCTCGTGGATTATTCCCATGAACATGGAGTAATTACTGCCCATCTTTTAAAAACAACCTCCAGCTGGGCACCATGGTTCATGCCTGTAATCCCAGCACTTTGGGAGGCTGAGGCAGGTGGATCACTTGACGCCAGGAGTTAGAGACCAGCCTGGCCAACATGGTGAAACCCCGTCTCTACTAAAAATACAAAAATTAGCCAAGTGTGGTGGCACAAGCCTGTAATCCCAGCTACTCAGTAGGCTGAGGCAGGAGAATCGTTTGAACCCTAGAGGTGGAGGTTGCAGTGAGCCAAAATCGTGCCACTGCACTCCAGCCTGGGTGACAGAGAGAGACTCCATCTTAAAACAAACAAGCAAACAAACAAAAACACACACAAACAACCTCCCTTTTCCACACATTTTCTTCTAGCCTCCACTTCATTTTCTGCTCCTCTTCAAAGCAAAGAGTTGTCTCTATTTACCACCTCAACATTTTTAAAAATTTTCTACTCTGTCTTCAGTCCACTTTAGCCAAGCTTCTTTCCCAATCACCTTGTTGAAGTCAGAATTAAAATATAGAGACAAATCTCTACAAGTAATGTTTTCTTTGGCAAGAAAAGATCCCAATGTGGGGTGTACACACAGTCTGGGTGGTTTTTGGTATGTCCAAAGAACAAATAGAAGGTTGGGGATTTTATAAAAAAGAGAGAGGATCGTTATGTGTGGTCCTGAAAGAAAGTTCATTGCGATTAGCAAAGATTTGGGGAGCTGGCAAGCTCCAATTGGTGGGCGAGGGTGGTGGGCAAAGTTAGTCCTAGAATTGCAGCAAGTTATCTTAGCAGCTGTAGATAAAACTGGTTTCAGGTTACAACCAGCAGTTTCAGCTGCTGGGCTTGCAGAAAGTAACATTTCTAGAGCAAGGTGAGGCATCCTGAGTGCTTTTTCCCCAGGCCCCTTGACTCTGTTTTAGTTGAGTATGACAAGAATGACCCAATTCATATGATCAACTTTCACGACCCCATGAAGACTGGTGTCATTAAGGTTACTAATGGCTTTGATGTTTGCCTAATCTAAGGATCACACACTAGTCTTTTCTCACTTGGATGGCCTGCAGCATTTGACAAAATGATGATCATTGTCTCCCATGCAAGATTTGCATGACACTCCCTTCTCCTGGCCTTCCTTCTCCTTTTCTGCCTCCTTTTCCATCGCCTTTACTGTGTCCATCTTCTCTTGTTCTCCAAATATTGAGGGAAGGGAGAGTGAGGCAGGAAAGGAAGGAAAACAAACACAATGTTGCATCCCTGAGCTGGCTTTCTCTCAGGATCATGCATGGCCAGTTACTCCATGTCCCAGGACTTTCGTCCAAGAGACCACAAGAATGACCACGTCTGAGCACTGGCTGTCCAAGGAAAATAAGAGGGAGGAATTTATACACCAGCTCCCATTCCCCAACGGTCAAAAGTTTACTCCACAGGGTGTTAACTCCTCCTCACTTCTCAGTCACTTCTACAGAGGCATTGAGCACGTTTCTGTCATCAATAAGAAATCCCCGAGATGGAAAGTGACACCCATAAAAGGCCAGTGGGAGCAACACAGAGCCAGCCACAGAGGCAGAACAAATCTGCAAGGCCCCTGAGGCACGTGAGCCTGAGAGCACCTGGAGTAGCTCATGACAGGTGTCTGACACCCCAGTCCTCTGTGCACAACGCCAGACTTGCCAACTTCACATTTCCTCATGAATGTCTAATAGGTATGTGAAGCTGAACGTGGCCAAAAGAGAACTTTTCTTCCTCTATTCCCCAACTTGCTCTTCCTATATCTTTTCTATCTTGGTCAATAACATCTTAATCCAGCTAGTTGCCAACCTAAAAAGTGAAGGGTTACCATAGACCCCTCTTGCCTCCTCACCCGACTCATCTATCAGTAGGTCTTGTTGGCTCCAGCTACAAAATGTATCCCAAATCCATCCACTTCTCCTGTCTATACTACAACCAACCTAACCCTGCCCATCACCATATCTCAGATAGATTCTGCTTTGCTTAACTGGTCTGCCTGCTCTTTGTCCCTCTAAAACACAGTCTCCACACAGTTGCAACCAGAGATACTTTCTTTTTTTTTTTTTTTTTTTTGCAACATCTTATTATTTAAAAATTTCAAGCATATACAGAAGTAAAAAGAACAGTAAATCAAAACCCCCACTACCCACCATTAACAAGCATCCAATCATGACCAATGTCATTCACCTCTATCTCTAATTTTGAGGTAAATCTCAGATATTACACCATTTGGTCTATAAATGATTTGATTTTGCATACGTTTGCATCTCTTAAAGATAGGAACTTTAAAAATAACCACATCTAAGGAAAAAATCAATAAAAATTCCAATTAAAAAAACACAAAGTGTTTTTTTTTTTGTTTGTTTGTTTTTTGACAGGGTCTCATTCTATTGCCCAGGCTGAGTGCAGTGGCACAATCATGGCTCACCCCAGCCTCGACCTCCTGGGCTCAAGCAATCCTCCCACTTCAGCCTCCTGAGTACCTGGGACTACAGGCATGTGCCACCACACCCAGCTAATTTTTGTATTTTTTGTAGAGACAGGGTTTCACCATGTTGCCCTGTCTGGTCTCGAACTCCTGGCCTCAAGCTACCCACCTGCTTCAGCCTCCAAAAGTGCTGGGATTACAGACATGAGCCACTGCACCTGGCCCAGAATGGTCTTTTCAAAAAGTAAAGCAGAACATGTCATTTCTTTGTGAAAACCTTCCCGTGGCTTCCCATCATGCTCTGAACAAAGCCGAACTCCTTCTTAAGACTGCTTTCACATGGCTCCTGCCTATGCCTCTGGTCTCATTTCCAGCCAGGCTCTCCCTGTCCGTGCACACCAGCCACCTTCGTTCTTCCCTGGGAGCCCTTGTTCTAGTCGTTCTCTCTACCTGGGAGGCTCATTCCTGTCATCTTCCTATGCTTGGCTCCTTCTTGTCACTCAGGTCTCAGCTTATATAAGGACATCTCTTATCACCTGTGTCAAGTAGGCACCCAGCCCTCGCCACATGACTCTACTCTAATTCTCGCCATAGTCTTTTGCCCATGACATTTCCAGTGTGTCCTGGACAGGTTTACTCTTATTGTCAAGCATGACTATTAATAGCACCTCATTCACTCTCAAAAGTAGGCAACAAGGCTGGACACGGTGGCTCATGCCTGTAATCCCAGCACTTTGGAGGGCCAGGGTAGGAGGATCGCTTGAGCCCAGGAGTTCAAGACCATCCTGGGCAACATGGTGAAACCTCGTCTGTACAAAAAATACAAAAATTAGCTGGGTATGGTGGCACATGCCTGTAGTCCCAGCTACTTGGGAGGCTGAGTGGGAGGATCCCTTGAGCCAGGGAGTTTGAGGCTGCAGTGAGCTGAGATCATACCAATGAACTCCAGCCTGGTGACAGAGCAAGACCCTGTCGCAGAAAAAGAAGAAGGAAACAAATTTTATGATCACTCTACTTATAAGAAACTTATTTTTATTTGACTTTGACTAGCTTGTCACCTATCTCCTTCTATGAGGATATAAGCTCTTTGACAGGAGGTCTCTCTGATTAGTTCTTTACTGTATCTACAGTACTTGGCTCATAGGAGATGCTTGATAGGTATCTGTGGAAGGAAGGAAGAAGGAGGGAAGGAAGGAAGCAAGGAAGGTAGGAAGCAAGGAAGGAAGGAAGGGAAGAAGGAAGGGAGGAAGGGGGAGGAGGGAGGGAGGGAGGAAGGAAGGGAGGAAGGAAGGAAGGAAGGAAGGAAGGAAGGAAGGAAGGAAGGAAGGAAGGGCATGAGGAAGGGAGGAGGGTGGGTGGGCTCAGGCCCTGACTTTCCAGTTCCTGGTTTCAGTCATCTTTTGTAGTACGTACTGGGCTTCCATAATCTCCCGTTAAAATTCCTGTTTTGCTTAACATAGATGGAATGGTTTTCTGTGACTTATAACCAAGCAATTCTTGACACCTGCTGATTTCTTTTAATAAATTGTCCACTTTCCTCTTCATGCTATACTTTACTTCTAGTGAATTGCTTTATTTAATAAAGAAAAAGAAACTTTTATCAGCACCATCCTTTTAAAAAGTGTTTTCTTTAATCGTAAGCTGTTGAGAAGTCTGGAATTGCAAACAAACAATCCTAATACAAGGTAATTCTTTCTGCTCCAAAATCTACGATAAATATTAGTGACACTGGCAATAAAGCTTCAGATCCTGATTATGCATGAACCTGTTTTTACAAAAACGTTTCAGTGGAAGATAGAAATGCATTGTCAAAACAGCATTAAACCCTTGAAATAAGAGCCAGATTTTTTTTATAATTCAAGTATGTAAAGCATGTGTATTGCCATGGCCTTTGCATCATTCCATTTCAGGAAATTCATGCTTTAAAATAGTCATTGTCAAATAAGAGCCATTCTTGGAGGAAATGAAAGGTTGGGTATTACTCATTCAAAGAGAACAATCCAAATATCAAAACTCATTTTGTTTTGTTTTTAATAGGGAATGCTGGGGGTTGGGGGTTTTCTCTGAACTTCAGATAACAGATAATGACAGGAATGTTGATTCATAGTGCACAATATTGAGAAAAAATAAATAAGCTCATTCCCCAAGTAACAGTAACAGTCTTTGAACAAAGAATGAGGAAATCAAGCATGGAAGGAGATAAAGAAGTTTTACTAAAGAAATGTGCCCCATACCACTTCTCCAACCTCAGCTCTGCTCTCTTTCCCAAAAGAAAAGATTATATTTAACAACCAAAGAAAATTAGAAGATCATCGCACCTCCTTCCAGTAGCCCACCCCCAAAAGCAACAAGTGCCATTTCTGTAAGAAAGGCACTATAAATTCATTTATTTCATGAAAATCCATTGTACTGAACTGTGCTAGGATTTGGATGTACAGTGTGAGTAAAACAGACAAAATCTCTGCTTTCTTGGGGCTTGCAATCTTCTTGAACCCTCAGAAATGGCCCAAATCCCAGCCTATGTGATTTTTCCATCAAAGAGGCAGCATTCCATTGGCCCTATAGTCAGTCAAGGGGCCTGGGTGAAAATCCTGGCTTTACAGTTTACGAGCTGGGTGATCTCAGGCTAGTTACTTAATCTCCCTATGCCTCAGATTCCTCATCTGTAAAACTAAGATGGTAATAACATCTACCTCATAGGGTTGTTGGGAGGATTACATGAGGTAAGCAATGTAAAGCACTTAGATCAGTGCCTGACATAGATTAAGCAATATTTAAGAGTTTGCCATTTTTATTATTAGTACAGCAAAGTGGCATTGACCGAAAAGGTCTGTATTTAGAACAGTTAATCAATGAATATAATGCACCAAAACATCCCTGTACACAGTTTCCTGGTAGCCAGGCCCAGACAGGAATTATGAGGTTTCTTATTTGGAGAAACTGAATGGCTCCAGAGAAAAGACCTTGATATGGTTAGGCTTTGTGTCCCCACCCAAATCTCATTTTGGATTATAATCCTTATAATCCCCATAATCCCCACGTGTCAAGGGAAAGACCAGGTGGAGGTAACTGAATCACAACAGCAGTTTCCCCCATGCTGTTTTCATGATAGTGAGTGAGTTCTCAGGAAATCTGATGGTTTTATAAGGGGTTCTTCCCATTTTGCTTGGCACTTCTTCCTGCCACCTTGTGCCTTGCTTCCCCTTTGCCTTCCACCATGATTGTAAGTTTCCTGAGGCCTCCCCAGCCATGTGGAACTGTGAGTCAATTACACCTCCTTCATTTATAAATTACCCAGTGTCGGCAGTTCTTTATAGCAGCATGAGAATGGACTAATACAGACCTCCATAGGACAGCATTCAGAAATTTCTCAGTTCACAAAGCATTCGGCTCCTTAATTTAAAAAGAAGGAAAAAAAAATTTCCAAGTATTGCGGCCAACTCCCTGCTACCAATCGTCCTAAAACAACTACCCTCAGAAAGTTAGCCCCGATGAGGTCTGAAGCATCCCCGCTCCACCCTCCAGCAGCTCACGCTTCATTATGCATGAAGAGCTAAGGGTGACCAGAACTTTGATAATAGAGAGACACCAAGAAAAGCAGGCATCTCATCAAAAACAAAGAAAACATAAGAAACTGAAGAGAACCTGAAGCCCCTGAAAGATCAGGGGAAGATATCGCAACTATAAAATAACATCAAAATTCTATGGGGAAAAAAAAAAAAAAACAATAGAGAACAAGAAAGTTTGGGGAGCATTAAAAATAAAATTGCTCAAATTGAAAATTCATTAGAACAGTTGGAGAATAAATTAAAAAGCACACACACACATACACACACACACACACACACACACATATACACATATTAGTCAACCCTGTTCCCCTCCCTTAACAGTGGCATCAAGAGTCTATCTTCCCTAACCCACTTTTCTTCCCTATCCCGTGCCCTGGGCTATATTAGAGTGCTCTTGACACTAGAGACATCTGGCAGATGAGGCTGGAAAATGTCCAATGAGGGATGGAAAGAAGGAGTGATGGCAGAAGTGGAGCCCAACTTCATACCTTTGCAGCTGCCTGGGCTCAGTTTCTGCTGCCCCTCCCTAGACATGCTCTTCCCCTCTGCATAGAGGCGACACCTGATGAAGTTTTCATAAGTACACAAACACTGGACTGGAATTACACAGACTGGTTGTGTGTCCAGGCTCTGCTATGAAGTTTCCAAAGAGGCAAGAAGCATGTCCATCAGAACAGCTATTGGCTTGCAATCTTGTTGTCACCATTAGCCAAAAAGAAAGTATCAATTTTATTTGAATGGCCTTTGGCAATGTTGGTCTGAGAATATGTGGCATGAAATAATAATGATTACTATTAAATTGATTCTAAGTAAATACCTGTATCAACTGATATATAAAACAAATGATTGAGCCAGGCACAGTGGCTCATGCCTATAATCCCAGCACTTTGGGAGGCCAAGGCAGGAGGATAGCTTGAGGCCAGGAGTTTGAGGTCAGCCTGGGCTAACATAGTGAGATCCTGTCTGTACAAAAAATTTAAAAATTAGTTGGGAGTGGTGATGTGCACCTATAGTCCCAGCTACTCAGGAGGCTTAGGTGAGGGGATCACTTGAGCCCAGGAGGTCAAGTCTGCAGTGAACTGTTATAATAATAATAATAATAAAAAACTGATAATGTGAAAGAAAAGATTAATATGTAAGGGGTTGATCCAAGATCTCAAACATTTGATAGGAGTTCCTGAAAGAGAAAAGGAAAGGGATAAAATAATCAAATAAAGAACTTTTTCCAAGGTTTGAAGAACATAAATCTTCAGATTGGAAGAACTTAGCACAGAAGAAAAACCTATACCAAAGAAACAGCATCATGAAATTCTAGAGCATGAGACACAAAGAGAAGAAATAACATCCCTACTTCACACGATACACCAAAGTTGATGCCAGGTAGATTAAAGACTTAAACGTGGAAGTCAAACTTGAAAACTTTAAGAATAGAATATAGCATAGTATCCTCATGTCCTTAGGATAGAGAATGATTTTTCAAATAAGACATCAAATGTACAACATATAAAGAAAAATCTGTGGCTGAGCAGGATGGCTCATGCTGATAATCTCAGCACTTTGGGAGGCCAAGACTGGTGGGCTGCTTGAGCTCAGGAGTTGGAGACTAGCCTGGGCAACATGGCAAAACTCCATCTCTACAAAAAATACAAAAAAATGGCCAGGCGTGGTGGCTCATGCCTGTAATCCTAGCACTTTGGGAGGCTGAGGCAGGAGTTTGAGACCAGCCTGACCAACATGGTAAAACCCACTGTCTACTAAAAATACAAAATTAGCTGGGCATGGTAGCACGTGCCTGTAGTCCCAACTCGGGAGGCTGAGGCAGGAGAATCACTTGAACCTGGGAGGTGTAGATTGCAGCGAGTTGAGATGGCACCATTGCACTCCAGCCTGGGCAACAAGAGCAAAACTCTGTCTCAAAAATACAAATAAATAAAAATAAAAACAAATTAGCCAGGCTTGCTGGCACACACCTATAGTCCCAGCTACTCGGGAGGCTCACGCAGGAGGATCACTTGAGCCTGGGAGGTCAAGGCTGTGGTGAGCCATGATCGTGCAACTGCACTCTAGCCTGGGTGATAGAGTAAGACCCTATCTCAAAAAAACAACAAAACAAAAAACAAAAAACACCCAAAGTGACATATTTGACTACATTAACTTTAAAACTTATATTTAATCAAAGGAGACTGACATGATTTGGATATTTTTCCTGCCCAAATCTCAAATTGAAATGTAATCCCCAATGTTGGAGGTGGGGCCTAGAGGGAGATGATTGGGTCATAGGCTCAGATCCCTCATATCTTGGTGCAGTCCTCATGATACTGAGTGAGTTCTCACGACACCTTGTTGTTTAAAAGTGTGTGGCACCTTCCCTCCCTCTCTTACTCCTGCTCTCACCATGCGACGTGCCTGCTCCCACTCCACTTTGTACCATGACTGAAAGCGCCCTGACGCCTCCCCAGAAGCTGAGCAGAGGCTGGCACAATGCTTGTACAGCCTGCAGAACCATGAGCAAACTAAACCTCTTTTCTTTGTAAATTATCCAGTCTCAGGTATTCCTTTATAGCAAAACAAGAACGGCCAACACAGAGAACATATCAAAGCTGCCTGATTGTTCACTCATCCTTTTTTCCTTTCCTCCTGTACTCTGACTGCAGTTCTCAGCCTTACTTGCAGCAAGTGTAGCCATGTGATGGCATAGTGGTCAATGAAATGCATCCATGTGGGACAAGGCACCCTCCATCACTTAAAGATACACAGCTAACAAGACGTGTGTTTTGGGTTTTTTTGTTTTTGTTTTTTTATTCTCAGTGTTTAAGACATATTTGAAGGGAGGAGGAGGTGGAGGTTGCCATGAGCTGTGATGGTGCCACTGCACTCCAGCATGGGTGACAGAGCGAGACCCTGTCTCAAAAATAAAAACAAAAATAATATGGAACTCAGAATAGCAGCATTTAACTGTTTCTAGAACTTTCTAGAAATGATCATCATTCAACTTCCGCAACACGTATGCATTACTACTACTTCACACCAAAATCCCCATAGTTGCAAATAAAATATGAAAGTGCTTTGCAAGTATAAAAGGTAACATAAACAGAAGTGTGCTGCTAAGAGGAAAGAAGTGCTAAAAAGAGAGTGAAACCCACAAAAAACATTATTTTAATTTCAGTAAGAAGAAACAATTGCAACGTCCTTAGCAATTCACTTACCCTCACTTGTTCTTCAGTGTCTAAGTCTGTAACACGGAGGTAATAATAATAATACCTCCCTTATAGGATTGGCGTGACAATTAAATGGGTCAATAAACTTTGGAGCTTAGAACAGTGTCTGGCATTTCAGCGTAATAAATAGTTTGTTTTTTTAATACTATTGCTTTAAAAATGTCAATGCTGACAGCCCTCAATAAAAGGAAAAAAAAAAAAAAGGAGAATGAGTTGAGAGAAGAGGGGGGCGGAAACATAAAAGGGGCTGGGCACTTTTTATAGGCAATCTGACTTGAAGCCTCCCTACAAAATTATGAAGCAGATAACACTGTGCCTGTTTTATAGATAAGGACAAAGAGGCTCGAAACTATATGGCTATTAAGTGTACTTCAGGCACATTTTCATTTCATTTTACTTTTTTTCTCCTTTTATTTTATTTTTCCATAATTTATTGGGGTACAGGTGGTATTTGGTTACATGCATGAGTTCTTTAGTGGTGATTTTGGTGCAGCCATCACCCAAGCAGTATACACTGCACCATATTTGTAGTCTTTTATCCCTCGCCCCCCTCCAGTCCTTCCTTCGAAGTCCCCAAAGTCCATTTTATCATTCTTATGCCTTTGCATCCTCATAGCTTGGCTCCCACATATCAGTAAGAACATACGATGTTTGGTTTTCAATTCCTGAGTTACATTGCTTAAAATAATAGTCTCCAATAATAGTCTCCAATCTCCTCCAGGTCACTGCAAATGCGTTAATCATTCCTTTTTATTTTATTGCTGTGTAGTATTCATACACACACACACACACACACACACACACACACACACACACACACCACAGTTTCTTTATCCACTCATTGATTGATGGGCATTTGGGTTGGTTCCATGATTTTGCAATTGTGAATTGTGCTCCTATAAACATGCGTGTGCAATCATCTTTTTTGAACAATGACTTCTTTTCCTCTGGGTAGATACACAGTAGTGGGATTGCTGGATCAAATGGTAGTTCTAATTTAAGTTCTTTAAGGAATCTCCACACTGTTTTGCATAGTGGCTGTACTAGTTTACATTCCCATCAGTAGTGTAGAAGTGTTCCCTGTTCACTGCATCCATGCCAACATCTACTGCTTTTTTATTTTTTTATTATGGCCTTTCTTGCAGGAGTAAGGTGGTATCACACTGTGGTTTTGATTTGCATTTCCCTGATCATTAGTGATGTTGACCATTTTTTCATATGTTTGTTGGCCATTTGTATATCTTCTTTTGAGAATCATCTATTCATGCCCTTAGCCCACTTTTTGATAGGATTGTTTGTTTTCTTCTTATTGATTTGTTTGAATCCATTGTAGATTCTGGATATTAGTCCTTTGTCAGACATACAGATTGTGAAGATTTTCTCCCACTCTGTGGGTTGTTCATTTACTCTGCTGGCTGTTCCTTTTGCCGTGCAAAGCTCTTTCGTTTAATTAGGTCCCAGCTATTTGTCTTTGTTTTTATTACATTTGCTTTTGGGTTCTTGGTCATGAAATCCTTGCCTAAGCCAATCTCTCGAAAGGATTTTCCAATGTTATCTTCTAGAATTTTTATAGTTTCAGGTCTTAGGTTTAAGTCCTTAGTCTATCTTGAGTTGATTTTTGTGTAAGGTGAGATATGAGATCCAGTTTTATTCTCCTACATGTGGCTAGCCAATTATCTCAGCATCATTTGTTGAAAAGGGTGTCCTTCCATGGAATACTACACAGCCATAAAAAAGGATGAGTTCAGGTCCTTTGTAGGGACATGGATGAAGCTGGAAACCATCATTCTCAGCAAACTATCATAAGGACAGAAAACCAAACACCGCATATTCTCACTCATAGGTGGGAATTGAACAATGAGAACACTTGGAGACAGGAAGGGGAACATCACACACCAGGGCCTGTCGTGGGGTAGGGGGAGGGGGAAGGGATAGCATTAGGAGACATACCGAATGTAAATGATGAGTTAATGAGTGCAGCACACCAACAAGGCGCTTGTATACATATGGAACAAACCTGCACGTTGTGCACATGTACCCTAGAACTTAAAGTACAATAATAAAAAAAAATAATAAAAAGAAAATGTCCTTTCCCCATGTTACATTTTTGTTTGCTTTGTCAAAGAGCAGTTGACTGTAAGTATTTGGGTTTCTTTCTGGGTTCTCTATTCTGTTCCATTGGTCTATGTGCCTATTTTTATACCAGTACCACGCTGTTTTGGTGACCATGGCCTTAGAGTATAGTTTGAAATCAGGAAGTGTGATGCCTCCAGATTTGTTCTTTTTGCTTAGTCTTGCTTTGGCTATGCGTGCTGTTTTTTGGTTCCATATGAATTTTAGAATTGTTTTTTCTAATTCTGTGAACAATGTTGGTGGTATTCTGATGGGGATTGTGTTGATGGCTTTTGTTAGTATGTAGATTGCTTTTGGCAGTATGGTCATTTTCACAATATTGATTCTACCCACCCATGAGCATGGGATGTGTTTCCGTTTGTTTGTGTCGTCCATGGTTTCTTTCAGGAGTGTTTTGTAGTTTTCCTTGCAGAGTTCTTTTGACTCCTTTGTTAGGTATATTCCTAAGAATTTTATTTTATTTTTTTTATTTTTTTCAGCTATTGTAAAAGGGTTTGAGTTCTGGATTTGATTCTCTGCTTGGTTGCTGTTGGTGCATAGAAGAGCTACTGATTTGTATATATTAATCTTGTATCTGGAAACTTTGCTGAATTCTTTTATCACTTCTAGGAGCTTTCTAGAGAAGTCCTAAGGATTCTCAAGGTAAACAATCATATCGTCAGCAAACAGTGACAGTTTGACTTCTTCTGTACTGATTTGGATGTCCTTTATTTCTTTCTCTTTTCTGATTGCTCTGGCTAGGACTTCCAGTACTATACTGAAGAGGAGTGGTGACAGTGGGCATCCTTGTCTTGTTCCAGTTTTCAGAGGGAATGCTTTCAACTTTTTTTCCCCATTCAGTGTTATGTTGGCTGTGGGTTTGTCATAGATGGCTTTTATTGCATTAAGGTATGCCGATTTCGCTGAGAGCTTTTAATCATAAAGGATGCTGGATTTTGTTGAATGCTTTTTCTGCATCTACTGAGATGATCGTGTGATTTTTGTTTTTAATTCTGTTTATGTAGTGTATCACATTTATTGACTTGGGTATGTTAAACCATCCCTGCATCCCCAGTATGAAACCCACTTGATCATGGTGGATTATCTTTTTGATATGTTGTCGGATTCAGTTAGCTAGTATTTTGATAAGGATTTTAGCATCTATGTTCATCAAAGACATAGGTCTGTAGTTTTCTTTTTTGGATATGTCCTCTCCTGGTTTTGGTATTAGGGTGATGCTGGCTTCATAGAATGAATTAGGGAGGGTTCCTTCTTTCTCTATCTTGCGGAATAGTGTCAAAAGAATTGGTACCAATTCTTTGAATGTCTGGTAGAATTCTGCTGTGAATCCGCCTGGTCCTGGACTTATTTTGAAATGGTAATTTTGGTTATTGTTTATTGGTTATTGGTCTGTTCAGGGTAGCTAATTCTTCCTGATTTAAGCTTGGAAGGTTGTATTTTTCCAGAAACTTATCCATCTCTTCTAGGTTTTCTAGTTAATGCATGTAAAGGTGTTCATAGCAGCCTTGAATGATCTTTTGTATTTCAGTGGTGTCAGTTGTAATATCTCCTGTTTCATTTATTAGTGAGGTTATTTGGATTTTCTCTCTTCTTTTATTGGTTAATCTTGCTAATGATCTATCCATTTTATTTATCTTTTCAAAGAACCAGCTCTTGTTTCATTTTTCTTTTCTATTTTTGTTTTTGTTTTTTTCCATTTCATTTAGTTCTGCTCTGGTCTTGGTTATTTCCTTTCTTCTGCCGGATTTGGGTTTGGTTTGTTCTTGTTTCCCTCGTTCCTTGATGTGTGGCCTTAGATTGTCTGCCTGTGCTTTTTCAGACCTTTGGATGTAGGCGTTTAGGGCTATGAACTTTCCTCTTAGCGCCGCGTTTGCTGTATCCCAGAGGCTTTGATAGATTGTGTCATTATTGTCATTCAGTTCAAAGAATTCTTAAATTTCCATCTTGATTTTGTTTTCGACCCAATGCTCATTCAGGAGCAGGTTATTTAATTTCCGTGTATTTGCATGGTTTTGAAGGTTCCTTTTGGAGTGGATTTTCAGTTTTATTCCACTGTGGTCTGAGACAGTGCTTGATATAATTTCAATTTTATTACATTTATTGAGGCTCGTTTTATGGCCTATCATATGGTCTATCTTGGAGAAAATTCCATGGGCTGTTGAATAGAATGTGTATTCTGAGGTTGGATGAAACATTCTGTATATATCTGTTAAGTCCATTTGCTCCAAGGTATAGATTAAATCCATTGTTTCTTCGTTGACTTTCTGTCTTGATGGCCTGTCTAGTGCTGTCAGTGGAGTATTGAAGTCCCCCACTATTATTGTGTTGCTGTCTATCTCATTTCTTAGGTCTATTAGTAATTGTTTTATAAACTTGGGACCTCCAGTGTTAGGTGCATATATGTTTAGGACTGTGATATTTTCCTGTTGGATGAGGCCTTTTACCATTATATACTGTCCCTCTTTGTCTCTTTTAACCACTATTGCTTTAAAGTTTGTTTTGTCTGATATAAGAATAGCTATCCCTGCTCGCTTTTGGTGACCATTTGCATGAAATGCCTTTTTCCACCCCTTTATTTT
The DNA here is from genome assembly GCF_028858775.2 of Pan troglodytes. NCBI lineage: Eukaryota > Metazoa > Chordata > Mammalia > Primates > Hominidae > Pan > Pan troglodytes. The sequence continues at coordinate 100,044,301 of NC_072408.2, forward strand.
AAGTTTTTTTGAGTCCTTATGTGCTAGGCGAGTCTCCTGAAGGCAGCAGATGGTTGGTGAGTTCTTATCCATTCTGTGGTTCTGTACCTTTTAAGTGGAGCATTTAGGCCATTTACATTCAATGTTAATATTGAAATGTGAAGTACTGTTGCTTTCATCGTGCTCTCTGTTGCCTGTGTACTTTGGTTTTTTGGTTTTTGATTTTGCTTTTTAACTTGTATTTTTGTTTTATAGGTCCTGTGTGATTTATGCTTCAAAGAGATTCTGTTTTTTTTGTTTCAAGATTTAGAGTTTCTTTTAGCAGTTCTTTTACTAGTGGTTTGGTAATGGCGAATCCACTCAGCATTTGTTTGTCTGAAAATGACTGTATCTATCTTTCCTTCTTACATGATGCTTAGTTTCACCGAATACAAAATTCTTGGCTGATAACTGTTTTGGCTGAAGATAGGTCCCCAATCCCTTCTAGCTTGTAGGGTTTCTGCTGAGATACCTGCTGTTAATCTGATAGATTCTCCTTTATAGGTTACCTGGTGCTTCTGTCTCACAGCTCTTAAGATTCTTTACTTTATCTTAATTTTGAATAAGCTGATGACAATGCCTAGGCGAAGATCTTTTTGTGATGAATTTCCCAGGTGTTCTTTGTGCTTCTTGTATTTGCATGTCTAGATCTCTAGCAAGGCCGGGGAAGTTTTCCTTGATTATTTCCCTGAACATGTTTTCCAGGCTTTTAGAATTCTTTTCTTCCTCAGGAACACCAATCATTCTTAGGTTTGGTCATTTAACATAATCCCAGACTTCTTAGAGGCTTTGTCCATATTTTCTTATTCTTTTTTCTTTGTCTTTGTTGGATTGAGTTAATTCAAAGACCTTGTTTTTGAGCTCTGAATTTCTTTCTTCTACTTGTTCCATTCTATTGCTGAGACATTCCAGAGCATTTCACATTTCTAAAAGTGTGTCCAAAGTTTCCTGAATTTTTGATTGTTTTTGCTTTAAGCTGTCTATTTCCACGAATATTTCTCCCTTCATTTCCTGAATCATTTTTTTTTTCCTTGCATTGGGCTTTGCCTTTCTCCAGTCTTTCCCTGATTGGCTTAATAACTAACCTCCTGAATTCTTTTTTAGGTAAATCAGGAATTTCTTCTTGGTTGGACCCATTGCTGGTGAACTAGTATGATTTTGAGGGGGTGTTGAAGAGCCTTATTTTGTCATATTACTGGGGTTGTTTTTCCGGTTCCTTCTCATTTGGGTAGGCTGTCAGAAGGAAGGCCTAGGGCTGAAGGCTGTTGTTCAGATTCTTTTGTCCCACGGGACATACCCTTGATGTAGTACTCTCCCCCTTTCCCTATCGATGTGGCTTCCTGTGAGCTGAACTGCAGTGATTGTTGTCTCTCTGCTGGGTCTAGCTGCCCAGCGAGTCTACCTAGCTCGGGGCTGGTACTGGGGGTTTTCTGCACAGAGTCCTGTGATGTGAACTGTCTATGGGTCACTTAGCTGTGGATACCAGCACCTGTTCCGGTGGAGGTGACGGAGAGTACAATGGACTCCATGAGGGTCCTTAGCTTTGTGGTTTAATGCTCTATTATTGTGCTGGTTGGCCTCCTACCAGGAGGTGGCACTTTCCAGAAAGCATCAGCTGTAGCAGTATGGAGAGGGACCAGCAGTGGGTGAGGCCCTTGAACTCCCAATATTATATGCCCTTTGTCTTCCACTACCAGGGTGGATAGGGAAGGACCATCAGGTGGGGGCAGGGCTAGGTGTGTCTGAGGCCAGACTCTCCTTGGGCGGGTCTTGCTGCGGCTGCTGCCAGGGATGGGGGTGAGATTCCCAGGTCACTGGAGTTGTGTACCTAGGAGGATTATGGCTGCCTCTTCTGAGTCATGCAGGTTGTCAGGAAAGCAGGAGAAAGCCGGCAGTCACAGGCCTTACCAGCTCCCAGGCAAACCAAAGTACCAGTCTCACTCCCACCATGCCTCCCACAACAGCCCAAGTCTGTTTCCAGGTGGAGGGTGAGAAGGGCTTGAAAACTTGCCCAAGGCTATCTGCCTCCCAGCTGCAAGAGAAAAAAGGTTTAGTTCTGCCCTTACCTGTGAAGTCTGAACACCTGATTCACGCCCTCCCCTTAGTTCTGGCCAGGAGGCTTCTTACCCTGTTTAAATTGTTACAAAGTTCAGCTAGAGAGTTCCTTCTCCCTGTGGAGTTTTACCCTCTGCTCCTCTGGCCACCCTCTGGATGGATCCCTGTGGTGTCAGGCAGGAATGGGCTGTTTGGGGACCCAGCAAGCTCCCAAGGCCTTTCTGCTGCTTCCTCTACCCCTGTGTTTTGCTCAGCTCTCTAACTTGACTCAGGATCATGTAAAGTCAGAAGCTTCTCCCACAAACAGAACTTCAGTTTCTCCAGTGGGGGTGTGTGTTCGGGAAAGGAGGATCTCCCTTTCCCAATTCCACAGTTGGGGCACTCACCGTATTTGGGGTGTCTCCCGGGTCCTGCAGAAGCAGTCCACTTCTTTCAGAGGGTCTGTGGTTCCTCTCAGGATTGCTGGTGTGTTCTTGCAGTTGATCTGGAGATAAAAATTCACAATGCAATCCTCCGCATGCTGCATTTTCATTTTAAAAGGCACTACAAGTGCTTTACCTTTCAGAGAAGCCATATAATTCCATAGACACACTCCATTATCATATGCTAAAGATTATTTAAGCTGTTCATTCTTGCTAAATTGAACCATAATCAAACTGTCAAGGAGGCATAGAAACTCAAAGACTGCTGTTAAATCACCCTTTTGCCCCCTCATTAGCAGGGAAACTGACCACAGATGTTTTAATCTCACCCCACAAGTGTTATTTCTCCAGCCTTTACTCACTGCCCCTTCCCTCTACAGTCCTGAGCCTAGGTTTCTAGGAGAAGAGAAGCTGCTTTGGATGGGTCCCTTCTCCCATATGTCCCACCCTCTCTCTCTATTTAATTTTGGCAACCTTGGCTAATGTCACCAGAGATGTGTCTGATTTTGTCAGTTTTCTCAAAGAAGCAACTTGCCATTATTGATAACTTTTATTTTATCTTTGTTTTCTATTCTATGTAATTTACATGTATTAAGTTTTTAGCCTTTGTAGTGTATAGTTCTGTAATTTTTGACAGGTACAATCATGTAGGCAGAACCATGAAGATATAAAGCATTCCGATTATCCCTAAAAATTCCTTACAACCCTTTGTTGTCAGCTCCTTCCCTCGCCTCCAACCCCTGAAAATTACCGTGTGTTTTCTATTCCTCCAGCTTTGCCTTTTCCAGAATATCATATAAATGAAACCATGTGGCATATACCTATTTGAGTCTGGATTCTTTCAGTTAGCATAAGATATTTGAGATTCAACCAATTGTTGCATGTATCAGAAGCTAGTTTCTTTTTATTGCTCAGTGGAGTTCCATTGTTTGGATGGACTACAGGCTGTTTATCCACTCACCAGTTGAAGGACATTGGGGTTTGGGATGTGATATGGTTTGGCTATGTCCCTGCCCATATCTCATCTTGAATTCCCACATGTTGTGGGAGGGACCCAGTGGGAGGTAATTGAATCATGGGGGCAAGTCTTTCCCATGCTTTTCTCCGGATAGTGAATAAGTCTCACAAGATCTGATAGTTTTAAAAAGGTGAGCTTCCCTGCACAAGCTCTATCTCTGTCTGCTGCCATCCATGTGAGATGTGATTTGCCCCTCTTTGCCTTCCGCCATGATTGTGAGGCTTCCCCAGCCATGTGGAACTGTAAGTTGATTAAACCTCTTTCTTCTGTAAATTGCCCAGTCTCAGGTATATCTTTATCAGCAGCGTGAAAACAAACAAATACAGAGTGCTTATGAATAAAGCTTCTATAAATACTTGCACACAGGTTTTTATGTGACTATATATTTGCAATTTGCTTGGATAAACATCTAAAGTTGGTATTAGTGGGTCATAAGGTAATGATATTTTAACTTCATAAGAAACTGCCAAACTTTTTCTAAAGTGGCCATACCATTTTGCATTCCCACCAGTAATATTTAAGAGAGAGTTCCAGTTTGAGTACAGTGGCTCATGCTTATAATCCCAGCACTTTGGGAGGCCAAGGGAGGAGGATCACTTGAGCCCAGGAGTTCAAGACCAGCAGGCTCAATCTCTATTATAGTTAAATTAAAAAGAGAGAGGCTGGGCACAGTGGCTTACACCTGTCATTGCAGCACTTTGGGTGGCCGAGGTGGGCAGATCACTTGAGGTCAGGAGTTCAAGACCAGCCTGGTCAACATAGTGAAGCCCTGTCTCTATGAAAAATGCAAAAATTAGCTGGGTGTGGTGGCACATGCCTGTAATCCCAGCTACTTGGGAAGCTGAGGTGGGAGAATTGCTTGAACCTGGAAGGCAGATGTTGCAGTGAGCCGAAATCAGGCCACTGCACTCCAGCCTGGGCAGTAAGAGTGAGACTCCATCTCGGGAAAAAAGAAAAAAAAAATAAAGAGAGAGTTCCTCTGCATCTTCATGAGCACTTGGATTTTTTATTTTTCTTTTTTTGTTATTATTATTTTTATTTTTTATTTTTTATTTTTTTCTGAGACAGAGTCTCGCTTTGTTGCCCAGGCTGGAGTGCAATGGTGCGATCTCGGTGCACTGCAACCTCTGCCTCCTGGGTTCAAGTGATTCTCTCACCTCAGCCTCCCAAGTAGCTGGGATTACAGGCACCTGCCATCATGCCTGGCTAATTTTTGTATTTTTAGTTGAGACAGGGTTTCACCATGTTGGCCAGGCTGGTCTCAAACTCCTGACCTCATGTGATCTGCTCACCTCAGCCTCCCAAAGTGCTGGGATTACAGGCGTGAGCGACTGTGCCTGGCCAGCACTTGGGTTAAAAAAATTTTTTTTAGCTACTTTATTTTGGGTTTAGTGGTATCTCTTTGTGGTTTTAATTTGCATTTTCCTAATGATGCTGAATATCTTATCAAATGCTTATTGGGCATTTTTATATTTAAGTTTCTTTTTGAGTAGTTCGCCCATTTTTTAATTGGGCTGTGTTTTTCTTATTTTCGAGCTTTAAGAGTCCTTCATCTATTTTGTCCTACAGCACATATTGATTTCCTGCTTCCTTTTTTATCCTCCCAGGGGCCACATCTGACATTTTTGAGATGAGCATACAGATTGTGTTTTGCCCAGAGCCACTAGTCACAAGAGAAGGAGGGGTCCAGATATTTATAAAAGATGGGAAAGGCCTTGATTGTACAGTAATCCAAAGTTTTCCACTCTCTTCATCTAAGTTAGAACAACACAGTGGGTCTATGATAAGAGAAAATAAAGAAACAACATAGCACAAAAGTCTTAAGGAATGGGCCAAGCTAGTGAAAGAATTTAGTTTAGTAGCTACTTCACTCCGAGACAGGACCAGAAGGTACAATTTTCATTCTATCCTTTTCTCAAGATTAAGGACTTATTGTATGCCCCTCATCTTCAGTTTCAACAGGATTGATCTGATTGGCTGAGCACTGGAGCCAAAAGAGAGGAAGAGGTAGCGTCCAAAGACGAGGGGACACTGGAAGGAGAGGAAGAGGAGTGCCCTTGCGCACACCAGACGGATGGCTCAGTATGTACTGAGCGATGATTTTCTTTTCTTTGCTTTTTTTTGGTTGTTGTTGTTATTGTTGATACAGGATCTCACTCTGTCACCCAGGCTAGAGTACGGTGGTGTAATCTCAGCTCACTGCCTCCCTGGTTCAACCTATCCTCCTGCTTCAGCCTCTTGAGTCACTGGGACTACAGGCACATGCCACCACAGACTAATTTTTGTATTTTTTGTAGAAATAGGGTTTCCCTATGTTGCCTAGGCTAGTCTCAAACTCCTGTATTCAAGGAATCCACCCGCTTCAGCCTCCCAAAGTGCTGTGATTACAGGAGTGAGCCACCATGTCCAGTAAGCCACCATGCCCAGCCTGAGTGATGATTTTCTGTGTTGCAACATTATCTGGACTCCTTGTGCACACTTGGCGAATAGAAAGATTTTTAGGTAGGAAAGGCTTAGAAACGGTAATCTGTTTAGGAGTAAAAGAAAGAGCAGGAGGGGCATGCCGCTATGTTTGCAAATCTCTTCCCAAAAGATTACAAATATCAATACTCCATATCAAAGAAGAGAGCAGAGATGAATCTTTATGCTAATGGACTGTAATATCAACCTTCTAGCCATTCAGGACAAAGCGAGGATAAGAATTAGCTCAACTCCCCATCACTGTTTCCACTACATTTTTACTTTCACAAAGGAGAAAAATTTTAAATATTCTATGAATTATAATTATGTACTATAAAATATAATTGTTATGTGATAAATATAATATATAATTATAATATGCATATTTGTATATTTTAATATATGTACTCAATCACTGGCTTTTAACTTTAGTCAAATAATCGAAACAATCTTCAAATTTCTGATTCCATATTACTTACTTGACCTGAGAATGTGTTGTGATTTTGAAGTACTCACAGCACCCAGGAAATGAAAAAAGACAACCTCAAATTGCCCAATCTTTCTATGGGAAACATAAGTAGTATATTTTTATTTCCTTTCTCTATGTCAAAAGACACAATTAAACCTGCAATACAGAAGTGTGAATTCCTTCAAATCGACATCAAATTACTGTGCCCTAGTAAGTCACCAAATGTCTTGACCTCTGCAGATTTTTCGTTGACCCCTATACTTTGGATTATTTCCTTAATTATCAGAATTTTCATAGGGCTGTTCCACATTGTGGCACTCTATGCAAGATGAGTGGTTCAGAAAACACATCATCATGGGTCATCGTTTATAATGAGAAGTAGATTAACCCAGGGGCATGCCATCAGATGATCTGCCAAAGGTACAGTTGACAAAGTCTTCATCAGTCAGTACTGATATAAATACCATCCTCCTCAGCAGATCATTTGCAATGTGTCTCTCAGAGCTAAATCAGTACTCTAATTGCAACATCAGTTAGGGGCCCTGCTTGGTGATGAGAGGGGCAAAGATAAGAGGATGTTCTCGACTGAAGCTATTTATACACACCACGTAGTCCTTAATTATCTGTAGGGAGAGGAGGGAAATAAAGAGAAGGTTGACATGACTGAAATTGAATCCACCCACCGCCCTTTGTGCCACTCCAGCAAGAGAAAATTCTTACTAAGTAAGAAAAGTACTTACTTTCTAAGAGAAAAAGGTAAGAAACCTCCAGTTCTATGAGAGTACAGCCTACTCAGTTGCCAACTGATATTTAAATGCTAATACTCCTTTTTATTGTGTGAGTCTTACAACCATTCAAGACTTCAGGAGACTTAAAAAAAAAGAAAACTTAAGTTTTATATCCCCAAAATTAAACAAGCAGTCTAGGTAGAATCTCCTTTTATCATTATAGAAAAAAGTTGTGGATTAGAAAATTGATTCAGCTATTTCAGAAATTTGGTTAATAAAAAATCCAGACTTAAATACAAGAAAACTTCCTGGAACTCAACATACAATTATTGATAACTGTTGGGGCTCAAAAACCAATACCCCAGAATATGATGTTTTGCCTTCCTGAGCTGTAGAAGCGTCAAGGTCTCTCTGACATTCCCTGCCCCCGTCCAAGCGAAGCTGAAGTTTCTTTAGCTGCCTAAGATCCAGACCCACCAAGAACAATTGTTTTTTCTTACCAAGATATAACCACACCTGAGCAGAGCCCTTTATCATTTAAATTCCAAACAGAACTATTTACAAGTTAATCCTGCATTGCACCTTAATAGAATTCCTCTTCCCCCTCTTCTATAACCTGTTTTACCAGGATCCAAGCCCCCATTCCTTCTGTAACCTCAAGATGGTTTATAAGCTTCTATACCACACTGAGTAGTTGGGCCTTCATTCTGAAGGCTCCCGTGTATACACGGCAAATAGATTTGTATGCTTTTTCTCCTACTAAGCAATCTGCCTCATGTTAGTGATTTTCAGTGAACCTTTAGGGGGTCAAGAGCCTATGGCCCCCACATTACATATTCATAAATTGATATATGCCAGGAGATTCAAAAGATAGTACAGGATCAAACATAAGGTACACTTGGGAAGAAATAACTGTAATAATAACTGCCTTTATTTAGTGCTTCTATGTGTCTGGGACTGTGCTAAAAATTTTGCCTATATTTTCTCAATAAATTCTTTCAGCATCTCAGTAACAGATACAGAATTATCCATGTATTACTGATAAGGAAACTATGGCTCAGAAGATTAATCAATCCAAGCCACATAGCATTAAAGGAGAAGTATTAATATTCAAATACTCATCTGACTCCAAAGCCTATATCCTAAAATACTACTCTTTATGGTATATATTTGTATCAACCTCATGGCTTATCTTACTCATACTTCTTGTGTTCTCATAATGTTGACTGACCTTTTTGTTGATACTGGCCCAATTGTCCCATAGAACTGATGTTTATGGTTTTTTAAATAAACAGAAATCGACTCTCCTTGATCTTAAAACTTGAAACTTACATTGTTTTATCTGAGTTCCTTCCTCAGGAAACTGACTCTCAGGTAAGGAACTGAAACTCATCAGATCACTGCATCCAGCCAGTGAAGATGCCAGACCCCTTGTCCGTCATGATTGCTTCCTTACCCCTCCATGATTTCTGTTTTCCCCTACACAGCTACCTTCATACCCTGCTGTATAACCACTAAATAAACCCCCAATTTTATTTAGTTGGGAGAGATGGACTTGAGGCTGATCTCTCCTCTCTCCAGCTAACAAGATCCAAATAAAAAGTTTTCTTCCCTGGCAATACTGGTTGTCTCAGTGATTGGTTTTCTGTGATGTGAGAAAGGTGACCTAGACTGAACCCCTGGCATTTCAGTGACATTATGACCTTTGAAGGCATCTCTTGCCATTTCCCCATGCATCTTTAAGCTGTGAATCCACTATGAACTGTTTAACTTTCTGGTTATTTCCCAGCTCCAATCTAACAATGAGGTCATTGTAGGTCTAGATCTTTCCAGTCTGCACAGAGACTTTGCACTGGGCACCCTGACAATCCAGTGATTGTGCATGTGTCCTATACCTAGTCTCATTCCAATCAGCCAGTGGCTGGCAGAGAGGGAGCAGGAGAGGAAGGGTGCCCTGCCCTTTTGGCAGGGGTTCTGTGTGGGCCAGCTTTCCTTGGCAAAGCTACAGAAACTGGGATTGACTTGGGTAACACAAATGCAGACTAGTTTGAAACCATCAAAAATGATACTGTAAAATAATATTTAATGACATGAAAAAGTCCACTAAGTTAAAAAATAAATATATGCATTTGTATATATGCACTCAAAGTCTAAAAGAATGTTCATTAAATTATTAACAATTATCTTGAGAACCAGGAACAATTTTAACTTTCTTTTTTATTCCTTTTTGTGTTATTTGAACTTACAATAATAAATGTATATATTTGTAAATGTTAAAAAATATGTAAATGTTTTCTCTTTTGGAAAGAAATAAGAATCTATGCATACCATTTGATGAAGCCATATTATTATTATTATTATTATTATTATTATTATTATAGATGGAGTCTCACTATGTTGCTCGGACTGGTCCAAACTCCTGGCTTCAAGCAGTCGTTTCACCTCAACCTCCCAAAGAGCCATATTATTTTTTAAATTTATCATAAAAAATAAAGATGAACTTAAAAATATAGCCAGGAAAACATTCATTGCCATATTGGCAAGATAAAATTTCAAATAAAAGAATCCAACAACACAACATTGAATAAATATATTATATCCATCAATGGATATTTTGTAATTTTAAATATATTTTATTTTAACAGATATGACATGGAAATATGGGCACAATATATTAATTGAGGGGAAAGTTACAAAACAATAGAGTATGGATCTGTTTTATAGTTAAAATTCACGTTAAATATATTTACACCTAGAAAATAATCTAAATTTAACAAAAAGTAGGTGGGATTATAGATTATTTTAATCATCTTAAATTTATGTATCTATATATTTTTTATTATCCTACAGTGAACCTTCATTACCTATGTAATTGTTAGAAATAAAGGTGGGGGTTTGGGGGCTTTATTTGTTTGGGGTTTTCTTTTCTTTTCTTTTCTTTTCTTTTTTTTTATAGAGATGAGGTCTCACTAAGTTGCCCATGGTGGTCTTGAACTCCTGGCCTCAAGCTGTCCTCCTGCCTCGGCCTTGCAAAACATTGGGATCATAAATGTAAGCTACTGTGCCCAGCCTTGGGTTTCTATTTTATTTAAATATCAATGGCTCTCATTGGGATTTAGGAGTTTTCTTTTTTGTCATCTCACTTGACCTTGCTGAGAGCACATGGGAAAACCATCAGCAGTTAAGGTTGTATAGTCCCAAAACAAAACAGACTAGACTAACGAGTGTACATTTTAATAGAGAAGGCAGAGGCAATTTCTCAATCACCATATTAGGTTTTCTTAATGAGTGTTCATGTATTCATCATTGAGTGGCAGATTGTCCCCAGAGCCTGGTTCTACTCTATAAAGTCCTGTGCGCCTCATATCCATGGTAACAAAATATCTGAGAGTTTTTATTTGCAAACTTGGCAGGCTGCTGGAAAGCAATGGTGAGGAAACATGAATATTCTAAGGTAGTACATTATTTCACAGTAGCTGTAATCTGAAAATTATACCTTTATGAAAAGTATTATCTTCCTCAAAAAAACTGAAAATAGGATTGTTACTGGTAGCTAATCCATATGGGTCTGCAGCAACCTCAATTCTTGCCACCGCAGAAGAAAGAATTTGAGGGGCATAAGGCAGAAGGAGAGACTGAAGCAAGTTTTAGAGCAGGAGTGAAAGTTTATTAAAAAGCTTTAAAGCAGTAAAGAAAGGAAGGAAAATACACTTGGAAGAAGGCCAAGCAGGCAGCGTGACCTCCTGATTTGGGGTTTTATAGGTTGGCGTGCTTCCAGGATCTTGCATTACTTCTTCTCACTCCTGAGATCTTATTGGGAAGCTGCTGATCAGTTTCAAATGTTTTCTATCTGTTAGGAGACTGCCTTTCCCTGGCAGGAGCTGTAACCAATTATTACTTTACAGAAACAGTTAACGATGTTGCCCAACACTCCTGGTGTGTGTGTGTTGCAGGGGCTGGGGCCCTCTCCTGCCCTGCTCATACCTCACTATCTTCCCACTGTAACAGGGTTACCATTGATTTGGCAGTTCCACTTCTAAGTACCTACCCAAAAGAATTGAAGGCAGGGACTTGAATAGATATTTGTACACCCATGTTCATAATAATATTATTTACAGTAGCCAAAATATGGGAGTAACCCAAATGTCCATTAGTGGATGAATGGATAAACAAAATATTATTTAGTCTTAGAAAAGAAGGAAATTCTGCACCTGCTACAACATGGATGAAACTTGAAGACATTATGCTAAGTGAAATAAGCCAGCCACAAAAGGGGAAACTGAGTATGATTCCACTCATCATGGAACTAGCCCCTCACTCAACATTGATGTAAGATTTGTCCATGTTAATACCTGTAAATCCAGTTAATCATTTTAACTAGATTAGTCATATTCATAGCGACAGTAAGTAGAATGGTGGTTGCCAGGGGCTGGAGGGGAGGAATGAAGGGTTAGGGTTTAATGTCTACAGAATTTCAGCTTTGCAAGATGAAAAAGTTCTGAAGATGAATGGTGGTAATGGTTGTACAATAACATGAATGTACTTGCTACTGAACTGTACACTTAAAAATAGCTAAAATAATATATTTTATGCCATGTAAATTTTATAATTTTTAAAGAAAAATCTATATCAACTAAAAAATCATTGTCAGGCATGTAATTTCTCATGTAGCTCATTTAGCTCTAAGATATATTTCAAAATTGTCTTCTTTCCACTTCCATGGTCCCTGGCCCAGTTCAGAACTTCTTCCTCTTATATGACCTGGATTACTGTAATGGCCTCCAGAACTTGGCCATGTCTTTCTCCCCTCCAACTCATTCCTTTACCTATCTCCAACTTTATCTTTCTTTTTCCATTTTATTTATTTATTTCAATAGCTTTTGGGGTACAAGTGGTTTTTGGTTACATGGGTGAAATGTACAGTGGTGAAGTCTGAGATTTTACTACACTTGTCGCCCAAGGAGTGTACTTTGTACTCAATATATAGCTTTTTATCCCTCATCCACCTCCCACCCTTCCCTCTTCTTAGTCTCCAAAGTCCATTATACCACTCTATATGCCTTTGCATACCCACAGCTTTGCTGCCACTTACGAATGAGAACATATAGTATTTGGTTTTCCATTCCTGAGTTACTTCACTTAGAATGATAGCCTTTAGCTCCACACAAATTTCTGCAAAAGACATTATTTCATTCTTTTTTATGACTGAGTGGTATTCCATGGTGTCTATAGATCACATTTTCTTTATCCACTCATTGGTTGGTGGGCACTTAGGTTGTTTCCATATCTTTGCAGTTGCGAATTGTGCCTCAGCATTATCTTTCTATTATCCTTTCATTTACAAATTTTTTTCAGACACACAGAAAATAATATAAGCACCCACTTACCTGCCACTCAGGTTCTTAAAGATTATTATCGGTCATATCTTTTTTTGTATTCTGTGGTGACCCCATTTCTCTCCTTCCCCAGAGTAAAAACTATTCTAAAGCTGGTAAGTATCATTCTGTCCATACTTTTACACTTTTATAACATACATATATATGTGTGTATACATATTTATGTGTTGTCTGTACATGCATATGTATATATGTATATACTCATATAATATGTATATATGTATATGTATATATGTATATACTCATATAATATGTATATATGTATATACTCATATAATACATAATATGTTGTTTCATGTGCTTTAAAAATCTGACACAAATGCTATTATGCACTATACAGCTTTCCTCAACTTGCTCCTTTCCCTGAACATTGATGTGAGATTTGTCTGTGTTGGAACATGTAGACCCAGTTTATTTATTTTAACTGCTCTAGAGTATTCCACTGTAGAAACAGTACCATGATTTATTTATCCCTTCCTCTACTAATGGTCATCTAGGTTAGTTTCCATTTTTTGTTTTACAAACAATGAATAATCCTTCCAAATATGTAAGTTCCTCTAGGGTGTACACCTGGAAAGGCAATTACTAGATCTTAGGATCAATGAGGAGCATTTGGATACAGCAAGGGAAAACCTGGCTCACAAAAGGTCTAGAGAAGAATGTTGCTGGAATTGATTCAATGGCTAAGAGATCAGTGCCTTTATTAATCTTTTGACCTTCCCTTCATTGTCTCAACATGACTATAGCAGTTCTAAACACCACTTCCTCAGACCATACTCAAAATCAGGCAGTGAGGGAGAGTACATAAAACCATCCAGCAGACATCCTATTTCTCATTGGCTAGAAATGAGTCACATAGCAACCGGTAGATGCAAGAGAGAATGGGAAAGTTAGTATTTGGGTTTTCCAGCCTCTACAGTGGGAGGTGAGGAAGGGAGAAGTTATTGGAAATGGCTTTTGGGTACCCAACCAATATAGCTACCACATCAGTAAGTTAACTAGATATTGTGAAATTGCTCATTCAATATAGTTGAACAAATTTACACAGCCTCAAGTAATATATGAGTTCCCATCTCCCAAAATTCTGTCGATATTGTTAGATGTTTTATTTTTTGCCAAAATAATAGATGTGAAATTGTATTATCTCATTGTGGCTTTAATTTGCATTGCTTTAATTATTAGTGAAATACAGCACCTTGTCAAATGTTATTGATTATCTAGGGTTCCTATTCTACAATTTCCTGATTATATGCTTTATCCCTTTTCTCTTGAGTTTTTTTGTCCTTTTTTTATTTTGTTAAGGAAGTTATGTTTTTTAAAATATAGTCTAGATACTGGTATTTGTCAGTTTTATGTGTTGCAAATATCTTCTCCCAATTAGTGAATTTCTTTTAGATTTGTATATAATGTCCTTGTCTTTATGATTTACGTTTATTATGGTCTTGTTTTAAGAAATGTTTCTCTACTGTGAAGTCATAAAGACATTTCCTATATTTTCTTCCTTCATTTTTAAAGTTTCTGTTCTGACAAATAGGTCTTAAATCTCTCTAAATTGATACGTTCATATGAACGGATATTCATTTTTCCATGTGAACTATTTCAGCATTGTCTATTGAATAATTCACAATTCATTGATTTACAATGTCTTTCCATCATATATTATCATATATGCTTGAATCTGAGTTTATATGTCAGCAATAAATTTTTTAAATTGTGTTATTTAAATAGTCTATACCTTTACTAATTTTTGGTCTATTTGATCTACCAGTTTCTGAGAGAGATATGATAAAATCTCTTCCCTTTTTATCATAAATTTGTTGATTTCTACTGGTCAAATTTTTCTGTTACATATTTTGAGGCTAAGTTGTTGAATGTATGTAATTCAAATGTAGTAATATTTTCCTGGAGACTTGTACCTTTTATTAATGTCTTCTTTAATCCCCAAGAATGATTATTGTCTAAAATTTTTTTGACTGATGGTGATATTGTTAATGCAGCTTTTTTTTACTCAGTATTTTTGTATAATTTTTTTCCATTCTTTGATTTTCAAATTTTTGTGTCATGTTCTAGAAGTGTACATTATATTCCTTTTTCCTCTCTATTTGAATGAAAACTTTATGTTCTGTTTTATTATTTTCATAGTTACCCTTTAATTGAGCAATACTGAACTAAAATTCTAAAGTTAATCAATTTCCCTATTGCTCTCTGGAAAAAAAATTAGCTTCTTAAAATACTTTAATTCTAATCCCCCCTTCCATTTTCCATGCTATTATTGTCTAGCATTTTCATTCCCCCTTGCTTTAAAACCCTCTAAACATGTCTACGTTTGAACAGTCAATACCCATGTAGACTTATCAGCATGTTTACCAATTTGCTTGTTTACCATTCTTGCATCCTACTCTTATGAGGTTATTATATCCAAAGTATATCCATTAGCAATTCTTTCAGCAATGGTTTGTGACACTCAATGTTTCATCTTTCTTTGAAAATCTCTTAAGTTTGCCCTCATTTATAAATATTTTAGCTCAGTATACAATTCTAGGTTAACAGTTATTTTCCCTCAATACTTCGATGGTATGAGTCCACTGTTTTTTGACATCTATTATTGCTGAAAAGGTACTGCTGTAAGTCTATTTACAACTATTGTTCACTAGTTGGTAGCATGTCTAACATTTTATAGCTATGAAGTTTTTCATTTTTGCCTTTGGTACTTCACCATGATATGTCTAGGTGTGAATTTGTTCTTCGTTTTTATTAACGCTGCTTTAACCTGAGAAGATATTTTCTTCAAGCTGGAAAATTCGTCATTATCTTTTCACACACTGCCTCTCCTACACTTTTTCTATTCTGTCCTGAAACTCTTATTAGATATCTATTGTACCATCTCATTCTATTCTTCATGTTTTCATCTTAGTTAAGTAAATTAAGATATTTTCATACCTTTATTTTATTTTTTTCTTTCTCTAAACTGTATTCTGGATGATTTCCTTGAATCTGTTTTCCAGTTCATTAATTTTCTCTTCAACTCTATGTAATCAGATATTAAATCAGTCCCAAATGGGTTTACTTTCAATGAACATAATTTTCATTTCTAGAAATTCTATTTGTATCCTTTTCAAATATATGAATTTTCCATTAATGTTGCCCTATTCTTTCCTACACTTTGAATTTCTTATTATTAAATTATATTTATTTAATAATATTAAATTATATTATATTTATTATTATTAAAATATAAATATTTTAAAAATATTTATTATATTCTCACTCAGATTATTCTTTCATCTCAGTTTGTTGGGATGTTATTTTTCCTATTCATTGCATCTGTTAGTTATCTTACAGTGTTTTGTTTTTTATGTAACTTGTAAATATTCTTAGCATTTTGAATTCATTTTCACCTGGAATTGCCTTTTCTAAGGGAATGGTCTATATCCTGAGTTATGGGTGCTTATGTGCAGTACCTAATAAGAGGTGAAAGTTTCCCAGGTCCAGGAACAAAGTACAGTAGTCCCTTGTTATCCATGGGGGATACATTACAAGACCCCCAGTAGATGCCTGAAATTGCAGATAGTACAAAATGTTATATATACTTTGATTTTTTTCTATACATACATACCCATACCTATGATAAAGTTTAATTTATAAATTAAGCACAGTAAGAAATTAACTTTCTTTAGCATATATTTGGCTTTTCTTTGGCATATCAAAATTGCCAGCATCACTACTATTGGCCTTCGGGGCTGTTATCAAGAACAATAAGGTTTACTTCAACACAAGCACTGCAGTAATGTGACAGTCAATCTGATAAGCAAAGGCTACTAAGTGACTAACATGTGAGTAGTATATACAACATGGATATGCTGGAAAAGGGATGATTCATGTCCTGGGTGGGACAGAGTGGGATGGCATGAGATTTCATCATGAAGCTCAGGACAGTACACAATTTAAAACTTATGAATTATTTATTTCTGGAATTTTCCATTTAATATTTTTGAACTACAGTAGACTGTGGGTAACTGAAATTACAGAGAGTGAAACTGTGGATAAATGGGGACTACTGTATTACAGAGGTAGCAGGAGCTGGCCACAGAGTGTTGCAGGGGGCGGGGAGTCATCATATGTGCCTCCAGCCACGAGGTATCCTTTTTGGAATTTGACAGTGTATAAATATCATTACTATTATACCCTAGATTTTCCTAATACAGTCATAATTTCAGACATTGTCAGTCCTCATGTTAAGCCAGCGTTTTTCGCTGCAGGTTGTGAAGTATCAGTGGGTTGTGGAATCAATTTAGTGGGTTGACCTGCAGGGCTTTTGTTTTTAAAATGAAATGCAGATTAAAATAGAATAGGAAATGTCAGAGTTGCATTATGTAAGAGGAAGTGTTGGGTTTTGAAATGTTTTGCAGTTACAAATGTATATGCATGTATGTGATGAAAAATGTATTTCATGCTGTGGGTCGTGGTCAAAATTGTTTGAAAGCCTCTAAGTTAGATAATATGTCCAGATATGAGAATTAGAAAAAATGGAATAAATTATAAATTAGTCGATTTTGTTAAAGTATTTCTATCAGTAATCAGAGAAGCCAGCAAAACATGGTGGAATGCAAGTCCTTAGTGTTCCTAGTTTATCACTGCCCTTTTCAGAAGCATATTTCTTTCTGAATTCACTCCAACGTCTCCACAATCTCGAAAGGATTTTCAGCTCTCTTTTGTGATAATCACGTAGAAGTATGTCTGTATGTGATTATCATAAAAGGAAAGCCTAAGTAGTAAAGAATATCAACAAATAGCAGATTGCTTTAATATTTTAGTCTACTTAAGTAAACAAGGATTTTTCCTACCCCTCTGGCTCTTTAAACTTATAAGCTTACATGTTGATATGCCTCAGAAAATTTTATCTTCTCAACCTCTTGGGTTAAGAGAGGCCTAGTGAGGACAACATGGGCGGTCGACACACTTGCCCAGGATGAAGCAGTCAGCTAGTTGATACCATGTGAAACCATGGGACCCCGTGTTAACAAATCTTCTAATTTTCAAAGAGAAATGAGAAATTTTTATTTTTATGTGAAATATCCTGTTTTTAAATGTTGGGGCCAGATGCGGTGGCTCACGCCTGTAATCCCAGCACTTTGGGAGGCTGAGGTGGGCAGATCACTTGAGGTCAGGGGCTCGAGACCAGCCTGGCCAACATGGTGAAACCCCATCTCTACTAAAAATATAAAAATTAGCGGGATGGCTGGGCACGGTGGCTCATGACTGTAATCCCAGCACTTTGGGAGGCCGAGGCATGTGGATCACCTGAGGTGGGGAGTTCAAGACCAGCCTGATCAATATGGTGAAACCCCGTCTCTACTAAAAATACAAAAATTAGCCGGATGAGGTGGTGTGCGCCTGTAGTCCCAGGCACTCAGGAGGCTGAGACAGGAGAATTGCTTGAACCCGGGAGGCAGAGGTTGCACTGAGCCGAGATCACTCCACTGCACTCCAGCCTGGGTGACAGAGCAAGACTCCATCTCAAAAAAAAAAAAAAATTAGCCAGGCATGGTGGCACACGCCTGTGGTCCCAGCTACTTGGGAAGCTGAGGCAGAAGAACCACTTGAACCCGGGAGGCAGAGGTTGCAGTGAGCCAAGATCATGCCACTGCACTCCAGCCTGGGTGACAGAGCGAGACTCCATCTCTAAATAAATAAATAAATAAGTGTTGGAAATTTATTCAAAATAATTTCAAACACTGTGAAAGACAATGTGTCCGCAGGCAGCCCCATTTGTGATCTCTTCCCTCAGAAGCATACTAGATAAAACTTCACAACGATTACTCCTCAGAGCCTCCCTAACTTTACCCCATTCTCACCTTCCCTCCCTCACCCTCACGTCAACTGCTCTCCACTTTGAGTTACTAACGCAATTGATATGTGCCTCTGTTACACTGCTTATGACATTATATGGTAGTTATGTTGTTGCTGTTTGCTGTTGTTTTCTTTTAACATATCCATCAGCTCTGCTAAAAAATAATTAATAATTCAATGTGGAATCCTGAGGTTGGAGCTGTCATAGTTTGAGGAAATCAGTTTGAATCCCAGCCCTGATGAGACAACTTTGGGTGGGTTTTCACATCTAAAATGTGAGTGAATTATAATAATGGATAACATGGTTGTTGCATTGTCAGCCTTGCAGGAGAAGCCATCACCTCGAATTCACATGTGCAGGGGACACTGCAATAGAACTTTCTTTGCCTTGATGTAAACTGATGTCGATTGGACAGATGTTTCTTGGATACCATCTATTCCCTTTTGCTGCAGCCTCTTAATGGCCCTCTCAAGCTTCTCAAACTAGGCATGTTCCATATGCTGGGAAAAGTCATGCTCTGTTTGACGGTCACCTTCCGAGGGCCTCTGATAGCAGAACTCGGTGAGGATTATGGAGATAGATTGATGGGGAGATCAGCCATCCTGCTGCCACACACACCTTGACAGAGAGATTTACTGCCTCTCCAATATCGCTTCCGAATCAACTTCTTTTTTTTTTTTTAATGGGTTCTCACTCTGTCGCCCAGGCTGGAGTGCAGTGGCACAAACATGGCTTACTGCAGCCTCAACCTCCTGGGCTCAAGGAATCCTCCCACTTCAGCCTCCCAAGTAGCTGGGACTATAGGCATATGCCACCACACCCAGCTAATTTTTGTATTTTTTGTAGAGACAAGGTTTCACCATGTTGCCCAGGGTGGTCTCAAACTCCTGGGCTCAAGTAATCCACCAGCCTCAGCCTCCCAAAGTACTGAGATTACAGGCCTGAGCCACTGCACCCAGCCCAAATCAATTTTTGCTGTTCATTCCCAAGAGGAGAAAACATTAAAAGGTTTTCCTTTTTTCCATTTTTCCTTTCTTTTCCCCTCAACCTCCCTTCTTCACCCTTATACCATCCTCCTTCCTTCTGGCACTGGTTCCCCCTCAAGCAAAAAGATAACGTGTACCTCCAGGATTCTTGATAATCAAACACCACATGATTTCTATCAGCTGAATGCCTGGCGAAGCAATACTTCCCTCATCAAAAATTAAAACTGGAGTGGCATTTACTTTCCTCCAATATCACCTAAGAAGTTATAGTAGGACACGAAGCCAGAAACTTCTCAATCTCAGCTTTTAGTTGAGATTATTTTGCCCATTGGATTATGGAGCTCTTTCAATGGTGAAGTTAGTAAATTTAAATTATCGGGAAATTAACCTTTAACCCCATTGAAATGGTCAGAGTAATTCTCAATCTACAGAAGGAAAAAACAAAACATGGCAACTGAGTGATTTGTTCTATTACAAATCCTGTACAAGGAATAATTTGGAAACTGGGCGGCTTGTTCCAACTGACTATAAAAGTTGAGCAAATAGTCAAAATGCTTATTATGCTAATTTTTCTTTTTTTCTGGATTCTATGCATAAGGCCAGTGTGAACTTAAAGCTCTAGTTCTTTCATGCCTGTAATAAACCAAAAGTTTCTGCTCAGAGCAGAGTACAGAATTAGAATTGCCCATTTGTCCTTTTTTACTATTCTTTTAAGACTTTTGCAGGTTCACAAATGATATAACAGGACACTCATGAACGCGAGCTACAGCAACAGAGACACATGTGTATCTGTAGTCAGACCTTCCCACAAGGCTTCAGGAAGAAACCTTGAGTGCAGACTGATTTTTTTAAATTAAGATTATGGGTAGTAGGCCAGGCGTGGTGGCTCACGCCTGTAATCCCAGCGCTTTGGGAGGCCAAGGTGGGTGGGTCACAAGGTCAGGAGTTTGAGACCAGCCTGACCAATGTGGTGAAACCCCATCTCTACTAAAAATACACACAAAAAAAATTAGTTGGGTGGTGCGCACCTGTAATCCCAGCTACTCAGGAGGCTGAGGCAGGAGAATTGCTTCAACCTGGGAGGCAGAGGGTGCAGTGAGCCAAGATCGCGCCACTGCACTCCAGCCTGAGGCAACAGAGCAAGACTCTGTCTCAAAAAAAAAAAAAAAAAATTATGGGTAGTGGGTGGAATATTGAGAGTTTATATGAGCCAGGCACTTTCTAGATGCTTTATAAGGTCCCATCATCTTCACAACAACTCCAAAAGGTAAATACTAGCATTATTTGCATTTTGCCAGTAAAGAAAATGAGGCATAGGGAGGCTGAAAGGCCCCTCTACTATGTGTCTGAATTGGAACCAGGAAGGCCCATTTCAAAGCCCATAATCTTAAACTCTCCGCAGGCTAAAGCCTCAGAACCATGTCTTTCTCTCAATCTGGTTGGTTAGTGATGCAAGAAAATGGATAGTCACATATACCTTTGTGTCATTTATATCCCTTTTGTGGAGAAATATGCTTGCATTTATTTATGACAAAAATCTGGCTGGGTGCGGTGGCTCACGTCTGTAATCCCAACATTTTGGGAGGCTGAGGTGGGCAGATCACCTGAGGTCAGAAGATCAAGATCAGCCTGGTCAACATGGTGAAACCCCATCTTACTAAAAATACAAAAATTAGCCAGGCATGATGGAACATGCCTGTAATCCCAGCTACTCAGGAGGCTGATACAGGAGAATTGCTTAAACCAGGGAGGCAGAGGTTGCAGTGAGCCAAGATTGCACCACTGGCTCTCCAGCCTGGGCAATGGAGTGAGACTCTGTCTCAAAAAAATAAATAAATAAACATAAAATAAAGTAAAATAAATAAATAAATAAAAATTTAAAAATCTAGAGTGGCTAACCTAGATGGAAGTTTGCCTGTGGACACACGAAAGGGGGCTGGCCACTCCATGGTTTTAGGCAGGTTTCTCTAAGGGGACAAGGTTTGAGAAAAGCTCTCAACAAAGAGAAGGATGGGGGTTGGCAGATGTGGAAAAAGAGCTTCCTCTTGCCTGCTCCTGGCACCTCGGCCCCAACCCAGATGTAGAGAGCTTGACTTCAGAGACTGCTGCCAACCAGGCAGGAATGGGGCCAGGGGTGACAGCTGGCTTGGGAAAGGTGGAGGCTGCCCAAACTTTAGGAAAACTCTTTATCTTGGCAATGGCAGGTCTTCCCATTCATCATGGAAAGGTAAATATAGGAAGCCATGAGATAACCATCTGCTAATGAGGGTTTACTTTACTAAGGCAGTTCTTACTTACAGATCAATCCCTGGCAAGTAGTTGGTATTTCCCATTGTTAGGGAAAATAGATTTGTCCTCCAAGATACTCTCAATACTTCAAATCTGACACTAAATAAAAGAACAAACAGTGTTTTCTATGCTCACACTCAGCACAGAACACTTCTGTGACCAGATGTGTGGCCTGTTCCCACGCCAGACAATTCTCCAATTCCCACGCCAGACAATTGTAGGACAACTGGGTGTCCTACAGTTTAATTCAATTCAGACACTATGTACCTGGAAGTAGCGTCAGATCCCACAGGTTCAGGGCTTAGTACCACAAGACTTCTCCCCACCTCTCCCCCACACTTCAGACACCAATCATGAGCCCAAGTTGTCACTGGTGCCTCTGACTGATTGGCTATAAATCAGAGCTTCCCAGAACCCATCTCAGGTTCCATCATTTCCTAGAATGGCTCACAGAACTCAGAAAAACATTTTGCTTACTAGATTACCAAAGGGTACTGATAGGGACAGGAGGCAGAGAAATTCTAGGCAGAAAAGGGCAGGGTCCCTGGCGAAGCCCCACCTTCAAGCATGGAACCATAACCTAAAGTGAAAACATGCATTCCTGCTTTCCCGCTCAAATGTTGCCTTTTCCAAAACCACACACGGCCCTCTCCACCCCCCATCTTGTACCCATAAAAACCCCTAACCCAACTGGTGGAGGGCAGAGAAGGGGAGAAGAGAAGAAGCAGATGGACGTCAGAGACTGCAGTTGCACATCGGAGAGAAGCAGCTTGACTTTAGAGGGACAGCTTGACGGTGTTGCTTCAGAGAGGAGTCCAGCTGAGTATGGCTGTACTCCAGGGGAAGATCACCTTCCTGCTCTATCCCCCTTCCAGCTTCCCTTCCCACTGAGAACCACTTTTATCGGCAATAAAATCCTCCACATTCACCACCCTTCAATTCGTTCATGCAACCTGAGTTTTCCCGGACACCAAACAAGAGCTTGGGTGCCACAAGTGCAGACACTAAAGGCTGTTATGCTGATCCTCTGCCCTCATGAATAGGTAGAGGGCCCACTGAACTGTTTAACGCTTAAGGCATCTGTGGACAGCAATGCTAAAAGACCACTGTAACACACGCCCTCTGGGGCTTCATGGGTCACAGGGACCACACCCCCTCTCCGCCCAGATGCTGTCACAGGGCCTCACAGAGTTTTGCTCCTGCTGGCGCCCAAAAACGCTTACTCCAGCTCCTGCACCCGCTCACCTGCATGCTCCCCCTCCCTCAAGGGGTTGAGAGCTGCAGGCTGAGTAAGGGAAGCACCCCATCACAAGGGTCAAGGGAAATTTCTTGTCTCAGTACAACTCAGAAACAGCCAGATGGAACAGATATGTTGCCCTTGCATATGGGAAGATACTGGAGACAGGGTGCAGAGCTTCCTTGCCCTCTCCAGGTATGCCACCCACCAGGCACCTCCGCAAGTTCAGCAACCCAGAAACTCTCTGAGCCCATCCTTCTGAGTTTTTAAGGAAGCTTCATTACTGCATAGGCATGATCAATTACATCACTTGCCATCAGTGATCAACCCCCTCAGCCTCCAGCCCCTCTCCCCTTTCCTGGAGGTAAGAGTTGAGTGGTGGGGCTGAAAGTCCCAACCCTCTAATCAC
The DNA here is from genome assembly GCF_028858775.2 of Pan troglodytes. Lineage (NCBI taxonomy): Eukaryota > Metazoa > Chordata > Mammalia > Primates > Hominidae > Pan > Pan troglodytes. Next base: position 100,067,639 of record NC_072408.2, read on the forward strand.
ATGATTGTTTCCCCTGGCAACCAGCCACCCTACCTCCACCCCACCCTGCTTGTCCAGAGGCCATCCAGAAGCCCCCAGCCTTCAGTCATCTCATTAACATACAAAAAGACACTTATCACTAAGGAAATTCCAGGATATTTAGTTAGTTAGTTAGTTTTTGAGACAGAGTCTCACTATGTTGCCCAGGCTGGAGTGCAGTGGCATAATCTCGGCTCACTGCAACCTCCATCTCCTGGGTTCAATCGATTCTCCTGCCTCAGCCTCCCAAGTAGCTGGGATTACAGGTGTGCACCACCATGCCCAACTAATTTTTGTATTTTTAGTAGAGACAGGGTTTCACCATGTTGGCCAGGCTGGTCTCAAACTCCTCAAGTGATCTGCCCACCTCGGTCTCCCAAAGTGCTGGGATTACAGGCATGAGCCACCACACCCGGCCAATTCCAGGGGTTTTAAGAGCTGTCTGCCAGGAAATGGAGGCAGTGACCAAATATATTTTTGTTACTATATCACACCATGTACATTTTTAAAGGCCTGAGTGTCATTTCTAAAGAAAGGAGGGGGTAGTAGGGGCTGTCAGAAGTGGGTGCAACATTCTAAACACAGTTGCCCTCACTGGCATTATAAATCATTGCTGTTCATTTTTAAATAACTGTGCACAAGAAAAAAAAAACAGCTTTAGAAACCTTTACAAATTTAGGTAAACTTGTCTGGAGTTTTTGGTTGTTTCGTTTGTGAAAAGCTGTTTTCACAATCCCAAGCATTGATAAATGAAAGCTACAGCATGCCTGCATAACCCAGGAAGGCTCTGGACAGATGACCTAGCTGAGAATGAGCCAGCACTTGTATCCACAGTTTCTACCTTCTAAAGATAGAAATAACTGGGCACGGGGCAGGGAAGGGTGTCCCACAGGGACATTTTGACCAATGCTAAAGAAATAAAGAGGACAGGAGCCCCCACCACAAGTTCAGCCAGATTAAGCCAGATGAGAATGGTAAGTGGGACTTCAGGGGAGCCAGAGCCAACAAGAGAGAAGTCCTCGGTCATGAGGGCATGAAGTCAGAGGGACACCCTAGGGTGGCCTATTGGCCAGCTTTCAGTGTCCCATGGAAAAAGCATGGGTTGTTCCAAGCCACTGAGCAGCTGCCCTAGGGAGCATTCAGATACTTGCCCAATAGTCCATAGGGTGACCCACATTTTTGTTGCTGTTGTTGTTCTTTCAAGAGGATTGAGCAAGGCAGTGGACTGACAACTTGAAACCCAGCCCAGCTCACTGGCCTCATGGGGGTATACCAGCCTGCTTTGTGTAGTACATCCAACTCTAAACTAGATTTCCTTGCTTCCTACTGGGCCAGTCCAATGTGATGCCCATGTCTTACAGTCTTCCAATAGTTTAAAAAAAAAGAAAAAGGAAACAAAGGAAGGAAGGAAGGAAGGAAAGAAAGAAAGAAAGGATGGACAGACAAGCTGGATTTCTGAACCTAAGTATTCCAGTTAGGAGACAGGCCAAAGGCTGGGCTTACTTTACCCTCAAGACAATCTGTAATTGCCCAAGGGGTTCACCTTACCCACTGCCTGGACAGAGCCAATTTCTCAAGACAGGAGGATTGCAATAGAGAAAGAGTAATCCATGTAGAGCCAGCTGTGTAGACTGGAGTTTTATTATTACCCAAATCAGTCTCCCTGAGCATTCAGGGAGCAGAGTTTTTAAGGGCAACTTGGTGGGTGGCGGGTAAGGCAGTGAGCCAGGAGTGCTGATTGGTCAGGGATGAAATCATAGAGAGCAGAAACTGGCTTCTTGGCTGGGCACAGTGACTCACGCCTATAATCCTAGCACTTTGGGAGGCTGAGACAGGTGGATCATTTGAGGTTAGGAGTTCGAGACCAGCCTGGCCAACATGGCAAAACCCCATCTCTACTAAAAATATAAAAATTAGCCAGACATGGTGGTGCGCACCTGTAATCCCAGCTACTGGGGAGGCTGAGACAGGAGAATCACTTGAACCCAGGAGGCAGAGATTGCAGTGAGTTGAGATTGCACCACTGTACTCCAGCCTAGGTGACAGGGCGAGATTCTGTGTCAAAAAAAAAAAGAAGAACCCGGCTTCTTGCACTGAGTCAGTTCCTGGGTGGGGGCCACAAGATCAGATGAGCCAGTTTATCAATCTGGCTGGTGACAGCTGATCCATCAAGTGCAGGGCCTACAAAATATCTCAAGCACTGATCTTAAGAGCAGTTTAGGAAGAATCAGAATATTGTATCCTCCAGCTGCATAACTCCTAAACCATAATTTCTAATCTTGTCGCTAATGTTAGTCCTGCAGAGACAACCTAGTCTCCAGGCAAGAAGGAGGTATGCTTTGGGGAAGGGCTGTTGTCATCTTTGTTTTAAACTATAAATTATAAACTAAGTTTCCCCCAAAGTTAGTTCAGCCTACGCCCAGGAATGAACAAGGACAGTTTGGAGGTTAGAAGCAAGATGGAGTCAGTTAAGTTAGATCTCTTTCACTATCTCAGTCAAAATTTTGTAAAGGCGGTTTCAAATCCTATGAAGGAAATACTATTCCTTTTGTCTACAGATAAGAACATCAAGGCACAGAGTGCTTAAGTAATCTGCCTCAACCTGTCAATATTTTTTTAAAAGTCTATGTGGCTCTAGAATCCAGATGTTTAAACACTATCCTGTCCTCCCTCTCAATTAGATGATTAAAGTGGTTTGACAGTACCTGCTTTATAGAAAGAGTTCAATAAATATTGGCTACAATTATTATTCTCCTTTTATACATGGACCTTCATATTTTAGTTAAAATTATCAGCTAAGATTATCAGTTAATTAAAACATTTAAAATAATAATATAATAATTTGTCAAATCATATTTCCTAGGAATTTCTACTAGGTTTAGGAAGTATCTCTGGTAGCCAGCCTCCAAGATGGCCACCAACAATCCCTGCCTCCTGGTATTCACACCTTTGTATGGTCCTCTCCCATATGGTATCAGGGTTGATCTGTACAATCAATGGAATGCCACTTCTGAGACTAGGTTATAAGAAATTGTGACTTTTGCCTTTCTCACTTTCACAATAAGATCCCTAATTCAGGTGGGATAAGTTAGCTGCCATGTTGTGAGTAGCTCTATGGAAAGGCCCCTATAGTGAAGAACTGAGGCCACCTACCAACAGCCATGTGAACGGGCCATCTTGAAAGTGGATCCTTCCCCAGTCAAGCCTTCAGATGGGCACAACCCAGGAGAGACCCTGAGCTAGAACTACTCATGTATTAGTCCATTTTCATACTGCTATGAAGAAATACCTGAGACTGGGTAATTTATAAGGCAAAAAAAGTTTAACGAACTCACAGTTCCACATGGCTGGGAAGGCCTCACAATCATGGTGGAAGGCAAAGGAGGAGCAAAGGCACATCTTACATGGTGCCAGGCAAGAGAGCGTGTGTAGGGGAATTGCCGTTTATAAAACCATCAGATCTAGTGAGACTTATTCTCTATCATAAGAACAGCATGGGAAAACCTGCCTCCATGATTTAATTACCTCCCACCAGGTCCTTCCTACAACATGTGGGGATTATGGGAGCTACAGTTCAAGATGAGATTTGGGTGGGGACACAGACAAATCATATCAACCTAGCTAAGCCACCTCCAGACTTTCGAGCCCTTAAAAACAATATGAGATAACAAATGTGTATTGTTCAAATCCACTAAGTTTGGGGTCACTGTTATGCAGTGATACATAACTAATACATCATCTCTTCTAGAAGCCTTCAACTGACCCCCAGCATTCTGTGCCATATCATAGCACCTACTATATTCTGACTTACATCTTTTCCCTTCATTCTCCCATTCTAGATAATGAGATCAAGGACAGGGACTAGCTCATACTGATTTTTGAATTCCCAGGATCTAGCATAATGCTGCAATTGGTGTGGACTTCAATAAATGTATATTATTGAGCTGAACTATCTTCACTTACTGTACATCCTTTGTCCTTAAAATATAGTTTGCATTTCAGATTTCTCATGAATTCAGGTAGTTCCTGCCATCTAAACAATTAGGCCTGGTTTCACTCAACTAGTATTTGATTATTAAAGTCAATATTAAAATTGTACTACCCAAGATCTTAGACACATCTTTTTTATTTTTGCAATAGAATCATATCAACTTGTAACAGAAGAGGTTTGATAGTATGTAAGGTAGCAACATTCCTCTGTTTTCAAAGTAATTGTGCCATTAGCCTAGAATTTTTCTTTTTTCCAAATAGGATTAAATAACCTGGAGATAAAAGTAGTTCTCCAAAGGAAAAGGTAAAATAATTTCACAGAAAATATTTCCTGAGTTGGTCATACGACATCAGAGATTGGGATTAAAGATTTTATTTTTTTAACTCATTTAATTCATGGAATATAAATTTATTGTTATCAAAGATATCAGTTCAATTTTATTATTGAACCTGTAATTCATTCTATACTTTGATCCTGTGAAGATCAAATTCATCATTTTCTTCAAAAATGTCATATAAAACTTGAGTGATCAGTGACATTTTTTATTTTGTTTTTGTAAAATAAGGAAGACATTAAAGCCATATGAACTTCCTCAGTAAATGGAAAGCAGTCCACATCAATGCATTCCTCATCATGGTCATTACCAAGGGATTCACTACTTCTAGGAGGCTCTATCCTCAGCAAACAAACAATGGCCCACTTCATCATTTCCAAGTTGAAGTTCCTTGACCCAAAATATACTACAATCCAACAAAGGAATGGACATCATTCTTGCTGATATGTCCCCAGATGACAGCATTCTTAAGAGAAGTTTCACAGCTCTGGATAATGTGAGTTTATCTGCAAGCATTGACACAATACACATTCAAGGGAAGTGGTGGTGGTCTTGGCATTGACACACAGTGGAAACTCAACAGTGACGTAGACTACAGTCAACACACATGTAACATCCTCAGGTTATATCCCACTTCAGTCTAGCCTGGCAGAAACAACTAAAATAAAATACATAAGCATTCAACATCCATATAATAAGTTCAGGAATTAAGGATGAGAATGAAAACCATCTATCCCATATACACAGCTTGGGAACTAAGGACTTGACCTATCTCTCTAACTCTCTCCCTCTCAACACACACACACACTCACACACTCACTCACACACATACATACACTTTCTTTACTACATTAACGTAAGTTTACTACTCCATTGTCTTCATTAGCATAACTTTACTATTCCAGGAGATTCTAGCCTAAGCAAATAATTTGATTATTCATTACAGAAACTTCCCAAAAAGATCCTTCACTCTTCAACAGGAAGTACCAGCAGACGGTTAACACCCTAAGGATCTTCAAATCCCTCAACTCAAAATCCTTTCCTTGCTGTTTCCAATTCTACACTGTTGTGTTATTATCCTTATTCAATCTTCATCAAGCTCCCTTACCGAAAGATCACCTTAAACCAAACTCCCAATAAAACATATTTTTTAATTCACCACTGATCGGAAGGCATAAAATAATTTTTTAAATAATAAAATACAACCTTGCTTTTTTCCCCTCAGAGATATTACCAAAGCTCTGCCTAGGAGGTGATCTCCCCTACCACAGTAAACAATACAGATAGCTTTGACTTATCAGCAGGTTGTGTTGGTGATATTTGGAGAGCCCGCATTTGACAAGTACTTAGTATGGATCGAGCAATAAGCTAAAACATTTGGAAACTGATATATGGCTTAATCTAAACTAAAACTAAAGCATCTGGAAACTTAATCTATTTCCCCCTAGAGGTCAGAGGCCCTCACTGTTTAAACAATTCCACATCTGGACATTTAAATTTCTGCCTGGTCCAGCATTTGCTACCGTATGTTAAGAGGAATTATTTGTCTAAATGAAAAAACGTTTCCATGGTCAAACAATTTGAAGACTGATGAGTTAAGAATAAAAAGCATCATTTCTTCACTGTGGGACTTCTCAGGGCCTTTAGGGTATACTACTGGGTATCAAAAATATCCAACAGGGAGTTATTAATATATAGCCTATGCAAAATGTATATAGATGCTTTGTCCTCCAGTAACTCCCTAGATTCTCACTGGATACAACAAGGATGATAGACAGTTTTATCTAACCTTCCATCCTGCCGTTTATTCACAGGCCATTTCCAGAGAACGTGGCCAGAAAGGAAGATAAATGACTACAGCTGTCTTAGCCCTCAGCAATCAGCTCTGTGGTAATTTTAGGGCTGCCTTGATCTGTGGGCAGGGGAAAATGAAGGAAATGAATTAGCCTGAGTCCTGCCAGCCTTTAAATGAGGAGGCCTGTGTGCCCTGAGCTATGCTTAGCTAATTCCAGCCCTTCTCCCCAAAGGGAATGCTGGTCTTTCAATATACTGCCAGGAGTTCCTTAAACCTTTCCCACATCTGTTAGCACCAGGCAGAAGTTGTCTAAATGGTCCAAGTTGCTGATCTTTGCTCAAAGGAAGGCCCTGCTGGCATGGACCCCTCAGGTTACAAAGAGGTGGCATCTGACATACTCTGCCCCACTAACAGCTAAAATCCTCATGCTGTTATCTTTCTTGACCATACCCTTCTGCTAAGATCTCCACTTAAAGGACATTGTTTTGGTCAGCACTCTGACTTGCTTGTTTTGGGTTAAGGAGAGGAAATTGACATTTACTAGGCACTTTCTATGCGTCTGATGTCACATAAGACACTTCACATGCTTTATTCCATGTAATTCTAACAAGTGCAAAAAAATCAAATAGCAAATGTTTATCTAGTGTTTCCCATGTACCATGCACTGTTGTAAATGCTTTACATAGTCTCACTCTCTCAAGGCTCAAGGCAACTCTACGTGGTAGATGCTGCTATTACCCCCACTCTATAAATGAGCAAATAGAAGGATAAAGAGGTGAAAATAATTTGTGTAAGGTCACATAGACAGTAGCAGAGCCAGATCGGAACACAGTCACAGTCCATGCATCTAACCACACTACCATTGTCTGCCATTATCTGTCCTGTCAGATGAGGAAACCAAAGCTCAAAGAAGCAGCTCTCTCAAAGGCACACCGGAAGTGGAAGAACTGGTACCAGAACCCATGTCTGTCTACTCCCAAGTCCGTGTTTCTCCTCTAGACCACAGGCTCTCAGAGCATAGTTCCCAGACCAGCAACATCTGTAACAACTGGGAAACTTGTTAGAAATGCAAATTCTTGGCCCCACTCCAGATCTACTAAATCTGAAAGTCTGGCATGGGGCCCAGTCATCTCTATTTTAACAGGACTCCAGGTGATTCCCATGCAGACTAAACTTTGGGAGGCACTCCTCTACACCATGCTGCCTTCTGTAGAGCACTGAATTTTGATTTTACCGGCAAGGACTAGAGATAGTGCTGTCTAGTGGTTAGAAGCTCTGGGAAGCTAAGAAACAACTTGGTCATGACCCAGCATATTTCACTGTCCTTGACAGTAGACAGGCCAGGGGTTGCTTTTTTCCCCCCTTAGCAAATTCATGGAGCAGAAAAAGAACAGCTGCACTGTGGTCAAGAGGAAGACTGGATTCTGTCCTTGGCCATCCTTTACCCTGCTGATCGCTTTTCAGATCCAGAGATTCTCAGTGCCTTTCTGTTCAATGTTCTGCTGCTTTTGCCTGCCAGGTTTGTCAGCTCCTACCTGTGACCCTTCTTGTCTTTCAACCCCTCCCAATTCAGGAGGAAGCACTTCTGTGGCAATATGGTCAGCTGATGAGCTGCCCTCCTGGTTCAGATATTGTGCAATGAAAAACATTTCTTAACAATTCTGGAAGCAAACTTTTTTTTTCTCCTTTTTTGCTGTCAGGATCAGTTCAGTAGCTACACTAAAGCTTTCACCACTCACTGCTTCACTGAAAAGTTTAAGACCGGAGCGTTCTGCTGAATCAAGCTGTTGTTGAGAGGTTCAGTGTACGTATATAAAACAGAACAATAATTGATTTTTATAGAGGCTGAAAGAAAGTTAAGGAATCTTGGATGGCTCACGGTGGGAGCTTGAAAGGCTTTTGAAACTCAGGATGAAGGATCACATGGTCCTCAATTTGTGCTTAATAGCTACAACATGGGGAAAGAGAGAGAGACATGGTATATAGGGGAAGAAGCTAAGTTAGCGCCAAGCTGAGTATTTTGCAGTCAGGGATCAAAAGGATACTACTTTTAAAAACCATATTTCTTTTTTAACAAACATTAATTCAAGCTCATTGAGTTTCTGTAGGTCATACGTTTCAATCCAGGATCAGCAACACGGAGTGTGTTATTTCACTTTCAATGCTGAGGGTGGGGACCTCCCCCTGCGAGAACATGCTGTATGTTGATTAAAGTTGCAAGGAGAGCTATGAAGGATCTGCCCAAATCTCCTTAATCTCTTTTTCTTCCTTCTTGATAGGTTTCTAGGGATCTGTTGGTTGAATTGTTCTGTGCTTGATATGGAATCTTGGTTTTTATTGGCCCAGAGTAAAACTAATTACCACTGGAAAGGGCACCAAATTAAGATTAGCAAGCCTGACTTGATTTATCAAAAAGGAATGTATGTATGTAATGGGTGAGTGTGTAGATGTTAGAATCAGGCAGAACACTCCTCAGTTTATGACCTCTCCAAAACCTGGTAGCGGCCGGGCGTGGTGCTCATGCGTGTAATCCCAGCACTTTGGGAGGCTAAGGTGGGCAGGTCATTTGAGGTCAGGAGTTCAAGGCCAGCCTGGCCAACATGGCGAAAACCCATCTCTACTAAAAATACAAAAATTAGCTGGGTGTGGTGGCACATGCCTGCAGTTCCATCTACTCAGGAGGCTGAGGCAGGAGAATCACTTGAACCCGGGAGGCAGAGGTTGCAGTGAGCCGAGATCGTGCCACTGCACTCCTGCCTGGGCAACAGAGCAAGACTCTGTCTCAAAAACAAAACAAACAAACGAAAAAAACCTGGTGGATTATCTTAAGGATTAAGTGGGAAAATACAGGTAATTCCCAACCTGCACAGCTGGGGCATTCAATACTGTTAACTGTTATCAGTGAATTCGCACTCATCGGAGTCTAGTTGGTGCCTGCCCCTGTGCTGGCGAGGCCCTGCAGGATCACAGAGGGACTCTCTGTTGGGGGCAGGCCTAGTTGCAGCTGCACTATTGTCAGCACACCTGCCCCCAACCTAGCCCTGTGACTTTCGAGAAGCTCTGTAAACCCCTAATCCTCCATACCTTCTCATCTGAAAAAACCCACATCCTCCTGGGGCTTACGGAGAGCAAGTGAATGAAATTGTCTGAAAATTTCAAATTGCTCTTCCAGGCTAATAAGAGAGTATCATAATTTGTTATATAAATAGAATATACCCTTTTAAATTTCTCAATCTGATTTTAGTTGAACTTTTAGTGCTGTGGCATAATAGAAAGAATTCCTTAAATTAGGATTAGAAAACCTGAATGTAGGTCCTGGTTCTGAGATACTGCCATTTATTAGCTGTGCAACTCTGGGCTAGTCACCTAACCACCCCGGACCTCAGTTTTCTTATCTAAAAACCTGGCTAAGATTATCTACCCCTTAGGTGGATTTTTTTCTTTTCTCTCCACACCCTGCCTACCCCATAGGTTTTTGTTTGTTTGTTTTTTGAGACAGAGTCTTACTCTCACTCATGCTGGAGTCCAATCTCACAGTTTCAGTTCACTGCAACTTCTGCCTTCCAGATTCAAGCGATTCTCATGCCTCAGCCTCCTGAGTAACTGGGATTATAGGCACGCACCACCATGCCCAGCTAATTTTTGTATTTTTAGTAGAGATGAGGTTTCACCATGTTGGCCAGGCTGGTCTCGAACTCCTGGCCTCAAGTGATCCACCCACCTCGGCCTTCCAAAGTGCTGGGATTACAGGCGTGGGCCACCGTGCCCAGCCCCCTATAGGTTTTTATATCAAAAACATCACTCCAGCCTGGTCGAGAGAGTGAGATCCTGTAAAAAATAAACAAACAAACAACAACAACAACAAAAAACACCTCACAACTCTACAGGCAGGAATTACTCTTCCTGGCTTGCAACTGGGCTCAGGGACTTAATTATCCAGAAGTCACACAGTGAATAACCTGAGGTTTCAAACCAATACCTGAGCCCACACATGTAATCACTATTATTATCACTGTTCTTTTATTGTGTGTGCCATTTTTGGAAGAACAATGAAGTCTATTTGGGTTGATGATCCCAAATCCTCCATCTTAAATCTTCTTATTAAACTGTGTGAAAAATGTTACCATGTAATCTAAATTATGATCTGTTTTCCTACCTTCACTCCTCCAAAATAATTGCAATTATAAAACACTTGATGTAAATTAATCTCTGTTCCTCAAACTTGAGAGTTACATTAAAAAGTCTCAATTATAAATGACAGATAGATGCTGTTCCTAGAGCGAAATCTATCTTGGTTTGTTCTAGGATTTTAAAAAATATTTGATGTAGGCCAGGCACAGTGGCTCACACCTGTAATCCCAACACTTTGGGATGCCAAGGTGGGTGGATCACCTCAGGTCAGGAGTTCAAGACCAGCCTGACCAACATGAGAAACCCTGTCTCTACTGAAAATACAAAAATTAGCCGGGCATGGTGGTGCATGCCTGTAATCCCAGAAACTCGGGAGGCTGAGGCAGGAGAATCACTTGGACCCGAGAGGCAGAGGTTGCGGTGAGCCAACATCGCGCCATTGCACTCCAGCCTGGCCAACAAGAGCGAAACTACGTCTCAAAAAAAGAAAGAAAAAGATGTAAAATATGCCACAGAGAGAGAGAGAGGGAGAGACAGAGAGAGAGAGTCTTTAAAGCTTCCCTCACCCCATCCCTGACAAAAGCAACAGAAAAAAATTTTCCCAGGACCCAAGCTCGAGATATTCCTGATACCAGCCGCCTCCACAAGCAAGGCTGCTGTCAGTGGAACTGAGAAGCTGCCAAGAAGCCAGGCCATTTCTACTCCACATTTGGTCTGAGGCCAGAGTGTTGTCTTTCAGTTTTTAGACAAATCTCCCAGGGTGATGTAGACCCAGCAATAACCATATGTGACCATCACAGCCTGCAGGAAAGAGAAGAAAGGTAAAGACGGCTTTCATAAATGGCCCTGATCTTATCTGCAAAAGCTGGACAGCTCTTCTTCCAATACAGAAGCAGAAACAGTTGAGATTAAGCTTTGCTTAGGGAGGTAGGGAGTTCTAGTTCAATGGTCCAAATCATGCTAATCAACTTCTGCAAAGGACGGTGTCCTGGGGCTGTGGGCCTTGAACAGCAAGCTCGAGTCCACAGGTTTGGCCACAGTGTGACTATGCCTGTGTTATTTAAAGTTTGTCCCAAGGAGTGTTATGATGTGCTTGGTATGGGCTTCACCCCCTGGGAGGCATAAGCATGTGCATGCCTCATTGGCACTGTGTCCTTATGGAGCATTGTGAAGGGACTATGTGGAAGGAACAGGAAAAGAGAGACTACTTAACATCCTTTGCTTTGCTCTGCCAGGTTTTATATTTACAAGCTTCTGTGTAGAAGGATACTGATGTATGTTCTTGGCCTCCATAAGACAGTGGGGGTGACAGGAGTAAAAAGGAAGATGCCTAAAGACACTGAAGTTTCCTGGTCTATTTGGTCAACAACTATTTAATAGGGGCCCACCATGAATCAGATAAGGTACACATGCTGCAGATACAAATGACCAAGAGCAAGCCTGACCGCTGCCCTTATGGAACTTGGTATCTAGTAGGGGAGTCAGCCAACAATCGAATAGTCACATAAATGTATGGAAAATGGAAGCTGTGGCAAGTGCTAAGAAGGCATGGTCATGGTGCCGCGAGCACCATTAATGGAATCTGACCCAGTCCAAGAGGTCAGCAAGGGCTTCCCTGAGAAAGTGATGCTTCAACTGAGACCTTCAAGATGAGTAGGTGCTAAATAGTGAAAGGAATGGGGATGGGAGGCAAAATCCTGGCCAAGTGAATAGCACACGCAAAGGCCCTGTTTTGGGAGAGAAACAGCTTGGTGGAAGGTAGGAGATCTGACGTAAGTGTTACCAGGAAGGCCCCCCAACCCCTAAACACCTCTGCCTCCTAAAATTCCACCATTATTAAGGAATGCTTTGGGTTAAGATTGTTTTTCTCTTGAAATATTCCTTTTTTTTTTTTTTTTTTTTTTTGGGCAGGAGACCAGAGCTTATTATTACTCAAATCAGTCTTGCTGAACATTTGTGGATCAGAGTTTTTAAGGATAATTTGGTGGGTGGGGGAAGGCCAGTGAGTTGAGAGTGCTGACTGGTTGGGTCAGACATGAAATCGTAGGGAATTGAAGCTGTCTTCTTGGGCTGAGTCAGTCCCTGGGTAGGGGGTCACAAGATCAGGGGGCCACAAGATCAGATGAGCCAGTTTATTGATCTGGGTGGTGCCAGCTGATCCATCAAGTTCAGGGTCTGCAAAATATCTCAAGCACTGATCTTAGGAACAGTTTAGGGAGGGTCAGAATCTTGTAGCCTCCAACTGCATAACTCCTAAACCATAATGTCTAATCTTGTGGCTAATTTGTTAGTCCTACAAAGGCAGTCCAGTCCCCAGGCAATAAGGTTTGTTTTGGGAAAGGATTGTTACTGTCTTTGTTTTAAACCATAAACTATAAAATAATTTCCTCCCAAAGTCAGTTCAGCCTACACCCAGGAATGAACAAGAACAGCCTGAAGGTTAGAAGCGAGATGTAGTCAGTTAGGTCAGATCTCTTCCACTGTCTCAGTTACAATTTTGCAATGGCAGTTTCAATCCCTCCCTTTGGGTTTTATAACACCTTAACCTCAAGATGTTGGCAATTGAAGATGGAAAAAGAGCAAAGACTGCTCTAACTTCTTCCCGCTGATCAAGGGCATAGTGAGGGTAGGTGTTGACCCCAAGGTAAGAGGAGTAGAACTGCTTTGCAACTGTCTGAGAGTACTCATGCAGGCCTGGCTGGGGTTCCAAGGCTTGCATGGCAAAGGCGTTAGTAGTATTATTTGCAGTTTTAGTACCACGTTTGAGGGAATAGTATGCTATAAGGTAAATAATGAGTACTAGTGTAAGGAATGCAATTCCCAGTTTTAAAAGCAAAAATTTTAAAGCATTACTTTGGGAACTTGTAGCCCACAAAGAATTTAGGATTTAGCCAAACTGAAGAAAAAACTCAAGAACAGCTAATAGCAGATGTACTATAGACTTTTGTTTTGTTTTGGTTTTGGTTTTGGTTTTGGTTTGTTTTGAGACAGAGTTTCACTCTTGTTGCCTAGGCTACAGTGCAACGACATGATCTCAGCTCACCACAACCTCTGCCTTCTGGGTTCAAGTGATTCTCCTGCCTCAGCCTCCGGAGTAGCTGGGATTACAGGCATGCGCCACCATGCCTGGCTAATTTTTTCTATTTTTAGTAGAGATGGGGTTTCTCCATGTTGGTCAGGCTGATCTCGAACTCTGACCTCAGGTGATCTGCCCACCTTGGCCTCCCGAAGTGCTGGGATTATAGCATGAGCCACCGCGCCCGGCCCAGATGTACTATAGTTTTTTGAAGCGTAATTTTTTTCTTTCTAGTTTCCATTTTTATTAAAAACAAATTATGATAGAACTGATTTGTTTGCAAAAGTAAATTTTAGTCTTATTATATGTGGTCTGATTATTTGCATAAAGTGTAGCAAGAATGATTATTTCCCACAGAGGCTTTTTAAATTGGCTTTGATGGAACTCTATTCCATAAGGAATCTTAGATAAGACTTTTTAAAGCTGAGCCCAGCCATGGGTTTGTAAGCTTAAATACCTATAAGTTGGGTAAATTTCTCTTGACATCCCAAGATAACTTGGGGCTCCTGAGCCTGTTAGAAAGTGACATTTTTTTACTTACTACAGGTCGGGGACCCTGTACAGGGATTGTGTAGACAAGGTATGAGGTCAGTTTTCCCAAGGGGCTTTTATTGGCTTTGTAAGTCAACTTTGATTTTTTTTTTTGTTTTGCTGAGACAGAGTCTTGTTCTGTTGTCCAGGCTGGAGTGCAGTGGCACCATCTCGCTCACTGCAACCTCTGCCTCCTAGGTTCAAGCAATTCTCCTGCCTCAGCCTCCCAAGTAGCTGGGATTACAGGTGTGCGCCACCACATCTGGCTAATTTTTTGTATTTTTAGTAGAGAGAGCGTTTCCCCATGTTGGCCAGCTGGTCTCAAACTCCTGACCTCAGGTGATCCACCCACCTCAGCCTCCCAAAGTGCTGGGATTACAGGCATGAGCCACTGTGCCCAGCCACATTAGTGCATCTCTAATGCTAAAGGTAGTTTTCAAATACAATTTTATAAATCTATTCAGTTTTAATTAATTTGACCAGAAGGTAAGATTTTCATAAACTTTTTAGAACCCTTTACGATTTTCCATTAAACAGCAGATTAATTTTTTAAGAAAACCATATTATTTGGACACATGGGCCCATAAAATCAGTATGATTTTAATGTTTTAACCTATAGAAACAAGCTAAATAATCTCCTTTAAATTTTAGCCAACTTGCTTATACCCACAGAATGTTTTACAAGGTTAACCCTTTACAAACCCTTTTTTAATTTGCTTAAACCTTCGATTTTGTCGCATTACTCTTCTAGGTTAAGACAATCTTTTAAAACCCTCTGAACTAGACAAAATTACATTCTCTTTAACAAAAAGCATATTCCCATATCTTCTTATAATCTCCCACCAAGATTACATTCTGCTTTTCTTCTATACCTGACAACTTATATGTAAAACTGTTTCTCCAGTAGTCTCAATTGTATGTTACAATGTTAACTCTTAGCAACTTTTATTTTTGGTGAAAAACCTAATAAGTAGGCGATTTATTTAGGTACGAGGTGTGGAGCCTAGGACATCAGGAGTACTGACCCTTTTCAGCATAGCTAGGGGACATGGCTTTCCATATGTCCCCAGGCCTTATCTATAATATCATACTCCAAAGTAGGTAAATTGAACAATTTTCAAAAGTTGAAGAAGCAGTTTATGACTTAAAGCATTTAGCAAATCTAATATCTGACCTTAATTTAGACCAAATGTCTAAATTTTGAAGACATTTTTATTTAACTAATAATCTTTAAAACTGAAGGGTTACTTCTTGTTGTTACTTCTTGTTGTGAACAAGAAGGCATTAAAGTTTCTATTTTTCTGATAAAATATGATTTAAGTGCTTTTCTTCTAAGCCAATTAATCAGCTCTTTTACATATAAACATCACACACACACATATAAATACACAGACAGACAGAAGATCCAGTAGTTGTAAGATTTTTCATTTGCCAATTTTTTAATTGGGTTACTGGCTTCAGGGTGGATCCCTTGGATGAGCAGGGCCAGGAAAGCATGCAGTTTTTAGGACCTAATAAGTAGGCACAGCTGGAAGGCAAAGACAAATCCTCAAAATTAAAGGTGCCATTTTATACTGGATCCTGGATCCCCAAAAAGGAGGGAAATACTACAAGAGAAGATAGTGCAGTGCTTCTACCATGCATTTCATTGCAAGGCAATTCAAAGCCAATCAGCCCATTTTTTAATTAGCCCATCCCCAACGGGAGTCTCATCTTTCAGTGGGGGGTTGGGGATGTTTCCATATCCCACTTCCAAGTGGCCAAGAGCATGCTTCTTTGACCCAAGCAAGCAAAGAGATAAGTATCTCTTCATAACTGACATTAGCCATTTCTTAAAGTATATATATATTTTTTACCTAGTTATTACACACCAAGGCTAAAAGCTTTCCCATAAAATAAAGTAATTTGATACCCTCAAAAGTCAAAACCATTAGCTAATGCAAGGCAAAACAAAACAGAGCCTTAGATTTTGAGAGGGATTTATTGTTTTCAATTCCTGGGGTTCCATGAGGAAAAGAAGTTTTTCCCAGAATGGGGTCTGTGGTGCCATCTCTGTTTTTCCCCAGGAGTCCCAGGTTGTTAGTAATTATCTTGAGTTTTTTCCTGTGGACATTAACGGTGGCAAGAAGACAAAATGGAGAAAAACAATTCAGTCTACTGAGAAGAAAAAACTTTTTCAGAAAAACACAACTCAAGAAGAGGAAAAAAGATAAAGGCCTTTTAAATATGTATACCTTGGGTATCCATTTTTAATTAAGTTGAATTTAACCATAAAGTTCTTTTCTCAAAAAAAAAATTGCTTATTACCCAGGACAGCCAATATTTTTGGCTTTTGAATTCTACCACAGGTAACCTTCCATGAGAAATTAGTAAGTTTTAACTAAGGTTATGACTTAACCATGGATGCACAAGGTGTTTCAAAGACATGATAAGCAGTTTTTTTCCTTATTTATTTCTTTTCTTCTTTTTTTTTTTAACAAGATTTAGAATCTCCACAAGGGTCGTTCAGAGAAAGGAAAATCCAATCAGGAAATCAGAAGCTATCCATGGGGCAGGGGGACAAATACACCTCAATATTAGTGGCAAAGTTACACAAACGACCAACCAGAAAGGAATCATTCTGGAAGCCAAGAATTGAACCCGAGCCACCATTGTCAAAAGGCAAAGCCTTACCTACTGAGCTACACGGCATTGAGCAGTTTCTATTGCTGTGCCCTGAAGAAGTCTAGAGCAGCCAATTCCAAGCTTGCAAAGCCTCTTAACTGTTCGAGATAATTTTTAGGGCTAACTATGACATGAACCCCCAAATTCCTGTCCTCTGGTTGGAGGAAACCAAAAGAAAGTATCTCCACATGGTCACAAAGTTAAGCTCTTGAGGACACAAAACAAGACAGAGAAATTTCATCTGGTATTCGTTTCACGGACCCTCAGCAAAGTTTGTAACAGACCAGCCTGCCAGGCTGGCTTGAAAAGCAGGAATATAGGAGTTCTAAACCTACGTTTTATCTTGTGATGCCCATCTCTCCATTATAGAACAACATAGAAAGACAAATTCTTAGCACAAATACACCAGATTTGCTACAACCTAAGACTAGTCTCACAAATCCTTTCTTCTATTAATCAAACCCTTGTAGAGGAGACAAATAGTGGTGTTTACCATTTACACACATACACACACACACACAGAGAGAGAGAGAGAGAGAGAGAGAGAGAGAGAGAGAGAGAGAGAAAGCCGAAACTTGGCTGGTAAGATTTTCTTATCCTTTTTGCTGGCATACTAGGTTTCCAGGTTCTCTTTCTTTGCAGCTTCCACAGGAACAGAGTGGCTTTTGATGATCCTGACCACTGTGCCATAACTGTGAGGGTCAAACCACCCAACGAAAGAAAATCACCCCTTTCTGTTTTATGGAACCATAGGCAAAAGATTCTCAATTTTGCAAGATGTTGCCCAACAGGCTGCTTGGGGAACCAAATTAACATTCTCCATCCCAACAAAATACACACAACAAAACAGACACTAGTCACCTCGTTCAGTACCCAATATTGACATGGCAAGGCTCAAACTTTCTCCTCTTGGTTTCTGTTGCCTTTGATCTACTCCAGGTGGTTGAGGGATGACCTCAGAACAGTAATGCAATGGGTGGTCTCTGGGAAAGACAAAGAGGAGACAGTCACCCCAAGTCAGTCCTGTTGAGCTTACTTCAGGGCTCACTGAATGTAACCACACAAATAACGAGGGTTCTCCGAGTTAGGCCTGTTGGACTTCTGTCAGCAATTCCTTCAGAGATCCCCTCCACATATACAAACACACACAAACACAAGACAGACAGAAGGCCTTCCAAATCAAGATCCCTAACCAAGAATTCCAGGAGTACTTCTTCTAAACTATCTTCCTATTCTGCATTTGAGAAATCTCCCCAACATCTTCCTGATGGAGAAGAAGTCTCCCAAACCAAGACTCTTCCTACTAGTTAGGGAGAGCCAACTGAGAACCCCCAGGAGCTGAACTGAGACAGACACCCCATGGTGGAGCTACAGGCAGACACCCCACAATGCGGCTACAGCTAGACACCCCACCATGGGGTTACAGAACCAGTCAGGAGAAGGAAGGAGACATTGGCAGTGCCTAGGATACTCACCAACCCAGATACTCCATAATGGGGCTATAGCTACAGACACTCCATGACCTGGCTACAGCACCCCGCCATGGAGCTATGGACAGACACCCTGTGACAGGGCTTCAGTTATGAGATGTCTCCTGAGGACTATTTCTCCATTGCAATTAAATCCATGCACATTGGGTTGGCAGTGCCCAACTGGAAGAGATGGTGCCAGAGTCACCCACTGTCCAAGAAAACTAGGTGGCCACTTGAGCTGACCTCCAGATCCATTGCCAGAGGCAGGCTACCAAACCATGGGCAGCTAGCCACAAGGGCTATCCTGGACAAGCCCCCAAATTTGTAACTGCCCAATGGGTTCACCTTGCCCACTGCCTAGACAGAGCCAATTTATTAACACAGGGGAATTGCAATAGAGAAAAAGTAGTTTACACAGAGCCAGCTGTGCAGGAGACTGGAGTTTTATTATTACTCAAATCAGTCTCTTGAAGTGTTCCTTTATGCTCAGAAGAATGACTCATTAAGTGAAGTGAATGGTTTTATCTGATCAATTCTCTCCCTAATAGCAGAAGTCATGGCCACAAGTCCCTGAGATTAGTATGGGAATTTGGGTAGGTGGGTTTATTTTAAAGAGAAAAAGAGTAACAAAAATGAGAGATGGGGGCCTCAAAGATCAAACCTCATATTTTTCTAAGTTTATCCCAAGACCAGCCCTACCAGAATTTATTAAAAGTCTGATCTCCAGGAAATCACGTAAGCTTTTGCATTCAGCAAGACTAATCAAGATGGTCTCAGCCTTTGAGAGAAATCTATGAAAAGGAGCAATTCAAAGAAAAGAGGTAAACATCATATTATGAGAATGCTGGCATTTTTTTCCATAAGCTGAGTCCTCCATCCTAAACCAGCTTCATCAGCTTGAGCATCCTTAAAAGTTTCACAGCTGACAAAATATAGTCATGCACTACATAACAACCTTTCAGTCAATGACAGACTGCACACACCACAGAGGTACCATAAGATTATAATACTGTATTTTTATTGTACTTTTTCTATGTTTAAATATGTTTGACTACACAAACACTTTCCACTATGTTACAGTTGCCTACAGTATTCAGTACAGCAACATGCTGTACAGGTTTATAGTCTGAGAACAATAGGCTATACCATGTGGTCTGGGTGTGTAGTGGGCTGCAGCATCTAGGTTTATGTAAGTATATTCTACGATGTTCACACAATTATGCACTTCTCAGAACATATCCCCATTGTTAAGCAACACATGACTGTATATTAATTCAGTATTTTCTTCCTAGAGTCTCATAACAGATGTTTCTCCCCCATGGCACATAAACAAGCAGTAAACCATACCAGCTTTTCAGTCACTTAGGCCTGGATTCAAATACTGACTCTTCAGCTTAGCCATGTGACCATGGGGAGGTCATTTAACTGCCCTAAACCTTGTTTTCTCAACTGCAAACTGGGAATCATTGTCCCTATCCCATAGAGTTGCTTGGAAGATGACATAAAAATAATGCATTAAAGAGCTTACCGAAGTGCAGGTCATACAATCAGCACTTAATGGGAGAAAGTTAAAAAGAAGGGACAGGTGAGGGGAACTGGCAAAGACAGAGAAAGAGTGTGGAGCTCCTGAGAGACACAAGTGCATGGGTTCCAGGTGATGCATTGCTTGGGCAAAACCACACACACCAAGTCTCAAAAGAAATTGAAAAGCCTGAGAGAAAGCAGGCCTGGAATTTACAAATGGAAAGAGTCCTGTCTCTCTTGTATTTTCTCTTGGAACATGTGAGATGAGTTCACCCAGAGACAGGAAAGAAAACAGCAAGGACCGCCCAGGCATTACAGCGTGGGTTCTGCCTGAAGAGGCCCATGACAAAAGAGAATTTAGGGTAGGACATCCACCTGGAAAACTTCCAGGCAGAGTGGTGCCTGGGAAGCTGCTAAAAGCTTAAATAAGGGGGAGTAAACCAGAGAGCTGGACGAAAAAATAAAAAGCCAAAAGGACCCTCCTGGTCTCCCTGCAGATTGTCAGCCTCATCCCATGAAACTGGCCTCAATTATTACAGACAGAAGAATTTCCTGCTGGAAAGCTCTTTGACCTTACTGAGCTTGGCCTAGGATATTCAACATTGTCAGGCTTGGCATGGCATTCCCCAGTAAGATTTTCTCTTTCTGGAAAAAAGTAATACAGAAAAAGAAAAGGCAACTATATAGTGAAAATACCAAAGAATGTCAGGAATCTGAATCATAGGGAAGAGAATTCCTAAATTTATCTTTCCCAAAGTTATTTTTATCAAGGAGAAAGACATTTCCTTACTGAGGCTCTGAATCTATAAGTCCCTAAAACTCTTTCTTATAAAATTCATGCTTGTGCTTTATTTTTTATTTTATTTTATTTTATTTTATTTTTGAGACAGAGTCTCACTCTATCACCCAGGCTAGAGTGCAGTGGCGTGATCTTGGCTCACTGCAACCTCCACCTCCCAGGTTCAAGCAATTCTCCTGCCTCAGCCTCCCAAGTAACTGGGATTATAGGTGCCCACCACCACACCCAGCTATTTTTGTATTTTTAGTAGAGACAGGGTTTCACCATGTTGGTCAGGCTGATCTCCAACTCCTGACCTCAAGTGATCCACCCGCCTCAGCCTCCCAAAGTGTGTTTTATTTTTTAAAGATATAGGCACTTTGCATACCTCTTTCTGTATCAACCCTTTTCCCTCCTGCCCACATAGCTGTGAGAAGAATTTCAACAGGCCCAGCAAATGACATAAAATGATATACCATGTGCATTTTGGAGGCTGAGGTATGAGGACTGAGAGTTGTAAATAAAGTGCTGACCCAAGTGAGATCTAAAGAGCACCTGGGAAGCTCTGGGTGCAGGGTAGCAGCCCAGAGCTGCTGGCCCCTTCCTGGCCATCTGGGTGCTGGGCATAGATTTCTCAACAAGAAGACTCTGCTACCTCCCCTCACCAGGCCTCTATTCTTCTGAGAAACACAAAGCAATAATAAAAGAAAGTGTTAACCAAATAAATAAATAAATAGTGCTGAAAAGGGCTCACTGCATCCTGGAGTTGCAGCTCCTGTAGCTGTAATAATGAATCTGGTAGCCCTTAGTGATTCTCCTTTATTTGTTTTGAGTTGGGGTCTCGCTCTGTCACCCAGGCTGGAGTGCAATGGCACCATCTTGGCTCACTGCAACCTCCACCTCCCAGGTTCAAGTGATTCTCCCACCTCAGCCTCTTGAGTAGCTGGGATTACAGGCACCTGCCATCAGGCCCAGCTAATTTTTGTATTTTTAGTAGAGACAGTGTTTCACCATTTTGGACTGTCTGGTCTTGAACTCCTAACCTCAGGAGATCCACCTGCCTCAGCCTCCCAAAGTGTTGGGATTACAGGCCTGAGCCACCACACCTGGCCTTCTCCTTTATTTCTCTAAGCCTAGTTTCCTACCTGCCTGAGGAGACCAAGCAGGGAATAAACAGAGAGCATCTGCAACGCCTTGTTAGAGGGAACTGCTGTCCTCAAGCATCCAACAACCCCAGTGAGGAAAATATGGCCAAACCTCCCTCCCAGTGTTACAGGAAGCAGGGCTAGAAATTTGACCAGCGATAAGTTTTCCAAGAAAGTGAATCACACACGTGAGACTTCAGGACCACTTAATGCAGAGCAGATTTTCAGACCACTTAATCCGTGGAAAAAAAATAAACGGATTAATAGTTGCCTAGAAAAAAATATGCTTTAATAAAAAACAATGCATCACTTATGCATACCCTTCTGGGTTATGAGATTGTAGCCCTGTTTATTGTCTTTGAGCTACTTTGTAAATCTTCGTAAGTTGTAGGTAAGTGATAGATATATAACTTCTGTCCTATCTGGTAGTGATTTAATTGACTCCCCCTGGCCCTATCCTTCACTCATGGATAAAACACTTTTGCCTCCATTTGCAATTCATCTCAGCATTCCTTTACTTGTGAAAAAAACCTGTGCTGTTTTGACTTTTCCTTTGAGCGAGTTGCTATGGGTTGAATTGTGTCCCCTTCCCCCGAAAATATTGAAGATATGTCCCAACCCCCACTACCTGGTAATGTGAGCTTATTTGGAAATAGGGTCTTTGCAGATGATCAAGATGAGGCCATGAGAGTGGGCCCTGATATAATATGACTGTGTCCTTAAGAAAAATAAAGGGGGATTTAGACACAGAGACAAATTACCTTCCTCTTCATGCATACACAAAAGAATGCCAAGTGAAGAGGAAGTGAGAGATAGGGTGATATGTCTCCAAGCTAAGGAACACAGAGGATTGCCACCAAAACCACCAGAAACTGGGAGAGATACACAGAACAGATTCCCGTCAAAGCCCCCAGAAGGAACCAACCCTACCAACACCTTGATTTCGAACTTCCAGCTGCGACAACTGTGAGAGAACAAATTTCCGTTGTTTAAGCCACCCAGTTTGTCATACCTTGCTGTGGCATCCCAAGCAGACAAATAAACCAGTTATAACATGTGTCTTATTCCCTAGTATCATATAAGCAAAATAAATTTTTTAGAACATGTTCATTTTTATATCTATAGAAGAGTCATGATTTCATTAGGTTGGGGAAAAAGCTATTGTGATTTTTGCCATTAAAAGTAGTGATCCAAACCGCAATTACTTTTGCACCAACCTAATACCTTTTTCTGAAAGTTATCTTTTAACAGTTTCGGAGGATTCACCAAGATGTCCTGTGGATTTGCTGACCAGAGCCAGGTAGACTTCATCCATAGAAAAGTGCACCACATGGGCAGTTGAAGCACAGAAATATATTTTCCTGATTCATGAGGTCAAGTAACATGAAGTGAACAATAGAACTTTGCTGACTCTGTTTTTCTAATTTTATTTTGCCCTTACTAATTTTGGTTTTGGTTTGTTTATAGCCAGTAAATTATTCCCCATTGAGAATTAGTTTTATGGTCTGACCATTTATGATCTTTGTAAATGTCACATAGAGATCTAGTCTCTGTTGGGTGAAAGGCTCCAGAGAATTTAGTTTGTTTGCCTTTTTGGTTGAGAATTTGGTTGCTTTTTTTGTTTGTTTTTTGTTTTTTTGTTTTTTTTTTTGAGTCAAAGTCTCACGCTGTTGCCTGGGCGGAGCTCAATAGCTTGATCTCGGCTCACTGCAACTTCTGCCTCCTGGGTTCAAGTGATTCTGCTGCCTTTGCCTCCTGAGTAACTGGGATTACAGGCACGCATCACCACACCCAGCTAACTTTTTGTATTTTTAGTAGAGATGGGGTTTCACTATGTTGGCCAGGCTGGTCTCAAACTCCTGACCTTGTGATCTGCCCGTCTTGGCCTCACAAAATGCTGGGATTACAGGTGTGAGCCATGGTGCCCAGCTGGAATTTGGTTTTATGATCAGATCATCTGAGGATCTCTGCAAATGAATTAAGAGTTTATATAGAACTTGTTTCTGCTGGGTGAGAGATAACAGAGAATTTAGTTTGTCTTTTCTGCGTGTTTACCTTTATATTTTGAATGCAAATTATTAAGAGTTTAAACTGCAAGGGAGGAAAAAATTTTCCTCCTCTCCTCTAAGTTCAATGGCTGGGACCCTGCAAATTAAACAATCTCACAAAAGACAGATTAACAAGAGAAAAACAAATTTAATTAAGTATATTTGCACACATAGGAGTTCACAAACAAATGGGGCTTGAGGACATGGTTAGAATTTGCTTTCTTTTCTTTTCTTTTCTTTTTTTTTTTTGGAGACAGAGTCTTGCTCTGTTGCCCAGGCTGGAGTGTAGTGGTGCAATCTCGGCTTACTGCAACCTCCACCTCCCAGGTTCAAGTGATTCTCCTGCCTCAGCCTCCCGAGTAGCTGGGATTTCAGGTGCCCGCCACTATGCCCGGCTAATTTTTTTTGTATTTTTAGTAGAGATGGGGTTTCACCATGTTGGCCAGTCTGGTCTTGAACTCCTGACCTCAGGTGATCTGCCCACCTTGGCCTCCCAAAATGTTGGGATTACAGGCATAGACCACCACCCAGCCAGAATTTGGAGCTTATCTACCATCTTAACAAGAAAGATAAGGTGTGGAGAAGAGATTAGACCAAGGAAAGAGGGTGCTTTTTGGTTTCTTGGAGGGTGGGGGGTGTAAAATGATCATGGGAAGGTGAGTAGGAAATTAGGAAATGTATGGTAAGTAAGGTTGTTTAGCATGGTTTGTTATACGGATGAGTCTCCAGTGATAAGAATTGTCTCTAGTAGTTCTCTTCCTCATATGGAAGAGAGAGACAACTTTACAAAAAAGGGATGTGTATGCCCTGCTTTTAAACAGAAGGGAGTTTTTTCCTGCATCCGCTATTTTTCAATTATCTTCAGCTCAAAATAATCCTTATGCCAAAGTAGCATATTTTGGGGTGACATATTCTGGTCCCCTTCGATACCTACTAGGAAAAAAGCTCTTTGACTGGTGAGTTTTATAAATGTATGTTTACTTTGACTCATGACTGAAAATCTAGAATTAAAACTATAAGCTCCCTCTGTCTGTTTCCACGCTTATGTTTCTGCAATTCAGAAAGGCATTTAAGTCTCACATAATAATTTTCTTTTTTATTTATTTATTTATTTATTATTTTATTATTATACTTTAAGTTTTAGGGTACATGTGCACAATGTGCAGGTTAGTTACATATGTATACATGTGCCATGCTGGTGTGCTACACCCATTAACTTGTCATTTAGCATTAGGTATATCTCCTAATGCTATCCCTCCCCCATCCCCCCATCACATAATAATTTTCACCTCTTGTTGGTATTAATGAATTGGGTTAGAAAATCCCTGAAATTAAAGGAGCTCTATTCTGATTAGCTTATAGAGATAAAATAAGTGTTTGTATTAATTGTTTCTAGAATTCTAGAAAATAAGGAAATCGAACTTCTAATATTTTCAATGTAATTTTTATAGAAAGTAACATGGAATAAACAATGCATCAATAATCAAAAGACCAGGTGCAATGGCTCAAGCCTATAATCCCAGCACCTTGGGAGGCCAAGGTAAGTGAATCGCTTGACCCCAGGAGTTCAAGACCAGCCTGGACAACATAGTTAGACTCCACCTCTATTTTTAAAATATATATATAAAATAAAAATAAATACAGTAAAAACAATGAAAAACCAAATAGATCAAAGAAAAAATTGCAACAAAAATTTGAAACTACAGAACAAAAACAAAAACACAACCAACCAAAACTTACAGGACATAGCAAAAGCAGTGCTAAAAGGAAAAATTATAGCTATAAATGTTTAAATTTAGGAACAAGAAAGTTCTCAAATCAACAACCTAACTTTACAAATAAGAAACTAGAAAAAAAAGAACAAACAAAACCTAATGCTAGCAGAAGGAAGAGAATAACAAAGATTAGAACAGAGATTAATGAAATAGAAAATAGGAAAACAAAAGGGAAAATTAATAAAACCAAAAGTTGGCTCTTTGAAAAGATGGACAAAATTGACAAACCTTTAACTAAATGGACTAAAAAAAGAGAAAAGACTCAAATTACTAAAATCAAAAATGAAAATGGGAAAATTACTACCAACTCTATGGAAATAAAAACGATTGTAAGAGAGTACTGTGAACAATTGTATGTCAACAAATAGGGTAACCTGGATAAAATGGAAAGATTATGAGAAACACAAAACCCACTAAAACTAAATCATGAGGAGACAGGAAATATGAATAGACTGATAACTAGTAAGGAGACTGAATCAGTAATCAAACATCTCCCAACAAAGAAAGGTCCTGGACCTGTTGGCTTCACTAGTAAATTCTACCAAACATTTAAACAACTAATACCAATCCTTCTCAAACTTTTCTTTAAAAATTAAAGAGGAGGAAACACTTCCTAAATCATTCTATGAGACTAGCATTACCCTAATACCAAAGCCAAAAACACTAGAAGACTACAAATCGATATCCTTTATGAACATGTGTGCAAAAACCCTCAGCAAAATATTAGCAAACTGAATTTAGCAGCATAGTAGAAGGATTATACACTATGAGCAAGTAGGATTTATTCCTGGAATGCAGGGACAGTTCAACATATGAAAATGAATTGGCCGAGCACAGTGGTTCATGCCTGTAATCCCAAAACTTTGGGACACTAAGGCAGGAGAATCACTTGAGCTCTGGCGTTCAGCCTGGGCAACATAACAAGACCCTATCTCTACATAAGTTAAAAAATTGGCCAGGCATGGCCGGGCTTGGTGGCTCATGCCTGTAATCCCAGCACTTTGGGAGGCCAAGGGAGGCAGATCACTTGAAGTCAGGAGTTTGAAATCAGCCTGGCCAACATGGTGAAACCCATCTCTACTAAAAATACTGAAAAAAAATTAGCCAGGTGTGGCCGGGCACAGTGGCTCACACCTGTAATCCCAGCACTTTGGGAGGCTGAGGTAGGTGGATCACCTGAGATCAGGAGTTTGAGACCAGCCTGGCCAATGTGGTGAAACCCCATCCCTACTAAAAACACAAAAAATTAGCCACGCATGGTGGCGGGCACCTGTAATCCCTGCTATTTCGGAGGCTGAGGCAGGAGAATCGCTTAAATCTGGGAGATGGAGGTTGCAGTGAGCCAAGATAGTGCCATGCACTCTAGCCTGGGCAACAAGAGTGAAACTCCATCTAAAAAAAAAAAAAATTAGCCAGGTGTGGTTGTGGGTGCCTGTAATCCCAGACTCGGGAGGCTGAGGCAGAACAATTGCTTGAACCCGGGAGGCAGAGGTTGCAGTGAGCCAAGATCATGGCACTGCACTTCCAGCCTGGGCAACAAAGCAAGACTCTGTCTCAAAAAAATAAATAAATAAATAAACAACAACAAAAAAAGCTGGGCATGGTAGCACACAGCTGTAGTCTCAGCTGGTCAGTAGACTGAGGTGGAAAGATCACTTAAGCCTGGGATGTTGAGCCTGTAGTGAGCTATGACTGTGCCACTTCACTCCAATCTGGGCAACAGAGTGAGACCCTGTCTCTCAAAAAAAGAGAGAAAATCAATCAATGTAATACATCCCATTAACAGAATGAAAGGGTTAAAGAACTACATGATCATCTCAATGGATGCAGAAAAAGCGTTTGACAAAATTCACCACCTTTTCATGATAAAAACCTCAACAAACCAAAAACAGAAAAAAGCTACCTCCGCATAATAAAAGCCACATATGAAAAATCTACAGCAGACATCATACTCAATGCTGAAAGTCAAAAAGCTTTTTCCCTAAGATGAGGAAAAAAGCAAAAATGCCCATTCTCGGCCTGGTGCGGTGGCTCACGCCTGTAATCCCAGCACTTTGGGAGGCCAGTCAGGTGGATCACCTGAGGTCAGAAGTTCAAGACCAGCCTGGCCAAAATGGTGAAACCCCATCTCTACTAAAAATACAAAAATTAGCCAGGTGTGATAGCATGCACCTGTAATCCCAGCTACTCTGGAGGCTGAGGCAGAAGAATCACTTGAATCTGGGAGGCAGAGGTTGCAGTGAGCCAAGATCACACTACTACACTCTAGCCTGGGTAACAGAGTGAGACTACATCTCAAAAACAAAAACAAAAACAAAATGCCCATTCTCTCCACTTCTATTCAACCTAGTACTAGGGGTTCTAACCAGAGCAATTAGGCAAGAAAAAGAAATAAAAGACTTCCAAGTTGGAAAGGAAGAGGTATAAATTATTTCTGTTTGCAGATAATATGATCTTACATGTAAAAAACTTAAAAAGATTCCACACCAAAAAAAAAGAAAAAAAAACCTGTTGGAGCTCATAAATTAATTCAGCAAAGTGGCAGGTTAAAAAGCCAACACACACACACACAAAAAAGTCAACACATAGAAACCAGTTGCATTTCTGTACACCAACAATTAATCTGAAAAGAAAATTACAAAACAATTTCATTTACAATAGCATAAAAAAAAAAAGTAAACCTGGGAATGAACTTAACCAAGAAGGTGAAAGACATGTACAATGAAAACTACAAAACATTAATGAAAAAAAGTAAAGAAGACATAAGTAAGGCCAGGTGCGGTGGCTCCTGCCTGTAATCCCTGCACTTTGGGAGGCTGAGACAGGCGGGTCGCCTGAGGTCAGGAGACCGAGACCAGCCTGACCAACATGGTGAAACCCTGTCTCTACTAAAAATACAAAAATTAGCCGGGCGTGGTGGCAGGGGCCAGTAATCCCAGCTACTTGAGAGGCTGATGCAGGAGGATCACTTGAACCCAGGAGACGGAGGTTGCAGTGAGCCAAGATGGTGCCACTGCACTCCAGCCTGGGCAACAGAGTGAGACTCCGTCTCAAAAAAAAAAAAAAAAAAGACATAAGTAAATGAAAGCATATATTATATTCTTATATTCGTGGACTGGAAGACTTAATATTGTTAATATGTCAATGCTACCCAAAGTGATCTACAAATTCACTGCAATCCATATCAAAATCCTTGTGAGGTTTTTGCAGAAATAGAAATTCCATTCTAAAATTCATATGGAATCTGAAGGGACTCTGAATAGCCAAAATAATTTTGAGAAAAAAAAAAAAGCTGAAGGACTCATACTTCCTGATTTCAAAACATACTACAAAGCTACAGTAACCAAAATAGCATAATACTGGCATAAAGACATATACACCAAAGGAATAGAATGGAGAGCCCAAAAATAAACCCTCTCATATACAGCCAAATTATTTTTGACATAGATGCCAATATTATTCAATGGGAAAAGCCCAGTCTTTTCAACAAATAGTGCTGGGGAAACTGCATATCCAGATGTAAAAGAATGAAGTTGGACCTTTATCTAATACCATATACAAAAATTAACTCAAATTTCATCAAACACCTAAATGTAAGACCTAACGCTATAAATCTCTTAGAAGAAAGCCAAAAGCTACATGACATTGGATTTGGCAACAACTTTTTTGGATATGACTCCAAAGGCACAGGCAACAAAAGAAAAAAATAGACATATTGGACTTCACGAAAATTTTAAATATGTGTGCATCAGAAGACAATATTAACAGAGCAAAAAGGCAACCCACAGAATGGGAGAAAATATTTGCAAATCATATATCTGATAAGGGATTAATATCTAAAATATATACAGAACTTCCAAAACTTAATAACAACAACAAACAACCTGATTTTAAAAATGGGCAAAAAGGCTGGGCGCAGTGGCTTATGCCTGTAATCCCACCACTTTGGGAGAGATCACTTGAAGCCAATGGATCACTTCAGCCCAGGAGTTCAAGACCAGCCTGGGCAACATGGCAAAACCCCGTCTCTACAAAAAATAGGAAAATGAGCAAGGTGTGTTGGTGCATCCCTATAGTCCCAGCTACCTGGGAGGCTGAGGTAGGAGGATCGATTTAGCCCAGGAGGTGGAGGCTACAATGAGCAGAGATCAAACCACTGCACTCCAGCCTGAGGAACAGAGTGAGACTCTGTCTCAAAAAAAAAAGAAAAGAAAAAAGAGAAAATGATTTGAATAGACATTTCTCCAAAGAACATATACGAATGGCCAATAAGCACAGGAAAAAATGCTCAAAAACACTAATCATTAGGGAAATGAAAATCAAAACTACAAGATACCATCACCTCACACCCATTACAATGACTACTATCAAAAAAATGGAAAATAACAAGTGTTGGTGATGATGTGGAGAAACTGGAAGCCATGTACACTGGTAGCAGGAATGTATTAGGTTGGGGCAAAAGTAATTGCAGTTTTGCCACTGAATGTAATGGCAAAAACTGCAATTACTTTTAATGAAATGGTGCAGCAACTATGTAAAACAATATGGTGGTTTCCCTAAAAATAGAATCACTATGTGATCCAGCAATTCCACTTCTGGGTATATACCCAAAAGAATTGAATGTAGGATCTCAAAGAGATGTTTATACAACCATGTCGATAGCAGCAATATTCGCAATAACTAAAACGTGGCAGTAAC
Source organism: Pan troglodytes (assembly GCF_028858775.2). Classification (NCBI taxonomy): domain Eukaryota; kingdom Metazoa; phylum Chordata; class Mammalia; order Primates; family Hominidae; genus Pan; species Pan troglodytes. The sequence continues at coordinate 100,097,619 of NC_072408.2, forward strand.
CTGGGTGTCTATCAATGGATTAACAGATAAACTATGTTATAGCCATAAAATGGAATATTATTCAGCCTTAAAAAAGAATGAAATTCTGACATATACTACACCATAGATGAACTTTGAGGACATTATGCTAAGTAAAGTAATCCTGTCACAAATGACAAATACTGTATAATTCCACTTATATCAGATACTTAGAGTAGTCAAAATCATAGAGACAAAGTGAAATGGTGATTGCCAGGGACTGGGGAGAGGGAGGAATGGTGAGCTATTTCTTTTTCTTTTTTTTTTTTTTAGACAGTGTCTCACTCTGTCACCCAAGCTGGACTGCAATGGCCCAATCATGGCTCACTGCTGCCTCAACCTCCTGGCTCAAGCAATCCTCCCACCTTGGCCTCCCAAAGTGCTGGAATTACAAGCATGAGCCACCATGCCCAGCCTGCTTTATAATGAGTATAGAGTTTCAGTTTTACAAGATGAAAAGGGTTCTGAAGATGGATGTTGGTGATGGATATACAATATTGTGAATGTATTTAATACCACTGAACTGTACAATTTAAAATGGTTACAATGGTAAATTTTGTGTTATGTGTATTTCAATTGAAAAAGTTGAAAAAAAGAAAACTTTCTTTTTTATTTGTGAGACAGACAGGGTCTCACTCTGCCGCCCAGGCTGGAGCACAATGGCATGATCTCAGCTGAATACAACCTCCGCCTCCCAGGCTCAAGAGAAAAGAAACATTTCTTAGACCATAGAGCTTAGTGGTTAAGAGAAAACTTTGGTGTCAGCAGACCTGGGTTTAAATCCTGCTTCTGCATGACCTCAGGGCCTCTTTAGGGCTCCTTTTCTCTATGCAGAATGAAGATAGCATTACTGTAACATAAGGTTGTGATGTAGACTCAGTGAAACTATGTATGTAAAGTACTTCTGCATGCCCAGAAAAAGAATGATGGCTATGGCAATTATTAATATTATCATGCCTCTCATTGTTACCCTATTCAGTAGGCAGCCAGCATTTTGTTTTTGTTTTTGTTTGTTTTTTGTTTTTTTGTTTTTGTTTTTTAGATGGAGTCTCGATCTGTCGCCCAGGCTGGAGTGCAATGGCACAATCTAGGCTCACTGCAACCTCCGCCTCCCAGGTTCAAGCAATTCTCCTGCCTCAGCCTCCCTAGTAGCTAGAATTACAGGCACCCGCCATCATGCCCAGCTAATTTTTGTATTTTTGTAGACAGGGTTTCACCATGTTGGTCAGGCTGGTCTTGAACACCTGACCTCAGGTGATCCGCCCACCTCGGCCTCCCAAAGAGCTGGAATTACAGGCATAGCCACCATGCCCAGCTAGCAGCCAGCATTTTGAATGGAAAGAGATCATCTTGTTCCCAATACCACAGAGAGGTGTCATCAATTTCACTTCAGGCCTCTTAGAGCCTCCCTGTCCATGCTAAAACTTGGAGCTCCTGCTCTTCCTGCCCAGCCACCATCAAAAGCAGCCCAACTCCCTGGGAGCACCTTTGTCTCTGCTCACATTACCTCCCTCCCACCATTCCCAGGGCGCTGAGAGCTTTGATGTTCACGTGGCTGCATGGCAGGGGCAGGAAGATAAAATCCCACTTGTTCTCTCTCTCCGCAATACCACCTTTCCACAATTTAGAGGGGGACAGAGATAAAAGAGCAGGTTTTTTCTCTTTTTCTTTTCTTTTCTTTTTTTTTTTTTCAACAACAAATGGTGGTTTCTCTTTACCAGCTGCTACTTCAGAGCCATGCCAACATCAAAGAGCATGAAATCAGTGGAAACTCAAGCCAGAGGACTTCTGTCCCACCCTGGGGTGGTGTGTGGGGGTGGGGGGAGCTTGGCTGTTTACAAAAGAAACAGAAAGTGGAGAGGAGAGGAGGGAACTGTGTGCAGAGGAACATCCCACTGAGGATGGCAAAAGTTTGTTTTCTTAGCATTTCCCCTATGCCACATTAAGCTTGCCAAACAGATGGGACTGAGACAAGGAGGGATGCGGGAAAAAGAAAGCTCAACTTGTCTCACGAATAAATCTTGAGTTGACTTGACATCTTCTAGTCCAGAGGGATTAAGGTGGTAACAGTGGGTTGGCCTGTGTATGTGAGTATTCAGGTGGGACTCACAAGTCCGATGACATTCTCTGCTCTAAATCCATGTGACTGTGTTCAAGGGCAGAAGGAAAAGAAGAAAAGGGTCTGCTTGCATAACTAGGAGGCCTGTTGTTTTCCGGAGTGTGCCCCATGTGCCACGTCCTGTGCTAAATACCTCACATGTAGCAACCATGGGGTAGATAGGCTTACTTTTTCCACTTAACATATGTGAGAACTGAAGTTTAAAGAGCTGAAGTCCAAAAGGAGAAGCAGGACCTCCACTCAGATCTGCATCAAAATGTGTGTTCTTGGCCAGATATTATAAAGCTGCTTCCCAAGGGATTGAGTGTAACTTTGAAAAGTGACAAACAAGATACCATTGTAGGGCATCAGTTATTGGTGGGAATGTGACTCCAAAAAAAGATATGTTAAAGTCTGAACCCGCAGTCCAGTACCTGTAAATGTGAACGTATTTGGAAACAGGGTCTTTACAGATGTAATCAAGTTAAAATGATTTATTGGGGTCAGGAAACACTAACCCAATGACTGGTGTTTTTATTTGGAGAGGGAGATTTTGCCACAGATCCTCACAGAGGGAAGATGGCCGTGCGAAGGCGGAGGAGGGAGCTGGAGTTGTGTTGCCTTAAGTGAAGGAAGACCAAGTACGGCGCAGCCCCCAGAAGCTGGGAAGAGGCCTGGAAGGGTCCTCCCCTAGAGCCTGTGAGAGCGTCTCATGCCAACCCCTTGATTTTGGACTTCTAGCCTTCAGAATTGTGAGGGAATAAGTGTCTGTTGTTTTAAGCCACCCAGTGTGTGGTACTTTGTTACAGCAGCCCTAGCAAACTAATATCACATCTGCCTTTCTGAGTTTGGAGAGAGACCAAGACAGAGAGACAGAGAGTCAGAGAGTGTTGTGGGGTGGGAATAAGGCAAGACTTCAATTTTCAGACAAATAACGTAAAGATTATCTCTAGCATACTGGTCTGGGGAATGAGGCAAAGATGCCAGCCACCAGAGAGAGAGACAGAGAGAGAAATCGAGGGGGGCGGTGGGGTGAAAGCAGTGAAACAAGGGGTTTAACTGAAGTAAGGGGACCAGGAAGAAAGAGAAGGGAGCTGGAACCCAAGTGAGACAGGTCAGCTCCTTGAACATGAGGAGAGTCAAAGAAGGTTCCAAGGTTCCCTGCCAGGAGGGGAGGGGTTGAGAAAGAGCAGGATGCTGCCACCGTCCACGCCTGAGGACGACCTTGCCCGCGCCACCGCCCCTGCCTTCTCACACCTCAACAGGGCTCTTGCGTCAGACTCTTCTTCAGTTACTGCACTCAGGGAACATGTATTTAGCACTCACAAAGTGACAGGCACTGATGGGGAGAGGTGGGGAGGACTGCCAGGGTCAGAGAGCCGCACTAAGGACCCAGGGAATGGAGAGCCCTATGACATCCTCAGCCTGGACTGCTCTTCACTTCCCAATCAGCCTAGAAAATGTCCGCTCAGATTTCTAGGCCCACTCAACTTGACTAGGGCCTTCACCACCTTGCTGGGCCCATGATACCTTCCGTACACCTTTAATGCTTGGTAGCTGTATTGTTTCTTTCTATCTGTATCTAGATCTAGATTTCAAAGAAAGCAGATCCAGAAGCTCACAGTCTAATGGAGAATTCATATATCTCAATCTCTATCTAGACCTACATATAGACCTAGATCTAGATAGAGACATACACGTTTTTCTCTTTTTTTAGGAAAAAAAAAAAAAAAGGCCAGGTGCAGTGGCTCATGCCTGTAATCCCAGCACTTTGGGAGGCTGAGGCGGGTGGATCACTTGAGCTCAGGAGTTAGAGACCAGCCTGGCCAACATGGTGAAACCTCGTCTCTACTGAAAATACAAAAATTAGCTGGGCATGGTGGTGGGCACCTGCAATCCCAGCTACTTGAGAGGCTGAGGCAGGAGAATCACTTGAACCCATGGGGGCGGAGGTGCAGTGAGCAGAGATCGTACCATTGGATTCCAGTCTCGGAGACAAAGCGAGACTTCCTCATTAGACTGTGAGCTTCTGGAAGGTGGGGCCAGCATCCTATTCATCTCCATCTAGTCTGTGCCTTTGTGGAGCCTGGTGCAACATAGGTGATCAGCAAATAGTTGACAAATGAATGTTCTGAGTATTTTAGAACTCAAACAACAAAAAGTGTAAAATAATTTTAAAAAATAAGCAAGTGACATAAATGCACAACTCATGAAATAAAATACAAATGGCTCCTAATCGCACGTACTAGTCACGTTGATTCCAGTCATAATAAGAACGCAAGTTAAAGCTATGCTGAGAAAATATTTTACCTCTTAGCCTGGCAACATGTCGTATCAGGAGGCTGGGGAGGAAGCCGGGCACAGGCAGGCTCATACCTGGAGTGTGAAATGGTGTGTCCCTAAGGAGGGTAATTTGGCATCGTCAATCAAAATTACAAATATGTTTATCCTTGGTCCAAAAATCTTACTTCTGGAGGATACCTGCTGAATATCTTACAGATCTGCAAACATAAAATGGCTGTATGTATAGGGTTACATTGCTACATTGCTTGTAACAACAAGATATTTAAAACAAATCAAAGGCCCTTCTCTAGAGAACTGGGAAAATAACCTGGGTAGGAGCAGGGACCAGGGTGGATAGCTGGCGAGAGAGGAAAATGTCTCAAGGCGTAACTTTCATATCAGGTTGATTTTTTTGTTTTGTTTTTTGAGACTGAGTCTCGCTGTGTTGCCCAGGCCGTTGTGCAGTGGCGCTATCTCGGCTTAATGCAACCTCCACCCCCTGGGTTCCAGTGATTCTCCTGGCTCAGCCTCCCAAGTAGCTGGGATTACGGGCATGCACCACCACACCCAGCTAATTTTTATATTTTTAGTAGAGATGGGGTTTCGCCATGTTGGCCAGGCTGGTTTTGAACTTCTGACCTCAAGTGATCCACCCACCTCGGCCTCCCAAAGTGCTGGTATTACAGGCATGAGCCATCACAGCTGGCCGGGTTGATTCTTGCATTATGTGAATGTATTATTTAGTCAAAAATGATGAATTAGAAATGAAAAACAGGTACATAGTATTAAGTAATAGATCTAAAGATAGGGTTGGAAAAGTCTTACCTCTGTCTTGTCCACTGCAGGAAGGTTCATGGAAAGAAATAAAAATGACTCTCAAACTCAGAATAACTTAAAATTTTAAAATGGCATTAAAATGTACCTATTGGTTAACTAATTTTCTGAAAGACTTAAGATGGCATCTATTTTCCTTAAGAACAACAACAAAAAAGCATCATACCAACCAAAAACCCCTAAGTCATCTGAAGGAAATGCCCCATTGCTCGCTGTGGGGCATTTTATATGCTCAGGACATGGGCTGCCTAACCACTATGTTCCCTCATTTTCCCCTGCCAATTCCATCAGAATTTTATTTATTTCCTACTTTCAACTTTTTCTAGCCATTTTCGACTTCTTTTTCAGAACACAATATCCTCACATATCTTGGACTTTTCTTTTTTCATTTTTCCCCTCTCTGCCCTACCAATCTGTCTTGGACTTTTTTTTTTTTTTTTTTGAGACAAAGTTTCACTGTTGTTGCCCAGGCTGGAGTACGATGGCACAGTCTCAGCTCACTGCAACCTCTGTCTCCTGGGTTCAAGCAATTTTCCTGCCCCAGCCTCCTGAGTAGCTGGGATTACAGGTGCTTCCCACCACGTCTGGCTAATATTTTGTATTTTTAGTAGAGATGGGGTTTCACCCTGTTGGCTGAGCTGGTCTCGAACTCCTGACCTCAGGTGATCCACCTGCCTCAACCTCCCAAAATGCTGGGATTACAGGAATGAGGCACCTCGCCCGGCCTGTCTTGGACTTTTCTAGCCTCCATGCCATCTATTAAAGTCTTCTAAGATCTCTGACTCAATACAACTAACACATTTATACTCAAAAATCTAGATTGCCTCCTAGGCATATGATGCCCTACCCAAGCCAGGACACAATAAATACCTCATGTAACCCAGTAAATATCTCATAACAGTCCTGTAAGATGAAGACCATCACAATCCATCTTCTCAGCATTTTACAGGCTTTTTTTTTTTTTTTTTTTTTTTTTTTTTTTGAGACTGAGTCTCACTCTGTTGCCAGGCTGGAGTGCAGTGATGCAATCTCCACTCACTGCAACCTCTGCCTCCCGGGTTCAAGCAATTCTCCTGCCTCAACCTCCTGAGTAGCTGGGACTACAGGTGCGTGCCCAGCTAATTTTTGTATTTTTAGTAGAGATGGGGTTTCACCATGTTAGCCAGGATGGTCTTGATCTCTTGACCTCATGATCTGCCCACCTTGGCCTCCCAAAGTGCTGGGATTAGAGGAGTGAGCCACCACGCCCCACCTTTACAGGTATTTTTTAAATGGAGCCTGGAGAGGTCGAGCACTTTGTCCAAGGTTATGCAGTAAGGGGAGGTGGGGCCAGGAAGTCATCTTGAGTAGTCTGACTCCATGGCCCACTATTCACTAGCACTGCCTTCCTAGATGCCCCCAAAATGCTTCTGGCCATAGACCTTTTCTTCTGCTTCTCATCCCTCTATGCTTCTTTACCTTCCATGCATGCATTCATTTGTCCATAATATCCCTGGCCACCTGCTGTATGCCAGGCACTGTGCTAGGCGAGGAGGATGCAAAGATTAAGAAGACAGTAGTCCCTGACAGCAGTCCCTGACTTAGAGAAGCTTACATTCCATAGAGAATGCACAGAGGTAAAGGACAACCCCATGCACAGGAGGTTCTACAATGTGAGCCTAGGATAGGGCCACCCACACACACTTGTATGCCTTTCTTGTTTTTCCTCCTCTGCTCAAAAAGTCTTCATTTAAGGCCCTGTGTTCATCATGATGGGAAAATCAGCTCAAGAAAACTTCAGGAGGATTCCTCCAGGTAAATTAAGTTACCCAAACAGACTAACATGCTAACAACTTTCAGATTTGGAATCTGCTCCTCTAGGGCCTACAGTTTGATGACTGTCATTTCATGTTGAAACAAGAACAAGAGGATTGCTTACGTTTGCTTCTCTCTGCAAGAATCTAGGTTGAAAACAAAATGAAAAGGAAATATAATCTGAGGACACTTCTCAAGTAGAAGTCAGAGGAAAGAGCAATAAAGAAGCACTCAGAGATCTTACCTGTTACCCTTAAATGTCTTCTTCCTTATCACAGTCCAAAGGACTCATGTTACTAATACCATTGTTCTGACAAAGCTAGCAAGGACAGTCTGCTGAGCAAGAATGCAGTCTTCTCTGTGATCTATTCTGTCTTCACAGGCAAGAGTGATTGCCCATGTTCCATCCCCCAACAAAGCATCAAAACCAACCACACAGACCTGGGTTCAAAGGCAGACTCTACCACTTACTGAAAGATCATCAGTGTCCTTATCTGGAGAATGGGAATGATCCCTAACAGGTGCAAAGACTCTAGCCTTGGGCATGATCAAATTCAAAGCCTTCTTGGGACACTCTCATAATCAGTCACTGCAGACTTTCACCTGCACAACCTATATTAGCTCAGCTCTTGTGCTAATATATCAGAGCCCTGGCCCCATCTGCCCAAGGGACTTGTAATTATTTTTGCAGCCGTAAGTCTGGCATCTAGTCCTGCAGATGGGTAGGGAGAACAGGTCCTATGACCTGGGAAGAGAGGGAGTTGAAAGCAACAAAGAGTATCCCAGCTGCAGTCACACAGGCTGGGGCTCAGATTACACTCCAGACTGAGGATGCAGAGCAAGAGTACAAGGAAATCCAAGCAAAAAGAAATGCTGCAAGTTGGAGGGAGGGAAGTGTCCAGGATGCCCCCAGAGACAGACTGAGTCCATAGTTAGATATCAACAAAGCAGCACCCAAAAAATTACTACAGAAAGAATTCCCTACTTCCCAAAAAACACTCAGAAAATCACATTGAGGGAAAAAATCTGAATTATGTTGGACTGGCCTGAACTTTTGTATAGTTTAATATTGTTTTTAGTTTTAATACACAGAAGCCAGGTGAAGGTAGGGATTGGAAGACATCATATTCTTCTCCATGCTAGGTCCACTAAGGTTCCTAATCTGGCCTGGCCTATTACATACCAATGAGATTTAATGTATGTCTCTCTAGATTGAGGGTCAGAAACCCAAATGCCTACAGAAGTCAGGCAGATTAGATAAACGAGAAACTGTGCTAGGTGGGGGTGTAGGAGCTGGAACACAAATGCTCTATGGATGCAGGCAGTTGTTAATCAGTCAATTGCTGCCACAGAGAAGCATGGCCTGAGTTGCTGGATCAATTTACTTTTACATTCCCATATATTAATTCTAAAAATGATTTTTCCAACTGTCTTAGTCTATTTGAACTTCTATAATAAAATTCCATAAGAGGAGTGGTTAATAAACAACAGAAATTTATTTCCCCCAGTTCTCGAGGCTGTCAAGTCCGAGATCAAGGTACTGGCAGATTTGGTGTCTAGTGAGGGCCTGCTTCCTAGTTCATAAACTGCTTCCTTTTTGCTATAACCCTACAGGGAAGAAGGGGTGAGGGAGCTTTCTGGGGCCTCTTTCATAAGGGCGCTAATCCCATTCGCTACGGCTCTGTCCTCAAAACCTAATCACCTCCCCAAACCCCACCTTCTTATACTTCACATTGGTGATTAGGTTTTAACATATGAATTTGGGAGAACATAAACATTCAAATCATAACACCAACCTATTTTGGGGGTTTTTTGGGGGGTGTTTTTTATTTTTATTTTTTTGAGACAGAGTCTCACTCTGTCACCCAGGTTGGAGTGCAGTGGTGCAATCTCAGCTCACTGTAGCCTCCACCTCCTGGGCTCAAGAGATTCTCCTGTGTCAGCCTCCCAAGTAGCTGGGATTGCAGCTGCCTACCACCAGGCCCTACTAATTTTTGTATTTTTTTAACTAGAGATGGGGTTTCACCATGTTGGCCAGGCTGGTCTCCAACTCCTGACCTCAAGTGATCTGCTTGCCTCAGCCTCCCAAATATAGCACCAACCTTTGTTCAATTTATAAAAGATGCTTGAAATTAAAGTCTGATTAATTTCTATTTTCATTATGGATTACTAATAATATCAGCTAACACTTCCATAAAACTTACATGGCAGGCAGCATTCTAAGTGCTTTATTCACGTTGACCCATTTAATCCTCACAACAGCCATTTGAGGCAAATCTATCATCATCCTCCTGTTGTAAATTAAGAAATTGGGAGTCTCTGAGCCTACTCTGGCTCAAGAGGCTGCCCAATAAGATATAAGAAATTGTTTTTTAATATTTAAAAGAAAGTTAAAGAAAAAGAACAAACAAATTAAGAAATAGAAGCATAAAGTATCAAGCAAATTCTCCCAACTCACTCAGATAATTTGTGGCACAGCTGGAGCTATATGGACAACTAACCCTGGGTTCAAGATGAGTTTAACTTTGAGGCTTCCAGAAAAGACATGAGAGAGCCCTCCTGTAAATGGTGAATGGTTTTCCTTTACCAAAGTCTTTATAATAGCTCATTCCCCCAAAACCCTATAAATCAGAGAAGTCAACTCTGACCCCTTGTTTGTGTTAGTCAAAAAGTTTCATTGGAGCAGAACCATACCTACTCATTTATGTGTCCTCTGAGGCTGGCTTTGGTGTATGGTCTCTACCATGAGTAGTCATAACAGAGACCATGTGGCTCCCAAAGCCCAATATGTTTATTATCTGGCCCTTTACAGAAATAGTTTGCTAACTGCTACTCTGAATTTAAAAAGATTTTTTAAAGTTCTTATACTCTATACTTAATTGTACTAGACTCAGATTAAGAAAAATATGTCCTTGAGGCCAGGCGTGGTGGCTCATTCCTGTAATCCCAGCACTTTGGAAGGGCGAGACAGGCAGATCACCTGAGGTCAGGAGTTTGAGACCAGCATCACCAACATGGCAAAACCCCATCTCTACTAAAAATACAAAAATTAGCCGGGTGTGGTGGCACACGCCTGTAATCACAGCCACTTGGGAGGCTGAGGCAGGAGAATCGCTTGAACCAGGGAGGCGGAGGTCGCAGTGAGCTGAGATCATGCCATTGCACTCCAACCTGGGCATAAGAGCGAGATTCCATCTCAAAAAAGTGAAGAAAAGAAAAAGATGTCCTTGAGGCCAGGTGTGGCGGCTCCCACCTGTAATCTCAGCACTTTGGGAGGCTGAGGCAGGCGGATCACTTGAGGTCAGGAGTTCGCGACCAGCCTGGCGAACATGGCAAAACCCCATCTCTACTAAAAATACAAAAATTAGCTGGGTGTGGTGGCGGGCACCTGTAGTCTCAGCTACTTGGCAGGCTGAGGTGGAAGAATCACTTGAACCTGGGAGGCAGAGGTTGCAGTGGGCCGAGATTGAACGATTGCACTCCAGCCTGGGCAGCAGAGCGAGACTCCATCTCAAAAATAAGAAAAATATGTCTTTGAAACTTCAATTAAACGTATCTTCTCCTAAAGTTGAATTCATAGAAGGAAGAAAGCTCTTAACTAGAAAGTTCCTTAAAAACACACTGATATGGCCGGGCACGGTGGCTCACGCCTGTAATCCCAACATTTTGGGAGGCTGAGGTGGGCGGATCACCTGAGGTCAGGAGTTTGAACCAGCCTGGCCAACATGGAGAAACCCTGTATCTACTGAAAATACAAAAATTAGCTGGACGTGGTGGTGCGTGCCTGTAATCCCAGCTACTCGAGAGGCTGAGGCAGGAGAATCGCTTGAACCCAGGAGGTGGAGGTTGCAGTGAGCTGATATCATACCACAGCACTCCAGCCTGGGCAACAACAACAACAAAAAAAAACAGATACATAAACTTTTATGGAAATTTTCAGTTTCTTCTATAAAAGCTGAAAAAGAAACAATTCAAACCACAATTCCATTTCTCCAATTATCAAAAATCTGCCAATCCTTTTTTTATCCAAAAAGATAACTTTTAGTGGTAAAAGCTGCTTTTTTACGGCAACTGTTCTTCTTTCTATTTTATTTAAGGTTTTTTGAATAACTAGAACATACTAGAATTGTGTTTAAGAAGACTGAGAATACATCTTACATTTGTGACTAATGACCCTCTTAGACTGAAAATCAATGTTTAGGCAATAAGTGTAAATTTTACAGATTACAATAAAATAAAAACAAGTTAGTACACAGCTATAATTTGATGAGGTTAAGATGGTATTTTTAAACTGAAAGGTCAAGTTTCTTGTGGAAACAAATATGTGTTTCCAAGGATTTTCTCATTAGTAACTGCTGGAATCATTTATAAACAAGACAAGCAACCTTTCCAGGCCTCAATTCTTAAGATAAGATATAGAAAAAGGTCATTTTAAGACCCTAGGAAGTATCACACCATCAGGACCTTTCTAAAAATGAGTGTTTAAATATACTGATGATAAATACCTGAAGAAATTAAGTTGACCTTAAAGAAATTAAATTAAGTTGAATCATTGGATTTTGTCCTAAACTTTGCAGAATCAGAGATCATTTCGACTTTGCAGACTTCAAGCAGGGTATTTTTCTGCTCAACTGCAGTTGACATTTCTTGCATGGTAGGGGAAAAAAATATCTAAACAAATGGAGGGATACACTGTGTTCATGGATTGGAAGTCACAATATGTTAAAATATCGGTTCTCCCTAAATTGATCTATAGATTCAATGCAATCACACTCAAAATTCCACCAGACATTTTTGCAGAAATTGACAAGCTGATTCTAAAGTATATAAGAAAAAGCAAAGGAAGTAGGATAGCCAAAACAATTTTGGAAAAGAATGTTAGCTGCCTCACACTACCTTATTTCAAGGTTTTGTTTGTTTGTTTGTTTGTTTTTCCGAGACGGAGTCTTGCTCTGTCGCCCAGGCTGGAGTGCAGTGGCGCGATCTAGGCTCACTGCAAGCTCCGCCGCTCCCGGGTTCACGCCATTCTCCTGCCTCAGCCTCCTGAGTAGCTGGGACTACAGACGCCCGCCACCACGCCCGGCTAATTTTTTGTGTGTTTTTAGTACAGACGGGGTTTCACCGTGTTAGCCAGGATGGTCTCGATCTCCTGACCTCTTGATCTGCCCGCCTCGGCCTGCCAAAGTGCTGGGATTACAAGCATGAGCCACTGCGCCCGGCCTTTTTTTTCTTTTTAATTTTTTTTAGAGACAGGATCTCGTTCTATCGCCCAGGCTGGAGTGAGTGGCATGATTGTAGCTCACTGCACCTGGGCTCCTGAGCTCAGGCGATCTTCCTGCCTCAGCCTCCTGTGTAGCTAGGGCTACAGGCACACACAACCACACCTGGCTCTGATTTCAAGTCTTACTGTAAAGTTAACAATAATCAAGATATTAAAGAAGGCCAGGTGCGGTGGCTCACGCCTGTAATCCCAGAACTTTGGGAGGCTGAGGCAGGTAGATTACCTGAGGTCAGGAGTACAAGACCAGCCTAGCCAGCATGGTGAAACCCCGTCTCTACTAAAAAAAATACAAAAATTATTCGGGCATGGTGGTGTATGCCTGTAATCCCAGCTACTCAGGAGGCTGAGGCAGGAGAATTGCTTGAACCCGGGAGGTGGAGGTTGCAGTGAGCCAAGATCGTGCCATTGCACTCCAGCCTGGGTGGAAAGAGCGAAACTCCGTCTTAAAAAAAAAAAAAAAAAAAAAAGATAGTAAAGAATAACTGCTGCAAATCACTTGGGCTTAATCAGGTGGTAAAGATTTTTGTTTCCAGAGTAACTAAAATTTTAAAAACTAACAATATCAGCCAGGTGTGGTGGCTTACGCCTATAATCCCAGCACCTTGGGAGGCTGAGGCAGCGGGCAAATCACCTGGGGTCAGGAGTTCGAGACCAGCCTGGCCAACATGGCAAAACCCTGTGCATACTAAAAATACAAAAAGTAGCCGGGCATGGTGGCACATGCCTATAATCCCAGCTACTCAGGAGGCTGAGGCACTTGAACCCAGGAGGTTGCAGTGAGCCAAGATTGTGCCATTGCACTCCAGCCTGGGTGACAGAGCAAGACTCCGTCTCAAAAAATAAATAAATAAATATAAAAATACAAAAATTAGCCAGGCATGGTAGCACACACCTGTAATCCCAGCTACTCAGGAGGCTGAACCAGGAGAATCCCTTGAACCTGGGGGGCGGAGGTTGCAGTGAGCCGAGATCGCACCACTGCACTCCAGCCTGGGGGACAAAAAGAGACTCCGTCTCAAAAAAAAACTAACAATATCAAGTGTTGGTGAAGATGTGGAGCAGCCAGAGCAAACTGATGTGTACTTAGAAAAATGAAATTAAGTCAAACAAAGACTTGGACAAGAGTGTTTATCGCAGATCTATTCATAATAGATCCAAGTGTCCAGCAACGAGAGAGTGGATTAAAAAGTGTGATATGTTCATACGATGAGATAACAAACACTCAGCAATAAAAAGGAACAAACTACTGATACGCAGAACATTATGGATACATCTCAAAATCATCAGCTTGGTTGAAAGAACCCAGAAACAAAAGAGTATATTCTATATTATCCCATGTGTATAAAGTTTAGCAACAGGCATAACTAGTGACAGAAATCAGAACAATGGTTGCCTCTGCAAAAGGCAGGTATTGACCACCAAGGGACACGAAGGAACTGTCAAGGTGAGGGAAATGTTCTATACATATCTTGACTTGGGTGACAATCACATGAGTGTAATCATTTGTCCAAATTCGTTGACAAATTCACTTAAAATTGGTGCATTTTCCTGTATGTAAAATATATCTCATTTTTAAAACTTGTGTTTCCACATTGACCAGAAAGATCAACACATGATCTATCTCTTATTCATTGTGCTTTCATTTTTAGGACTAGTTGGCAGAAATCTAAGGCTTTAAACAGGTTGTCTATGATTCTAGTCAGAGCTACCAACATCTTAACACAAGATGCTCCTTCTTTCATTCATTCTACAAACAGACCACAAAACAATCAAACACTGTTTCAATATATAATGTATACAATACATAATTTATGCACGAACATGGCACTCTTCTGGCTTTTTATATTCATTAGTTAATCTAAATTCTACTTTTTAAAAATATGCAGTACGGGCCGGGCGCTTGGCTCACACTTGTCATCCCAGTACTTTGGGAGGCCGAGGCAGACGGATCACGAGGTCAGGAGATGGAGACCATCCTGGCTAACATGGTGAAACCCTGTCTCTACTAAAAATACAAAAAATTAGCCGGGCGTGGTAGCGGGCGCCTGTAGTCCCAGCTACTCCGGAGGCTGAGGCAGGAGAATGGCATGAACCCGGGAGGCGGAGCTTGCAGTGAGCAGAGATCGCGCCACTGCACTCCAGCCTGGGAGACAAAGCGAGACTCCGTCTCAAAAAAAAAAAAAATGCACTACGGCCAGGCATGGTGGCTCATGCCTGTAAGGCAGGAGGATCACCTGAGACCAGGAATTCAAGGCCAGCCTTATGAACAGAGCAAGACCCCATCTCTACAAAAATTTTAAAAATAAAAATAAAAAAATTGCCGGGCATGGTGGTGTGCACCTGTAGTCCCAGCTACTCACAAGGCTGAGGCAGGAGGATCGCTCGTACCCAGGAGTTTGAGGCTGCAATGAGCCGTGATGGCACCATTGTACCCCAGCCTAGGTGACAGAGCAAGACCTTGCCTTAAGAAAAAAAAAAAATTGGGGTAGGAATATTTAACACATGAGAATCAAGGTTCAGAAAGATCAAGGAACTTCCCCAAGATAACATAACTAAGGAGCGATGTCATGAAGACTCAAACCCAGATCCTAAGCACACACCCTTTCCTCTCCCCAGTAAATACTCTTACAACGCACACTTGTGTGTGTGTGTGTGTGTGTATGAAATATTCAAATTGCTAACTGTAGATTTTCCATTCTTTTATCATGAATCTGTGATAACAGTTTTTTTGTGATATTTGAAAATAAATAATCAAAGCCTTTATAAAGGTCTGGAGCACATGGAAAGTTTGAAACCATAGCCTGATTCACCATACCTGGCTCTCATTCTCAAACCCCTGTTTGCTTTGAATTCTAGGGGCTGGAATACTGAGAGTAAAAGAAGGAAACATTTGTAGTGCTTGCCAAAGGGTAAAGGGGGAGTTTCTCTTGCTTTGTTTAGGTGTAAAACATAATTCTCTATTATCCTGCGCACCGAAGTATTGCCAGCATCTTTAGAAGGGAGGCAGACATACTGTTTGCATTTTCAAATTTTAAAATTGGGGTAGTGGCTCATGCCTGTAATCCCAGCACTTTGGGAGGCTAAGGTGGGTGGATCACCTAAGATCAGGAGTTCGAGAACAGCCTGACCAACATGGTGAAACCCCATCTCTACTAAAAATACAAAAATGAGCTGGGCATGATGGCAGGTGCCTGTAATCCCAGCTACTTGGGAGGCCGAGGCAGGAAAATCATTTGAACCCAGGAATTGGAGGTTGCAGTGAGCCGAGACCACACCATTACACTCCAGCCTGAACAACAAGAGCAAAACTTCATCTCAAAAAATGAAATAAAATAAAATAAAATTGAAAGCAATTAGCAGGAAAAGAGAAATGAGCTTCCTCATCTGCAACCACTGACTGCTCTTCCAAGCCATGGTCCTTAGAATATGGTTCCTTACTGAATTTTTTGTTCTCATTAGTGGTTTTTAACAGTGAATTTCTAACTACCCAAGTCTATACCAAAGCCATAATTATTTAATTCTGATCTGTTAGAAACTTTCTAAGAATCCACCCAAAAATGCCAGAAAAATTCGAATGACTCTCATGTATATAGTGAGATTAGTATTCCACAGAAATGCCTCATTAATGTCAAAATAATTTACTTAAATCTTATCCTAGCACAGCATAAAACAGCTATGAAAAAGAATAATATCGTGTAGATACCAAGACAGAAACAAGCTGAATAGCTGGTAATGTTTATAGACGAGCAATCAATTAACTGATGAAGAAAAAGAAAAAAAAATCACTATTGAAAAAGCAGGCTTCTAGTCTACTTCCATAATACTAATGCTCTAAAAGTCATTTTGCATCATCCACAGAAAGCTCCCACATATCTGGCCAACAAAATTGGAAGTTGGTTTCCAATCTGTTTTCAAGTCCTAATCCTAGTTTCCCTAAAAAATAGTTTGCACTTTAAAGAGCCCAGGACAATAATTCCCCTGAAGACAATTTACTTTTATGGCTGGCTTGTCATTCTAGATATAAACCATCTTAGGCATCAGCTATAAGCTAAAAAATCTCATTCCTCTCCTTGGCTCTTGGAGCATGGAAATAATAAAAGTGTTTCACCAGATCTTACAGCCTTCTGAGTTCCAAGCAGCAGTGAATATGATTCCCAGGATTGTAAATAGTCTTATAAATCTTGCCTTCCCTGACAGGTTTAACTTTTCATTTTTCTTAAATACTAGCAATAAAAGTACTGTGTGTAAATATCCTTAAGATTTGGGCAAAGCTATCACAGGATTCAAAATACCCAGTGCCTATAAACACAGGGCTTTTCATACAGCTAACAGTGGAGAAACAATTCCAGGAGTGTGCCAGGAATAAAGAGGAAAGATTCTAAATAACACAGGTGAGGTAGAATCATAAAGGAAAAAACGTTAACTTTAAAACACATAATTTTTGTTCTGCAGGCAGTTTCAAATTGGGTCATTCAAGCCAGGGTGGTTTTTGACTTTGGTTCTCCCTAGGGAAAAGCACACAGTAGCAAAGGATAATGAAAAGGCCTGGAGAACTTGGATACAGACGGTCTGGGATTTCAATCCCACTTTAACTCTCCCAAGACAAGAAACTTGAACAATAATAAATTGATAATAACAGTGAACAGTTATTGAAACTTAAGGTGTGGTGGGCTGTCCTAAGGGTTTTTTGTTTTTGTTTTTGATTTTGTTTTTGTTTTTGAGATGGAGTCTCTTGTCGCTCAGGCTGGAGTACAGTGGTGCGATCTCAGCTCACCAAAACCTCTGCCTCCTGGGTTCAAGTGATTCTCCTGCCTCAGCCTCCCGAGTAGCTGGAATTACAGGTGTGCACCAACAAGCCCAGTTAATTTTTGTATTTTTAGTAGAGACTGGGTTTCACCATGTTCACCAGGCTATTCTCAAAATCCTGACCTCAAGTGATCCGCCTGCCTCAGCCTCCCAAAGTACTGGGATTACTTTGGGATTACTGGGATTACAAGCCCGGCCTTGTCCTAAGTGTTTTATGTACATTAACTCATTTAATTCTATGAGGTAGTGAAGTGTTTAGGAGGATAAGTTCTGGAGCTACACTGTGTGAGTTCAAAAACTTTCCCATTTGCTAACTATATCATCCTTGGCAAATTCCTTTTCTGTATAATGATCCTTCAATGGTATCTACCTCCTAGGTTACTTATAAGAATTAATGAGCTAATACTAACCATAAGCACTTAGAATAGTGTTTGGCACAATGTAGGTGCTTAATTGTTTGCCATTCTTATTTTCATTTTACATTAGGAAACTGAGGCATAGAAAGTCTGTTTACTAGAGATGCAGTAATTAATATCTAATGAACCTGTAATATCTGGTACTTTGTAAATATTTTACATGATAGTTATTTTTTATTCCATAATAAACAAAGAGGTTGAAAGGTTCTTGTATTGGTTCAAACCCCGAGAGCACACCAACAGATAACACAAGGCGGTGTGGAGCAACATGCTGTTTTAATGAGCGCCTGGGTGCAGGCAGGCTGAGGCCTAAAATGGCGTCAGCACCAAGTGAGGATGGGGCAGGGGTTTTATAGTCCTCTGTAAACAAGAAGTGTCCCAGTCTGATGTGACTGCTATGTAGTACCCAGACAGCCTCTTTCTCAATCTTCAGGGGTACATGTCTTCCTGCCAGAGTAGGTGTCTTCCGGCCAGGGTAGGTGTCTTCCTGGCAGCTCTCTTCCTGCTTCTGCTATCTTGCTGATGCACACTGCTGATGCAAGTGGCCTTGAGCCTTGGGACTGGGCCTGAGAAGGGAGGAGTTATCCCTTCAAGCTTTCAGACCCCGGGAGAATATTTCAGAGGTCACTGTGAAAACAACTCCCCCTTTGTAATTCAAAATTGCGCTTTGCCTATGTAAACCAAAAATAAAATTATAAGCCTCCCAACTGACTGAATGGATCCCTCCTCTTGGCCAAGGGGATTCCAGAATAAGCCTGAAAAACTACTTCAGGCCATGATGGGAAGGAGGGGTTGAATATGCCTCATTATACTCTCCTCCCTTTGGAATTCAGGTACAACTGACCAACAATAACATTAAAATAGAGATCCCAAGACTGACAAAACAGATTCTTTGTAGCAATAAGATACCAAATTCCAACCTGACTCTAGTATAACATCACATGACAGATAGCAGGCCCTGAAAGAAATTGAGGTATTTTACCCCAAAATATATTTCTTTGACATATTTTGAAATGGCCCTGCAAAGCTATCTCCTGTGGGGAAAAATCTACATTCTGTAGAGAATCCTCTTCCCTTTTCAGGTCTTTTCCTGATCTGGGAGAAATTAAAAGTCCAGCACCTAAAAAATAAATTAAAAATAATTTTAAAGAAATATAAATAATTTTTAAAAAATAGTCTGACACTTTTTAGGGTCTGATAAGAGACATTTACTATCTATCCTCTCTGAAGCCTGCTACCTGGAGACTTCATCTACATAATAAGAACCTTGGTCTCCACAACCCCTTATCTTAACCTACACATTCCTTTTGATTGATTCCAGCTCTTTAGATAATGACTTAATTCTTTTTTTTTTTTTTGAGACGAAGTCTCACTCTGTCACCCAGGCTGGAGTGCAGTGGCATGATCTCGGCTCACTGCAAGCTCTGCTTCCTGGGTTCACGCCATTCTCCTGCCTCAGCCTCCCGAGTAGCTGGGACTACAGGTGGCTGCCACCACTCCCGGCTAATTTTTTGTATTTTTAGTAGGGACGGGGTTTCACTGTGTTAGCCAGGATGGTCTCAATCTCCTGACCTTGTGATCTGCCTGCCTCAGCCTCCCAAAGTGCTGGGACTACAGATGCCTGCCACCACGCCCGGCTAATTTTTTGTATTTTTAGTAGAGACGGGGTATCACTGTGTTAGCCAGGATGGTCTCAATCTCCTGACCTTGTGATCCGCCTGCCTCGGCCTCCCAAAATCCTGGGACTACAGATGCCTGCCACCACGCCCGGCTAATTTTTTGTATTTTTAGTAGAGACGGGGTTTCACTGTGTTAGCCAGGATGGTCTCAATCTCCTGACCTTGTGATCCGCCTGCCTCGGCCTTCCAAAGTGCTGGGATTACAGGCGTGAGCCACCGCGCCCGGCAATGACTTAATTCTTTCAACCAATTGCCAGTCAGAAAATCTTTGAATCCACCTATGACCTAGAACCACCCCACTCTGTTTCAAGTTGTCCCACCTTTCTGTACACTTTACATATATTGATTGATGTCTGCGTGTAATTCCTGTCCCCCTAAAGTGCATAAAATCAAGCTGTAACCCAACCACCATGAGCACATGTTCTCGGGATCTCTTGAGACTGTGTCTCCAGCCTTGGTCATTTATATTTGACTCAGAATAAAACAAAACCTCTTTACATATTTTATAGAGTTTGACACTTTTTGTCAACACCTAAACTGATCATAAAAAGTTCCAACTGTAGATTTCTAATACAAAACTTTTTTTTTCTTTTTCTTTCTGAGATAGAGTTTTGCTCTTATTGCCCAGGCTGGAGTGCAATGGTGTGATCTCAGCTCACTGCAACCTCCTCCTCCCAGGTTCAAGCGATTCTCCTGCCTCAGCCTCCTGAGTAGCTGGGATTACAGGCTTGCGCCACCAAGCCCAGCTAATTTTTGTATTTTTAGTAGAGATGGGGTTTCACCATGTTGGCCAGGCTGGTCTTGAAATCCTTACCTCAGGTGATCCGCCCGCCTTGGCCTCCCAAAGCGCTAGGGTTACAGGCATGAGCCACCGCATCCAGCCATAAAAAACATTTAAATAGCTGTCCATTACTATCATGCCCTTCTTGCATTCCTGGTAATAAATCCAGAGCACATTAAAACTCTACACATTGAATGGAGACATTCTGCAATAACTCTTGTGTTAAATCATCTTTCCAATAGCAGTCAGTTTACTGATCTGTAAAATGGGAAACCAACACTAGCCCCCACAGCAGGGCACCTTAGGGTGAATTCTCTGCTGTCTACATTGTGGCCCACACACTGGACAGCCTTGGAAGCTTGAGTAGAGAACACAGCCATCTCTCAGCGACAAACTCCCCTTAACCAGGCTCATCATCAAGGCCCATATATAAAACTAAAACGTCAAATTATTTTTCTTTTTCTTTTTTATAGAAATGGGATCTCACTTTGTTGCCCTAGCTGGTCTCAAACTCCTGGCTTCAAGCAATGCTCTTGCTTTGGCCTCCTAAACAGAATGATGAATTATTAATTTATAAGGAGATATAGCCCGCCAAGCAGGCCTGAGAATAGATTAGTTGATGGCTATATTTGCTCCCTGGAGGCCAGAGTACAATTAGGTTGCTTGATGAATGCAGAACCAGAAAGCAGGCAGAGTCATCCACCTCCAGAGGAACTGGAATTGAAGAGTTTGTACTGGGGCCTGATGAGGCGGGGCCTTTGCTCTGTAGCCAACCCCCCTTAGGCACAGCTTAGTTTGCCCTCCTCTCGGGCGAATTAATTTCCTTTCTGAAGGGCACATTCTTTCTTTGTCTCTGTGAATAACTTCAAGCCTATTAGTCAAGTCTTGGGACCTAGAAGCCATTCCATCCTTTAAGGTAATTTGCCTATATAATCTGATTCCTTTTATGTTTGTTTTGCAATTTAGCTCTCTCTGAAGGCAATCTCCTTTCTGAAGTTCAAAGCCCATAGGGAAGTATATCCCTGTTTCTTCCATACACCAACAGTAAGATAATCACCTAGTCTAGCACAAAACAAATGCTCCAGAAAAGTAATCTCCTTTCGTAATGCCCTTCTTCCAAAAGGTCAACAACAGTTTTACCTACCGGTGGAACTTTAGAAGTGCTCATGGGGGGACACTGGCAGATCTAAGGGTGAGTTCATTCATTCATTCATCTTCTACTTTCGGGCTATTAGGTGCCAAGGGCTGAGAAATGTGCTATGAGTCAACAGGATGTGAAAAAGACATGGACCATGCCAGCCTGAATCTCTAAGGTCTTTGAAACAAATATTAACAAATTAAGCTACACTGTAATCCTACCAGAGAAGGCAAAATTATAACCTGAGAAAAGTACTCCGAAGAAGAAAAGAAATACAATTCTTTTAGAAAACAAATGATCAGGCCAGGCACAGTGGTTCACACCTGCAATCCCAGCACTTTGGGAGGCCGAGGCTGGTAGATCACGAGGTTAGGAGTTCGAGACCAGCCTGGCCAACATGGTGAAACCCCGTGTTTACTAAAAATATAAAAATTAGCCAGGTGTGGTAGTGCACGCCTGTAATCCTAGCTACTCGGTAGGCTGAGGCAGGAGAATCACTTGAACCCAGGAGGCGGAGGTTGCAGTGAGCCGAGATCACACCAGTGCACTCCAGCCTGGGTGATAGAGCAAGACTCTGTCTCAGGGAAAAAAAAAAAGAAAACAAATGATCAGACCCAACTCAGGTGGTTGAAAAGGCTTTCCTGAAGAAATGAGATGTTTGTTGAGGTTAAGAGGAGAGAAGTAGATGTTAGCTGGTGGCGGCAGAGAGTGGGTGAACGGGCTTAGGAAGAGGTGAGCCTTTCATCAGAAGGAAACTGCACTTGCAAAAATCTTAAGGCTTGCAACAGTGAGCAGCAAATGCATAAGAAGAACCTAAGAAAGGCCAGCCAAGCAGGGGAGCAAAGAACCATTGAGCAAAGCAGTGATAACACAGGTGGCATAGGCCAGGCATGGTGGCTCATGCCTGTAATCCCAGCCCTTTGGGAGGCCGAGGCAGGCAGAACACTTGAGGTCAGGAGTTAAAAGACCAGCCTGGCCAATATGCTGAAAACTCATCTCTACTAAAACCACAAAAATTAGCCAGGTGTGGTGGTGGAGTGCGTCTGTAATCCCAGCTACTAGGGAGGCTGAGGCAGGAGAATTGCTTGAAGCTGGGAGGCAGAGGTTGTGGTGAGCCAAGATCGTGCCACTGCACTCCAGCCTGGGCAACAGAGTGAGACTTTGTTTCAGAAAAAAAAAAAGACAGGTGCCATAGGTAGGAAGGGGCTGACCCATGCAGGGTCTGGCTGGCCAAAACATTGATTTTGATCTTTATACCAGGAAGAAGAGTTTTAGGGCAAGTTGAAGATCCTTGAGCAGATGTGTACTTCTAAAGATCACTCTTCCTGCATAGTGGAGAGTAAGTTGAAAGGGGCTAAAGAGGAGGCTTGGAGACCAACTTAAGAGGATCTGCGGTTGTCCAGGTGAGGGATGCTGGTTCCCTTAGTGCAGATGAGGAGAAATGGACAGGGCTGAGATACAGAGAAAATAAATGCCTATTAATAAGCAAAGGTTAAGAAAAATTGTCCATACCATGGTGTCAACCTAAAGGAAAAAACTGAGGCAAAATTTGTATAAGTATAGAGTTTATTTGGGCCAGATTTGAGGACTGCAACCCAGAAGCATAGATTCAAGTTGCCCTGAATATACACTCCAAATAGACTCAATGCAATAATGGGACAGAAACTTAGGGGATTGGCCAACGAGAATGGCCAGGAAAGAGCACTAAGGAAACTTGGGAGGTGAAATCTTGTGTTGGTGGTTACATGAATATAATTTTTTTTTTTTTTTTGAGATAGAGTCTTGCTCTGTCACCCAGGCTGGAGTGCAGTGTGCGATCTACAACCTCTGCCTCCTGGGTTCAAGCAATTCTCTCGCCTCAGCCTCCCACGTAGCTGGGATTACAGGCACCTGCCATCATGCCGGGCTAATTTTTGTATTTTTATAGAGATGGGGTTTCACCATGTTGGCCAGGCTGGTCTCGAACTCCCAACCTCAGGTGATCCACCCACCTCAGCCTCCCAAAGGGCTGGGATTACAGGCATGAGCCACCACGCCAGGCCATAAACATTTTTTAAATTCATCCAAATATATGTTTAAATGATTAAGTTTCATTGTATGTAAAGTACACCTCAATAAGGTTAATATTTTTAAAAAATCAGTTTAGCTTAGTTATTAAGAGCAAGTACATGGATTTTGGAAGTGTACAGATATGGCTTTGAATCCTAGCTTTACCATGAGTAATTGTGCACTCTAAGAAAGTCAATTAGCCAATGTAAGCTTTAAGTCTTATCACTGGTAAAATGGGGAGGGAGGATGGCTGTTTTGAAGACCAAATTGCCTAGCTTAGCAGATTGCCAAATACAAAGGCAAGAGGGCTTTTCATTCAAATTTTATTCCTTGCCACAGTGGAAGTATTGGGTGAAAAATTAATGTTTCTTGTGTGCTTTCTTGTTTTCTTTTTCTCTTTTTTTTTTTTTTTTTTAAGACAGGGTCTTATTCTGTCACCCAGGCTGGAGTGCAGTGGCATGATCACGGCTCACAGCAGGCTCAACCTCCTGAGCTCAAACAATCTTCCCACCTCAGCCTCCCAAGTAGCTAGGACTACAGGTGCATAGTCCCACATCTGGCTAATTTTTTTAAG
Organism: Pan troglodytes; assembly: GCF_028858775.2. NCBI lineage: Eukaryota > Metazoa > Chordata > Mammalia > Primates > Hominidae > Pan > Pan troglodytes. Next base: position 100,121,370 of record NC_072408.2, read on the forward strand.
TTTTTTTATTAAAAATAACTATATTGCCCAGGGTGGTCTCAAACTCCTGGGCTTAAGTGATCCTCCCAAAGTTCTGGGAGAACAGGCATGAGCCAGCAGACCCGGCCCATTTCTTGAGGGCTTCCTATTATTAGGCCTATGGTAGGCCCTTTACAGGTGTTGTCTCATTTGATCCTAATGGAAACTCTAAGAGATGGTCTTTGTTCCTATAGCTTAGAAACTTCCCAGGAACCAGTAAGTTGGTCAAGGTCATTCACAGACAGAACATGGAGCCAAAGGTCCTTGCCACAGTGAGAGAATGCTGCCTTCGCCCCACCCTCAGTGACTGGGGAGGAAACATGAGGGTCCTCACAGGGGATTTTCCAAAAGAGAGTTTAACCCCAAGTGGTCTGAAAGATGATTCTAAATGGCACACAGTAGGTCATTTATTATTTTGCTTTTATTGTATTCAGTTAACTTCTGTTTCATAGTAGTCTTCCATTTATGATAATTAATTTAATCTCCTTTTAAAATAAGCTTAAGTTTTTAAAGTGAGTCAAATTCAAGAAAATTATGAAAGAATTGATAGTATGGGCATTACTTGTGTATTTTTCAAAATTGGGAGGAAGATTTGGAAATGACTGAAGCTTGAGAAAGGATGGGCCAGCCCAAGCAGAGACATGTTAAGGCCCTGAGATGCCAGAAAGACAGTCCAAGGAGGCGGGGAGGATTCTGGCTGGCTTATGACCCTAGAACACCTGAGAAGAGGGTAGAGGGTCAGAAAGGGGGTGATCCCTTTCCTCACCATCACAGGGGTTACAGCTGACACCTATAACAAAAGACAGGTCAACAAGAGAAAAGCCTAACACATTTATTTGATCACAGTTTTATGTGACACAAGAGCCTTCAGAATAAAGACCCAGAGATACAAGGAAAACTGTCCATTGTTATGGCTTAGGTTCAATGAAGAATGGACAGCCATGTAGAACTGTGGTTAGACAGAAAAGGAATAATCTAAAGGAAACAGACTGAGTGGGGAAACCTATTAAGCCCTGTGGACTCAGATTCTTCTTGGCCTCTCTGCAGCATTTCTTTCTTCCCAGTATGGGGCCGGACCCTTTCTGCAATGGGAGTCTTATGACCTATTACCAAACAAGGTAGGTTAGAGAATTTTTTATGGCCCCTCTTACACAGAAAGGCCTGGGAAGTTTAGAGTAATATTTTTAGCTTTTCTGGCTGGCTTTGGGGAAGAGCAGTTCTATGACCCGCCTTGCGGAAGGATTCTAGTTTCTACAGCTAGCCTCAAGGGAGAACAAAGGGTGAGAGACAGGAAGGCAGGGGAAAGTCAGAGAGAAACTTTGCTTCAGTGGCTGCTTCTGATGCCTTCACTTTGGGGTATTGTTTTCGGAGCCCCACTGAGGGCTTATGCTCACATTACTATTGCCTCCTATTTGAGCAGCTTCAAGACATCTAGGGACAATACCTGGACCCCAGAGAAGGAATAAAGATGGGGAAGGAAGACATGGGAGGAGGAGAGTAGGAGGAGGATGGAAGGAAGCTGGAGCAAGTGATCCAGATCCAGTAGCTGTCAGCTCCAGGCTGGGATTCCAGTACCATCATCTGTCCGCCCCAGCTAGGGCAGCTGTCTGGGGAAAGCCAAAACAGCTCAAAGCTTTCAAAAGCCCTATTTTCCCCTATGAACTAGGGAGAACCCGGCTGTAAAAGTGATCATTTTCAAAAACAAAGAATTAAAATAATGAATCCTCTTGCAGTTTCAGCTTTGCCCAGTCACTGTCACAGGTGGCCTTTGAAGATGAGGCAAGAGACAATAGGGTAATTATTCCTAGAAAAAGACAGTGATGGTCTGCAAATTTAAATCCAGAGCTTCTTACACCAGGTATTGTGTTTTCCAAGCAAGAGCTTTGCAGAGCAGCTGAAAAGAGCAGCTACATTCTTCTCGGAAGCCACAACTGCTTGCGTTTTTCCTAATCTTTAGGGGATTTTTTTAAATGCTTATAGAATTTATTCTATACCTTGTTTCTGCTCCTGTTTTTCTGGTACCAGCAGGGTGTAGCATTGGATTTGGTCAAATTAACTTTTAAATAAAGCCCCTAAATTCTACTCCTGATACCCTTACCAGGATCATCCCCCAAAACACACACTGTCTATGCCCAGGCTCTCAAGAGAGATGTTCTGGAAGCGTATTCATCTACAAAGGGAGCAAGAGCAAGAGAAATTAAGAAGCTTCTTTAAAACTGCAAATCAGTTTGCACAAAGAAAGAGCAGGAAAATAGGAATGAGTGGCCAGGCTTCAGTGTTAGACAAAGTCTAGACCCAGGAGAAAGAACATCAAACCTACACACTATGTGTGGAACTTTGTGGGGGTTGAAGAAAAGGATTATAAGCCAGGGGCTGGCTAATGCAGGAGGATCACTTGAGCCCAAGCATTCAAAACCAGCCTGGTCAACATAGCGAGACCTGTCTTGAAATAAACAAACAGCCAGCACAGAAAGACAAACTTCACATGTTCTCACTTACTTGTGGGAGCTGAAAATTAAAATAATTGAACTCGTGGAGACAGAGAGTAGAAGGACGGTTACCAGAGGCTGGGAAGGGTAGGTGGGGGTAAGGGGGTAGCAAGGATGGTTACAAAAAAATACAAAGAATGAAAAAGATCTAGCATTTGCTAGCACAACAGGAGGACTATAGTCAAATATAATTTAACTGTACATTTTTAAATAACTAAAAGAGCATAATTGGATTGTTTGTAACACAAACGATAAATACTTGAGGTGACGGATACCCCTGATGTGATTATTACACATTGCACACTTGTATCAAAATATTTCATGTAACCCATAAGTATATACACCTACTATGTACCCACAACAATTAAAAATTAAAAAAAATTAATAAAGGAAACAAAAAAGGGGGGGCTTGCGGGTTCACAAGAGATTATTTGGGAGAAGGCCTGGTTCAAAATGAACACTGAATGTTTGCAGATTGAATCAATAAATGCATGAGTGGCTGGCTAAGCTAGTGGGCCCATGGCAAGCCCAGGAGAGAGAAGACAGGGAGCAGACCACCAGAAGCTTATTCTTATGCTTCTCTAGTCTCAGTCAAATTTGGGTCAAAAAAATAGAGGACACATCTAGGTACCTTAGGGCCCCTTTGTCCAGACCTGTGCATTGGAACAATATGAGAACCAGCACCTCCCCACCTACATTTCATAATAAAGATCGTAGGAGTTTTCTCAATTGTTAACAGTCAGTTACAGTTGGAACTGCTTGTTCTCCTCTTTCTCCCCTTCTTACAACTGCACTTGACTAGTCTTATTTTTTTTTTTTTCTTTAAAAAGATCATATAAGCTCCTAAGCCTTTCTAAGCTTAAAAAAGCTGAAACTCACTAAGGGGAAGAGAACTGTGAACATGCTGCATGATAACTTCCATATGAACTAGTAAAACTTCCCTAAACATGTGGTTGTTATCATAGAAAGCATCATTGTTTCAGGGAGCACTTACTGAAAGGCTACTACGTACCTACAGACCTCATGTTGATGCAGGACAGGTGCTTGATCCTAAACGGTGGTGACAGTTCACATAGACAAAGAGCACTGGGTGAAGAGTCAGGAAATATGAATTCCAGTCCTGGCTCAGACACTAAGTGGCTTTAGGAAATAGGCATTCCAAGCAGAGAATAACTTGTGAGCCATCACAGACTGACAAGAAAACGCATGTGAGATCAAGAAACTATAAGCAGCATGGTGTTCAGTAGAATCGCTGGGCAGGAGTGGCTAATACTTATTGAGGGCTCAGTAAATAGTTGTTGAATGAACGAATGAGGGGGAGGAAGATACAGATCACAGAGGATCTTATATTCATTCTATGCTAAGAAACATGAATGTCTCGGCCAGGCATGGTGGCTCATACCTGTAATCCCAGCACTTTGGGAGGCCAAGGCAGGTGGATCACCTGAGGTCAGGAGTTTGAGAGCAGCCTGGACAACATGGTGAAACCCCTCTCTACTAAAAATACAAAAATTAGCCAGGCGTGGTGGCGGGTGCCTGTAATCCCAGCTACTCAGGAGGCTGAGGCTGAAGAGTCGCTTGAACCCGGGAGGCAGAGGTTGTAGTGAGCGGAGATCGCACCATTGCACTCCAGCCTGGGCAACAAGAGCGGAACTCTGTCTCAAAAAAAGAAAAGAAAAGAAACATGAATGTCTCTTGGAGGCAATGGAGAACCACTGAGGACAGAGGACTTTATTCAGACTTAGGTTGTAGCTAGGGGCTATGCTACATAAAGAGTTAATTTAGGAGAACAAGGAATTACACAGAAAGACCCATTAAGGCCGGTCGTGGTGGCTCAAGCCTGTAATCCTAGCACTTTGGGAGGTGGAGGCAGGAGGATCACTTGAGGCCAGGAGTTCCAGACTAGCTTGGCCAACATAGCGAAATCCCATCTCTACTAAAAATACAACAAAAAATTAGCCAGGCGTGGTGGCACACGCCTGTAGTCCCAGCTATTCAGGAGGCTGAGGCAGGAGGATCGCTTGAACCCAGGAGGCAGAGGTTGCAGTGAGCTGAGATAGTGCCACTGCACTCCGGCCTGAGTGACAGAGTGAGACTCCATCTCAAAAAAAAAAAAAAAAAAAAAGAAAAGAAAAGAAAGACCGGTGAAGAAGCAATGATCAAAGAGAGGGAGAAGAGCAAATGGCTTGGAGAAACCAGACCTGAAACAGACAGCACTTGCTGCGTGATTAGATGAGGGAGATAAGTGGAAGAAAAATTGAATCATGGGCTTTTAGGGTAATAAAGTTCTTGATAGTAACACTAGTTTACATAGAAAGTGCATAAAGTGCAAGTAACTGATAACTTCGGTTTGGAATGTTAAGTGGAATATCCATGTGGAAATAAACCAGAGCTAACATTTACTGAGCCTTTCCCATATGCCAAAAGCTGTTTTAAGTCCCCTACAGATGTGAACTTGTGTAATCCTGCAACAGCCCCATGAGATAGGTACTATTATTAGAGTCCCTTTTTTAGACAAGGAAAACAAGGTACAGAGAGTTTAAGTAACTTCTCAAGGTCACACAGCTGGTCAGTGGCAGAGTCAGATTCAAACTCGGACAATCAACTCCAAATCCCACTTTCTTAACCTCTGTGTAAATGGGTATTTGCCATACAGTGAGGGCACAAAGCCATCACTCTACCTCTTCTTGGAGAAGTAAAAAACAAAAAATAATCAAATCAAAGTGATGATTTACATTTTTTAAGCACACGAAATGCAAGAATTCCAACCATCAGATTGTGAATGCCATTATTTTTGGTGCTGTAAAACATATTAATAGTTAAATCTAAGTCTACATTTTAATATACATCTAGTCTCCAAAGCAAACAAGATGTAATGTGATTTGTAATATGCACTTGTCAAGTCCTGCTTTATTTATTTATTTATTTATTTATTTATTGAGACAGAGTCTTGCTCTGCACCCAGGCTGGAGTGCAGTGGCAGGAGCTTGGCTCACTGCAACCTCTGCCTCCTGGGCTCAAACGATCCTCCCACCTCAGCCTCCCAAATAGCTGGGATCACAGATGCATGCCACCACATCAGCTATTTTTTTGTATTTTTAGTAGAGACGGGGTCTCGCCATGTTGCCCAGGCTGATCTCAAACTCCTGAGCTCAAGTAATCCGCCAGCCTTGGCCTCCCAAAGTGCTGGGATTACAGGCATGAGCCACTGCGCCCGGCCCTAAATCATGCTTTTTTATATAATCTATTTAGAGTAAATTAAGTAGCATATGGCATTTGTTTAAGGAAAAGTTAAAGCTGGTGTTTATATGATTATAAGTATTATTACAGAACATATTAAGACATACTTCAATATAATCTTTAAAAACATAATTCTCTTAAGTTGATTTTTTCTTTTTTTTTGAGACAAAGTTTCACTCTTGCCCAGTGAAGCAGCATGATCATAGCTCACTACAGCCTCAACCTCCTGGGCTTAAGCAATCCTCCTGCTTCAGGCACCTGAGTAGCTGGGACTATAGGTGCCCATCATCATGTCAGGCTAATTTTGAAAAAAAATTTTTTTTTGAGACGGAGTCTTGCTTTGTTGCCTCAGGCTGGAGTACAGCGGCGAGATCTCAGCTCACTGCAACCTCTGCCTCCCAGATTCAAGTGATTCTCCTGCCTCAGCCTCTTGAGTAGCTTGGACTACAGGCGCCTACCACCATACTTGGCTAATTTTTTTGTATTTTTAGTAGAGATGAGGTTTCACTATGTTGGCCAGGCTAGTCTCAAACTCCTGACCTCAGTTGATCTGCCCACCTCGGCCTCCCAAAGTGTTGGGATTACAGGCGTGAGCCACGGCACCAGGCCCTAATTTTTTTTTTTTTCTTTTGTAGAGATGAGGTCTCGCTATGTTGCACAGGCTGGTCTTGAACTCCTGACCTCAAGCAATCTCTCACCTTGGCCTCCCAAAGTGCTAGAGTTATAGGCATGAGCCACTGCACCTGGCATTAAGTTGATTTTTAAAAACCTAAAATAATTTCTTTATTTCCTAACTACTTTGCAGAAATAACATAATGACTTTAGTTCCTTAGAGGGGGTCATAACATTATTTATTACTGTAAACTAGATTTGAATTTTAAAAGATCAGGAACTACTGCTTGGCACCGAGGTGTAATTTCTGCCATTTTGAGACATATTCCATAACCCAGTGATCCCCACGAACAACTACGACAAGAATAAATATGAGATCCTTTCCATTCCAGGGTTTGTGGTAGAGGGTTTAGCTTTGACTTGGACCCCTTACTGAGTGACTAACCATTACACAGACAGAGCTTGTGACCTCATGGACATGCTCAGCTGGTGAGCTATTCTGCCAGGAGCTCAGTGCTATTTTCATTTGGCTTTAATCTTTCCTAGATCAAGACATAGCCTTCTTTGAAAAGCCAGGTTTAGTAAGATATACACATGACGTATTCTCAGAAATGAAAGAAAACACTTTTAGCTTCCTTCCCTAGTTACCAAAACTCTAGAACTTACCGTAACCTTAATAGCAGCCAAAAAGAAGGTCTTTTCTCTTGACCCTTGGCTGACCCTTCTTCCACTTCCAAGAATTTTCTCCCTCTTTCTGGCTATGGCATAAGTTTTGTTCCCCTTGAGATTCAGCCCTTAACAGAAATAATTCAGGCAGGGTAACAGAATGTTCTAGAGCACTCAGCCATGACTACTGAGCACTCAAAATATAGCTACAGTGACAGAGAAAGGAGATTGTAATTAATTTAAACTTTAATTTGAAAACTTGGACCAGATTTAGTTATTGAAGAACTTCTACATAATTTAGTTATTGGAGAATTTCTGCATATGTTTGGAATAACTTTGATATGTAAATCTACTTTTTCAACTATAAATTTTGTGAAATCTAAATTTTATAAAATCTAATTTTATGAAATTTTATGAAATCTAAATACAGACCAAGTATTTCCAATGAAAATTTAGTCTCCAAACCGAGATGTGCTATGTGTTACATCCACACCAGATTTTAAAGACTCAGCACAAAAAAAGTAACTGTCTCATTAATAATTTTTATATTGATTACATGTTGAAATGATAATATTTTGGCTATATTGGGTTAAAGGAAATATATTATTAAAATTAATCTCACATGGTTCTTTTTACTTTTTAATGTGGCTATTAGAACATTTTAAATAATATACGGGGCTCACATTATTTCTATCAGATGGTGATGGTCTACAGCATGGGTGACAGTGTCACAGAGACTAAGCTCCCCCGACTTGCTGGCTGTGTGACTTTAAGCCATCTTCTTAACCTCTTTATTATTTTATTTTATTTTATTTATTCTGTTGCCCTGGCTAGAGTGCAGTGGCACAATCTTGGCTCACTGCAACCTCTGCCTCCCGGGTTCAAGCTATTCTTGTGCCTCAGCCACCTGAATAGTTGGGATTACAAGCATCTGCCACCATGCCTGGCTAATTTTTGTATTTTTAGTAGAGACGGGGTTTCACCATGTTGCCCAGGCTGGTCTCGAACTCCTGGCCTCAGATGATCCACCCACCTAGGCCTCCCAAAGTGCTGGGAGTACAGGTGTCAGCCACCGTGCCTGGTCTACTTAGCCTCTTTAAACTTCTGTTTACTTATCTGTAAACTGAAGAAAATATTGGCCGGGCGTGGTGGCTCACTCCTTTAATCCCAACACTTTGGGAGACCAAGGCAGGCGGATCGCCTGAGGTTGGGAGTTCGAGACCAGCCTGACCAACATGGAGAAACCCCATCTCTATTAAAAATACAAAATTAGCTGGTCCAGATGGCGCATGCCTATAATCCCAGCTACTCGGGAGGCTGAGGCAGGAGAATTGCTTGAACCTGGGAGGTGGAGGTTGCGGTGAGCCAAGATCACGCCATTGCACTCCAGCCTTGGTAACAAGAGAGAGACTCCATCTCAAAAAAAAAAAAAAAAAAGAAAGAAAGAAAAGAAAATATTACAATTTTCTGAATAGGCATACAGTGAATTTTACATGAGACAGTGAGCATAAACTGTGCCTGACTTATAGTAAAATATTCTGCAAATATTCACTTTTATTATCATTGTTATTATTCTCTAGCAATCATCCAGATGTTTAGCAAAAGAATGCCTCAAAATAAATATTAGTTCCCTATGGGTTGCCTCTTGTATCTCATGACTAGATAAATTGTAACCTCATTTTCCAAAATGAAAAAAAAGGGACTTGAGGTCAGATACAGGTTTTTCTCACATTTGTCAGTTTTTTAATATTTAAAAAATCACTTTTTTTAGTTGATGAAATGCTTTTGGGGGGGGTTAAAATAATGAAATTACTTAAAACCCAGACTTCCCTGAAAAATCTAGGGCATGAGTTTTACTCCTAAGAAATAGTGATTCTCAATATCTCAAATAATCCAAACTTAGCAATCCTTCATTTAGATTCAATTTTGGCCAGGTGTGGAGGCTCATGCCTGTGATTCCAGCATTTGGGGAGGCTGAGACAGGAGGATTGTTTGAACCCAGGAGTTCGAGACCAGCCTGGGCAACATAGTAAGACCCCATCTCTACTAAAAATAAAACATTAGCTGGGTGTGGTGATGTATGCCTGTGGTCCCAGCTATTCAGGGAGCTGAGGTGGGAAAACAGCTTCAGCCTGGGGGTCATGCCACTGCACTCCAGCCTGAGTGACAGAGGGAGACCCTGTCTCAATAATAATAATTAGATTCAATTTTGAAGACTAAAGTTTCATTAATGTCCACAGTTTTTGCAGCGGAGGGGCAGAATTAAAGAGACTTCTAAATAAATGGGCTGAATATACATTAGGGACATCTGCTTTGAGAAAAAGGGAGAAGTACATTTCCCTATTCCTTCTGCAAAGTACAACTAAAAATCATGGACCTTATATATAAAGGTGGAAAGAAGAATGCAGACTACTAGGAATCTCAGGACCCAAAGAATGACATAGCAGTGAATTCCCTGGGTTTCTTTATTGCCTCCTGTATCCCAAACTGTGCTGGAGCTGGAGAAGGTAGATGCACAGAATGCCAATGGATACAGACAAAGAAAGTTCAAAACAAGCCTGATGTCTCTAGCCAAAGGACCAGGAAAAGAGAAGGTTAGCCAAACAGCAAGACAGAAAACTTTTCAATAATAACCACTCTACTCCAGCTAAACATCATAGAAAAAACTCTGACTCCACCTCCACCCATGCCAGCAAAGGTAAAGGAGGGAGTCTGGACTTCCACTTCTGTTAATGGGGCACCCTTCCCCTTCTCCACTGGGATGGTGTCAGAGTAGCTCTAGTGGAGATAATAAGACTTTTTCCAGTGCTCAAAAGTAACAAGGCTACTCCAATGCTTGTGGTATCAGTGGAGGCAACATGGGGAGCCAGAATTCCCACCTACACCCGGCACTAATGAGGAGCCCTTTCTGTCCTGAGGATGTTAATGGATGCTGAGTGGGGAACCTGGATTTCTACCACACCTGGCATCAATAAAGAGGTGGCTCCCTCACCCCCAGCCAGAGTGGTATTAGAAGAAGCCAGCTAAAACAGAAGGCTTAAATAAGATCCAGAGTCCCATAACACAATACCCAAATGTCCAGGTTTTGATAAAAAAATCATTCATCATAGTAAGAACAAGAAAAATCTTAACTTACCTAAAAATATAACCAATAGGTGCCAACACTGACATGACAGAGATACTAGAATTATCTAACAAATATTTGTAAACAGCTATTATAAATATGCTTCAATTAGCCATAATAAACATATTTAAACAAATGAAAAAAATAGAAAGTCTCAGCAAAGAAATAGAAGATTTAAAGAAGCACCAAATGGAAATTTGGAACTGAAAACTACAACGATAGAAATTAAAAACTCAGCGGACGAGCTCAACAGCAGAATGGAGGAGACAATAGAAGTAAACAGTGAACTTGAAGATAGATAACTAGAAGTTACCCAGTCTGAACAACAGAAAGAAAATAGATACCCCACCCCCCAAAAATTAACAGAGCAATAAGGATCTATAGATTATTTTAAACAGTCTAACATTAATATCACTGGAGTCCCAGAAGAAGAGAAGAAAGAAGATGGAGCTGAAAAAAGTATTTGAAGAAATAATGGCTAAATATCTCAAGTTTGGCAAAAGATGTAAACCTAGAGATTTAAGAAGCTCAATGCACCTCAACAAGAAAAACCAAATGAAATCCATGCCAAGACACATCATAGTCAAACTTGGGAAAACTAAAGACAAAGAAAAAATTATTAAATTAAGTCTCTTCCATGCTTCATGACCAAAAAGAAAAAAAAAAGTAATGAAAGCAGTGAAAGAGAAATAACACCTTACTCACAGGAGAAAACAATTCTAATGACAACAGATTTCTCATCAGAACTCATGGAAGCCAGAAGGAAGTGGCACAGTGTTTTTCAAGTGCTGGAAGGAAAGAACTATCAATCCAGAATTCTATATCCAGAGAAAATATCTTCAGGAATGAAGGGAAAACTTAGACATTCTCACATGTAAGAAAACTAAGATAATTTGTCATCATCAGACATAAGCTAAAAGATAGGCTAGGCTGGGCGCAGTGGCTCACGCTTTTAATCCCAGTACTTTGGGAGGCCAAGGCAGGCGGATCATGAGGTCAGCAGTTCGAGACCAGCCTGGCCAACATAGTGAAACCCCCCGTTTCTACTAAAAATACAAAAAAATTAGCCGGGTGTGGTGGCACACACCTGTAGTCCCAGCTACTCAGGAGGCTGAGGTGGGAGAACTGCTTGAACCCGGGAGGCAGAGGTTGCAGTGAGCTGAGACCATGCCATTGCACTCCAGCCTGGGTGACAGAGTGAGACTCCGTCACAAAAAAAGAGAAAAAAAAAAAGTGCTAAAGGAAGTTTCCTAAACAGAAAAACAACAACAAAAAAAATGATAAAAGCAGTAATCTTGGAACATCAGGAAGAAACAGTAAAATTATGAGTAAATATAATGTATTTTTCTTCTCCACTTAAGTTTCCCAGATTCTTTTAAATAGCTAAAGCAAACATAACAGTGATGTGGTTCTAAATGCATATAGATGGGATATTTAAGATTTATGGGCTGGGCGCGGTGTAATACCAGCACTTTGGGATACCAGGGTGGATGGATCACTTGAGCCCAGGAATTTAAGACCAGCCTGGGCAACATGGCAAAACCCCATCTTTACTAAAAATACAAAAATTAGCCAGGCACCATGAATCATGCCTGTAATCCCAGCTACTCAGGGGCTGAGGCAGGAGGATCACCTGAGCCTTGGGAGGTTGAGGCTGCAGTAAGCCATGATTGCACCACTGCACTCCACCCTGGGTGACAGAGTAAGACCCTGTCTCAAAAAAAAAAAAAAAAGAATTATAAATATGGAGAGTAAAAAGACATAAGGAGAAGTAAGGTTTCTATGCTTCACTTAAACTGCTAAAATGTCAATTCCAGTAGACAGTGATAAGTTATGTATATATAACCACTGAAAATACTATGCAAAGATACACTTAAACGCACTAAGTTGTTTTTGTTTTTTTGTTTTTTGGTTTTTTTTGAGACAGAGTCACACCGTCGCCCAGGCTGGAGTCTAGTGGTGTGATCTCAGCTCACTGCAAGCTCCGCCTCCCTGGTTCACGCCATTCTCCTGCCTTAGCCTCCCGAGTAGCTGGGACTACAGGCACCTGCCACCATGCCCGGCTAATTTTTTTTTTTGTATTTTTAGTACAGACGGGGTTTTACTGTGTTAGCCAGGATGGTCTCAATCTCCTGACCTCGTGATCCGCCAGCCTTGGCCTCCCAAATTGCTGGGATTACAGGTGTGAGCCACCACGCTCGGCCTAAATGCACTAAGTTTTAATAACCCATAGGAAGTTAGAAAAAAAACAGAAACATAAAACTGAGAGAAAACAAAAGATACAAAATACAAAAAATAAAATGTCAGGCACAAGTCCTATCACATCAATAATTATATCCAGTGTAAACGACCTAACACACCAATGAAAAGACAGAGATTTGCAGAGTAGACGAAAAAACATGACCCAACTATACATGTGTCTACAAGAAATTCCAATTACAATTAGATAGGTAGATTCAAAGTAAACAAATAGAAAAAATATATCTCATCTAAACATTAATCAAAAGAAAGCAGGAGTTGCTATATTAATATCAAATAGAGTAGACTACTGAGTAAAGAAAATTACCAGAGATGGGGCAAAACATTCCATAATGATAAAAGGGTTAGTCCATCCAGAAGACGTAGCTTCCTAAATGTGTGTGCAACAAACAACAGAGCTGCAAAACGTGAAACACAAACTGATAGAACTGAAAGAATAAATAGACAAATCCACGCTAATAGTCATAAACTTCAATGCCTTCTCTCAACAACTGATAGAACAAGCAGACAGAAAATTGGCAGGGATGTAGAAGAAGTCAGGAATACTTTGTTTGTTTGTTTCCTTGAGACAGGGTCTCACTCTGTCACCCAGGCTGGAGTGCAGTGGCATGATCACAGCTCTCTGCAGCCTCGACCTCTCAGGTTCAAGTGCTCCTCCCACCTCAACCTCCCTTGTAGCTGGAACTACAGGCACCTGCCACCACACCTGGCTAATTTATGTTATCTTATTTTTTGTAGAGATAGGGGCCTCACTATGTTGTCCAGGCTGGTCTCAAACTGCTGGGCTCAAGCAATCCTCCTGCCTTGGCCTCCCCCAGTGCTGGGATTAAAGGTGTGAGCCACCGCTCCCAGCCTGATAATACTATTAACCAATAGGACCTAATCTACATTTATAGACTATTCCACCCAACAATAGCAGAAAACACATTATTTTCAAGCGCCCATGGAACACATCCCAAAATAGACTATATCTTGGGCCATAAAACCAACATCAACAAATTTAGAGGACTAAAGGCTGGGCACAGTTGCTCATGCCTGTAATCCCAGCACTTTGGGAGGCCAAGGGGAGTGCAGATCACTTGAGCTCAGGAGTTCAAGACCAGCCTGGCCAACATGGTGAAACCCTGTCTCCACTAAAAAAAATTAACCAGGCGTGGTGGCGGGTCCCTGTAACCACAGCTACTCAGGAGGCTGAGACAGAAGAATCGCTTGAACCCGGGAGGCAGAGGTTGCAGTGAACCGAGATCGAGCCACTGCACTCCAGCCTGGGTGACAAAGAGAGACTCTGTCTCAAAAAAAAAAAAAAAAGTATAAATAAAACAGCCATATTTAAGAAAAATATTGTTGCAGGTTGGGTTTCCTGGGAAACAGACTTAGAGATGGAGGCTTACACACAGGAGGTTTATTGGGAAGTGATCTTGGGATTAACACCCGTGGAGATATCAAAGCTGCTGATTCAGGCAGAGGGAGAAGTTGGGCTGCAACGCAGTCACAGCAAGGGCTTCCGCCCATCTCCTGGGGAGCGCTTGAGCTAGGATGGTCTTACAGAAATATCCCAAAATAAAGCAAGGGGGCTGGACATTTAGACCTCACATCATGATATGAAGGGAAATGACCTTGGACAGCTGGCTTCTCATCACTAGGGTTGTCGGGGAGAGCAGGAGGAGACAGGTGTGAGCTGTCAGCCAATCAGACTGCCGGTTTCAGTCATGAAGTGGGAGATCTGGGCAGTCCACCCAGGGCTTATTCTAAGTTTGAATCACCTACTCATTCACTCTCACCAGGGAAACCTTTATGTAGACACAATAGACAGTAAAGGCTACCTCCTGAAGAAAGAGCAAGCTGTTAGAAAAAAATAATCATAACTACAGAACTTTTTCTTACCAGAGGTAAGATGACTTGTCACCACCAAGGTAAGGCAGCATCTTATGCTCAGCACAAGACTGATTCCAGCTTCCCTGTCCCACGTAAAGGCAGCCCAGCAGTGAACCTCATGCCATTGACCCACTCTTCTCTCTGCCCCTTGCCAGCACTGACGATATCTTACCAAACGCCAGTGACTGACACATGAAATGCATTCCATCCCAGAGAGCCTCCTGAATGTTAATTTTTTCGTGAATGGACAGGGAGAAAACTTTTATGTGGAAATCGTTGTGACAGAAAAATGGTCTATGGCTGGGTGTATACTTTCAGCAGAGCTCAAAGGTCAAACCTTCAGTCTGATCATACAGTTTTCATGCTTTCTGCCTGCTGGAGATTCCCAGAAGAATTTTCCAATAGAAAAAAGAAAGACAAAAAAATCATTAGAACCAGAAAGAACATCCGCCCGTCATACTCAATGTTAAAAAACCATGTGACTCTGCCGGGCATGGTGGCTCATGCCTGTAATCCCAGCACTTTGGGAGGCCAAGGTGGGTGGATCGCCTGAGGTCAGGAGTTCAAGACCAGCCTGGCCAACATAGTAAAACCCTGCCTCTACTAAAAATGCAAAAATTAGCTGGATGTGGAGGCAGGTGTCTGTAATCCCAGCTACTCAGGAGGCTGAGGCAGGAGAATTGCTTGAACCTGGGAGACGGAGGTTTCAGTGAGCCGAGACTGTGCTATTGCACTCACTCCAGCCTGGGTGACAAGACCGAAACTCAGTCTCAAAAAAAAAAAAGTGACTATTTAAACAAGGAAACTCATTCTTTTGCCCACTTATGGTATGATCATTTAAAATAACATTTTAAAAAATGTATAGTATAAACTTGGGGGAGGGCGTGGGGAGAAAGAAGGAAGGCTTTCTTCTCAGCACTTTCCAAAAGCAGACAGATGAAATATAGACCTAGCACTAGAATAATGACTTCACATGAAGTCCTGTGAAAGCAAGTTCTATCTGACTGTCTCTGTCTGTCTGATGTGACATCAGTGGTCAAACCCTGGAAATGATGGCTAGAGGGCAAAATCTATTTTAGGTGTTCTCTCAATCCCCTTAGCCTCACCAACCCACTTGTCCCAGGTTTATCAAATCCATGCTAGAACCTGGCCATACTGCTAAGTCTAAATCTCCAGGAAAAATAACGTTTAAAAAAGAAAAGACTGGGCCAGGCCCAGTGGCTCACGCCTGTAATCCCAACACTCTGGGAGGCCGAGGCAGACAGATCACCTAAGGTCAGGAGTTTGAGACCAGCCTGGCCAACATGGTGAAACCCTGTCTCTACTAAAGATACGAAATTAGCCAGGTGTGGTGGCGGGCACCTGTAATCCCAGCTACTCAGGAGGCTGAAGCAGGAGAATCACTTGAACCTGGGAGACGGAGGTTGCAGTGACCTGAGATCGCACCTTTGCCCTCTAGCCTGGGCAAAAATAGTGAAACTCCATCTCAAAAATAAATAAAAGACTTAAATACAGATGAAACTCAAAGGTAGGGGCAGTAAACCTACTTAGCGAATAATCAAGGTTCTGCATTTCCTTTCCTCTTTGGTATGAGTGCAATAATCTTGTCCCCAGTCTACGGGCTCTTCTGGTACTTCCAATCAATTCCTTCCAGGGACCCCACCTAATCCTTTGTACATGGTCCCAGTTGTCTGCCTTCCTGAGGTAAATGCATTCCTAAAACATTCTGTGTGAAGGAGATGTTCATAGTACAAATAACACTTTTCCACTGACTTTAATTCTGATTCCCTAGTATTTTTATCATGGCTTCTAATCTATCTTCTGGCTACAAGAAGTGAGTCATTTGTAAAGTGAAGAATTTATTTTAAAGTGAGCAATCATACCACCCATTTTCTGTTTTCCTCCAGAGAGACATCTAAAAATGACTTTCCCCTTGTAGTCCCAAAGTTCTCAAACCTACACTCACCTCTTTGCCCAAAACTTCCAGCCTCAACTATGTTAAGGTCTCTGCCTTGCTTAGAGCCCCACCGTCGCTGTGATAGTTTTCTAGAGATGCCCAACGAAGTATCACAGAGTTGTTAAAGAACAGGAATTTATTTTTCCACAGGTCTGGAAGCTAGAAGTCCAAGATCAAGGTATCAGCAGGGTTGGTGTCTTCTAGGGCCTCTCTCCTCAGCTTGCAGATGGTTTTCTCTCTGTACCTGTCTATATCCACATTTCTTCTTGTAAGGTCACTGGTCATATTGGATTAGGGCCTACCCATAATTTTATTTTAACCACTTCTTTAAAGACCCTATTTCTAAATACAGTCACATTCTGGGGCCCCCTGCCTTAAGGGACAACATCCACCACATTGACCGGTATGCTAAATGGAAGCATTACATTTCTTTGTGCCAATTGCCATAAGAAGCAAGGCTGAAAGCAAGAGAAGCATGTCTTCATTTTCTCAACTCACTACTCCACCATCTAGGTCCTTGATTTAAATGATTTCATGACACAAGTAGGAACAGACCCTTTGGGCAACTCAGCAGCTAAGCCAACATCACCTTAAGCAAAATGTTAGACATGAAAATGTCACATTACATGGAAAACAGCGTTAAGGGACCACAACTACAATAAGGAAAAGACTGTGGTTTTTTCTCTCTCTTATATTGTTTGTGTAACTAGGATGATTCCTGTACATAATTTATTCGTATGCATATGTATCCATATATTATATATAACATTTATTGAGATCCAGCCATGTGCCAGGCACTGCTCTAAAAGCATTATGTGTACTAGCTCACTTAATCCTCATGATAGCTCCATGAGGTAGATACTTTTATGATCCCCAAATTATGGACAAGGTGCTGCAGCACAGAAGTTAAGCCGCTGCCCAAGGACACACAGCTGGTAAGTGTTGCAGGTGGGATTTGGCCCTGGAAGTCTGGCTTTTGTATCTTATGCATCAGTTAGCAGACTATTGCTTATTTTGATCAAGTCTTTTCTATTTCTAATATGCAATTAACATATAAATACCATTAGTTCCATTGAAAATCCCACTGCAGAGATTTCAGAAGGGGCTGCAAACCCCTTTGAGCAGGCTCCCATCAGGCTACCTTTCCTGGGTGGTCAGCAGCTGCTTTGCTCCTCTGTGAACTTTTTCCTTAATAGCAAAGTGGCCTCAAGAAGACCTCTGGCCTCAAGAAGCTCCCCACTCTTGTACTGGCAATTGGCAATACAGTGTACAAATGTACACTGCTTCAACTGGTCCTAGAAAACCTGGGAACCGATGCATCCCCACAAGGAAATATTAGAGTTGGGGACCAGGTGAAATCACAGTCATACCTTCAGGACCTTCCATATATACTTGCCTTATTCAGCACGTACTCAGTACTAAGAACTTAAGTTATTTACACATATTAGCTCACTTTAGCCTAGAAGAAGCCTACAAGAAGATATTAATGTTCATCATTAAGAACAATGTATATAAAAATGTAAACTGCAAAATGTGTTAAAAATCTTAAGCTTTAATAAACTGGAGTTAAAAGAGAAATTGAATTAAACCACACTATCCTTACTCAAGTTCAAAACCATATATATTTTCAAAAATTATTTTCTGTAGAGATGTGGCCTCACTATGTTGTCCAGGCTAGTTTGGAACTCCTGGGCTCAAGCAATTTTCCCATCCCAGCCTCCCAAAGTGCTGGGATTACAGGCACAAGCCACCTCAGCCAGTCCAAAAATATTTTTCTTAAATCATATTCTCACAAAAACGTTTTGTCTCACTCCACTTCCAAAGTGACTCATGGAAGCCATGAAAACCAGAACCAATAATAGTAATGGGATTAAAAATAAATAGAATTTATTAAATATCTACTGTGTCCCAAAGTGGCATGTGTTTCTTTTCTTCTTCTTCTTTTTTTTTTTTTTTTTGTAGAAATGGGGTCTCACTATCTTTGCCCAGGCTGGTCTGGAACTCTTAGTCTCAAGCAAGCCTCCCGCCTCAGTCTCCCAATGCACTGGGATTACAGGCATGTGCTGCCCAACGGTGTTTCCTGGACTCAAACTGCTTTGATGTCTCAGGCCTGCATCTACAAACTACTGGATGTTGAGAAAGTCCTGTAACTTTCCCATGCCTCGGTTTCCTCATCTGTAAGTGGGATGACAAAGATACCTATCTTGTAGGCTTGTTGTGAGGATGAATTGAGTTAGCTTATGTAAAACGCTCAGAAAAACACATAGCATGTTGTAAGAAGGCAGAAGTGCCTGCGGCTACCATCAAAATCTCACAACCTTGGTAATACACATTTTTACATCTGAGGAAAACATCTGAGGCTTAGACCTAAACTTGCCCCAGGTAACTCATTAGAATGTGGCTGGGGCGGGGGACAGTGGTGAAGGTTCCAACCCAGGTGTGGCAGATTCCAGAGCCTGCGGTCTGAACCAGCCCCTGGTGACCTTTACCCCGAGAGCAGAAGAAAGGCAAACAGGCGGAAGCCCATAGCCGAGGCCATCGCGCTGCGCATGATCCGTGGCAACCGTCCTTCCTTGACCTTTGCCCACTGGAAAAGCCAATCCCAAGTCAGCCTGGGGTAAAGGGGCGGGGCCTTGTGGTTGGCATAGCAACAGACATGGGTCAAACTCACCTGGGGGTTAGGGCGGGGTTGTTTGTCACTAAGGAATCATTGCTGAATGACACTACAGTGGAGAACCAGAGCCCCGGGCTTTTCTAAACAAACAGCCCTGGTCACTGCTGAATTCAAAGTGTACCGCCGGAGCCGGGCGCAGTGGCTCACGCCTGTAATCCCAACACTTTGGGAGGCTGAGGCAGGCGGATCACGAGGTCAGGAGATAGAGACCATCCTGGCCAACATGGTGAAACCGAAACCCCGTCTCTACTAAAAATACAAAAATTAGCTGGGCATGATGGCGGACGCCTGTAATCCCAGCTACTCAGGAGGCTGAGGCAGGAGAATCACTTGAACCCAGGAAGCGGAGGTTACAGTGAGCCGAGATGGTGCCACTGAACTGCAGCCTGTCAACAGAGCAAGACTTGTCTAGAAAAAAAAAAAATGCGCACCGCCGGGCCCCCCTCCCTCAGCACCCAATGCTGGTCGGAGCCCTCGGGCAAACAAACTACCTCCTGCATCCGGGAACTTACCCTCCAGGCGGAAGGAAAGAATGCGGGGACAGAGACCTGTCCTGGGAGAAGCTCCTTAGGAGATGAAGGAGCACCGAAAGATGCCTGACGTTTTTACGACTCCTCTTTGATGTTTGTGTCCCATCTCTTCTCAGAAGAATTAGCCATGTTTTGTGAATTCCAGGTGCCATCTTCAAAAACACCCTTGGATTCTAGCCAATCACCAAAATGGCAGAGACGGCCACCTGAGACCAATTAGAATATCCACACCAGTGGAAGAGAGCTCCAGTGGTAAATTTCCTAGATGTACAACTATTGATTTCATGATGTATTGTTCCATAAGGTGACTTTAAAACAAGACAAAAGTCATGATTCGTATCTTTGTTTCATCTTGTCGTTAATATTATATCTGGTAATTTTCTTGAAAACATAAGCACTTATTTTACAAATTTGTATGCTTTCCTAAGTACTTCATTGTAACTTTAATAGTAAATAAACTTTGGCTTTATTAGGGTGTAGGAGAGAAAACCCTACAAACAGAAATAAAACAATTGTGATGAATCATTCATTAATCCCTGGGAGAAGCAGAGTGGGCATACTGTGGGCTTAGGCTCACTAAGAAGGACCTGGATTCACATCCTAGCTTTGTCCATTGTATGTGGCCTTGGGCAGGTCTCATAAGCCACACTCCTTTGCAAAATGAAGATAACAATATCTACTTCTGAGAGCTGTTTTCAGAGGATGAAAGTGCATAACAAGTGCCTTATCTTACACATGGCCCAGTCTTGGCTCAAAAATGTTACTTTTCTTTCTTGAATATCCCCACTTCCTCTTGAACAGCCTCCCCCAAGGCAGTTAGTTGCTCATCTTTCTCCCTAATCCCCAGATAATTTGTTCTGAGCAGAATAATTTTTATCCCGGTAGCTTAGAACAGTGGCCAGCCCACAACAAGTACTTGGTAAGTGTCTGTTTATCTGGACTTGGTTGTGCTGTAATTTATGTGCTGACTGAGAGCTCCCAGGGATAGGAACCACATCAGCTAGCATCTAGCATAGTACCTAGTACATAGTGCCTACTACATAGGCTATGCTCAGTAACATAGTTGTGTTACTATGCATTGCACTCCTCATTTTTGCAAGGTACACAAACATATCTGTCTTCAGCAGCCAGGCAGGTGAATTAAGATAAGAGCGATAAAGTCTGTGACAAACTGGAGGCATTCCCATTCAACTAAACAAAAAACACTTTTCTGGCCAAACACAACAATCTGTCCACAGGATTTACCCCTCTACCATAAAACTGCCACCATAAACAAAGCTTTGTAATTAACAAGTTCTTTTTCTTTTTTTTTTTTTTTTTTTTTGGGCAGGGTGTCAATCTGTCTCCCAGGCTGGAAGGCAGGAGTGAAGTGAAGTGGCATGTGGTTCACAGTAGCTTCAACCTCCTGGGCTCAAGTGATACTCTCATCTCAGCCTCCCAAGTAGCTGGGACCACAATCACATGCCACCATGCCGGGCTAGGTTTTTAATTTTTTGTAGAGATGAGGTTTTGCCATGTTACCCAGGCTGGTCTTGAACTCCTGGCCTCAAGCGATCCTCCCACTCCAGCCTCCCAAAGTATTGGGATTATAGGTGTGAGCCACCATGCCCAGCCCACAATTACTTTCTTATATGTTATCTCATTTGATACTTGAGCAATTTTCTGAAGAAAGTGTTTTTGAGTTCATTTTACAGGCATCTGATAGAGAAACTGAGGCTCAAATACAGAGATTTATCCAAATCAAACTAAGTTAATAGCCAGCCAGGGATTTGCATTCATGTCTTCTAACATCGACCCAGGACTCCCGCTTCTCTTTACACCATACTGTTCTTTATGTGCCGCTGTTTTTCTCTTTATAGTTTTTCTAGGACAAAAACCAAGCTCCATCAGAAGGTTAAACCTGTGTCAGGTTTACAGTTCAATGACCACCATGGGTCATAATCCATCTAGAGCTCTGAGACAGGTGCCTTTAGAAACAATGCCTTCTTTGCAACCAGAGGAGCGTGTTTTCCTCGAGTCATCAGCATAGAGAGTCCTGGCAGCAAGGTATGATGAGCATGATGAGTGGGCTGACAGGAAGAACTCTGCACCCAAATGGCAATGAGGAAGCAGGCTCCTTATATCAACATGAAGAATCTTTAAAGGAACTTGAGTTTGTAAAGAGAGCAAGAAAAACAAGATAGAGTCTTAGCAACTAGAGGAAACAAGCATCTCATTTCTGTAGGCCAGTGTTGTCCAACAGAAACAAAATGTGAGCTACATATAACTTTAAATCTTCTAAAGAGTAAAATTTAAAAAGTAAAAAGAAACAAAAGAAATTAATTTGAATAATACATTATATTTAATCTAATATATACAATATATTTTTAACATGTGACCAATATAAAAATTATTAATGAGCTATTTTATTTATTTATTTTTGAGACAGTCTCACTCTGTCGCCTAGGCTGTAGTGCAGTGGCTCAATCTTGGCTCAGTGCAACCTTGCCTCCCGGGTTCAAGTGATTCTCCTGCCTCAGCCACCTGAGTAGCTGGGATTAATTAGCATGTGCCACCATGTCCGGCTAATTTTTGTATTTAGTAGAGGCAGGATTTCACCATGTTGGCCAGGCTGGTTTTGAACTCCTGACCTCAAATGATCTGCCTTCCTCGACCTACCAAAGTGTTGGGATTACAGGCGTGAGCCACTGCGCATGTAATTCTTTTTTTAATTTATATTTCTTTTTTTTTTGGACAAAGTCTTTGACATCCAGTGTGCATTTTATATTTACACTCAGTGGCACTGGCCATATTTCAAGTATTCAGTAGCAGCTGGGCACAGTGGCTCACACCTATAATCCCAGCACTTTGGGAGACTGAGGTGGGCGGATCACCTGAGGTCAGGAGTTCGGGACCAGCCTGGCCAACGTCGTGAAACCTTGTCTCTACCACAAAAAAAAAAACAAAAAAATTAGCCAGGCATGGTGGTGGGCACCTGTAATCCCAGCTACTCGGGAGGCTGAGGCAGGAGAATCGCTTGAACCTGGGGCAGAGATTGCATTGAGCCAAGATCGCGCCACTGCACTCCAGCCTGGGCGACAGAGCGAGACTCTGTCAAAAAAAAAAAAAAAAAAGAAGTACTCAGTAGCCACACGTGGCTAGTGGCTGCCATCTTGGACAGCACAGATCTAAGCCAAAGAAATTCCTAAAGGTCTATATTTCTGGCATAGTAAAAATGAGTGACAATGGCTCTCTTCAAGGCCACTGAGAGGTCTCATTTCCAATCCTGCTAGTCCAGTTTGAAGACTGATCTTTTAGGGTCAACTTCAAACTTTGCCGCCATTTAGAGGGCAGCCGTGTCAATTTCCAGCCAGTTGCTCTGCAAAGCCAATCAGAGCCCATTATGTTTGGCTCCCTGTTTTTGCCTTGCAAGAGTGCAGTCCTCAGCATGTCCCCTTTCAAATACCTATTATTCTGGTGCTGTCTTCAGTGGTGCCATGACTGGCAGTGATTAGGGTGACATTTTTTATGTGCCTGAGTTCACAGAGCAAATTACATAGCGTGAGTGGCATGGTGATTAAGTGGCTATGTGTAAAGACTAGAATCGCTACATTTGCATGTCTCTGAATAATGAGATTCTTATCTCCATTATGTGGCAATGAGGTCGAAATTGATAGCGCTATTAACTGTTTACACAGTAAGCACAATTTTCTATTCTCTCTCTCTCTCACTGGTTTCAAAGCACCCAAAAGCTTTGAGCCCCCCAGCAACCCTCCCAAATAAGTTTTCCATAAAAAGAGATTTCCACAACCCCTCAATAAATTTTCTGGCTGCCTTCCAGAGCCCACAGATAATCCAATCCACCCTCTTGGTTTCACAGGGAAGAAGCTGCAGTGTAGAAAGGTGAGATTTGTCCAAGGTCACACAGAAAGAAAGAGGGCTGGAAAACAGAGGACTCCAACAATACCCATTCCTTCTCTGATTTGTGTCCTCTGGTACCCGGCTGCAGCTTTGGAATAATGAAGTCCCACCTTCCAGCCTACATACATATTGTGCATTCTGGTCACACACCCATTTTGCTGCTGAAGAGATGATGAAACTGGCTGAAATTATAATTTGATTCTCCAAACACAGAGACCTTTTCAGTTGACCCTAGAGATGAGCCCTAACTATACTTTGAATCAACAAATATCAATTTTCGCAGCAATGAAATAAATATATGGAGAGATAGTTATAGTTACAGTGGGTTATAAAACAGGGCAAGGGAAAGCTGTGACTATTTATTTGGCTCTGCTCCTAGCAATGAAGTATTTATCCATCAGCCATGTGGCAGTGACATTTTTTATATGAAGGGCAAGTTTGAATTAATAACTAAAGAGACCATTTTTAAAAATAGATCATCAGTGTAGCAACCCAAAAATGTATCCAATAAAGTGCTTCACTAGCAATATTGCAAAACATGAGGAGGAAAAAAACTCTCTCCAATTAAATTCTCACTCACCAGTGCTTTCGTGGTGGAACAACCACAACAGCATGAAGGTTAACTGCCTTGGCATAAAAGAGGAGACGGAGTAACAGGATTTGTCAAGTAGATCGTGGCATCAGCTTAACATTTGTGGGAGTTAAATGTATACATGAACAGTTGTAATGCTGAGTTCCATTAAAAAATATGATGGTGAAATGGCCTGGAGTGAAGCATTATTATTTATTATGAACTAAAACGGACTATTTGTTTGTGATATATCTTAAAAGTACTGAGTGCCTTGAAATCACTAGAAGGGTTCATTACCTCTGTGTCCCATCAATAACCAAAAATCTTGTCCTAGGAGTCAAAACTGAAGGAGATTCCAGATAGCATAAAGCACAAGAAAACTGGTTCCTATTTAGCAGTGGGTAAAGAAGTTGTGAAATCCTTCAGGACTCCACTTAAACTTTGTGGGGTTGAAAGAGGCCCTCCCTGGAACCCATAGCCTAAATTACACTTCTTTGGTATAAGTCACCATATTTCTTTTTTTTTTTTGAGATGGTGTTTCACTCTTGTTGCCCAGGCTGGAGTGCAATGGTGCAATCTTGGCTCACTGCAACCTCCGCCTCCCAGGTTCAAGTGATTCTCCTGCCCCAGCCTCCCAAGTAGATGAGATTACAGGCAAGTGCCACCATGCCTGGCTAATGTTGTATTTTTAGTAGCGACAGAGTTTCACCATGTTGGTCAGGCTGGTCTCCAACTCCAGACCTCAAGTGATCTGCCCTCCTCGGCCTCCCAAAGTGCTGGGATTACAGGTGTGAGCCACCATGCCCAGCTAAGTCACAATATTTCCACATGCGCTGTTTCATTTATTATATTTGTTACACGAAGGTACTTACTACCTGTCTTCTCCACAAAGTCTGTGAACTCTAGCAAGGCAGGTGCCTATGCACCTAACAGCATATTCATCCGTTCAAAATGTACCTACAGAGCACCTACTAAGAGTTAGCCAACACAATTCTGCCCTCATATGTTTACATCCAGATAGGGGGACATAGACCATAAACAATTAAACAAGCGAGTTGATTTGCTTTTTTTTTTTTTTTTTTTTTTAGGCAAGGTCTCACTCTATTGGCCAGGCTGAAGTACAGTGGCATGAACATAGTTCAGTGCAACCTCAAATGCCTGGGCTCAAGCAATTCTCCTGCCTCAGCTTTGCAAATACTTGAGACTACAGACTCACCATCACACCCAGCTAATTTTTTTCTTTTTTAGATGGAGTCTCACTCTGTCGCCAGGCTGGAGTTCAATGGCACGATCTCGGCTCACTGCAACCTCCACCTCCCGGATTCAAGTGATTCTCCTGCCTCAGCCTCCCAAGCATCTGGGACTACAAGTGCTTGCCACCACACCCAGCTAATTTTTGTATTTTTAGCAGAGACAGGGTTTCACCATGTTGGCCAGGATGGTCTTGATCTATTGACCTCGTGATCTGCCTGCTTCGGCCTCCCAAAGTACTGGAATTACAGGTGTGAGCCACCATGCCCAGCCACACCCAGCTAATTTTTATATTTTTTTGTAGAGACAGGGTCTCACTATGTTGCCCAGACTGGTCTCAAACTTCTGGCTTCAAACAATCCTCCTGCCTTGGCCTCCCAAAGCATTAGATTACATTTGTGGGCCACCACACCTGGCTTGATTTTAGATAATAATATGGGAGACTGATCAGAGAAGGTTTCCCTGAGGAAATGAGATTAAGGAAACCTGATACTGAAAGTTCTGGGCTGGACATAGCAGCTCACACCTGTAAGCCCAGCATTTTGGGAGACCAAGGTGGGCAGATCGCTTGAGCTCAGGAGTTCAAGACCAGCCCAGGCAACATGGCGAAACCCTGTCTCTACTAAAAATACAAAAATTAGCCAGGTGTGGTGTTGCATGTCTGTAGTCCCAGCTACTCGGGAGGCTGAGGTGGGAGGATGGCTTGAGCCTGGTAGGCGGAGGTTGTATTGAGCTAAGATCACACCGCTGCACTCCAGCCTTGACAACAGAGTGAGACCCCGTCTCAAAAAATAAAAATAAAAATAAGTTCTGGATAGATATGAGCTGAGAGGAGTGAAAAATAAAAATAAAAGAAAAACAATTTTTTAAAAAGAAGAAAGTTCTGGGTAAGGGGCATTCCAGGCAACCAGAAGAGCAGGTGGAAGGACCCCAAGGTGGAAATAAGTGGCTATGGCTGGACCCTAGTGGGTGAGGAGAAGATGAAGTCAAGGAGGCAGACTGGGGCTGGATTATGTGCTTGGCACAGAGTAGACACTCAGTAAACATATGTTTCATGAACAAGTGAGCCCATATCAGCTATAATTGCAGGCGGAATGTAATTCTTGCTACCCTGGGCAAGACTGCAGGTGACCAAAATACGAAAGTAAAGCGTAGATATTAAGTGTTGTCTCCACAAAAATAACTACATGATGTATATTGCGTTTGTTAATTAGCTAGATTTAACCATTCCATAGTGTATATACACTTCAAAACATCATGCTGTACACAAAAAATACATACAATTTTATCTGTCAATTTAAAGAAATAGTGGTTGTTCTAGGGTTTACAATGTTCATATTTTATGTATCATAGTCTCCCTTCAAAGAATATTACACTACTCCACATGTAGTTTAAGAACCTTATGATAGTATAGTTACAATTCCTCCACCCTTTGGTCTTTTAATCCTCACAATACACTTATTGTATATTTGTTTACACTGCTAAATATCATTGATTGGTTCTTTAAAAATCCTCTGTTAAAAAAAAAAAAAAGCTGGGAACAGTGTTTCTCATGTCTGTAATCCCTGTAATCCCAGAGTTTTGAGAGGCTGGGGCAAAAGGATTGCTTGAGCCCAGGAGTTCAAGGCTGCAGTGAGCTATGATCGCGCCATTGCACTCCAGCCTGGGCAACAGAGATAGGCTCTGTCTGTAAAAAAAAAAAAAAAAAAAAAAATAGAGAGAGAGAGAAAGGTAGAAGCTAGAAACTTGAAATTTCAAGAGAACCACAACAGGTAAATAAGATAAGTCCTGGGACTCAGAGAAAATGAAAATGAGATATTTGAGGCAGCCTATAATAAACCCCAAATTGCTGCAGAGGAAGTCAGGGCAAGGGAGCTAAATGCAGGCTGACATCATATGGGGCAGGTTCCTGAAGGCAGGATGTGAACTAGGCCTTGAATCACACACAGGAATTTATTGGGCAGAACAAATAAGGAAGGTAGGGCACTCCAGGAAAATCGGTCTTATCACATTATCCCAATGGAACTACCACATTTATTTCTAGGACGTTATGTAAATCCATACTATGCTCATTACACAGAGGGACAATTGATTATATGCATGGAGTATAGAAGTTGGATCAAATTTATTGGCCAGGCACCGTGGCTCACGCCTGTAATCCCAGCACTTTGGGAGACTGAGGCAGGCGAATCACCAGGTCAGGAGATCGAGACCATCCTGGCCAACATGGTGAAACCCCATCTCTACTAAAAATACAAAAATTAGCCGGGCATGGTGCCCGTAGTCCCAGCTACTCGGGAGGCTGAGGCAGGAGAATTGCTTGGCCCGGGAGGTGGAGGTTGCAGTGAGCAGAGATCGTGCCACTGCTTTCCAGCCTGGCGACACAGCGAGACTCTGTCAAAAAAAAAAAGAAGTTGGATCAAATTTGCTTTAAGTTTTAGGCTTAAATTGTCTCCCTTGAAATTCATAGACTCCTCATCTAGTGGAGAATTGCCTATCTTCAGCTCATGCATAGTGAAATTGATGAGTTATGGATCTATAAGGGATGTTCTAATTCTCTCATTTGCTGGAAACTCAGTAGCCTGCTATTCTTGTTGTAATGGTTTAGTTCTTTTTAGCACTTTGTTAATCAAACTGTGTTGGAGATTGTGCCAGGGTGATCCAACCTCCTATTATAAGGTCTGTGAGACATGAGTCACAGCACAACCAAGAGGCCTCACCAGAAACTAGGGTAGCATCCTTGATACCACCCTTTCTCTCATGACCCCCAGTCAATCTAACCAGTGAAGTGCTATCAATTCTACCTCTCAAGTAACTCTCAAATCTGTCGTTTTTGCTCCTTGCTTACCACACTGCCTTATTCAGCCCCTTAACATTTCTTACTAAATCCCACCCTTTAATTTCCACCTCACCTCCAGCTATTTTTAAACATTCCTTTCCAATCCCCATAACCTCCCTGTGACTGCTTGAACACTCACCATAATATACATACACACCCTTCACGATTTGCCTACTCTTTCATCCTCGTCTTACTTCATGCCTCCCAAACAGCCCGAGTTCAAGAAAACAGCCATTTATGGTTTCCCCAAAGCCACATGCTGCTGGTAGTCTCCACTCCTTTGTGCTTGCAATTTCCTCTGCCTAGAATTTCTTTGCCCAGCCCTGTGTGGTCTCTTTTATTCGTCCTTTAAGACTCAGCTTGGGCCAGGCATGGTGGCTCACGCCTGTAATCCCAGCATTTTGGGAGGCCGAGGCAGGTGGATCACCTGAGGTCGAGAGTTTGAGAGCAGCCTGGCCAATATTGTGAAACCCCAACTCTACTAAAAATACAAAATTAGCCAGGCGTGGTGGTGCATGCCTGCAGTCACAGCTACTCTAGAGGCTGATGCAGGAGAATCACTTGAACCTGGGAGGTGGAGGTTGCAGTGAGCCGAGATCATGCCACTGCTCTCCAGCCTAGACAACAGAGCAAGATTCCATCTGATTTCTATAAGCAAGATTAGGGGTTTTTCTTAATTTTTTTTTTTTATTTTCCGAGACAGCCTTGCTCTACTGCCCAGGCTGGAGTGCAGTGGCATGATCTTAGCTCACTGCAACCTCCGCCTCCTGGGTTCACACTGTTCTCCTGCCTCAGCCTCCTGAATAGCTGGGATTACAGGCGCCCGCCACCACGCCCGGCTAATTTTTGTATTTTTAGTACAGACGGGGTTTCACCATGTTGGCCAGACTGGTCTCAAACTCCTGACCTCGTGATCCACCCACCTCAGCCTCCCAAAGTGCTGGGATTACAGGCGTGAGCCGCTGTGCCTGGCCAAGATTAGGGGTTTTTCTTCTGTAGGTTCTGCAGCATCCTATTTTAGCATTCCTACATTGCTGTAATTAATACTAGGCATATCCGTCCCACCTGACATGGATAGGAACTATGTGCCAGCCATATTTTTATCCCTTTTTTTCTCTCTCTCTTTTTTAAGAGGCAAGACCTCGCTCTGTCACCCAGGCTGGAGTACAGTGGCATAATCATAACTCACTGCAGCCTTGAACTCCCATGCTCAAGGGATCTTCCTGCCTTAGCCACCTAAGTAGCTAGAACTACAGGTGCGTACCACCACACTCGGCTAATTTTTTTATTTTTGTGTAGAGACAAAGTCTCACTGTGTTCCTCAGACTGGTCTCAAACTCCTGGTCTCAAGCGGTCCTCCTGCGTTGGCCTCAAAGAACTCTGGGATTACAGGTGTAGGTCACCCTGCCCAGCCTATTCCCATTCATAGTACACCATCAGTAAATACTTGTCAAAGTAATGACCAAGTAAATGCATTTTTATATTTTTAGGACACTATTATACATGCCTAGTCCTTACAACTACTACTAGACCAGGGAATTATTGTTAGCATCCCAGGAAAGAAATAAAGTTAGAGTACAGGCTGGGTGCAGTGACCCACACCTGTAATCCCAGCAATTTGGGAAGCTGAGGCCGGAGGATCACTTGAGGCTAGGAATTCGAGACCAGCCTGGGCAACATAGGGAGACCCCTCTCTACAAAAAAATTTAAAAATTAGCTGGACATCATGGCGTGTGCCTCTGGTCCCAGCTATTCGGAAGGCTGAGGTAGGAGGATCACTTGATGCTAGGGGTTTGAGGCTGCAGTGAGCCGTGATCATGCCACTACACTACAGTCTGGATGACAGAGCAAGACTCCATCTCAAAAAAAAAAAAAAAATTAGAGTACAAAGAAGCCATCAACCCCACTTCCCGCTAAGAGACTACAAGCGCTGAGTTTCATTTGGAACCTTTGCCCCTTGGTTTATGGGGCACAAAAGATGGCCTGGCTCCCTTAAGCCTTCTTTGGCAGTGAATGAATGGTCCTGCTCATGACTATCCCAGCTCCTACAGCCACTGACCAAGAGGCAGTTCCTGACAGCCATCTGGACTTACACCTCACTCCGTGACTCACCTATTCATAAGTGTCTCGGGAACTTTCCTCCGAGTGTGTGTGGTATAGTAACACTCAAGAGAACATAATTCTGAGCACGTGTCATAAACTAACTAGAACAAATTCCTCCCTTTAATTAATTACTTTATTTATTTATTTATTTATTTTTGAGACAGAGTCTCACTCTGTCACCCAGGCTGGAGTGCAGTGGCACGATCTCGGCTCACTGCAACCTCCACCTCCCAGGTTCAAGCGATTCTCCTGCCTCAGCCTCCCGAGTAGTTGGGATTACAGGGGCCCACCACCACGCCTGGCTAATTTTTGTATTTTTAGTAGAGATAGGATTTTGCCATGTTGGTCAGGCTGGTCTCAAACACCTGACTTCGTGATCCACCTGCCTCAGCCTCCCAAAGTGCTGGGATTACAGGCATGAGCCACCGCACCAGGACAATGGGACACTTTTTTTTTTTTTGAGACGGAGTTTCACTCTCGTTGCCCAGGCTGGAATGCAATGGCACGATCTCGGCTCACTGCAACCTCTACGTCCCAGGTTCAAGCGATTCTCCTGCCTCAGCCTCCCTAGTAGCTGGGATTATAGGCATGTGCCACCATGCCTAGCTGATTTTGTATTTTTAGTAGAGGCAGGGTTTCTGCATGTTGGTCATGCCAGTCTCGAACTCCTGACCTCAGGTGATCTGCCCACCTTGGCCCCCCAAAGTGCTGAGATTACAGGCATGAGCCACCACGTCCGGCCAATGGGACACTTTTAAGAGAGTCTCAAAAGAATCTCTAAGATTTTGGCCAGACTCAGTGGCTCACGCCTGTAATCCCTGCACTTTGGGAGGCCAAGGCAGGTGGATGACCTGAGGTCAGGAGTTCAAGACCAGCCTAGCCTACATGATGAAACCCTGTCTCTACTAAAAATACAAAAAACTAACTGGGTGCGGTGGCGTGCGCCTGTAATCCCAGCTACCTGGGAGGCTGAGGCAGGAGAATCGCCTCAACTCGGGAGGCGGAGGTTGCAGTGAGCTGAGATCGTGCCACTGCACTCCAGCCTGGGCAACAAGACCAAAACTCCGTCTCAAAAAAAAAAAAAGAATCTATAGGATTTCATCAAAAATTGATGTCCCTGTGACATCTTCTCTCCCAACAAATTAAGAAGGCCCCTAGACTTCTCTAGCTAAACTAAGAGGCTCCAAGGACCAAGCCCGAATGACCTCTGAAGTTTTCCTTTCTCACTTTCCTAGCTCTCAGCCCAAATACTAGTTATCATGTGGTACCTGGGTAACTTTCGGAGATATTTTTTGTTTGTTTGTTTGTTTGTTTTTGAGATGGAGTCTCGCTCTGTCGCCCAGGCTGGAGTGCAGTGGCGCTATCTCGGCTCACTGCAAGCTCCGCCTCCCGGGTTCACGCCATTCTCTTGCCTCAGCCTCCCGAGTAGCTGGGACTACAACAGGTGCCTGCCACCACACCCGGCTAATTTTTTGTATTTTAGTAGAGACGGGGTTTCACCGTGTTAGTGCAGGATAGTCTCAATCTCCTGACCTTGTGATCCACCTGCCTCGGCCTCCCAAAGTACTGGGATTACAGGCGTGAGCCACCGCGCCTGGCTTTTTTTTTTTTTTTAAACTTTCAGAGATATTTAAAGTTTCTAAAGCAAGACTCTTGACACTGCTCTAAGATGAACTTAATCATGATGCACTATTAAAAACAATGTCTGGGTGTGGTCCAGCTTTGGGTTTATAAACATGCTATCTATTTTTCTTCATATTTTTATAAGTAATTCTGCATCATTGCTAAACCATGCAAACGAGCTTTTCATGATTCTTAATGAGCAGCCTCTCAATCACAGCACAAGACATCCTTCATGATAACAAATGTGGAAGGAACTTGTTTCCGTCTTGAATACAGATCTTTCTTCTGTCCTAAGGATAGAAAGTGGAAAATCAGAGAAACATGCCTTGTGTAATGTCCCATTTATTCTTCTTTCTGAAAGAGAGAAGGTAGGAACTACATTAGATGCATTCTGAGGTTTCCAATTCCGCAATACCAAACAAATGTTACAGGCTAAATTGTGTCACCCAAAATCCATATGTTGAAGTCCTAACCCCCAGTACTTCAGAGTGTGACATTATTTGGAGATACGGCCTTTAAACAGTTGATCAAGTTAAAATGACATCCTTCAGGGTGGGTCATAATCCAACCTTACTGCTGTCCTTATAAGAAGAGATCAGGACCCAAACTGGACACAAAGGGAAGACCATGTGAGGACACAGCCAGATGGTGGCAAGCCAAGGAGAGGGGCCTCAGCGGAAACCAGGCCTACAGACACCTTGACCTTCCATTCCAGCCTCCACAACCATCAGAAAATAAATTTCTATTGTTCAAGCTGACGAGCCTCTGGTATATTGTTATAGCAGCCTGTGGTATCTTGTTATGGCAGCCTGGCAAACTAATACAACAAATGATTTTTAAATGTTAGAGCAATTTTACAATCCTAGTGCATGATGCATTTTGTTTGTTTCTTTGGGTTTTTGTTTTTTGTTTTGTTTTGTTTTGTTGAAATAGGGTCTCATTCTGTTGCCCAGGCTGGAGTGTAGTGGCATGATTTCAGCTCACTGCAACCTCTGCCTCCCCAGCTCAGGCGATCCTCTTGCCTCAAGCCTCTTGAGGAGCTGGGACTACAGGTATGTGCCACCATGCTCAGCTACTTTTTAAATTTTTTGTAGCGATGAGGTCTCACTATATTGCCCAGGCCAATCTCAAACTCCTAAACTCAAGCGATCCTCCTGCCTCTGCCTCCCAAAATGCTGGGATTACAGAAGTGAGCCCAGCCATGATGTGTTTTATCTGCCATTTTGGCTAACAATGTTTTGGCTCAACATCTATAATACAAATATTTTAAGTAAAATAACACCATTACTAATTAATTTGGGTTAAGAAATAATTTTTGGTGTGAATGCCATTAAGCCAATTTAAATTTTTAGTCCATTTTCTATGGAGAACAATGAAACCATTTTCAGCTTTTTCCATTTTAGGTTTTATTCAGCCACAGTAACTGTCACTGAATCAATTTTTATGAATATACATTTCATGACAAAGATATGATTCATCAATGAATGTTTTGCTCAACTACAATTTGATCAATTGTGGCCTTTTATAATCTTTCTGCTGCAGTTAGTATTTATATTATATGGAAAAATTTATCAAATTTTTCAGGTCAAATTTTACAGGCAAAATTTTATTCTTTGGTCATTTCTTAAAAATAATAGTTGTATTGAGACATAATTCCCTAACCATAAAGTTTATCCTTTTAAAGTGTACAGCTAACTGTTTTTAAGTATATACAAAGGTTTATGCACCCATCACCACTATCAATTTCCAGAATATTTTCTTTTTTCTTTTTTTATTTTTTTTGAGACAGAGTCTTGCTCTGTTGCCCAGGTTGGAATGCAATGGCGTGATCTCGGCTCACTGCAACCTTCACCTGCTGGGTTCAAGCGATTCTTCTGCCTCAGCCTCCGGAGTAGCTGGGATTACAGGCACGCACCAGCACTCCTGGCTAATTTTTGTATTTTTAGTAGAGATGGGGTTTCACCATATTGGCCAGGCTAGTCTTGAACTCCTGACCTCAAGTGATCCACCCTCCTTGGACTCCCAAAGTGCTAGGATTACAGGCGTGAGCCACTGCACCTGGCCAAATTCCAGAACATTTTCATCATTCTTAAAACATACTTCCCATTTCTCCTTCCATGTCTCCTGGCCTCTGGCAACTACCAATCTACTCTCTATGGACTCACCTATTCTGGGCATTGCACATTCAGTCATGTGTTACTTAACAACAGGGATACCTTCAGAGAAATGTGTCGCCGGGTGGTTTTTGTTGTTGTGTGAACCTCATAGGTGCATTTATACAAACCTAGAAGGAATAGTCTACTGCTTACCTAGGCTATTGTAACACAATGGTAAGTATTTGTGTATCTAAACATAGAAAAGATATAGTGAAAATGGCCGGACATGGTGGCTCACGCCTGTAATCCCAGCACCTTGGGAGGCCAAGGCAGGTGGATCGCTTGAGGCCAGGAGTTCAAGACCAGCCTGGCCAACATGGCAAAACCCCATCTCTACTAAAAATACAAAAATTAGCTGGGCGTGGTGGCACACACCTGTAATCCCAGCTACTCGGGGGGCTGAGGCAGGAAAATTGCTTGAACCTGGGGGTCGGAGCTTGCAGTGAGCCGAGATTGCATCACTGCACTCCAACCTGGGTGACAGAGCAAGACTGTCACAAAAAAAAAAAAAAAAAAAGAATTTTTAAAATATTGATAGATTGTTGAAAAACTCAAAAGAGGCATAATATTTTTGTAATTCATGAAAATTATGTAAAATTCAAATTCACTAACTATAAATAAGGTTATATTGGAACATCACCACACTCAGCCACACCTACTCATCTAGGTACCATCTATTACTGCTTTCTCACTGCAATGACAGAGTTAAGTAGTTGTGACAGAAATCATTCGAGCCACAGAGCCTAAAATATTTACTAGCTGGTTCTTTACAGAAAAAGGTCTGTCATACGGCTGAACCAATTCATCTTTATCTTTCAGATCATATGGTATGATGGGCACTAACTGTCCAAATAGTTGGCAGAAAGAGCAAATGGAAGCTACCCAAAGTATGGGTCTCAGGCTGTTGCCAGTTGAACTGTTAGGATCATAATGAGATAAATACAAAAATTGAGAGTAAGCCTTAGAAAGTTATAGAAAATTGACAAAGTAATTTTATGTCTATTTGAATATAATACTTGAAAAATGAGGTTTAGGCCAGGCATGGTGGCTCACGCTTATAATCCCAGCACTTTGGGAGGCTGAGACGGGAGGATCTCTTGAGCTCAGGATTTCGAGACCAGCCTGGATAACATAGTCTCTACCAAAAATATAAAAAATGAACCAGGTATGATGGCATGTACCTGTAGTCCCAGCTACTCAGGAGGCTGAAGTGAGAGAATGGCTTGAGCCTGGGAGGCAGAGGTTGCAATGAGCTGAGATCACGCCATTGCACTCCAGCCTGGGTGACAGAGCAATACCCTGTAGAAAAAGAAAGAAAGACAGACAGAAAGACAGACAGACAGACAGAAAGAAAGAAAGAGAGAGAGAGAGAAAGAAAGAAAGGAAGGGAGAGAGAAAAAAAGAAAGAAAGAGAAAGAAAGAAAGAAAGAAGAAAGAAAGAAAGAAAGAGAAAGAAAGAAAGAGAGAAAGAAAAAGAAAGGGAAAAGTGAAGTTTCTATTTTGTATGTCTTTGGGATTTTTTAAATTTCATCTTTCTAGCCATTGATTTTTAGACTAATTGAATTTTTAAGACTGACCCTTTAATACAGTTTGAGACACACTGAAATAGAAGATCAGTATCTTTAGAATCAAAGAAGTGGATCTACTAGGACATGAGCATGCTGAGGGCAGGTGATTCATCTGCCTTGTGCACCTGTTTCCCCAGCACCTACGACAGTGCCTGGTACACTATAATAGGTGCTCAATAAACACTGGAAGAATGTACAGATCCAAAACAACTCACTTCTTAACTCTAGTATCATTGTCAAGGATTATCATTTTCTAGGTTTGTTTTTGTTTCTAATTTATTTTCAGATGTAATAGCATAGAAGCTAGCAGCAAGCCTGTGTTCATATCCCAGCTTATTTAATTAATTCATTCATTTATTTTCAAGATGGAGTTTCGCTCTTGCTGCCCAGGCTGGAGTGCAAGGGCACAATCTCATCTCACTGCAACCTCTTCCTCCCAGGTTCAAGCAATTCTCCTTCCTCAACTTCCCAAGGAGCTGGGAATACAGGCACCTGCCACCACACCTGGCTAATTTTTGTATTTTTGGTAGAGACAGGGTTTTACCATGTTGGCCAAGCTCATCTCGAACTCCTGACCTCAGGTGAGCCGCCTGCCTGGGCCTCCCAAAGTGCTGGGATTACAGGCATGAACCACCGTGCCCGGCCTGAGTCCTAGCCTTTTAAAACAGTCCCTCCAGGTTAAGATCACCAGATATTTTGGCAAATTGTAAGATATCTATTTGTATATGATTTTTCATGAATTCATAAAGTAGTTCTCGTAATTTTTTTTTTTTAAACGGAGCCTAGCACTGTTGCCCAGGCTGGAGTACAGTGGTGCCATCACAGCTCACTGCAACCTCGACCTCCTCGGCTCAAGCGATTCCACCATCTCAGCCTCCCGAGTAGCTGGGACTACAGTGTGAGCCACCACACCTGACTAATTTTTGTATTTTTTGGAGAGATAGGGTTTCACCTTGTTGCCCAGACTGGTTTTCAACTCCTGGGCTCAAGTGATCCACCTGCCTTGGCCTCCCAAATTGCTGGGATTACGGGCATGAGCCACCATACTCAGCCCATAAATTTGATCAATACAGTCCAAAGACCTAACTTCAGGTATATAAAGTACAGCTCATGAGTTGATGCAAGTAATGTGCAGAAGTTTCCATTCTGACATCCTGCACACAATTCCACCCCAATCCCAAACAACCTTTACAAAAAACAAAATTTTTTCAGAGTGAATCTCCCTAAGTCTGTGGTAGCCCTTTCTTAGGAAGGTCCCCAGGCATTGTGAGGGTGGCAGAAATACTGAGTGGCTGTCCGAGGAATGACCCTCTTTATTCTTACATACTAGCACAATATTCAGGGTTACTGGAAGACATAGCAGAACCAGAAAATGTCTGTGTCTCCATGAATCTTGCTGCCTTGTTGCCTGGCTGTGTTCTTCCTTGAGCCTGGAATAAATCTTTTTTTTTTTTTTTTTTTTGAGATGGGAGTCTCGCTCTGTCTCCCAGGCTGGAGTGCAATGGCACTATTTCGGCTCACTGCAACCTCCGCCTCCCAGGTTCAAGCGATTCTCCTGCCTCAGCCTCCCAAATAGCTGGGACCACAGGTGCACACCACCATGTCTGGCTAATTTTTGTGTTTTTAGTAGAGATGGGGTTTCGCCATGTTGGCCGGGCTAGTCTCCAACTCCTGGCCTCAAGGGATCCGCCCACCTCAGCCTCCCAAAGTGCTGGGATTACAGGCTTGAGCCACTGCAAGCCTGGAATAAACCTTCCCCCAGTCTCTGCCTACTGAGAACTAGACATCCTTCAAGAACATCTATGTCTTCACCTCACTTATTTATTTATAGTGTCACAGTCACTAAAGTTCCAGGAAGTCACAGAATCATAGCTATGAATGCTAGAAGGAACCATAGAGAGTCGAATCCAGGGGCTGCAAACTCAAAGGCCTATAGTAGCTGCACAGGTTATTTGATAGAAAGAAGACTGGCAGGTGGGGGCTGGGGAGAAGAGCAAAGAATAGAGCCATTTAGAGAGGGCAGATACTCAGCTCAAGTGGGCTGTTGCCAGCTGGTACATGTGGCCCAATATGCCAGATTTGTTTTAATATACTTTTTAAGTCGACTATTCAGGTTTTCATGAGTTACCACTCTTTATTTTAATTGTGGTAAAATATACATAACATAAAAACTTACCATGTAAGGATTTTTATGTGTCCAGCTGAGAAGTGTTAAATACACTCACATTGCTGTGCAACAATAATTCCCCTCTTCCCCGCCATCCCTGGCATCCACCATTCCATTTTCTGTTTCTGATTTTAACTATTCTAGGTACCTCATAAAAAATAAATCAGGTCAGGCACAATGGCTCATGCCTGTAATCCTAGCAGTTTGAGAGGCCGAGGTGGGAGGACCACTTGAGCCGAGGGGTTTGAGACCAGCTTGGGCAACACAGCAGACCCCATCTCTACAAAAAAATATATTAATAATAAATTAAAATTGGGTGTGGTGTCATGTGCCTATAGTCCTAACTGCTTTGGAGGCTAAGGCAGGAGGATGACTTGAGGCCAGGATATCAAAGGACATCAAAGCTGCTGCAGTGAGCCATAATCTTATCACAGCACTCCAGAAGAAAGGAAGTGGAATCATACAGAATTTGTCTTTTTATGACTGGCTTATTTCACTCTATGTAATGTCCTCAAGACTCATTCATGTTGTAGCATGTGTCTGAATTTCCTTTTTTTTTTTTTTTTTTTTTTTGAGACAGGGTCTCACTCTGTCACCCAGGCTGGAGTGCGCTGGCACAATCTCAACTCACTGCAGCCTCGACTTCTGGGGTTTTGACAATCCTCCCACCTCAGCCTCCCAAGTAGCTGGGACCATAGGTATGCTCCATCACTCCTGGCTAATTTTCATATTTTTGGTAGAGACGGTGTTTTGCCATGTTGCCTAGGTTGGTCTCCAACTCCTGACCTCAATTGATCCACCTGCCTCAGCCTCCCAAAGTGCTGGAGTTACAGGCATGAGCCACCATGCCCAGCCTCCATCTTTTTAAGGCTGAATAATATTTTATTGTATATATAGTCCACATTTTTTTCCATTCATCCATCAATAGACTCTTGGTTGCTTCTACCTTTGGCTATGTGAATGATGCTGCTACCAGCATGAGTATACAAATAATGTATCTTTTTTTTTTATTTTGAGACAGAGTTTCACTCTTATTGCCCAAGATGGAGTGCAATGGCACGATCTTGGCTCACAGCAACCTCCGCCTCCTGGGTTCAAGCGATTCTCCTGCCTCAGTCTCCCAAGTAGCTGGGATTATAGGCATGCGCCACCACACCTAGCTAATTTTGTATTTTTAGTAGAGACGGGGTTTCTCCATGTTGGTCAGGCTGGTCTCAAACTCCCAACCTCAGGTGATCCACCCACCTCAGCCTCCCAAAGTGCTAGGATTGCAGAAGTGAGCCACCATGCCTGGCGAAGTATACAAATAATATATCTTTTGAGTTCCTGCTTTCAATTCTTTTGGGCGTATATCCAGAAGCGGAATTGTTGGATCATGTGGTGATTCTATTTTTACTTTTTTTTAGGAACCACCATACTGTCTTCCATAGCAGCTGCACCATTTCACATTAATACTAACAGTACACAGCATTCCAATTTTTCCACATCCTCACCAGCATTTGTTGTTTTTTGTTCTTTTGATAATACCCATCCTAGTGGGTATGAGGCAGTAGTATCTCACTGTGGTTTTGATTTGTATTTCTCTAATGATTAGTGATGTCAAGCATATTTTGATGTGCTTGTTGGCCATTTTTTAAATTAGATTGTTTTACTATTGTTGAGTCCTTTTTTAAATGACGAACACTAGTTTAAATTTTATAAAAACAAAAACAAACAAAAAATGGCCAGGTGCAGTGGCTCACACCTGTAATCCTAGCACTTCGGGAGGCTGAAGTGGGCAGATCGTTTGAGTTCAGGAGTTTGAGACCAGCCTGAGTGACATGGGAAAACCTCATCTCTACAAAAAAATACAAAAATTAGCCAATTTAGTGGCATGCGCCTGTAGTCCCAGCTACTCAGGAGGCTGAGGTGGGAGGATCACTTGAGCCCAGGAGGCAGAGGTTGCAGTGAGCAGAGATCGTGCTACTGCACTCCAGCCTGGGTTACAGAGCAAGACCCTGTCTCAAACAACAACAAAAAACAAACTAACAAAAAAAACCGCCGTAACACCATATGGATAAAATACATGATTTCAGGCAGTATACGGCCCGGAGACCTCCATTTGGTGACCTCATCTAGGCCCAACAAACTCATCTTCCAAACAGGGAAACCAAAGCCTAGATCATAAAGCCAACAGTTGCACATGGCTATCTGATATCTGAGCCAGCATTAGAGCTGAGGTCCTCTAGTGTACAAGGCATTGAGACATTTCTTAGAACACTCACCAGAGCCAACGCGTCTGATTTGTAAGGAGTTGCAATTTGCTAAAAATTCGTAACTGGGCTTAATGACTTGTGGGTGAAAGTGCAAAAGTCAGGCAAGGCGCAGTGGCTCGTGCCTGTAGTCCCAGCACTTTGGGAAGTTGAGTGGGTGGATCACTTGAGCTCAGGAGTTTGAGACCAGCCTAGGCAACATGATGAAACCCCATCTCTACCAAAAATACAAAAAATTAGCTGGACATGATGGCACTTGCCCATAATCACAGCTACTCAGGATACTGAGGCAAGAGGATCACTTGAGCTCAGGAGGTCGAGGCTTCAGTGAGCCATGCTGGCGCCACTGCCCTCCAGCCTGGGAGACAGAGAGAGACCCTGTCTAAAGAAAAAAGAAAGAAAGAAGGAAAGAAAGTGCAAAAGGCAGCAGCACAAGACAGAGTCAGGAACTTTTTGAAAGGAACTCTCTCTGGCAGCTGCTTCAATCTTCTTTCTCTAGAGGTAGTAAGAGGGGGCTGGAGATCTATTCATTATCTTTTAACAATGGACAAAGAGAAGCCTGTCTGCTGCATTAGTCATTGCTTGGAGGTCCCCGACTTCTGCTTCCACTACTGCTCTCTACCCCCAAAGTGACTTCTCTTTGATGCTATTTATAAAATGGAATGTGACCCTCCAGCTAGGCAGGGCTGGGGGCATGGGGCGGGGGGACATGAGTGAGATATTAAAGCCGTATTTCTGCTTGGGTCTGGTATGTGGCTTCTCAAGAGTACATGAGGCAACGAGAAACTGGAATGATTGTTATTTGGGGTATAGCTCTCTAGGGAGGAAAACTGAGCAACTTTCTTGAGAAGGAATAGTGAACATGTGAAGGTGTCCAATTTAGAAAAGGGGATGGGCTTCCTCTTTCTGGGAAAGACTCACCCCTGACTTGTGGATTACTAAGGAACGGAGTATTTCTGCCTCTAACTTGCTGTGCATCCTAAAGTGAGATCCTGTACTTCCTTCTACCTCAATTT
Source organism: Pan troglodytes (assembly GCF_028858775.2). Taxonomy (NCBI): domain Eukaryota; kingdom Metazoa; phylum Chordata; class Mammalia; order Primates; family Hominidae; genus Pan; species Pan troglodytes. Next base: position 100,162,260 of record NC_072408.2, read on the forward strand.
CTCTCTTCATAATATTGAGGAAAAGTTACATAAATGCAGGGTTTCCTGCCTTGCTGACTGTGGCACTTAATTACACTAAATAGACATAAGTCGCATATCCATGCCACCTGCCTTGACTGGTGTCTTCTGCTCAACTGGCCCCTTGACCAACTTCAGCTGCCTTTGGTAGTTCAAGAATTGAGAGCTTGAGGAGACATAAGAGCAACTGTAATAAACTGAGGGACCTCATTCAAACTCATTTGTTGCTAAAGACCATCTTAGAATTTCTGGTCACCTGGAGCAAGCCATCAGCCAGCAACTCCCAGATCTGATCATATTTGATGTCGCTGTGAGAAGTGCCACTCCCCACTTCCATCATGGCTGGAGGCTAGGAATGTGCAGGGGAATGTCTAAAGGGGTAGTTGATATTTGAAACTGCATTTGGGGGATCTGGGCCGGGCGCGGTAGCTCACGCCTGTAATCCCAGCACTTTGGGAGGCCAAGGTGGATGGATCACGAGGTCAGGAGTTCGAGACCAGCCTGGCCAACATGGTGAAACCCCGTCTCTACTAAAAATACAAAAATTAGCTGGGCGTAGAGGCGCGCGCCTGTAATCCCAGATACTCGGGAAGCTGAGGCAGGAGAATCGCTTGAACCCAGGAGGCGGAGGTTGCAGTGAGCCGAGATTGCGCCATTGCACTCCAGCCTGGCGATGGGGCAAGACTGTATCTCAAAAAAAAAAAAGAAAAAGAAAAAGAAAATGCATTTGGGGGATCCTCAGAAAAAGCTACTAATTACATCTAACAGCTGGCAACCAGCTGTGTTATCCACATTCTAGGGTTGAGTATCATGACACAACCATAGTTTAAGACCATCTGGGCTGGGCACAGTGCCTCACGCCTGTTCTCCCAGCATTTTGGGAGGCCAAGGCAGAAGGATCACTTAAATCTAGGAGCTGGAGACCAGCCTGAGCAATGTAGGGAGAGTCCAGCTCTACAAAAAATAAAAACAAATTAGCTGGGCATAGTGGCGTACGCCTGTAGTCCCAGTTACTCGGGAGGCCGAGATGAGTTTGAAGACCAGCCTGAGCAACATAGTGAGATCAAGATGGGATCATAGGCTGTACCTGTCATCGCACCACAGCACTCCAGCCTAGGCAACAGAGCAAGACGCTGTTTCAAGAAAAAAACAAGACCATTTGAATGATGCCTTTTATACCAGGGCTGGAACTTGTGATGCTCAGTTGTCTACTTCTTTAACCTCCAAATTCCATAGTATAAACTCAGGAGAGTAGGTTTAACAAATGTTTGACATAGGCAGTAAATGGCCCAGGGTGGAGCACCACTTATTGAAGAAGTGTGCCCAGGTTTGTGAGTGCATTAATATACATTGCCTGATAACATTATATGCTATCTGGATTTAGCCAAAAATGAGGCTTTATTATAATCTCCTATAATCCCCTTTTCAGGGCAAAGGCCATGTCTTACTCATTTTTATATTCCCAGCACGTATAATAGTACAAGGCCTGGCCCAGAGTAGAGCCTCTCAACCCCTGATTAACTCCTAATCATCCTGCAGTTTATTCACTCAAGTCTGAATGCTGATTGAGTACACATGTGTGCAAGGCAGTGTCCTCGGAACTGGGGGACAGCAGCACAGGACAGCGAGGTCCCTCCCTCAGGTCACTTGCAGCCTACAGGAACTTCACCTCCTGCAGGAAGGTTCCCTTTCCCCCCATCCCTCCTTGATGCTCCCCGAAGACCCTGCACCTATCCCAAAACCACACTAACTATACGGCACTATAATTACCTGTATGGATTTCATTAGTACAGGGCTGTGAATTATTAATCCTTGGAACCTCAGAGTCTAGAACGAAGCGCAGTTCTCTGTAGATGCTACTCAAATGCTCATTAATCACTGAATCCACACCTTCCTTCTGGCTTCCAAGACAGGAAAAGGAGGCTCAGAGTGGAATATGCAATGCTGCTGTCTTGACTTATTATTCCTCATGCTAATCAGCTGCTTCGTAACTGCCCGCTTACTAACCTGGTTGCCCCACTAGAGTGTAAGTTCTCCAAGATCGAGGGCCGTACCTTATTCACCATTGTATCCCAACATGCAGCACGAGCAGGCACTCCATAAATGTTTGTTAGATCATTGAATAAACAAGTGAATTATGAATAAAATGAAAGAGGCTTAGATATAAAAATGATGCCCAGTCATACTTACAATGATAGAGCCCTAAAGAGTAAAATAAGACTATTCTGTTTTTGTTTTTGTTTTTGTTTTTGTTTTTGAGACAGGGTCTTGCTCTGCAGCCAGGCTGGAGTGCAGTGGCACGATCATGACTCATTTCAGCCTCGATCTCCTGGGCTCAGGTGATCCTCTCATCTCAGCCTCCTGAGTAGCTGGGACTACAGACGTGCACTACCATGCCCAGCAAATTAATTTTTTTGGTAGAGATGGGATCTCACTGTGTAGCCCAGGCTGGTCTTGAACTGCCGGGCTTAATCCTCCTGCCTGTGACTCCCCAAATGCTGGGATTACAGACATGAGCCACCAAACCCAGTCTATTCTGATATTTCTAACCTGTTATTGGAGACCCATTAGGTTTGCTCCTTACTTAGAACAAAACCTAACCAACCAGGCGCGGTGGCTCACACTTGTAATCCCAGCAGTTTGGGAGGCTGAGGCGGGCAGATCACCTGAGGTCGGGAGTTCGAGACTAGCCTGACCAACACGGAGAAACCCCATCTCTACTAAAAATGCAAAATTAGCCTGGCGTGGTGGTACATACCTGTAATCCCAGCTACTCCGGAGGCTGAGGCAGGAGAATCGCTTGAACCCGGGAGGCAGAGGTTGCAGTGAGCTGAGATGGCACCATTGCACACCAGCCTAGGCAACAGGAGCAAAATTCCATCTCAGAACAAACAGACACACAAAACAGCCTAACCCAAGATAGACAGAAATCTGTGAACAGTTGAACTATTATGGTTTCTATTATCGGAGCATGCAGTGAAACACTTTAACCCTTCTTCACTTAACCAACTCACTCAATTAATATAGGTCTCTGTTTCCTCTCTAAAACACACTGACCTGTCACCAGACACCCACTGAAGGGATGCAGCGGGAAGGGTCTTGATTTGCATGTCTGAGTGCTTCTGTTCCTATCTGCTGAAATGTATGCTTTCCAGTTCCAGTGGAGATTGTGCCCACTCCCATTGATGTCCATTGTTATTATCATTTTACAATTTAATTAAATATTACATAAGTGCTGAAATAGGAATGCAAAACAAGAGTTGTTATTTTTGTAAAAATTAAGTTGAATGTTTTGGGGAAAGTTGATAGAATAAATCATTAAAAATATTGTCATACAGGTGCAAGCTAATCAACTCTAAAAGTTTAGGGCAGAAAAGCCTACTAAGATTCTGCCCTCAAAACCAGAAAATGTAAGTCGGGCACGGTGGCTCATGCCTGTAATCCCAGCACTTTGGGAGGTCAAGGTGGGCAGATCACTTGAGGTCAGGAGTTCAAGACCGGCCTGGCCAACATGGCAAAACCCCATCTCTACTAAAAATACAAAAATTAGCTGAGCATGGTGGTGGACACCTTTAATCCTAGCTACTCGGGAGGCTGAAGTGGGAGAGTCACGTAGAACCTGAGAGGCAGAGGTTGCAGTGAGCTCCAGCCTAGGTGATAAAGTGAGACTCAGTCTCAAAAAAAAAAAAATAAACAATAAAATAAATTTTTAAAAATTGGGAAATGTGGATAATATTTTATGAAAATAGTTTGTGCAAAAAAAGACAGAGTAGAACCTGAATCAGCAGGTCCATCTTGAAAGGAAAAGCCTTGAGGTCTAAACCAAAAATAGACAAATGAATCTATAGTATATGCTGTGAACTGTATAAAAATATTTAAGGCTTATAGGTATCATACCATATCTTTTTTTTTTTTTTTCTGTCTCACTCTGTCACCCAGGCTGGAGTGCAGTGGCACAATATCAGCTCACTGCAACCTCCACATCCTGGGCCCAAGTGATCCTCCCACCACAGCCTCCCAAGTAGCTGGGACTACAGGCATGCACCACCATGCCCAGCTAATTGTATGTGTGTGTGTGTGTGTGTGTAGAGATGGGGGTTTCACCATGCTGTCCAGGCTGGTCTTGAACTTCTGGACTGAAACAATCCTCCAGCCTGGCCTCCCAAAGTGCTGCAATTACAGGCATGAGCCACTGTGCCCGGCCTGTCATATCATTCTTTATGATTATAAACACTTCCAGAGTTTTTTTCAGTTTACTAATTTACTGGTTCCTGGTCTATGGATCTGGCAGATTTTCTACTGTACATTGGATTATTCAAAAGCTCTATCTGAAAGTGGTATCTCTCCAGGAAGGTCCCTGTAATTCCATCCTCCTGGCCCGCTACCCTACTAATTAGAGTGATATGGGATGGCCATAGCCACATTTCCATCTTGCCATTTTCTCTAACGTCACGTCCTGAATAAGGTAGGAGAGTCTAACCAACCGTAAGGCATTTAGATATCCATCATCATAATCTTTCTAAAAGGAAATTTTACTTTAACATTATAGTGAAAACAAGAAACTCTTTTCTGAAACAGAAGCCCTCTCTGGAGAGCTTATTTTCAGAATGGTAAAATGGGGAACTAACTTTAGTTAAGTATCTTCTGAGAGCAGATGCTTTCATATCTAATTTTCTGTAATCTTTGCAAACATTCTGTGAGTTCAAAATCACTGGCCCCATTTTATAGATGAGGAAACTGAGCTCCAGAGAGGTTAAGCAAGGTCACACACAGCCAGTACCAGAGAGGTGGCATGTGACCCATTGTGAGCCAATATACTTCCCAAGTCACCAAATTACATCTGATGATTTGCCCCAAATGTGACATCCCAGTTTTTTTCAGAAGTAAAGTAGTATGGTGGCTACGTATTATGTTTCTTAAGTTCCAGCTACTTCGAAGGGATTGCCCTTGTTTCATTATTGGCATGTGTCCAAACTGAGCAGCTCCCCTGCCCTCCTTCGACACTGGCTAAGGATGGATGCAGAGGCCCTATAAAAAGCCCTTTGCTACATGCTACGCTACGCTAAGCTATGCTGTGCTCCAGTTATTCTAGAAATTCTCCAGGCTATCCCCTACCCCTCTACTTTCAACTCTGTCTCTCTCTCTGTCCCTCTTTGTCCTTTCTCTCTCTGTTATGGGTTAGTTTCTCCCCAAAAGATATTGAAATCCTGTGACTATGACCTTATTTGGAAATAGGTCCTTGCAAGTGATCATGTTAAAATGTTAAAATGGGTCCTGGCCAGGTATGGTGGCTCATGCCTATAATCCCAGCACTTTGGGAGGCCGAGGTTGAGGGATCACTTGAGGTCAGGAGTTTGAGACCAGCCTGGCCAACTTGATGAAACGCCATCTCTACTAAAAATACACAAATTAGCCAGGCACGGTGGCACATGCCTGTAATCCTAGCTACTCGGGAGGCTGAGGTAAGAGGACAGCTTGAGCCTGGGAAGCAGAGGTTGCAGTGAGCCAAGATCGCGCCATTGCACTCCAGCCTGGGTGACAGAGTGAGACCCTGTTTCAAAGAGATAGGCAAGAGGGAAGATGATGTCAGGACACAGGGAAGGAGGATGCCACCTACAAGCCAAAGATACCAGAAGCCAGGATGGAAGCAAGGAAGAGATTCTCCCTCACAGCCCTTAGAAGGAACCAACCTCTGCAGACACCTCAATTTTGTACTTTTTTTTTTTTTTGGTGACGGGGTCTCGCTCTATTGCCCAGGCTGGAGTGCACTGGTGCGATCTTGGCTCACTGCAACCTCCACCTCCTGGGTTCAAGCGATTCTCCTGCCTCGGCCTCCCGAGTAGCCGGGATTACAGGCATGCACCGCCAGGCCCTGCTAATTTTTTGTATTTTTAATAGAGACGGGGTTTCACCATGTTGGCCAGGCTGGTTTTGAACTCCTGAACTCAAGTGATCCGCCCGCCTCGGCATCCCAAAGTGTTAGGATTACAGGCGTGAGCTACTGCGCCCAGCCAGGGAAGAGCACGTTAATGAATTTAATTTCCTTGGGAATCCCCAAATTTAATTGTGCCCTTATCAGTAATGTTCATTTTGTTAATGTAAAAGAAATATATACACCCTGCAGAAAATATAGAAATTAGAGGAGCTATAAAGAGTAAAAGGCCAGGCGAGGTGGCTCACACGTGTAATCCCAGAACTTCGGGAGGCCAAGGCGGGCAGATCATCTGAGGTCAGGAGTTCAAGACCAGCCTGGCCAACATGGCAAAACCCTGTCTCTACTAAAAATACAAAAATTAGCTAGGTGTGGTGGCACACGCCTATAAGCGCAGTTACTCGGGAAGCTGAAGTAGGAGAATCGCTTGAACCCAGGGCTCGTAGGTTGTAGTGAGCTGGGATCACACCACTGTACTCCAGCCTGGGCTACAGAGTGAGACTTCATCTCAAAAAGAAATAAAATAAAATAAAAGAGTAAAATTTAATGACAGTAAATCAATCATGTAGCGAGAACTATTGTGAATATTCTGGAGTATTTCCTTCTTGTCTTTTTTTCTATGAGCACACACACGCACACACACACACACACACACACACACACATAAATTCATATACTCAGCACCCTCTGCAGTGTCTGAAACATCTGTGTGCTCAATAAAGTTCAAAGAATAAATGAATGAAGAAAATTTTATTTTTGCACATAGTCAAACTTACGTACAGTAGGAAATTCATTTTTAAAAATCTTACTCAACACATTATGTGTATTTTTCTATGTATTATATAGATTTTTAAAGCATTTTTTATGAAAGCATAAGTGCTATAGAATAATGCTGACCTAAACGAACATCCAGTACATAACCCTACATTTGTATCTCTGAAGATTCCCTTTGGCTAAATTCTTTTTTTTTTTTTGGTGAGATGGAGATTTACTCTTGTTGCCCAGGCTGGAGTGCAATGGCACGATCTCAGCTCACAGCAACCTCCGCCTCCCAGGTTCAAGTGATTCTCCTGTCTCAGCCTCCCGAGTAGCTGGGATTACAGGCATATGCTACCATGCCCAGCTAATTTTGTATTTTTAGTAGAGATGGGATTTCACCGTGTTGCCCAGGCTGATCTCGAACTCCTGACCTCAGTTGATCCGCCCACCTCTGCCTCCCAAAGTGCTGGGATTACAGGCATGAGCCACTGCTCCCGGCCAATCCTTAGGCTAAATTCTTAGCCATGAAATTAATAGGTGAAAAAGAATAAACTATTTAAGGTCCTTGGTGTCATTCAATGTTCACAAACGTCCCGAATTGAAGTGATACTTCACATGAAAACCCAAGCAAGTCTTTGCAAGCTCCCTGGCAGCCCATAGGCACAGATTCTCCATCTGTGGGGTGATCCTCTTATATAGACTGTAGCTCCATTATCCCCTCAGACCAGGGATAACCCTCCTTCTCCAGCATCTTTAGGTCATCCCTGGAATGACCTCAGCTGGATTAAGATCCAGCTCAGCTGCCCTGGTCCTCCACAAAGGCTCAAAGGAGAGATCTAACTTTTGGTGTTACATTCCATTTATTTATTTATTTATTTATCAATTTATTTTTCTTTTTGAGATGAAGTCTTGCTCTGTTGCCCAGGCTGGAGTACAATAGCGTGATCTCAGCTCACTGCAACCTCCGCCTCCCGGCTTCAACCGACTGTCCTGCCTCAGCCTCCCGAGTAGCTAGGACTACAGGCACTCACCACCACACCCAACTAAATTTTGTATTTTTAGTAGAAATGAGGTTTCATCATGTTGGCCAGGCTGGTCATGAACTCCTGACCTCAGGTGATCCACCTGCCTCAGCCTCCCAAAGTGTTAGGATTATAGGCATAAGCCACAGTGCCCGGCCTTGCATTCCATTTAATTCTCACTTCAGCATGTCTTTAATATCTTTCTACTTTCTCTAACCATATCTATTGCAAGGAAATTCTGTGTCACGAGCTATTTCTTTTTTTATTAGGTTTTTTTTTTTTCATATTGTGTGCAGTGTGAGATGGAATGTAAGTGGGTGGCTTTGTCCTTCCTTGAAACATAACTTGTACCAAAAATAACATCATTTGAATTGTGTGTCTTTGGTAACAACATGACATATGCCACTGCAAGTAAATTCATCCAATATGTGCATGTTACAGGGCTATGCACTGCAAAGTCTTGTTTGCTTGTTTGTTTGTTTTTTGAGATGAAGTCTCGCTCTGTCGCCCAGGCTGGAGTGCAGTGGCGCAATCTCAGCTCACTGCAACCTCCGCCTCCCAGGTTCACGCCATTCTCCTGCCTCAGCCTCCTTAGCAGCTGGGACTACAGGCGTCCGCCATCACGCCTGGCTAATTTTTGTATTTTTAGTAGAGACGGGGTTTCACCATATTGACCAGGCTGGTCTCAAACTCCTGACCTTGTGGTCTGCCTGCCTCAGCCTCCCAAAGTGCTGGGATTACAGGTGTGAGCCACCGTGCCCAGCTTGTTTGTTTTTTAATAACTAAAACTCTGCCTTTCAGAATTCAGATTCACCATATAACATCTTCACCCAAATGTTACTCCCCTGGAAGCCTTTCCTGACCATCTTTTTTCCACTTGCAACGCCCTTTCCTCCTATGCTTAATTCTTTTCATAGCAGTTATCACCACCTCATCTACTATATATTTTACTCATTTGTCTTGCTAACTATTTTTCTCACCCACTAGAAGCATAACCATGACAGAACCGTTCATTCATTCGTTCACTGTGTATGTAGTGAACACCTACAGGTGCCCAGGAATGTGCTAAGCATGAGAGTACGGCTGCTTTCCAGCAGCTTACAATTAGAAATACCAAACAGCTAAACAAAGATCAGAGTGTAATCTTTTTTTTTTTTTTTTTTTTGACACAGCGTCTTGTTCTGTTGTCCAGGCTGGAATGCAGTGGCACAATCTCGGCTCACTGCAGCTTCAACCTTTCAAGCTCAAGTGATCCTCCCACCTCAGCCTCCCAAATAGATGGGACCACAGGGATGCGTCACTACACCCGGCTAATTGTTTATTTTTAGTAGAGATGAAGTCTCACTATGTTGCCCAGGCTGGTCTTGAACTCCTGGGCTCAAGGGATCCGCCCACCTTGGCCTCCCAAAGTGCTGGGATTACAGGTATGAGCCACTGCGCCTGGCCTCAGAGTGTAATCTTTCAACACTAAAATAAGTGGGGCAGGACAAGTTAGGTTTCCAGAAGAAGAGAAGAGCTCAGACTGTCTCAAATGAGGGTCAAGCTATAGGAAGTAGGTGAGAGTTAAAGGCAGGTCAGAACTTGATGGAGGAATTTGAGGTAGAAACATTTGGCTCATCCCATAAGCAGGGCAGATTTGTGAGCAGGAGAATGGCATGATAAAAATGATTTATTTAGATTAAGCCACAGTGGCTCACACCTGTAATCCCAGCACTTTGGAAGGCCGAGGCAGGCAGATCAATGGAGGCCAGGAGTTTGAGACCAGCCTGGCCAACATGGTGAAAACCCATCTCTACTAAAAATACAAAAATTAGCTGGGTGTGGTGGCACGTTCCTGCAATCCCAGCTACTTAGTAGGCTGAGGCAGGAGAATCGCTTGAACCCGGGAGGCGGAGGTTGCAGTGAGCTGAGATTGCGCCACTGCACTCTAGCCTGGGCAACAGAGCAAAACTCTGTCTCAAAAAAAAAACAAAAAACAAAAAAACAACAAAAAAGAGAATGGGTGAAACTCTAGTCTGAGAGTCAATTTGGCCCTGAGATGGGGAGACACTAAAGGAAGGTGATAAATAAGAATGGACAAAGAGGGTGGAGGCTAGCACTCAGTCAAAACACATTCACCTCAAAGCAGGCAGTTCTCAAAATAAGATGTTTAAGATCATCAACCATTAAAGAGGGCCTCGTTAGTGGGTTACAGGAGACTGAGTTTTGCTGCCTGAATTGGGAGAGAAGGAGTGAGAGAAACAAAAAAGCAGAGGGTAAAGTCAGCTCGGTTATTCTATGCAAAGTTAAACCCATTTAAAGAGCCCAGATGAAGAGGAAAAAAAAAATGAGAGGAGGGGAAAAAATGAGAATCGCTATTTTAGACAAATCCCATATGGGTTATACTCTTAATTTACTTAAGCCAGATGGCTAGGCTGGGGACCGACTAATTTATTACCATCCTGCCATTCAGAGCCAGAGCCTTCCTTAGGTTCCTAAGCAACTCTGAGGGGGAAATGTCAGATTGCATGAAATTTCCTGATTAGGTCACATGACCCAAGCACAGCCCACTGAAATGATTCGAATCCTCCAAATCGCATATTCCAGATCACAGCTGTCAGCTCTGCCCTCTCCTGCTTGCGGCAGATGCACGGGCCTTCCCCTCTTTGCAGGCAGTATGGTGGCAGTTCTAGGAATAAGAAACACCAAAATAAAGGCTGGGGGAGGACTGACAAAAAAAACTTTAGAATTTGGCATTTCAGATTCTCCCTTTGTACCATGTACATCCCAAAATTTTCTATAAAAGAAGGAAAGTAGCAAAGTGTTTTTAAAAGGAGCATTTAAACTACTGTGGCAATTAAGCAGCAATCTCTGAGTCAGCAAATCCCATCCAGCAAACTGAGTAACATTTGAGATAACATGAGAGGATTAAAAAAGTAGGGACACTAGCCGGGTGCAGCGGCTGAGGCTGGTAATCTCACCACTTTGAGAGGCTGAGGAAGGAGGATTGCTTGAGCCCCGGAGTTTGAGACCAGCCTGGGCAATATGGCAAAACCCTATCTCTACAAAAAATACAAAAAATTAGCTAGGCGTTGTGGTGTGCACCTGTAGTCCTAGCTACTCAGGAGGCTGAGGTAGAAGGATCATTTGAGCCCAGGACGTTGAGGCTGCAGTGAGCCAAGATCACACCACTGCACTCCAGCCTGGCCAACATAGTGATACACCATCTCTACTAAAACTACAAAAATTAGCTGGGTGTGGTGGCAGCTGCCTGTAATCCCAGCTACTCAGGAGGCTGAGGCAGGAAAATCGGTTGAACCCGGGAGGCAGACGTTGCAGTGAGCCAAGATCGTGCCATTGCTCTCCAGCCTGGGCAGCAAGAGCAAAACATCTTCTCAACAAAAAATTAAATAAAAAAATTGGGAAAAAATAAGCAGCTAGGCTGGTTTATAATCTGAAGAGGAAAGCATAATGATATAACAAAAGCAACAATGAACATGTTTTAAGATGGAGTCATTATGTACCAAGCCATGTAGAAACTATTGTTTCCCACATTTTATATTATGGATGAGAAAACTGAGGATTTCTAAAGGACTTAAGTTAGGTCTCACCGCTAGTAAGTACCACTGTTAGGGGTCAATTCTATTCATTCGTCAGAGAGTAAGAAAATGATTGGCCAGAAAAACTGAAGGGCAGGCCGGGCATGGTGGCTCACACCTGTAATCCCAGCACTTTGGGAGGCTGAGGTGGGTAGATCACCTGAGGTCAGGAGTTCAAGACCAGCCTGGTCAACATGACAAAACCCCGTCTCTACTAAAAATACAAAAATAAGCCGGACATGGTGGTGGGTACCTGTAATCCCAGCTACTCAGGAGGCTGAGGCAGAAGAATCGCTTGGGCCCGGGAGGCGGAGGTTGCAGTGAGTCAAGATCACGCCACTGCACTCCAGCCTGGGCAACTCTGTCTCAAAAAAAAAAAAAAAAAAGCGAAGGGCAGCAGGCTGCAAATGCCAAAATGAGAGCATAACTAGTGATTCCTGGGGCCTGTCTATGAGCAGAGGTGGCTAGAAAGCTAACAGAACAGTGACTGCCAAATGCGGAATGGAGCATGTGCCAAATTCAACGGGGATTGAATCCTGGAACAGAAAAAGGATATTAGTGAAATCTGAATAAAGTCTGGGGTTTAGTTAATAGTAATGTACCAATGTTGGCTTCTTGGTGGTGACAAATGTACCACTGTCATGTGAGATGCAGGTAAGGGACACAGGGGAACTCTCTGTACTCTCCTGCAACTTTTCTGTAAATCTAAAATTATTCTAAAATTAAAAGTTTTAAATAAATTTAAATGAAATTAAAAGTTTATTTTTAAATTATTTAAGAGAAGAGAGTATTGGTGACATGTTTACAAATATTCTTCAGAAGAGTAACATTTTAAATGGCAATGGCGAGGGTAACGCTGCATTTTTGTAGCCAGTCATATTTCTTGGCAGACAAGATGACTAATGACAATCACAAGGACTAACATTATTGAATACCTATAATATTTCAGCTTCCGCCCTAAGGATGTTACATGCATGCCCAAGCATCTTCAAGATTATATTCCCAATTTACAGATGAGAAAAGTTCTTAGAATAGTGCCTGGAATCTGGCAGGTGCTCAAAAATTAGATCTTTTTTTGTTTTTTTAACAGAGGCTAAGAAATGTACCCAGCTTTTGAACAAGAGTCACAATTCAAGTCCAAACCCTAAAAGGTTTTTTTTTTCCTTGTGATGGAGTCTCACTCTGTCACCCAGGCTGGAGTGCAATGACATGATCTCAGCTCCCTGCAACCTCTGCCTCCTGGGTTCAAGCGATTCTCCAGCCTCAGCCTCCTGAGTAGCTGGAACTACAGGCACCCACCACCACGCCCAGCTAACTTTTATATTTATATTTTTTAGTAGAGATGGGGTTTCACCATGTTGGCCAGGCTGGTCTCAATCTCCTGACCTCAAGTGATCCGCCCACCTCGTCCTCCCAAAGTCCTGGGATTACAAGTGTGAGCCACCGCGCCCAGTCCCTTCAAGGCTTTTAAATCTCAGCCTTGCCACTTACTAACTCTATGACCTTGGGCAAGTTTCAAAGCCAAAACAAAGCTAACTGATATCATAGAATGGATTTTAAAAGTATGTTGAAAGTTGCATAATATCAACCTAAATTTCTAAACAGACAAATTATTTATAAAATATTTCAAAATTGTCAAATTGAATAACTGGAAAATAATCAGGCTGTATCGTTCTGCATTGAAATCAATAAAAACAGGGCTCAAAATAACAGTTCTGAAGAATCCTTGGGCACACCTCTGGATATAAGAACCAAACAAGAGACAACTAAGGAAATTGTTAACTCCTGGTAACTACCAGAGCCTCGAGGAAAAACGTGTTTTCAGCTGTCCTCTGGGGTCAAATGACTACAGCTCACTGGGCCAGACAGGGTCCATGATGAGATTTTCTCAAGAGGGGAAGGTGGTAAGGGCAAATTATAAAGATACACCTTCTGGCTGGGTGCAGTGGCTCACACCTGTAATCCCAACACTTTGGGAGGCCAAGGGAGGCAGATCACTTGAGGTCAGGAGTTCAAAACCAGCCTGGCCAACATGGTGAAACCCCATCTCTACTAAACAATATAGAAATATAAAAATTAGCCAGGCATGGTGGCATACGCCTGTGATCCCAGCTACTCAGGAGGCTGAGGCGGGAGAATCTCTTGAACCCGGGAGGCAGAGGTTGCAGTGAGCCGAGATCATGCCACTGCACTCTAGCCTGGGCAACAGAACATGACTTTGCCTCAAAAAGTAAAATAAAATAAAGATAGGCCTTCTGATGACTGATGCTCAGTCATCTCTACTAAAAAATAAAAAAAAAAAAAATCCTCTCGTAGTTCACGAGCATGATGATTGTGTTCACACACATGTGTGAAACGTACCACCACAAATCTTATTACAACGTTGGTACATTACCTGCCCGGCATGAAAAAAAAAAAAAAAAAAAAGAGTGAGAGAGAAATCCCTGAGTCACACCTCTGTTCACACATCTGTTCATTTTAAACTAGATCTTGGCCTCAACTGTTGCAGCAAAAGGGAGGTCACAGCAGAAAAACTAAAGTTTTTTTTGGCTTCCAGGTAGGCAGAAATCCAGATTCAACCAATATAAAGACTATTGAGGGAGGGTTTCAAGAACTAACTTTAGAGGGCTACCACATCATTAACCATACCCATCCCTGCCAACCTAGGTACAAAGATGGGGGTGCTGAAGTCCAATTCATACCTTGCTGATACAAAGCTGCTTAGAGCCTGAGAAGGCTGAAGCCCTCTTCCAATACATCTGCCCAGATCTCCAGCCATTCTAACACAAAAGCAAGAAACATGCCTCACCCTTCCCCATCCCCATACCCCCCCTAAAATGTGACACCCTTGCACATCTTGATCCAAAATAGATTGCCCAAACAATAACAAAACCCTAAGCCTGGAGTCACATATTTATTTTTTTAACAAATACTTGTTCAGCCCCTGCCAAGACCAGCTTGGTCAGGGAGACCCTAACCCAGCAGCGCTAGAGGAATTAAAGACACACACACAGAAATATAGAGGTGTAAAGTGGGAAATCAGGGGTCTCACAGCCTTCAGAGCTGAGAGCCCCGAACAGAGATTTACCCACATATTTATTAACAGCAAACCAGTCATTAGCATTGTTTTTATAGATATTCGATTAACTAAAAGTACCCCTTATGGGAAATGGGATTAACTATAAGTATCCCTTATGGGAAACGAAGGGACAGGCCTAATTAAAGGAATAGGTTGGGCTAGTTAACTGCAGCAGGAGCATGTCCTTAAGGCACAGATCGCTTGTGCTATTGTCTGTGGCTTAAGAATGCCTTTCAGCAGTTTTCCGCCCTGGGCAGGCCAGGTATTCCTTGCTCTCATTCCGGTAAACTCACAATCTTCCAGTGCGGGCATTATGGCCATCATGAACATGTCACAGTGCTGCAGAGATTTTGTTTATGGCCAGTTTTGGGGCCAGTTTATGACCAGATTTTGGGGGGCTTGTCCCCAACAAGCCCCTACTCTGTGCCCTGGCCCATTTTCTTCTCCCTGGATCCCTGGGCTGCCTTTAATCTCCCTATTATACCCTTGCTTGCCCTGCAGGTCTCCAGTTCATAATCTATTTACTGTTCCTTCTCCAGGGCCCCACCTTCTGGTGTGCAGATCTGCCATCCCTTTTCTCCAGCATGGATTATTGTTCTACACTCTTCTCTGCCCCAGGCTTTACCTCTTTCCTCCTGGCTTAATTTCATCACCCTTAATCTCTTCACTGTTCAGCCCTTCTTGCAGCTCTTTCCCAGTCTCCTGCCACTAATATCTGATCTCAACCAACCCACACAACAGCCCCTGAATACAGCAAATGGGGCTGAAAGAACGTAATTCATTTGCCTGTGCTAATCCCACAAGTGAGTGGTCCCATTCAACAAATTCTGTAAATTAGTAATGGTAACAATAATAGCTGGCACTTGAAATTGAGCTGATGGACAGGTTGCAGTTATTAGTAATGATGAAGTCTAAGGATTGACTTTGGGTGTGAGTGGCATGAGGCATGGGAGGGTGCAAGGCCATTTGAAGAGGGGAAGCCTAAGAACACTAAGACTAGATACCGTATTGAAAAAAATCATCTGTAGGGATAAAACAATCATCAAAAAGGATGACAGAAACCACGTGGGTGAGAGGAAGCTTGAAGGAATGAGGGCGTGTGTGGGAAGGAGGAGGCGTTAGAGGACAGCAACACGGTGGGGTAGAGTTTGATGATGTGACAGTCAGAGGTGGTAGTGGGAGCTACAGAGTGGGAGGGAAAATGGCCTGGACGCAGGAACGAGAACACTCACCCCATTTGCAGGCCTGTGGTCTGAGGAGTGTGGGAGAGAAAACGGCCATCAACAGCAAGGGGAGCAATGTGCTCAAGAGAACCTGGTCTAGCAAGCAGGCAAAGAGAGCATTCAGATAAGTGAGGAAGTGAGGTTTTTGAAAGAATACAGCTGAGGTCCCTGTGGAAGAGTTGCAGAAGTTGGGGAGTGGGCCGGTGCAGTGGCTGATGCCTGTAATGCCAGCACTTTGGGAGGCTGAGGAAGGTGGATCAAATGAGATCAGGAGTTCGAGACCAGTCTGGCCAACATAGTGAAACCACGCCTCTACTAAAAATGCAAAAATTGGACAGGTGTGGTGGTGCGCACCTGTAGTCCCAGCTACTCGGGAGACTGAAGCAGGAGAATCATTTGAATGTGAGAGGTGGAGGTTGCAGTGAGCCGAGATCATGCCACTGCACTCTAGCCTGGGTGAGAGAGCAAGACTTTGTCTCAAAAAAATAAAAATTAAAAAAGTTTTTTTTAAAAAGAAGAAGTTGGAGAAGGGTAAGACATGGGATCAGAAAAGGGGATATCCAAGGCCATGTGGATATCAGAGCCTAAAGGATGAGTGATGACCTGGGAGACTGGGCTGACATAAACAGGGAGGAACAGGAAGGACATGATGGGATTAGTCCCAGGATCCCAGAGCAGATTGCAGTGGCACAGCTGTGAGTGCCGGGGGCAGGATAGTAAGGGTTGTCAGGAACATGAGGAGTTCTTGCCCGCTGCAAATTAATAATCTCTTGGGGGAGCCCCATATACATGACAGAACCATACATCCCAGATGCCTTTGGAAATTGCAGATATGGAAACCTACAGAAGAGGGACCCAAATCCAACAGGGAGGGCCATAAAAAACTTCGAGGGAGAGAGAGAGAATAACAGAATTCCATAAAATGATTGCAACCACTAGAAAAAAAAATTTTTTTTTTTTTTGAGATGGAGTCTCACTCTGTCGCCCAGGCTGGAGTGCAGTGGCATGATCTTGGCTCACTGCAACCTCCACCTCCCGGTTTCAAGCGATTCTCCTGCTTCAGCCTCCCAAGTAGCTGGGACTGCAGGCATGTGCCACTAAACCTGGCTAATTTTTTTTGTATTTTTAGTAGAGACAGGGTTTCACCATATTGGCCAGGCTGCTCTCGGACTCCTGACCTCGTGATCCACCGGCCTCGGCCTCCCAAAGTGCTGAGATTTCAGGCGTGAGCCACCGCGCCCAGCTGGAAAATAATTGAGATGCTTCTCCTATGGCAATGAGTCTTTGTATAAATGAACCATAAGTTGAAAAAAGTTGTATAATATTTTATATTCACATTATTTGAATAGTCTTTAGTCTTGTCAGAGTGAAATGTATTGCATTTGGCTAGAGAACTTTGCAAGATTTACACAGCACAAGATGAGTATATTACCTTTAAAGTAAGTTGTAAAATTCTAAATAGATGTAGGTTAGAGATTTTTTGAGTCTAAGATTCTAATTCTTTCCCTATCCCTTTATTACCTGAAATCTCTGAAATTACCTCCAGTATTTGGGGTGATGGCTAGAGACAGAAAATTAAATTGATGGAACCTTCCCTGACTCCCTTGTCTAAATTAGCTAAACTACCTTTATGTCAACATGTGTTGATTGCCTGAATGTATCTCATATAATCCTCATAACAACCAGCAAGGTAATAATTTCTATTTTATAAACAAGAAATCTAATGTTCAGAGAGCCAAGATAAGTTGCTCCCACAGCTAATGAACAGCTGAAGCGGGACTCATGATTGTCTGTTAACTGCCCTTTCCTGTAGACCATAATGCAATCACATTTTCAGTGTTGTTAAAATGCAAAAAAAAAAAAAAAAAAAAAAAAACCGATTGCGTTGTCCACGCTAGATGGTAATTCACTTACCTCTTCTAGTAGTTTCAAGGGAGAATACTAGTTGATTAGACCTTAAAGCCTTTTATATGGTCATTGATAACATAAAACAAATTAAAATAGAATGTGAAAGAATCCACCTAGGGAATTCTAAAGATTACAAGCTAGTTTTCCAAGAGGAAATTGGCTTGTGTTTAGTAGAAGCAATAGATTGGAGACAGACTGATAGATCTGGACAGCCAGAAAGTCCAAATGGGACCACTCATTATATCATAACCAGACAGGTAGTGTTGAAAGTGGGCTCAATCTACAGAGCATCCTCATTTCATTTCATTTTATTGTAAGGCAGAGTCTCACTCTGTCACCCAGACTGGAATGCAGTGGTGCAGTCATGGCTCACTGCAGCCTCAACCTCCTGGGCTCAAGCGATCCTCCCACCACAGCCTCCCAAGTAGCTGGCCCTCATTTTTAAAAACAGACAAAAAAGGCATCTGTCAACCCACATAGATGGACTACTATTCAAATGTAGAGCATTTACTCATCTTAAAACAAATCTGTGGCTGGTTGCAGTGGCTCACACCTGTAATCCCAGCACACAGGGAGGCTGTGGCAGGAAGATCGCCCAGGAGTTCAAGACCAACCTGAGCAACAAAGTGAGACACCAACTCTATAGAACATAAAAAAATCAGCCAGGCATGGTAGTGCACTCCTGCAGTCCCAGATACTCAGGAGGCTGAGGTGGGAGGATTGCTTTGGCCCATGAAGTCGAGGCTGCAGTGAGCAGTGATTATACCACTGCACTTCTAGGGCAACACTTTCTCAAAAAGTGAGACCCTGGCCAGGCGCAGTGGCTCATGCCTGTAATCCCAGCACTTTGGGAGACCGAGGCGGGCAGATCACGAGGTCGGGAGATCGAGACCATCCTGGCTAACGCAGTGAAACCCCGTCTCTACTAAAAATACAGAAAAATTAGCCGGACATGGTGGCAGGCATCTGCAGTCCCAGCTACTGGGGAGGCTGAGGCGGGAGAATGGCATGAACCAGGAGGCAGAGCTTGCAGTGAGCCGAATCGTGCCACTGCACTCCAGCCTGGGCGACAGAGCGAGACTCCGTCTCAAAAAAAAAAAAAAAAAAAAAAAAAAGTGAGACCCTTTCTCAAAAAAAAGAAAAAAAAGGAAAAGAAAAGAAAAAGAAATAGATTTAGATTCAGGATCAGAATCCTGGGTTTACCATTATTAGCTGTGCAACCTTGGGTTACCTAACCTTGGGTTCCTCATTACCTTACCTATAAATTGGGTATAATATTGGCACTCACCTCACAGGGGTGCTGTAAGAATTAAATGGATTAATGTTTGTAAGTTCTTAGCATAGGCCTGGCTCATAGTAAACCTTTCATAAATGTTCACTATTACAATTATCCCTGCTTCTTAGACTTTTTTTTTTTCTTTTTTCTTTGTTTCTTTTTTTTTTGAGACAGGCTCTTGCTATGTTGCCCAGGCTGGTCTTAAATGCCTGGGCTCAAACAATACTCCTGCCTCTCGGGCAGTATCCCAGTACTCCCAATGTACTGGGATTACAGGTTTGAGCCACCTCACTTAGCTGGTTCTTAGACTTTCAAACTTCCAAAATCAGTGTTTAAAAGAAGAATTAGGAAATCAATATGGGTTTGTCTTCTTTGCTTTTTTGTTTTTTTAACTTTTCCCAAATCAAAACAGTTTTTAAAAGCCAGTACTTTCTATAATAATCAATATTTCATAGAAAAAAATAATACTTTAATAACAAAATTTAGGCAGAAGATAATGTCAAAATAAATGACTTCTATTATTACATTTAGCTTTGAGAGAAACTTAAAATTTTTTTTTTTAGAGATGGGGTCTCATTCTGTCATCCAGGGTGGAGTGCAGTGGTACAATCCTAGCTCACTGCAGCCTCGAACTCCAGGGCTCAAGAGATCCTCTAGTGTCAGCCCCCCACGTAGCAGGGACTAGAGGCCGTGCCACTACACGTGGTAATGAGAGACATTTTTTATGCTATACATATTTTTCTCAGTTCTCCTTGGAATAGTAAGCATATTTTTTGTTCACTGTATTTGAGGATGACTTAGTCATATTTTCCAACACCCTTACATGTATAGTTTTTACTAATTAGTAGTTAAATGTTTTTAATTTTAAAAAAACTAATCATAGACTATAGACAGTAGTGTTTGTAAACGGTGAATGAAAGAACAGGATCATAAGGTCAGTTACTGGCTTTGCACATTGCAAATAACAGACAAAAAAAGAAATATTTTTCTGTAAGACACTGGAAAAAAATAAAAGTGGAGTTAAAACCTATTCTTTGGACAAGAAACTTGGCATTCCTACTTTTACTGTGATAGAGGAGTCCCTAAAAGCAGTTGAAGTGAAAATGAAATTCCCAAGCACCCACGTGCCAACTCATTTGTGGAAGAGCAAAGAATCTAATTAACTCGAAGCAAGACCTGAAAGGGGACAGAATGCTCAGGAAAGCCACATGAACTGCCCAAACTATTGATTGAGCAATTTGCAATCATTTCTAGTTTAAAAACAAATAGTTTGGGTAAATGAATGAATATTCCTATTGCATTATTTATTTAATATTGCTATTGCATTACTTCTTGCAAAGTTTTCCAAGGAATTTCCTAGTTGTCAGGCATATATATATACACATATATATACATATATGTGTATATATATATGTGTGTGTATATATATATATACATATATATATATTTTAAAGACAGAGTTTCACTCTTTTTGCCCACACTGGAGTATAATGGCACGATCTTGGCTAACTGCTACCTCCCCCTTTCAGGTTCAAGAGATTCTTCTGCCTCAGCCTCCCGAGTAGCTGGGATTACAGGCGCCAGCCACCACTCCCGGCTAATGTTTGTATTTTTAGTAGAGACAGGGTTTCACTATGTTGGTCAGGCTGGTCTTGAACTCCTGACCTCAGGTGATCCACCCGCCTTGGCCTCCCAAAGTGCTGGGATTACAGGCATGAGCCATGGCGCCCAGCCATCAGGCATATATTTAACAAGTATATAATAATAATAAAATTAAACTACCACTTGATGAGAGCTTACTATGTGCCTTGCCCTGTGCTGTTATCTCATTTCATCATCACAGCCATTCTTAGTGATAAGGGAGTATTGTTATAATGTCCATTTCAAAGATAAGGAAACTGAGACTTATGCAAGTTAAATAATCTGCTCAAAGTTTACACAGGTGGAACCAGAACAAAAACCCAGACTGGCTGACTCCAGAAGTCTTACTCTTTTGTTTGTTTGTTTGTTTGTCTGTTCGTTTTGAGACAGGGTCTGGCTCTGTCACCCAGGCTGGAGTGCAGTGGTGTGATCTCGGCTGGCTGCAACCTTCGCCTCTGGACTCAAGGGGTTCTCATCTCCCAAGTAGCTGAAACTACAGGTGGACACCACCACACCCGGCTAATTTTTTGTATTTTTTGTAGAACTGGAGCTTCACCATGTTGGCCAGGCTGGTCTCGAACTCCTGACCTCAAGTGATCCACATGCCTCAGCTTCCCAAAGTGCTGGAATTACAGGTGTGAGCCACCACACCTGGCCCACTAATTTACTCTTGACCAGTGT
Source organism: Pan troglodytes (assembly GCF_028858775.2). NCBI lineage: Eukaryota > Metazoa > Chordata > Mammalia > Primates > Hominidae > Pan > Pan troglodytes. Next base: position 100,183,377 of record NC_072408.2, read on the forward strand.
GCCACACTACCATCCTAGGCCCTATTTTATCATTTGTATTTTTTCTTTTATATATATATTTTTAAAAATTATAAATAGAGATGGGGGCTTCACCATGTTGGCCAGGCTGGTCTGGAACTCCTGACCTCAGGTGATCCACCCGCCTCAGCCTCCCAAAGTGGTGCTGGGATTACAGGCATAAGCCACCATACACAGCTGATATTTTATCTTTTTTTTTTTTTTTTTTTTTTGAGATGGAGTTCCGCTCTTGTTGCCCAGGCTGGAGTGCAATGGCATGATCTCGGCTCGCTGCAACCTCTGCCTCACAGGTTCAAGCGATTCTCCTGCCTCAGCCTCCTGAGTAGCTGGGATTACAGGCATATGCCACCACGACCAGCTAACTTTGTATTTTTAGTAGAGAGAGGGTTTCTCCATGTTAGTCAGGCTGGTCTTGAACTCCTGACCTCAGGTGATCCGCCCACCTCGGCCTCCCAAAGTGCTGGGATTACAGGCGTGAGCCACCGTGCCTGGCCAATATTTTACTATTTTTAAAAGTTAAGGAGAGGTCAGGTGTAGTGGCTCACACCTGTTATCCTGGTACTTTGGGAGGCTGAGGCAGGAGGATCGCTTGTGGCCAGCAGTTTGAGACCAGCCTGGGCAAGATAGAGAGACCCTGTCTCTACAAAAAAAAAAAAAAAAAAAAAAAGTTAAGGAGAAAACAGAATGCTTCAGCCAGGTGCGGTGGCTCACTCCTGTAATCCCAGCACCTTGGGAGGCTGAGGCTGGTGGATCACCTAAGGTCAGGAGTTCGAGACCAGCCTGGCCAACATGGTGAAACCCCGTCTCTACTAAAAATACAAAATTAGCCAGGTGTGGTGGGCGTGCCTGTAATCCCAGCTACTCAGGAGGCTGAGACAGGAGAATCACTTGAACCTGGGAGGCGGAGGTTGCAGGGAGCTGAGATCGTGCCATTGCACTCCTGCCTGGGCAAAAAGAGCAAAACTCCATCTCAAAAAAAAAAAAAAAAAAGACACCAGCCTGGGCAACATAGCAAGACCCTGTCTCAAAAAATAAAAAAAATAGATTGGGCAAAGTGGCTCACTCCTGTAATCCCAGCACTTTGGGAGGCTGAGGTGGACAGATCACTTAAGGTCAGGAGTTCGCGACCAGCCTGGCCAACATGGTGAAACCCTATCTCTACTAAAAATACAAAACTTAGCTGGGCATGATGGTGGGCACCTGTAATCCCAGCTACTCAGGTAGCTGAGGCAGGAGAATCGCTTGAACCCAGGAGGCAGAGGTTGCATCGCACCACTGCACTCCAGCCTGGGCAACACAGCAAGACCCTGTCTCAAAAATAAAATAAATAAATATTTTAAAAAAATTTTTTTAAAGAAAATATAATGCTTCTACCGAACAAGAAAAGAAAACATGATACGAGCCATCTTTAACAAGCATCTTGGAAGACACCTGAATTACAAGAAATCTTCCAGCCAGGCAAGGTGGTTCACACCTGTAATCCCAGCATTTTGGGAGACCGAGGCGGGTGGATCACCTGAGGTCAGGAATTCGAGACCAGCCTGGCCAGCATGGTGAAACCCTATCTCTACTAAAAATACAAAACTTAGCTGGGCATGATGGTGGGCACCTGTAATCCCAGCTACTCAGGTGGCTGAGGCAGTAGAATCGCTTGAACCCAGGAGGCAGAGGTTGCATCGCACTACTGCACTCCAGCCTAGGCAACAGGGCAAGACTCTGTCTCAAAAATAAAATAAAATAAATATTTTTAAAAAATTTTTTTGAAGAAAATATAATGCTTCTACCGAACAAGAAAAGAAAATATGATACGAGCCATCTTTAACAAGCATCTTGGAAGACACCTGAATTATAAGAAATCTTCTGGCCAGGCAAGGTGGTTCACACCTGTAATCCCAGCATTTTGGGAGACTGAGGCAGGTGGATCACCTGAGGTCAGGAATTCAAGACCAGCCTGGCCAACATGGTGAAACTCCGTCTCTACTAAAATTATAAAAAATTACCCGGGCGTGGTGGCGAGTGCCTATAATCCCAGCTACTTGGGAGGCTGAGGCAGGAGAATCCCTTGAACCCAGGAGGCAGAGGTTGCAGTGAGCAGAGATCGCGCCATTGCACTCCAATCTGGGCAACAAGAATGACACTCAAGAAAAAAAAAAAAGAAAGAAAGAAATCTTCCATTCCAGGCCAGGCTCCCAATTCACTCCATAGCCCTCAGCAGGTCCCAGCAGCCTTGGCTTGCTCATCTCTTTTTTTGAAATCGGCGATGTCTAGTTCTGGACAACCAAGGAATTTATAGGGATAAATTATTCCACTGATTTCTTCTTTTCTTAAAGAGTTGGCTTCTAGTCAACAACTTATTTATTTATTTAAATTACAACCTGTTTTTGTTTTTTTTTTTTTACTTTATAGCCAATAGTCAACAATTTAAATGGGATGGGGGTAGTGTGGAAAAGAAAGAAGACCCTACTTTTTACTGTTTTTTGTTGTTGTTGTTGTTTGTTTTTTTTGTTTTTTTGGTTGAGATGAGTCTTGCTCTGCCACCTAGGCTGGAATACAGTGGTGTGATCATCTCTCTGTAATCCTGAAAATCTCAAATTCCTGGGCTCAAGTGATTCTCTTGCCTCAGCTTCCCAAAGTGCTGGGAATTACAGGTGTGAGCCACCATGCCCAGCCTTTTTTTTGTTGTTGGGGGAGGGGGTTCCTAGCCACTAGACCATCAGGGAGGAATCTTAAGAATTATTATTTTAGAAGACTAGCAGTCACTTTTCTTTCTTTTACTAGTTATACATCTAGCAAGGCCATATTAGTTACAAGCACACATAAAGTTATATACCAGGATCTTGGAATATTCATTTTACCAAAAAAAGTCAGTAAAGTCAGTTGTGCTGCTACAGTTTTCGTATTTTCCACAGATTCCAATGAGCCAACACAAGTTCTACTAATAAAATCCACACAAAATAAAATGCAGTCAGTGGAAACACTATATGTACATTGTAGTCATTTATACTAAGACTGTTGAATACAATACTCCAGAGTAAAATGATCTCAATAACAGCTATGAGGCTTCTTTTTTTTTTTAAGAGATGGAGTTTCCCTACGTTTCCTAAGTTGGACTTGAACTCCTGGACTCAAGAGATCTGCCTGACATGGCCTCCCAAAATGCTGGGATTACAGGCATGAGCCATTGTGCTGGGCCTGTGAGGCTATTTTTAAAGTCTGAATCTTAATGTCTAGGTTGGATGATATTAAATTCCCATTTACTCATTCATTAGCTCTTCTGAGAGAGATTTTTCTTTCTTAGAACCAGTTTTCTTTTTTCTTTTTTCTTTTTTTGAGACGGAGTCTCACTCTGTCGCCCAGGCTGGAGTGCAGTGGCGCGATCTTGGCTCACTGCAACCTCTACCTCCTGGGTTCAAGCAATTCTCTGCCTCAGCCTCATGAGTAGCTGAGATTACTGGCACCCACCACCATGCCTGGCTAATTTTTTTGTATTTTTAGTAGAGATGAGGTTTCACCATCTTGGCCAGGCTGGTCACGAACTCCTGACCTCAGGTGATCCACCCGCCTCAGCCTCCCAAAGTGCTGAGATTACAGGCGTGAGCCACCGTGCCTAGCAGGACCAGTTTTCTTATAAGAATACCCAATTTTGGAATTATAAGATGTATACCCCTTGAATGGGAAATTAGATTTGCATTTTACAATCATCACACATAGTACTCTTGAAATAAAAGCTAAATATATTGTTCTTTTTATAGACCAAAATTATAAGCTCATACACATTTGCCCTATTGAATAAAATAATGGTGATTCCTAATTGCATCCAAATCAAACTAAATTTTGTGCATAGTACATTCATATTAAAATGGAATGAAATGGGATCTGTAAAATATGTAGTCATATACTAAGATATATTCCGTTGACACTCACATTCTTGTAGACTTATCACAGTCCAGCATTAAGCAATGTGCCTGGCACAGAGTAGATGCCCAATAGTTGTTGAATGAATGAATGAATGAATGAACAAATGTACACACTTCTCTGTAATTTACACCTTTTTAAGTCCATTTTCCCCAAGAAATACTGTTTCCTTTTCCTCTAATCCACCTTGCTCATGTAACTACACTAGACCCTTCTTCCCAATGGCTGACATGAGTTTGAATCTTCACAGAATCACTTTCTGATCATTAAAAGCTAATATAATGAGACTCAGAGATCTATGATCAGAAAACGCCTTTTAAGTATTTCTTTTTCTCTTGGTTGCTTTTAGGTAGTAGCCCCCAAATTGCAAAAATTAAAACAACCAACCCAGTTAAAATGGTTTTTATCCAAAACACAGGCAATAATGAACACTGGCAAAGATATAGAAAAAAAAGGGAACCCATAGACCAGGTGCGGTGGCTCAAGCCTGTAATCCCAGCACTTTGGGAGGCCAAGATGGGTGGATCATGAAGTCAGGAGTTTGAGACCAGCCTGGCCAATATGGTGAAACCCCGTCTCTACGAAAAATACAAAAATTAGCCAGGCGTGGTGGCATGTGCCTGTAGTCCCAGCTACGTGGGAGGCTGAGGTAGAAGAATTGCTTGAACCCGGGAGGCAGAAGTTGCAGTGAACTGAGATCACACCACTGCACTTCAGCCTGGGCGACACAGAGAGACTCCATCTCAAAAAAAAAGAAAGAAAGAAATGATAAATGCTTGAGGTGATGGATACCCCATTTACTCTAATGTGATTACTGGATTTTGTATGTCTGTATCAAAATATCTCACGTACACTTGGCCAGGTGCGGTGGCTCACGCCTGCAATCCTGGCACTTTGGGAGGCCGAGGTGGGCAGATCACTTGAGGTTGGGAGTTTGAGACCAGCCTGGTGAAACCCCGTTTCTACTAAGAATACAAAAATGAGGTGGGTGTGAGGTGCATGTGGTGGCACACACCTGTAATTCCAGCTACTCAGGAGGCTGAGGCAGGGGAATCACTTGAACCCGGGAGGTGGAGGCTACAGTGAGCTGAGATTGTGCCACTGCACTCTAGCCTGGGCAACAGAGCGAGACTCCGTCTGAAAAACAAAACAAAACAAACAAAATCTCAGGTACCCCATAAATACATATATCTACTACGTACCCATAAAAATTAAACATTTTTAAATAATAATAAAAATAAATAAGTTGACAGTCAAAAAAATAAAAATAAAACAACCAATGAAGCTTAAAAGCAAATAGTTCTGTTCCCCATATCTATGGGTTTATGGTTAAACTCCATGCCAAGTATTTTCCTTGTTTTTCCCCTAGATCCTTTGAATGTTACTTTAGCTAAGTCTTTTTTTTTCTTTTTTTTTTTTTTTTTTGAGATGGAGTCTCACTCTTGTTGCCCAGGCAGGAGTATGGTGGCATGATCTCAGCTCATTGCAAACTCCACCTCCCAGATTCAAGTGATCCTTGTGCCTCAGCCTCCTGAGTAGCTGGGATTACAGGTACATGCCACCAGGCCCAGCTAACTTTTGTATTTTTAGTAGAGACAGGGTTTCACCATGTTGACCAGGCTGGTCTCACACTCTTGACCTCAACCAATCCGCTCGCCTCAGCCTCCCAAAGCGCTGGGATTACAGGCGTGAGCCACTGTGCCTGGCCTAGCTAAATCTTTATAGTACCCATTTACTCCCACACTCCACCTCCATGCACCATTCACAAATTGATGCAGCATCAAAGGTTTGCTGCTTCAAAATGAGGACACACTGACTTTTCCCCAAATTCATTTCACACAAATAAAAAACAACCAAACACTGACCAAATGACATAAGAAAATGCAGCAAGACTGAAAACTGCACCACATATGTTGCTTGTATAAGTTTGTGTGGCAGACTGCAATATATCTGTGTTTTTATGGTTTTGAAAAAACAGCCCTAGGAAATGTGAAATATAATTATGTCTCCTAATTTCAATAAGGCTTGCTTTGGCAACTGGCTAGAAATAAACCCAAAATGTGATTGAAAGCCAATTTTTGCCATTTTAAAGGACGTAACATTCAATCAAATCAGAGGTTGGTTTCAAAAGAGATGTCATTCTCCTTCCTTGAATCTCATTTAAAAAAAAATACTAAAATATACCCACTGGAGAACACTTAACGAGAACTAGGCTCTAAATTAATTCAAGACTCTGTAGAAGATACAGTGGTGCACCTGAAAATAGTTTTTATTCTTTCCTTTGTGTGAAATTCAGTTACATAGAAAGCAAACAAATGGAGCAAACAGTGAAAATGACACATGGGTTTTTTTTTTCAATTACTATAAACTGTACTCTCTAAAACAAAAAGACCATTTATGCAGCAATTGCATCTAATGATGTGCATTGTTCTCCCATCAGGCTATTTCTGATTTTAAAAATGCTTTTGCTTAGAGCCTCATACCACTAAACCCAGTTATTAACTCCTTTAGAACAAGAAATTACCTCTCCCCATAAATGCAAACTAAATAATAATCTTGCTTTTGTCTTGATCTTTCTGTCAAAAAACTTAAAAACTTAGACAATATTAAGAAAGACTCAATAAGGTGTTTATGTCTATCTAGAAATATTTCACTGAGCCTACTGTGACCATTCCAAAGCAGGAAAAATGGAAACTATGGCATCTTTTTGCATTTACTTAACTACTACTAATATATTATTTTAGAACAAGAAAAAAAATCTACTATATTATACAGGTGTAAACCTAAAAATACTAAATCATACATCTACCAGATTGTCTTTGTTTTTCTTGCTGCTATAAGAGAACATCACAGATTGGGTAATTTATTGACTTATTTTATGTATTTATTGATTTATTTTGAAAGAGGGTCTTGCACTGTTGCTGAGGCTGGAGTGCAGAGGTGCAATCATGGCTCACTGCAACCTCAACCTCCCAAGCCCAGGTAATCCTTCCACAGAGTGGATGGAACCACAGGCTCAAGCCACCACACCTGGCTAATTTTTTCTAATTTTTGTAGAGACAGAGTCTCACTATATTGCCTAGGCTAGTCTTGAACTCCTGGGCGAGACCTCTCAAGAGGTCAAGGCTACAGTGAGTTGTGATCACATCACTGCACTCCAGCCTGGATGACAGGGTGAGACACTGTCTCAAAATAAATAAATAAATAAATAAAATAAAATAAAACACTAAAATTCTTCTTTTCATTTCTTAAAATAGCAATCTCTTATATTTAAAATACAACTCATAAACAATTAAAATTTGGCTCCACAGCTGGGTGCAGTGGCTTATATCTGTAATCTCAGCACTTTGGGAGGCCAAGGTGGAAGGATCATTTGAGGCCAGGAGTTCAAGACCAGCCTGGGCAACATAGCAAGACTCCATTTCTACAAGTAAAAATATTTCATATTAGTTGGGCACAGTGGCATGCACCTGTAGTTTCAGGTACTCAGGGGGCTGAGGGGAGAGGATCGCTTGACCCCAGGAGATTAAGGATGAAGTGAGGAATGATCATGCCGTTGCACTCCAGCCTGGGTGACAGAGCAAGACCCTGTCTGAAAATAAGCAAATAAGAGATAAAATTTAGCTCCAAAAGACAAAAAACAGATACTGTAACACATTTCTGTGAATAACACATGTCTAGGAGAATAATACCAAGAGAGGTTGTCTGAATTTAAAATACATTTATATAAATATATTACTAGTATATATATTATATATAGTGTGTATATATAGTATATACATATATTACTAGTATATCTGTGTGTATACATTATATTACTATATAATGTATACTGCATATTACTAGTATATATGTGTTTGTGGATAAACAAACATACATATACAGGTAATATATGTATATACTATAAATATACTACATATATGCATACACACACATACATGTACTAGTAATATATGTCTTACTAGCAGATACTAGCAAAAATCTGGGATGATTTCTACATTAAATGATTGGAAAGATGTTACAACCTTGCCCTGTGCCTTCCCACCCACCCCCCACCCCAACCCTGGAGCATAGATTCAAGTTGCACTTTGAATACACTCCCCCAATGTTTTTATTATTATTATTTTTATGTCTTTTATTTTATTCTATTTTATTTTTGAGACAAGGTCTGGCTCTATTGCCCAGGCTGGAGAGCAGTGGTGCCCCGTCTCAACTCGCTGCAACCTCAACCCCCTAGGCTCAAGCCATCCTCCCACCTCAGCCTCCTGAGTAGCTAGGACTACCGACACGCACCACTATGCCCTTCTGATTTTTGTATTTTTCGTACAGATGGGGTTTCATCGTGTCACCTAGGCTCATCTCGAATTTGTGAGCTCAAGCGACCCACCTTCCTGGGCCTCCCAAAGTGCTGGAATTACAGGCGTGAGCCACCTGGACTGTGCCCAGCCTCCCCCTCTTTCATTTAAACGTATATTTGATGTTTCATTTTAAAGTAATGGCTCCTAGGCCGGGCGCAGTGGCTCACGCCTGTAATCCCAGCACTTTGGGAGACTGAGGTGTGCAGATCTCCTGAGGTCAGGAGTTCGAGACCAGCCTAGCCAACATGGAGAAACCCTGTCTCTACTAAATATACAAAATTAGCTGGGCATGGTGGTGAATGCCTGTAATCCCAGCTCCTTGGGAGGCTGAGGCAGGAGAATCGCTTGAACTAGGGAGGTGGAGGTTTCGGTGAACCAAGATTGCCCATTGCACTCCAGCCTGGCTAACAAGAGCGAAACTCAGTCTCAAAAAAAAAAAAAAAAAAAAAAGTAATGGTTCCTCTGTAAGGCATCCAGGAATTCTACTGAGCCTTTCTTTCATGTTTACTCCAGGTGAAGCTGGAAGTTGCTATTCTCAGAGTACGAGTTGCGTTGCAAAGTTAGAATCACAAATAATGTGTATCACTATTGAGGCAGATTTTTAGTGCCTATCTGAACTCATCCTCCCGCCTTGGCCTCATAAAATGCTGGGATTACAGGCGTGAGCCACCGCGTCTGGCAGAACATCACTATAAGGTTGAGAATTGTCTTGTTCATGCATTCATGTATCCACTGAGTACACTTTTACTAAGCTCCTCACCTAGGGCCAGCAAGGAAGACAGACCCATACATAACCAACCATAATGCACACGTGCTATTGCTCCTAAGGAAGAGTGAAGGGAGGGCAGGAGATGACAATCGGCAAGGTCCCATATAAGAGGGGATGTTCCATGTTGAGGCACATATGGTCAGAGAGGGATTCTTGGAAGGAATGCAGAGGACTGTCAGGGCCACATACAAGTGGTTCATACAGGTCTCTCCACGAATAAGTAGTAAGGAGCAATTGCATCCCCTCTGGAGACTTGCAAAGTGGTGATCTCCATTGTCATTGTGGAAGGGACTCAGAAAGAGTGTGGTCTAAGAAGTGGGTGCATTCAGGCCACAAGGGGCTCCAGACTGGCTGGATCATCAGTGTGTAAGTAGTTTTAAGGACCACCTACTTGGGCTGGCCATAGTGGCTCACACCTGTAATCCCAGCATTTTACGAGGCCAAGGCAGGAGGATCACCTGAGGCTAGGAGTTTAAGACCAGCCTGGACAACATGGCAAGACCCATCTCTAAAAATAAAAATAAAAATAAAAATAGCTGGGCATGCTGGTGCACACCTGAAATCTAACTATTTGCGAGGCTGAGGCAGGATTGTTTCAGCACAGGCGTTTGAGGCTGCAATGATTTATGATGGTGCCATTTTATTCCAGCCTGGGCAATAGAGCAACACCTGTTTCTTAAAAACAAAACAAAACAAAAAACCTCACCAACTTGAGAGGGCAGTTTAGTTAGAAGCAAGAATCTGCAGGGAGAAGACAAAGTTCTCTGTTAATACATCCTTCCAGATGGGATGAGAAAATCAGATTTGTTGTATATTTGATAATCTAAATAACCACTGTAAAAGTTTCAAATATAAATTAGAATAGGTTAATGAATAATAAAGTGATGGCTGCTTCTGTTTGATTCTATATATTCCTTTTTTTTTTTTTTTTTTTTTTTTTTTTTTTTTTTTTGAGATGGAGTCTTGCTCTGTCGCCCAGGCTGCAGTGGTGCAATCTTGGCTCCCTGCAACCTCCGTCTCCCAGGTTCAAGCAATTCTCCTGCCTCAGCCTCCTGAGTAGCTGGGATTACATGCGCGCACCACCATGCCTGGCTAATTTTTGTATTTTTAGTAAAGACAGGGTTTCAACATATTGGCCAGGCTGGTCTCAAACTCCTGACCTCAAGTGATCTGCCTGCCTCGGCCTCCCAAAGTGCTGGGATTACAGGTGTGAGCCACCATGCCCGGACTGATTCTATATATTCCTGATTGTGTTGTTGATAACAACAATAATAGCAGCTACTACATATTGGGTATTTCCTATGTTTCAGGCAATTATTTCAGTGCTTTACATTAATTTTTTACAATAACCCTACAAAATAGACAGTGTTTGCAAATCTCCACTTTACAAATGAGCAAACAGAAACTGAAAGGTTAAATAACTAGCTAAAGGCCACACAGTAAGTAGTGAAGCTGGGTTTCAGACCCTGAACTGTCTATAACTCCTGAACCTGAATTCTACCCTATGGCCTACATGCTTATGGAATCTCTAAATGGCTCTATGGACATTCGAAAGAAGAACTCATCAAAGTGCTCTCTCCTTTTTACTAACTTCTATTATAATAAACATATTACTAACATTTACTAGAACAATGATAAATTTTTAAATCTTAAGAGTTTTAGGTCTCAAAGGGACCTTTGAGGTATTTAATCAATGCCCACAATTCTACAAATAAGGAACTGAGCTATCTCAAGTTCAACTGAGCTACAACTAAAACACCAACGATTCTCTTAAAAATGTTACACAATGGCCAGGCGCGGTGGCTCATGCCTGTAATCCCAGCACTTTGGGAGGCCGAGGCAGGCGGATCATGAGGCCAGGAGATCGAGACTATCCTGGCTAACACGGTGAAACCCCATCTCTACTAAAAATACAAAAAATTAGCCGGGCGTGGTGGCGGGTGCCTGTAGTCCCAGCTACTTGGGAGGCTGAGGCAGGAGAATGGGGTGAACCCGGGAGGCAGAGCTTGCAGTGAGCCAAGATGGCGCCACTGCACTCCAGCCTGGGCGACAGAGATTCCATCTTAAAAAAAAAAAAAAAAGTTACACAATATAGACCTCATTGTATGTATACATGTTGTTGATGATAACTACAGTTTGAAATTAAATGACCATGTACTAGGAAGATGGTATCAGCCTAGCCAAGGATTTGACACAAAAGACTGGAATGTTTTCAAACCTTACTTAGTAACTTTGTTGCTGGACTACAAGGCCAAAAGCAAGTGGCTGCTTGGACACTGGCTATTCAGCTCTCCTTTAATCTTTCTTAAAATATCAAAGGTATGTTTATTTTAAAGATGTCCTCAGTGGATGCATTTTTATTTAAAAACCTGGTCATCCAAAACTGAATTTACTTTTCCCCTAAAGCAAAAGCAAAACCTTTCTAGAAGTAATTGAAAATAAAAGCATTGCCTAAAAAACAAACACTATTCAAAAATCAAGATTATACAATAAGGCCATTGGCTAAAAATAACAGAGACAGAAAGTTCAGCTTGTGGTTTTTTACACTGTTTATTTTTTATCCTCCTATCCTTAATAGGATCAGTTTTTTTCCATGAACAGTTTATTGATCATTTGGTAAGTTTGTTTTTTTTAAATAAAAGACCATTTTTTCCACTGTAAAATGAGAAAATAAAATTTTCCTCAGAAGAAAAAATGTTCAACTTCATTAATAACCTGAGTGATACTGATTAAAATGAGATACCATGTTATAAACAATGAAATTGACTGAGATCAAAGACTCCCCCCACCCCACCCCAATTCACAATGTTGGTCATGGTGTGAGAAAACAAGCTTATATGGTGTTTTGATAATATTAAGAAATAAACTAAGGCAGTCTTTCTAGAGGCCATTTGGCAAAATCCCTTAAAAAGTGCATTTTTGGCTGGGTGCAGTGGCTCACACCTGTAAACCCAGCACTTTGGGAGGCTGAGGTGGATAGATCACCTGAGGTCAGGAGTTCGAGACCAGCCTGGCCAACAAGGTGAAACCCTGTCTCTACTGAAAATACAAAAATTAGCCTTAGCCAGGTGTGGTGGCACGTGCCTGTAATCTCAGCTACTCCGGAGGCTGAGGCAGGAGAATCGCTTGAACCCGGGAAATGGAGGTTGCAATGAGCCGAGATCACTGCACTCCAGCCTGGGTGACAGAGTGAAATTCCATCTCAAAGAAAAAAAAAAAAGTGCATTTTTTGGACATAGCAATTTCACTTCTACGAATGTAAACTACAAAAGCAATTAAGCTTTATGTGCAAAGGCTTACCTATAATGATATTAATAACAGGGTTATTTGTAATAAGATGGAAGGAAGGAAGGTTAGAGGGGGAGGGAGAGAATAAAGGAAATCAGAATTTCCATCAATAGGAACTGGTTAAATAAACAAATGTGGTACAGTGCATGCATCAAAAGCAGTATTATTTTTCCATTGAAAGTGATGCTGTGGATAAATATTATTGAAATGGGAATTGTTCACATAGGTTACTAGATTTAAAAAACAGATTACAAAACTCTATGTAACTGTATGTTTCTATTTATATGAAGGTCAAGATCAGGCAAAGCCAATCTGCAGTGATAGAAATCTAAACAATGGTGCAGGGAAACTGGGTAGAGCAGAGGCTGATTTGGAAAGAAGTAAAGGAACTTTCTGGAGTGACGGAAATGCTCTAAGATGATATTCTTGCCATATGGCTTGTGGAGGGGTGGGAAGTACGGAGTAGGTGGACATTTGTCAGAATTCATCAAAATGGTCAGTTAGCATCTATACATTTCATTTCATGTGAGTGATACCTCAATTTTAATAAGAAACAAAATCCTCAAATGTACAACATGATCTTAAGTTTATAATAAAAACAACAGTTTCTATTTGTACAGACAGAAAAGGATTTGGAGACTGTCTTAGTCCATTCTGTGCTACTATAACAGAATATCACAGAATGGGTAATTTACAATAAACAGAAATGTATTGGCTCACAGTTCTGCCAGTATCTGGCAAAGACCTTCTTGCTGCATCATAACACAGCAAAAGGCATCACATGGCAGAAAAGTGATAGAGAGAGAAGGGGTGTGGGGAGAGAGAGGGAGAATGAGCAAGACAGCAAGAGGAGACCAAACTCATCCTTTTATAAGGGACCCACTCATGCAATAATGTAATAATGGCTTTAATCTGTTTGTGATGGATCCACCCCCATGACTAAATTCCTCCATTAGGCCCCATCACCATCAAGTTTCTAACCCGTGGACTTTGGGGAACACATTTAAACTATAGCAGAAAGGATTTAGAGGTAGTGGGATTATGGGCATTTTTAAAGTCTTTTTTTTCCCCACTTGTCTCAACAAATGTTGTAATAATTTAATCATAACAATTAAACACAAAATGCAAATGTATCCAAATGTGTTTCAGTGAGCCTCTCTTGCTCTTAATCTGAATATTTCCTAACACCGCATTAAAGGGTACTGTGCAGATTACCCAGTGCATCACCGACTTGCTTGAAATTCCTTGGAAGGATACCAATGGCGTCCCACCCCTTGTGGAGGTCTTTCACCATAGGCACTTCGGCCATTTGTTTTACTCTTTCAAACAGCTCAAAATGCCAAAATTAAATCAAGAATTTTATCATTTAGAGGCATGCTTGAAGTAGATTTTATTTCTGGTGCCCAAACCCCTCTCAGGTCCAGAGTAAAAAGCTTCAAATTCCTGAAGGTAATGCAAATACTTTACGGGCTGAGAAGTAGCTGTTTCTTTGCATGTGTCCTGCCAAGCTTCTAAGAATGGTTTTGCCATTAGTTCCAAACCCACAAGCAGCCTGGTCTGAGCTCCACCACCTCCAGCAGGCTTATTACAGATAAGTCAGCTGGTCTTCATGTGACAGAGAAGCCTTCTGTGCCAGGTGTGCTCACAGCCAAGACTGGGTGTCTGCCACCTCATGCTGATGGCAGCTCATGTTCACATGCAGCCCACAGATCTCAGCACAGGCTGCTGGGTGGTTAACGATGCAGGCACAATTACCTCCTAACAATAATAGTGCAAACAACTATGGGCAGTTGGTTGAAGGATGGGAGAGAGGAGGAATAGTAAAAAGCAGATGAAACGTCATTACACTTCTCTAAACTCCTGCAGGATGCAGCCCAGCATGGTGGCTCACATCTGTAATACCAGCACTTTGGGGGGCCAAGGTGGGCGGATCACTTGAGTTCAGAAGTTTGAGACCAGCCTGGGCAACATGGCAAAACCCCATCTCTACTAAAAATACAAAAATTAGCCAGTCATGGTGGCGTGGGCCTGTAATCCCAGCTACTCGGGAGGCTGAGGCGGAAGAATAGTTTGAATCCGGGAGGCAGAGGTTGCAGTGAGCCAAGATCGTGCCACTGCACTCCAGCCTAGGTGACAGAGCGAGACTCCATCTCAAAATAATAATAATAATAATAATAATAATAATAATAAACTCCTGCAGGATGGATACAAATTGAGAACTGAAGTAGGTGGGAATAAGTGAGAACTGAAATCTAGTTTTTTCTTGGGATATAGCCAAAGAAACTAATGGACGAACAGTGCCAAAAGAAACTCACCTCCAACAACCTGGCCTGGATCTGGTGCAGAGAGGAAGACATATGTCCATGGATCTGTATCTCTAGTCTACTGGATAGCTAGACAAAAACGTCCCACAGGGCCATCACAATTACCTGGTCTAACATCCCTGAACTGAACTCAACATCCCTTCCTTGCCTCCAACCTGCTATGTCTTTTGCAAAGACATATAACAACCAGTGTATAACACAGGCTGCTGGGTGTGTAATAACCAGTGACCCCTTTACAAGAGCGAGAACTTACAAGCCCTTTAGACCTCCTCCTTCTTCATCTTCCACATATGATTAGTTCCAGTTCCTAGTTAGGACACTATCATCCTAATATCTTTCTGACTAGCCCTTCCTTCTTGTTGTGCTGCCAACTGTCACAAAATCTAATTTCCACCTCACTGCCTGAATGATCTGTCTACACTGCAAATCTGATCATGCCTCTGGCCTATGCCAGTCTTTCCACAGTTCTCCATTATCTACCCAGCATATTCTTGAGAAGATCTCAAATGCCTTCACTACCAGGCACTCAAATGTGTGAAGCCATGGGGTTTAATGTGGCCAAGAAGGAAGTTGTATGGACCTGGAGAAGATCTGTCCTACCTAAAGTTATTCAAATCAAAAATTATTTTAAAACAGCTGCACTGGCCTGGGAAAACTTTCTGAGGTCACTTTGATACTCTTGGTCTACAATAGAGTCAAATTCCTTAGCCTGTGATGTAGCTGAAGCCTGCTTCTCTAGCCTTGTCTTCACCTATTTTCAATTAAGCAGCCTGCATTTTCCTGACGGTTCTCTTTCACACAGTGATGCCTTTGAACGTGATCTTTTCTGCTTGGGTCTGTCTCCTTCTTTCCCCATCTTGCCTAGAAACTTATGTCAAGACCTCATCTGCCAGCCTTTGTGGAGCCCCGGGAAGAGTTATACCCTGGACATGCATCTGTTATTGTTGTTCTTTCCAAGCTTGCAAATATTTATTTTCCTTCTCTGCAAGTAGTACTTAGGGGGCCTGTCTTATAATGGCACAAATTGTATGTTACAAAATAAACGGCAAAGGCTAGAGACAGTTTTCCTCCCCAACATTTTAAATAAGATTGAGAAATTATTGTTTACATCACAAAATGTCATTTAAAAAAAAATTCAGAGTGTCCTTTAGGAGCTAATAGAGATTTTATGAGGACCTCCAAATGTGCCCTGTGTCCCTAGCTAGCCTTCACCAATAAACCTGTATTGAATGTGATAGTACAACAATCCTAGGCCAGAAAAACTGCTTCAGGCCTTGATCAGGTTCCCAAAATATTAGAGGTGATATTAATCATTATCATAAAATTTTAGTTGTTCAAAAAAAAAAAGAAAGAAAAAAGAAATGGTTACATGCTCCAGTGCATTTTTAAAAATCACTTAAAGAAATAAAAGAGAACTCAACTCCACTCCCACAACTGGGTCACAAGCTCCATTGGCTAAGGTAGTTGAGTTCCCAGCCACATGAAATAGTTCTATTTCTCAGAACTTGTCCAAAAGACCTCTCCTGCCTGCAGAGATAGAAGTAAGGAAAAGAGAATCTTTCCTACGCCTTTAAGTTTGACCTGCCTCATTTTTTTTCCCTCCCTTTCTGTCCATTGATTTAGGCCATCAAGGAACTGTAGAAGTAGAATAGGAAGTGGGAAAGGGAAGAGATAGTGAAGGATGAAGGGGTGGGCCAATCGTGGGGGGCTTTCAAGGGATCTATGTCTATAGTGGCTGAGGTTAAATGAAGTTAACCACAAAGCTAGAGTCACCTCACCACTTCCTACTTTGTAGACTAATAGGCTGAGCTCTGGTTTAACTTAAACTTGAGTGGTCTGGAGTGAACTCATTGGTTCTACACCAGTTCCTCAAAGAATATTATATATTTTTTATCATTATTATTGAGATTTTACGTGTTTTTATTCTTTCCTTTTTTTTTTTTTTTTTTTTTTTTTGAGACAGGGTCTTGCTCAGTTGCCCGGACTAGAGTGTAGTGGCGTGATCATGGCACACTGTAGCCCTGACCTTGACCTCCCAGGGTCAAGCAGTCCTCCAGCCTCAGCCTCCCAAGCAGTTGGGACTATAGGTGCACACCACAACACCCAGCTAATTTTTTTTCTTTTTTTTGAAGAGATGGGGTTTTGCCATGTTACCCAGGCTGGTTTCGAACTCCTGAGTTCAAATAATCTGCCTGCCTTGGCCTCCCAAAGTGCTGGGATTACTGGCGCGAGCCACCACACCTGACTGTTTTTATTCTTATTAACCAATCTGAAAGCAATTTACTTAATGTCTGGCTGAACACACACACACACACAGACGATATTCTAATACAAATGAACATGCACATGACATGATTTTGAGAAATACAGGAAAGCATAAGGAAAAAAAACTATAGTTAACCCAAAAATAAAAATTATTAACTATTTTGTCAATTCTGCTGTTAAGATCTTTATATAGTTGGGACTGTATTGTATTCACAACTTTTTTTTTTTTTTTTTTTTTTTTGAGACAGAATCTCATTCACTCTGTCACTCAGGCTGGAGTGCAGTGGCACAATCAGGCTCACTGCCTCCTGGGTTCAAGGGATCCTCCCACGTCAGCCTCCAGAGTAGCTGGGACTACAGGCATATGCCACCATGCCCACATAATTTTTGTATGTTTTTTTAGAGATGGGTTTTGGGTTTGGCCATGTTGCTCCAGGTGATACAACCTTTAATACTTAGAAATCTAACTTTGTAACAAGCTCTTGCCTTGCTTTTAGAAACTATGTAAGCATTGTTATTTATAGCTACATAGAACTCCTTGAAGTGTATATATTGTAATTTATATAACCATTTTTCTTTTTTCTTTTTTTCTTTTTTTTTTTTTTGAGACAGAGTCTTGCTCTGTCGCCCAGGCTGGAGTGCAGTGGCATGACCTTGGCTCACTGCAAGCTCCACCTCCCGGGTTCATGCCATTCTCCTGCCTCAGCCTCCTGAGTAGCTGGGACCACAGGCGCCCGCCACCATGCCCGGCTAATTTTTTATATTTTTAGTAGAGACGGGGTTTCACCATGTTAGCCAGGATGGTCTCAATCTCCTGACCTTGTGATCCGCCTGCCTCGGCCTCCCAAAGTGCTGGGATTACAGGCGTAAGCCACCATGCCTGGCCTACTTATATGACCATTTTTCTACTACTAGGCATTTAGTTTTTAACTAAACATATTTTGGAATAATAATATGGATTTCGACCTTTTAAAAGCTCTCACTACCAGCAATGAGAAAATAAGACCTCTTTAAAGAAGGTATAGGCAGCAGTAGTTTAAAAGTATTTTAGTCATTGGTTTCCTTCAGCCAAGAAAAACAGGTACAATATCACTGAATTATGGACAAAAGCAGGAAATACCCTGAAATTTTCCCAAGAATAATATATTTCTTAAACACATGCTGATGTGAAGGTTGGACTTGTTCTAGGAAGGCTTTAGGAAAGAAAGGAGTCTTGAATAGGAGAATAAATATACAAGAGGTGGTATAAAGACATGAAGTTGGGGGTAAGAGAAAAAACATGGCAAATGTCGTGAGGTGAAGAACTCAGGCTCTTAACGTGGTGCCTGGCAGAGTTCCTCTGCCATCATTGCCTTTGGTGGTGACTGGATTCTGGTAAGCTTACCACAAATCCTTAAATTCTAGGCAGAACACTTGCTTAAACAAAGAATTTAAACAACCATTTGCTAATGGTAATCTCCTGCCTACTCTAAGTGTCTTTTCACCAAATCGTTCCTCTTTTTCTACGCTATTTAGACTTTGCCAGCAATAGAGTGGGCAGCCAGATGTTATTTCACAGAATTCACACGGCTGGAATCGCTGCTGTGAGAATTCTTTTAAAGGGATGTAGAACTTATAGTCTTCCTAAAGCCCCATGTCTCTGAACTTTTGTAGCAATCTGGGGAAGATAGAATGCTGCATTATTATATTACATTTGATTTTCATTTAAATCAATTCTTTTCTTAGAAAGTTATCTAAAAATTTTGATTCATTCTACGTTTTGCCCAATATGTTTCCCATTATTTATCACAGTGTGTCTTCACAACACCCTGAGAGATGGGTAGGCCAGATGTTGCTACTTCCATTTTCTTCAAAGAGAAGAAAACCGATGAAGAGACTGAAGGCATTGCCACCAGAACCCAGGTGTCTCATCTTTTTGGCCCAGGGTGTGTTCCTCTGACACATTAAACTGTCACCGTGGCTTTGACAGATGGCATTGGCAGAGAGTCTGTAGAGACATGGGTTGTGTCTCTGCTATTGGATATCTCAGGGAAGTTTTATACTTCAGTTTTTCAAACCTGCCATAAACCCTGAGTATTTCTTTAAGCACATATCAAAGTAGTCTATCTTAAAGTATCTCCAAGTTTTTTCCAGATTTGGATTTTTTAATTTTTTAATTTATTTCATTTTATCTTATCTGAGACAGAGTCTCACTCTGTCACCCAGGCTGGAGTGCAGTGGCGTGATCTCAGCTCACTGTGACCTCTGCCTCCTGGGTTCAAGAAATTCTTGTGCCTCAGCCTTCTGAGTAGCTGGGATTACAGGTACACGCCACCACCAGGCCCAGGTGATTTTAAAAAATTTCTTATCTAATTAACCTACATAGGCCAAGCGAGGTGGTTCACACCTGTAATGCCAGCACTTTGGGAGGCCAAGGTAGGCAGATTGCCTGAGCTCAGGAGTTTGAGACCAGCCTGAGCAACACGGCAAAATCCCGTCTTTACAAAAAACACAAAAATTAGCTGGACTTTTGGAGGTTAGGGGTGGAGGGTGCTGAGGCAGGAGGATTGCTTGAGCCTGAGAGGTTGAGGCTGCAGTGAGCAGAGATCAAGCCACCGCACTCCAGCCTGGGTGATAGGGCAAGACCATGTCTCTTAAAAGGAAAAAAAAAAAACCTACATAGAAGTAGGAATAAAAGATGACTTTAGCATTCATTTTCCAAGTATATATAAGCAAAATTAAGATGAATATTTACATAAAGTAACATATTTGAAAATCTGTTGAGATTTAAATGACAAAATTAGGAAAAGCCAGTATCTCTTTTTTATTTTTTATTTATTTTTATTTTTTGAGATGGGGTTTCACTCTGTCACCCAGGCTGGAGTGCAGTGGCGCCATCTCGGCTCACTGCAAACTTCGCCTCCTGGGTTCAAGCAATTCTTCTGCCTCAGCCTCCCAAGTAGCTGGGACTACAGGCGCGTGCCACCACACCCACGTAATTTTTGTATTTTTTTTAGTAGATACGGGGTTTCGCCACGTTGGCCAGGCTGGTCTCAAAATCCTGACCTCAGGTGATCCACCCGCCTCAGCCTCCCAAAGTGCTGGGATTAGAGGCGTCACCCACCACGCTTGGCCTTTTTTTTTTTTTTTTTGAGACAGAATCTTGCTCTGTCACCCAGTGGCATGATGTTGGCTCACTGCAGCCTCCTGGGTTCAAGAAATTCTCCTGCCTCAGTGCCCCAAATAGCTGGGACTACAGGCATGCGCCACCACGCCCGACTAATTTTTTGTATTTTTAGTAGAGACCGTGTTTCACCGTGTTAGCCAGGATGGTCTCAATCTCCTGACCTCGTGATCCACCCTCCTCGGCCTCCCAAAGTGCTGGGATTACAGGCGTGAGCCACCGCGCCCAACCAGAACAATGCTTCTTTAAAAATGACTAAAAATACAAAGGGCTGGATGTGGTGGCTCATACCTGTAATCCCAGCACTTTGGGAGGCCAAGACAGGAGGACTGCTTGAGCCCAGGAGTTTGATACCAGCCTGGGCAACATGACAAAACCCTGTTTCTACAAAAAATACAAAAATTAGCCAGGCATGATGGTGTGTGGGTCTGTAATCCCAGTTACTTGGGAGGCTTAGGTGGGAGGATGGATAGAGCCCACGAGGTTGAGACTGCAGTGAGCTGTGATCACACTACTGTACTCCAGCTTGGGCAACAGAGTGAGACCCTATCTCAAAAAATATAAATAAATGAATAAATAAATAAAAATTTTAAAAAATTATATAGATAATTTTTTCAAGCTGAGCCTTATATAAAATGCATTTCTGTATGTAGGTCTCCCTTTGTAAATAATATGACTTTTCTATAAACCTATAATATAAAAGACTCTTGGAGAACATACAACAGAAAAAGGACATGTCCACTCTATATCATACTTGAAAGTATTATTGATTTTCTTTTTAAGATAGAAAGGAAAAGTCATATTAAAAGCTACTTTTGGCTGGGCACTGTGGCTCACGCCTATAATCCCAACACTTTGGGAGGCCGAGGCGGGTGGATCATGAGGTCAAGAGATTGAGACCATCCTGGCCAATACGGTGAAACGTCGTCTCTACTAAAAACACAACAATTAGCTGGGCGTGGTGGCGCACACCTGCTACTCGGGAGGCTGAGGCGGGAGAATCGCTTGAACCCAGGAGACAGAGGTTGCAGTGAGCCAAGATTGCGCCATTGCACTTCAGCCTGGTGACAAAGCGAGACCCGGTCTCAAAAAAAAAAAAAAAAAAAAGCTACTTTCACTTGGGATGTGTGTGTGCACACATGTGTTATTGTTGTCGAAGAGCAGTTTCCAAGAACCCTCAACTAGCCTGTGAACGTGGCTGCAAGTTGACACTTGACAATACTCAGTTCAAGACTACACCTGATACTGCCGTACTCCCTTATATTATTTCCTGTTTCCCCAAAAGATAGCAAGTGTCTTGAGGTTAATAACTGTCTTTTATGTCTGTTATGTCCTTCATAGTGTTTCCCATCATATTTGTGTTGAAATGAACATTCATCTGATGTTCCAGGAGACCCAGTCCCACTAATTTATCCAATCTTTGAAATAAATTGCTCTTATTCTCTGAACTGTAAAATTGAATGTTAATATTACTATTTTTTGGAATATCTTGACTCTACAATAATCTACATTTGTATGATATGGTTGCAAGCATTACTATCATGTGAAAAAGAATAGTTTTTTTGTGCTTATTCCCTAAAAATTTTGAAGCTTTGGACATAATTTTATCAATATAGTGAGTAAGTCTGTGTGCGCGCGCTCTCTCTCTCTCTCTGGCTCACTCCCACCTTCTCTTGCCTTCCCTCACCCTCCCTCCCTTTCCTTACCTCTCTCCCTTGCCTCTCCCTCTCTCTGGCTCACTCCCACCTTCTCTTGCCTTCCCTCACCCTCCCTCCCTTTCCTTACCTCTCTCCCTTGCCTCTCCCTCTCTCTTACCTCTCTTCCTTTCTCCCTCTCTCCTTCTCTCCCTGTCTTTCCCTCTCCCTCTCCTTCCTCTCTCCCTCTCTCCTTCTGTCCCTTTCTCCTTCTCCTTCTGCCATAAAATGAAAAATAAAAAAAGTAGTGAATAAGAGTAAGTAAATAATAGAAAAGCAAGAGCCCATCACTCCCTGAATCTCTTGTAGATTGTTTTTAAGGTATGAGGAAACCTCTTAGGTTTCTAGGTTTCTCTTAATTTCTCCCATTAGAATTCAACTGACCAGCATTAACATTAAAACAGAGATCTTGAGACTGACAAAACAGACTCTTCTGATAGAAGATACCAAATCTCAACCTGGCTGTATATACTGACTGTAGTATAGCATCACATGACAAATAGCAAGGCCTTAAAGAAATCCAAGTATTTTACCCCAAAATACATTTCTTTGACATATTTTGGAATGGCCCTGCAAAGCTGTCTCTTGTGAGGAAAATCTACCTTCTGTAGAAAATCTCCTTTCCTTTCCAAATCTTTTCTTCATCCAGGAGAGATTATCTGTCCCCCTAAAATGTATAACATCAAGCTGCAACCAACTACCTTGGGCACCTGTTCTCAGGACCTCTTGAGGCTGTCTTAAGCCCTAGTCACTCATATTTGGCTCAGAATAAACCTCTTCAAATATGTTACAGTGTTTGAATCTTTTCATTGACAATTTCAAGAGGTTCATGATCTTTCAGAGGCCCCTTATTTATTTATTTATTTTATTTTTACTGAAAAAGCATCTTGCCATGTTGCCCAGGCTGGTCTCAAACTTCTGGGTTCAAGTGATCCTCCCCCATCAGCTTCCCAAAGTGCTGGCATTACAGGTGTGAGCCACTGTGCCCAGACTAAAACTGTTTTTTAACATCATTTATTAATTAATTTATTTTCGAGACAGGGTCACACTCTGTCACCCAGGCTGGAGTGCAGTGGCACAATTACAGCTCACTGCAGCCTCGACTTCCCAGGCTCGAGATCCTCCTGCCTCAGCCTCCCAATTAGCTGAGACTATAGGCACATGACACCATGTCAAGCTAATTTTTTGTATTTTTTTGTAGGGATGGGGTTTCACCATGTTGTCCCACCTGGTCTTGAATTCCTGGGCTCAAACAATACACTCCACCTGCCTAGCCTCCCAAGTGCTGGAGTTACAGGGGTGAGCCACTGTGCCCAGCCCTCAGAGACCCCTTTTGAGGGATTCCTGCTGGTAGTAACCTACAGCATTTTTTATTTTTTTTTATTTTATTTTTTGAGACCAAGTCTTGCTCTGTCACCCAGGCTGGGGTGCAGTGGTATGATCTTGGATCTTGGCTTACTGCAACCTCCACTTCTCGGGTTCAAGCAATTCTCATTCCTCAGCCTCCCGAGCAGCTGGGACTATAGTTGTCTGCCACCACCCTGACTAATTTTTGTATTTTTAATAGAGAAGGTGTTTCACCATGTTGGTCAGACTGGTCTCGAATTCCTGACCTCAAGTGATCCGCCCACCTCGGCTTCCCAAAGTGCTGGAATTACAGGCGTGAGCCACTGTGCCTGGTGATAGTATTTTTTAAAACTACAAAAAAAAAATGCACATATGTTTCAGAAAATCCTCAAATTGTGTTTTTCTTCTGCTCTGACACAACAGTCATAAATACAGAAGACTTCTGTGACCAAATATTGGGGCTTCTCCTCACCACCAATTCTGCAGTAGATACCAGCTGGGTGTCCTCGAATTCAATTCTGGGGTTATCTACCTAGAGATACTGTGAGATCCCACAGTTGAGGGCTCAGCCCCTAAGGCTGGACCCCATCCCCCACCAGTCACAAGGTCAGGACTCTGGAACTTCTGACTGACCAGCTTCAAGTTGGGGTTTCCATGACCCTCTCTTTGGGTTCGATTAATTTGCTGGGGGCAGATCACAGAATTCAGGGAAACACTTACATTTACTGGTTTATTATGAAGGATATTAGAAAGGATACAGACAAAGAGATGCCGGGAGCAGTGCCCAGGGAAGGAGCACAGAGCTTCCGTGCCCTCTCTGGGTACACCACCCTCTAAGAACCTCCCTGTGTTCAGCTATCTGGAAGCTCTCTGAACCCAGTGTGTTTACGGAATCTTCATAGTGTTAGCATTCCTTCCCCCAGGGTATGGGGCGGAACCCTCTCTGGAATGAGGGTCTTAGGAATCACAATCGGAAAGGTGGAGAAAGATTACAGTCCTACCTTGGAGCAGGTGAAAGGAGGGAGAAGGTCAAAGAGTTTCTGTTTCCTGAGGTTGGCCAGGCCCAACATAGCAACAAAATGACTGTA
Organism: Pan troglodytes; assembly: GCF_028858775.2. NCBI lineage: Eukaryota > Metazoa > Chordata > Mammalia > Primates > Hominidae > Pan > Pan troglodytes. Next base: position 100,207,606 of record NC_072408.2, read on the forward strand.
ACATAATCTAGGATTTTTTTTTTTATACCTGCCAGTGAAGATGTTCCTTTCAGTTTTGGGGGGTTTTTGTTGTTGTTCTTGTTGTTGTTGTTTGTTTGTTTGTTTTTTTGAGACGGAGTCTCCCTCTGTCACCCAGGCTGGAGTGCAGTGGCACGATCTCAGCTCACTGCAACCTCCACCTCCTGGGTTCAGGCAATTCCCCTGCCTCAGCCTCCCGAGTAGCTGGGATTACAGGCGCCCGCCACCAGGCCCAGCTAATTTTTGTATTTTTAGTAGAGATGGGTTTCACCGTGTTGGCCAGGTTGATCTGGAACTCCTGACCTCAGGTGATCCATCCGCCTCTGCCTCCCAGAGTGCTGGGATTACAGGCGTGAACCACTGCGCCTGGCTGTCCTTTCATCTTTTAGATAGAAAGGAGAAAGAGGTCAACTCAGATATCCAGAACCAAACTAATGAAGTTATATTGTTCTTTTCTATTTCTGATCAAATACGTTTCTAAACAGCCATTCCAGGCTCTACTATAACAAGTGTAACACAACTTGTATTCTAGCAGTGTGGGGATTCATGTCCATGTCTACAAAACATTCTTCCTCTCCCCAATTTTCCTAATGGCTTACAACTTAATATTTTAAACACTTATAGAAAATTTCAAAAAATGCAAAAAAAAAAAAAAAAAAGAATGCAACCATATCTCAACTATGACAATAATCAACTAATTGCCAATCTAGCTTCCTTCACACTCCTATACTCATTTTCCTTGCCCCCAACAACCTAGATTTTTCTCCATCATAGTACTGCAGCTGCAAATATTTTTGTACATATGCTTAAAAGATAAGGACTCCTTTTTTGAACATCATCACACTGCCCCAAAAGCAACAATAGATGCTTAATATCATCACATATTCAGTGTTCACATTCCCTAATTGTCCTTATAAATGTCCTCTTAAAAATCTTTGCTTGCCTATTGGGAAAAATTAGTCATATTAAAAAATTGTTTGAAAGTTTGTTGTTTGGGGCTGGGTGTGGTGGCTCACACCTGTAATCCCAGCACTTTGGGAGGCTGAGGCAGGAGAATCGCTTGAACCTGGGAGGCAGAGGTTGCGGTGAGCCGAGATCATGCCATTGCACTCCAGCCTGGGTAACACAGTGAGACTCTGTCTCAAAAAAAAAAAGGTGTGTTTGAATCTGCATCAAAACAAGGTCCCAGGTGGGCATAGTGGCTCACACCTGTAATCCCAGAACTTTGGGAGCCTGAGGCAGGAGGACCACTAGAGCCCAGGAGTTTGAGACCAGCTTGGGCAACATGGCGAAACCCCATCTCTACCAAAAATACAAAAATTAGCCAGGCAGGCTGGTGCATGCCTGTAGTCCCAGCTACCTGGAGGCTGAGATGGAAGGATTGCTTGAGCCTGGGAGGCAAAGGTTGCAGTGAGGCATGATCAAGACTATTGCTCCATCCAGCCTGGGCAACAGAGTGAGACCCTGTCTCAAAAACAAACACACAAGGGCAGGGTGTAGTGGCTCACGCTTGTAATCTCAACACTTTGGGAGGCCGAGGTGGGTGGACCACCTGAGGTCAGGAGTTCGAGACCAGCCTGGCCAACATGGTGAAACCCCCATCTCTACTAAAAAAAATAAAAAATAAATTAGCCAGGCATGGTGGTGGGCACCGGTAATCCCAGCTACTCAGGAGGCTGAGGCAGGAGAATCGCTTGAACCCAGGAGCTGGAGGTTGCAGAGAGCTGAGATCGTACCATTGCACTCCAGCCTGGGCAACAAGAGTGAAACTCCGTCTCAAACAAACAAACAAACAAACCTCCAAAAAACCAATGTCAATTTATTGTGATAATTAACATGTCTCTTATGGGCAACATTGTCCTTTTTTAGCCTTTGCCCTCAAATAAAAAAATTGTTATGTAGCAAAAACAACCATTTCCAGATGATGCAAGAGTTCAAAATGCTGGCCTGAAGAAGTCTATGAAAATGTCAAGTCATGCCTTTGCGAGGAGATAACTACTCGGCATATACCTTTCCCTGAATGATAAAGAAGGAAAGAAAAAATGTACTTCCAGTAAACATATTCATTAGCCACAGAGAGCTGCATATAAACATGATGCTTGTAAAACAAATGCTCTGCAGTAAATGGGAATTGAGAAAATAGGTAATAAGTTGCAAATCTGAAAATCATTTCTTTATTTCAATGTAAGATAAGTTTATAAACAGTCGGACCAAAAGGTCTGCTTTTAAAGTTTTGCAAATGCTGGTCAGATTGATTAGTCCTTTTTTGAATTTTTAATCCTAAAGCTTTTTAATTTAAGGCTTTTTAATTTTCAGTTTGCTTACTCCATTCTTTTGTAAAAGAAAAAAATCACTTTAGATTAAATGAAATTGTAATTAAGGCTTCTACTTCCATTTCTCACCTTACGAGCTTATCTTCTGGATCCCCCACTTAAAAAACAAAGTTCCCTTTTCATTTAAAAATTAAAGAAACTCCTGGGTTAGTACCTAACACAAACAAACTAATAATTACCATGTAATAGAAGCAACAGGACAAGCTCACAGTAATATTACAATGCAGGAGGTAAAAACTTGGGCAACATAGAAAGAAGGCTCCGTTTCTTAGTCTGTAAATGGGGACAATAAATAGCTGCCTCATAAGGCTGATGCTGGGATCAGTCAAATGAGATCATGCAAAGCACCCAGCACTGGCTAACACTCAATAAAGAATAGCCATTATGATCATTAGGAAGATATAGGAAGAGACTTTTGTCATTGTCACAGTTTAATCTTGAAAAGGAACTTACTGTATGGTAGCATTCTGAGTCAGTTACAAGAGAAAGCAACAAGTGACCTGCATTGCTGAGGATCCTGCCCCCTCCAAGCTACCCTGCTACATTGTTAAAACACCCTGGGGGAGAAAAGTATCCTATTCAGCCAATGTTAAACTGTTTCCTTTTCTGAAAGTTAGAAATAGATGAAAATAGCATAAGAAATAACTCCATATATAGTAAGTTCTGGGTAAGACAATATTGTGGTAAGTGAACTAAACAAAGATGAATCTGAAATTGGACTCTGATCCCCAAGTGAACCAGCCGGTGTAGCCCAGTCTTTACTGGACCTGAGGAGGAAAAACAAGCCTGTGTCTATCTCAAGCGTGATCTGGCTAGATATGATCTAAACTTTGAAAAGTGCCTAAGCGTGTTTCAGATGCATATTATGTGTTAAATACTAAGCAGGGAGCTCTGAGCTGGGGCAGTGCACCCTGATACTGAGGAACTGACATAGGAAAATGAACACCTAGCATTGTAATTTGGCCTTTTGCTATTCTTTTATTTATTTATTTATTTATTTATTTATTTAGAGATGGAGTCTCTCTCTGTGGCCCAGGTTAGAGTGCAGCGGTGCAATCTCGGCTCACTGCAACCTCCGGCTCCTGGTTCGAGCGATTCTCCTGCTTCAGCCTCCTCAGTACCTGGGATTACAGGCACACGCCCCCACGCCCAGCTGATTTTTGTATTTTTAGTAGAGATGGGGTTTCACCATGTTGGCCAGGCTGGTCTCGAACTCCTGACCTGGGGTGATCCACCTGCCTCGGCCTCCCAAATTGCTGAGATTACAGGCATGAGCCACCATGCCCAGCCTATTCTCTCATTTTAGTCAGACAAGTTTTCTTTTTCTGTTAGATCTCTCCCCAATAATTGTAAAAACCAACCAAACAAATAAGTATGGGAGAGAGGTGGTTATTTATATTATGAAAGCATTCTTCAGTTTAATTCATTGCAGAATCTAAGATCCTTTCCCCCACAGTGTTAAAATCCATAGCCCTCTCAATTACTCTTCCACGCTTTGAGGAAAAGGAAGAGAGGGAGGAGAGATCTCCAATGGAAATTTCCTTGTTAATAACATCTTACGTGTCTCTAAATGTTTTACAGTTTCAAAGCACTTTCAGACTCACTCTGGTATGTTAGTTAAGCCTTGTGCAAGATACCATAAATCATATTATACTCAATTAAGAGGTGAGAAAAGACAAGGCTCAGAGGTGAAGCAAATATAAATAGTAGTAATTAGTTATATATATATATATAACTAATATATATAACATACATATATATATATATAGAGAGAGAGAGAGAGAGAGAGAAAGGGTGCAATTGGTACATGTGAGACCTGAAGCCAAGATTTTTAAACTAAGTCCAGTGGCCAAGAAGCTGAAGTAAGTAGCTCACACTCACTGCCTTGGTGCTGCTGTTTTTCCTCCCTTCCGTGATTTGGTTCTAAGCATCTTCCCTTTTTTTTTCTCAGTTAATTCTGATTCATGACTTCCCTCATGTAATTAATAAATGGGAAAGACTTGAGTGAACAAATATTCAGCCAACTAGTATTTATTGAGCAACAACTAGAAACCAGAACTTTGAAGGGTTTTAAACAAAGGAAATGGAATCTCTTTGTCATTTAAAAAGACCACAATAAAACAAATAAAAATAAAAAAGACCACAGTGAGGACGGTGCAGTGGCTCACGCCTGTAATCCCAGCACGTTGGGCGGCTGAGGTGGGCAGATCGCCTGAGCTCAGGAGTTCGAGACCAGCCTGGGCAACATGGTGAAACTCCATCTCTACTAAAAAATCCACAAATTAACCAGACATGGTGGCATGCAACTGTGGTGGTTACAGGTACTCAGGAGGCTGAGGCAGGAGAATCCCTTGAGCCTGGGAGATGGAGGCTGCAGTGAGCTGAAACAGCGCCATTGCACTCTAGCCTGTGCAACCAAGCTAGGATTAATAACTTTATTGATGTGAACCAATTATCCAAAAATAATAATCACATATTAGCCATAGCAGACTCCCCAGCTAGATGTTTTCTGCCTGTGTTTGTAAATCCTGGACATAGTTAAATTTCAAGTGCCTTCAATAAGAAATCAATGGCTTGGAAAACATCTCTGCGCAGTCTTGATAAGATTTCTAATTGTGGTGAAGCCTCATTCCTTAAATTATTTATTCAACACTAACCCATTCCACAAACTTACATCTTCTGGGCTCTGGAAGTAACAAGATGAGTTAGATGCAGCAGTCCCAAATCTAAAGGAGGTTGGAGACTAGAAAGACCAGTGCCTGCTCTGAGCTCTCCAGTCGTCCCCAGCCTCTCAGTCAGGCCTCACAGGCCCCTCTGCCAGAGGCGGAACCAGCTTCCCTCCGCTCTGCAGCCACACTGGCCTTTTCTTTCATTTCTGAGAACTCTCCTCACTCCCTCCCACTTTGGGCTCTGCAGAAATCCCAGTTCCCTTTGCCTTGAAAGCTCTTGGTCAATTTAGCTCCTCCTCCTTCAGCCCTCAGCTCCTGCCTTGCTGCCCCAATAACCTTTTTCTGACTGCAGATCTGGTCAAATCTTTGTCTGAAACCTTAGAGCCCATTACATTTGTAGTTTTACGTGTACACGTGTGATCATTTAATATTTGACGGTTTGCTCTCAGGTGCCTACGCTCCTGGAGAGGCAGGGGCTGACTGGTTTTGTTAGATGCCAGTGCCTGACACACAATAGGCCCTCAAGGGGTGAAAAACCAACCAACCAAGTCAGGACCCAAGCAACCTGGGCCTCTGTGGAAGGGCAGAATGGCCTGAGTTTGGGTTTCTCGAGCTACCTCAAGATCAGGCCTCCTGGCTCCTATCTTAGCCCTTCTAACACTCTGAAGTGTAGAGGTTGTTTGTTCCAAGTCCCCAAGGTACTGTAAGCTCCCAGATAGCAGAAATCCCATTATATTTTAGTGCTGGGGCCCCAGCATCCAGCTGTGCTGTTACTTAGCATGAGATCCACATGAAAACCATTTCGCAACTATTAGCCATTGCCAGTATTAATACTTTCCGGAAGGTGGCACAAAGTGGGGGATGTTACAGACAGCTTCAAAGAAATGTTTAAGCTAGAGTTGACTCTTTAAAAAATACAAGCCATCCCCAACCAAAGATTAAAAATTTAAATACAAAAAAAAAAAAAAGGAAATTTGCCTACCCCCCATTTGTGAAAACAAAGAAAAAAAAAAAAAAACACTTAACGTCTTAACTTTTCTAGGCCTTCACTCTCGCCTCTCCCCGCGCTACACGGGCGAACTCTGGACGTATCTACACAGTCACCGCGGAGTCTGCAATCGCCGCGACGTCCCCTGGCATTTCTTGGCCAGGCTGCAACTTTGGTGACGGTGTATGTAGTTACATCCCCTGTAGTGCAGCTGGTATTTAGGGTCCTCATTGGCAAAGTTGAGGGTATAAGCAGGGAGGGAGGGGACCTTGGCTTCTTTCCATTCACTGGCACGTTTTCGGGGCACGGTCATCCCACGCTGGGCTCCAGCGCCAGTCCCAAGGCCTCGCCGAACTCCAGCCCGGGAGTGCGCGCGGCCCCGCCCACCAGGCGGCCGAGGTCCCGCCCCTACCTCCCCCGCCGCACCTACCCACCCACCCCATTGCAACGGTCTCTGCACGCAGGCGCAGTGGCGCGCGGGGGAGGCGGGGCGCGTGTGGGCTTCACTTAAACAGAGCAGAGGGGGCGGCGCGCGGTCGCCGCGGTGCTGCTGCTCAGTGGGAGCGGGTCTTCGCAACTGTCTACGCGTGGCGCGCGCCTCTAGCCGCCCTTCCCCTGGCGGCTACGGCCGGAGGGAGCGGAGGCGAGCGGGAGTCGGGCTCCATGGAGAGCGGCGGACAACTGGGCAGAGGCGGAGCTTTCATCTCGGCACCCTGGTTCCAGTGACCCGCGCTAGCGTCCCGTCCCGCCCGCGTCGGAGCGGCCGCCGGCCCCGGGACTGACCGGCCTCGCCGCACCTCCCGCACCGAGTAGCGCTCCCGGGCGCCCCTGCGCCCGACTCGCCCTCGCCCCCACTCCCCGGCGGGGTGGCGGCGGCCGGGCCCCCACGGCGGCGGCCGGAGCAGCAGCAGCAGCAGGAGCCCGCCTCTATGATGAAGTTCAAGCCCAACCAGACGCGGACCTACGACCGCGAGGGCTTCAAGAAGCGGGCGGCGTGCCTGTGCTTCCGGAGCGAGCAGGAGGACGAGGTAGGGCGCCCGGCGCCGCACGCTGCCCTCCGGGGCGCCGGGGTCTAGGGCCCGGGTGCTTCCCCTCGCTCCCCGCCCCTGCGCAGGCTGCGGGGCTGGGAGGGATTAGCCCTCTTCCTCCCTCCCTCCTTTCCTCCCTCACTCCTTTCCTCCCTCACTTCTTCCTTCCTTTCTCTGGGCTGATAGATGAGACAAAGGGGGCTCGCCCAGCCCCAGTTTCTCCATCTGGGCACTCGAGAAGGCTCCTGGTCCCCGGGAAGGTCCCGGGCCGTGTAAGTCTCGCCTAGCGGGAGTCACCATCTTAACGTGCGAATTGAGTTGAAAGCCGGATAAACCTCGAGTGCTCAGCGAGAGGAGGGTGGAAATGGCGTGAGTGTTGCAGCAGAGCCCTTGTGCCTCTTTTACATATTTTCCTTCCATGTTACAGCCGTTTGCGGTCTCGGATTCGATCTAAGCATGTTTGTGGAGTAACAGACAGTCCTCGTGCTTGGAATTGAGTGTAGTCTTGGTAATTCTTGTGGGTCCATGAACCCGCAAGCTGTTGGCATAATTATGCCTCATTTTTAAAACGGCCTTCCCTTCTTAAAGTTTTCTGACTGCAGAAAAATGGTTAGTGAAAAATGTGGAATAATGCCAAAAGGGAGACGATGGACTAGAGATGGGCAAAGCTGCCATTTTCAGACAGTAATCTCCAGCTCTCAGCTTATGTGTAAAGGGTTCTTTGCGTCTGGCTTGACATCTGGAAAGGAGTAGCCTTTCTCGTTCTAAGAGCAGTCGTTCTTGGATAATTTACCCATCTGCATTGGGCTGAGAATGAGACCCTTGGGGTTTCCCTGGAGAGCGATTTTTACTTAATTCAGTCGTATTTATTTAAAATGGCTAACTGTTGAAGTTTGCTTAGAGCAATAGCAGCCTTTTGGTATTGCCACTCTTAAGATAAATTACATAGGTGAAAAAAATTAACATTCTGAGTTCTGCTTTCATAACCAACCGTGTATAAAATACTAGGCTAAGGCTGGAGATGGGAATTTAATGGCTTCCTTACTGCTAGTCCCTGTAGTTGTGATGAGTATGACACAGAATACACTCAGCGGCTTAGTTCTTGTTATGTTAACGAAAAGTTCTCGAAATTTGCCCTTCAGACCCTTGTTTTGCCTTCATTTTTTTTGAAAAGAAACCAAGCCCTTTAAATGGGTTGTTCTGTGCTCACTCATAACCTTTACGTATCAGACTTGAATCCCAAACGAGTGTGCAGAGAAATACGGCCCCAGCCTTTGAGATGGGTCTGCTTAGGAGAGCTAGAAACTGCAAAGGGAAAGGTTATTAACTTTTACAAAATGAACAAGTCAACAAGCATTAAGTGTGTTCTGTAAAAAAGATAAAGCCTTAGCGGAAAGGGGCCATGTTGAGGCAAAGTAGTAAACTTTAAATATAAAAGAAATGATAGCCAAAAGGGATCAAGATAGATCAAGTATCTTGTCTGGTTTCCTCAATATTGTGTAATGATATTCTTAATTGAGTGCTTACAATGTGCCAGGCGCTGCCAGAAGAAAACTTGTTATACATTTAATCCTTTTAACACTGGGAGGTAGTGAAGTTACTCCCATTTTATAGGTGAGGAGACAGTTGCAGAGCATAAGTACCTTCCCAAATGACACAATTAGGAAGTGGTAGAGTCAGGATTCAGGGTCCAGTCCTTACTCCTGATGTTGGGCTCTGTTTGTTGAATGAGTGAGATTTTTGTGAGGCTAAGTTTGGAAGCCTTTCTGAAAGTGGTGACTGAAGTGTTGCCATAATGTGAACTTGGAATTCAGGCTTTGTAAAAATGCTAGACTCTAGGGGAAAATATGAGTGATGGAAATTGAAATGATGATCTATATTGTGCTTATGGTAAAGCAAAGACTGATAGAAGCTTTAGGAATTACTTTAGCAATAAAAATAAATGATTATTTTTATGCTTGGATATTATTTCTACTGAAATAAATACTAAATTCATAGCCTCTAGTTGAGTCAAGAGACCAGTGTCATTAGGTAAGGTGAAGTAGGGAGCAAGTTTTGGAGAATGTATTAGAAAAATCCATTGTATAAAACTTTGTAAATCTGATAACCTGTAGGTTGAGAATCGAAGAGAGTGAGTCATATTGTTAGAGGATATGATCTGAGGGAAGACTCTAGAATTCTCCTTAAGTGAAATGCACAGCCAATTTTAACATCTGGTTTAGCTCTTCAGAATTTTCATTTCTGTGATTGTGTGTAGTTGAGGCTATATCTATTACATGATGATTACAGAATAAACTGTTAGCTTTCCTGGAGATTCTATTGTTTCTCTATGAATTTGCCTTCACTCTGTTGAAATTGCATTGCCAGACTTCCCAGGACAGTCTAGAAAACCAGCTTGAGCCCACCTCTCTAGTTAATAGGTGAGAAATGTTTCCCTCTACTGGATGAAAAACACCTAGATCCTGGTTAGAAGATTTAAATGTATGTTTTGTTTGAGGATGAAATGTTTATATAGAGTACAAATGGAAGTAAAAGAGTAATTGCAATTTGACCCCAAAAAAGCCACGTGGCGCTCCCATCTGGCTGTTCCTGTACTGAAGTTCTCAGTAAGTTTCTACTTTAAAACAGATTGTTCTAGGAAAGAAGGTTGTTCTAAGAGCAGAGTTATTCTTTTAAGGTGGCTTTATATATTAAATATTTTCCATTTTACCTTTTTCTGTTCTGTAGGGTAAATAAGTATTAGTATTTGTTTAGGAAGAAATTAGGTAGCAGAAGTAACCTATCCCAAGGTCACAGAAGCTGGCAGATCCTTTTGAGCTCTGGTCCTTTGTTTCTAAATGTTTTGTTTATTTGACCTACCTCCCCAGCTAGTTATTTCTGTGGGGAAGCACCCTCAGTTTTGGCAGCTGGGCTTCTAGACAGGCCCACAGCTAATTGCCCTGTAGAGTAGCTGGGTACTGTGCTTGTACAGTGAAAGATGACAATGCTTTTACAAATAGGTAATCAGAAATGGATTCTGTTGAATGTATTTGCATATATGATAGTTTAAAAGGGGATGAAGAGATGAGGTCTTAGCTCCTAAGAAACATTCTGTAGGGAAAGGTTGGACAAGGGATCAATGGAAAGGGAAATAAAGTAAGGGAAAAGTGCGGTCGTGTATTCTGGGGTTCAGATCCAATGTGAGTCATTTGGAGTTGGATGTGGGTGACTGGGGGAGGAGGGACCAGGCGTCCCAAATAGAGCAAGACTTGGGGCTGTGATAGATTTGGCTGCAGCTTAGGGATAGCATAGAATCAGTAATAGTTGAAAAATTTGCAACACTTCAAATGTAAGGTTGAGAAGTTGCTACGCAAGAACAAAGTTTTGTTTTGAACTTAGTTTTGAACAAAGAACATTTAGATATTAGATGTGTTCAAGCTTGAGAGTGATCTGGCAGCAAAATAGGTTTAGACTGCTAAGGGGAGAAGTAGAATGACTTGATCCTGGGTGAAATCCAGACATAGTTGCAAGAGAGGCATTAACAAATCAGTCTGAAGGACTAACCACTACAGGCCAGGCGGGTGGCTCACACCTGTCATCCCAGCACTTTGGGAGGCGGAGGTGGGTGGATCACCTGAAGTCAAGTGTTTGAGACCAGCCTGGCCAACATGGCGAAACCCTGTCTCTACTAAAAATACAAAATACAAAAAGCAGCCGGGCGTGGTGGCATGTGCCTGTAATCCCAGCTACTCAGGAGGCTGAGGCATGAGAATCCCTTGAATCTGGGAGGCAGAGGCTGCAGTGAGCCGAGATCATGCCATTGCACTCCAGCCTGGGCAACAGAGCAAGACCCTGCCTGCAAAAACAACAACAACAAAAAAAACCACTACTCTTCCATAGGACTTGCTGCCCTAATTAGCTTTTAAGCTCTATGAGCCAGGGGCTGTCTTCTACAGATGGTCTGCTATAATGCTGAATATGTATTCCTGAAAAATCTTGAGCTGCACAAAATCATGCAGTAAAGCTTCGGTGGGAAAGGTCGAGTCTGAAAACCTAAAACCAGAGCTCCGATGAGCAACAATACTAATTCAAAATATTACTAGAGTTAAATCTCAACTAGCATTTTTATACTTAGAATCAACAGTCAGTCCACCCTTTTCACACATACTCTGGGGCTCATAGTTCTTCAGAGTTAAGTCCTTGAAGGTATTTCTTTCAAATGGAGACCACTTTCATCAAAAATAAGTACTATCCAAAGGTAGCCCTTTTTTTTTTTTTTTTTTGGAGACAGAGTCTCGCTCTGTCCTCCAGGCTGGAGTGCAGTGACGCGATGTCAGCTCACTGCAAGCTCCGCCTTCCAGGTTCACGCCATTCTCAAGTAGCTGGGACTACTGGCGGCCGCCACCATACCTGGCTAATTTTTTGTATTTTTAGTAGAGAAGGGGTTTCACTGTGTTAGCCAGGATGGTCTTGATCTCCTGACCTCGTGATTTACCCGCCTCAGCCTCCCAAAGTGCTGGGATTACAGGCATGAGCCACCGCGCCCGGCTTGGAAGCCTTTTTTAAACACAGGGAAGTGTCACCAACTTCTTCATCTGTGCCTCCAGCTCTCCCAGAAGGTTTCCCGTCATTAAACCAGGCATTAACGTAGAATTTGCATTGGATTGTTTTCTTTTTTTTTTTCTTAGGGTCTTGGTATAGCTCAAGCCTTTCTCTAATTGAAAAAAAGCTTATACCCCGTCACTTTAAAACATTGACCTGCTAGGTAAAAAATCCATGGTCAACCTGACTTACCACATTATTGATAATACTTATCTACCAATCCCATATAAGTTAGAGCTAAACATAGTTTAGAAGAAAGAACTGTTATTTCTGGTCTACTCTGCCTCTGTGGTCCAAAAAGAAGTACTAATTTTCTTAATAGTAGGTAGCTGTTTAGCATGTATCAAACCATTTTCATAACCTATGTTCTTTTAAAATGTCTATGTGCATAGTGGGTGTTTCTAATAACACGGCTGGCCTAATTTTGGCTAAATTTTGGTTAAGTGTAGTAGAATTAGGTTAACATGTAGTTTCAACCATTCATGATACCCTGATTTATGATAATTTGGAAAGAAAGAACAGCAACCTCGAAACAGTTTCTGAGTAGGCCAGGTGCAGTGGCTCACGCCTGTAATCCCAGCCCTTTGGGAGGCCAAGGTGGGTGGATCACCTGAGGTCAGGGGTTCAAGACCAGCCTGGGCAACATGGCAAAACCTCGTCTCTACTAAAAATACAATAATTAGCCAGGCGTGGTGGTGTGTGCCTGTAGTGCTGGCTACTCCGGAGGCTGAGGTAGGAGAATCCCTTGAACCCAGGAGGCGGGGCTTTCAGTGAGCTGAGATTGCGCCACTGCACTCCAGCCTGGGCGACAGAGTGAGACAGCGTCTCAGAAACAGCAACAACAACAAACAGTTTCTGAATAGCTACAATTTTCATAATAAACCTCTTCATTCTTAGGGGTCACTTGAGGTTCTCTGGATGGCTCCTCCGCTCCCCTTCCCGGGAACAGAAGTGGTATCTATAGTGGTTGGAGTTCCTAGAGCCAAGCCATGACAATTGCATCTTTAAGGGTAAAAGCTGAAACACAAATGGGAATTCGAGGCCCAGGGACCTACAGCCTCTGAAGGCATAAATGCATTACATAGCCCTTGAACAGCACCCTTTTATACATCACCAGCGAGGAGGACCTGTCAGGTGATAAAGGGTATAGATTCTATAAAATAGATCAGGGGTGCCCAAGCTTTTTTTTTTTTCTCGCTCTGTCACCAGGCTGGAGTGCAGTGGTGCAATCTCAGCTCACTGCAAACTCTGCCTCCTGGATTCAAGCGATTCTCCTGCCTCAGCCTGCCGAGTAGCTGAGACTACAGGCATGTGCTACCACGCCCAGCTAATTTTTTGTATTTTTAGTAGAGACGGTGTTTCACTATGTTGGCCAGGATGGTCTTGATCTCCTGACCTCGTGATCTGCCCACCTCAGCCTCCCAAAGTGCTGGGATTACAGGCGTGAGCCACCGTGCCTGGCCTGGGGTGTCCTATCTTATAGCTTCACTGGGCCTCATTGGAAGAATTGTCTTGGGCCACACATAAAATACACTAACATTAATGATAGCTGGTAAGCTAAAAAAGTAATAATTGCAAAAATATTTTATAATCTTTTAAGAAAGTTTACAAATTTGTGTTTGTCTGCATTCAAAACCATCTTGGGCTGCATGCAGTCCACGGGCCACAGGTTGAGCAGGCTTGCAATAGATCATTCTAATTCACAGACTTTTATCCAATAAGATTTAGGGTTGGTTTCCTGTTGACTACTGTCAATACACTATTCTTTTTTTTTTTTAAGAGTCTCACTGTGTCACCCAGGCTGGAGTGCAGTGGCGTGACCTCAGCTCACTGCAACCTCCGCCTCCCAGGTTCAAGCCATTCTCCTGCCTCAGCCTTCCAAGTAGCTGGGATTACAGGCGCATGCCATCACGCCTGGCTAATTTTTGTATTTTTAGTTGAATTTTGTATTTAAATTTTAGTTAAGTTTTGTATTTTTAGTCACCATGTTGGCCAAGCTGGTCTCTTACTCCTGACCTCGGCCTCCCAAAGTGCTGGGATTACAGGCGTGAGCCACCATGGCCGGCCAATACACTATTCTTAAAGTAGTGATAAATGCTTCTCTCCAAATGCTTAAAACCTTAGGTATCTAGGAAAAGACAAAATAACTCTTCAACAGTGCCAGGTGAGTGGTGTTTTTTTCTGGTAATTATCTAATACATGGGAAGAGGGAGTAAGATTTAGTAGTGTAGTAGGAAGAATGCTTATGCGAAGATAGGTTGAATAGAGTAGGAAGAGATGTCTTCACTTTTCACCACACTAATAGCGTTGGCTTTGGGGTCTGAGTGTGCTCCAGGTCTGGCTCTGCAACCTGGTAGAATGAGTAGCCTCCTTTTCGTAAATCTTTCATATGGTCACAGCTCTGATTTATCTGGAAGGTTGAATGCATCTTCCTTCATCTCTGTCATCGCTAATGTAACAGACCAGCATCTTGATGGATACAGAAAATCTAGTCTACTCAAGAGAAGGGAATTTCAGACCTATGAATGACCATGTGTGGCTCTGTCAACTGTTGGTGTGTCTTTGTAGAATGAGCTTTTATAACCCATCTTTAGAGCATTAATTAGCATGCTAACTATACTAGTAGATTTGGGGGTGTGATAGAAATGTGTAGATGGCTGTTGTGTGCGTTTAGAGTGAGTGTTGAAGAATAATGCATTGTAATAGGGTTCTAGAGATTGAGATTCTTCCACTTTTGTAGGAGGGGCTTAGGAGCAGCTGCCTATTATTTGAAATCAATATTATTGCAAGAAAAGCAACCATTATGGTTATGTTGCTGTGATTCAGCAAATGGCGCCCCCAAAACAAGCCAAAAAAAAAATAACCTTACAATAAATTGTGCTGAAATTTGATTTTAGATTTCTGCATGTATAGATTTTATATATATATAGTAAATCTTTTAAAATATATATATATATATATACACATAATTTTTTTTTTCTTTTTGAGACAGAATCTCACTTCTGTTACCCAGGCTGGAGTGCAGTGGCACAATCATGGCTCACTGCAGCCTTGACTTCCCAGGCTCAGATGATTCTCCCACCTCAGCCCCCCGAGTAGCTTGGACTACAGGTACATGCCACCATGCCTGGCTAATTTATTGAGTTTTTTGTAGAGACAGGGTCTTCCTATGTTGCCTAGGCTGGTCTTGAGCTCCTAGACTCAGTCCGCCTGCCTTGGCTTCCCAAAGCACCGGGATTACAGGTGTGAGCCATTGTGCCTGGCCTATAGAAGATATTAATAGTTCAGGCTGGGCACAGTGGCTCACACCTGTAATCTCAGCACTTTGGGAGGCCGAGGTGGGTGGATCATTTGAGGTCAGGAGTTCAAAACCAGCCTGGCCAACATGGTGAAACTCAGTCTCCACTAAAAATACAAAAAAAATGAGCCGAGCATGGTGGTGTGTACCTGTAATCCCAGCTACTCAGGAGGCTTACGCACGAGAATTGCTTGAACCCAGGAGGCAAAGGTTGCAGTGAGCCGAGATCACGCCATTGCACTCCAACCTGGGTGACAGAGTGAGACCCTGTTTCAAAAAAAAAAAAAAAAGCTATTAATAGTTGAGTTTTCCCACAGAGTTTTAGTAGAAAAGATATAATGAAGCTGAAAAATGTGAGTATATAACTAGTAAAAACATGGACTGTTCAGAACTAGTATCTCCAAAATTTATGTAAGAAACAAAATTTCCATTATTGACTATACTAGATATTTTCATCATTCTCAAATTTTTGTGGAACACTTAAAATTTGTATTAGCAGATATGTCAAATCTTTTGTCTAGGTTGGAAAACTCTTAACTGGAAGAACATAGCTAAATCTTTGATAATGAAAGTACACCTTCTTATTAATTTTGGCCTCTGGAAAACAATACTGAATGAACTCTGATTTTTATTATTATTTTTGAGACAGTCTCACTGTGTTGCCCAGGCTGGAATGCAGTTGCGCTATCTCAGCTCACTGCAAACTGCCTCCTGGATTCAAGTGATTCTCCTGCCTCAGCCTCCCGAGTAGCTGGGATTACAGGCGTGCACCACCATGCCCAGCTACTTTTTATGTTTTTGGTAGAGATGAGGTTTCACCATGTTGGCCAGGCTGGTCTCGAACTCCTGACCTCAAGTGATCCTCTTGCCTCGGCCTCCCAAAGTGCTGGGATTACAGGTATGAGCCACTGCACCCGGCTAGACTGTTTTATTTGCATGCTCTTTACAAAACGTGTTTTTTCAAGCTGAATTGCTTTAGTAGTTCCATAAAAATGTAGTCCAGAAAAATCTACATTGATGATTTTCATCTTCAACAGATTCCAAGTGAATTCAACAGAAAAGCTGTAATTCTTGAGTTCCTGGTAGTTCTGGAGTGACAATACTCCACTACGGTGCAACTCCTCACCACCATCCCCAGTTTCTCTTTTGTAATCTCAGGCTTTTTAACTTGGTGAAATGTTTTTCTGGAAACAGAAATGGTCATATAGCACTGAACAATAGAGCAGGTGTGGCGGTTCTTAGGAAACACTGAGTTATGTTTTCATCTTAATCTCAACCCCTTGCCTAAAAAGTTGTGAGTGTCCTCTGTTGTCTGCCTAATTAAAATATAAACATGCTCCAATGTGATACCAACTTTTTTTCATCTGTACTGGTCTAGATCTAGTGCTGGGGACCGCTTCCAAGTGCATGACAGACCCCAGGTGATCACAGGATGGCCTAGCTATCACACTAGTTGGCCTTAAGTTAAAAAACTTTTCACTGTTAGTGGGGTTGGGGGCAGGCAGGGGACTGTTTTAATTGTCCTTCTCTCTACTAATGCTGTTCATATTTCTCCACCCTGGCAGACATACGCCATCATCCAGTCTATTCTCTTATCTGGAGTGTATCCCTCAGTTCTTGCTCACTCTTAGTCACTGCCTTCTCGCCACCACCCCCCCCCCAGATGTGGCCTTGCCCTCATTTGAACACCCAAATGAACTATTCAAGATGAGTAGACAAGTACTTAATGAAACAGACAGACTTTCAAATCTGTCACCATGACATCTGTGTGAGACCTCTTTTCATAAGCTAGTTGTTTAGATGGCCAGTCATTTCTATATCACAGATATTAAGTACTCATTTAAAGCGATCATTTTATGGAAAGATAATTTGAAGTTATTGGTCTGACCAAATTTATTCTTCCTGAGATGTCAAGGGACTCTTGGATGATAAGTTACTGGATTAGGCTAAATCGTTTGTCCACAATTTATAATGATATAGATTTATATAGATGTATGTGTTCTTGCAGTTTTTAGACACAAAATATTGAGCATTCTATGTGACTTTATTCCAGCCCCACCTCCAAGAATATAAGCTCTTTGAGGGAAAGATGTATATTCAGTATCTTTTCATCACATACAATTCTTGTTGAGTATCACACAATTAGTAGATAAGGAACAAAATCAGCAACTTCTTTCTCCACAGTGCTTCTCTTTAAGGTGGAGAACTTGTGCTGAATTGTCACTTTTTGACAGGAGTCAGTCTGTTCTCTATCCTTCTAGAGGCTGAAGATTGTAAAGACAAAAGTGAATGGATTTAGTTTGGATACCATGTGCATGATGCTTCTTTCCTGCTAGCCCATTTTCATGATGCTGATTTTCTTTCGAAAAGCGTTTTAAAGTGGTAAGGTTTTGCATGAAAATTGAAGTGGATAAATAACAGTTACATATTTTACCTGTTCTGTAAAGGATATACCATTAATTGGCTGTAGCTGTCCAATATGTGACCCTTGAGATGAGCACTTGAAATATGACTGGACTAAGGAATTGCATTTTAAATTTTATTTAATCTTAAATTTAGCCATATGATGCTAGTGGTGACTGTGTTAGCTGTAGACCCTCAAAAGCATGAAAGCTTCAAAAGTAGCAGAGTTTAGGACAGACTGGAATTAATTGGCAGATCAAGGGCCCAGAGGAGCCCAATTCTATCTGCAGGTTTGTCAATTTAGATGAGTAGACAAGTGCTTAATGAAACATGCTGGATTTCAAAACTACCATCACCAAAAGCTGGATATTAGCAAATCTGCCTTAAGCTAGTAGTTTAGATGTGAATCATTTCTGGACCATAGATAATTACTCATTTAAATTTATCAGCTTTTTTTTTTGAAAGATACATTTGGCTGGGTGTGGTGGCTCATGCCTGTAATCCCAGCAGTTTGAGAGGCTGAGGTGGGCAGATCACCTGAGGTCTGGAGTTCAAGACAGCCTGACCAGCATGGAGAAACCCCGTCTCTACTAAAAATACAAAATTAGCTGGGCGTGGTGGCGCATGTCTGTAATCCCAGCTACTTGGGAGGCTGAGGCAGGAGAATCGCTTGAACCGGGGAGGCGGAGGTTGCAGTGAGCCGAGATTCTTATATCATAAATTACTGGATTGTGCCAAATCACTTATCAAATTTATATACTATTTTCATGAGGCTTTCTAAAAAGTAATTTATGAAAGAGAGATGTTGAGACACAAGGGTTCCATATTACTCATTTTTGGAAGAAAAGTTTAGTCATGCTGATGTCTTGTAGATGCAGGATTGGTTTTAAATCTGAAGCATAGACCGGGCACGGTGGCTGACACCTGTAACCCCAGCACTTTGGGAGGCTGAGGCAGGTGGATCACGAGGTCAGGAGTTCAAGACCAGCCTGGCCAAGATGGTGAAACCCCATCTCTACTAAAAGTACCAAAATGAGCTGGGCGTGGTGGTGGGAGCCTGTAATCCCAGCTACTCGGGAGGCTGAGGGAGGGAATTGCTTGAACCAAGGAGGCGGAGGTTGCAGTGAGCCGAGATGGCACCACTAGACTCAAGTCTGAATGACAGAGCAAGATTCTGTCTCAAAAAAAAAAAAAAATCTGAAGCATAAAATGTTTCTTCAGAAAAGCAGACACATCTTATACTAATGGTTTTTCAACATTATTAATCTCCTGTAATTTAGCTCTGTCTTGGAGAACTGGAAACAGTTCTATGGAAACATCATAGTCAATGACCTAGATACATGAGACTTTGCATTTCATTTATTCAGGACTGCAACATTTTGAATATGGATGATTTTGAATTCCCTATTTACTATTTACTAAGTGATGATGTACTTTTCAGGCGGCTAGCCACCTGCGTTATGTCCCATTATTAACGTAATCCAGGAAGTTGCTTAGAGAGCATAGAATTGTGTAACAAGAATTTCATCTAGGCAATAGAAACCAGTTTATTCCTAACCCATACCTAGTGACCAGAAAAAGAGGCCTGTAACTCTGCAGTCCGGACCAGTAGTTGCTGTTTACTTTTCCAGTGATGCGAGACAAACTCTTAACATTTTTATTTAACTTAAAAACTAACATTCACTTGCCAGTCTTGATAGAGGGCCAGTGCCTTTGGTTGCCATAGATCCTCTGTAAGCCTCCAATTTTGAATAAAATACAAAGGTTTTGAAATCTGATTTGTAGTTTCTCTGTTTAAAGTAGAATTTGAACTTAGAGACCCTTGCATGCACTTTTGGATTTTTAATTTTCTTTTTCTAATTTTCTATAAAGTCTCATCTGGGTATAATTTGATAATGTAATAACCCCCCCCCCCCCCTTTTTTTTTGAGACAGTCTCATTCCGTCGCCCAGGCTGGAGTGCAGTGGCATGATCACAGCTCACTGTAGCCTCGACCTCCTGGGCTCAGGTGATCCTTTCCACCACAGCCTCCTGAGTAGCTGGTATTATGGGCACATGTCACCATGCATGGCTGATTTCTGTATTTTTTTGTAGAGGGAGTTTTGCCATGTTGCCCAGGCTGTTCTCAAACCTGCCCGCCTTGGCCTCCCAAAGTGCTGGGATGGGATTACAGGTGTGAGCCACCATGCCTGGCCTGGAATGCTGCTTTTCTAAGAGGGGGTTCTATGCCTAAATAGATATTCTCTTTTAACTCAGCATTTTGGGGGCTTGAGAGAAAGGTGGGAGTTGCTGAATTGTCAGCTTGAAACTTTCCAATTTGGAAAAGTTCCTGGTAACTTAGTCAAATGAGAGAGGACTCCTGTGCTGGCTGTGACCTCTTAAAGGCCAGCAGCTCCTGGCAGCAGGGAGGGAGCAGGGCAGATAGAAGTGCTGGCATGCATTTAAAAGAAAAAGAAATCAGTCATGGCTCTTGCCTGTAATCCCAGTTGGGAGGCCAAGGTGAGAAGATCACTTGAGCCCATGGTTTTGAGACCTGTCTAGGCAACATGGCAAGACCCCACCTCTACAAAATAATACAAAAATCAGACTGGGCATGGTGGCTTACTCCTGTAATCCCAGCACTTTGGGAGGCCAAGGCAGGCAGATCACTTGAAGTCAGGAGTTTGAGATCAGTCTGGCCAACATGGCGAAACCCCGTCTCTACTCAAAATACAAAAATTAGCTGGTCGTGGTGGCAGGTGCCTGTGATCCCAGCTACTTTGGAGGCTGAGGTGGGAGAATCACTTGAACCCAGGAGGCAGAGGTTGCTGTGAGCCAAGACCATGCCACTGCCCTCCAGCCTGGATGATAGGACGAGACTCCATTTCAAAAAAAAAAAAAGTACAAAAACTGGCCAGGCCTGGTGGTGGGTGCCTGTACTCCCAACTGCTCGGGAAGCTGGAGTGAGAGGATCACTTGAGCCCGGGAAGTGAAGGCTGCAGTCAGCAGAGGTTGTGTCACTGCACTCCAACGTGGATGTCCAAGTGAGACCCTGTCTTAGTTATCATCATCATCTCTATCCACACTGGGAATTAAACTTCGTGATAAACCCTATGTGTTTTCGAGGGAGAACTGTTTAAATTTACTTGAAGGTAGTATACTAAGATAATTTTGTGGACACTTTTGTTCAAATTGACTTATTTATTTTTATTTTTTATTTTTTTGAGACAGAGTCTCACTCTGTTGCCCAGGCTGAAGTGCAGTGGTGCAGTCTCGGCTCACTGCAACCTTCGCTTCCTGAATTCAAACAATTCTTGTGCCTCAGCCTCCTGAGTAGCTGGGACTACAGGAATGTGCTACCACACCCAGCTAATTTTTGTATTTTTAGTAGAGATGAGGTTTCACCATGTTGGCCAGGCTGGTCTTGAACCCCTGACCTCAGATGTCCACCCACTTCAGCCTCCCAAAGTGCTGGGATTATAGGCGTCAGCCACCACGCTCACCTCGAGTTGATTTTAACTTAAGTGAAGTTCAACCTAAGCTAGCCCACAAATATTCCTTTTTTTTTTTTTCCTTTTTTTGAGACAGAATCTAGCTCTGTTGCCCAGGCTGGAGTGTAGTGGCATGATCTCGGCTCACTGCAACCTCTGCCTCCCAGGTTCAAGTGATTCTCCTGCCACAGCCTCCTAAGTAGCTGGGATTACAGGTGCCTTCCACCACGCCCGGCTAATTTTTTGTAATTTTAGTAGAGATGGGGTTTCACCATGTTGGCCAGGCTGGTCTTGAACTCCTGACCTCAGGTGATCTGCCCACCTCAGCCTCCCAAAGTGCTAGGATTACAGGCATGAGCCACTGCACCCGGCCAGATATTCATTTAAAAGATGGGTATGTAATACCTGTTACCTGTTAAATAAAATCTAGGATACTTGTCTAAGGTAATATAGGGTATTTTTGTAACAATTTGTAGATTTCAGTCTTTTTTTTTTTTTCCGAGATGGAGTCTTGCTCTGTTGCCCAGGCTGGAGTGCAGTGGTGCAATCTCTGCTCACTGCAACCTCCGCCTCCCAGGTTCAAGTGATTCTCATGCCTCAGTCTCCCGATTAGCTGGGATTACAGGCATGCACCACCACGCCTGGCTAATTTTTGTATTTTTAGTAAAGATGGGGTTTCACCATGTTTTGTCCAGGCTGGTCTGGAACTCCTGACCTCAGGTGATCGCCCACCTCGGCCTCCTGAAGTGCTGGGATTATAGATGTGAGCCACCATGCCCGGCCACATTTCAATCTTAATGCTATTCTTGGTAAGGGGTCCATAGACTTTTCCAAATTAAGGGCCAGACAAACATTTTAAGTTTTGAGGGCCACACAGTCTCTGTCACAGCTGCTTTGACTCTGCTGTTGCATCATTAAAACAACCATAGACAATATGTAAAAATGAGTAAGTGACTCGATTCTAATAATTCCATCTGTGGACACTGAAATTTGAATTTCACATAATTTTAAAATGTAAAAATACTTCTGGCTCACAGACTGTACAGGTGGTGAACTGCAGACTGCCAGTCCTGTTCTAGATCATAAATGATAGCTGCCTGTTAGAAGAATGAAGTGACTTTTGCCCATGTATGCAGGTTTAAAATATGAAGGATGCTTCTTGCCACCTAATCATAACAGTAACAAGCACTCTGTATCAAGAATCGGCTTTATGTGCATTTCCCTATTTCTTTCTCACACATCTGTTATCTTCTTAGTATTCTTATTTTTTAGGTGAGGAAACAAGGTAACCTACCTATGGTCATTTCCTTAAATTTGGAATATTCCATAACTAAATAAACTTATGTGACCATAGACCTCAGTGCATACAACTCTGGCTAATAAGCCAAGTTTCTGTTTTTTGTTTTTTTGAGATGGAGTCTCTGTCACCCATGCTGGAGTACGGTGGCACGATCTTGGTTCACTGCAACCTCCACCTCCTGGGTTCAAGCGATTCTTCTGCTTCAGCCTCCCAAGTAGCTGGGACTATAGGCGCCCGCCACCACGCCTGGCTAATTTTTTTAGTAGAGACGGGGTTTGGGGTTTCACCGTGTTAGCCAGGATGATCTCGATCTCCTGACCTTTTGATCCACCCGCCTCGGCCTCCCAGAGTGCTGGGATTACAGGCATGAGCCACCGCGCCCGGCCAAGTTTCTGTTTTTATCCTTTGTTATTATCCAATAATTTGAGAGTTTTACCAGTTGAATCTGGTAATGTAAATTATTTTATTAGATACAGGTGATTTGGTAGTGTGACCATGTTAATGTTAATTCTGATTTCAGAAAGATGGTGTTTAGCAAAGGTTGTCAATTGCATTTTTGTGGTATAATGCGTACCCCCTAATTTTAATTAAATTTTAAAATAGATTAATCTAGAATAGAGTTACAACCTTGCAGAGGTTTGAGAATGTTGTTTATATACGAAGTGCTTCTCAGGCTGGAAGTATACAGTTACGGTTCACCTTACAGGTGCTGCTGGTGAGTAGCAGCCGGTACCCAGACCAGTGGATTGTCCCAGGAGGAGGAATGGAACCCGAGGAGGAACCTGGCGGTGCTGCCGTGAGGGAAGTTTATGAGGAGGTGAGATGTTCTTTCACACAAATTCTGTTTCGGAGTAAAAACAAGGCCCTTTGCTACATAACACTAAGACAGCAAGACGGGTCCAGGAGTGCTTTTTGCCTGATGCAACTTTATTTTTAATTTTAATTTTTTTTTTTTTTTTTGAGATGGAGTCTCGCTCTGTTGCCAGGCCTGGAGTACAGTGGAGCGATCTTGGCTCACTGCCACCTCCGCCTCCCAGGTTCAAGTGATTCTCCAGCTTCAGCCTCCCGAGTAGCTGGGATTACAGGCACGTGCCACCGCGTCTGGCTAGTTTTTGTATTTTTAGTAGAGACAGGGTTTCACCATGTTGGCCAGACTGGTCTCGAACCCCTGACCTCAGGTGATCTGCCAGCCTCAGCCTCCCAAAGTGCTGGGATTACAGGCGTGAGCCACTACACCTGGCCTTAATTTTTGTATTTTTAGTAGGGACAGGGTTTCACCATGTTGGCCAGGCTGGTCTCGAACTCCTGACCTCAAGTGATCCTTCTGCCTCGGCCTCCCAAAGTGCTGGGATTACAGGCGTGAGCCACAGCGCCCAGCCAGAAATACTAATTTTTGATCAGTCCTTGCCGCTTATGAAGTAAATGACAATAAAAACTTCACAGAAGCAGGAAGATAGTGAGTTGGTATGGGGAGGGGTATTGTATTTAATTAGATTTAAGTAAATAGCCAGAGTGTAACTTGTATTTATATACATTTTGTTATAAAAAGGTAAACATTTTATATTTCATCTTTTTTTTAATAGGCTGGAGTCAAAGGAAAACTAGGCAGACTTCTGGGCATATTTGAGGTGAGTTAAAAAGTAATCTTCACTTTGCTGATAATAGAATTAATGATTTCTTCCTAACCAACCAAATAATGTGGCAGCAGCCTGAACCAGACATTTCTCTCAGACTAGCAGTAGGCAGTCAGTCCAGGATTAGGTAGGGAGGGAAGTAAAAGCCACTTTTTCATATGCCACCACTTTTATTTATTTTATTTATTTTTAATTAATTTTTTTTAAGACAGAGTCTCGCTCTGTCGCCAGGCTGGAGTGCAGTGGTGCAATCTTGGCTCACTACAACCTCTGCCTCCCGGATTCAAGCAATTCTCCTGCCTCATCCTCCCAAGTAGCTGGGACTACAGGCACGCGCCACCACGCCCAGCGAAGTTTTGTATTTTTAATAGAGATGGGGTTTCACCATGTTGGCCAGGATGGTCTCCATCTCTTGACCTAGTGATCTGCCCACCTCGGCCTCCCAAAGTGCTGGGATTACAGGCGTGAGCCACCGTGCCCGGCTGCCATCACTTTTATACAGCATTATTATGGTAGTGATTACTTCTGTTTGACAATACAGTGGAGCTGATACTGAAATGTTTATCTTAATCCACTGTAGACTGTTTAGGGTATAGATCTTTTAGGAGGTACAATATTTTTAGTATGACCTAAGAGCTTAGGTCTCATGTATTTTATCTGGAAATGTCCCCATTGCCCTTAGCAAATAATATTAGATGATATACCTAGTGACTTAAAGGATTGTACGAAGATATAAATCTCAGGTACATAGAACAGATGCTAAAAGAATAGAATTCTCTTTCATATATTCTCTTATTACTGAAGGCAGAATAGAATTTTCAGGGAGGGAATTTGAATGTGATAGGCACTCTCTGGAAGCCAGGGAGAAAGGAGGTCCAGATGTATCTTCATCCAAGATTCAGACCTAGATACACAGTATACCAGAAACATGGTCACTTTCCTTTTTTCAGGGTGCTGTTTATAGGTTAGTACAGCCTTTTATAGTAGAACCATATAAATTTTATTTTTAAGCCTTAGGAATTCAGAAAAAATCCTGATTTTGTAGCACTTGGTAGAATTGATGATGACTTTTACCGGAATACAGTAATTAAGAGTAAAGTTGGCCGGGCGTGGTGGCTCATGCCTGTAATCCCAGAACTTTGGGTTGGCCAAGGCAGGAGGATCACGAGGTCAGGAATTCAAGACCAGCTTGGCCAATATGGTGAAACCCTGTCTCTACTAAAAATATAAAAATTAACCGGGCGTGGTGACGCACGCCTGTAGTCCCAGCTACTTGGGAGGCTGAGGCAGAATGGCTTGAACCCGGGAGGTGGAGGTTGCAGAGCGACACTCCATCTCAAAAAAAACAAAAAAAGAGAAAAGTCGTTCAAGTAGAATTCAGTCTTTTCCAGAATTCAGCAGTTGCTTCACCCAGTTAAATAGCACCATCTCCTGGTTAAACTGAAAAACATACTGAGGTTTTTACAAATAACACATTTGTCAATATGCTGACAAGGTGTTTGAAGAAAATGTCTCACATTATAAATAAAGCTTAAATAATATGGGAAGGTAACAGTATTAAGTGCTTTACAAATACTGTTTAACAGCACATGTCAATCAAAAAATACCTTTCCCCTTAGAAAATATAAGGGAAAATTGGATTGCCCTGCCCATTCATCCCAGTGATTTTTATGAATTTGTGAATATAGCATAATAAATGTATTGATTTGTGAGACATAGAAATAAAACAACTGATTCTTAAAAATAATGAATGATGTGTTAAGTGACAGTTGCCTCTAATTTATTGTTGTTTTTATTCCTTCTCAGGTGTAAAAAGATAATCCTTCTCAGCTGTAAAAACCCACTGTTTTGAGTAGATTATTCAGGTTGGTTGTGGCCAAAATCAGGACAATTATCTAAAGTCGTGGACTATGGCAAAGAAGGCTAACTTTAATCAGGATGAAGGAAGGCCAACTTGTTTAAATTTTAACCCAGAAACAAGCTCAGTTGCCTGTTTTATTTAATTTATGTGTTTTTTTTTAGATGGGGTATCATTCTGTCATCCAGGCTTTAGTGCAGTGGCATGATCTGGGCTCATTGCCACGTCCGCCTCCTGGGCTCAAGCGATCCTTCACTTCAGCCTCCCAAGTAGCTGAATTACAGGCATACAACCACGCCCGGCTAATATTTTCGTATTTTTAGTAGAGACGGGGTTTCACCATGTTGGACAGGCTGGGCTCGAACTCCTGACCTCAAGTGATCTGCCCGCCTTGGCCTCCCAAAGTACTGGGATTACAGACGTGAGCTTCTGCTCCAGGCCATGGGCTATTCTTTATGTGCACCTTGATAGGCCTGCAGGAGGAGTGCTTAAAGGAACTGGTGCTGTTTGCTCTTACAAAGGTCCTAAAGGAAGCAGTTTTCCATGTCATTGAAAGGTTGTCAGGATTAGCCCCAGGGAAGAGGGGATAGGATAAAAACTATGGGAATGCAAGTCTATTATTTTAATAAGATTCTATTCAACTCTTAAGATTTTCTTTATGAAAATAACATCAGATAGGCCAGGTAAGGTGGCTCACACCTGTAATCCCAGCACTTTGGGAGGCCAAGGCGGGTGGATCATGAGGTCAGGGTTTAAGACCATCCTGACCAACATGGTGAAACCCCATCTGTACTAAAAATACAAAAATTAGCCAGGCGTGGTGGCGCACACCTGTAATTCCAGCTACTCGGGAGGCTGAGGCAGGAGAATCACTTGAACCTGGGAGGCAGAGATTGTGGGGAGCTGAGATCATGCCACTGTACTCCTGGGCGACAAAGCGAGACTCCCTGTCTGAAAAAAAAAAAAAAAAAAGAAAATAACATCAGATATATAGAAATAGGTGTTAAAAGTTTAGTACTGGAGGCTGGGTCCTCATACTTGTAAGCTCAGTTTTTGGGAAGGCCAAAGCAGGAGGTTCCCTTGAGGGCAGGAGTGGACCAGCCTGGGCAACATCTCCAGACTTCTACAAAAAAAGTAGTATTGAGAGCCAATTTCACCACCAGTAATGATGAAGCTCTAGTTCTAGTCTTCTGTTTAACTTCTAAATGTTTTGTCTTATATAAAGTCACTTTTGTGTTGGACTGTACAACTGAATATACTTGCCTGTGCTGGGAAATATGCTATGCTAATCAGCAGTATGCCAGACTAATTTTTTTCCCTTGGAAAATGTGTCCATGGCTAGCTCCTGTAGATTAAAATGCATTTCTTTTTATATTCAAGCAGAACCAAGACCGAAAGCACAGAACATATGTTTATGTTCTAACAGTCACTGAAATATTAGAAGATTGGGAAGATTCTGTTAATATTGGTAAGTTCCCTTTTGTTATCTGAATACTCTTAAATATATGCTTATATTCCTGTGTCCAGTTTCCATCTTAGTTTTTTTTTTTTTTTTTGGTCACTTTTCATTTAGAGCAGGGAAGATAATTCAAATGTAGAGATGCATATTCATCTTAATTCTTCCCCAACATATTGTTGTCTAAGTCATTTATTGGGGAGTAAGGGGACATTACTTATATGGCTTACTTTTTAAAATGGACTGTCTTGTAACCAATGTCATTCTTTTCTCTAGGAAGGAAGAGAGAGTGGTTCAAAGTAGAAGATGCTATCAAAGTTCTCCAGTGTCATAAACCTGTACATGCAGAGTATCTGGAAAAGCTAAAGCTGGGTTGTTCCCCAGCCAATGGAAATTCTACAGTCCCTTCCCTTCCAGATAATAATGCCTTGTTTGTAACCGCTGCACAGACCTCTGGGTTGCCATCTAGTGTAAGATAGAGAGAACTGGGTAGGCCTCTCCCACCATGTGCAGTCTCATGGGGAGAGGCTTCTTTCGTTTCCTCGTCAAACATCTGATTGACGCTTGCAAACTGTCTGAATTTGCCATGCAAGGTTTTCAAACAATTTGCATGTTTTTCAGATGCTTTCAAATCTTTTTTTAAAAAAATAGTGTAAAATATTTTAATAAGCCAAAGCCATGTGGAATTTTTGTTTAGATGCCTTAACTGTGCCACACCCCACAACCCCCTATATTATTTTGGTTGTCTATTTCTCACAGCATATTTTCAGTTTTTTGTCCATTTGACATCAGTCTGTGGTTTATTTTGTCATCAGATTACTTGTGGGTATACCTCCCCCAAAATTGTTTTCTCATTCACAGCATTAGTATATTCAGCAAATCCATCTGTGGTGGGAATTAAAAAATTATTGGTATTAAAGAAATCCGTTCACCCCAAACTTGTTTTACAGAATTACAATTTTAATTCAAAATTTCCAGATTTGGGCTATTTCTGTATGATCCAATAACTTATTTTGTCACAGGGCTTAATTTGCCATTTTTGGGGATTTGTCGACTCATTTGTCTGAATTTTCACAACTGGTATTATGTCACTAGCTACCTGATATGGCTATTTCCCTTATAACTCAATAGTACCTTAACACAAAGTATAACTCTGTAGAGTTGGTGAATATTTTAGGGAAATATTAGCAAAATGCATGTAGTAAAGACATCTTATCAAAACTGTATTCATGGAATTTGATTTAGCATGCTCAGTTGCCAGTTCCCATTATCGATACTCTTTCTATGCAGAATACCTTAGAACCGTTATTTCCCTCAGTGTAGATTGCTCTTAAAATGTATTCAGTTATTTAGTGGCCCCCACAGGAGTGGAGTCTTGAAATCTAATTCTAAATGCCAGTCAGTGATGATCGCATCACAGTTGAGTGAAATGGCCTTCCTGTTCAGCTGTTAGAGACTGAAGATTGTTAGGGCACCTTAGAATGTCTCATCTTTTCTAGGTTGTCAACAGGTACTATTTGTCACATAACTAACTTTCGAGGCACTGGAACATACCTGAACTAAGAATTAAATCTTTTACTTTATACTCACTTAAAATCAAGAATCCCATCTAAAACACATAGGTACCTTATCTGAAACTCTTGCACTTCCCCAACCAGGGCAGAAATGAGGTGGGAGAAGTTTGACTAAAATGAGGGATGGGGGAAAGTAAAAGATTTTTTTTTTTTTTTTTTTGAGACTCGCTTTGTCACCCAGGCTGGAGTGCAATGGCACAATCTCAACTCACCGCAACCTCCGCCTCCCGGGTTCAAGCGATTCTCCTGCCTCAGCCTCCCGAGTAGTTGGGATTACAGGCGCCTGCCTCCATGCCTGGCTAATTTTGTATTTTTAGTAGAGACAGGGTTTCTTCATGTTGGTCAGGCTGGTCTCAAACTCCTAACCTCGTGATCCGCCCGCCTCGACCTCGCAAAGTGCTGGGATTACAGGCATGAGCCACCATGCCCAGCCAAAGATCATTTTTTTATATAGACTTCAGCCCTTTGTAAATATTGTAACTGGGGAGTATAGAGTAGAAAAAAGTATAGTTAAAACATTTGTTCTACAAATTAACCTTTAAAAATATAATTACTGCTAAAAATAGAGTGCTGTTACACTTAAGGAAAATTAGTGCCATTTTGAAAATGAGATCTTGTGCCATAAATACAGCTGAACTGAATATAAATGTTCACAAATTAATGCTGTCAAAGGAATGAGTAAAGCAGAAAAACTTTTAACCAGCAACATTTCAAGTACGTAGTGTGATCAAACATGATCATCCAGAATTTTTATATTTTTTTCTTTGTACAGAGGTTACATATTCTGGGTGTTCTTTTATAAAGGAAACATTTTAAATCCCACAAATTGACACTTTCTATCTTCAATGGACTAAGATTTTTTTGGTCAGTAATCTCTGAAATTTCCTTAAATTATATACTTAACATAGCAGAGAAACTGGATTGTTTTTGTATATAAGACTGCTTCCACCTGAAATGCTGTCATAAGTACTGGGGGGTGGGGGAGTGCCTATCTTGTACATGATATTCTTAGAGGTAATAAGGTAATGATGCATGAATTTATTTTATAAACTCTTGGACTATGTATTTGACATGTAAAATATGTACAGTATTAATGTCAACCATCTCTTTAAAGTTAGCCTATAAATATTGTTGTATAATTTTCTTTGGTCAGAAACACTTGGACTGAATAGTGACACTCGGTAAGGATTTTCAGTGCCATTTAGCAAAACGTCTTTAGTCTATGCAACTAGCAAAAATCTGCATAATGCAACAATACAGTTTTCACACTTCAAATTTTACATGAGGGGTTCTTCACGATTCTCCTGGAACCCAGTCTAGCAGAATGAGAGGAAAGGCCCTAGGGAGATTTATTTCTGTTAAATAGTTAACTCTACTGAGTATAACAAATAGTGTCTACTATCTCAACCCTCCAAAATTTGCAGAGTGTTGGGACTGTCATTTGTGATTTTTTTTTTTTTTTTTTTTGGTGGGGTAGTTGAATAAAATTGGGCAGCTAAATTTTTCAGTTCCATGTGCCTCCCAAATAAAAAACAGAAAATAAGTAGTTTTTGTGAATTGACTTGCAGACGAAGTAGAAACTGTGCTGCATGATGTTATTTTATAAACAGATGACATTTTCCAACCAGGCACATGCCATCCAATTTTCTGTCAATCACACTGTTGTATAAAGCAGCAGAACTGAAGGGGAAAAATGATTGTTGTATACACTGAATTGCTTTGCATGGTCTCATTTGAGATAATTGATGTAAGAATCCTGACTTTTTTATATTTGGAAACATCAAATAAAAATGGAAAAAATGATCATGGCTTTAAAAAAACACACACACACACATGAACTCAGATTTGCAAACCAGATTTCTGAAACTTTGGGTAAGGTGTATGCTTTTAACTTTGAAATGTATAAACACCCAGCGGAAACGTATACCTTTCAGTGCATAGTGCATTGTGTGCTCACCATGGGTTGTTTAAACTGTGTTCAAATATTCCCCCTCCAAGTGAAAGCCTGTCGGGAATTCCACAGTAACACCTTTACTGTTCTCCCATTGATGATCATATACGTTACCTCTTCCTAGCGGTACATTTGTATGATCCTTACTACTGGAATTACTGGGTTAAAAGGAAATGCTTACCACTAAGATGTCAGTATTCTCCTCATGGATATTTTCAATCTCCATGTTGCCAGTCTAATAGTATAGTATGTGGTTGCTTTACTGCTGTTCTCCCCACCCCCATGGAGTTGTGTCATTATTTTAATGAATGTGAGCTCTTGACTTACTCTAGAATTCTAATACAGATACTTTCTGCACTAGTATCACTTTTTTTATTGCAATTCCATTTAAAAGCATAACTGGCTAAGGCACCTCCCCCCCCCCACCGCCATTACATTTCCTAAAACATACTGCTGCCGAAGACCAACTGTAGAATCCTTAAGTCCTGTTCAAGTGTCATTTCATTTTTTATTAGGGATTTATTAGTTGGAGGGGATGAGAAACTTGGCCCTTTCCAATGTTGTCTTCACATTGGAGTATAAGAATTCTCTACAGGACTCTTTAATTTTTTTTTTTGGTAGAGATGGGGTCTTGCTGTGTTGCCCAGGCTGGTCTCAAACTCCTAGGCTTAAGCAATCCTCCAGCCTCAGCTTTCTCAAAGTGCTAGGATGATTGGCATGAGCCACCTCGTCTGGCCTGCAGGTCTTTTTAAGCATTTGCTGTTCAATAACAAGCATCTTCTTTATGCCTAGTATTTGTGATAAGAGCACAAAACAATTTTCTAATCTCAAAGAGCTTATATTGTAGTGGGGTAGAGATAAGTGATTTATCTTGGTGTAGTTTTGGCTTTTTTGTTTGTTTTTTTTGAGACAGCGTCTCACACTGTCGCCCAGGCTGGAGTGCAGTGGTGCAATCTCAGCTTACTGTAACCTCCGCCTCCCAGGTTCAAGCGATTCTCCTGCCTCATCCTCCCGAGTAGCTGGGATCACAGGCGCCTGCCACCATGCCCGGCTAATTTTTTTGTATTTTTAGTAGAGACGGGGTTTCACCATATTGGCCAGGCTGGTCTCAAACTCCTGACCTCGTGATCCGCCTGCCTCGGCCTCCCTAAGTGCTGGGATTATGGGCGTGAACCACCGCACCTGGCCTATCTTGGTGTTTTTACATCCTTCAGTATTTTTCAAGGTTTTACAGCTTTTTTATCTATAGACTTATACCATCTTCAAAAGCAATACGATTTTATTTGTAGATGTGATTTCCCCCACCAAATGCACATTTTATGGAGCTCTAGGACAAAAGTCAGGATGAAAAGCAATCTATCGCTGGTGCTACTTTAATACCTTCCTGACTGGTGCCACTGGCTAAATTCTAGCAGTACGATGAGAGGGCCATTAAGGCCTATCTTAGCAAGCAAGACATTATAGCAAAGACCTAAACACTCAAAGGTTCAACGTCTTCTAGCCAGGGAACTATTCTCTAATTCTTTCACCTTGATATGATTTCAGCAAATTCTGATAACCCGGTATTACTCTTAATGCATTTTTGTAACATTTGACAAACATCTCCCAATATGTAGACTGCCACTCTCCTGATGCTAATCAGTATCAGACAATGGAAGTAAATTTTCCTGCTTTTCTCAACTTTTCCTCAAATTCATTCCTTAAGTTAGTGAAGTACTTTCACTTGGCCATCATTATTTATCAACCTTAAGAAACATGCCTATTGACGAAGTAAATACACTAGGATTTCAACTTATCTACGGGAATGTGGACAAAGACTTATATACCAAGACAAGGCACTAGAGTGGAAAGCCATTAAAATAAAATGCTCAGCAGCAAAGGATTTGTAATGGTTAACTTACAATATATCCATATAGTGTAATATTACAGTCATTAGAAATGACATTTGCGTAAGGATCTGAGTGTGGAAACTGATACAGCCTGTCGGAGAGCTACTGAGTAGTATTTATCACAGCTGCATACATACCCTTTCACCCAACAGTTCCACTTCTGGGAGTCTAGTCAACAAATGGACAAGTTGCACAACCAAGCTATGGTCAAATATGTGTGTTGTAGGATTTATGAAACTGGTACCAATTTAATATTCAAATGTGATTAAGTCATGGCAATCTATTTACTGGATACTTTGTGGTTACCAAAGAGCTATGTGCTGCCACAGGGAGTCCTTTCAATAGTGATTGAAAAAGGCAAGAACACTACTAGACAGAACTACCTGTTTTATGCACGTATTGGCATACACTGAAAAAGCTTAGTCACTTAAAATGAGGTTGTACAGATTGTAGATTTTGTTTTTAAACGCCTGTATGGTTTAAAAAATGTTTTGGGAAATAGACATGAGCAGGGCAGAGAACTACAACCTACAGGCCAAACCCCACCCCACTGCCTGTTTGTACGACCAACAAGTTTAAATTTTTTTTAATGTTTTAGGGTTTTTTTTTTTTTTTAATACTATGCCCATTTGTTTACAAATCGTCTGTGGGTGCTTTCTCACTACAATGGCAGAATTCAGTAGTTGAGACAGACCTATGGTCCACAAAGGCCGAAATATTTACTGTTTTAGGAGAAAAAAACAACATGAATTGTAATAACTTGGACCTACTTGGTTGCTCAGTCCTGATGTGTCCTGTTAAAACCTAAGAGAAACAGCACCAAGTTCAATCTAGTGCAATCAACCTATCACATCTAAGCTGCTTTTGCCAGATCTGATATCTACTCCTGACCTTAAGCCAGGAGACTTTGTAAACTTTTACTAGGTTATAATAAAACTTAAGAACTATCGATATTTACTAATCTACATCATGGAACTATTTCAAAAGCAGTCATATGGTAAGATGGATCAGGAGTCTTTAAAAATAAAACTGAGAAAGAAAAATCATGTGATCAATTCAGTAGTAGAGACAGAGCTTGGTATCAAGTCTATGTTCATACACTTACCAGTGCCACCCAGCAGGGCCATACAAGACACATGAAACGAGATCAGCTCAAGGGTTGACAAGATGAAACTGGGAGAGGGCCGGGGAGACCCGAACTCTTAATATTGGATTCCACACAACAGGAAAAATTTCAGTCCAGCTCCCAGCATGGCAGCTAATGGCAAGTTACTCAGTACCATAAAGCCAACTCTTGGAATATACCTGATTTCCATGATAAAATGGAGATGAGTGCAGGGGTGAGTGTATAGTTAAGAAAACAAACAATATATTACTAGTCCAGGTGGTAGATTACAGATTTTTATTATTTACACTTCTCTCAAATTATTACATTCAGCATGTTTTGCTTTTTATGTTATTTAAAGTATAAACCCTCATATAATTCCCTAAGATGGGTGGCATGCCAAGTAGCTAAATGAAATATCATCCCAGCCCAAAAGTACTTATTCAAATGAAATATTACATTTTTCTTAAATAAAGCAATAAATTAGGTACCCTATTATCATGGTATTTTCTTTTTTGGCCAGCTTTTCTAGATAAGGTTGTATTGCTACTGCAACTAACAAAAAAGATGTGGCAGGGCCGGGCGCGGTGGCTCACGCCTGTAATCCCAGCACTCTGGGAGGCCGAGGCGGGCAGATCACGAGGTCAGGAGATGGAGACCATCCTGGCCCAACATGGTGAAACCCCGTCTCTACTAAAAATACAAAAAATTAGCCAGGCGTGGTGGCAGGTGTCTGTAGTCCCAGCTACTCAGGAGGCTGAGGCAGGAGAATCACTTGAACGCGGGAGGCAGAACCTGCAGTGAGCCGAGATCATGCCACAGCACTCCAGCCTAAACTACAGAGCTAGACTGCCTCGGAAAAAAAAAAAAGTGGCTAGAGCGCCAAAAAAAAAAAAAAAAGGTTCCTGAACCATTCAACAGAAAAATGAGGCCTATTCCTATCATTTCCACGATCCAATTTAGTTCCACTTAGGTCACTGTGTTTATAATGTCTTTTAGGACAGATTTCCTTCCCCATTCTCCATAAAACAACCATAGCACCTGTGACTTTTATCTGTTGGTTTGTATTTAATCTTATTTTTAAGTGCTTCTTTGAAATTGTTTTACAAGTACATTCTTGGTCTAGAGTAAGGTTCTATATAGTTGGCCCTCCATATCCATGGGTTCCACTTCCATGGATTCAAACAACCAGACAAAATATTCCAAAAAACATTGTGTCTGTAGTCAACATGTATATTTTTGTCATTATTCCTTAAACAATAGTGTAACTATTTACATAGCACTTACATTATAATAGGTATTATAAGTAATCTAAATATTAACATAAGCGGGAGGATTTGTGTAGATTGTATGCATATACAACATCATTTTATTCCAGAGACTTAAGCATCTGCGAATTTGGATATCCAAAGGAAGTCCTAGAACCAGTTCCCGACAAATACCAAGAGATGACTTTACTTTAGACCTAAGATCTTGCTAGACAGCCTTTGAGAGGACGAAGGATAACTAGAGCAGAAGCAAATCGCAGCGAAGTAGACTACAACAATCAAGTCAAAAAACATAAAGCTCCTATCAACACCTCAAGATTTTAGAAAAGCCTCTTAACGGGCAATTTTCTTTTAAATAGAGACTGGGTCCCACTATGTTAGCCAGGCTGGTCACAAACTCCTGGACTCAAGTGATCCTCCTGCCTTGGCCTCCTAAAGTGCTGGGATTACAGGCATGAGCCACTGTGCCCGGACTGGGCAGTCGATTTTCAGGAAGCCACTTAATGTTCAGATTCTTTTCTTCTCTCCCAGGACTTTGCAGATGCTGCTGTTCCCTCTGCCTGGAGATGTTCATCTGGCCTGAATCCAAAAGTCTATCCAAGTTACTTCTCTTTTCCATGACAGAGTTACAACTATTTGTCTGTCCCCCTTCCCCATTAGAGTATATGGCCCCCAAAGGAAAGCTCCATGCCATTCACTCACCACCTAATCATCCCCAACAACTAGTGGGCAAACATGAAACACTTTTGTTGAATAATTTGTTTCCTTTAGCCCAGGGATTACAAAGTCAAAGGCTTACAAGGGGGAAGGACTAGCAGGTGTGCTCGGAGGGGACTCTAGCCAACTGGAGAGTAACTGGTGAGAAGACAATGACATACTCTTAGGGTGTTTGCTACTCAGATCCTCTCAGTAAGTCCCGTGCACAAAGGTGGGTCAGGTCTACTGTTGCCAGATCTTCAGATCATTCAAAAGTTACCAGAATTCTGGATTTTCATGCAAATCTCTCAATTTTTAAAAATGTTGGCATCAAATTCAGAATGTTTTAACCAGCCACACTGTGTGGGCCAGGGAAAACAGGCCCAAAGGCCAGGTGAAGCTGCAGTTTTCAACTGCTGCCTTGGCCTCTCCCAGAGCCCCTTAAGTCCTAAGAAGGCTCAGTCAACACACTGGCACTCGTTTCATCCCACTGGTTGAGAAGGCAAGTCTTAGCAAAGTAATGGGGGAGTCTTACCAAAACTGCAAAGGAAAAAAATATGATACCATGAAATTAGAAATTCACTGCATTTGAAATGAAAATGACTTATTTCTGTACTTCTATAACTCACAAATTTAGCAGATATCATTTAGGCATATTTTTGTAGTGCAACAGATTTAAATCTGGAATTTCATGGTTTGTAAATCACTATGTGATACTAGCTATAACCATGAGCAATATTACGGGCAGTAAATGTTGATCTCTATTTCGTTTCTTGAAGTTTTGTGTGGTTCATTTTTAAAGTGAGATTCGATTTCCTTAGCTATAGTCAAATGTACCCTTTAAACAGCCCAAGAATTGTTATAAATGACAGCTGCTGTTATCAGTTTTCAAATTTTACAATATTAGGGTTGTTAACTATTTTATTCTGAATTAAGCTAACATTTGTTACCAAGCAATGCATTTATTTGGAAGGATACCAGTTACCAATAATCAAAAGCTTTTGTATGTTGAAAATGTAATTTTAATAGTTAATTCTTCATCTTACATAGGAGCACAATAAAATACACCACAATCTGAAGAAACTCCAGAATTACGAGAATAAGAGTGAAGAAAATTCAAATGGGCTACAATATCCATTACCTTAAACTGCAAGAGACAAGGTTGCAACCCGAAGGTTAACATTTATGTATTTATGACTGGCTACATTTATGACTTAAAAATAACAAGAATCAGGAATTAGATATGGAGAGAGGTGGGAAAGAACAGTTTTGTGAGGGGAGGAATTCTGTCAATAAAGAAGAAAAATTACTGAATTCCAAATTAAAGAATAAAACGAGCTCCCACAGCAAATACTGGAGGGATGAAAGCAAGAATCATTAATTGAGGACTTGATACTCTCAAAGGGATAAACCTTTCTGATGACACGCAAGCTGGATACTTGAGATCTGCTCATCAGGTTTATAAGGAAGACTCACAAATGCCTCAGCAAATCCCAAATGATTATCAGATCAGTGTTTCTTAACACACATGAAAGGTTACAGATGAAATTTTCAGACAAGAACCAAGAAAAATGTCATAACCCAAATTTTAGGCAAAAATGTGGCACAACTGTGAAAGTCCTACATGTCAGTCACAACTGCTATCTTTGCTGTGACTTTCCTGTACAGTGATTTTTAAACATTGTGGCAAGACACCAATGATCATCTAATCAGACAACACAAACACATTTATTTCAAATTCCTAGAAGGTTAAAAAAAGGTCAGATACTGATGCTTTATGCATGCTCAGGGCCAGTTTATAAATACTCCATTCAGTACTATCTTAACACAAATCTGCATCAGTGAAAAGAAACTGGCAAAATCCACCTCTTGCCATTCAATTTGTCAGATGGTGAAGACCAAGAAAGAATGTTCCATCAGTTTCAATTTTAAAATACGATTGTCAAATTGGGAAAATGAAATAAACACAGTAAAATAAACTGTACAAAGGCAAAGTAGAATAACAAAAAATATTTTACTAAAACATAAGATTTACAGAAGTTTCCAGACAAGCCATACAAAATGGTCACAAGCTTTTTTTGAAGGGGGGAATCTACACTTGACAGCAATATTAGTGAGGGCTGTGATGTTTGTTTAATGTTCCCATTTTGGTTCCAACAATCAAGCTTGTCCATCTACAGCGTCTAAATAAAGTTAGACTTGGCTAGAGCATATTCTAAAGACCTGGTTAGCTGCTTTTAACCAATGCAATTAGATCACCAAAAAAGGGGGAAAGGAGCCCATAAAATTAAACTACCTCCCCCCCTCAAAAATAAAATAAAATAAAAACACCCACACCCCTGCAGCTAACCTGACAACTACCTTCATTCACAGTGCTTTATACTTAAACCAGGATGGGGGAAATGAATAAAAGCAGGGAGGGGCCACTGCTTTTAAACGTTTCACAACAATCCAGATGATACTTCTAGCCTCTGCTCATGCTTTATGACAGTGAATCAGGACAAGACATAGATTTGCTAATGTGCATTTAATCACCAAAGGACTGAAGATGTCTGGGCTTTTTTATTCTGTAATGTTTCTAAGACTGTGTCCATTAAATGCAAACAAAAAGGAAGAAGTCTTGGCAGAACAGGAGAAGTGATGCACACTTGATGATCGGATCAATTTAAATATTATTCATGGCATATAGCCTAGTCCATGCTCTAGCTGTAGACAGAAACAAACATACAATTATTATTTTACTTAGTTCAATATGTTACTTTCCAAACTATAAATGACAAACAACCACTATTAATTATGGAAATGTCATGCTGTAATCTCTTAAATTCACGCCTTTTTCTATAAATTGGATCACGGCTGAAAGATTTTGTAAATGTCCAATTACCAAAACACTACAATAAAATTAAGAAGTTCTAGAAAATTCAAGAGGATGAATCAAGTTGTCCATTTCTAGATACACAATTCTCCCCACTAATTTTCTTAAAATTTGTAGCAGAAGCTTCTTGACTCCAAATTCCGTAGCCATAAACAGCTGAATACTTTAATCAAATGGGTTACAAAAACAGTTCAAGTTTTCCAGTATTCTTTACATATAACTAGATAAATGGTACGCACTCAGTATTTGTTAAACCAGGTGTAGTTACAAGAGACTCCAAGATCTTTCAATTACAGGTTGTCTTTAAATTTGGGGGGTCCCATAACAGGCCATTTTGTTAAGAGGTATTTATATACTATAAGCAGGATCTCACTTATTATACTTTTTTCTATTTCTTTTCCTTGCCAAGAGCTTTAGAAAAGTTTAAGTGGTAATACAAATTTGTAAAAGTGGAAGTGGTGTGAAGGAGAATGAATATTAGATACCTGTTTCTATGGCTTGGGCTTCGTTGGTCTTCCACTGCTCCGCTACATCATTTGCTAATGGATCATCTGGATTGGGAGCACTTAACAAGGCCTGGATCGATAGCAGAACTGTGCGGATCTGCAGTGCTGGGGACCACTTATCTATGAAGGCAACAGGCCCAGTATGATAAAGCATGAAAAAAACAGGCCCAGAACTGCTTCACTTCCCTCCCACAGACCTCTCTGATCTTTGTATAATGTTTACATTCTAAACATGGAATGCTTAAGAGAAAAAGGAGAAAGCTTAATAATAGCATACGCTGATAAAGATAACACTTACCTTTCAAAATATCTAAACATATTCTTCCCAACTTGTCTACATTAGGATGATAAATTTTGGTCATGAAACGTACTTTAGGGGCTGCCATTGGGTATTCTTCTGGAAGGAATAGTTCAAGTTTAAAAGTCCCTCCCTCAAAGGGGGAATCCTGAGGGCCAGCAATGACCACATGAAAATAACGGGCGTTGCTCTCATCTGGTTCGGCTTTGATGCCAGGAACTGGTTCTGCCAGCAAACGCTGGGTTTCCTATGACAGAAAAACAAACACATTTGTGAAACAAATGTCATTTTGCTAGACACCAAAAGTAAAATTAGAAAGTTCATCTCTTAGAACTACGCATAATAGAACATCTCCAATCTCCCAACAGGATTTATTTAGCTTATAAAATGCAAAATTCAAAAAAATACCATTTAAATAATTACAACCAGCTGAATGAAACTGCAAGCGAATACCAATGATGTTATCATACATTTTGGCTACAAATGTCTACAAATATGTTAATAAAATTAGCTTAATAAAACTGATTTTTTACTCAAGTGAAATAAAGTAACACTAGGATTACATAAGTAAGGCAACTTGCTCTAAACTCAACCAAAACCAAGCTATTTAAAAAGTAAAATTAGCTTTTTTGGTGGTTTTTTTTTTTGGTTTGTTTTTGAGACAAGGTCTCACTCTGTCACTCACGCTGGAGTGCAGTGGCAAGATCTTGGCTCACTGCAGCCTCGACCTCCCTGGGCCCAGGTGATCCTCCCAACTCGGCCTCCTGAGTAGCTGGGATTACAGGTGTGCACCACCACACCTAGCTAATTTTTGTATTTTTAGTAGAGACGGTATCACCCTGTTGGCCAGGCTGGTCTTGAACTCCTGGCCTCAAGTGATTTGCTTGCCTTGGCTTCCCAAAGTGCTGAGATTACAGGTATGGGCCAACACACTCGGCCAAAAATTAGTTTTTAAACCCACTGAAAACCTCCCCTCTGAAAAATGTAATGGACTAAAGAAAGGAGATAAGAAGAGGCCCAGGTACCTGAACAGGACTAAAGAAATATATTTAACAATGCTGATTACTCTAAAATTGACAATTAACTTCAGAGGAACCCTTAATACTCCCAACAATCATACCATTAGTTCTCTTTTTCATCATTCTCCCTCTCCCCTAAATAATTGTATTATTATTCTTTCTCTTCTCTCTTCAAACCTCCAGCATCTCCATCCCCATCCTCACTTGTGGCTGATGTCCTGCTTCCTATATCATGACAAGTTAGATACTTCCATCAGTTCCCACTGTAGCATTTGGACATTTCCCTGCATCTGCGCCCATACACTCTGGCTTTTCTCCTGTATAGATGAAATGTCACGTACTCTTGGCTGGGGCCAATTGGTCTTGAGCACTAGATCTCTGTTTGAAATGTTTGTTCTTTGGTGCCATAAAGAAATAGCTCTTGAACATAAATTTAATTTATTTAGTAAAGCCATTTTTACTCCCTGCAGAAAGGGTACACTCGCCAGGAGTTTTGCCACAAGAGTATACTGAACAAAGGAGACAGGGTCATTTATAACCTGACGCGTCCACCCTACTGCTGTGTCCGGTTTCCACTGGCTGGAACGGGACCTCACATTCTGTATTTGTCCTGATTGGCTAGCAACTTAGAACTTTTTAAAAGAGGTAAAGGTAGAGGGGAACAAAGGAAGGAGGAAGTAACTTGTGGAATGCTGAGAAAGGTAAAAACACTTTTAAATAAGGAAGAGGAACAGGCTATGACCTAATGCTTGCTTGGACCAGTATAAGCATGCCAGGGCAAATACTTAGGCTAAATTGTGGGAGCTAAGAATATAAAGTATATTGATTTCTTTATTATGGCTAGCAAATATTTAAGAATGTTTGCACAGGTCTTCGAATAAATTTTGCTTCTAAGAGAAGTTACTATTTATTCCTAATTAGATGGGGAGGAAAGTCTTTGAAGAGGAACCTCTACTTTGCTTGTCTCCAATTTCTCTCCTCCTCTTCTGTCTTGAACATACCCTCCAATCAAGCTGTAGTTATCGCTAACTTGTTTGTTAAGGTCACCAATGATTTCCACAAGGTTAAATCAAATGTCCAGTGCTTAATCTTTATCTTACCTAAATGCGACATCTTATCCAGCTGGTCTCCTCCCTCTTTGCAAAGCTTTATCTAACTTCCTATAAACATTCTCATGGCTCTCTTCCTCCTTGTCTGGCAGCAGCTTCCTTTAGTTTCCTTGTTGGTTTCTTCCATCTCCCAACATCGCAACACTGAAGTGCACTGGGGCTCTATTCTAGGGCTTCCTCTCTGTTTATACATTTCCACAGTGATCTCATGTAATGCAATGAATTTAAATACTAAATACACTCTATAAGCTGAAGCCTCCCCTAATTCATATCTAGCCCAGAACTCTCCCCTCATCGTGCCTCTTGCCTCTATAACTACCTGCTTGATATACGCTCTTGAATGTCTAATAAGCATCCCAAACTTAACATGACCTCCCTATCCCCAACCTTTGCTCCTCCCATAAAGTCTTCCCCACGTCAGTTACTGGCAAACCCATCTTTCCAAATGATCCACCTTTTCCTTCATATGCCACACACACCTAGCCTGATTGGCAAATTGGTTTTTTTAATACTTCAAATTCTACTCATGATTGGACTGTTTCTCACCATTCCACTGCTACACCTCTGATCCAAGCAACCATCAGCTCTGACCTGGCATACTACAACAGCCTCCTAACCTGTTCTTCCTGCCTCTGACCTCACTACCTTCCTCGCAGGTCTATTATCCACAGACCCTTTAAAAGTCATAGTCCTGAGCCGGGTGCGGTGGCTCATGCCTGTAATCCCAGCACTTTGGGAGGCTGAGGCGGGTGGATCGCCTCAAGTCAGGAGTTCGAGACCAGCCTGATCAACATGGAGAAATCCCATCTCTACTAAAAATACAAAATCAGCCGGGCATGGTGGCACGTGCCTGTAATCCCAGCTACTGGGGAGGCCGAGGCAGGAGAATCATTTGAAGCCAGGAGGCGGAGGTTGCAGTGAGCTGAGATCGTGCCATTGCACTCCAGCCTGGGTGACAGGGCGAGACTCCATCTCAAAAAAAGTCTGGGCATGGTGGCTCACACCTATAATCCCAGCAATTTGGGAGGCCGAGGCGGGTGGATCGGCTCAGGTCAGGAGTTCGAGACCAGCCTGATCAACATGGAGAAATCCCACCTCTACTAAAAATATAAAATTAGCCAGGCATGGTGGCACATGCCTGTAATCCCAGCTACTTGGGAGGCTGAGGCAGGAGAATCGCTTGAACCCGGGAGGTGGAGGTTGCGGTGAGCCCAGATCATGCCACTGCACTCCAGCCTAGGCAAAAGAGCGAAACTCTGTCTCAAAAAAAAAAAAAAAAGTCATAGTCCTTGTAATGGGCCCCCAAAAGACGCTCTATATGATGCCCTCACTCCACCTACCTCTCTGACTTATCTTCAGCTATTCTCTCTCCATCCCCTAACCTTCTCTGTTCCAGACAAAAATTAGCTTCCTTGTAGTTCTTCAACGTGCCAGGCATCCGCTCACCTCAAGGGCTTTGCACTTCC
Organism: Pan troglodytes; assembly: GCF_028858775.2. Lineage (NCBI taxonomy): Eukaryota > Metazoa > Chordata > Mammalia > Primates > Hominidae > Pan > Pan troglodytes. The sequence continues at coordinate 100,250,398 of NC_072408.2, forward strand.
TCTTCTTCCGCAAGATATCCATATGGCTTGCTCCCTCAGCTCCTAAGATCTTCATGTTTTCTCAGTGAAGCCATCATAACTGAAATTGCAAACCCCATTCAACCCTACCCTGCACACTCCCTATCCCCACTCCCTGGCTTTATCTCCACAGCACTACTAACAAATCTCATTTCTACTTATTTTGTTCAGAATTTAAGCTCCATGAGAGGATGGATTTGAGTCTATTTTATGGACTGCTATATCCTCAGCATTTGGAACACTGCCTGGCACAATAGATATTCAATTAATATTTACTGAATTCTGAATCTATTTGATGTTATGAAAAGAGGGAAATAAACGATCAGAATTTCATCGTTAACATCAAGGCAGGGTTATTTTCAAGGCAGGATGTGCACATTATGGAAGGAAAACAAAAGGAGCCACTCAGGTATGGGGAAAAATAGTCTAACTTCTACTCATATTTATTTTTAACCAGAAAAATGTTCATATTTAAATAAGCTTTTAGGTATGAAAAACAATAAATGAGAACATTTTATTTACACTGCCTTCACCTAAAAAAAAAAATACATCATAAACTGTTTCATTCCACAAGCTATAGGGCATGCGTTAAAAACAACAACAACAACAAATAACTTCTTTCTCAGCACAGTAATATACTGAAATAGTCATAAGATGTAAATACAAATCAAATGCTTCCCCAAAATGTGTTAATTAAACCCATGGCCATTTTAGGTAATGTCTCTGGTATTTTAAGACTAGTTTTTTGTTTTGATCTGGCGATGTAAGAGCAAGTGAGAAACTGACATGTTCTTTAGGTTCAAACTAAAACACTTGTAGAGTATTAAAAAGCTCAAGAGGCAATAATGAAGCCTCTGACCTTGGGAAGTCCTTTAACATGTGACCAGAACAAAAGAGGCTGGTCTTCATTTTTTAGGAAAAAAGTTAAGACATTAGGGATGAATAGCAGGAGTAGAAAAATGAGAAAATAACTGGATGGTAAAATTCCTTGAATTCTGGGCTCTCCTCACCTCCATCCTTTAATTTTACCCCAGGTCTTCATGTTTTTAGAAAGCCATAAATTGGGTGACTGGAAAAAAAAGAAAGCCAGGGCCCAAGAGTCCCAATCCACCACTCACCAGTTACACAAAGTAGTAGCAGCTCTGTATCTACTATAAAAAGCTACAGAAAGGCCTCCAAAAGCGTATCCCAAAATAGCTTCAAAATCACTCTCAATACACAGTGGCAGAGATAGGTATGGCATTTACTTTCTCATCTTCAGTTCACCCTCAAAATCAGATATTCTTTGTAAAGAATGTACATATTAAGCACATCCTGTGACCTGATCAAGCCTAGATTTAATTGGAACACATTCTAAAATAAGCTTTCGTGTGTAGAAAACATTTTGAAATAGTCCTTATAATATATGCTGCTCTCAAGTTCTAATGGACTGACACAAAAACATGCATAATTATTTCACTAAACTGTGTTGGTTTCCCTAACAAACCCACAGCATAAACTGTGGGAGGGGAAAAAAGGAATAAAATCCAAACTAAATGAAACAAGTCTGAAATGGCAGCATCTGAAAAAGTCTCAACCACAGAAACTGATGTCAACTTTTTTCCTAAAAAGGCAAAAACTGGCTAGGAAATAAAATCTTTCCGGCCACTATTCAACACATGACTAACTAAAATACCTTCTGGTTTTACACTATTCTTTGGTGGAAAGACAGAGTACAGTATGATTTCTTTAAGTGAAGAAGTAAAGGGCTAAAATTCCTACTGTTTCACTTATCTTTTTTTTTTTTTTGAGACAAGTCTCGCTCTCTTGCCCAGGCTGCAGTGCAGTGGCACGATCTCGGCTCACTGCAACCTCTGCCTCCTGGGTCCAAGTGAGCACCTGGCTAATTTTTGTACTTTTAGCAGAGACAGGGTTTCACCATGTTAGCCAGGCAGGTCTCGAACTCCTGACTTAAAGTGATCTGCCCGCCTCAGCCTCCCAAAGTCCTGGGATTGTTAGCGTGAGGCACCACGCCCGGCCTTATCTATCTTTTGGCACAAGTAATTTACATTGCAGGTGGGATGCCATGGTTCACACCTGTAATCTCTGCACTTTGGGAAGCTGAGGCAGGCAGGGGAATCACTTGAGGCTAGGAGTTCCAGACCAAGCTGGGCAAGCATAGTGAGACCCCATCACTACCAAAAAAAAAAAAAAAAAAAAAAAAAAAAAAAGGTTGACAAATGAAATCACATAGGAAGGCCATAGTTGTTTACAGAAAAACAGAATAACCCTTAAATGCATTTTGTGATTCTATTATGTTTAAAAGCAGTCCAAGGATTGAATCCCAAACAGAAGTGAGTTTAGGGCCATGCATAATAGAAAGCACTGTAGACTACGTTCAGGAAATTAGTTACTAAAATAGACAGGGAAGTTGGTAAAGGAATAGGGTATGGATTTAAATGTCGACAAAATTAAGTCTAAAGGAAGGAATCTCATCTTATAGAACGCATACAATAGTTAATGATACAAATATTTTTAAAAGGAATCAAATATCACATCAAATTGATCTAATTATCAATAGATCTACTGGGACTTGAAGAGCAAACCCTAGACTCACACTACAGTAAACTATACTGTAGTTAGTAAATTATAACAACTGACATTCTGTCAACCTATCTCTATTAACCAGGACTCTTATTTTTAAGTTGAAAAATAATTTGTGCTCAGTACGAAGCAATGCCAGGTCTTAGATGCTCTTCTGCAAGGCAATGATTGAAGTATGTACAGTAAAATTTTGGGGTAATAAACAGTATTCTTAGAAAGAGTGCTAATTTGTGTGTGAGAAAAGTTGGTCCAGTTAGTAACTATCTATATCCCAGTGCATCCTGTCTACAGTGATTAGGTTTTTTAGAATATTCTTTGAAACACAAAATTGCAATATATGACCAGTAATATTAACTGTAGATCTTTTAGCTCATCTCAAACAAGAGCTGTCTGATAACTCAATAACTGCCAATTTCATTACTGAAAAATAAGTGTTAAAAAACTGAGTGATGCTTCAATGATACCTACTCTGTAAACTCCAACCTGTCACTACATCTTTAAGCGATTCTAAAATATTAACAAACAGGGTTCTGGACAAAGTTGTGTGTTATAGAAAAAAAATTTAAATAAAGAAAAAAATTATGAAAAATTTGTAAGATAAAACAAACGGGCTCCTTTTTTGGGATCACTAATAAAGCAAGTCAATTCTTCATTATGTACACAACTGTAAATTACTTATGAGAATCTGCAAGTTCACCCTCTATATATATAAGTGGGCATTTTTATTTATCACATTTTTGTAGAGATGGGTTTCTCTATGTTGCCCAGGCTGGTCTCCTGCCTCAAGCAATCTTCCCGCCCTGGCCTCCCAAAGCAATGGGATGACAGACGTGAGCCACCACACTTGGCCCCATAAGTGAGCATTTAAAAAATGTTACCACCAGCCTGGGCAACATAGCAAGACCCCATCTCTCCAAACCAAAAAACTAAAAAAATTAGCTGGGCATGCTGGCATATGACTATAGTCCTAGCGTACTTGGGAGGTTGAGGTGGGAGTACTGCCTGAGCCCAGGAGTTCAAGGTTACAGTTAGCTGTGATCATACCACTGCACCCCAGCCTGGGCGATAGTGAGACCTTGTCTCTTAAAAACAAAACAAAACAAAACAAAACAAAAAGTTAATTATCATCAATGGACATTTTCAAGTGCATACCCCTTGCTTCATTTTATCTGTAAGGCCTGTGAATTTTACTACATGATTTTGTATAACATAACATTCTTAGGAACATATAATGTCTCATTATAGTAAAACTGACTGCCTATTTTCTAGCTGGGAGTAGAAATAGAACCAAAGTTTTGCTCAAGCTCCCCACTACACTACTTCCTTACAAATCATAAGGCCACCTAGAGATACACTAAGATAAAAATGGCTGATGAGTACTTTTCTCCACAGCACTGCTGTCCAACAGAAATATAATACAAGCCACATAAGTATTTTAAAATTTTCTAGTAGCCAAATAAAAAAGTAAAAAGAAACAAGTAAAATTAATTTTAATATATTTTATCTAAAAATGTATTCAAAATATTATTTCAACATGAAATCAGTATGAAATTAATGATGTATTTTATCTTTTATCATAGCCTTCAATGCCCACTGTGCAAATTACACTTGTAGCACATGTTAATTTAAACTATTCATATTTCAACTACTTAACAGCCACATGGAATGATTAGTGGCTCCCAAATTAGTCTGGAGAGTGAAACACAAGACAATCATGTTATAATGTTACTGCCTAGTCATTATGAATAATTTAATTTATTTCATATAATAGGTAAAATTTTGTACAGAAACTTAAAAGCATCACTATTTTCCCCTCAAAAAATTCTATACAAAAAGTAATGTCAGGCCGGGCGTGGTGGCTCATGCCTATAATCCCAGCACTTTGGGAGGCCGAGGCGGGCAGATCACCTGAGGTCAGGAGTTCGAGACCAACATGGAGAAACCCTGTCTCTACTAAAAATATAAAATTAGCCGGGCCTCGTGCTGCATGCCTGTAATCCCAGCTACTCGGGAGGCTGAGGCAGGAGAATCACTTGACCTGGGAGACGGAGGTTGCAGTGAGCCGAGATCGTGCCACTGCACTTCAGCCTGGGCAACAAGAGTGAAACTCCGTCTCAAAAAAAAAAAAAAAGTAATGTCAGAACATTTGACATCACTAATAACAGGAATGCATGTAACAAGAGTTGCTGTTTGCTACAGTCACAAGATTGTGTTTGAAAAAAATTTATGGCAATTTCAAAACACATTAAATAAACAAAAATTAATTCAAACAAGCTAACTGCATGATGAAGTACAGTTCACTGAGGAACTATTTTAATTTTTACAGTACACACTACCCCCTAGTGGACATAAGACATCATCTACTTATTTCACCACCTTTCCTTCGCAAATGAAAAAACTGATGCTCTTAAAAGTTACTGTACCCAAGTTTGCTAAGCTTTTTAAACTTACATTATATGATCACTCCTTGCTTTGGTAAAACCAAACCAAAGTTAGCACCCACCTAAACACGTCCTTGAAAAAGACCTATAGATTCCAACAGTAAATAAAATGAAAATAGCTGAAGAAAACTAATAAAAGCAAACCAAGCAAAGCTAAGACAATTTTGTATTCCCTTTATGCTTTCACCTCTCGTGCCTATCTTGCTCCTAACCACTTAGACTCCCCCAGATAAGCTAACTGGGTCCATGAGAATTTCCTGAAAATGCCTATCCTAAAGTCAAATGGAGAATAATGATTCTCAAGACACACCCCTCCCTTGTTCTTTCTTTTCCCTTCTACTCCCACAAATTTAAATCTCACAATTTCTTAGGTGGCAGATTCAGAGAAGGAAAAACGGAAGAAAAATCTATTTCTAAGATTCTGCGTACCAAAGACTAAATCTCAGAGTACTTTAGACCAGAGCATTCCTTTTTTGGGAAAAGCTTTATTTATGGGTTGATAGGTAACAAATAGGTAAGTACTCTCTATTCCACTTGAAGTAATAATGAACAGATGGGGCCAGATGACTTGGGCTAGAAATCTCTACATCCTAATTTTTTCCCTCAAACCTAGACCAGATCAATATTTCTGTGAAGCTCAGTGAAAAGGAATGGAGACTTGGGAGCTGGAGGGACTTCTGAAAGGCAAAGTATATATAATCTGAGATACATCAGAATGTATCTCAGGTCTGAATTGGTCTAAAAGTTTCTCCCTTGTACTTCCAGTTTCCTGTTCATTACCACCTCTCCACTTACTGTAACTACGCACAATAACTGGTGGTTTACTTCTCAGACCCTAAACTATTTGAAGAGAGGAACCCCAGCTAGTAAATGGTGGTAAATTCTAAATAAATGCTTGCTCGGTGAACGAACATCTGCAATGCTTAGGTACCACCCAGAGCTGATGAGGAATACTGTATCTGCTGTGTTCATTGGTAAATTCCATCTCAGGAACAGCATTTAAGATTATTCCAATCACTGACAATGACAATGGACAAAAATCAGAATAATCCTACTAACAAATTGTCCCACCAAGAAGAAAAACTGTTAAGCTGAATTCCTTTATTTCTTGTCTATCTTGCCTCCCCAATTCTTCTGCCCACTAAACACATCAGGTTGTATTATAGTCTGTGTATATTTTCCTCCCCACCAGTCTGTAAGCCCCATAAAAGCAGGGACCACATGCAATTATCAAGCACTGCTCCCAGATATACAGAGAATCAATAAAAGAAAATCTCGGGTAACAGTTAAGAACAAACTATGCCAAATACTGACTTAAGTGCTACATATGTATTAGCTCATTTAATCCTCATACTCATTTTACAACTGAGAAACAAAGAGTAATCAACCAAAGCTAGTGAATGACAGAGCGAAGATTCAAATCCAAGCTGTTGGGCTCTATTCAGTCTGGTTTCAGGGTGTGTTTCTTAATCTTTTTCTTTTGGAGGGGGGTGCGGATTCTCACTCTGTCACCCAGGCTGGAGTGCAGTGATACAATCTCGGCTCACTGCAAGCTCCACCTCCCGGGTTCACACCATTCTCCTGCCTCAGCCTCCAGAGTAGCTGGGACTACAGGCACCCACCACCTCGCCCAGCTAATTTTTTGTATTTTTAGTAGAGACGGAGTTTCACCGTGTTAGCCAGGATGGTCTCGATCTCCTGACCTCGTGATCTGCCGGGCCCGGCCCATGTTTCCTAATCTTGATGGTATACAATAAAGACAATTAACTACATAAGCAGTAAATGTCTAATGTTTGGCAGGGACAGTAAACAGCACGGTAGTTAAAAGGGCTATTTTCAACCCTTCATAATCGTGAAGTGGTGCTTCATGAAAAAGGTAAATTTAAGCCATAATGTCATAAATTTTTTTTTCTTTTTGAACTGGTAACCAGAAAAGTATAGTCTTATTAAGATAAAAATAGGGAAAAAACTGCTTTATTTGATTGAAAAATTGGTATATACTATTTTGACTTGGAATTATCAGATGGTAAACCATTTTGCCTATCTTTGATAGTGCATGAAATCAACATGCTCTAAAATGTTTCGTGACTCTGAAATACAAATTTACTTACAAATGTTTACTCATTGCTATTTTGTTCATGGCATTGTGGTATTAAATAACTGGAAGGAAGAGTAAAACTTCTTGGCATCCAGCAGTTTATTTCATTGTGAGCAGTCAAGGTCTTAAGGTACAGGAGGTGTGAGTTAGGATACTATTAATATATGAAGAGCAGAACCAGATTACAGGGCTGTTATGTTCTTGTTTATTTCTAAAGACATTTTTAAAGTTTTCTGGAAAGATTAAAAACCTCGTCTCCATCTTTTTTCCCTCTTTGTTTTTTCAAAGATTTCCAAATATTGGCATCACAGCTAAAGATGGTGTCAACTATTCCTTCATTAAAAACTCATGAAGTTCTTGGTGGTAAAAATGACCTTTGAATATTCAGCACTATAATTAGTAGACTCATGGCAGTCAAGCATCTCCATTTTCTATGGTTCCTGATTTGATGAATGACATAACACTTCATTGCCTGAACTTTTAGCACCAGCTCAAAAAATAAAAATAAGACTTTAGTGATTTAAATAATGTAGCTGTCTATCTTAATGAACTCTGTATCTCAGGAATGATTTGACAGAGATGTCTCAGAATGCTGAATGAAAAGAAAGGACCTAGCTTAGTAACACAGTTCATTGGGACTGCTGTGTGCCATGGTCCTCAAGGCACTATTAACAAACCTATTGCATATTTTAGGTTCTGGGAGTGGGTATATAACTTAGTAGGTGAGGTAGGAAATGTTCTTCTGTATTCATCTTGAATTAAAATTAGGGAAACTTTTTAAAAGCCTGTTTTATGTGGTGAACACTAAAATCATAAGATTTATTAGCAAAAACCAGTGAACTTGGTTTTTTTCTTTGATCCAGCTTTTATGTAAAAAATGATGTCGATTGTGGGTTCTTTCATAAAATTTTACTTTTTTTTTCAAGTTGGTAATTCATTTCAGGCCCTTATGTGTAATTTTAGTCATTTGTCTACGTTAACTATTAAACAATGTTAAAAATTCCCCCACTCATTCATATGTTCCTTTAGCTCCCACTCTTTAGTATAATGTTGGAGCTGGGAGATAAGAAAATTGTAAAAATTTTAAGTAACTTGTAGAAAAAGAAAAACTTACCCGTGGTCACACAAAAGGACTGCCTGGAAGCATTTAGGGCAAAATGAGGTTGGTAGTATGTATCCAGCACTTCTTGCGCATCACAAACAAAGAAATAACCCATTCTGTAGAGAACTGCAGTAGTTACCACTAAGATAGCAGCAGAGTTCTAGTGGTAACATTCTGCGCTTGACATCAATAATCACACCGCACACACTGTAGAATGTGTTGCACACAGTGTGAGCACTGAAATCATCGTGATGTGATTCTGAAGTTTGTTCCTGGCTCCCTCTTTTCTTTGGCCCTCCTGAAGAATGTGTGAGGTAACTAATAACTCTTAATATCATTTCTGCTTAAACTAGCCAAAGCTGGCTTCTGTTGGTTGCTAAAATAAAGTCTAAACTCAATAGGAAAGGAAGTGAAGAAAAGGTTAAGAGTTAGCAGACCAAGGCAGGAGGGGGTTGGGGGCTGGTAAATACGTTAAGAAGCTAAATATCTCTTTGGGATTAAATGAAGTCAAAAGAGGAGAGCATACAAGTCAACCAATCTCTTTATCAAAGAACTTCTACTTAAAACCTTTTAAAGGAGGAGCTAATTTCACATTAGACAGTTAAATTCAACTAAGCAGCCTGGTGTACCTAGCGTGGGGAGGGGGAAGAGGCTCAAGAGTTAGCACATCTGAATTTAATTCCAATTTTAATTGTACCAATGTGATATGTGACCACAGACAAATCATTTACCTCTCCAGCCTTCTAAAATGTCCCTTGAACATTTAAAAGGTTCTCTATAGCACCAAAATTGTCTGAACACTTTATTATTATTAGAATGAGTTGAATCTTATTGCTATATGCTTCTTTCTACTGGAAGGTCCCCTTTTGTAATAACATTCTTTAGGCCTATAATTACTGTTTTAGTCTTCCCTGCTGAAGGAGAAGGATATTATGAACTGTAATCCTGGTATTTAGGCCAACGTTCAATATCTAAATAAAGAGAAAATTTGTTGCTAAGGGCACCTGCTTTTTTCCCAAGTTTTTTTCACTTGCTCATTAAAGAAATACATAAAATTAATCTAAATAAAATTAGCCATTCTCCTAATAACCAAAATCCAATTAACATTCTAGAATGTTTTTTTTTGTTGTTGTTCTGATAAAGACAAAAGCCCTTAAAAACAGTTTAATATGTTTACATTTTTTCACTCCTGTGTCACTGCAGCCACTTTCCTCAAGGCTGGTTGATTTACAGACAAATCAATATTCTTTAAAAACCATATGGCATAAACAGGTACTTTTCCTGGCCTACAAGCTAGTGACTATACTAGTATAGCTACCATGTATTTACTTACTCGACCCTTTTTCTTCAGGTTCTTTCTGGTTTCAAATGCAGCAATCACAACAAAATTTAATGCCTGAGGACTCCATAATAGGTAAGGCAAGACAAGAACAGATGGAAGCAGAGCAGTTGAACTTTTCAGCGAAGCAAACAAAAAAACAAGTTACATTTCGCTCAGATTTGCATTCTCAATCCAATTGTACCAGTAACACAATTTTGTATAAAATCCAAACCATCAGGAAAGAAAAATTAAAACAGTCTTTCACACTCTGCATACTAACTCTGAGATAAATTAGGAAACATGAAGGCATGCAGATATTGGAGGGTTGTCTCCCACCCAGTAAGCATCCTCTCTCAGGGCTAACCATACCGCACAGCTTCAGGAGAGGACCATTCATATGACAGTCTGCATAAATGGCGCCTCTTGAAGTTATACAGTGAAATACTTTGGATTAAAAAATAAAACTTCAATTTAGCAGTTGCAAAGATCAACTTTATTACCTAACCCATGGAAAATGGATTACACATATGACAATTTTAATTAAATCAAAATGTTATTTACCCAAAACATCCCATTTTGCTATCCACTGTCAGTAAATGAACATTCATTGTGCTTTCACAAAATCTATGCCTCACTTCAGAGTTATATTTAATGTTATCTATTTTGTGAAACAAATACATAAATGAACTTTGTTTCATTTATGAAACAAATGAGCAAACCATTTTCCCACACACTAGGAAGACATTCAATCTTTATGTTTATGGTGAAGCAGCATCTTTGCAAAGTCAGAAAACAGTAATAACCAACACTATATAAGGCTCAGTATTATGTTAGGGTCTGTTCTTTACACTCTAATCCTTCCAATTACCATAGAGCTAGATTAGTATATTAAGCAGATAAAGAAGCAGAGAGGTCAAATGAGGTTGCCCAAGCTAATATTTGGCAGAGCTAGAAATCAAACTCAAGAGTCTGGCCTCAGATTCTTTGTTCCTGCCATACATAAACATACATTTCATATTCCCTAAATCAGTGTTTTGCTCTAGAGAATTAGGAAGTAAGGCTCTCTGAGCCATAAAACATTATTTTAGTCATGAAAAGCAGCATTTCTACCATCTTGAAAGTCAATTGTCAATTAAGAGGTCAGCAAAAGACTACAGTAGGAATGAACCTTCTGTAAGCCATCCCTTACACACTTTGCTACCTTACTGTCTCTCCAACTAAACTAGTTCCTAGAGATCAAGGCCTGTGTCTAACATTTGCAGACCCAATGCTGGACACCAGTGTGTCTTGCATTTCTTACTGGTTAATGAACAGATCAACTGCAGAACTACCTGAGACCAACCCCACAGAGTAAGGAAAACCACTGACTGGGTTAAAAGGAAATTCAAGAACTTCCAAAAATAGTAGGCCTAGCCAAGCAGTGACTGCAAAGAGCAGGAGTATGCAGAAAAAAAGACTTGCAAGACTCCAAACCGAATCTTTACAAACTATTTCACACGTCTGTCCAAAAGCCTTAGCTTTGACACTATTCCTACAGGTCATACACTTAAATGGACCAATTACGAAGCACCAGAGATACCAGCCTTATCACTTCTTTTGCCCCTCTAGGCAGCTTCAACAATCTAATAAGCATTTTCCTCAATTTAAAAAAGTGATCATTGCCTCAATAATCACAAGTTGACATATTAAAGATGATTCTTCCCCCTACCTCAAGGTTTTGGGAAGAATCTGAAATGAAACAGCTTGGTTAGAGAATTTAATATTTCACAGATTATCAATTAGGTCTGAAATTTGAACAGTCTTAAGAGATCCAGCTGGAGTAAATAACTCAGCAGATTTTTTACTCTTCTGTGATTTCAGATTATCTCGTCCTGCACTACTAAGCCAGAGGAGGAAATGATCCAGACAACTCAGATTTTAATGTAACTGAAATAAGCACAGACTTACACACTAGGGCTGATGTATTACAATAGAGTACGATGGACAATAATACTGGGTCAAATTCATCTACTTCATGTGGACAGCTTGAGTCTCCGAAAGAATGCGACAATACATTCAAAGAACATAAATGCTGGAATCAGTTCTTGCTAGCAACACGAGCCAGCAATGTATTATGTGAAACTGCATCCAAAAAAAAAAAAAAAGCTACAAAGTCATAAAAATAGCCCTGAGAATAACTAATTTGAATAGTATTAAGTAAACAGTTTTCTTGAGGAAGGAAATCGGGTGGCTGGAACACAGGTAGGAGACACCCTGCAAGTCAAACAAGCTTAATCAAAACAAGAGCAAAAAACCCTATAAAACCCCTAATCCGACAAGTCTGAAGTCAAGCCACATACTGCCACATCTCAAGGGCTTCTTACCCATCCCTATCTATCCTGGGCTGGGCCAGGCCAGGCAGTTTTCTAAAAAAATCTCTGCCTTAGGAAACTAGTAAGTCAGATATAAAGTCAATCAATGTCTCTCACTTTCCTTCTACACTTTTGTGATTCTGGAGGTAGGACTCTGCCAGGGGCTCCTAGTTTAAGTCTGCAGATAAGGGGGTGTTAAGGGAAAACTGCGAGAGAGGACAGTGCTGTCTCCCCTCTCATGGGTGCATCAGCAGATTTTTTTTTTTAAGCTCATCGGCTATCATTAGTGTTAGTGTATTTTATGTGTGGCCTAAGACAATTCTTTTTTTTTTTTTCTTTTGTCGCCCAGACTGGAGTGCAGTGGCACGACCTCGGCTCACTGCAGCCTCTGCTTCCCAGGTTGAAGCAATTCTCCCACCTCAGCCTCCCAAGTAGCTGGGATTACAGGCGTGTGCCACCACACCCAACTAATTTTTGTATTTTTAGTAGAGACAGGGTTTCACCATGTTGGCCAGGCTGGTCTCGAGCTCCTGACCTCAAGGGATCGGCCTGCCTCGGCCTCCCAAAGGGCTGGGATTACAGGTGTGAGCCACCGTGCCCAGCCACGAGACAATTCTTATTCCAATGTGGCCCAGGGAAGCCAAAAGGTTGGAAACCCCTGTTCTAAAGCAATGCAGGCTTCACATGTGACTAGTTTTATGAGAGCCAATACAGATTACCTATCTCCTAAAAATTCTACCTTGCTTCCCTTCAGCACTATCACTTTTTAAAAGGTTTTATTTAGAAAACACTTCAGCTAAAATATTTACAAACGAATGAAGTACTAATACATGCTACAATATACATGAACCTTGAAAACATGCTAAATGAAAGAAGCCAGAAAGAAAAGGCCACATATTGTATAATTCCATTTATATGAAGTGTGTACAATAGGAAAATCCATAGAATTGGAAAGCAGATAAATGGTTGCCTGGGGTTGAAGGTAGAGTGACTGCTAATGAGCACAGGGTTTTTCTTTTTGGGGTGACAAAAATCTTCTGGAATTAGCAAGTGATGATGTTGTACTACTTTGTGAATATATGAAAAAACCACTAAACTGTACACTTTGAGTGGGTGAATTTTATGGTATGAGAATTATCCCTCAAAAAAATAAATGAAGCATTTGAGTTTTCCTTCAATATTCAGTGAGATTTTGGAATCTTACCGATGAATTAGAGATTGGAATAGTAAAAGTAAGTGAAGGGAAAATAAATATCTATTACTTGACTATTTAGTATATAACATATTCACAGCATGTTAACAGAGTTTTCAGTTTTTTGAGATAGGATCTTGCTCTGTCGCCCAGGCTAGAGTATAGTGACACAATCTTGGCTCACTGCCGCCTCAACCTCCCAGGCTCAAGTGATCTTCCCATTTCACCCTCCCAACTAGTAGCTGGGACTACAGACATGTGCCACCACAACTGGCTAATTTTTGTATTTTTTTGTAGACATGGGGCTTCTTCATGTTGCCCAGGCTGTTCTCGAATTCTTGGGCTCAAGCAACCTACTTGCTTCAGCCTCCCAAAGTGCTGGGATCACAGACATGAGCCACTGCACCCAGCCAACAGAAATTTTAGTAATGAATATATATTCATGGACTACAACTTCTGAAGAAAAGAAACTTCAAGTTAAAAGATTACTTTTGAAGCTAAGTATCTGTGATCCAAGCATAGACATGCTGATTCAAGTTACACAGTCTTAGTTGAAATATCTCCTGGGTCTGATATGTCGACATTCTACTCCCCCTTTTCTACTTATGCTTCAAAATTCAGCTCAAATATCATCCTCTAAAAACCTTTCCCTAAACCAACCTTGAGGGTTTTCCAGGCCAGTCTGTCACTTCTTTGGTGTTCCCATTGATGCCTTTGTATTCAATATACAAAGCAGTGCTAGCTGTATGATTTTACTTTTGTCTCCCATTCTACCCATCTTTGCATTGAAGCCAAGAACACATATGACCAGTGTTTCTGCAAAGTGTACACTAAAATCATAAGCAGCTCTTAAAACAACAAAAATATGTTGTGCTGGCAATGTTAAATTTACAAACTTCCCCAGATAATTCCAATGTATAACCATGAACTAAGTACTCAGACTAGAAACAAGTGTTCAGAGAAAATAGCCCATAGATTCTTGTCTTGGCATCCTTGCCAATACATCAGCAGCCCTGCCAATTAAACTAGGAGAAGAAATAGGCAAGGTCTGGCCAAGTACTTCTCTAATCACAGTCAGTGCTGGCCCCTGAACAGAACTTGCAGCACTTTTAGTTTAACCCTTACCTGAACCACAACAATAAAGACAGGGTCCTGGACAGTGTGCTTTATTTGAAAAAGTGTAGGCTAGGCACAGTGGCTCATGCCTGTAATCCCAGCACTTTCGGAGGCTGAGGCAGGCGGATCACGAGGTCAGGAGTTCAAGACCAGCCTGACCAACATGGTGAAACCCCGTCTCTACTAAAAATACCAAAATTAGCTGGGCGTGGTGGTGCACGCCTGTAGTCCCAGCTACTCAGGAGGCTGAGGAAGTAGAGCTGCTTGAACCCAGGAGGCGGAGGTTGCAGTGAGCCAAGATCATGCCATTGCACTCCAGCCTGGGCGACAGAGGGAGACTCTGTCTCAAAAAAAAAACAAAGAAAAAAAAAAAGAAAAAAAGAAAAAGAAAACACAAAACTCAACTTGATATATAAATGAATGCAAGATAACTCTTAACATATTTTTAGGCTTACTGAGAAAAAAATTCTTGTTTAAAATTAGTCTGATTCAGTGGTACTTTAAATACAGTCATGCGCTGTATGAGTTTCAGTCAATGATCAACTGCACAAAAGACAGTGGTCCCACAACATTATAATGGAACTGAAAAATTCCTATTGCCTAGTATTTACTATACTATACTTTCATTGATTATTTTAGAGTGTATTCCTTCTGCTTGTTAAAAAAAAAAAGTTGACTGTAAAACAGGTTCAGGCAGGTCCTTCAGGAGGTATTCCAGAAGGCATTGTTGTCATAGGAGATGACAGCTCCATGTGTGTTACTGCCCCTGAAGACCTTCGAGTAGGACAAGAGGAGCTGGAAGACAGTGATACTGATGATCCTGAATAGGCCTAATATGTGTGTGTATGTCTTAGTTTTTCACAAAAAGTTTTTTTAAAAAAGATTGTAACAGAGAAAAAAGCTTATAGAATATAAAGAAAATATATTTTTGCACAGCTGTATGATGTGTGTTTTAAGCTAAATGTTAATACAAAAAAATCAAAAGTTTAAAAATATAAACTTATAAAATATAAAAGTTACAGTAAGCCAAGGCTTATTATTGAAGAAACATTTTAAAAAATAATTTTTTGGTGTAGCCTAAGTGTACAATGCTTATAAAGTCTATCGTAGTGCACAGTAATGTCCTAGCCCTTCAAATCCACTCACCACTCACCCAGGGCAACTTCCAGTCCTGCAAGCTTCCTTCATGGTAAGTGCCCTATACAGGTATACCATTTTTTATCTTTTATACTAGATTTTTACTGTACCTTTCCTATTTTGATACACACATACTTACCACTGCATTAAACTGCCTACAGTATTAAGTACAGTAACATACTAAACAGGTTTGTAGCCTAGGATCAACAGACTATACAACATAGCCTAGGTGTGTAGCATGCTACACTATCTAGGTTTGTATAAATATATTCTATGATGTTCACACAATGATGAAATTGCCTATGGTGCATTTCTCAGAAAGTAACTCCATCGTTAAGTGATTCAAGACTGTATATTTTGCTGGTAAGAAAGAGCAGCAAAGAGTCCCTTCTCACCAGAACCACAAAATTCCTCAAATCCAGGACTGGCTGGGTGGGGAGGGGGAGGAAAAGAATATGCTATCCAGACCAGAGGCATTCCATCTTAAGGTGAACTATGTTACTAAACAGGGTCTCATGTTTGTAAGAAAGCCTCTAATTAAATTACAATAAACAGACTTCTGATTAAAAAAAACCAAGAAAAGCGGCAGGCTCAGTGGCTCATGCCTGTAATCCCAACACTGTGGGAGGCTGAGACAGGAGGATCACTTGAGCCCAGGAGTTCAAAACCAGCCTGAGCAACATAGGGAGACCCTGTCTCTATGTAACATATATTATATATGTATATATATTTTATATTGTACATAATATATATTTTATATATATATAAAAAATTTTTTTAAATTAGTTGGGGATGGTAGTGCATGCCTGTGATCCCAGCTACTCGGGACGCTGAGGCTGCAGTGAGCCATGATCGTGCCTGGGCAACACAGTGAGACCCTATCTTAAAAAAAAAACACGGCCAGGCGCAGTGGCTCATGCCTGTAATCCCAGCACTTTGGGAGGCCAAGGCGGGCGAATCACAAGGTCAGGAGTTCGAGACCAGCCTGGCCAACATGGTGAAACCCCGTCTCTACTAAAAATACAAAAATTAGCCGGGTGTGGTGGCGGGCACCTGTAATCCCAGCTACTCACAAGGCTGAGGCAGGAGAATTGCTTGAACCTGGGAGGCGGAGATTGCAGTGAGCCGAGATCGTGCCACTGCACTCCCAGCCTGGGCAACAAGAGCAAAACTCCGTCTCAAAAAAAGCCAACCAACCAAACAAACAAAACACAACCCAAAACAAGTAAGCTAAGCACTTAGATCCTGTTCTTAAACATGTTTCCACTTCAGATGTCCAAATGATACAGTATAAAAATACATGCACTGCCAGTTATTATCTAGGAATAGATATGTTCTTCAGTACCCACAGTCTACAGAATCAGACCACCTGGGTTCAAATCATAGCTCTACAAACTAATAAATCCCTCTGTGCAGGTTCCCATAGCTATAAAATAGGAATGATACTAATATCCACACATCATAAAACTGCAATTAGAATTAAGTAAATTAATGCACGTAACATGCTTAGAACAGTGCCTGGTACACAATGCCAATGAAAGATGTCTATTTTTACATAATAAAAACTATATGACCAACCTCACTTCAGGAACAGCTGCCACACTGCATGCTGGTGAATAGTTCACAGACTAAATATGAATTTCATAATTAGAAACACTTTGTTTGCCTAACAATTCTTGATGCCAACTCTTTGAACACAGTCATTAAACAGTAATAATTATTTTTGATGAGACCCTGATTCTATTATCCATCACATACTATATTTCTAGATGATGCCATGCTTTCTGTCTCTCCTTCCAGCTTTCATATCTGCTGCCCCATGTGCCAAAAACTCACTCACACTCCCTCCTTCTCTTGGCCCGGCAAACTCTTACTCTTCAAGTTTAAAAACACTTCCTCGGCTGGGCGCGGTGGCTCCTGCCTGTAATCCCAGCACTCTGGGAGGCTGAGGCGGGCGGATCACGAGGTCAGGAGTTTGAGACCAGCCTGACCAACATGGTGAAACCCTGTCTCTACTAAAAATACCAAAATTAGCCGGGTGTGGTGGCGTGCACCTGTAATCCCAGCTACTCAGGAGGCTGAGGCAGGAGAATTGCTTGAACCCGGGAGGCGGAGGTTGCAGTGAGCCAAGATCGCGTCACTGCATTCCAGCCTGGGCCACAGAAATTTCTTGTTTCATGACTGTGTTTTCCATTACACAGGGATGCCTTTCCTGTTCACCTGGCTTACTGGTAAATGCATATTATGCATTCAATGAATGTACAATTAATTGAACTGAAAAAAAATCTCATGAATGGATAATAAAGAGACATACAAATCACAAGGTTACAGAAAACTGAAATTTGGCCTTGGGATCAGCCTATGTTACTAAAACCACTTTGTCCCTGCCTCATAGTAAGATGGTAATCTAGTTGTCTTTAAGAGTCACACACACACACACAAAAAAAACAGCTACTTACTAACATTCTGAGTATAAGCTATAAAGTAATCTTAAGAAAGTTACAGAGCAATAAAAAAATCACCAACGGTTTCATGATATAAATTTGTTAGTTCTTTCTAGTGTTTCCTTAACTACAATGCCTTCAATCCCTAGAACTGTAAAGACTTTCAAAATATAAATTCATTTGCCCAAAATTAACCAAACTGACAGAGACATAATGTGAAGGTATTGAAAACTAAAAAAAAATTTGAAAATCTAAAGACAACATAGCCAATTGTTTTAATGCAAAATATGTCAACCTTAGATTCTGAAACCAGTATCTAAAATTACTTTAAATTACAGTAGAATCCTAATTATTCAGAAGCATCTCAGTTACTGGCCAATTCAAAACCAAAAATGTCTGTGCCTAAGTACTCAAGAAATTTTAGAATAGCTTCATCCAGGATTTTTTTTTTTTTTGAGACGGAGTCTTGCTCTGTTGCCCAGGCTGGAGTGCAGTGGGGTGATCTCCGCTCACTGCAAGCTCTGCCGCTCCTGGGTTCACGCCATTCTCCTGCCTCAGCCTCCCGACTAGCTGGGACTACAGGCGCCCACCACCACGCCCAGCTAATTTTTTTGTATTTTTAGTAGAGACGGGGTTTCACCGTGTTAGCCAGGATGGTCTCGATCTCCTGACCGTGTGATCCTCCTGCCTCGGCCTCCCAAAGTGCTGGGATTACAGGCGTGAGCCACCGCGCCTGGCTAGGATTTTTAAAAAATATAACATGCCCCCAATGGTGTCACGTAGCCCTTGAAAGAACGAATAATAATGAAGTATTTCTGTTGATTCTGAGGGCTCTTAACCAATTATCCAGTTCTTCCAACCACACAGTCATGTTTCTGCCACAGAAGACCCTAGGGCCATCAGTCACTTCACTTGGGAAGAAATTTTAAAAGCTGCTAAGATTTTAGCTGAAGTTAAAAGATTCCCTATTATTTCATTGCCTAATTGGTATATCCACATTGATTCCTTCATATATTACATTTGCAAAGAAAATTTCAACTCTATAATGAAACAACAGTCCAACTCGTTTTTCGCATACGCACATAAGAATTCTTTTTCTTGATATAATATTATTACATATACTATGCCTCTCAGATTTATTTTGTTTTTAGAAAGCAGCACTGTATAAGATACGAATTTGGCACCTAAATCAGAACTATGATTACTATAATTGTGATGTCAAAAGCCCCTGCTGGATGCTGCTGTCCTCATTTCCTTGTTTCTAGTATTTATTTCTATAGCACATATGCATCCATAGTTCATTATAACAGAAAATATAATGTGTGTTCAGAATCCATACAACTTGAATCTGTAGCATATTTTCTTCTTAAATCAATTTACACAGGTAAACTATCCTATAAGGTATAGGGAAAAAAGAAGAAGAACCGAATTGTACATCAGGAATCTGGTCATCCAACTTCTTTGGCCTACAAATTCCTCACCAGAGAAAGAAAAGGACAGAACAGATGTTCTCTAATGTGTAAAACTCTGGTGGCTCACTCCCGTAGTCCCAGCACTTTAGGAGGCCGAGGTGGGTGGATCACGAGGTCAGGAGATTGAAGCCATCCTGGCCAACATGGTGAAACCCGTCTCTACTAAAAAAAAAAAAAAAAATAGCTGGGTGTGGTGGCGCGTGCCTGTAATTCCAGCTACTCGGGAGGCTGAGGCAGGAGAATCGCCTAAACCTGGGAGGTGGAGATTGCAGTAAGCCGAGTTCATGCCACTGCACTCCAGTCTGGCGACAGAGCGAGACTCTGTCTCAACAAAAAAAACTCTGGTTTTAAGAGTGGTCATTAACACGTGTGGAAAAAATTCCAAACTTCAGCAAAGCAAATGCATAACATTTCCAGTCACAGTCATTTAGCACAGTGAATACTAAAGTACTTGATAATTTGACACAACTTAATTTCACTTGTGCAGGAGTTGATCAATCTGGACTAAAGGAACTGCTTGACACAGAGGAGCTTAAAAAAGAATACTGAACTGACTGCTATTTTTAACTTTCAGTTATGCTCACATTTCATAATCAAAACATTAGATAGTATATTAAAACAGTATCTTTAGAGCCTGAAAGTTTAATCACTATCAAAAGCAGTCCAGGGATTCTTAACATGGAGCACATGGAGACCTAGGGAATCCACAAATAAACTTGGCAAGAATCTGAATCCCCAGAAGTCATACGTTAAAAAAAATAGCTTTTTTTCCTAGGAAGAGGTCAGAAAATTCTTAAGTGAGACAACTGAAAGAACTAAAGAACCACTGTTCCTGGTCAAATTTTTTACAAGTTTTTTTTAAAATTCCAAAGGTGATTTTAATTACAACTTATAACAAATCTGTCTTCATCATAATGAGTTTTTATTTATTTATTTATTTACTTAAGAGACAGGGTCTTGCCTCTATTACCCAGGCTGGGGTGCAGTGGTGCCACTAATAGCTCACTGCAGCCTCGGCCTCCTGGATTCAAGGGATCTTCCTGCCTCAGTCTTCTGTTAGGATTACTGCATGAACCACCATACCTGGCTAAGTTTCCCTGCCCCCACCTGGAGGTACATATATTTCTGAAACATCATGGTAACTTTTCCATGCCTTTTTTTAGTTGGAAAAAAACATTATCAGACAAGTATTTTCAGAGCTTAAAACAACAGGTAGGACAGGCGCGGTGACTCACACCTGTAGTTCCAGCACTTTGGGAGGCCGAGGTGGGCAGATCACCAAAGGTCAGGAGTTCGAGACCAGCCTGACCAACATGGTGAAACCCTGCCTCTACTAAAAATACAAAAATCAGCTGGGCGTGGTGGCATACACCTGTAGTCCCAGCTACTAGGGAGGCTGAGGCAGGAGAATCGCTTGAACCCAGGGGGCAGAGGTTGCAGTGAGCCGAGATCACGCCATTGCACTCCAGCCTGGGCAACAAAAGCAAAACTTCATCTCAAAAAAAGAAAAAAAAAAAATGTCCAAGGCAGAGAGTAAAGCTACTCCAGTGGCTGAGGCAGGAGAACTGCTTGAACCTGGGAGGCAGAGGTTGCAGTAAGCCGAGATTGTGCCATTGCACTCCAGGCTGGGCAACAAAGCAAGACTCCCGTCTCAAATAAATAAAAGGTGAGTTTTCTAAATCACTTTTCTTACAAAAAAAAAATATCTTATGCACTAGAATACCTATCAAATGAGTGGCTTTTAAACAGTAATAGGAAAAAATAATGTGTGTACTTCAAAAAATCCTATTAAAAAAGTAAACTCAAGTCTCAATGTAAAATCAGACTGTATCTGATTTTTAAGAATTTGAGGCTAAATCACACCAAATAGAAGAGTAAATTTTTCCACTGCACTTCAGCCTGGGTGACAGAGACCCTGTCTCAAAAAATTTAATTAAATGTATTTTTTTAAGTAAATTTTTCAGCACCATAGACAAGGGACCAGTGGGGAAGGGAGACATAAAGTAAATTCTGCGAAAGACTGGTAAAATTCTAATTCCAGAAGGTTGACTCACTAGGTTTTAATCAAATAAGTCAACCCTTAGGGTAAGTTAACTACTTTTTCCCAAGACTGTATTTTATCATTTTCATTATTATCATTATTACTATTTTGAGACAGGGTTTCACTCTGTCGCCCAGGCTGGAGTGCAGTGGCGCGATCTAGGCTCACTGCAGCCTCAACTTCCTGGGCCAAACCAATCCTCCCACCTGTCTCCTGAGTAGCTGGGACTACAGATGTGTGCCACAACACCTGGCTAATTTTCATTTTATTTTTTTGTAGAGACAAGGTCTCATTATGTTGTACAGCCCAGTCTTGAAACCTTGGGCTCAAGGGATCCTCCCGCCTCAGCCTCCCAAAGTACTGAGATTATACGCATGAGCCACAGTGCTCAGCCCTCATGATTAATTCTGAAAAGACCATTAAAGGAATGTCAGTCACTGTATCAATGTAACATGTAAAGCTGAAACAGATTTGGTTTTGACCAAGGCCATAACTATAGATCTCACTTATCGGTTCCCGAAAGTGATTCTTCTTTATGACAGGATTATGCAGAACCTCTCATTTGAGGGACATTTTAGGTACCTCTTAACCTTTATGACTTTAAGCTTTAACTGCTCACTTTTTTTTTGGTGGAGATGGAGATCTCACTATGTTCCTCAGGCTGGTCTCAACTCCTGGCTTCAAGCAGTCCTTGGGCCTCAGTCTCCCAAAGAGCTGTTATTACAGGTGTGAACCACCATGCCCAGCTTCAGTCACTTTTATTGGCTAAAAGAGCTTTGGTCCAGAAGATAAGGCAGAAAAACGAAACTAAAGATTCTAGCTTAAAACAGAACTACTAAGACTCAATATCACTCACACTTGTGCAAAATGCCATACATACAAAACTTCGTTACAGCATTTTTTATATAGTACAATTTAGGAAACATTCTGAAAGTTATGAATAAGCAATTAGTTACAATAAAGTCTAGGCCAGGCACGGTGGTTCATGCCTGTTAACCCTAGCACTTTGGGAGGCCGAGGTGGAAGAATCACTTGAGCCTAGCCTAGGAGCTCGAGAACAGCCTAGGCAACATGGCAAGACCCCATCTCTACTGAAAAAGTATTACATTTCCAATATTTGAAAAAATAAAATAAAGTCTAACCATAAGGTTCCATTAAACAGCCCTTTGAGAAAAAAAAAGAGCCAAAGCGGAACACTATGATGCATGCCTGTAATCCCAGATACTGGAGGCTGAAGGTAGAGATCACCTGATATTAGGAATCTGAGGCTGTATGTATATAGTGTACTATGATCACGCCTGTGAAAAGCCACTGCACTCCAGCCTGGGTAACAAAGCAGCAGTCTGTCTCTTTAAAAAAAAAAAAAAAAAAAGTCAACTTGAAGATACATAGGTGGTTAGAGGGGAAGAGAAGGGAATCAAGGTATTTGCATGAGAAGGAGAAGACGCCTAACTTATAGCAGAAAGTTGCTCTGGTCTTCTTGTAAGGATACACAATAAAAATAGTGGTTGAAGTCGGGTGCAGTGGCTCACACCTGTAATCCTAGCACTTTGGGAGGCTGAGGCAGGTGGATCACTTGAGAAGAGGAGTTTGAGACCAGCATGGCCAACATGGTGAAACCCCATCTCTACTAAAAATTAGCCAGGTGTGGTGGCACGTGCCTGCAGTCTCAGCTACTTAAGAGACTGAGGCAGGAGAATCACTTGAATCTGGGAGGTGGAGTTTGCAGTGAGCCAAAATTGCACCACTGCACTCCAGCCTGGGCAACAGGGGGAGACTCCGTCTCAACAAACAAACAAACAAACAAAAACAGTGGTTTTCTAAGCAGGGGAACTGGAATGCTGAAGGACAGATGAGGGATTCTCTATGTATCCTTCAGAGCCTTTCAAATGTGCTCTACGTGTGCATTTCCTAGTTAATAAAAAAAGATACATAAGCAGAGTAGGCACACAAAAAAGAAATAATGCAGAAGATTGATGTCCTTTTTAAGTGAGCTTATGGGTGGAAAACGAGACTAGCTTTAACTTTTAGCTCAGACATTGGTTCAGACAGAATATACCAAGGAGTAACAATGTCAAATTATTGCTCATTGAGATTAAGGCTCATCTATTCAGTTAGTCTATTAATATTTCAGTACCTACTATGTGCCGAGGATTGGTCTAGGCACGAATGAGCAATGCCCGGGATATCCAAGAGTCCCTAACTTCATGAAGGTTTAATGGGGAATAGAGAGAAATAAACAGTAAATAACATAACTTCGAACAGTAATAAGCACTTATACAGAAGAAAGGGAGATAGGAGGATAAAATTGTGGGGGAGGAAAAAGGGAAACTGGTTTATACGGGACAGGTTAGGTAGAGGGTATGACATATGAGCTAAGAACGGAACAACTGGACAAAGCAAGCAACGCAACAAACTGGAGGAAAGTCCTGTGACTGGAATAAGCTCAACCACTTATTGTTCAGGGTACAGCAAAGCAACAGTGTGGCTACAGTGGAGTGACCCAAAGAGAGAAGTGCAGATGCGCTCAGAAGTAGGCATCCCAGATGAATGTAGGGCCTTATAGCTAAGGGGGGGAAAAGGCAAGATTCTAACGTAAGTGTGATGGAGAACCTCTACAGTTTTTAGCAGGGGGGTAACATGGTCTATATTTTAAGAAGATAACACTAGCTGCTGCTCCAAAGTAGGCTAATACAGGAGGCCAGGCAGTAAATGATGGAAGTGAACAGAGGTTTGAAAGACAGGGGGGAAAGTGTCTGATTTAGTACATATATTGAAAGCAGAACCTACAGAATTTGCTACTGGATTAGATACAGGAATCTAAATGAGATAGCAACTGGGTGAATAGTAGTCCAGAAAATCATCTTGTATTTGTAGTTAGTCATTTTACAGTAACAAGAGACAGGGGAATGTTACACTAATCAAGATCCAAATTCTGCCTCTTACCAGCTTTACCTTAGGAAAGTCATTTAAGTCAGTTTCTAGACTGCAAAATATATTGTCTAGTTCACAAAAATGTCTGTAAGAATCAAATGGTTAAGAAATCTACAAATGTAAATAGTGATCATTGTAAGTTAGAAAGCATCATATTAACAGTCATGCAAATCAAGCCACCTTATTTTAACATTTTCATTAGATGAGAATGCTAACACTGATGTTATATCAACACTAAATTTCATCCTTTCAAAGTCAAAGGTCAGGCGGGGCACAGTGGCTCACGCCTGTGATCCCAGCACTGTGGGAGGCTGAAATGGGTGGACTGTGTGAGGTCAAGAGTTTGAGACCAGCCTGGGCAACATGGCGAAACCCAGTCCCTACAAAAATTAGCTGGGTGTGGTGGCATGCACCTTGCAGTCCCAGCTATTCAAGAGGCTTAAGTGGGAGGATCATCTAAGACCAGGAGATCAAGGCTGTGGTAAGCCATGATCCTGCCACTGCACTGCAGCCTGGAAGCGGAGTGAGACGAGTCTCAAGAAAAGAAAACAAAAAGAAAAGAAGAAAGTCAAAGATCACCCAGAAATAAAACAAATTAACAGTCCAATCAACAAAGTCATGTCCCTATTGCCTCAGGACAATACCGTTACCCCCATCCACCACACAGAAGTTTGTATAGTGATTGACAGAAAAGAGGCAACTTTTAAAAATAAATTCTGATTTTTTTTTTAAAGCATTGTCACTGATTATGGAACAACCTACATAACACAAGCATGGACACTTTTAAAAATCTAGTCTTTTAGTCTTCTGTTTAAGGATTAGAGAAAACCATCCTTTTAAGCTATAAATGACATTAAACTAATAAGATAAAACCCAAATCAAGGTGCCATTCATTAGATAGATGTTGTCAACAAGATACCGTAAAATTAAGATTATATATCACAGTATGAGTTACTACTGTCTTAGTTTGAACAGCAAAATGTAAATGCCCAGTGTAAATTAAATTACTGTGTGCCAAATGAATTGAATCATGAGGACTTCAACTTATTGCCTTAAACCATTTCTGTAAATTTATAAACAAGGTTCCACAGAATTTATTTTTTCATCCAAGACTTTCATATTACCGGGCATATCTTCATAATCAAAAATAGAAAAATGCGTGTTAAATGTTTAGTTCACTATGTATTTCAGAGAATCATCATGAATGTCAACTTGCATTATGTACTTGGTCAATAACCTAAGTAACAACGAAAACAAGGATATTTGATGTATGGCTCTATCACTCCCTATTCATTTTTCAACTGGGGCCTCAATAAACATGATCTTTGGGGACCATGTGACTGCATTATAACTAAAACCACGTTGTAAGGACCTGCCAATACATATGACAATTAAAACTCCTTGGACGGAATCCTAGATAAATCCACACACAACAAATTTCGTACTATGAAGATTCACATTGTTAGACTCCAGTGCTCCCTGACAATCTGTTCTACTTCTCTCATTTCTAAGAATTTCTACCATACAAAAACGTCTTATTTCTCTACATCAGCACCCTTAGGTCAGTGACATCTCCCTCATCTCAGATATATTTAAATGCAATTGGATGAAGCAGTATACAGTACATCATCCTCGAAGCCTAACAGGTCTTCCACTTAGTATGCATCTCCCCATAGATTTCACAAGAATGAACAAGATTAACATACACGTTCACCAGGTTATATCAAGCAAAATGATGCTGCAATTGAGTCACTTTAACTGGCGCATTTAGTCACATAAATGTGCAACTAATTTCCTTCATAAAAACCGACACAAAAATTTAAGGTTTAGTTGTTGTGATGACAAGGAATATCTCACGTCTGAAGACTTGTCGGTATTTCCTTAAGACTTTACAAAATCAAAGAATCGAAAATGTCATGGTTCCATATATACTTGTCAAAACACAGTATTCATAAACAGCCAATTAATAATTAAAACGCACAAAATTGAGGGGCAAAAGATTTCACGAGATCCCCCACAGAGGCCAAGGTAGGAAGATCTCTGAAGCCAGGAGTTTTGGAATCCGCCTGGGCACTATAGCGAGGCCTCATATCTACGAAAAAGAGAGGAGAGGAGAGAGAGAAAAGAGGAGAGAGAAAGAGAATCCCCCATAACTGCGGCCCTCCCCCAGCCTTGTGTTAAAACTATTTCCTCGGAACAGGTCTGAGTTTGCCAACCAGAGTAAAATCACTTCGCAGAGATAAACGAGCGGAAACGTATTCAGAAGAGAGAGATCGCGGAAGCAAGGGCAGCGGGGCGCGGGGCCCCCACGTCCCGGGACCCAGGCAGCCGCGGCAACCAGGGGCGAGCATGTGCTGACCGCGGCAGGACGCGCGGGCCTCCCAGAGCCACTTCCCGGGGCGCAGGGCCCCGCCCGGCCTGACCCTCCCGGTTCATTCATTCTGCACCCGCGGCTGCCGCACCTCCGCGACCCCGTCGGGGCGGAGAAGAGGGGCTCGGCTGCCGAGGGACCTTGTCGGGCACAATCCCCACCAGGAGCCCGAGCCCCGCCACGATTCCCGCGCGCCCGCGGCCTCCGGCGGGGGGTGGTCTCAGAAGCTATGGAGGCCCGCGCCCAAGCCCAGAGACCCGCAGCCTTGCCGCCCCACCCTCCGCCGGGGCGTGGGACAGCACTCCCTAGCCCGCCGGGCAGCCGCCTGGAAGCCCCGGGTCCCCGCTGTCCGGCTGCCCCGCCGCGGCCGGAAGTCTCCCCGGCGCCCCCTCCTCAGCACCCGACTTCCCTCGCCGCCGCGGCCAACCCCTCTCCGCGCCGCCTCGGGCCTCCCAGAGCGGGCCGCGGGCCGAAGGAGGCGAGAGGCCGCGCTGCCTGCCCAGCTGAGCCGACGAGAGCAGAGCGAAGAGCTGGAGGCCGGCCTGGGCGGTTACCTTGATGATCCTGCGGGGCAGCCCGGCCATCTTGTCAGAACCCGAGTTCGGCCTCTGGTCTCGTCTCCGGCTCCTCTCGCCTCACGCACGAGTGGAAGTCCCGGGCTCCACTTCCGGGGGACGTTGCCGCGCCCGTCGCCGCAGCCGCCGCCGAGGCCCCTCGGGAAATGTAGTCCCTGTTCAGGCGCGGGCTCGGGCACGGGCGGGCTTCCCTCCGACCTGGCCCCCTCCCCCGTGCGCCCCGCCCCAACCGCGGCCGGGGATGGCGGAAGTGACGCTCTGCGGCGGGGCAGGGACTTGGGAGAGGCCGCGAGGGGAGGCGCGGGGCTCTGGCGCTCGTGGCCGAGCCTGCCTGCGACGGTGGTACGGCACGGCCCGCGCCCGACCGCGCGCGCGTCTCTCTTAACCGTGGCCACGCCCGCGCCGGTGGACGACGTAACAGAGGCCTGGCCTACGACGTATCCCATTCATTCATTCACGCGTTCGTTCTTTCAGTTCAGCCTGCATTGCGCGCGTTCCCTGCTGGCTCTGCAGTGAACTACTGAGGTGGGGCTCATCGTCTTGCTCCTTCCTCAAAGGGAGGGCAAGACCGAAACTCGGTGGCAAAGCTCTGACTGGGGGTCTCTCCAGTTATTCACACGCTGTTGGGGGAGTTTTGATGTTTAAATTGTATAAATCGGACCTCTGACACACCCCTAGGCCCAGGGTAGGCTGAAGGAAAAGGGTTTGGAGCGAGTTGGAGGCGGGAAGAATGGTTCTGAACGCCTAGACCTAAAGGTTGAGACTCAGAATTGTTAACAGGACGAATGACCAAGGAGAGGTTTAAAGAACCCAGAGTAATCCGTAAACCAGAGATTACCTATAGAGTGCGAGGTCCTATGAGAGAATTAGAGTGGGGGTGCCCGAAAATTGAATTCTTGGGGAAGCATTTTATCCTGATGACGGATGGTTTGCTGTGTGATGGACTGTTTGCAAGCACTTTACTTCATCTTCACAGCAATCGTGAGGAGGTGTTGTTTCCATTTTACAAATGAGGCTTAGATAGTTAATCTTTTCCAAGGAGCTGTTTTGTCCCCAGGCAGATCCGCCAAGACCTGGCCCTTAACTACTTAACCACAGTGTTTCCTAGCACACTAACAGACAGTAGATGGTGAATAAATGAAGACAAGACTGACCATGCTTTCCAGGAACTTAGATTCCAATGGAGAAGAGAGACCAGTAAACAATTAGTTACAATCCAATGTGTTAAGGGCTGTCTGTAATACAGGTTCCTCCAAGGTGCTATTTTAGCAGAGAGGCATTAACTGCTTGAGAACTCAGGGAAGCCTTCTTAAATAAGTGAAGTCCTAAATGATGAGTAAGAACCTACCTGACCTTGTAGGGAAGAGTATGCCAAGCATAGGAAATGGCCTGTGAAATGGCATTGAGCTATGAGAGAGAAAAAATAGTGCACTAAAGAACTCTGAATACAAGAAACCTACTAAGAACAATAAGAAATATTTTGTGCTGGCACGATGCTAAATGGTTAATAAATTTAATACATCATTCAATTATGAAACAGATGAAGTAGTCTCTATTATTAACAGAACGTTTTAGATGAGAAGCCAAGGTTCAGAGGTAATAATGAGAATTTCAAATAACCAGAAGTCTGCAATAGGTGGTTCTGTGACTAGAAGAATCTGCAAAAGTAAA
The DNA here is from genome assembly GCF_028858775.2 of Pan troglodytes. Taxonomy (NCBI): domain Eukaryota; kingdom Metazoa; phylum Chordata; class Mammalia; order Primates; family Hominidae; genus Pan; species Pan troglodytes. The sequence goes on from NC_072408.2 coordinate 100,279,265, forward strand.
TGAAACTGGACAAAGATACTTTTCAGAATATTTTATAGAGGACCCAGGATAATTCATGCTGGTAGGCAGAAAGGCAGAGTGGTATTGTGTTGGGAGTGTGTAGGTCTGCAGTCTGGGCAGGGCTTGGCAGGAAGGCACACTCTGCTTGTGCTGCATCAGCCTGTGCAACCAGAAGATTGGCTTCCATGATGGTTCACAAGGCGGGCAAGTTGGTGCTGGCTGTTAGTTTCACTCCAAATGGGCCTCTCCCTGGGGCATCTTGGGCTTCCCCATTGCATGGTGGCTGGGCTCCAAGAGTAAGTGTTCTAGCAAGCTGAAATGGACACTAAATCGCCTTTTTTGACCCAGCCGTGGAAATCACATGGCCTCGTGGAAGTCACATGGCATCACAATAACCATAATCCATCAGTCAATCAGCCACAAAACCCACACTGTCTCAAGGGCAGGGAACATGGACACCACCTCTTGAAAGGGGAGCTGCAAGACTCTAGGAACTAGCAGCATATATGTAATGGAAAGTATGGTTGTGGCCAATTTTGGGAAAGAAACTGCCACATGTATAATATTTGTCAGAGTATGCTTACCAGCCACCCGCCTTGGAATCATCTAGGGCACTGTTTTCTGTTTTTTGTTTTTTGTTTTTAAAAAAGCATTCCTGCAGCTTGAGCCCTTCCCCCAGGGATTCTAATTCTCTAGGTCAGTGCTGAGACCTGGGAATCTGCATTTAAACATCAGGGGTAATTTTGATGGATACTAACACTTGAAGACAAAAAATTCTGAACAAACGAGAACAAAAAAAAACAATAAGCAAAACAAAAAGAGGTGCCAGGTGCTTTTTTTTTTTTATGTTTTTGAGACAGGGTCTCTCACTGTCACCCAGGCTGGAGTGCAGTGACATGATCTCAGCTCACTGCAACCTCTCCCTCTGAGATTCAAGCAGTTCTTCTGCCTCAGCCTCCAGAGTAGCTGAGATTACAGGCGTGTGCCACCGCCCCCTGCTAATTTTTGTATTTTTAGTAGAGATGGAGTTTCACCATGTTGGCTAAGCTGGTCTTCAATTCCTGGCCTCAAGTGATCCGCCTGCCTCGGCCTTCCAAAATTCTGGGATTACAGGTGTGAGCCACTCCACCTGGCCTCCTTTTGTCTATTTTCTATCAGAACAGACAATAAGTATCATTTAGGTTAAGAGTGAGAGCTCTGGAGCTCCCAGTCTGGGTTTGAAAACACACTTTGCTTAATTTCTCTGTCCTTTGTTTTCTTCACCTATTAAATATACTTACCTTCATGTGCTTGTTGGGAAGTTTAAATGATGTAATTTGTATAAGGTACTTAGAACAGTACACAGCACTTAGCAATCACTTATTTTTTGTAATTTGATAGAACCATGTGTAGTTTTCTTTAGGAAACCAGATTTTTAAAACTTGATAGTATAACCTTGTTTGGTAGAGATTGGTCTGATGGCATAAAATTCTCTGAGAGTATTAACACTTTAACATATACATTTTTCCTGTCTCTCCAAATTGTTTTTTCTGTTTTTTTCCCCTCTTGAGGACAGCTCGCACTAAACTCATCTGGAAACGAAAATCTGAACTTCCGATTCATATAAATCCTGTGGAACAGGATATACTCTAGAACAGGTTGTCACAGGGCTGAGATACAGTTCTCAAATTAGAGGGCTAGTTAAGAATCCTATTTACTATATCTAATACAGAGATAGACAACAAAACAGTGGTTACCCGGAGCAGGTTGTGGGGTGGAGTGATGGAGAATCAGAGATGTAGATCAGAGGGTACAAAGTAGCAGATATTTAGGACAAGTCTAGAGAGCTAATGTACATGAGAACAAGCCTAGAGAGCTAATGTATATGAGAGCTATAGGTAATAAGTTTACGCTATGTATGAGATTCATGCTAAATAAGTAGATTTTAGCTACTGTTGTCACAAAAACATAGGTAACTATGTGAGACGATGGATATGTTAATTTGTTTCACAATAGTAACCTATTTACTATTGATACGACATATTCCATAACATCATGTTGTATACCTTCAATATAAACAATAAAATAATTTTGTTTGGCCACGCACAGTAGCTCACCCCTATAATTCCAGCACTTTGGGAGGCTGAGGCAGGTGGATCACTCGAGGTCAGGAGTTCGAGACCAGCCTGACCAACACGGTGAAACCCTGTCTCTACTAAAAATACAAAATTAGCTGGGTGTGGTGGTGCATGCCTGTAATCTCAGCTACTTGGGAGACTGAGACAGGAGAATCACTTAAACCCAGGAGGCAGAGTTTGCAGTTAGCCGAGATGGCACCATTGCACTCCAGCCTGGACAACAAGAGCTAAACTAGGTCTCAAAAAATAAATAAAATAAAATAAAATGTTTTGAGGCAAGGTCTCACTTGTTGCCCAGTCTGGAGTGCAGTGGTACAAACATGGCTTACTGCAGCCTCAGCCTCAACCTCCTGGGCTCAAGTGGGCCTCAGCCTCCTGAGAAGCTGGGACTACAGATGCACACCACCATGCCTGGCTAATTTTTAAATTTTTTAGAAACAGGGTTTCACCATGTTGCCTAGGATGGTCTCGAACTCCTGGGCTTAAGCGACCCCTCCCACCTCAGCCTCCTGAAGTGCTGGATTACAAGTGTGAGCCACCATTCCTGGCCAAAACTTATTTTTAAAAATCCTATTTACTATACCCATAAAATATGGATAAAATAGGATATCTAAAAAACTGATCATGTACCTCATAAATATATATACCTACTATGTACCCACAAAACATTTTTTTAACAAACTAACTGGATTCCTTCAGAGGTGGGATATTGAGCAGCTAGAGAACAAATGTAAAAGGGAGGCTTTTTACTGTGTACTCTTATACTTTTTGAATTACGAACCACGTGAATGTTTTACCTATTCAAAATGTGAAATATGTATTCAGTTCACTAATTTCAATAGACTGCTCAAGAGGTATTCAAAGCTCTAACAGTGCTGATCAGGAATTATATAATACACTCAAAACTCAGCAAAAAGATGCTGGTCCAGGTCCATGGTACTGAATAAATGATGACAGTGGCCAGATAGCTTCACTAAGCTGAGCAGTGCTAGCCATAACTCTTTTTTTTTTTTTAAGAGACAGGGTCTTGCTCTGTTGCCCCAGACTGAAGTGCAGTGGCGCAATCATAATTCAATGTAGTTTCCAACTCCTCCCCACTCAGCCTCCACCATGCCTGGGTAATTTTTAATTTTTTTGTAGAGACTGGGTCTGGCTATGTTGTGCAGGCTGGTCTCAAGCTCCTGGCCTCGAGAAATTCTCCTGCCTCTGCCTCCCAAAATGCTGGACTTACAGGTGTGAGCCACCATGCCTGGCCCAGAACTCTTTTTTCTTTCTTTTTTTCTGTTTTTTTCTTTTTTGAGATAGAGTCTCTCGCTTTGTTGCCCAGGCTGGAGTGCAGTGGTGCGATCACAGCTCACTGCAACCTCCGCCTCTCGGGTTCAAGCAATTCTTCTGCCTCAGCCTTCTGAGTAGCTGGGACTAGAGGCACACATCACCACACTCGGCTAATTTTTGTATTTTTTAGTATAGACGGGATTTCGCCATGTTGGTCAGGCTGGTCTCGAACTCATGACCTCAGGTGATCCACCCACCTCAGCCTCCCAAAATGCTGAGATTACAGACATGAGCCACCACGCCCAGACCAGAACTCTTAGCTAATTAGTCTTTTTTTGGTTCTTTGTCAGGCCGCACTCTTCTTGTTTTTTTCCAGTCTCTGCTCCTTCTGGGACTGAAAGTGCAAGTGCCTTTGCATTATCTTACAGGGCACAAGCAAATAAGAATGAATGCTATGTTGGAGGCATTAGAGGAGTCCCAACTCCCCCAAACAATATTTTACTGCCCCTTGCTGCTTCCTCATTACCCACCCCCAAATATTCCAGGTTTTCTACTTTGGTCTCGTAATGGCAGAGACCTAAGTACTATTTACCCTATAGACAATAACTTAGGACATATGTGCCTGATCTTCTCAGAGTCAGGGATCTTCTCTGTCTTGGTTACCACTGTATCTTGGGCCCAAGTGCAGGGACTGCTACATATATGCTCTCAAAAAATACTTGTCAAGGGAATAAATCAATCGGTGCAGGCTGAATATAAACACCTGTTTGAGAATGGTTGCCATAGATTCATGATCCGTAAGTGAACACTTACAGAAAGCACAGGATGTTTACGTCAATCTCTAAACCTTTCAACTTGACCTTCTGGAGAGCAACAGAGTTTTTCTACAAACTAATGCTTTGCAGAAAAAGAATAGAGTAGTTCAGTTTGGAAAATGGTATATCAGTCACCTTTAACAGAGGTCCTATTTCAATTCATATACAATTGTCATCAGGCAGAAGTATTTGTTTGCAAGTTCCCTTATTGTTTCTTGCAGCGTAGGGAAACTGTTTCGTGGGTGATCAAGACAGAAGAATCTGTGAGAGGAAGGTTCATGAACACTGACTCAAACAGGCAGTGGGTGGGGTAGGGGTGTGGGAAGAAAAGACTGCTCACTGATTTTAAAAAAGGAAGAAAAATTGCATGGTGGCTTATATTCATGCCTTCATCATAAGACATTGAGCACTTACAAACTCTTAACCAGCACAAGACCAGCCTGTAAGAAGGACCTGAGTGGGATCTTCCAGGGTCATAGGCAGTCCCTAAGGAGTGCTGTCTCACATGGAAGACCCTGGGAAACATGAGACCCAGGAGAATCAGAGTAATACAGCTTTGCTTTGTTTAGTGTTTTATGCTTTACAAAGTGTTTGTGAATGTTATCTCACCTAGCGACAGCTTTAAGTACCTTTAAGTGCATGCACCACTAGAGTGATTTTGTAGGATCCATCATTGATTCTGCAATGTTCCTATAAAAGTAAATGGAGCCGGGTGGGGTGGCTCATGCCTGTAATCCCAGCACTTTGGAGGCCGAGGTGGGCGGATCACTTGAGGTCAGGAGTTCGAGACCAGCCTGGTCAACATGGTGAAACCCCATCTCTACTAAAAATACAAAAAAAAAAAAAAAAATTAGCTGGGCGTAGTAGTACGTGCCTGTAATCCCAGCTACTTGGGAGGCTGAGGCAGGAGAATCGCTTGAACCCAGGAGGTGGAGGTTGCAGTGAGCCGAGATTGCGCCATTGCATTCCAGCCTAGGTGACAGAGCAAGACTCTGTCTCAAATAAATAAATAAATAAATAAATAAAAGTGGATGGAGGAGGGTGTTCCACACGTATATTCGTCTCCTTTGTCTGGGCCAGTTCCCAGTGGAAACAGGATTCCAGAGGTTGGTGACTCAAGACGTTTGGCCAGAAGCCTGGCTGGAACAGGAACTCTGCAAAGCAGGGCTCACTTCTCCGCCTGTGTGCCACCCTTTCAGGGTCCCAGGAGAACTATTTGCTTTCCACGTCCCTGGGCTTCAGTCACTTCGTAACTCTGCCAGTGATTGCATACTCAGCCCCTACCCAGCCTAAACTGTTCTCCCACTTCCTCCCACCTGGTGTGCCCCACCCAAGTTTCTTTTTAATTCACTCCCATCACCTTTCTTCCTCCTTCACCATCACCTGTCTGTCTCAAGTCTGATTGATTTCTCCCATGTTTCTCTATTATGTCACTTGCTATCTGCAAAAAAAAAAAAAAAAAAAAAAATTCATCTGCTTCTAGTATGATTAGAAATGTTTTTGAAATTGTTATTTTTCTTCTGAGTGCATTGATTTGGGATCCGATATACCCTGGAACAGATGTTTTCAAACTTTAGACTGCTTGCTCACCTTAGAGACTAGTTGAACATACCAGTGAAGGGGCCCTGCCCAAGGTCTTCTGAGTTCAAGTCATAGTCCTCATGTCTCTGTGTTTTTAACAAGCTCCCTAGGGGCCACTGAAGGGTCTAAAGCTTGAGAGTCAATGTCATATAATGTGATCTTTTCAAGAAAAGCAAAACAGTTGCAACAGGAACCTTGACTTATAATTTACTTACTCCTGCTTTTCTAAACTCTTCTGACCCAATACCTATATCTTTCCTGCTGCCTGTTCAAATTCTTTTGGTCCAAGTGTGAGATATTTCAGATTGTTCAAGTTTAAGTTGGCCCCAGGTGTTCAGTATTCCAGGTTGTTGGGTTTTGGGTGTTCAGCATTGTTCACCTCTTTCCACTCCTGAATTTTTTTTTTTCTTTTGAGACAGTCTCGCTCTGTGGCCCAGGCTGGAGTGCATTGGTGCGATCTCAGCTCACTGCACCCTCCGCCTCCCCAGTTCAAGCAATTCTCCTGCCTCAGCCTCCCGAGTAGCTGGGACTACAGGCGTGCACCACCACGCCCAGCTAATTTTTGTATTTTCAGTAGAGACGGGGTTTCACCATGTTGGCCAAGATGGTCTTGACTTCCTGACCTCGTGATCTGCCCACCTTGGCCTCCCAAAGTGCTGGGATTACAGGCGTGAGCCACCATACCTGGCGTTCCACTCCTGAAATTATGACCAGTTGAAAAACACAACAGACAGAAATTAAAATATTGCTTTCATTATCAATAAATCTGATTGGAGAATATAGCTCTAAATCAGCAGTCAGTTGGGCTTACTAATGTTCCCCCATTAGCCCCATAATTGCAATTATAGCTACATAGTCACTTAGCACAGCTAGACAACTGCAAGCTCCTTAACCCAAGACAGCAAATGGGAATGCATGAGGCCAGAGGCAGGGACAAAAAAAAAAAAAAATAGGAGAGAGAAAAAATGGGAGGAGGGAAAGATAAAAGGCTGAGCAGACTGAGTTCATTAGTATGAAATTCACCAATCAGAAAACTTATTCCTCTTGTAATCACAAAATCACAAAACCACTTGACTTTTTCTTTTTCTTTTTTTTTTTTTTTTTTTTGAGAAGGAGTCTCGCTCTGTCTCCCAGGCTGGAGTGCAGTGGCGCAATCTCAGCTCACTGCAAGCTCTGCCTCCCGGGGTCACGCCATTCTCCTGCCTCAGCCTCCCGAGTAGCTGGGACTGTAGGCGCCCGCCACCATGCCTGGCTAATTTTTTGTATTTTTAGTAGAGATGGGGTTTCACCATGTTAGCCAGCATGGTCTCGACCTCCTAACCTCGTGATCCGCCCGTCTCAGCCTCCCAAAATGCTGGGATTACAGGCGTGAGCCACTGCGCCCGGCCCCAACTTTTTCTTATGCTTCTGCTTACTTCTTGTTGTTGTTGTTGTTAATAGAGATGCTGTTGTAACATCCCTATTAACAACAACAACAAAAAGTAAGCAGAAGCATAAGAAAGATGTTATGTGTTCAAGACCAGGCTAGGCAACATGTTGTTAATAGAGAACATGTTGCCTCACCTGGTCTTGAACTCCTGGCCTTAAGTGATCCTCCCGCCTCCGCCACCCAAAGTGCTGGAATTATAGGCATGAGCCACCACGCCAGGCCCCGACTGCTTACTTTCTATGACAACTCCCTGAAAGCAACCCCAGATCACATCCTGGGCAATCTCTTCATTGTTTTGAATGTCCTATAATGGGCCATACTTGCACTCCCTCTAACACCATAATTTTCACATCTGGTTGCCTTTTCACAAGTGGTTCTCCACCCCATCTGCCTGATGGTTTCTTGCCCTCCTCCATGAATGTTATATGTAAAATGTTTATTTAAAAACAGAATGCTTGTTCCTTGGTACCACAAGGAAAAATTAGTATTCAGACAAAAAGTTCTCTCAACAAGGCAATTTTACTTTCTGCAGAAAGGGTGCTCCTCGCAGATGGAACAATGGTGATAGCACATCTGAACAAAGGAGGGAAGCAATTTTTATTCCTTACGCAGCTTGTCCTTGCTACTGTGTCCTGTCTCCATTGGCTGGAGGCAGACCTCACAGTCTAAACTGCACCCGATTGGTAACAGCTTAAAAACTTTTAAAAATAGGTAAAAGCAATGGAGAACAGAGGAAAAGAGGAAGTTGCTTACCAAAGGACTTAGAAAAGTAATAATATTCCCAAATAAGGAAGGGGCATAGGCTGCGAGCTGGGACATGCCTGTGAGCACGTCCAGCACAAATATCTTGGTTAAAGTACAAGGACATAGAAAGTACTATGTGCCTGTGAGCATGTCTAACAGCTACATAGGATAGGGCTTAACAGAGAGTTATTTGCACAAAGCAAGGAGGCTTAAAGGAAGTTAGTCTTTAAAAGAAATTATTATTTCTAACACTTGTGATTTATTCTTTAACAAGAAGGGAAACTTTGAAGAGGAAACTTTTTACTTTCTACAGTGAAGTTTTCTCCATGTTCTCCAAAACACCTTGTTCATCATGTTCTAACAACGGTCACTTGTAATAATCTGTTTACCTGTCTCCTTCACCATATTGTGCACCCCTTTAAGGCAGGGAACACCATATTCTTCTTTGTTATGTGTTCAGCAGTAACATAATGGCTGCACACATTCCCTCCTTCCTGCCTTCACTCATTCTCTGCCTATGATGTATTATACTAGACCATCTATAGGAACTTTTTTTTTTTTTTGAGACAGGGTCTTACTCTGCTGCCCAGGCTGGAGGGCAGTGGTGTCATCATGGTTCAGTGCAACCCTGACTTCTTGGGTTCAAGCTATCCTCCCATCTCAGCCTCCTGAATAGCTGAAACCATAGGCACATACCACCATGACTGGCTAATTTTTGTATTTTTTTTTGAGCCACCAGCCACCACACCTGGTTTAGGAACTAAATTTTTTTTTAATTTTTTTTTTTTTAAAGATGGAGATGGGGTCTTACTATGTTGCCCAGGCTGGTCTCGAACTCCTAAGCTCAAGCGATCCTCTGGCCTTGGCCTCCCAAAGTGCTGGGTTCACAGGCATAAGCCACCATGCCTGGTCTAGGAAGTAAATTTTTTTTTAATGAACAAGGTAGGATCTCTGATCTTGAATTTGCATTTTTTTTTTTTTTTTTGAGATGGAGTTTTGCCCTTGTTGCCCAGGCTGGAGTGCGATAGTGCGATCGCGGCTCACTGCAACCTCCGCCTCCCAGGCTCAAGCAATTCTCCTGCCTTAGCCTCCCAAGTAGCTGGGATTATAGGCATGCGCCACCACACCTGGCTAATTTTGTATTTTTAGTAGAGATGGGGTTGCACCATGTTGGTCAGGCTGGTCTGAAACTCCTGACCTCAGGTGATCCACCCGCCTCAGCCTCCCAAAGTGCTGGGATTACAGGCATGAGCCACCGCACCTGGCTTGAGCTTACATTCTAATAGGGGAAACAGACATTAAAAACTAATACAATTTGATGTGACAAGTTGTTAAACTGAGATATAGAAGATGCAATGAGGAGTATATAGAAGACACAGAGAAGGCTTCTTCATCCATCCAACATTTATCCCAGGCTCGGTGGCTCACACCTGTAACCCCAGCACTTTGGGAGGCCGAGGCAGGTGGATCACCTAAGTTCAGGAGTTCGAGACCAGCCTGACCAACATAGTGAAACCCCATTTCTACCAAAAATACAAAAATTAGTCAGGTGTGGTGGCAGGCACCTGTAATCCCAGCCACTCAGGAGGCTGAGACAGGAGAATTGCTTGACTCCAGGAGGGGGAGGTTGCAGTAAGCTGAGATCACGCCATTGCACTCTGGCTTAGGTGACAGAGCGAGACTCTGTCTCAAAAAAACAAAACAAAAACAAAACAAAAACAAAAACATTTATTTGGTTAGTGCCCACTAAGTGCCAGACACTATAGTAGACTCTGCAAGTAAAATTATGAGCAAAATCAGATGAAGAACTACTCTTATGGGGCCAGGCACGGTGGCTCACGCCTGTAATCCCAGCACTTTGGGAGGCCGAGACGGGTGAATTACTTTAAGTCAGGAGTTCAAGACCAGTCTGGCCAACACAGTGAAACCCCATCTCTACTTAAAATACAAAAACGAGCTGGCCACGTCCCTGTAATCCCAGCTACTCAGGAGGCTGAGGCACGAGAATCGCTTGAACCCGGGAGGCAGAGGTTGCAGGAAAAAAAACTACCCTTATGGGCTTACGGGGAATGGAAACATAATAGAATTGTCACCGAGTAAGTGCAAAATATTATGTTAGTCAGGGTTCTTGGTTACAGGCATGGAAACTGACTCAGGCTGACTTAAACAGAAAAGGAATTCACTGGGAGGACATGGGGTGGTTCACACGATCACAGGAAAGGCTGCAGACCAGGCTCAAAAAACAGACCTGGCATTCCTCCTCCCAAGTTTTCTTTTTTCTTTTTTTCCTTTGTTTGGAGACAGGGTCTTGCTCTGTCACCCAGGCTGGAATGCAGTGGTAAGATCATAGCTCATTGAACCCTCAAACTCCTGGGCTTAAGCAATCCTGCAACCTCAGCTTCAGCCTCCTGAGTAGCTGGGACTACAGATGCACCACCACAGCCGGCTAATTTTTCTTTTTCTTTTTTGTACAGATGGCACCTCGCTATGCTACCCAGGCTAGTATCTAACTCCTGGCCTCAAACAATCCTCTCGCTTGGACCTCCAAAGTGTTGGTATTACAGGCATGAACCACCATCCCAGCCACCTCCCCAGTTTTCCATTGGGCTCTTCTCCTCTGCCCTCTTCTAGGTATAACTTTCCTAAATCCAGAATCTTTGGGATTTGTATTTCCATTTCCAACTGGGGTAGGCTGTTAGATATGGGAGTCTGAGGTCTAATTGTGCTTCATGCTGATTTTCAAATATTCCATCACTTTTCAGCCCCCTCATCCCTCCTGCCTTCCTAAATACTTGATGCCACCAATTCCTGAGCCTTGGTGCAACTTGCATGCTTGACGTTGCTCTACCAAGTCAGGTATTCCAGTTTCTGTCGGCTTCCATTTTTGTTCTCATTGTTGTTTGGATGTGATTTTTGAGAGATGAGGGCAAAAACAACTTTGAGTTGATGTATTTTGTTGTCTTTGAGGCACAAGATTATTCACATAATTTTTTTTTTGAGATGGGGGTCTCACTCTGTCACCCAGGCTGGAGTGCAGTGGCACAGTCTCGGCTCACTGCAACCTCCGCCTCCCAGGTTCCCAGTTTGAAACGATTCTCCTGCCTCAGCCTCCTGAGTAGCTGGGATTACAGGCACCTGCCACCATGCCAGGCTGATTTTTGTATTTTTTAGTAGAGATGGGGTTTCACCATATTGGCCAGGCTGGTCTGGAACTCCCAACCTCAAATGATCCACCTCCCTTGGCCTCCCAAAGTGCTGGGATTATAGGCATGAGCCACTGTGCCTGCTCTAATTTTTATATTTTTAGTAGAGATGGGGTTTCACCATGTTGGCCAGGTTGGTCTTGAACTTTTGACCTCAGGTGATCTGCCTGCCTCGGCCTCCCAAAGTGCTGGGATTACAGGCGTGAGCCACCATGCCTGGTCATTTACAGATTTTTAAAAAATTAACATTAAATTGATTGAAGTAACAGTAAAGTATAGTTTTTCCTCAAGTCTTCAAGTTTGATTTATAGTTCTTATTATTCTTTTTTTTTTTTTTAATTTAAGTTCTGGTATATATGTGTAGAACGCGCAGGTTTGTTACATAGGAATACATGTGCCATGGTGGTTTGCGGCACCTATCAACTGGTCATCTGGGTTTTAAACCCCACATGCATTAGGTATTTTTCCTAATGCTCTCCCTCCCCTTGCCCCCCACCCCCGACAGGCCCTGGTGTGTGATGTTCCCCTCTCTGTGTCCATGTGTTCTCAATGTCCAGCTCCCACTTATGAGTGAGAACATGAGGTGTTTGGTTTTCTGTTCCTGTGTTAGTTTGCTGAGAATGATGGCTTCCAGCTTCATCTATGTACCTGCAAAGGACATGAACTCATTCTTTTTGATGACTGCAATAGTTCTTATTATTCTATTTGTAGACTAGCAGCTAAAATAATACTTGAGTAAGTTAAATACATTTAAATATTAATTTTTTTTCTTTTTTCTAAGACAGGGTCTCATCATGTTGCCTAGGCTGGTCATGAACTCCTGGGATCAAGTGATCCTCCTGTGTCAGCCTCCCAATGTGCTGGGATTATAGGCATGAGTCACCATGCCTGGCCATTTAAACATTTTAAATTGCATTCATAAATCTAGCGTATATGATTTTCTTTTCCAGCCCTTCAATTTTCTGACTGATAAATATTCTCAAGTACTAAAATAATTCTCATAAATTAAAAAAATCTAAATATGGCAACTCACCTGTGAAATACTCTAATAGTGCTTCCAAACCTAATACAATTTTTTACACCCTCCAACATAGACTTATAAGTCTAAATTGGCTACCTAAAGATAAATTTTTAAAATTTATTTAAAATTTAATTTAGTTTTAGATTCAAGGAGTACATGTGTATGCCTGCTACATGACTGTATTTCACACTGGTGGGGATGGATTGGGGTTCTAGTGTATCCCTTATCCAAATAGTGAACATCGTACCTGATAGGTAATTTTTCAACCCTAGTCCCCCTGCAAACTTCCTCCCTTTGGGTGTCTATTATTTCCATCTTTATGTCCATGTATGCCATTGTCAAGCTACCACTTCTAAGTGAGAGCACATGGTATTTGATTTCCTGTTTCTGAATTAGATCACTTAGAATAATAGCCTCCAGCCCTATCCACGTTGCTGCAAAGGACATGATTTCATTCTTTTTTATGGCTGCATAGTGTTCCATGAGATATCTATCTGTCTGTCTGTCTATCTATCTATCTATCTATCTATCTCACATTTTCTTTATGCAGCCAACTGTTGATGGGCACTTAGGTTGGTTTCATGACTTTGCTATTGTGACTAGTGCTGTGATAAACGTATGAGTGCAATTGTCCTTTTTAATATAATGATTTCTAAGGAAATCATTTTTTTAAAAAATTGGGATCACAAATTACAGAAGACACAAAGGACCTGGGAACATGTTAAAGTTTGCCCCAAGGATGCACTCAGCAAAGTCCAGACTGTGAGAATCTTTTCAGGGCAAACAACCCGGTTTATTTGACAAATAAATGCAAGGAAAAAAAAAAGAGAGAGAGAGAGGAATTGAGGAGGAACGTGTAAATTAAAGAAACTTAAAAGTGATCTCAAACAGTTAAAATGCATGCATCTAATTTGGATTCTGATTCAAACAAGCAAAGCAAATTTAAAATATGACATTTATGAACCATCTGGAAAGCTGTATATTCACTGGATATTCGAGAATGTTAAATAATCCTTGTCAATTTTTAAAAATTGTATAATGACATATGGTTACGTTAGAAGAAAGGAGTTCTTACCTATTAGTGTTTCTTACTGAGATAGTTATAGATGAAATTACAGGCTACGTGTGATTCGCTTCAAAATAATATAGGAGAAGGTACAAGGTGGGAGTACAGATGAAATAAAATTGGCCATGAGTTATCATTGTTGAAGCTGAATGAGAGGTACCTAGTGGTTTATTGTACTATTCTTCCTAATTTTTTATATGTTTGAAATTTTCTGTAATAAGAAGTCTTTAAAAATTAGAATCATAGGTCAGGCACGGTGGCTCATACCTGTACTTTCAGCATTTGAGGAGAATAAGGTGGGAGGATGGCTTGAGCCCAGGAGTTTGAGACAAGCCTGAGCAACATGGTGAGACCCCCCCATCTCCACATTAAAAAAAAAATAGCTGGGCATGGTGGCACACCTGTAGTTCCAGCTACTTGGGAGGCTGAGGTGGGGGGATCACTTGAGTCCAGGATGTCAAGGCTGCAGTGAGCCGTGATAGTACTACTGCCCTCCAGCCTGGGTGACAGAGTGAGACCCCATGTAAGAAAAAAATTAGAATTACAAAGATAAACTAATAGGCCACAAGGTGAATATAATACATTCTAAGGACTTACATATAGAATACATGCACACAAATCACATATATAGTAATATATGATGTGTATATATGTACACACCATATATATGATGTGTACACACATATACACACACAGACAAATATACACACATATATATATCTGTAATGAAATAAACCAGATCCACCTACAGTGCTATTTTCCAGTATACACACACACCATACACACACACACACACACACACACACATACAGGCATGTCTACATCACAGATTGACATCTGCAGTGGTAGAGGGCAGTCTTGTGTCTTATGAGACTGGGCCCTTAACCCATGGGAGGTGGGAAGAATGGAGAGGTCAGGGTAATTATTACTCTGGGTTACTCCTTCAAGGTCACCTCAGGCTGGCTATGCCCTTCAGTTGAAGGTTACTTCCCCTCTCAAGGTAGCTGCTGCAGGACTCTCTTTTTCTGGGCTCTGATAACTGCTCCCTCTCTTTGTACCTTCAGGCCTGGAGGGGCATGAAGGAACAGCCAGTTTTACTAAGCCCAAATTCTTCTTCTACTACTACTACTGCTACTACTATTACTACTACTACCTGTGATTCTGTGATTCCCTACATACAACTCACACTTCTGTGAAGATACTTTCTGTAAACAAACCCTCATGAAACCATCCCGATTTGAGTAAGTCATCTGTTCTCTTCTGGGACCCTAACAGATATACCAACCTTTTTGTTTTTATTTTTGTTTAGACAGAGTCTCCCTCTATTGCCCAGGCTGGAGTGCAGTGGCATGATCTTGGCTCATTGCAACCTCCACTTCCTGGATTCAAGCGATTCTTCTGCTTCAGCCTCCCAAGTAGCTGGGACTACAGGTGCGTGCCATCACACCCAGCTAATTTTTGTATTTTTAGTAGAGATGGGATTTTGCCATGTTGGCCAGGCTGGTCTCGAACTCCTGATCTCAGGTGATCCACCCACCTCAGCCTCCCAAAGTGCTGAAATTACAGGCATGAGCCACTGCGCCTGGCCATTATTGTTCATTTTAGACCAGATTTATTTTTTCATTTTTAGTTACATTTATTAGATTATTCCTGGTAGTCAAAAGGGACGGCTTTTATTTCTTTTCTTAATGCCTAAGAAATAAGTCATCTCCTTGGTATAGATTTTCACAAATAATTATTAGACAAGATTTTGTTAAGCATCTATAAGATATGATTATGGTTAGCATTGATTGAGTGCTTACTACCTGCGAGGTACTTTGCTAAGCTTTTTGCTCACTTTCTGTTATTTATTCCACTCAACAATTCTATAGATTACAGGTGTGAGCCACCGCACCCAGCCAGAAAACATATTATCTTACTTTTACAAAGGATAAACTGAGACTCAAAAATATTAAGTAGTTAAATTACCCCAAATAACATAGTTAAGAAGCAAGGGGAGATTCAAATTTAGGCAGCTAGATTCTCAGACTCCATTTCTTAACCTCTACACTCTACTGCCTACCTAACATTATGCTGGACCTCCAGGAGCTATAAAGAAATAATTAAGATGGTCCTGGCTAGGCACAGTGACTCATGCCTGTAATCCAAGCACTTTGAGAGGCTGAGGTGGGTGGATCACTTGAGGCCAGGAGTTCGAGACCAGCCTGGGCAACATGACGAAACTGTCTTTACAAAAAATAACAAAAAATTAGCCGGGGGTAGTGGTTTGTGCCTGTAGTCCCAGTCACTAGGGAGGCTGAGGCGGGAGGATTGCTTAGGCATGGGAAGCAGAGGTTGCAGCGAGCTGAGATCACACCAATGCATTCCAGCCTGGGTGACAGCACAGGACCCTGTCTCGAAAATGAAAATAAATAAATAAATAAATAAATAAATAAATAAATAAATAAATTTCTATTTAAAAAAAGAAATAAGATGGTCCTACACATGGGGAGCCCTTTAAGATGTTAAGGATAGAGAAGATATTAAGTGTAAAATTCATTTTGAATGGTCATAAGAAAACTTTTGAAGGAAAAGCAGTTTATAACTCGTGATCTGTATTGTACTCAGTAGAATAGAGGACCTTATATTTTTATCAATACTAATCCTTTATAGATATTTTTCTTGAATTATTTCTGATTTGAATTATTTTGATTTTGTCATTTCAGATAGGATTAGTTTCCACTGTTAGTAAAAGACAAAGTATTAGGTTGTTGCACAGCAGCCTAATACTTTGTCTTTTACTAACAGAGCAGCAGTTTGTCTTCACAGATTATATGGCAAATTCAATTCACTTCCTCAGGAAAGCCTCTCCTGTCCTGAGTACACTAGTCAGATGTTCCTGATATGTGCTCCATGACATCCCTTTCCTCTGAGACACTCAACATAATTGTCATAAAATAATTAATCCCATCATTATATATTTAATATCTGTCACGCTCTGACTATATAATCTGTGAAGACTGCTGCTCTGGTGTCTGGCAAAAATTGGTGCAATTACTTTTGCACTAACTTTTGCCATTACTGTAAATGGCAAAAACTGCAATTACTATAACAGCAGATTAAACAAGATAAAAGTCTACTTCTCTCTTTTGTAAAAATCTGTAGTAGGAAGTCTCAGGAACCTTGTCTACAAAGCCATCAAAAATCCAGACTCTTTCCAGCTGACTGCTCCATCATTCCAAGGTCAAGGCCATCCTGGGATTCTACAATAATGATCATTAAATCCACATGCCAAGAGGAAGGATGAAGTAGGAAGCAAAGAGGGTGCATACCAGTTGGCTTTAAGGAAGTCACATGACCACACCTAGGATTGCAAGGGAAGCTGAAAAATGTAAATTTTTTTTTTTTTTTTTTTTTTGAGACAGGCTCTCGGTCTGTCATCTGGGCTGGAGTGCAGTGGCACAATCTTGGCTCACTGCAATGTCTGCCTCGCAGGTTCAGGTGGTTCTCGTGCCTCAGCCTCCTGAGTAGCTGGGATTACAGGCACATGCCACCGTGCCAGGCTAGTTTTTTGTAAAAAAAAAAAAAAAAAGTGTGAATTGTATAATTGTGAGTAACCATATACCCCTGAATTAGGGGTTCTGTTAATACAGAGAAAGAGAAGAAACATCTGTTAGGGGATAGCTTGCAGTTTCTGCTATAGATTTCTCAGTTTCTGGTGGGGACATTTATTCCTATGATTTAAGGTATAACATTTATCTTAACAAGGCAAAGCAAACACTTCTTAAAGAGAACAGTTAGTGCTTACTAGAAAAACAGGGTCTTGATTTTTGGTTAAGTTTGAAATAATGTGGTCTCCTAGAAAGCTTTATTTGTTAATTTTTTTTTAGGCCAGTCAAGTGAAGCAGCGGGAGTGGAGAAGGAACAAAGAAATCTGTAACTGGTTATGATCAATGAGTTGTAAACACTGCTGCACTTGAACCAGCCAGTTTTTGGCTGTCAGGAATAACATTAAAATAAATCTGCCTTTTCCATCAGCCTCATTGCTTTTGCTAGCACCCTATATTCTAGTCACACAGGCCTCATTTATTTATTTATTTAGAGACAGGGTCTTGCTATGCTTCCCAGGCTGGTCTTGAACTCCTGGCCTCAAGTGATCCTCCTGCCTCACCACGCCCCCAGCCCTACCACCAGTTGCTGGGATTATAGGCTGAGCTACTACACTGTCTCTTTTGTTTCTTAAAAGAATCATACTACTTCCTATTTTAGCGCCTTCACACCGGCTGTTCCCTCCGGCCCTCTTCCTCTACCTAACTTCTACTCTTCCTTCACGTTTCTGCTTAAATTCGCTTCCTCAGGAAAGCCTTTCCTGTCCTGAGCACACTAGTCAGATGTTCCTGGTATGTGCTCCATGACATCCCTTTCCTCTGAGAAACTGTCATACAGTAATTAATCCCATCAGTATATATTTAGTATCTGTCACCCTCTGATGATATAATCTGTGAAGACAAACTGCTGCTCTGGTGTCTGGTACATATAATAGGTCCTCAATAAATATTTATTGGATAAGTAAATAAATTAGAATAAATTAAAAATCTAGGAGTTGCAGGAAAGCACCTAATAATGAATTAACTTTAAAATGAAAAATATCATCTTGAGAGGCTGAGGAAGGAGAATCGCTTGAGCCCAGGAGTTTGAGTCCAGGCTGGACAAAACAACAAGATCCCATCTCAGAAAAAAAGATGAAAGCTATATTGTAAGGATTTCTCTCTCTCTCTCTTTTTTTTCTCTTTTTTTTTTTTTGAGACAGGGTCTTGCTATGTCACCCAAGCTGGAGTGCAGTGGCGCAACCATGACTCACTGCAGCCTCAACCTTCTGGGCTCAAGTGATCCTCCCACGTCAGCCTCCTGAGTAGGTGGGACTAGAGGCATATGCCATCACACCTGGCTAATTTTTTTTATTTTTTGTAGAAACAGGGGTCTCACTATGTCACCCAGGCTGGTCTCAAACTCCTGGGCTCAAGTAATTCTCCTGACTTGGCCTCCCAAAGTGCTGGGATTATAGGTGTGAGCCACCATGCCCAGACTTCATTTTTTTTTTTTTTGAGACGGAGTCTCACCCTGTTGCCCAGGCTGGAGTGCAATGGCACAATCTCGGCTCACTGCAACCTCCACCTCCCGGCTTCAAATGATTCTCCTGCCTCAGCCTCCCGAGTAGCTGGGATTACAGGCACCCACCACCACGCCCAGCTAATTTTGTATTTTTAGTAGAGACGGGGTTTCACCATGTTGGCCAGGCTGGTCTTGAACTCCTGACCTCATGATCTGCCTGCCTTGGGCTCCCAAAGTGCTGGGATTACAGGCATGAGCCACTGCACCTGGCCCCAGACTTCATTTTTAAAAAACAAAATTTAAAATTTTTTGTACAGATGGGGTCTCACTATGTGGCCCAGGCTGGTCTTAAACTCCTGGGCTCAATAGATCCTCCTGCCTTGGCCTCTGATAGTGCTGGGATTACAGGCATGAGCCACCATACCCAATGTAAAGATCTTTAATAATCAAAATAACCCTTTAAGTCCTGATGATCTCTAGGAGGCTTGTGGTTCTACACTGACAATTTTAGGGTGTTCATAGGAAAAAATATGTGCATACGTGTATATGTATATTTATATATGCATATTAACAGTAATAGGAGAAAACCTAAAAATAATATGTTTGTGTGAAAGAAAGGGAGATTGAAGGAGAATCGGGCTATCTAGTTCCTATCTCAGCTCCACTTGCCATAGAACTTTAGAATAGTACACATAATGTGCTCAATAAATGTTAGCTATTATCATAATATAGATATAAGAAGAGAGCCGGGTGCTGTGGCTCAAGCCTGTAATCCCAATTACTCAGGAGGATGAGGCAGAAGGATTGCCTGAGGCCAGGAGTTTGAGACCAACCTGGGCACTATAGCAAGACCCTGTCTCAAAGAAAAAAAAGAAAAGAAATGTAAAGTGAAAAGTTATATATCAAAATGTTAGCAGTGATTATCTCTTGGGTTTTTAAAATCTGCATTCATTTTTTAAAAATCTGTTTTATTTGTTGTTGAGATGGGATCTTGCTGTGTTGCTCAGGCTGGTTTTGAACTCATTGGCTCAGTCAATCCTCCTCACTCAGTCTCTTGAGTAGCAGGGATTACAGGTGCACTCCACAGCACCTAGTCTAATCTATATTTTGTATTTTGAAATATACACACACAGTGTATATTTCACTAGCACAGTGGTTAAGTTCACGAGCACTGGTAATAGTAGTTCCTGGGTTCAAAGCACAGTAACTTGTGTGACTTTGAACAAGTTGTTAACCTCTCTGTGCCTCTGTTACTTCTGTTTGTAAAATGACAGTAACAATAATTGTTTAAGTGTTTAGAAAGATCATTCCTTTTTTTTTTTTTCCTGAGACAGAGTTTTACTCTGTCGCCCAGGCTGGAGTGCAGTGGTGTGATCTTGGTTCACTGCAACCTCTGCCTCCCGGGTACAAGTGATTCTCCTGCCTCAGCCTACTGAGTAGCTGGAATTACAGGCGTGTGCCACCACGCCCGGCTAATTTTTGTATTTTTAGTAGAGACGGGGTTTCACCGTGTTGGTCAGGCTGGTCTGGAACTCCTGACCTCGTGATCCGCCTGCCTTGGCCTCCCAAAGTGTTGAGATTACAGGCGTGAGCCACCGTGCCCCGCCAGAAAGATCATTCCTAATAGTTTGGTCGTAAGATTGCTCTGGAGTCTTTGCTCTCTGATTGATACAAAGAATGACTTTTTTTCTGGGAAGTTACAGAAGAAAAGGCAATCCTCTTTTAAATGGAAGCCATTTGATGCCAATTCCAAAGTTCTAGAATTTTGTCTGTTTGTCATTTTACTAGCATGAATTTAAAGCATTTGTAGCTGAGCACAATGGCTCATGCCTATAATCCCAGCACTTTGGGAGGGTGAAGTGTGCGGATCACTTGAGGTGGGCGGATCACTTGAGGTCAGGAGATCGAGACCAGTCTGGCCAACATGGTGAAACTCCGTCTCTACTAAAAATACAAAAATTAGCTGCGCATTGTGGTGGGCACCTGTAATCCCAGCTACTCAGGAGGCTGAGGCGGGAGAATCACTCGTACCCAGGAGGTGGAGGTTGCAGTGAGCCGAGATCACATCACTGTACTCCAGCCTGGGTGACAGAGCAAGACTCCGTCTTAAATAAATAAATAAATAAAATAAAATAAAGCACTTTTATGTAGGCCAATATAAGTTATTTGCTGGTATTTCAAGTTTGTATTTTTGGAAATTATACTTTTTAAGTTGCTAGCACTGACCTCTTAAGTTAGGAACACTTTGTGACATGGCCTCTCTTAACTACTCTTACATCACAGTATTTGTTTTCCTTCTACCTTTCCCACTGCCACTCGTGGGAGGCCCTTGCTAAAGGTTATCCTCCTCCATCTGATTTCTAAGCCTTCGAATTCCCTGGGGCCAGCTTCTAGGCCCTTTATCTTTTTTTTTCTATACCTAGTCCAACCTCTACTTTCCAAACACACCTCTTCAAGTACCTGTTTTTTGTTTTTTTGGAGATGGGGCTCTCACTCTGTTACTCAGGCTGGAGTGCAGTGGCATGACCATAGCTCACTGCAGCCTCAACCTCCAGGGCTCAAACGATCCTCCTACCTCAGCCTCCTTAGTAGCTGGGATCACAGGTGTGCACCATCAACCTGACTAATTCTGTTTATTTTTTGTAGAGACAAGGCCTCACTCACTATATTGCCCAGGCTGCTGACTTGTTTTGTATCTCCACTGGAGTGTCTCAGAGCCATCTCAAACTCAACAACTCCCAAACGGAAGTATGCATTTCCACCCTCATCAGACTCCCCAAACCTGTTCCTCTTTCAGTCTTCCTTGTCTTATGAAGGGCGCCACTGTCAACTAGTCATCAAAGCATCACCTGAAGTATCTTCCTCCCTCTCAATCAATCCATCAGCAAGTTAAGTCATCACTTCCAATTTCAAAATACATCTGGACTCTTCCTGTCTCTCCATCTCCACTGCCACCACCCTCCATCACATGATTTCTTGACTGCAGTACTGCAGTAGCTTCCTTGCTAGACTTGCCTGCGGTCTTGCCACTCTCCAAACCACTCCTCCCAGGGCAGCCAGAGTAACCTTTTAAAAATAGAAATCAAATTATGTCACTTCTTTCATGTAAAAATCTCAAGAGACAGGGCTCACTCTGTCACCCAGGCTGGAGTGCACGGCACGATCATAGCTTACTACCGCCTTGACCTCCTGGGCTCAAGCAATCCTCCCACTTCAGCCTCCCATTCCCAGGGTAACTAGGACTACAGGCACACAGCACCACCTACTCTATTTAATCTCTACATATGTCCTGTGTCCTAACTCCATGTTAACCCCTCCAAGGCTTATGAAGCCCAACATGACCTGGCTCCAAATCTCATCTCCTGCCGCTCTCATCCACACTATCCACCCTACTCCAGTATATGGTAAGCTATTTCCACCACATTAAACCTTTGTGTAAGTTGTTCCCTCACTCAGCGTAAACCTGTCTCTCCCCTCTCTTCCCCCAAAAATGTTGGTTTCTTTTCTGGTCTCAGCTTTGTGAGACCTTCCCTGGTCCCACTAAGTGAGTCTCCCTGTTGGGGACTGGTCCCACTCTGCTCACAGCCATCAAGACTCGACATCTGGAATTATCTTTGATCCATTCTTCTTACACTTTACGCAGGGAATGTTCAACCAGTCCAGTTGACTGCTCATTCAAATCTGTTTCTCCTCTCTGTCCCTTCCTATTGCACAGTCCAGAAAGACATCATGGGTGGCTTTGGAGGATGGACACGACTGGAAAGGACACAGATGGGCCCTCTGTGGGCTTCTATAAGAGCAAAGATTAGCCTCCTGATATTCCGTGGGAAATGAGGAGACACACTACACAGCCCGTATTTAGTTTTCTTTACTATGTGATGTGTGTTCACTTACTTTCAATACTAGTCACTTCAGGAATATGGTTCTTAACTTGTTGAGGGGTTTATCAATTCCCTGGAATACATAATAAAAGCTATAGATTCTTTCTTAGAAAAATATACAAAAGCAAAATTTTGCAAATCATGGGAGAAG
Organism: Pan troglodytes; assembly: GCF_028858775.2. Lineage (NCBI taxonomy): Eukaryota > Metazoa > Chordata > Mammalia > Primates > Hominidae > Pan > Pan troglodytes. Next base: position 100,301,639 of record NC_072408.2, read on the forward strand.
GGAATTTCTAGGCGACCGCTTCTGCTTTACCAGCCAATCATCTACTGTCTTGGATACTTGCAGCGTTATCTAGTCTTTTCATTCATTCAGCAAACACTTCCTGGAGACCTATAATGAGACCAAGCACAGTCTGAGATGCTGGGTTTGCATACAGTGAAGAACAAGATAGACATATGTCTCTGTCTTCATGGAGCTTACATTATCCAGCATGAGAGACATTAAACGAGGTTGGGTGTGGTGGCTCACGCCTGTAATCCTAGCCCTTTGAGAGGCCGAGGTGGGCAGATCACCTGAGGTAAGGAGTTTGAGATCAGCCTGGCAAACATGGCGAAACCCCATCTCTACTAAAAATACATAAATTAGCTGGGCGTGGTGGTGGCCACCTGTAATCCCAGCTAATTAGGAGGCTGAGGCAGGAGAATCGCTTGAAGCTGAGAGGCGGAGGTTGCAGTGAGCTGAGATCATGCCACTGCACTCCGACCTGGGCGATAGAGCAAGACTCCGTCTCAAAAAAAAAAAAAAAAAAAAAAAAAAAGAAAGAGACATTAAACGAGCAAACAATCAATATAAAGTCAGGTAATGGTAAATATTCTGAAGGAAAATAAAGCGGGGCATGGAATAAGGGTGGGTGAGGCTATTTTAATGGTGTGGTCCTTTCTAAGATGATATTTGAGAAAGACCTGTAAGGTCATGAGAAGAGGTCAGAGAAGCACATTGCTGGCAATGGGAACAGAGAGTGCAAAGGCCCAGAGGTCTTTCCTTCCTCCTAAGATGGAAAGCGAGGTCCAGGATTCTGCATATTTACTTCCTCCCATAATAGGTAGCCAGCACAGTTCTGAGGGCACAGTGCCAGGTTTTCCGAGTGGAGGTTCTCTTTAGGTTCTGATTTCAAACGTCCAAATCCTAGCCTCCACATTTCAGGGCTTCTCTGGAATGTCTCTTCCCCTGGGAAACTTTAACTCATCTACTAAAGAGCAATCTACGATTTCTCTGAATATTAACATAATTTTTTAAAAAAGTACTTACAGGTTTGCATGGTGGCTCATGCCTGTAATTCCAGCACTTTGGGACGCCGAGGCGGGAGGATTGCTTGACACAAGCCTGGGCAACATAGCGAGACCTCGTCTCTACAAAAATATTAAAAAATTAGCTGGGTGTGGTGGTGTGCGCCTGTAGTACCAGCTACTCAGGAGGCTGAGGTTGGAGGCTCTCTTGGGCCCAGGAGGTAGAGGCTGCAGTGAGCCGTGAGGGAGCCATTGCACTCCAGTCTGGGTGACAGAATGAGACTGCCTCACAAAAAAAAAAAAAAAAAAAAAAAAAAAAGCTTGTTACTTTCTAAGGGTGTGTGTTTGGGGCAGTGATTTTGTTTTTCTGGGCACCTTAGTAACACTGCGGCCACGCTTCCGCAACTAAAGGCGAAAGTCCATAGCAACGATCCTCCCTTTCTCTCTGCACCCGGGCCGCTTTCCCGCGGAGACTACATTTCCCAGAATGCCCCGTGGGCCGGGACGGCGCGCGCAGCGCTGTTTCGTGGGACCAGGATTGAAACAAGATGGCGGGCTCGTGGTGAGAAGCCGTCAAGGTAACCGCTTCCCTCTACTCCTCCTGTCGAGGACTTCCTCGAAACTGGGCAGTCCCACAGTGTTTGTCGACAGTTGTCGAGGTCTCCCGCCTGTCGTTCCCGGCAGGGCGAGGTTGCCTGCATCCCCAGCCTTTCTCCTTCCTGCAGAAGAGCCGGCATGTGGCTGCGCGCTTCCTATAGCGCCCCCTTTGTTCCCTGGCGGACGCCCGTTGGGGAGGTGATGCAGCTTGTGGCTCTAGGGACTCCTTTAGGTCGAAGAGTTCCGGTGCTCCTGGTACCCTGTTCCTCAAACCTCTGGCCCTCAGAGGCTCTGTAGCTTTTGTTTTGGGGTTGAATTCCGGGCTAAGGGACTTGACCTCTGAAATGATCTTCCTGGGGTGAATAATCTGACTCCCAGCAGGGCGTGCTTTTCTCTGGGCTTCGGACAGAGGGGACCTAATTTCCCCCAAGATGTTTTATTCGTGGTCAGAGGTCATGGGTTTACGTCCCACGGATGTATTAAGCAGCGATATACTGAGCAAGTAATCGATTGACCTCTCTGAGCCTTTGTTCTTAATCTGAAATGGAGTTGCCTGCTTCACACACTTGTGAAAGTCAGAGCACATATTGTATATGAAAGTGGGTTGTAAACTAAAAAGCACACCTATGAGCTCAGGGTTAACGGTGTTAATGTACTGGCAGTGCAAGGTATCAGTGTGAGTGGTTTAGACTAGCAAATAAGAGGGCCTGTATCCTAATTCTCTTTTATCACTATTGGGGGAAGGCAACGGATACTCATTGAAGACTATTAAAAACAAGGTTTAACAATGGTTATTTGTCATTTATTCACAACAGGCCATGAAGATTGTGGTTTTCCCCATTTTGTCATTGGAGAAACTGAGGATCGTTTAGTTAATGACTTGTTTAAAGTTTCCCAATTTGGCAGTGACTGACTCTAAAGTCCTTGGAAGCAAGACGTTTAAATTTTGTACTTTAGTTTCTTCATGAATCAGAATAAAGATACCTCACATGATTAATACGAGAGCAAAATGAAATGGTGGTGAAAGTACGTTAGAAAGTTAAAGACTTTATACACATATAAAATGGTGAAATTTTATCTGGGACTTGAGGGCATTTATGAGTTCCTCCAATTGAGTAATAGGCTAAGGATAGGCCTTGTTTGATATTTGTTTATTATTATTATTATTAATGGCTCAGGGCAGACAAATATTTCATTTAATCAGAAACAGGATAGTACTGTAAATGATGTAGTATCTTGTGTATGGAACCTTGGAGGTTGTACACAGCCACACTAGCATTAAAAGAATGAATACTCTGTACCATTTGTGAGTGACTGTTTCAAGAGTAATTACACATTTACTGAGTATTCATTAAGTGGAAGGAGCTGCACTGGGTCCTGCAGAGAAGTTTGCATCTAAGATAAATAGTAATGGACATAGTTCCAGTGGTTCTGATCTTATATTCTGTCCATGTTGCTCTTCGTCCTGTTGTTCAATCATGTGGAATTGCCAAGTTGTTTAAAAGCATTGCTTCAGTTGACTTCTAGGCAGTGATTCTTACCTTGTTCTTGTGGTGTTTAATATAACTTAAATTTACCATAGGTAGCACTGATTTTTCTTTATCTCTTCAGCAGGAGTAGAAATTGGTATTTTTAGAAGCAGATTCTAAAAGCAGTTTCTCTTCGAAACATCTTTTTTCATACCACTTGATAAGCATCTTGAAACACCATGGCTGTAACTGCAGTAAAATGGGTGATGTCAAAGAGAACTATCTTGAAACATTTATTTCCAGTCCAAAGTAAGTGAAATTTTTTTTAATGTTTAAAAGGTTTTAAACTTTTAAGAATTAAGAAAATTTAAAGCATTTAGTTATTGTATATGCCTGTAATTTGCAGGAGTGTTTGCAACAATGGAAAGTGGGAGAAAACCTAAATGTCAGTCAGAAGGGGAATGGATAGGTCAGATGTGGTGTCTCATGCCTGTAATCCCAGCACTTTGGGAGGCTGAGGTGGGAGGATTGCTTGAGGCCAGGGGTTTGAGACCAGCCTGGGCAACATAGCAAGACCCCCATCTCTAAAAAAAAAAATGTGGGTCGGGGAGGGGAATGGATAAATTATGGTACATCTGAACTGTGACTGTCATGTAGCTGTTACTGACATGGAAAGATCTCCAAATAGAAACAAAAAAAGCATGTCAGAACCACATCTATATATATCTATCATATGATCTTATTTGTATGTTTAAAAGATGATCCATCATATGCATATGTGCATATGCATAAATGCAGAGGTAAAAGGTCTGGACCAAACAGTGGTTATCTGTGTAGCCCACTCTTGGGATTTGGCTGAGGGCAGGAGTAAGGGACTGGTCAAGGGTAACTTTCTCTTGTTCGATTACATGTATTACTTTTTTAGTATATCTCTTTTTTTTTTTTTTTGACGGAGTCTGGCTCTGTCGCCCAGGCTGGAGTGCAGTGGCATGATTACTTTTTTAGTATTTCTTAAAATGTGCGAATAAAGGGTAAATTCACAGTCCCATCTTCCAAAGATAATCATTGTTAATATTTTGGTGGATTGTCATTGTGTTTTTTCTATGTACTTAGCCATTTTAAAAAAAATGAAATGTAATTTCTGCCTTTCTTTTCTAAAGAACTGTATATAGTTAGTATTTTCTCGAAAGCTTGTTAATACATGTTTGACAGTCAAAGCATGGACCCAAATAAGTAAATAGAGTATTAAAGTCTTTTTTCTCAGCCAACTGTGCTTTCTTTTTCCTTTTCCTGTCTGTAAACAGAGTTTATAGCTCTTATAAACAGCTCTTATAGGAAGCTTTCCATTTCTAAAGTAGACATGTATAGAAGGCTACAGTAGGTTTGCCTTTTTATATTAAACTATGTCAGCCAACTTTTTATTTTTATTTTTTATTTTAGATTCGGGGGTACATGTGCAGGTTTGTTACGTGGATGTATTACATATACTGAGGTTTGGGCTTCAACTGAACCCGTCACCCAAATAGTGAACATAGTACCCAATAGGTAGTTTTTCAACTCTTCCCTCCATCCCTCCATTCTGTTTTGAGTCCCCAGTGTTTATTGTTCCCATCTTTGTGTCCATATGTACCCAATGTTTACCTCCTACTTGTAAGTTAGAACATGTAGTATTGGCTGTTTTTGCATTAATTCACTTAGGATAATGGCCTCCAGCTGCATCTGTGTTGCTGTAAAGGACATGATTTTATTTGTTTTAATGTCTGTGTAATAATCCATGGTATGCATATACACCACATATTCTTCCAGTCCACCATTGATGGGCTTGTTTCCATGTCTTCGCTATTGTGAATAGTGCTCTGATAAACATGCAAGTGCAGCTGACTTTTTAAATACAACTCTGCTTGACCTTGACCTTTGTCTCTTCTTTCTTATTTCCTATTTACCACCATTTGTAATTGAAAGTTTGCTTATTGAATTAGGGAGAAAAGAGCTATTTGAAGAATGGAGTAAAAGTAAAGTAATAAATAGGCAATTTGTTATGCTTGAGACGAGGAAAATATTTTACTCAGTAAACACCTTTGTTGAATAGAATGCTCAAAAGTTTGCCAGATCCTACTCTATTTTATTTTATTTTATTTTTTGAGACTGGATCTTGCTCCATTGTTCAGGCTGGAGTGCAGAGGCATGATCTTGGCACACTGCAACTTCTGCCTCCCAGGTTCAAGTGATTCTCCTGCCTCAGCCTCCCGAGTAGCTGGGATTATAGGCACCTACCACCAGGCCTGGTTAATATTTGTATTTTTAGTAGAGGTAAAGTTTCACCATGTTGGCCAGGCTGGTCTCAAACTCCCAACCTTAAATGATCCTCCTGCCTTGGCCTCCCGAAGTGCTGAGATTACAGGTGTGAGCCATTGCGCCTGGCCTAATTTTTGTATTTTTAGTAGGGGAGGGGTTTCACCATGTTGGCCAAAACTGGTCTCAAACTCCTGACCTCAAGTGATCTGCCCACCTCAGCCTCCCAGAGTGCTGGGATTATAGGCATGAGCCACCGCACCTGGCCACCAAATCCTGCTCTTATAGGAAGCTTTCCATCCCTGCTTCTTTGCTTGCCCCACTCTCCCATTTTTTAGGGCCCTAAACATAGAAACATTTATTACATTATATTCAAAGTAAAATCAACTTAGAATTCAGTAAATAGAACAGGACATTGCTTAAGAGACTTTGGATATAAACCAAAATAAGTCACAACAAAACTACAATCAGCTTTTGATTATCTAGGAGCATTTTTGTTGTTGAGAATTGGGAGAAAGACCCTTACTCTTACTTCTTAGATTCCTCTTTGCCTTGCAGGAACCCAGCTCCTAGGCTAATGAGAAGTCACATCCAATCAGTTTTTACATAGACTATGTTTTGAAACAATTAGTCCTCACACAGGCCCATCAGAAAACCAATTAATGTGTCCCTGAATAATTGAAAATTATTTATATATCTTTTTCCCCACTGGATTTCCCACTAAGTTTGTACTGTATCTAATTCATTTTGGTGTCCCTGGGGCCTCTCATTCATGATAGGAGATCTATCAGTGTTTGTTCAAGTAATCTGAATGGTTTAGAGTTAACTCTCAAAATATCTAGTTAACTAAGAATTAGGTTACCCTAGAAAATCATTCCGTTATCAGTTATCCTAATACTCAGTGACCTAACTTCTTATATCCTAAAAGTCCCTTATACTGCAAAGTTCCTGTTGCTACTATTACTGAAAGTAAAGGGCTGGGCAGGGTGGCTCACACCTGTAATACCAGCACTTTGGGAGGCTGAGGCAGGCTCTGAAGTTTGAGACCAGGCTGGGCAACATACGAAACCTCATTTCTACAAAAGTTACAAAAATTAGCTGGGCGAGGTGGTACACGCCTGTGGTCCCAGGAGGGAGCCAGCTTACTCAGGAGGCTGAGATAGGAAGATTGCTTGAGCCCAGGAGTTCGAGGCTGTGATTGTGCCATTGTACTCCAGCCTGGGAGACAGAGTGAGACCCTGTCTCAAAAATAAAAAATTAAAATTAAAGAAAGTTTCATTACTGTTATTATTGATGTTTAATAAAAAAGGGAAGGACAGTAAGATTGGAGGCAAAGCGAAATCATGATTAAGGAAGAAAGTTCAGTGAGCAAAAATAAAAAGCCTTCCTTATATCCTAGAAGGAATATTTTAAAATTTCCCAAATGGTCAGTCAGCCCGGGAATGTAGAACACTTCACAGTTTTCAAAGCATGTTAAGCCATTTGATCCTTATAACAGCTTTGATTTTGGTAGCCCATGTAGTATTATCCTCTTTATGAAGGTAAAGAAACTTGAGTTCTGTGGCCCTCATAAGTTCACCCAGGGTCACATATTTGGTAAACAAAAACTGTGACCAAAATCTGGATCTCCCCACCTTACTTTGTCCTGTATACTTTCTACTGTACTTCCTTTTCTGTAGCAAGGTAAAATACTGAGCATTTGAAGATGGGACAACTTTTAGCTTTCATAGCTCTTTCAAAATGCAATTAGATATATATATGTAACAAGAATAACTCATAAATTACAGAAATTATTGTTAATTGAAATTCTTTTGGCACATTGAGCTTAATTGCTGTTAACTTTGGCATTGGTCCTAATTATATATTTAGAGCTTCTGCTACTTCTATATCCAGAATTACTTCCATTGGTAAAATATCAGGTAATGAATGTTTCCTTATTTTTTTTTCAAGGTGAAGTCTCACTCTGTTGCCCAGGCTGGAGTGCAGTGGTGCAGTCTTGGCCCACTGCAGCTTCGACCTCCCTGGGCTCAGGTGATCCTGCTATCTCAGTCTCCCAAGTAAGCAAGACTACAGATATGTACTACCATGTCTGGTTATTTATTTATTTATTTATTTTTCAGATGGAGTTTCACTCTTGTTGCCCAGGCTGGAGTGCAATGGCATGATCTTGGCCCACTGCAACCTCCGCCTCCCAGATTCAAGTGATTTTCCTACCTCAGCCTCCCAAGTAGCTGGGATTATAGGCATGTACCACCATGCCCGGCTAATTTTGTATTTTTAGTAGAGACGGGGTTCCACCATGTTGATCAGGCTGGTCTCGATCTCCTGACCTCAGGTGATCTACCCACCTCAGCCTCCCAAAGTGCTGGGATTACAGACGTGAGCCACTACGCTTGGCCTATGTTTTGTATTTCTTTGTAGAGATGGAGTTTTGCCATGTTGCCCAGGCTGGTCTTGAACTCCTGGGTTCAAGTGATCCACCTGCCTCAGCCTCCCAAAGTTCTGGTATTACAGGCGTGAGCCACCATGCCCAGTCCTTATGAATTTTTCAAACTTCAGTTATGCAGAAACATTTGAGAGGCAGTTCGGCAATCACTTTTTAATGTGTAGGCACTATAGGGGACACAGTAATGAACAAGGTGCAGTTCCTGGCCTTAAGGAACTTATTTAGACTTGTAGGTGAAACAGACATCTAGCAACACTAAGAATGCCCAGAATATGAGGCAGAATGTGATAAGTGTGTCATGAGGGCACAAACAAATGTCTGTGTAAACACAGAGTAGAAATTTTACTGAGTTTCTTGTTAACTAAAATACTGTTGTCTTGAGTTTTCTTGTCTGCATATTTCAGAACACTTAATTCTGTCACCCAGTCATGTTTCTTTCAGTGAAAATGTATATCATCTAGTTGGTTTATATTCAGAGATACAAAATTGTATTTTTTTAATTTAAATTTTTTATTATTAATTTTTTTTTAATAGAGATGGGGTCTCACTATATGACCCAACTATGTTGCCCAGGCTGGTCTTGAACTGCTGGATCAAGCGATCCTGCTGCCTTGGCCTCACAAAGCACTGAGATTACAGGAGTGAGCCACCACACCCCACCAGTTTTAATTTTTTTAGAAACGATTTTGCTCTGTTGCCCAGGCTAGAATTCAGTGGCACAATCATAGTTCATTGCAGCCTCACCCTCCTAGGTTCAAGTGATCCTTCAGCTTCAGCCACCTGAGTAGCTGGGATTATAGGTGCATGCCACCATGCCCAGCTAATTTTTAAAAATATTTTTTAAAGATAATATCTCACTGTGTTGCCCAGGCTGGTCTCAAACTCCTGGCCTTGAGCAGTGTTGGCCTCCCAAAGTGTTGAGATTACAGGCGTGAGCTACCATGCCTAGCTTTATAATCTTCTTTTAATATTAACCCAATCCATGCATAATTAGGAAGGTCCCAGTGATGTCAAACAAGAAAATAAAATATGGCCAGGTGCAGTGGCTCACACTGGTAATCGCAGCACTTTGGGAGGCCAAGGCGGGCTGATCACCCAAGGTCAGGAGTTCAGGACCAGCCTGGCCAATATGGTGAAACCCCGTCTCTACCAAAAATACAAAAATTAGCCGGACATGGTGGGCGCCTGTAATCTCAGCTACTCGAGGGGCTGAGGTAGGAGAATTGCTTGAACATGGGAGGCGGAGGTTGCAATGAGCTGAGATCGTGCCACTGCACTCCAGCCTGGGCGACAGAGCGAGGCTCTGTCTCAAAAAAAAAATAAAATAAAAAAATAATAAAATGGTATAAATGATTTGTCTTACGGAATGCTCCTGTTTATAAGCACAGATAATTGAGAATTAATCTTTTCAGAGATGAAATTAAGTTTTGAATTTGTATTTTATCTTGTATCAATGGAATTTTGGGGCTCACATTTTGCTGAATAGTCTTTTTTATGATAATCATGGATTTAATAGCAGCTTAACCTCTCTAGGGCAAAAAAAAATAATGAATTTAGTTAAGGGACTTTTTAATGCCTTGGGGTAAGGATTTAGAGCATATGTATATGCAGTTATTGGGGAGAGGAGATGTGTACAAAGGTGGAAAACACAGATACATGTAAATAATGCAAAACAAAAAATGACTATAAAGAAGGTATATCAATGTCATATGAGGCACCGATTGTGGGACATGTAAAATAGACAACTCTTTCTTCTGTGGAGAACCTTAGGGGCAGGGAGAGTAAAAAGGATTTCATGGAAGAAGAGTGTTTGACCTTTTTTTTTTTGAGATGAAGTCTCACTCTCGCCCAGGCTGGAGTGCAATGGCACGATCTTGTCTCACGGCAACTTCTGCCTCCCGGGTTCAAGTGATTCTCCTGTCTTAGCCTCCCGAGTAGCTGGGATTACAGGCATGCACCACCACACCCGGCTAATTTTTTGTATTTTTAATAGAGAGGGGGTTTCACCATGTTGGCCAGGCTGGTCTTGAACTCCTGACCTCAAGTGATCCACCTGCCCTGGCCTCCCAAAGTGCTGGGATTACAGGCATGAGCCACTGCGCCTGGCGAATATTTGACTTTTAAGGATGAGGGGTATTTGAACAAAATGGGGCTGGAATTCCATACTGAGGACGTGGTAAAGGCATGGAGATAGGGAAGGCAGGATAGGTTACAGTTCTATATCACAGGAACAAGAGGCTCTGTTGAGACTTTGATTCTTGGCATTGACCAAGGTGCATTCAAAACTTGCTTTTAACTATATTGAGCTACTTTTAAATTTTTTTCTTTATATTAAAAGAATACCCTTTTTTGAACATAGGAGAATCTTTCACAAGCTTTTAAAAAAGCAATTATAGCTGAGCACGGTGGCTCACACCTGTAATCCCAGCACTTTGGGAGGCCGAGGCAGGTGGATCACGAGGTCAGGAGATCGAGACCATCCTGGCTAACACGGCGAACCCCGTCTCTACTAAAAATACAAAAAAATTAGCCAGGCGTGGTGGGGGCCTGTAGTCCCAGCTACTTGGGAGGCTGAGGCAGGAGAATGGCGTGAACCTGGGAGGCGGAGCTTGCAGTGAGCAGAGATCGCACCACTGCACTCCAGCCTGGGAGACAGAGCAAGACTCCGTCTCAAAAACAAAACAAAACAACAACAACAAAAAAAGAAAAACAATTTTGGCTCTTGAATTTGCAGGTATTCTAAAAAAGGAAAATATGCTTTAAAATGTAAGCATTTTGATTAAGAAAAGTTAATTTTAAACAAATCATTTCATATTTCATCACTTCACCACCACCACCCCCCCTTTATAAACTATGCACCTTGGAAAACCCAAATACTTTATTTTTATTTATTTTTTTGAGACAGAGTTTCGCTTTTGCACAGGCTGGAGTGCAATAGCATGATCTCAGCTCACTGCAAACTCCGCCTCCCGGGTTCGAGCAATTCTCCTGCCTCAGTCTCCCGAGTAGCTGACCATGCCTGGCTAATTTTGTATTTTTAGTAGAGACAAAGTTTCACCATGTTAGTCAGGCTGGTCTCGAACTCCTTGACCTCAGGTGATCTGCCCACCTTGGCCTCCCAAAGTGTTGGGATTACAGGCGTGAGCCACTGTGCCTGGCCCCAGATACTTCAAGTTCTTTCTTGGAAAGGCTGGAGTACCCAAACACTTTTATTTTTTTTCTTACCTGGAGTCCTTGTGCCTGTTACTCACTCTGCTAGAAACATTGTTTTCATCTCTTATCAATCCTTACTTATTTTCTCATTCTTCAGAGCACCTTGGACATCATCTCCACTGAAAAGGCTTTCTTGAACCTGCACAATTTGTTTGGTAGCCTTTCTGTGTGGCCCATCTTTGCCAATGTTTACCATTCCTAACAGTGCTTATCCTCTATGTTGTAATTGTTTGTCTGTCTCTCTCACAAGCAGACTATACCCTTTTGAGGGTAGGGACTGAGTCTTGTTTGTTGTTGAATCCCTAGCCCCTAGCACAGGCCTGTTTCATACTAAACAGTAATGTTGGTTGAATGAGTAAAACTAGCTTTAAATTTATGGAGAAAATATGCTCAAATTAACCAAATCTGTTTTACTGTTTGGGGTTTTTGCAGATGGAGCTTTATATTGTGTTTGTCGTAAATCTACGTATTCTCCTCTACCAGATGACTATAATTGGTATGTATTAAAATTCAATTGAAGAAATAATAGTCTTAGCTATAGCTGAAATGATTTAATTTTATTTCTTGTTTTGATGTCTGATGCTTTCTTTTCTCATTATTCTTTCCTTAATTTTGTTTTTAAAAATTATTTTAATGATTTTATTTACCCAGTATCTGGGCTTATAAACATTTTAAATAAAAATCATTGTCATTGTGTTTCATTGAATATTTAATTTGTTATAAGACAGACATGCTGTTTAGAACTGCTATCTTTTCTTCCTAAAGCATGCTTTAGCTTTTTGGAAAAGTTAATTAGTTTTTATAGGGTTCATATCTATTAGCTTAATCCATTATTATCTTTTCTTTTGTTTGATATTGAATAATCCTAAATTATACATACTTAATTTAGCCACCATTTATTTGGTACTTATTCAATTTAGTCACTATGATAAGAACTAGGAATAACATATGACATTGTCTTTTTTCTCTGCAGCAGAGTCTGATATGCAGAAACTGCAACCTATTTTCTTAATCTATGTTGTTTTTATTACAAATTATAATAAAAATATTTTTTCTTCTCTCTTGACACTAGTTTTATTTTTATTTTGTTTTCGAGATGGGGTCTTGTTCTCTCGCTCAGGCTGGAGAGCAGTGGTGTGATCTTGGCTCACTGCAACCTGAGATGGGGTCTTGTTCTGTCACCCAGGCTGGAGAGCAGTGGTGTGATCTTGGCTCACTGCAACCTCCACCTCCTGTGTTCAGGAGATTTTCCAGCCTCAGCCTCCTGAGTAGCTGAGACTACAGGCGCATGCCACCATGCCTGGCTAATTTTTGTATTTTTAGTAGAGATGGGGTTTCACCATGTTAGCCAGGCTGGTCTCAAACTCCTGACCTCAGGTAATCTGCCCACCTGGGCCTCCCAAAATGCTGGAATTACAGGCATGAGGCACTGCACCTGACCTTTTATTTTTGTGAGACAGAGACTCACTTTGTCACCCAGGCTGGAATGCAGTGGCACAATCTCAGCTCACTGCAGCCTCAACTTCTGAGGTTCAAGTAATACTCTTGCCTCAGCCCCCCAAGTAGCTGGGACTATAGGCGTGTGCCACCACACCCAGCTAATTGTGTATTTTTTGTAGAAACGGGGTTTCACCATGTTGCCCAGGCTGGTCTTAAACTCCTGAGCTCAAGCAATCTGCCTCCCTCGGCCTCCCAGCGTACAAGGATTACAGGTGTGAGCCATCATGGTTGGCCTTTTATTTTTGAGACAGGGTCTCGCTTTGTCACCCAGACTGGAGTGCAGTGGCACTATGTCAGCTCATTGCAGCCTCAGCCTCCCAGGTTCAAGCTGTCCTCCTGCCTCAGTCTGCCCAAGTAACTGGAACTACAGGTGTGTGCCACCACACCTGGCTAATTTTTTTAATTTTTTGTAGAGACAGGATTTTTCCATGTTACCCAGGCTGGTCTCAAACTCCTGAGCTCAAGTGATCCGCCTTGGCCTCCCAAAGTGTAAGGATTACAGATGTGAGCTACCACGCCTGGCCTTGATACTAGTTTTAATTGTACATCTAATGAGTACTATAATAGCGATGAAATTGGAATAGGTAACAGTTTTTGAACCTGGAAAGACTGAGTCGTATAAGTGTTTTGCATTATATAAAACTATCTTCTCGTGAAGAAATCGTTTGACAGATTAAATGTTCATTGTAGCCATGTTATGGTATTCAATCTTGAAACCACGGTGAAACAATCTAATGCCTATTCTTTGTTAGCTACAAATGTATTTTGTTGTGGTATTTAAGCTGACATATTCTGTGGGATGGTCTTCATTTGTCTCCTGTGTTATGGGTACCAGGTTTGCCAATCCAGTGATGTAGTATCTTCAGCAATTTGTGATTAATTTTAGCTTTTATTTATTTATTTATTTATTTATTTTGAGATGGAGTCTCATTCTTTTGCCCAGGCTGGAGTGCAGTGGCGTGATCTTGACTTCCTTCAGCCTCTGCCTCCTGGGTTCAAGTGATTCTCCTGCCTCAGCCTCCTGAGTAGCTGGGACTACAGGTGTGTGCCACCACACCTGGCTAATATTTGTATTTTTAGTAGAGACGGGGTTTTGCCAGGCTGGTCTTGAACTCCTGACCTCAAGCAATCTGCCCACCTCGGCCTTACAAAGTGCTGGGATTACAGGCATGAGCCACCACGCTGGGCCCAGAATGATTATTAGGCCGGGCACTAATTTTAGCTTTAGGCTGGAGTGCCCACTGCACTCCAGCCTGGGTGACATAGTGAGAGTCCATCTCAAAAAAAAAAAAAAAAAAGGTAATCATTTTGCCTTGAATACAGTATAACTTTATTTCTAAAACATTCTTTTTTTTTAGCAACGTAGAGCTTGCTCTGACTTCTGATGGCAGGACAATAGTATGCTACCACCCTTCTGTGGACATTCCATATGAACACACAAAAGTATGTATGAGAAAATTTCTTGCAGTTTTTAATTTGCTGTTAGAAATGTTTGCACTTCTTTATAGTATCCAAAAAGAAGGGAGTCATCTGATTTTCTTTGTTTTAGATTTTCTTTTGGCTTTTTAATTTTACTATTTTGATTTTTCTCTTATTTATTTTTCATCTGCTTTCTTTACAGTCTTTTTTCAGAATACAAAATGAACCATTTAAACACAATTATGGCATCAGTTTTCTGGTCTAAAAAATTTGGTAGATTTCTGGTTAAGGATCAAATACATCTAGTATAAAATTATAAAATGCGTTATCCCATACTACCCCATATTATAATCTAGACAATTATGAAAAAGTTGTATTTTAGAGTGCTGGGATTACAGCTACTTTTTTACTATTGGTTCTGACAGTTTTTTTTTTTTTTTTAACATTTGGTGAATTTCTTTATTTTTATGTTTTAATGGGCCAACATAGGTATATATTTTGAATGGCCCAGTTAGATTTTTTTCCCTATTTTTTAAAAAGCCAAGTACTAGATAGAAGAGGATTTTGTATTTTTTTAATATAATTTATTTTTAGTTTGACCCAAGTCTTTTTATTGTTTTGTATTTGAAATGCTTTTTCCTATTTCTTTAAGCCTCCTTCTACTAGGTAATGTTTGATTAGTTTTTTTTTGAGACAGGGTCTCACTCTGTCACCCAGGCAGGAGTGCAGTGGCGTGATCCGGCTCACTGCAACCTCCACCTCCTGGGTTCAAGCTATTCTCCTGTCTCAGCCTCCCGAGTACCTGGGACTACAGGCACCTGCCACCACGCCCGGCTAATTTTTGTATTTTTAGTAGAGACGGCGTTTCACCATGTTGCCCAGGCTGATCTCGAACTCCTAAGCTCAGGTGATCCGCCTGCCTCGGCCTCCCAAAGTGCCGGGATTACAGGCATGAGCCACCGTGCCCGGCCTTGATTTGCTTTTTGAGGAGAAAATTAGATGGTTTAAGTCATCACATGATGTATTTAGTGGTACTTATTTTGAAAAATCATCATTAGGGTCAGGGTGCTGGTTGATTTGACAAATAATTTCTTTTTTTTTTTTTTTGAGACCGAGTCTCACTCTGTTGCCCAGGCTGGAGTGCAATGGCGCAATCTCGGCTCACAGCAGCCTCTGCCTCCTGGGTTCAAGCGATTCTCCTGTCTCAGCCTCCCAAGTAGCTGGGACTACAGGCGTGCACTACCACACCCGGCTAATTTTTGTATTTTTAGTAGAGACAGGGTTTCACCATGTTGGGCAGGATGGTCTCGATCTCTTGACCTCATGATCCGCCTGCCTCAGCCTCCCAAAGCGCTGGGATTACAGGTATGAGCCACCGCGCCCGACAAATAATTTCTATATTCCTTTTTAAACTCACCATTTTGTCTCCCTGCTTTGTTAGGAAACAAAAGCCAGGTATCATAGGTACTAATTCAGTGCCTCTTTTTTATCACTTATTTGGGCAACGTTTAGAAAAATAGGCCTACATCACTGAGTTTTGGCCTATAAACCCTCCAGGTCACACTATGTTGTGCCTTTGTCCATTGTTATTTTGTTAAATATCTTCGGTTTATTTGCCGTGTTTTAGCAATTATACTAAGAATGCCAGGTCATTTCATAGCATCCAGACTCTTATCCCCAAATGGCTCTTTATATCTCTGAATCTGACCCTCCTCAACTGTCAAAACTTTCCCACTGTACTTGTAGAACTTACCACCCTTGGCAAAATCTCTTACAATCTTAGCCTATTCCAGAATGTTGCCTTCACCTTCTGACTCTAATAGAAACCTGCCTGTACCCTGGAGACGTTACTTCCCCAGCAGTTCTTTTAAGTAGTTGCTGTTTTCTCTCCCATACTCTTTTACCACTGGGTCTAAAGATGGGGAAGGTATCTCTGTAGCTCTTCACTGTCAAATCTAGATCATTTCTCTTCCTTCCTAACAATTTCTAGCTTTGTAGCTTGTATCATTAAACTGCATCATTTACTATCTTTTTTTGTTGCTGTTATCTACCAACTGCCAGGTTATTTCTCCTCCTCCACCACTCTGCACTTCCTTGAATATTCTAAGCTTGCTGTCACACTTTCTCCAATACTGTTTTACCCTCATTCTTTTACTTCAGTATCCATGTAGGTGATCTAATACCGTGGTGTCTCACTTCTTGATCTCTCTCTACATCAGCTACCCACTTCCATGGGAGGATTCCCTATGATTCCCTAGAGATATTCTAATTACCAATAATTGCTACTCCTCTTTCCCAGTCTAAATTTTAAGAAATCCAATAGTTAACTACCAGTCCCTCTTGGTCTCCCAGCTCCAAGAATTATTCATTCCCTCTTTGTAACCTACATCGATTGATCCAACCACTTTTTCACAGTCCCTCATGTATCTCACACATTCTCACTCCCTACTTAACCCAGCACAGACTGATATCATGGTTTATCATTATCATCATTCCTCTGTACACATGACCACCTCCCCTGCATCCTCTTTCTTTGTTGTGTTTCCTTTGTTTTGACAATTATCTTCTCTGCCACATCATCAATATTCATCTCTCTAGTTTAGGTAAGTAATCACTCCTACAAGTTTTCAAGTAATCACTCCACTGCCACCATACTGACCACAACCCCAGCTGTTCTTCAGCTGTATTAGGTGAGCTCTCCACTCAGAGCTTTTGTATTTCCTGCTTCCGTTGCCTGGAATGCTTTTACTTCATAGTTTACTCTCTTTCCTTAAGGTCTTTTTCCTTATTTGTTATCTTGTGTGGCCTTCCTTGGCTACTGCATTTAAAGTTGTACCTCTGCTCCTGCACTCCTTGTTGTCCTTTGATTTACTTTTCTCAATAGCATTTATCATTTCTAGCATACTGGATGTTTTCTGGCTATCTCCCATCACTAAAATGTAAGCTTGATGAGGACAGGGCCTTGTGTGTTTTTTTCCCCTGCTTGGTCTTCAGCACCTGGAATAACGCTTTGAACTTGGTAGGTGCACAATAAATATTTTTCTATTAAGTGAATGAAGTTGTTCCTTCCTCTTCATGCTTCAGGGTTTTTTGTTTTAGGGCTAAGAGACATTCACATCAGAAAGCATGGAAAGTTTTTGTTTGTCAAGCAATAAATTGTAGATTGGGCTGCAAAATAAGAAACACTCTTGAGAACATGTTACTATTAGTAGAATAATAGTAACATGGGCTCAAGCAATCCTCCCACTTTAGCCTCATGAGTAGCTCGGACTATAGGCACACACCACCATGCCCAGCTAATTTTTTAAATTTTTGTAGAGACAGGGTCTCACTATGTTGTCCAAACTGATCTTGAATTCCTGGACTCAAGCAGTCCTCTCACCTTGGCTTCTCAAAGTGCTGGGCTTACAAGCATGAACCACTGTACCTTGCCCAATCTGGTTCTTTTTTTTTTTTTTTGAGACAGAGTCTCGCTCTGTCAACCAGGCTAGAATGCAGTGGTGTGATCTTGTCTCATTGCAACCTCCATGCCTCCCCAGGTTCAAGCGATTCTTATGCCTCAGCCACCCAAATAGCTGGGATTACAGGCACTCGTGACCACGCCTGGCTAATTTTTGTATTTTCAGTGGAGAGGGGGTTTCGCCATGTTGGCCAGGCTGGTGTCTAACTCCTGGCCTCAAGTGATCTGCCTGCCTTGGCCTCCCAAAGTGCTGGGATTACCAGGCATGAGCCACCACACCTGGCCCCATTCTGGTTTTTGTGACAAGGCTCTGGCTTGTCTCCCTTTCTACTTTTCACTGATATCTTTGTTACTTTGCATTTCTGTAGTACAGTCATGCATTGCTTACTGATGGGGATATGTTCTGAGAAATGCATCGTTAGGCAATTTCATTGTTACGTGAACATCATAGAGTGTCACTTACGCAAACCTAGATGGTGTAGCCTACTACACACCCAGACTTTATGGTATAGCCTATTGCTCCCAGGCTGCAAACGTATACAGCATATTACTGTAGTGAATACTATAGGCAATTGTAACACAATGGTCAATATTTATGTATCTAAACGTATTTAAACATAGAAAAGGCACAATAAAAATGTGCTATAAAAGATAAAATGTAATATACCTGTATAGGGTACTTAACCAAAAATGGAGCTTATAGGACTGGAAGTTGCCCTGGGTGAGTCAGTGAGTGTAAAGGCCTAGTCCATTATTGTACACTGCTGTATACTTTATAAACACTGTATGCTTAGGCTACACCAAATTTTTAAAAAAATATTTTTCTTTCTTTAATAATAAATTAACCTTAGGTTACTGTCACTGTTAAACTTAATAAACTTAAAAAAAATTTTAATACTTTTTTACTCTTTTGTAATAACACTTAGCTTAAAATATCGTGTACAGCTATACAAAAATATTTTCTTTATATCCTTATTCTATAAGCTTTTTTGTATTAAAATTTTTGTTTGCACTTTTTAAACTTTTTTTGTGAGAACTAAGACACAAACACAGTCTAGGCCCACACAGGGTCAGGATGATCAATATTACTGTCTTCTACCTCCACATTTTGTCCCACTGGAAGGTCTTCAGGTACAGTAACATGCCTGGAGCTGTCATCTCCTATGATAACAGTGTCTTCTTCTGGAATACCTCCTGAAGGGCTTGCCTGAGGCTGTTTTACAATTGACTTTTTTTAACAAGTAGGAGTACGCTCTAAAATAATGATACAAAGTATATAGTATAGTAAATGCATAAACCAGTTGCCTAGTCATTTATTATTATTTTTATTATTTAATTATTTTGGTTGAGACGGGGTCTCACTACATGTTACTCTGGCTGGTTTTGAACTCCTGAGCTCAAGCCTCACAAAGTGCTGGAATTACAGCCATGAGCCACTGTAGCCTGCCGTTATTTATTATTATTATCAAGTATTATGTGCTATACATAATTGTATGTGCTATACTTTTATACAGCTGGCAGTGCAGTTGGTTTGTTTACATTGGCACCACCACAAACATGTAAGCAATGCATTGCACTATGGCGTTCTGCACCATCACTAGGTGACAGGAATTTTTTTAGCTTCATGATAATCTTATGGGACCACTGTAGTATACACTGTCCTTCATCACTGTACATTATTGACTAAAACATTGTTATTTCAGGCAGAATCTTGCCCTGTCACCCAGGGTGGAATGCGGTGGCATGATCTCAGCTCACTGAAACCTCTGCCTCCTGGGTTCAAACGATTCTTCTGCCTCAGCCTCCTGAGTAGCTGAGGTTACAGGCATGCACCACCACACCTGGCTAATTTTTTGTATTTTCAGTAGAGACAGAGTTTCAACATGTTGGCCAGGCTGGTCATGAACTCTTGACCTCATGTGATCCGCCCACCGTGGCCTCCCAAAGTGCTGGGATTACAGGCGTGAGTCACTGCGCCCGGCCTCAAAACATTCTTATGCAGCCCATGACTTTACTTAATTGTGCCACCTCCATTGCTTTTTAAAAAACACACACACATATATATATATATATATATATATAAACAGAGATGGGGGGTCTTACCATGGTGCCTAGGCTGGTCTCGAACTCCTAGGCTCAAGCATTCCTTTGCCACTTTGACCTTCCTAAGTGCTGGGATTACAGGTGTGAGCCACTGCACGTGGCCCACATTGCCTTTTTTTTTTTTTTTAATTGACACAGGGTCTGTCTGTGTCACCAAGACTGGAATGCAGTGGCGCGATCTTGGCTCACTGCAGCCTCCGCTTCCCAGGCTTAAGTGATCCTCCCATTTCAGCCTCCTGAGTAGCCGGGACTGCAGGTGTGAGCTACCATGCCTGGCTAATTTTTTGTATTTTTTGTAGAGACAGCGTCTCCAACTCCTGAGCTCAAAGTGATCTGCCTGTCTCAGCCTCCCAAAGTGCTAGGATTAACACATGTGAGCCACCGCACCTGGCCACATTGCCTTTTAAAGTGGTCTTGTTTCATGTGCATAAACTAGATATAAATATATGCTATAATATTTAATACAGTGGTAGAATGTAGTTGTCACTAATAGCGTATGAATGTAAAGAAAATATCTGTGTTTGAATTGTTTCTTACTGGTTGTAAATTCAGATTTTCATTGTATTATAATACATACATATTGTTATTTTAAAGCAAGGCAGTGTTACAATCTTGTTACATATATATTATTATTATTGAATATGTTACTTTCATTATGATAGCGTTATATAGTATTGAATGTTACAATCTTTGTTACATACCTTAATATCACTTAATATTTAAAATATAGGTAACTTGACCCTCCAAGATAGTGATTCCTTTTGTTTTCCATTTTGTTTTGTTTTGATAGAGGGTCTCACTCTTGCTCAGGCAGGAGGGTACTGTGCAGTCATGGCTCACTGCAGCCTTGAACTCCTGGGCTCAAAGGATCATCCTGCCTCAGACCCCAAGTAGCTGGGACTGCAGCCATGCACCACCACACCTGGCTAATTTATTTTTTGTTTTTAAATTTTTTGTAGAGATGAGGTTTTTAAATTTTTTGTAGAGATGTTGCCCAGGCTGGTCTCAAACTCCTGGGCTCAAGTGGTTCTGCCACCTTGACCTCCGAAAGTGCTGGGATTACAGATGTGAGCCACATGGCTGGCCAAGACACTGATTCTTAAAGTCTTTAGTGAGTCACTATTACTGGTGGAATATGTTGTATATCATTCATGTGTGTTGAGGAGATAAGATTTTTAGTAATCATTAACTTTGGGGGAAAGCTATTTAAATTACAATAAAGCACTGTTTGGTGGCATTTTAGTCACCTGAAATGAAAATGTTGAAAATTTTTCTGCTTCCATTGGATGTAAGAAATGTCATTTTCTTTCTTTTTTTTTTTTTTGAGACAGTCTTGCTCTTTCGCCCAGGCTGGAGTGCAATGGTGCAATCTTGGCTCACTGCAACCTCTGCCTCCTGGGCTACAGCGATTCTCCTTCCTCAGCCTCCTGAGTAGCTGGGATTACAGGCATGCGCTACCGCACCAAGCTAATTTTTAAGTAGAGATGGGGTTTCACCATGTTGGCCAGGCTAGTCTTGAACTCCTGACCTCAGGTGATCCACCTGCCTTGGCCTCCCAAAGTGCTGGGATTACAGGTGTAAGCCACCGCACCCGGCCAAAAAATGTCATTTTCAATGAAAAGTTTTTAATTGTTTCTCATCTTAATGATATAAAAGGTAAATGGTAAACTTTTAAGTTAAAAAATAATAATAGGCATAATTTATACCTTTGAGAAACAGAAACTAAAGTAATAAGTACTTTATTACTGCAGAAAATAAGAACATTAAATGAGGGCTTTCTTTTTTTCTTTTTTTTTATTTGTAGTAGAGACACGGTCTCGCTGTGTTGCCCAGGCTGGTCTTGAACTCTTGAACTGAAGTGATCCTCCCACCTTGGCCTCCCAAAGTGCTGGAATTACAGGCATGAGCCACCACACCCGGCGTTTCTATTTTTCTTTCTCTTTTTTGAGACAGGGTTTCACTCTCTCACCCAGGCTGGAGCGCAGTAGTGTGATCACAGGTAGCCTCGACCTCCTGGTCTCAAGTGATCCTCCCACTTCAGCCTCTTGAGTAGCTGGGACTGCAGGTGCATGCCATCACACCTAGATAGTTTTAAAATTTTTTTTGTCTGACCATGTTGTCCAAGCTGGTCCCATGCTTTGGAACTCCTGGGCTCAAGTGATTCTCCTGCCTTGGTTTCCCAAAGTGCTGGGATTACAGGCATGAGCCACTCACTGCACCTGGCCTAAATAAGAACTTTATTATTGGAAAAGAAACCTAAAATTTGCTGTGAGAAGAAAAATATTTCTGACTAATGAATAATGCAACTAAGTGAAACTTTGTTTTGATAACTTATTTGCCCACCCTAAAGTACTATAGTGAATTACTGAATATGGTAATTGTTTTATTGTAATCTCAAACAAATGCTGGCTAACATTCCCACATCTTCATGATGTTTGTTACTGATTATTTTGTAGCCTATCCCTCGGCCAGATCCTGTGCATAATAATGAAGAAACACATGATCAAGTGCTGAAAACCAGATTGGAAGAAAAAGTTGAACACCTTGAGGAAGGACCTATGATAGAACAACTTAGCAAAATGTTCTTTACTACTAAGCACCGTTGGTATCCTCATGGACGGTAAGTTTTCTTTTCTTTTCTTCAATCTCTACTACATAGAGTAAAGGAACACATGGATTTTCTTGCAATAACAAACTTCTGAAGTGGTGTTTTGCATGAGGAAATTAACCCCAAGTAGAATCACCTACTATGTTGTACTTTTTTTTTCTTTCCTGAGACAGGATCTCGCTGTGTCACCCAGGCTGGAGTGCAGTGCCACAGTCTCAGCTCACTGCAGCCTCAACTTCCAGTGCTCAAGTGATCTTCACACTTTAGCCTTCCGAGTAGCTAGTACTACAGGCATGTGCCACCACACCTGGCTAATTTTGTTCTTTTTTGTTTTTTGAGACAAAGAGTCTTGCTCTGTCACCCAGGCTGGAGTGCAGTGGCGCGATCTCGTTTCACTGCAACCTCCACCTCCCAGGTTCAAGCGATTCTCCTGCCTCAGCCTCCTGAGTAGCTGGGACTACAGGCGCATGCCAGTATGCCCGGCTAATTTTTTGTATTTTCATTAGAGGCGGGGTTTTACCGTGTTAGCCAGGTCTCGAACTCCTGACCTTGTGATCCACCCACCTTGGCCTCCCAAAGTGCTGGGATTACAGGCGTGAGCCACCGAGCCTGGCTCTTTTTTTTTCTTTTGTAGAGGCAAGGTCTCACTCACTGTGTTGCGCAGGCTGATTTTAAACTCCTGGACTCAAGTGATCCTCCTCCCTCAGCTGGGATTGTAAGAATGAGCCACTGCCACTGTACTTTTAAATTTACATATAATTTAGCTAAAATGAAATAGTACTTCTTTTTTTCTTTATTTTAATGGGGGAATTTAACCAGAGCTTTCAGTGAATTTTGTAAGAGTTCTTGAAAATTTTTACATTCTATGAGGTATTCATTTAATATGTTGTTTTTGTTCATTTTCCTGTTAAGTAATTGATTGTGTCTTCAGCCCTTTATCAATTTCTTTATCATATTTTGAGTTATCGAAAAAAACATTGGGGTACAGAAAATGATTGGGCAGCGTATGTTGTTCTCAGTTCCCTTGGAAACTAATTGCCCTGATGTTTGCAAATACTCACATTTTCCATCGATTCTTACCTGCCATTTGACTCTGGCATTAATTAGTTTTCCTCTTTTGGATTTTTTTCTTTTGTATCTATCTTCTTCCATACCAAACTATAAGATGTTTTTGTTGTTTATATTTGAACAAACTTTTTTTCTTTTTTTTTTTTTTGTGAGAAGGAGGTCTCATTATGTTACCCAGGCTGATCTTGAACTCGTGGGCTCAAGCAATCCTCCTTCCTCAGCCTCCTAAGTAGCTGGGATTACAGGCACACTCTGCCACGCCCAGCTAGTTTGAACAAAACTTTGTTCTTACTTGTTTAACTCAGTAACTAGCACTGGCTGGCATATTTATGGCAGGGTACATTTATAGAATTAATGAATATACATTTATCAAGTGGCTCTAAGTGCTGGTTAATGTAAAACATAATCCCCACTTACAAATTGTTTATAGTCAAGGAGGGAAGATAGTAGAGTAAATAAACGGTTAAATCAAGTGTGATAGAGCCTTGAAGGAGGGTTAGGAGTTAACCCATGGAGAATGAAGGGTAAACTTCACAGGCAGAGGAAACAGCATTTCGGATAAAGTGTGTGGGGGAAATTACTAATAGGTCGGATTATGGCACCCAGAATATTAATTTATTATAACAAAACATAGCCCATCGTTTCCTGTCTTAAGAAGCCCCTTTCTTAATAATCTCTATAATAAAAGTGATTTTTTTGTATCATTTTCCCAAGGAAAAATATTGATTTTTTGGGGGGGCAGGCAACATAGTCTTTCAATTCCTGCTTCTCTTTTGTATCTCCTTCCTTGATTTTTCCTTCTTATTTATTTTATTTTATTTATTTATTTATTGAGACATAGTCTTGCTCTGTCACCTAGGCTGGAGTGCGGTGGTGTGATCTCAGCTCACTGCAACTTCCGCCTCCCAGGTTCGAGTGATTCTCCTGCCTCAGCCTCCCAAGTAACTGGGACTACAAGCATGTTGCCACCATACCTGGCTAATTTTTTGTATTTTTAGTAGAGACAAGGTTTCACCATGTTGGCCAGGCTGGTCTCGAACTCCTGACCTCAGGTGATCTGCCCACCTTGGCCTCCCAAAGTGCTGGGATTACAGGCATGAGCCACTGCTCCCGGCCTTCCTTCTTATTTAATACCCACTTTGTTTATGCATGCTATCTGGATTTTTCTCTATATTTTTAATTGTAAGGTTAGGATATGTGCAAACAAATTAGGAAACCATCTCATAGCCCTGTGTCTTAAATCATTAAATCTCATTATATTCTGAGATTTCTTTTTATGATTCTTAACATCTCAGGTTTATTTTTGATTTATATCACATTATCCAGGTATTTGAGTTCAAACCTTGTTTCAACTTCTTCTGTAATGGCTTTCAGTACCTGTTTCTTTCCTGCATGTTCCATATTGCTACAATCTGTTTTAAGCATTCATAACCAAATCACTCTAAAGGTATGTAACTTGACGGAGACAAGACTGAAGACAGGGAGACTAGGAGTCTTAAAACCGAGCATGTTGTCTTTAGACATTTGTGTCTAGTACCCTATGTTTAATCTTATTTACTTAATCTTACTGCTAATCAGCTTTTGACTGCTAGTTAATTTAATCTCCTGATATTTTTTCCCATCAAAATTACTAGGCGTTTTTTAATTGTAAAGTGACTTTAATTAGATTATCCCAATATATATCCTAATAAAGAGCTTGGCAGAAAAACCCCAGAGACTAGTTTATGTGTATAAAGAGAAATTTTATCTGTAGGCCTTGTCCTTGTAGATGTATCATCTTGCTGAATTTTAAATATGCCTATGTGTAATCACTTATCATTCAACACATATTTATTTGATATCTACATATGTATTTTGGATTAATGTGAGTCATTTTCAAGTGTTGGTTTCTGGATGTCAGTGGCCATTTCTTTCTTTTTGTCTATCTATCTGTCCGTCTGTCCATTCATCCATTGATTCATTCATTCATTCTCAGCTTGTTTTCCCTAGTCAGACCATTTCATTTTAAACCTCATTTAGTATATAGAAGGATGATTTACTAAATATTTCACAGTTCTTAAGTTACAGCAGTCAAAAGAACGGGACTCATTATGAATTTAATAACTGGGGGTATATAACTTCTTCTTAAATAAGTTTTTATTAAAAGGTATAAAACACATTTTATTTTTATTTTTATTTTTTATTTTTCTGAGACAGAGTCTTGCTGTGTCGCCCAGGCTGGAGTGCAGTGGTGCCATCTCGGCTCACTGCAACCTCCGCCTCCCGGATTCAAGCGATTCTAGTGCCTCAGCCTCCCAAGTAACTGGGACTACAGGTGCACATCACCATGCCTGGCTGTTTTTTGTATTTTTAGTAGAGACGGGGTTTCACCATGTTGGCCAGGCTGGTCTCAAACTCCAGACTTCAAGTGATCCCACTGCCTTGGGCTCCCAAAGTGCTGGGATTACAGGTGTGAGCCACCATGCCTGGCCAAAACACACATTTTTAAAAAGTATTTTTAAACTATGCAGAAGTATTTAAAATATAAAATAGAAGTGTTCTCTATTTCTATGTTCTCCATAGGGAATTGGGTATAATATGAGGTAGGACTATTCATAGAGGTAGAGGTTAACCTACCTAGATGTTGAACATCTTTTCATGTGCTTATTGGCCATTCATATGTTTGGGTTTTGGTTTTTGTTTGTTTTCAGTTAAGTATCTGTAGAAATATTTTGCCTATTTTTTAAAAAGCAAATTGGTTGTCTTACTAAGGTATAAAACTTACAGACCAAAGTGCTATATGAGCTATATGCTTTGTAAATTTTTTTATCTAAGCTTGCCTTTCACTATGTATATATGTATGTATGTATTTTAATAGATGCTGTCTTAGATGTGGTTTCCTAGGAGACCCTAAGATAAGGATTTTTTGGTTGTTGTTTTATTTCAATTTTTAGCTTCAGAGGGTACACAAGGGTATATTGTGTGATGCTGAGGTTTGGAGTATGATTGAACCCATCACCCAGGCAGTGAGGTAGTGCCCAATAGGTAGTTCTTCAGCTTTCTCTCACCTCTTTCCCTCCTGTCTGTTGTCCCCAGTGTTTTTTGTTTCCATCTTTGTGTCCGTGTGTACCCAGTGTTTGGCTCCCACTTACACGTGAGAACGTGTGGTATTTGGTTTTCTGTTTCTGTGTTAATTCGCTTAGGATAATGGCTTCCAGCTGCATCTGTGCTGCTGCAAAGGACATGATTTTGTTCTTTTTTTATGTCTGTATAGTATTCCATGGTGTATGTGTACCACATTTTCTTTATCCAGTTCACCATTGACAGGCACCTGGATTGATTCCATGTCTTTGCTGTTGTGAGTAGTGCTACAGTGAACATACAATTACATGTGTCTTTTTGGTGGAACAGTTTCTGTTCCTTTGGGTATTTACCTAGTAATGGGATTGATGGGTCGAATGGGAGTTCTGTTTTTAGTTCTTTGAGAAATCTCCAAATTGCTTTCCACAGTGGCTGAACTAATTTACATTCCCACCAATAGTATGTAAGCATTTGCTTTTCTTTGCAGCCTTGCCAACATTTATTATTTTTATCTGTTTTTAATAATAGCCATTCTAACTAGTATCAGCTGGTATCACACTGTGATTTTTTTTAAAATTTGCATTTCTCTGATGATTAGTGATGTTGAGCATTTTTTCATATGTTTGTTGGCTGCTTGTATGTCTTCTTTTGAGAAGTGTCTGTTCATGTTCCCTAGCCCACTTTTTAATGGAATTACTTATTTTTGCTTGTTGATTTAAGTTCCTTACAGATTCTGGTTCTAGAAGGGGTTTGGGAAGTCATTAACCTCTTGAAATTATTTGTAAAAATTTTGAATAGGTGTTTTTCTGGGCAGTGCATTCAAAACTTTTATCAGACTCTCAATGAAGTATGAGACCTTCAGAATGCTAAGAACTATCCATTAAAAGTGTCATTCAGCATACACTGTTCAACTATATTTACTACTCAAGACTGAAAATGTTTGAGACTCTGATAGCCATAAACTGAACAAAGTCAAGTTCTAAAATATGCTCAATAAATGTCAAATAGCATTTACACATATCTTATCATGCATGATTTTTAATGTGCACTACAATCACTAGCCAAAAGCAAGCACCTTAATTTTACGATGACCTTATTCTATCATCCAGATTGGGAACCTTGCAGACACTATTAATTAATATAAGAGTTAAATTGAGATTGCTCCTGGCAAACCAAGTTATATTGTTACACTTCTTAGATTACACAATGACTCAGTGACATCTGGAACACTGGTCTACAGCTCTTAACCCAGAAAACTTTTACCTCCTGGTTCATACTAAGCTAGGTAATCAAATCTGTTTCCTACTGATGGAAGTAGCTAATTTTTGTTGTCTCCATGGGAAAATATTAAAGTAGTTTCTTAAATAAAGTGGTACTATTATTCATGCATTTGTAAGATTGCCCTATATTTCAGAAATTTAGAATTATTTTCTCCTTCCTGCCTGCCTGCCTGCCTCCCTCCCTCCCCCCACCCCCTCTCTTTTTCTCTCCTCCTTTCTTTCTTAGAGTCACGGTCTTGCTCTAACACCCAGGATGGAGTGTAATGACACAATCATAGCTCATTGCACCCTCAAGCTCCTGGGCTCAAGTGATCCTCCCATCTCAGTCTTCTGAGTAGGTAGGACTACAGGCATGCACCACCATGCCCAGCTAATTTCTAAAAATCGTGGGGGCTGGGCACAGTGGCTCATCCCTGTAATTCCAGCACTCTGGTAGGCCAAGGTGGGCAGATCAACTGAGCCCAGGAGTTTGAGACCAGCCTGGGCAACATGGTGAAACCGCATCTCTACAAAAAATTTAAAAAGTAGCCAGGCATGGTGGTATGCATCTGTAGTCCCAGCTACTCAGGAGGCTGAGGCAGGAGAATCTCTTGAACCTGGGAGGTGAAGGTTGTAGTGAGCCGAGATCAGGTCACTGCATTCCAGTTTGGGTGACAGGGCAAGACCCTGTCTCAAAAGAAAAAAAAAAAAAGTTATTATGAGAATCAGAATCATTTATCCATTTTAAAATGTGTGAGCACCTACTATGTGTAGATCCTAATGATTCTGTAGTACACAAAACAAGATAAAAATCCCGACTTTCATGGATCTTACATTCCAATACAGGAGATAGGAAAATAAGATGAATAAGCTGGTCAGGGAAGCCTTCATTGAGTAAAAACCTGAAGGAAGGAAGAGAGCTAGCTTTACTGATAACTGTGAGAAAGAGTGTTCTATGCAGACAAACAGCAAGTATAAAAGCCCTGAGGTGGAGGGAAGGACATGTTCAAAAGCAAAAAAGAGGCCATGTAGCCAGAATACATGAACAAGGAAAAGACAGTAGGGCATGAGAGCAGAGAGGTAATGCAGGACCAAATCATGTAGGCAGTTGTAGGCCTAGAGTGTTTCTGAGTGAGATAGGAAGCTGTTTGAGGATTTTCAACAGAAAAATTACAAGAACCAAGGGAGGTGTTAACAGTAGGTTACTCTGGCTGCTACGCTACAAACAGACTGCAGCAAAGCAAAGGAAGCAGCTGGGAGACCAGTTAGGAAGTTATTTCAACAAAACAGGCAAGAGTGGTGATTTGGACTAGGATAGCGGCAGAGGGAATGGTGACAAGTGGTCAAATCTAGATACATTTTGGAGATAGAGCTAACAAGATTCGCTAATAGACCAGATGTTGAGTATGAGACAGAGAGAGGAGTCAAGAGTGGTACCAAGGTTTTTGGCCCAAGCACCTAGAAGAATAGAACTGGCATTAACTGAGAGAGCAGGCTGCAGGAGAAGCTGGTTTGTGGAGGACCATCAGAAGCGCAGTTAGACACATACCAAGTTAAGGATACCTACTACACATGTCAAGTAGGCAGTTGGATATGTAAGTCTAGAGGTCAAGGGACAGGTCTTGACCACAGATGGATTTGGAAGTCATCATCACACAGATGGTATTTAATGCCATGGGACTGGACGAGATTCCTGTCCTAGAGAATGGAACAGAAAAGTGGAGAGGTCCAAGGACTGATTCTTGGGGCACTCCAAAATCTAGAGACAAGGGAGATGAAAAGGAAGCACCAAGATAAATCAAGATAGTATATTAACTTTAGATATGTAAAAAGAATTTCAACCGTTACTAAGGTCGAATTATTGAGAAAAGTAACAGACACACCATCAGGAACTCTATAGAGATATAGTGATACAGGGGTCCCCAGAGAAACTCCGACCAGCTTGTGCACTGGGAAAATGGGGTGGAGCTTCATGAAGTTCGCGCTGTTTGCAGGGAAAAGGAGCCTGGCCTCTGTGATCTGGTGTGGTAACCTGGGGATTCAATCTGTGAGATGTGGGCCTGTTAACAGGAACCTCTCTTGCTTTGCTGAGTTTTTTCCTTTTCACCCAATAAACCCTGTCCTTCCTCACCCTTCAAATTGTCTGTGAGCCTAATTTTTTGTGGTTATGTGTCTTTAGCTGACCTAAGAAAAAAGTCCTACAATAATAATATTGCTCAAATGATGTGTTCTAGGAAGATTATATTAGAAGGAATACTTTATGACTTGATTTTTTTTCATGCCAACTAAGGAAGACTAAAGACTCAGCCTCCTAAGTAGCTGGGACTACAGAAGCATACTACCATACCTGGCTGATTTTTTTGTTGTTGTTTGTATTTTTTGGAGAGATAGGGTTTGCCATGTTGCCCATGCTGGTCTCCAACTGCTGGGCTCAAGCAATCTGTCCACCTTGGCCTCCCAAAGTGCTGGGATTACAAGCTTGTAATCCTGGCCCACACATTTAATAGTAAACACTTCAGATTTTCAGACATGAGATAATCTAATCAACGATACTTATTAGCCACTGGCCTATTCAGCATTGATTCTTTAGAGTCATACAACTTACACTCCCAGTTCACCCACCTTGGGTGAGGCCAATAATTAGACTCAGGTAGCTTCAAAACTGAATGAAGTGGGGCAACACTTCTGGATCATTAAGGATCTGCTGACCTTGATTAAGAATCTGATAATGAGGAACATCTTAACCCACCTGTGACCCACCTAGATAAAATGGATAAACCCATGTAACCTGGTAGCTGAACTCTGGAAATAAAACTTCCAAGAATCACTGGGAAATTTACCAGTGCATCCTCAAAACTTCCATAAAGTACCATTTCAAAGAGGAACTGAACACCTTAAAGAAGCTGTGAAGACAATTAGGTGAGATAGTATTCCATCAGACAATCATTTAATACCCATACATTGTATTAAGGATACTGTGTTAGAATTATTGTGGAAAATTACAAAACAGATGTTTGGGTTTTTTGTTTTTGTTTTTGTTTGACACGGAGTCTTGCTTTGTCACCTAGGCTGGAGCGCAGTTGCACAATCTCAGCTAACTGCAGCCACGACCTCCTGAGTTCAAGCAATTCTCCTGCCTCAGCCTCCCGAGTACCTGGGATTACAGGCAGTTACCACCACACCCGGCTAATTTTTGTATTTTTAGTAAAGGCAGGATTTCGCCATGTTGGCCAGGCTGGTCTTGAACTCCTGACCTCAAGCGATCCACCCACCTCGGGCTCCCAAAGTGCTAAGATTACAAGCATGAGCCACCACGCCCAGACAACATCCTTAACAAAGAGAAAATACTCCAGAGAAGATTTAACCAAAAAAAGTCACCTAAAAATGTAAATATAACATTAACAGATACCTAATAAACTATAATTATATGCAGTTGTGCTAAGAGGGACAGTAGATACTCAAAGTGAATATAAAAAAGTAAAATGTCATGAAGAAAGTAAGATAAGAGCAAATAGCAGAGGAAGAGTAAAAGTGCTGAAAACTGAGGGATAAAGCATTTGAAATAGCTTGATGTTGAAATGAGATAGGGCACTGAGGTCAGATTAGGTAAAAAAAAAAAAAAAAAAAAAAGGCAAGCTCCAACTATATGCTGCCTATAAGAAATCCACTTTAAAAATAAAGACAGCCAGGTTAAAAGTAATACAGAAATGACAAAGGTGACATCACAACCAATCCCAGAGAAATACAACAGATTCTCAGAGACTATTTTTTTGGGGGGGGGTTTGGGGGCGGGTGGGGACGGAGTTCTGCTCTTGTCCCCCAGCCTGGAGTGCAATGGCACAATCTAGGCTCACTGTAACCTCCGTCTCCCAGGTTCAAGTGATTCCTCAGAGACTATTATTAGGAACACTTCAAGCACACAACTAGAAAATCTAGAGGCAATGGACAAATTCCTGAAGACATACAACCTCGCATGTTTGAATCAGGAAGAAACTGAAACCCTGAACAGATGAATAATGAATTCTGAAACTGAATCAGTAATAAAAAAACAACAACCAAAAAGCTCTGGACCAGACAGATCCACAGCTGAATTCTACCAGATGTGCAAAGAGCCAGTACCAATCCTACTGAAACTATTCCCCCAACAACAACAACAACAAAAAATCGAGGAGGAAGGACTCCTCCCCAACTCATTCTACAAAAACGGCATCATCCTGATACCCAAATCTGACAGAGACATAACAAAAAAACAAAACTATGGGCCAGTATCCCTGATAAACATGGATGCTAAAATCCTCAACAAAATACGAGCAAACCAAATCTAGCAGCACATCAAAAAATTAATTCACCATGATCAAGCAGGCTTTCTGCCTGAGATGCAAGGCTGATTCAAGATACGCAAATAAATAAATGTGATACATCACATAAACAGAATTAAAAACAAAAAACATATGATCATTTCAGTAAACACAGAAAAAAACTTTCAATAAAATCCAACATCCCTTCATGATGAAAATCCTCAACAAACTAGGCATTGAGGGAACATACTCCAAAATAATAAGAGCCATTTATGACAAACCCACAGCCAACATACTGAACAAGCAAAAGCTGAGATCATTTCCTTTAAGAACAGAAACAAGACAAGGATGCCCACTCTCACTACTCCTATTCAACATAGTACTGGGGAAGTCCTAGCCAGAGCAATCAGGCAAGAAAAAAAAAAAAAAGGCGTCCACTCAGGAAAAGAAAAAGTCAAATAATCTCTCTTCACTGGTTCTTGTAATTTTTCTGTTGAAAATCCTCAAATAACTTCCTATCTCACTCAGAAACACTCTAGGCCTACAACTACCTACATGATTTGGTCCTGCATTACTTCTCTGCTCTCATGCCCTACTGTCTTTTCCTTGTTCATGTATTCTGGCTACATGGCCTCTTTTTTGCTTTTGAACATGTCCTTCCCTCCACCTCAGGGCTTTTATACTTGCTGTTTGTCTGCATAGAACACTCTTTCTCACAGTTATCAGTAAAGCTAGCTCTCTTCCTTCCTTCAGGTTTTTACTCAATGAAGGCTTCCCTGACCAGCTTATTCATCTTATTTTCCTATCTCCTGTATTGGAATGTAAGATCCATGAAAGTCGGGATTTTTATCTTGTTTTGTGTACTACAGAATCATTAGGATCTACACATAGTAGGTGCTCACACATTTTAAAATGGATAAATGATTCTGATTCTCATAATAACTTTTTTTTTTTTTTTTTTTTCTTTTGAGACAGGGTCTTGCCCTGTCACCCAAACTGGAATGCAGTGACCTGATCTCGGCTCACTACAACCTTCGCCTCCCAGGTTCAAGAGATTCTCCTGCCTCAGCCTCCTGAGTAGCTGGGACTACAGATGCATACCACCATGCCTGGCTACTTTTTAAATTTTTTGTAGAGATGCGGTTTCACCATGTTGCCCAGGCTGGTCTCAAACTCCTGGGCTCAATTGATCTGCCCACCTTGGCCTACCAGAGTGCTGGAATTACAGGGATGAGCCACTGTGCCCAGCCCCCACGATTTTTAGAAATTAGCTGGGCATGGTGGTGCATGCCTGTAGTCCTACCTACTCAGAAGACTGAGATGGGAGGATCACTTGAGCCCAGGAGCTTGAGGGTGCAATGAGCTATGATTGTGTCATTACACTCCATCCTGGGTGTTAGAGCAAGACCGTGACTCTAAGAAAGAAAGGAGGAGAGAAAAAGAGAGGGGGTGGGGGGAGGGAGGGAGGCAGGCAGGCAGGCAGGAAGGAGAAAATAATTCTAAATTTCTGAAATATAGGGCAATCTTACAAATGCATGAATAATAGTACCACTTTATTTAAGAAACTACTTTAATATTTTCCCATGGAGACAACAAAAATTAGCTACTTCCATCAGTAGGAAACAGATTTGATTACCTAGCTTAGTATGAACCAGGAGGTAAAAGTTTTCTGGGTTAAGAGCTGTAGACCAGTGTTCCAGATGTCACTGAGTCATTGTGTAATCTAAGAAGTGTAACAATATAACTTGGTTTGCCAGGAGCAATCTCAATTTAACTCTTATATTAATTAATAGTGTCTGCAAGGTTCCCAATCTGGATGATAGAATAAGGTCATCGTAAAATTAAGGTGCTTGCTTTTGGCTAGTGATTGTAGTGCACATTAAAAATCATGCATGATAAGATATGTGTAAATGCTATTTGACATTTATTGAGCATATTTTAGAACTTGACTTTGTTCAGTTTATGGCTATCAGAGTCTCAAACATTTTCAGTCTTGAGTAGTAAATATAGTTGAACAGTGTATGCTGAATGACACTTTTAATGGATAGTTCTTAGCATTCTGAAGGTCTCATACTTCATTGAGAGTCTGATAAAAGTTTTGAATGCACTGCCCAGAAAAACACCTATTCAAAATTTTTACAAATAATTTCAAGAGGTTAGTGACTTCCCAAACTCCTTCTAGAACCGCTATTCTGATGACCGTTCTCCCTGCTTTGAGAGAATGCCTTTCAGAGACACTATTGTACTAGTACAACCTTGATTATCTGGTATGTCAATGGAACCTTTTAGAAAAAAACAGAATTTTCTCTATGCCAACATAAGTACATGTAGAAATGTTTATGCAGATGGTATTTTACTGTGTGTATTTTTTGACAGCTTACTGTTCCATGTTAGTATAGACAGCTGTACTTCATTCATTTCAACTTAATTCCTGTATTTTGCAAATTTTCAAAAATAAAATCAGTGTATCAGGAAGTTGCCTATATGAAACCTGAAGCAAAAAAATGCTTTAGATATCTTAATCACAACAACTAAAGATCACAGGGTACATGTCTTACCATTTATAGTATAAAACTGAATTTCCACATTAGCAAAAAATTGAAAACAAAAATTAACTTGTGACCAACTTGCCAAAATCTGACCAGAAGGAAATTTTTGAAGGTAACTCATCACAAAAACACATGTACTCTGTGCAGAAATGTTTCTTAAATCAGTAAAGAAAATAAGGAAATGCAGAGGAGCAAAAAGAATTCTCCATGGTGAAATCTCTCAAAAACTATCACTGCTGACAATGCATTTCATTTCTCTATATCTATACATAAGTTTTGTTAGTTTGCCTATTTTTACATGGTTATCATCATACTGTATATGTAAATTTTCTCCTGTGTTCTTCCTTAATATTTTAACTACTTTTTCTATATTCCTTTGGGACAGAGTGCTAGAAGAGGAATTATTAGGTCAAAAATTATGAATATTTCTTGATACATCTTACCATACTGCTTTTCAAAAGTATTTTGAAGTAAAAGTTTATACTTTTAACCAGTCGGGTCTCATACTGCTAATTTCACCACACCTGTGCTTGGATTGGGCATTATGATTTTTAACATGTTTGTGATCTCAAAAACAAAAGGTTCCTCACTGTTCTGATTTGCAGTCCCTCCATTTTGCATGACATTACACATTTTTCCACAGACATATTACTAGTTTTATTTTATATTAAAACATGATTTTGCATTTATAGAGACCTCCATTTAGAGGACAATAGCCCCTTGTAAATAAAACTTTTAACAGAACACGTTCATGTTCACGATGTGATGTTTCTTTATGTTTTGGAAGCCTAAATGTCACCAGATGTGATATTTCTTCACTACTAAGACAAAAAACCATTAGTTTTTATCAAAATCAGTCATCTGGGTTACCATGTTGAAATTATCCTCAAGATATGAAAGAAAACTGTTTCAAATGCTTAATTTAATTAATAGTCAACAACTTAGCCACGTGTGGTGGTGTGCCTGTAGTCCCAGCTACTAGGCAGGGTAAGGTAGGAGGAGCCCTTGTGCCAGGAGTTTGAGGCTGTAGTACACTATTATTGAGCTTATGAATAACCTCTGCACTTCAGCCTGGGCAATAAAGCAAGACCCAGTCTCTAGAAAAAAAAAATGATTAGGTAAAGAAAAGAAAACAAATTTTCACAATGGGAGAATGTGGTTTATTACTAAGAAATGACTGATACGTAGTTTCATTGATTTTTTAAAAAAATAGTTCCAATAGCAAAATAATCATAGAAGTTAGATTTTTATCAGGAATAATTTTTATTAAAATCATCTTATTCCAAGTATTTTCTTCTTTTCAAGGTATCACAGATGTCGTAAGAATCTGAATCCCCCAAAAGACAGATGATGCGGAGGTTCCTGGGGGAATCAAAGAGAAATGTGCCTCATTTGCCATTTGAGAAAATGCAGTCTGGTGTATTCAGTAATATATAGTAAAGTAATAATGATAAAATATCTTTTCATATATTAGAATGTGTACTTTTATATAAAGTAATTCTGGATTTGACATTCTCATTTAGAGAAACCTATTTTCTTTCTTCTTTTTCGATTTTAGTGTTTCATTTATGTGCGGTCTCCAATTTAGGACTTTTCCATAGTGCCAAAGCCATACATATTCAGTAGAACATCAATAAATTACATCAGAAATTCAACACTTTATTATAAAACGGGCTTCGTGTTAGATAATTTTGCTAAACAGTAGGCTACTGTAAGTGTTCTGAGCATATTTAAGACAGGCTAGCATTTTCAATTTACAATATTTTCAACTGATAGTAGGTTTATTGGGATGTAACCCTACGATAAGTTGAGAAACATCTCTTTTTGTGTGTCTACTGTGATTTAAGTATTTTTAATCATCAGCCAAGCATTGTTAGTAGTATAAATATGATTAATAAAAATGTGCATGGCTTTCCTGAAGGAGATTTTTTAATTGCCTTTGAGAATAAACTCGTAAGGTCTACCAAGAAAATAAATGTTATGATGTTTCAGTTGGCTTCTAGGAAATAATTAAATTAGTGATATTTTAATCAGGTTTTACTATCTGCTAGGCCCCTTCCATCGATTCTTATTAAATTCTCAAAATAATCCTTTGAAAAGGGAGTATAATTACATTTTACAGTGACTCGAACCTTACCCAAACAAGTGGGAGAGCCAGGAGCCAAACTATCAGGCTCCAAAGCTTTTTTTCAGTGCATCACAATGACAAAGGGGTGGTTTTCTTTCACCCAAGAATGTGCTTTCCTGGAAATTTTTCTAGATAGAATATTATGTAATTTGTTTTGAAGGTTTTTTTTCCTGACTGTCTTAAAGATTATGCTAGCTTTAGAACACATGCAAACAGCTGCAGCTCTGTGATTAAAATGTTAAGGTCACTAGAATAGTGTTAGGAAAATGTTAATAGATAATTCTGCTGCCTCTATTAGCTTATGTATGATCCTTAATAGCGTTGCTTCCCCTTCAGTTTCTATTTAGGAGGTGAAGAATCTTTTAATAAGGTAGAAAGTTGCTTTATTTAAATTTGTACTGTAGAATGTTTGTGATACAGTATTTGTAAAATTGATATGAAAAATAATTTCTCAAAGTCTATTGTTTGATCTAGTTATTTTAATGAAGGAACTCTAGAAGTTTCAAGTGGCCAGTGAAGTGTGAGGAATAGAGAGTAAAGGAAATAATTAATAATGGTGACCCTCTGTTAAGTGGTTTACTTTTTCCATTAATATAAATTTCATTTGGAAAGATTAAAAAAACAAGTTTGATTGAACTTGATAAATCAGAAATATTTACCAGCTTTGTCGATGGTGTATTCTTGAAAAATGTTTGGTTTTCTTTCAGGTTGACTTATATCCAAAATTCTACAAATTCTTAGCTATGTTATAAATGTAGAAAGAAGAGAAAAATCAAAATATGATGATGAAGATTTTCTTCCGAGTACAAAGCTCTGCTAAATAAGGATTTACCCAAGATGCCCACATCCACATACTTATGTGTCAGTGCTTTGGAGAATTAACTTTGACTTTATTCTACTGGAAGTATAGATTAACACTGTGCTTTCTGGGATTTTGCTTTTCATGGGTTGCTGATTTTTAATTTTGCTAAATAAGCACATAGTCCATCACCAGCATCACCTGCCCTCTGTTCCTCCCCCGTCCCCCAGGGATAAGAACCTGTTATCCACCATCAGTAACATTTTATGAAAGATCTACTTATTTGTCTGTTTTGCAGACATTTTAAAATTCGTAAAGTGGGATGCTTCTTTAATTTAAATACATTTAGCTTCATGAAAAACTCACTACACAGTTCTTGTTCAAGCATTATTGGGAAACCACCAGAGGGCACTCTCACCCAGGGCTTAATTTGAACATCTCGCCCAAGAGTGAGTTTTAAAAGCACTTAATTAGCAGAGAATTTGGATGTTCATTAGTTGAGAATGACTAGTAGAATAAATGGTAATAGTGAAATTAAGTGCTGGAATATTCTGAGTAGACCAATAGCAAAAACTGATTTTTTTTTTTTTTTTTTTTAAAGAAAAGGTCTTGCTGTGTCGCCCAGGATGGAGTGCAGTGGCACAATCACATTGCACTGCAACCTCAATATCCTGGGCTCAAGCAATCCTCCCACCGCAGCCTCCCGAATTGCTGAGACTACACATGTGTGCTACCATGCCTGGCTAATTGTTTTAATTTTTTTTATAGAGACGGGGTTTCGCCATGTTGCCCAGGCTGGTCTTGAACTCCTGGGCTCAAAGCGATCCACCCACCTTGGCCTCCAAAAGTATGGGATTACAGGTGTGAGCCACTGTGCCCAGCCTTATTTTTTTTTTTAAGATAATATTGTTAACATTT
Organism: Pan troglodytes; assembly: GCF_028858775.2. NCBI lineage: Eukaryota > Metazoa > Chordata > Mammalia > Primates > Hominidae > Pan > Pan troglodytes. The sequence continues at coordinate 100,339,829 of NC_072408.2, forward strand.
TGTATTTCTCTGCATAAATATATTTCAAAAATAAAAATAGAGCTCATAATATATGCTGTTTTGTAATGCTTTTTTCACTTAATAGGAATTTTTTCCGTATCATTAAGTACTCTGATTTAATGGGTGCATATTGTTCTATAATCTGGCTTGTCATAATTTAATTAACTCCCTGCTGTTAGACAAAATCATTGTTTCTGTTTGTTCCATCTTGTAAATAATGCTGTTATTAACATCCTGGTGGATTATTACCATTTTCTTTTTTTATTTTTTTTTAAAATTTATTTCTTCTTTTTTTTTCTTATAATTTCATCAGAAGCTGGCAAGATCATTACTATTTTCTTAGATTTGTTTCTGTAAGTGCAATCGTTGAATCACCATGTCCGGCATCCATGTTTATGTACATTTTTAAAGTCAGTGGTTTAAACTGTATACTTTTTGGGTTTTGGAGATGGAGGTTTGCTCTGCCCAAGCTGGAATGCAATGGTGCGATCTTGGCTCACTGCAGCCTCCACCTCCCGGGTTCAAGTGATTCTCCTGCCTCAGCCTCCTTAAGTAGTTGGGATTACAAGTGTGCACCACTATACTCAAGTAATTTTGCATTTTTAGTAGAGACAGGGTTTCACCATGTTGGTCAGGCTGGTCTCGAACTCCTGACCTCAAGTGTCCACCCACCTTGGCCTCCCAAAGTGCTGGGTGGGATTATAGGTGTGAGCCTCCATGCCTGGCCTAAACTGCATACTCCTAACATCAGTATATGGAAATATTTTCTCTTTAGTTCTACTAAAATTTTAAAAAGTCTTTATCAATTTAGTAGGCAAAGACTGGAAAATGTTTTAATTTGATCAGCCACTTTAATATATGTCTCATTTCAAAGCATATAAAGTATACAAGTTTCAGGTCCTAGCTTAAACCTATAAGAGGCCTTATTATGGGCTTATTTCCTTGCAGCCCTTTACCATAATGTGTTTCTTCTACCTCCCCTGCACAACATTGTTTATATGCCCCCTAAAATGTAACTTCTTTAGATTCTATTGTTACGTGCAACACTGTATATCTCTCCATAGCACTTAATCAGAGTTTGTAATTAGGCATCTTTTTGTGTGATTATTTGGTAAATGTCCATATCCCCTACTAGCCTATAAGCTCCATGACTTCTAGGGACCCTGACTACGTGTATCACTGTTCCTACCGCCTAACATTGCCTAGCACATTCATTGCTTCACAGGCATCTGAATATGGTTTTATAAAATACATTGCTCTAGTGCACAGGATTTTAAGCTAAGGATTTCATGAATGGGATTTGGGGTAGGGGCATCTATGAAATTCCTGAAATTGTGTAGAATTTTGAGAATATGTGTTTTCCTGGGGATAGAGTATGTAGTTTCTCAGCAACTCATTACAGTCTGTCACATCATGCCCTAATTCTACTTGCCTGTAGCTAAACACCTAATAGCATTAGAACTGAAATGATAGTGATATGCAAGATAGCACGTGTGGTTTCCACATATTCTAAGAGGCATCTTCAATTAGATTCCAAAAATTTTTAAGAAAAAAACAAAGATATAATGTGCCATCATTTTGGATGGTTCTGGGCACTTCAGGTAAACCCTTACTCAAAGAATACTTTTTCAGTTTCAATGTGTATTTTTAAAATTTCCAGAAGATAAGTTGAATATCAGCCCACAAACACTGGTAGTAAGCAAACTATTTTATTTGCTAAAGGCATAAATAAATGTCTCCTTTGCTTTTAGGCAAAGGGAATGCTTCTTCAGATTTTTTTTTTCCCCAGAAGTTCAAAATAACTTGCTCATAGTCTTCCCAAAATAATTTTCAAACATTCTAACACCAAAGAAAGATACTCCCAATTGAGCTCAGCCATCAGCCTCCTACTATTTTTTAATGTGCTGTTTAACCTTGTGAATGTGAGAATATTTTGAATGCACTGGGAAGGAATACTCAGGAACAATATGTAATGTGCTTTCTAGTTTTGCACAAAGGCATTCATTTTGATTTAGTAACAACCTCATACTTATATAGCATATCCTTCTGCAGAAATGCTTCACAGCCATGACTGCTTGAATTCTTGTCATGTTGTTTGTAAATGAGCTCCTGTTTTTAGATGGAGAAATGGAGGCAGAGTCTCACAATTACATGTGAGAATAGCAAGTAGAACCTTATGATTACTTCTGAGTCTTTTTTTTTTTTTTTTTTTTTGAGATGGAGTTTCACTTTTGTCACCCAGGCTGGAGTGCAGTACAGTGGCCAGTGGCATGATCTCAGCCCACTGCAACCTCCGCCTCATAGGCTCAAGCGATTCTCCTGCCTCAGCCTCCCGAGTAGCTGGGATTATAAGCATGCACCAGCATGCCTGGCTGATTTTTTGTATTTTCAGTAGAGATGGGGTTTCACCACGTTGGCCAGGCTGGTCTTGAACTCCTGACCTCAGGTGATCTGCCCACCTTGGCCCCCCAAAATACTGGGATTACAAGGGTAAGCCACTGTGCCCAGCCTCTTCTGAGTCTTCAATTCAGCAAGAATGTCTCTCTTTTTTTTTTTTGGGACAGAGTCTTGCTCTTGTTTCCTTGGCTGGAGTGTAGTGGCACATTCTCAGCTCACTGCAACCTCCACCTCCCGGGTTCAAGCGATTCTCCTGTCTCAGCCTCCCAAGTAGCTGGGACTATAGGCATGCAACACCATGTCCAGCTAATTTTTTGTATTTAGTAGAGATGGGGTTTCTCCATGTTGGTCAGGCTGGTCTCAAACTCCTGACCTCAGGTGATCCACCCGCTTTGGCCTCCTGAAGTGCTGGGATTACAGGCATGAGCCACCACGCCCGGCCAAGAATGTCTTTTCTTTATAATGTTGTCTCTAAGCATGTAATCTTTTCGGCAAATTTTATTAAGCACCTATAGAGTTCAAGCCACTGTGGGTTCAAAGATAGCCCTCATTCCTGATTGACAAAGTATCTTGCTATGACCATCCCTTCTTTCCCCTCTAGTCAAAATTAGTCTCTTCTTCACTCATAATGCAAAGTACATTGGATTACTATTATGCCACTTACTTGAATAATTGTCTTGATGAGTAATATATGTAGTCAGTAACATGGTTAAGTGTGGCAATTTGGATTGATCCCATTGGACTTTTCAATTGCTGCATCCAGGTGTAATTACCATAAGAGCATAGAAGATAGAATCATAAAGCTGAAAGACATCTTTAAGATGATTTTTGGGGACTGATTTGGGAAACAGATCCAAAGAGACTAATTGACTTGCCCAAGATCACAGATTGTGGCAGAACCAACCAATGTCTTTTTTTAAACATTAAGGACATCTTATATGTATATTTATGCATATACATACTGATGAAATGTGCCTTTAGCAATAGATGTGTCCAGTGATGTACTAATGAAGATTTAACAACTGGTTCTAACTTGTAATGTTTGCCAGTTTCCATGACTGGGTCTTTACAAGTTGTTGTGCACTGACTCCATCATTCCACTGGATGTGCCCCTGAAATCATATATTTACTACTAAAACCATTAGATTGTTTCCTTGTTCTAGTTATGCATTCAGAGACACTCCACCTTATTTTCTGATTACATTTGCAGGGAGAAATAACTCCTTACTTGTCAGTTTCAGCCTTCACTTTTAGTTTCTTTTTCTTTTCCTTTTTCCAACCCAGTATACCTTAGAAACTTTCAGTTTCTTTTAAGGATTTAATAACTTGCTTATAAGTGTTTAAAATGACTTAATGGGTTCTATCTTTTAAGGGAACTTTGGATGAATCCTTGAATATCAGTTATCTATTGCCAATTAACAAATCACCCCAAAGCTCATTGGCTTAAAACAACAATCTTTCATTAGTTTGCGTTCTTCCAGGTAATTCTTATAGTCTGGATCCAGCTCAGCTTATCTTGGCTGGACTTGCCCATGCAGCTGAGGTCACTAGTTGGGTTGTTGAGGCTGGCTAGTCCTAGATGGTGTCACTCATATGTCTGGTATTGAGTGACTGTCACCTGGGGCATTAGGGGGACTGTGTCTCTCATCATCCAGCAAGCTAGGCCTGGATTATTCACATGGCTTTAGGATTTCAAGAGTACAAGATTGGGGCTGGGCATGATGACTCACACCTGTAATCCCAGCACTTTGGGAGGCCAAGGTTGGGGGATTGCTTGAGCCCAGGAGTTCAAGACCAGCCTGGGCAACATAGTGAGAGCCCATCTGTAAAAAAAAAAAATTTTTGAGATGGAGTTTCGCCCTTGTTGCCCAGGCTGGAGTGCAATGGCGCAATCTCAGCTCACCAGAACCTTCGCCTCTTGGGTTCAAGCGATTCTCCTGCCTCAGTCTCCTGAGTAGCTGAGATTACAGGCATGAGTCACCACGCCCAGCTAATTTTGTATTTTTAGTAGAGATGGGTTTCTCCGTGTTGGTCAGGCTGGTCTTGAATTCCCCACCTCAGGTGATCCGCCTGCCTCAGCCTCCCAAAGTGCTGGGATTACAGGTGTGAGCCACCACGCCTGGTCTTCTACAAAAAAATTTTAAAAAATTAGCTGGGGGTGGGGAGGGTGGGGTGGTGGTGCTGCATGCCTGTAGTCCCAGCTATTTGGGAGGCTGAGATGGGAGGATTGCTTGAGCCCATGAGATTGAGGCTGTAGTGAGCCATGATTGTGCCACTGCACTCTAGGCTGGGCAACAGAACAAGCACCTGTATCAAAACAAAAAAGTGCAAGATTGGAAGCTTCAAGGCTTCTTGAGGCCTAGTCTCAGAACTGACACAATATCACTTCATAAGGCTATCTCAGATTCAAGGGAGTGAGAGGAGAGATGCTACCTATTAAAAGGAGAAGCAGCAAATACTATGGCCATTCTCTTCACAATAGTTGTCACCAAAACGTAATCGATTTGTTTATGGGTTTACATTGTCATGTCTCCACAGGACAATGCACATGGTATGTTTGTCAGAACCCAGTTGGAGTTTTGTTTCCCAGCATCCAAAGGAAATCCCTAACTTTCATTTTTTCTTCCCGTAAGCAGCCCCGAACACTTTTACTTACAAGCCATCTCTACCTGAATTAGCAATCATGGATAAGCTCAACAACTGATCATTTCCTTATCAGTTTAAACCATATATATTTTAACACTGTCCCTTTTTCACACACACTAGTTAGCTAAGAATGAGCTGGGGGGCTGGGCGTGGTAGCTCACACCTGTAATCCCAGCACTTTAGGAGGCGGAGGTGGGCGGATCACTTGAGGTCTGGAGTTTGAGACCAGCCTAGCTAACATGGTGAAACTCCGTCTCTACTAAAAATGCAAAAATTAGCTGGGTGTGGTGGCAGGCATCTGTAATCCTAGCTACTCAGGAGGCTGAGGCAGGAGAATCCCTTGAACCCAGGAGGCAGAGGTTGCAGTGGGCCAAGATCACACCACTGCACTCCAGTCTGGGTGACAAAACGAGATTCCGTCTCAAAAAAAAAAAAAAAAAAAAAAAACTGCCAAACCGCTTTTTGCAAAGTGGTTGTACCATTTTATATTCTCACCACCATGAATGAAAGTTCCAATTGCTATATTCTTGCCCTCATTTGATAATATTTTTAGTTTTAGCCATTCTAATGGATATATAGTAATAATTTGATGGTTTTAATTTGCATTTCTCTGATGATCAATAACATTAAGTTTTGATTCAGGTACTTGTTGGGCACTCATATCTTTGGTGAAATATCTGTTCAAATCATTTGCTCTTTTTTTTTTCTTAGCACTTAAAAAAGACTTTTTGCCAGGCACAGTGGCACATGCCTGTAGACCTAGCTACTCAGGAGGCTAAGACAGGAGGATCACTTGAGTCCAGAAGTTCTGGGTTGTAGTGAGCTATGTCAATCAGGTGTTTGCACTAAGTTCAGCATAAATGTAGTGACCTCCTGGGTCACTGGGACCCAGGGTTGCCTAAGGAGTGTCAGAAGTGGAGCAGGTCAAAACTCCTGTGCTGATCAGTAGTGAGATCACACCTGTGAATAGCCACTGCACTCCAGCCTGGGCAACATAGATCCTCATCTCCTGAAAAAAAAAAAAAAAAAAAAACTTTAGTTTTTAAAAGTAGTTTTAGGTTCTGAGCAAAATTGAGAGGAGGGTACAGAAATAACTTATATATCCTCAGTGCTCCCCTCCCCCATGCCTCCCTCATCACCATACCCCAGCAGAGTGGCACATTCGTTACAATTGATAAACCTACACTGACACATCATTATCACCCAAAGCCTATTGTTTCCATTAGGGTTCACTCTTGTTGCTGTACAATCTATGGGTTTGAACAAAGGTATAATGACATGTATCCCTCTTTATAGTCATGCAGAGTCTACACTGTCCTAAAAACCCTTGGCTCTGCCTCTTCGTCGTGTCCTCCCCACTAACCCCCGGCTACCACTGGTCTTTTCACTGTCTCCGTAAGTTTTTCCTTTTTCAGAACACCATATAGTTGGAATCATAAAGTATATAGCCTTTTCACATTGGTTTCTTTCACTGGATAATATGCATTTGTTTCCTCTATGTCTTTTCACAGTTTGATAGCTCATTTCTTTTTAGCATCGAGTAATACTCCATTGTCTGGGTGTACAACAGTTTATCCATTCACCTGCTGAAGGACATCTTGGTTGATTGCTTCCAAGTTTTGGCAATTATGAATAAAATTGCTATAGATATCCATGTGTAGGTTTTTGTGTCCATTTAAGCTTTCAACTCCTTTGGGTAAATACCAAAGAGCACAATTGTTGGATTGAATGGTAAGAGAATGTTTCGTTTTGTAAAAAACCACCAAACCGTCCTACAGAGAGGCTGTACCATTTTGCATTCCCACCAGCAGTGAATAAGGGTTCCTATTGCTCAACATCCCTGTCAGCACTTGGTGTTAGTGTTCTGAATTTTGGCCATTCTAAAAGGTGTGTAGTGGTGTCTCACTTGTTTTGTGTTTTTCTCTGCTCAGACAGCTCATCCACATCACATTTATTTTAATTTGCATTTCCCTGATAATATGTGATATGGAACATCTATTTACTCATTATTTTTTCTTCTTATGATTGAAGTTATAATATTTCTTTAAATATTTTGGATAAATCTTTTGTCAGATATATGCACTGGAAATATTTTTATGGGGGACCAGTGTTAAGATTAGATCTGTTTAAAGAGAAAGGAGAGAAAGCTTCAGGCAGGGAATGCAATCGATGTGAAGGTTTGGGGTAATTTGTTTCATTTATCTTTAACACCATGTTATGGATGGCAAAATAACTTCACTGGCTTTTCTTATCAAGAAAAGACTTACCTTTTCTGAATGCAACAGTATTAGTAAACCTAATGGTGACAATAAAAGCGATTCTGAATAAATGAAAACCAAGAGATTGTTCTAGTTTTACTCATAAATATAATTCTTCATATACTGAGTTCAGTTTTTTAGCCATAAATGAAGACATGGGAAAACCATAACATGTTATTTGCTGAGAAGTTCTGGCAAATGAAGCAATAAAATAATCAAAACTAAATCAACATTTAAATACAGAACATAAAGAGATAAGTCCAAAACCAGAAGATCTCTTTGAAAGAAAAACCTAAGTAATTAAAAAACTGAAAGCACAGATATTCATTATTTCACAAATAAACGTTAATGCTTTTTAGACATCTTATAAGTAAGCAACTTTAGATTGCTAAAACTAAAAAATGCAATTAAGACAATAATCTTATATATAGACAATAATTGTCTTAATAATAATCAGCATCAAAGATTCTTAGAAATGTTGGGAGACTGTGTGGCAAAGAAAGTACTTCAATTACCAGTTACCAACACACAACAATTTGAAATATCCAGGAAGATCAACCCATAGAACAAAGAAAGCTAATAAATTACCTTTTCTTGCAATTGGTTTGATGTACCATTAATATATAGATATTACTAATATGGCAATTAGTTTATATGCTATTTGAATATGATAGTAATATGAAGGAAGATTCTCTTTTTTCCACTTCATTGCCAACAAACAGCTAACTCTAAACAACAGTAAAGTGTGGAATAAATTACTTTGTTAATAAATGTGGTTTGAAGCTTTGTGTAGGAATACAATTGGATGGATAGCAGCAGTGGTAAGAGAACATTCCGGAATAATTACCTAAATTAAGGAGCTTGCCCTAGAATGTAAATCAACCTACTATATCTTTATTTGAAAAAGTCTTGGTAGAAAAAGCATATCAACTGAACTGTACAGTGTGTTCAGTGACTTAGTAAAGACCATAACTTGTGTAAAGGCTAATGCAATAAGTTTGAGATTGTTCTCTTTATGTAATAGTTTGGAAAACAAACAACTGTGATTACATTTAGAGATACGATGATTATCTAGAGGGAAAGTTCTGTTGAGCATATTTGAACATTTAATTATTGCTGCAAGAAGCCAGTTTGGTCCCAGCTTTATAAAGATATACATTGGGCTGGGTGCGGTGGCTCATGCCTGTAATCCCAGCACTTTGGGAGGCCGAGGCAGGCGGATCACCTGAGGTCAGAGGTTCAAGACCAGCCTGGCCAACATGGTGAAACCCCATCTCTACTAAAAATACAAAAATTAGCTGGGCGTGGTGGCACACACTTGTATTCCTTGCTACTCGGGAGGCTAAGGCAGGAGAATCGCTTGAACCCAGGAAGCAGAGGTTGCAGTGAGCCAAGATTGTGCCACTGCACACCAGCCTGGATGAAAAGAGTGAAACTCTGCCTCAAAATAAAATAATAAAATGAAATAAAGATATAAATTGGCCAGCTAGAGTTACCATCAGTTATCTGAAGATAGTCTGATAGCTTCAGAATTCTTTCATACAAGGCAGGAATGCAACTTGTTTTTTAACGGCAGATAAAATCAAAGAGCAAAAGCAAAAGGTAGAAGCTTGAAAGACCAGAGTTGCTACAGATTGTTATTACATGTTCCATAATTTAACAATTGTCATTGAAGTTGGTGATTATCTTGATATTGCACATCTGTAAGAAGTAATCAAACTATTGTGAACTTGATAGAATGCTTTTAAGTTTTATTTTCCAACAAAAGAATGTCTACATACGGCAGATTCATAGATCTGGAATCCATTTATGTCATCAAAAGAGGATTTAAATTTAATTATAAGCTTATACATTGTTCTAACTGGCAACTAATGAAGGATTAAAAATGAATTTTGAAAATACCACACCACTTGCTTCATTTTGGATAAAAGTTAAAAGTGAATATTCTGAGTATGCTGAAATTAGTTTAAAAACTTTTTTTTCCCATTCCGACCATTATCCCTTTGTAAATCTGGTTTCATCTTATGAATAATATTTTTTTAAAAACCATGGAAACAGTTTAGATATACATCAATCCATGAAAGTAGCATTATTGTCAATCTACCCTGTATTACATATTTCAACGAGAAAGAAACCAGCTCATTTGTGACATTTAGAACTTTTTTTTTTTTTGAGAGAGAGAGGGTCTCATTCATTTTATTGCCCAGGCTGGAGTGCGGTGGTGCAATCGTAGCTCACTGTAACCTTGAACTTCTGGGCTCAAGCAATCCTCCCACCTCAGCCTGCAGCTGGAGCTTCAGGTGTCTGCCATCACGCCTGGCAAATTTATTTTTTGTAGAGACCAAGTCTCCCTGTGTTACCCAGGTTGGTATCAAACTCCTGGTCTCAAGTGATCCTCCCATCTCGGCCCCCACAAGTGTTGAGATTACAGGTGTGAGCCACCTCGCTTGACCTAAAAACTTTTAAATATTAATATGCATTGTGTTTATTCAAAGTATATCTAATGGTCTAATAAACAGAATCACTACTTCAATTATAATCTTCAGTTATAATTGAAGAATGACAAAAAATTGTTACAGAAATCTCTATATTAATCTTAAATTCACATTTTCAGTGAAAGTTTTTAAATAATTTTTTCTCTTTCCCTTTTATGTGTGTTCCAATTCTATTTATTGAAATTTAATTTTATATCCATTAACATAATTAAAAATTGGGGCTTTAAAAAAATGTTTCTTTTCATTCTACTAGTTTCATTTTATAATTTATAAAAGTACTAGACCACAATGGATTAAAGAACTATCCTTTCGTCACAGATAGTTCAATGACTCCTGGTTTTTTTTAGACTGAGTCTTGCTCTGTCACCCCAGCTGGAGTGCAGTGGTACGATCTTGGCTCACTGCAACCTCCGCCTCCCAGGTTCAAGCGATTCTCCTGCCTCAGCCTTCCGAGTAGCTGGGACTACAGGTGCCCACCACCACACCGGGCTAATTTTTGTATTTTTAGTAGAGACGGGGTTTCACCGTGTTGGTCAGGCTAGTCTTGAACTCCTGACCTCATGATCTGCCTGCCTCAGCCTCCCAAAGTGCTAGGATTACAGGCGTGAGCCACCATGCCCAGCCAACTCCTGTTTTATAGTGTACTTTCTGGAATATTATTCAGCTTTCTCTTGAATTCTTTTAGTAACTAGGAGTTCACTATGTTTCCATGGACCTAACTCCATTATTAGACAGTTTTCTCTCTCTGCTTTTTTTTTTTTTTGAGATCGTGTCTCCTCTGTCGATCTCGGTTCATTGCAACCTCCGCCTCCCAAGCTCAAGCGATTCTTGTGCCTCAGCCTCCTGAGTAGCTGGGATTACAGGCACCCACCACCACACCTGGCTAATTTTTTTTTGGTAGAGACAGGGTTTCACCATGTTGACCAGGCTGGTCTTGAACTCCCGACCTCAGGTGATCTGGCTGCCTTGGCCTCCCAAAGTGCTGACATTACAGGCGTGAGCCACTGCACCTGGCCATTATTGGACAGTTTTAATGGAAAGTGTTTCCTTATATTGAGTGGAAATCAGTCTGCTTATGGTTTATAATCCTCAGACTTGATTCTCCCCCTGAATCTATATGAAATAAATTTACTCCTATTTGAAAATATTTGTCATATTCCTTCTTATTTTTCTTTAAGCTTTATTTTTTCTTATTATCCATATGACATGTTTCCAGAACTCTCCCTTATCCTGGTTGTCCTCCTTTAGACACATGCTTTTAATGATATATTTCTTAAAATGTATTACCCAGGACAACATTTTTTTTTACTGTGGACAGTATACTTTTACGAATGGTGCCAATAATGCATTACATTTTTTAGCAGTCATGTCATCCTGTTGATTTGCATTGAGTCATCATTTCTTAAGAGGGAATCAGGATATCAAAATAGTCTCCAAACTCAGCTGATTCCTTCTGCAGATACACTCTCCACCCTTCTTGATTCCTTTTCGGGAGAAAAGAGAAAAGTTTATTTTCATTGCTAACCTCACTGATTTTTAATTTTACCATTTAAATGTTAGTAACACAGCTGGTAATGTAACCAAAGAAGATTTTTGGCAGGGGATGATGCATTCAGAGCCTTCACTCTGGCTACAGGGAGACCATGGAGGATGGGCTGGAACGGAAGCACGATGGCCTGCTGGGCACACCGTTAAGTGACTGATGGAGTCATTCAGCTGACAAATGATAATGGCCTGGATTAAGGAAGGAGAAGAGGGGACCAAGAGATGCCAGAGATACATAGGAAGTAAAAATTAATAGGCCTTGGCAACTATTTTTTTTTTTTTTTGAGACAGAGTCTTGCTGTGTTGCCCAGGCTGGAGTGCAGTGGTGTGATCTCGGCTCACTGCAACCTCTGCCTCCTGGATTCAAGCAGTCCTCGTGCCTCAACCTCCTGAGTAGCTGGGACTACAGGTGTGCATCACCACTCCCAGGTAATTTTGGTATTTTTAGTAGAGATGGAGTTTCGCCATTCTGGCCAGGCTGGTCTCGAGCTCCTGACCTCAAGTGATTCACCCGCGTCGGCCTCCCAAAGGGCTGGGATTACAGACGTCAGCCACTGCACCTGGGTTGGCAACTAATTTACACGGAATGGCAGAGAGTGATTAATGAAAAAGCGGGGAGAAAAGCTGCTCTTGACATCTGAAAGCTGACTTGGCATTCACAGCTAGGCTATGTTATTTTCCTGTTGGGCATAAGTCTCACAGAATACCAACATTAAACAAGATGACTCTGAAACCTTAATAAAGTGAGAAAAAACAAGTCCACTTTGTAATTTTGTCTAAGCACAGGCAAAAAGAGGGTCATGGTGCCATCCAGAAAATACCAAAAATCACCCTCTCAGCTAAAATGAGCAACTGCTACTTTACCAGTGACAGCTTTGTCCCAGCTCTAGTCTGCCTTCCCTATAGAGAAGATGTATTGAGATAATCATGAAATTCTCCTTCTTTCTGATAGTATCCAATCTGGAGCAAACCCGTTTCCTTAGACCCTCTCCCAATCCCAAATTCTATACTAGGTTCTTCTAAACACTCTCATACTGAGACACCCCATGGTTCCCTATGTTGTGTGTTCTTCTTTGCTGCAATGAGTAATAAACTCAACTTGTTTAACTAGAGGTGTGTTCCTGGTGGTCTCTGGTTAAAGAGCATTGACGTTAAGAATAATTTCAGAGTTTCTTGCTTGGACAGTCAGGTGTGAGTAGTGCCAGTAATAGAAATAAAGAATACTGGAGAAGAAGAAAATGTCTTCAGTTTTTAACAAGTTACCTTTGAGATATTAGTAGGTTACTCCAAGTGGAGATATCCAAGAAGTAATTGGATGGATTTATGACTCTGGAGCTCAAGAGAGATGTCTGTGCTGAATCTATCTGTCATCCATGTACCTACCTACCTACCTGTAGCTACACATAATATACTCAGAAATGTATATATTTGAGAGCTTTTTTTTTTTTTTTTTTTTTTTTTTTTTTTTTTTTTAAGGCAGGATCTCACTCTGTTGCTCAGGCTGGAGTGCAGTGGCTCAATCTGGCCTCACTGCAGCCTTGACCTCCTGGGCCCAAGCAATCCTCCCACCTCAGCCTCCCAAGTAGCTGGGACTACAGGTACATACCACCACACCTCACTAATTTTTGTGTTTTTAGTAGAGACGGGGTTTCACCATGTTGCCCAGGCTGGTCTCGAACCCCTGGGCTCAAGCGATCTGCCTGCCTCGACCTCCCAAAGTGTTGGGATTACAGGTGTGAGCCGCTGTGCCTGGCCCATTGTGTGTATAATAGCTGAAGCTGTAGGATTGGCAAAGAGCCCCCAGAGAAGGAAAACAATGAGAAAAGAAAAGGGCTGAGGACACGGCAGCAAGGAATATCCCATATACTTATGGGATGAGCAGAAAATGAGATACAGAAAATGAGAAAAGACTCTTAGAAGGAGCTGTCATGAGGAAAGATAATCAGAAGCAGAAGACCAGATGTTAGAGGAGAGAGTTTCAAGGAGGATGAGATTAGTAGTTTAATAGGCTGCTAAAAAGTCAAGTAAGATAAAGTGCCCTTCAAGCTATTTGATATATATCCCCATCATTTTTCGAGCACCTCTGTTTTTTGGCACAATAAGATGTTCAGGCTCCTCTTATACTTTCCTGTCCTAGCCCTGGAATCAGCCATTTCTCTAAGGAGTCCTGTATCCTTTTAGTGGAGACTGGTATCTAGAAACCAAGATCTGGTGTAGTATTCCTTTCAAGAAGCTTGTCTGTGAAGGGTTATGGCTGTATGATCACACGTGGGACTGGAAGTACAGAGGGGATACCTGGCTCAGGTAAAGATGAACAAAACATTGCTGGGCATGGTGGCTCATGCCTGTACTCCCAGCACTTTGGGAGGCCAAGGTGGGAGGATTGCTTCAGCCCAGGTGTTTGAGACCAGCCTGGGCAACAGAGAGAGACCTTGTCTCTACAAAAAATAAAGTAGCCAGGCATGGTGGCAGGCATCTGTAGTCCCAGCTACTCAGGAGGCCGAGGTGGGAGGATCCCTTCAGCCTGGGAGGTTGAGGTTGCTGTGATCCGTGAGTGTGCCACTACACTCATCCGGGGCAACAGAGTGAAACCCTGTCTCAAAAAAAAAAAAAACAAAAAACCGCGAAGCAGAGATAGTATGATCAGAACTGAAGCTTAAGGCCAGGTGTGGTGGCTCACACCTATAATCTTAACACTTTGGGAGGCCGAATTGGATCACCTGAGGTCATGAGTTCAAAACCAGCCTGGCCGACATGGTGAAACCCCTTCTCTACTAAAAATATAAAACTTAGCCTGGCATGGTGGTGCACGCCTCTAATCCCAGCTACTCGGGAGGCTGAGGCATGAGAATCGCTTGAGCCTGGGAGGCGAAGGTTGCAGTGAGCCAAGACTGTGCCACTGCACTCCAGCCTGGGCAACAGAGCGAGATTCTGTCTCAAAAACAACAACAACAAACTGAAGCTTAAGGTCAGAAGCAGGTTTGAAGATGATTTGACCTTGAGTCCCAGATAGCGAATAGAGCTCCTAAGGTTGGGATTCATTTTTTAAGAAATGTGGGTGAAGCTCTGCTTCTCAATAGACATGAAGTGATCTCAGCTGAGGAAAGAGGCCATCTGCCCAGGCTGGGCACCAAGCAAAACCTGAAACCACCTTTGAAATGTTTGGGAAAGCTACCTGTGCCAAGAATTTTATCCTGGTGTAAAAGCTTTGTATAAACAAAGCAATTATAACTTTGTTTATTAAAGTGAGAATTATTATTATTGTTATTATTTTTCTTTTGAGACCGAGTCTCGCTCTGTCGCCCAGGCTGGAGGGCAGTGGCGCAATCTCAGCTCACTGCAGGCTCCGCCCCCCGGGTTCACGCCATTCTCCTGCCTCAGCCTCATGAGTAGCTGGGACTACAGGCGCCTGCCACCTCACCCGGCTAATTTTTTGTATTTTTAGTAGAGACGGAGTTTCACCATGTTAGCCAGGATGGTCTCGATCTCCTGACCTCGTGATCAGCCCGCCTTGGCCTCCCAAAGTGCTGGGATTGCAGGCGTGAGCCACCGTGCCCAGCCGAGAATTATTTTTATTGACTTTAATATTTTTCATTATTAAGGAAATAATGGAATGTTTTAGTTCCATTATTTGAATTAAAATCTTCCAAAGAAGATTGAAGCTGTACTTCAATCTTGATCCCAACTTGATCCCAACCTTTTTTATTCTGGAAAATGCCCATTTTCCTACTGCAAATGCATCTCAAGGGGATTCCCTCCTCCTGGCCATAGTAGATTGGACTCGAGGTGAGTAACTATATTAAGTAGGGCTGACCCATTTATGGTGTTTTGTTTCTTGGTAAGCACATGACTCACTCTAGGCCAGTGAGGGTCATTTCTCAGGATTTGAAAAACCAGAGCTGGCCCAAGAGGCTTATTCGTTTTCTAGGACCAACAGAGACGGGGGACATTAGGTTTGTTTGTGGCGTAGTTCCTAGGAAGAAGCCAGTGCAAGAGAAACAAGAGATGAAGAGAGAAGATTCCAGGCCGTGTCTGAATCTCTGATTCCTGGTCTGTGAGCCCCGGGTGTGCTCTTGCCATCTCAGAATCATGTGAACCTCTCTTCCAACACAGATTCCTTTTGGCCTCTGCTAGTTTGACTTTACGTTTCAACCACATTTCACCAAAAAAGAGAGACCTTGCTCATAAAGTGACTTCAAATAAACTTGGTTTTAATTTACATTGTCAAAAGCTAACCTCCTTTTGATAAGTATCTCCAGTATCCCACCTAAAATGCCAAGAAATAAAGTGACCACAAATGGCTGATGTGTTTTTCCTAATAAAAGCAGCAATTGTTCAAAATAATTTTTTTCTATGTATACCTAATATTAGAACATTTATGCAGGCAACCCCCCAAGGATCTCTTTCTTGTGAATCACATTAGTCTAAATTGTATTTCCACTTCTCTCCTTCCTATCACATGATTGCATTGAATGTATATTATCACTTCATTCAAATACTTTCTTCTCTAAAGCAACAAGAAGTAAATCATTTGTAAGAAAAAGTACATATACATTCTTATTTTCTTCCCTTAAGTTACATATAATTTCCCAGATGCCTACTCAAACTTATAGTATCTCTAACCACGACTTATTTTAATAGGTTGGACTGTCCCTATTTGCTCTTTTAGATTTCCAGGTCCTTAAGGTTAAGCAGAAACCCTAATCCTTGTGTTTATCCAGGCAAATGCTAATTTCAAAGACAGCTATCTAATCTGGTTAGCGGTTTTGTTCTTTGAAAATAATCCTGGGTTTGCTTATAATAGCAGGGTTAATCATTGCACCGATAGTTTTTGGTTTGTTTTTGTTTTTGTTTTGTCTATACCTTCATAGAGAATCAGTCTCCTATTTTGTTCTGGGATTCACCCTTTCCCCATTTCCAGTCTGAGATCTCAGTGGTACTCTGACCCCCTGCATTAGGAATAGAGTCATGGCCCAGGGCCAAGAAAACCTGCACATGTGTTCCTGAAGTGGGCACATGACCTAAACCAGTACAATTAGGGGACATTTCCAGACTTTCATGAATGCCACCAACAGATAAGTTTTTTCTCTCTACTGGACATGACCTTGAGGGACTATGAGGCTGGCATTTCTGCAGCCATCTTATGATCATGAAAAGATTATCTGAGAATGAAGTCAGCCCAAAAGGCTTCTGAGAGATGGAGAAAAGGAAAACAGGTCCTAATTATTTGCTAATTACCTAAGCCAAAAAAGTGACTTTTTTGCTAAAACTCATTCAAATGGATCTTTGTTACTTACAACCAAAATATTCTTAACTGATATTATACTTATCATGTGAAATTCAATTGAGTAAGAAGAAAAAGTGGGTAAATACATGTGTATCTGATTTTTTTAAAAAAGAATAAGATGTGAGAAATGAATGAAAACTCAGAATCTATTGGCCGTTATCAGCTTATACCTATATGTTTGCCACAATTATTTATCTGGAAAGAGAAACAAGGCTCTGAGCATTTTCTTCTAAGACATTCAGTCAGTGTCTTGGGACATCCAGAGTTGGAGAGATTTAACCCAGTCCCTTACAATCTCTATGGCAACAATCTACTGCAATAAAACAGTTGTTCTGAATAGTGACCTTGAGATGCACTAAAGCCAGTCGTCAGAAAAAGATGCATAGTCTTACAGAATTTTAGATCACCTACTGCTTAGTAATGCCATTTTCAACAGTATAGATTGAAATACATATGTAGGGCTGAAACTTTAAATAACTAAAAGATTAAATATATGAAAACAATGGTTTTTCCAATGCCTTCCTTTCTTGATGAAAATCCCTTCTTTATAAAAACTACTACACAAGAGAGTTTTTACCATGGCTGGGCCTTCTTAGGTCTTGGAGAACATAGAAAACTAATAAACACTACCTCTCTTTCCCCATCCTATAACTCCTATGCTAGGACTGGAAGATAAACAAATCTTTTTATTTTTTGAAGCAATCTTTAAGAAATGTGATACATTTTCTTTCAAATTACCCAGAAGGAAGCATATGGAGTAGAAAATGGAAGAAATTTACAATTAGCAGATTCATCTGAATTCTATCCCTGTCCATAACTGGAAGAACTACTAGATGTAGTTCTAAGTTAGACGTAGGGTAAGCCCCACTGGGGTATGGCCCAGATCTGTCTTAATTCATTGACATACAACCAATGCCAAGCACAGTGTCTGGCACATATACTAGGTGCTCAATAAATTTTCTTTAAATAAACTCATATATGGACTTTGCATGAGTTTCTTATCCTTTCTTAGTGAGGTTAACTGCTGCAACAACCACCAAAACCGCAGTGCCTTGATACAGTAAATGTTTACTTCTCACCTTTGTTACAGTCTAACTCTGGCCAGTGAATGGGGAGAAATGTGTATGCTCCACAGTGCCATTCAGGGATACAGCCTCCTTCCAAGTGGTAGTGGTGGCTTCCCCATTCCTTGGGGCCGTGGGCTCCTCTACTGGATTGAGGGCACCCAGCCAGCTGGCAAGGAAAAAAGAATGTGGAAAACAGAGGATCATGCGCTAGCTTTCAATGGCCAGCCCTGGAGGGGACTCAAATCACTTCCACTCACATCCCATTGGTCAGAACAAAGTTTTATGCAAGCCCACCGCTGCAACTGCAAGACAGCTGGGAACTATGCTCTAGCGGTGTGCCCTGGAAGAAGAGAAACTCAAACACTGGTGAATGTTAGCTTGCTTGGCCTCACTCTCTGAGCCCCAACTTCTTTTGAAAGTGGAATTAATAATTGCTATTTGCCAGCACTTTATGAAGATTAAATGAGGCAATAAATGTGGAAGCACTTGATAAAGTGCCAATTAAATCTTAGCTATAAATATTCCTGGGTAATTTGCTTGGTTACATTACCTCTGCACATCATCTGTGAAATGTGTAGGCTGAAATGTACTCTAGGAGTCCTTTCCAGCTCTAAAATGCTTAGATTCTGTGTTTCTTTTAAACTTTCAGCAAGTATCTTTGAAATTTTGTCGACCCTTTAGGATCCTACATGTGATTCTACAAGCTAACCCTCCTGCCCTCAAATCCTCTTTCATTGCTATAATTTTGCCTGTGATCTTTTTGAGACATAACCTGACCCTGTTTTACCTCATTTTAATTCTGTTATTTCCAACTATAGATTAAAGATAATCTTTGCCTTCCTATTACATTAGCCAGTTTCAGTCTGTTAGACTTTTTTTTTTTTTTTTTTTTTTTTTTTTTTTTTTTTTTTCGAGACAGTCTCACTCTGTGGACCAGGCTGGAGTGCAGTGGTATGATACTGGTTCACTGCAACCTCTGCCTCCTGGGTTCAAGCGATTCTTGTACCTCAGCCTCCGAATAGCTAGGATTATAGGGGTGCACTACCACGTCTGGCTAATTTTTTTTGTATTTTTAGTAGAGATAGGGTTTCACCATGTTGGCCAGGTTGGTCTCAAACTCCTGACCTCAAGTGATCTGCCTGCCTTGGCCTCCCAAAGTGCTGGGATTATAAGGGTGAGCCACTGTGCCCAGCCTGGTCTGCTAGATTTCTTAATTTCAGAAGGAAATTGTAGCTGTGAGGAAAAGAACCCAAGGAGATATTTGACAGATTTGAAATATTAAAAACAAATATGATTAATCCTGCCTTGAAAGAGTCTATATAATAAAAGTTTGGTTCAATCTGTCTTTTTTTCCTGTGGCTTCCTTAGTTGTCTTACCCCAGCTTCCCAGCCTTTTTTCTCCAGCTAAATGCCCCTGTCCATTGACAGCTGTTTTGAATGGTTCCTAGGGGAGTCAGCCAGGTGAAGTCTGAAATCTTCTATATTAAATTCAGGCGAGGGGCTGACATTCATTAATGCTCAAGGGTATACTGGCTCCTAGGTCATTCACATAAAGGAGAGAAACGTCTATCCACTTCCATTCTAGCCCTTTCTAATCTTTCTCTAGACCAAAATCAGGGTGCTCTTTTTGCAGTGCAAATCTGGTGTCATTTCTGTGCTTTCAACACTTTAGCATGTGTATTTAACTTTTTAAAAACTTTTTAATATAGACAAATAATAAAATGCACAGATCTTCAGTACAGTTTGATGAGTTTTGATATACCTGTGAAACCACCACCCTAAACAAGATAATAGACTATACCATCATCTCAGAAAGTTCCCTTGCTCCCCATTTCCTGCCATTTCACCCTCTTCTTACCTGCTACCCAAAGAGGAAACCAGTTTCTGATTTTTGTCACCATAGATTTGTTTTGTCTATTTTTGGATTTCATACAGTCATACAACATAGACTTTTTTGTGTCAGGTTAATTTTACTGCACATAATCTTTCTGAAATTTTCCTGTGGTGGCGTGTGATCAGTAGTCTGTTTAATTTATTTATTTATATGGAGTTTTGCTGTTGTTGCCTAGGCTGGAATGCAGTGGCGCAAGCTCACCACAACCTCCGCCTCCTGGGTTCAAGTGATTCTCCTGGCTCAGCCTTCCAAGTAGCTGAGATTACAGGCATGTGCCACCAAGCCTGGCTAATTTTGTATTTTTAGCGGAGACGGGGTTTCTCCATGTTGGTCAGGCTGGTCTCAAACTCCTAACCTCAGGTGATCCACCCACCTTGGTCTCCCAAAATGCTGGGATTACAGGCGTGAGCTATTGCGCCTGGCTAAGTCTATTCCTTTTAAATGCTGAGTGTGAATGCTCTATATGAATATATAGCTTTTTTTTTTTTTTTTTTTTTTTTTGAGACAGAGTCTTGCTGTGACACCCAGGCTGGAGTGCAGTGGCATGGTCTGGGCTCACTGCAACCTCCTCGTCCTGGGTTCAAGTGAATTATCCTGCCCCCAGCCTCCCTAGTAGCTGGGACAACAGGCACGTGTCACCATGCCTGGCTAATTTTTGTATTTTTAGTAGAGACGGGGTTTCACCATATTGGCAGGCTGGTCTCAAACTCCTGACCTCAGGTGATCCACCCACCTCAGTCTCCCAAGGTGCTGGGATTTCAGGGGTGAGCCACTGTGCCCAGCCTATGGCAATTTATTTATCCACTCTCCTGTTGATTGACATTTGGGTTGGTTCTAGCTTGGAGCTATTTTAAGCCTGCTATGAATATTTGTCTTCAAGTCCTTTGTGGATATAAGTTTTCGTTTCTCTCAGGTAAATACTCACCAAATCATAGGGCCTTTGATAGTCTAAAGACCCATTGTTTTTAGGATGAAGACCCAAATCTAAGGCCCCGCATGGTCCTGACCACTTCTCTGGAGGCGTCCTGCACACTTGCCCCTTCCCTTAACTCTGAATTTCAGCCTCTATGTATATGTTCTTCCCTCTGCCCGGAACATTCTTCCTTCCCTCTCTTCCTGTTAACCTTGACTCATCCTTCAGATCTAAACGCTGGCAACATTAAGGTAAAGCCCCTTATCACAGTCATTCCCAGCTCTGTGTTCTTGATGTCCTAGCACTTACCAAGACTGTGGCTTTATATTGACATGTATGAGTATTTGTTTAATGTTTGCTTCTCGTGCAACAGCAAGCGTCACTAGGGCAGATGTTGTGTTTGTTTTATTCACGCAGTGCCTAGCCTAGCTTCTGGCACATACTAATCACTCAACAAACCATTGTGGGATGCATGAATGATTACTGCCCTATACCCCATGGCGAATTTTTTTCTCTACTTTGGTGAAGTCTCATTTGGTCACCCAGAGAAGAAACCCTCTGTGCCCTCATCATGGATTTCTTCATGACCTGGACACAGCAAGAGGGGAAAAGACCAGGCAATCAGTTACGTTCAGGCTACCTGGCTTCCAGGAAAGAGAAAAGCTTAAACTTCAATCTTGATCATTCTTGTCCTAAACCATTATGTAAACCAAATTCCTGCTAAACGGGCTTCCAATCCAAGTAAGACAACAAGGCAATGCAGTTAGCAAATATTTCACCTTGAAGGAGGCCAAGAGATTTGCTCCTGGTGTTTTTTCCCCTTGATTTGTCTTCTGGAACAACCGGGTACTGGGGGCATTCTCAAGATGGCACTGCGTTTCTTAGAAAGTGGGACTGTTTCTTGGTAGAAGTTGTTCCAGAGGCTGGGTGCAATGGCTCACGCCTGTAATCCCAGCAATTTGGGAGGCCGAGGCAGGCGGATCACCTGAGGTCAGGAGTTTGAGACCAGCCTGGCCAACATGGTGAAACCCAGTCTCTACTAAAACTACAAAAAAAATTAGCCAGGTGTGGTGGCGGGTGCCTGTAATCCCAGCTACTCCGGAGGTTGAGGCAGGAGAATCACCTGAACCTGAGAGGCAGAGGTTGCAGTGAGCCGAGAATGTGCCATTGTATCCAGCCTGGGCGATAAGAGTAAAACTCCATCTCAAAAAAAAAAAAAAAAGAAAGAAAAGAAAAAAAAATTAGGGGCCATAATGTTCTTCCATCAATAAAATTTGTTTCCCACGTGGAAATGCACAACCATGGGGCATTTTTACTGTCTGAGTGGCCACAGTGGGGGTGCTGAGTCGAAAGGCACATTTAACAACGTGTTGTTATTGTGAGCAAGGCTATTCAGGGATGCGTTTTGCTATGCATCCCCCCAAAATCCCAATACATGCAGTAATGAAGATGATTAATATAATCTTACATACCTTCACATGACTCTGTCTTTTTCATGGAGAATTTCCTCCCCAGGTGGGCGTTTTGTCTGTCTCGAATGATAATAATGAGTAGACAAGTGTGTGGATACTGTCTCTTCTTTAGATGTTTTGCCTTTGCAAAAAGAATGCAAATCAAAGTGATCCTACAGATGAGCTGTAAGTGTTAAAGAAAACAACATTAGTTTGTATCACCACCAGACTACTTTTATTGCCACCAGAAAATGAAAGTGTTTTAGGAAACAGCAAATCCCTATAAAAGGAATAGAATGATGTCCGCCAGTCTTGAAATAGGGATGGGTGATTCTTGAAGAGGATTTGAGGAAGTCAATGGTGATAATACACGTTAGAAAGTTTTGGGGGGTACAGGTGATGGATTGCTTTTTATTTTAAAATATTTATTATTATTCTTTTGTACTTGATCTTAGCCAAAAGGCCGAGGAGCAATTATTATTATTTTTTGAGACAGGGACTCGCTCTGTCACTCAGGCTGGTGTGCAGTGGTGCTCACTGCAACCTCAACCTCCCAGGCTCAAAGGATCCTCCTGCTTCAGCCTCCTGAGTGCGTGCCACTGTGCCTGGCTAATTTTTTTATTTTTTTGTAGAGATGGTGTCCCACTGTGTTGCCCAGGTTGGCCTCAAACTCCTGGGTTTAAGCTATCCTCCTGACTCGACCTCCTAAAGTGCTGGCATTACAGGCGTGAGCCACTGCACCCGGCCTGGATTGCTTTTATAATTAGAACAGAAAATGATTTAAAAATCTAGCAGAGAAATGAAGGTTAACATAAAATAACAACAACAACAACATAGATGATATTAACACTCCTGGAAAAGCATTGAATGGAAGAAGGAAAGATGAAAACAACTCCTTCTCCTCCCCCAAAATAAACAACAAAAAACTTGATCTTGAATATGGGTCCATGGAAGAAACTCTCCTTCAGGACATTTTAGATGGAAATAGAGTCCATATCCAGTAATGGGTGTGCTTTCATCTAAAATGAGCTTCTGTTAATAATAGTTCTAGAGCACTTTGTGTGTGCTAAAATTTTTTTCTCAGATTTTGGTTTGAGGATCTTTCCTAATTTAAGAGAATTTTATCCGTTCACTGTTTTGTTAGGTGAAGAGTTGGAAATATTTCTGTCTCATTAAACAGCCTCGATTCAAAGACAGACCACCTGCCTGATTTCCTACTCTTGTCCTCTAAAATAAAGACAGGCAACTGTGGGCATTCCTGAAAATTGTTTGCCTTGTCCATTCAAGCTCATTTTTAAAGAATGACTCACGGCCAATCTGCACTCCAGCCTTTGATACTTAAGAGTGTGTGTGTGTGTATGTGTGTGTGTGTGTGTGCACGCAGAGGAATGGTGGAGAGAGGTATAAAAAGAAAATGAACAAAGAAGTGTGGGTTAGAAGCCATACTCTGAGCTAAGGGCTGCACTTAATTGGAAATTAGGGGCCAACCTACAACTACAATGCTATAAAACTAAGATCAGGACAAAGCCATCAAAGTCCAAGGTTACTCTGGGGGATAGAGACATGAGTCTGAAGCAAATGACACTGTGCCTCAGTGTGTGGGCAGACCTAGCTTTGAGGAGACTGGGGAAATGTTATAATTTTGGAAAGCCTCTTGAATAAAGAATACAATTTTAGGTACAAATACAGATGCTCCTCAACTTAGATGGAATTGCATCCTGATATACCTACCATAAATTGAAAATATCCTAAGTCAGAAATATAGCCAGGTATGGTGGCTCATGCCTGTAATCCCAGCATTTTGAGATGCCAAGGTGGGAGGATTGCTTGAGCCCAGGAGTTCTAGATCAGCCTGGGCAACATAATGAGACCCTGTCTCTATAAAAAAATTTAAAAATTAGCCAAGCGTGGTGGCACGTGCCTGTAGTCCTAGCTACTTGGGAGATGGAGGTGGGAGGATCGCTTGAGCCTGGGAAGTAGAGACTGCAGTGAGCTATGATGGCATGACTGCACTCCAGCCTGGGCAACAAAGTGAGACCCTGTCTCTCAAAAAAAAAAAAAAAAAAAAAGAGGGAACAAAAAGGAAATGCACCTAACCTACTGAATATCATAGCTCAGCCCAGCCCACCTTAACTGTGCTCAGGACACTTACATGAGCCTACAGTTGGACAAAATCATCGAACACAAGCGTGTTTTATAATAAAGTGTAGAACATCTCATGTAACGTACTGAATACAGTACATTGTAGAGTACAGTATCAGTTGTTTACCCTCCTGATCTCATGGCTGGCTGGCAGCTGCGGTTGATACCACTGCTCAGCATCTTGAGAGTACTATTGAATATTGCTAGCCCAGGAAAAGATCCCAATTCAAAATGCCAAGTATGATTTCTACTGAGTGTGTACCACTTTTGCACCATTGTAAAGTCAAAAAAATCATAAGTTGGGGACCATCTGTACAATAACAAGACGACATGGCAGTGATTACTAAACACATACACACATCCACTACACCCGACTTCGTGTATCCCTAAGCCAGATTCCATAGTGTCCAGGGGCACTCCAGAGTTCTCTGACACAAGGAAGATTGTGATGGAAGAAAAGTCAGAGAGAAAGGACTTATTTGTTAAAATGCATGATCAGGTGCGGTGGCTCATGTCTGTAATCCCAGCACTTTGGGAGGCAGAGGTAGGTGGATCACCTGAGGTCAGGAGTTAAAATAAAGGCCAGGCGCAGTGGCTCATGCCTGTAATACTAGTACTTTGGGAGGCTGAGGTGGGCAGATTGCCTGAGCTCAGGAGTTCAAGAGCAGCCTGGGCAACATGGTAAAACCCCATCTCAACTAAAATACACACACACACACACACACACACACACACACACACACACACACACACAAAACAGCCAGGTGTGGCAGTGGGCACCTGTAGTCCCAACTATCCAGGAGGCGGAGGCAGGAGAATCACTTGAACCGGGAGGTGGAGGTTGCAGTGAGCTGAGATCACACCACTGCACTCCAGCCTGGGTGACAGAGCAAGACTCCATCTCAAAAAAAAAAAAAAAAGAGAGAGAAAAAAAAAAGAATTTTATTTTTATTTCTCAAAAGGTATACGCACTTTCCATTTTGATACTGTCAAAATGACCTCAGAAAAGTTGATGTCTGTGGGCCCACAATGGTACACAAGTGTCCTCTTATCCCTTAACAAAACTGAGTGAGATTCTTTTTTAATCCCTGTAAACCTGCTGGGTAAAAAATAGCTTATTGTCAATCATACTTGCTATTTTTATTATTAGCTTGATGGCTAATTTTATGTGTGAATTTGGCTAGGCTCTGGTACCCAGTTTTTGGTCAAACACCAGTCTAGACATTGCTGTGATGGTATCTTTTTAGATGCGACTAATATTTAGGCTGGGTATGGTGGATCATGCCTGTAATCCCAGCACTTTGGGAGGCCTAGGGGAGAGGATCACTTGAGCCCAGAAGTTGAAGACCAGCCTGGGCGACATGACAAAACCTTGTCTCTATAAAAAAAGGAAAGAAAAGAAAATTAGCCAGGCTTGGTGATGTGTACCTGTAGTCCCAGCTACTTGGGAAGCTGAGGTGGGAGGATCAATTGCACCTTGGAGGTTGAGTCTGCAGTGAGCCATAACTGCGCTACTGCATTCTGGTCTGGGCAACACAATGAGACCCTGTCTCAAACAAAACAAAACAATATTTAAATCAGTAGACTTTGAGTAAAGCAGATTACCTCCATAATATGGGTAGGTTTTGTGCTCCTTATGAGAATCTAATACCTGATGATCTGAGGTGGAACAGTTTCATCCCGAAACCATCCCCCCCGACCCCTGGTCTATAGAAAAATTGTCTTTCATGAAACTGGCCCCTGGTGCCCAAAAGGCTGGGGACCCCTGTCCTAGAAGAACTCATGTTGGCATTAAGAGTGTATCTGCCATCATCCATGTGTCCTTCACCTGAGGGATGCCCTTTTGCTCCTCCACTACCTTTTCTTCCACATCTCAGACATCTTGGAGAGCCTCTGTTTCTCAAAGGAGGTGGTGGTCTCCACCTAACACCACTTTCAAAAGATGGTTCGTTGGCTTGCTGTACTTGAATTGCTTTTCCATCCAAAGACTTTCCATTCATATCGTTGGCAGCATTCTTAGCATCTGCAGGGCTCTCAAAAGTAATCAATGCAAAGTCTCTGGACTTGATTTCCCCATCCTTCGTCAAAAGAACTTCTGCTATGTGGCCATATTTCCCAAATACTGCTTAAAGAGCCTTTTCATTAGGTTCTGTATTAAGGCCACCTATGAACAGCTTGCCAGGTGGATCTGCTTCCACAATTTTGCTCCTTTTCCAGATTTTCTGAGATCTCACCTTTATGCTTCCCTGGGTGATCATTAGCTAAACTAATCTAAATGTCTCTTTATATATAATTACACATGCACACATACATATACATACACACACACACACCCATCCTATGGGTTCTGCTTCTCTGGAGAACCTTGTCTAATACAATTAGTGAGGTTACCTAGGTCAAATGTTTATTGGTATCTGTATTTCATTTCTTCTTATTCCCTTCCCCCTTCCCTTTCCTCCTTTCCTCTTCCTCCTCCTTTCCCTCTCTTTCTTTTTGTTCTTTCCCCAGATCTTTTTTAGATCCTCTGTGTGAACAGGGGTCCCCCAAAGTGAGGGCCTCTGGCCTATGTTCCCTAATTTGCTGGGAGTGAAAAGCCTTTTTGACTAGGGACTTGTACTACCAGTGAGATTGTGCAAATAAATACATTAAATAAATAAAGCTAAGTAATGGAGAAGGCTGCTTAGTTATGGGAACTTACTTTCAAAACCAGTTCCTCCTTCATTCAGTTAACAGCTGAATGCAGAATTTCCTGTTGTTTCTTTTTTTTTCCCTTTCCTTCATAGCAAGTGATATCATCACAGCTACCTAGAAGAACGATTTCCCACAGTGACGGAGGTTCTGTGATGTCATTGGGATTACAAAAGCCAGGAAAGAAATTTGCTATCGGTATTTGTTGCCAGAAATTACGAAGCAAATTAATTTCAAGCTTTCTGGGAAAGAAACCCTTCAGTGAAAGTAAACATTTAAGAAATTATTATTATACAAGGAAAGTCTGTCCTTAATCTGCCAGAGAGAGAATGCCTGCAACCTCAAGGTACTAAATAAACAGGCCTGGTATAAGAGAGAGTTCTATTTTGGGGATATTTAGTGGGCTAAGTATCTGTGCCAGCGGTCCCCAACCTTTTTGGCACCAGGGACCTATATCATGGAAGATCATTTTTCCACAGACTGGGGTTGGGGATGGTTTGGGGATGAAATTGTTTCACCTCAGATCATCACACATTAGATTCTCATAAGGAGCGGGCAACCTAGATCCCTCACATGTTCAGTTCACAATAGGGTTCGTGCTCCCGTGAGAATGTAGTGGCGCCACTGATCTGATAGGAAGCCACGCTCAGGTGGTAATGATCGCTCACCGGCCGCTCAATTCCTGCTGTGTGGTCTGGTTTCTAGCAGGCCATGGACGGGTACTGGTCCACAGCCGGGGGGTTGGGGGCCCCTGATCTGTGCCAAAACGCTAACTATCTTCAGATTGGCTAGGCTGGTAACTGGACTATTTTTCAAGCAACCGGACCTGTCCTGATGAAGCTTTGAAGTGTCTCGCTTTCTCTATCCTAGGTCAGATCTCCTGAACACGGTCTCCCTTCCCTTTAATGGAAGTAGAGGTGCTAGTTTTCTGTGACTGCTGTAACAAATTACCACAAACCGTAGCCCAAAACCCCAGAAATTTATTCTCTCACAGTTCTGAGGCCAAAAGTCCAAACTCAAGGCGTCGGCAGGACTGGCTTCCTCTGCAGGGTGCAGGGAGAGTCCGTTCCACGCCTGGCTCCTGTCTTCTGGAGGCTGCCGCCATCCTTGGCGTTCCTTAGCTCATAGGCGCATCCCTCTGATCTCTACCTCCATCTGCACAGCCCCTTCTCCATGTGTCCTCTCCCTTCTCTTCAAGTTTTTTTTTCTTTTTTTTTTTTTTTTTGAGTCCGGGTGCTCTGTTGCCCAGGCTGGAGTGCAGTGGCCCTATCATGGCTTACTGTAGCCTTGACTTCCAAGGCTCAGACGATCCTCCTGCCTCAGCCCCCCAAGTAGCTAGGACCACAGGCATGTGCCACAACGCCTGGCTGAATTTTCAATTTTTAGTAGAGATTGGGGGTCTCACTATGTTACCCAGGCTCGTTTTGAACTCCTGGGCTAAAGCAATCCTCCTGCCTTGGCCTCCCAAAGTGCTGGGGTTACAGGTGTGAGCTACTATGCCTGGTCATGTCTCTTTTATGGTGATACTTACCACTGGATTTAGGGCCCACTCTAACCAGGATGTTAGGTCATATTCTCAGGTGAAAGGGGTTAGGGCATGGACATATCTTTTTATGTCTTTTTATGCCACAATTTAACCCACTGCAGTGGATGAGGGTTTATGACCGCCTGGCCCCATCTTCTCCCGGAGGTGATGGTGACTCTTGAGAGCTGACTCTTTCAAGTGGTGGCATGTGAAATCTTCATAGGTTCATTCATTCATTACTGTAATGGGCTGAATTGTGTTCTCCTGCTGCTCTCAAAGTCATATCTTGAAGTCCTAACTCAACACCCAGTACCTCAGAATGTGACTGTATTTAGAGGTGGGGTCTGTATTAGTCCATTTTTATGCTGCTGATAAAGACATACCTAAGACTGGGTAATTTATAAAGAAAAAGAGGTTTAGTGGACTCACAGTTCCACGTGGCTGGGGAAGGCCTCACAATCACGGAGGAAGGCGAAAGGCACATCTTACATCACAGCAGACAAGACAGAATGAGAACCAAGCGAAAGGGGTTCCCCCTTATAAAACCACCAGATCTCGTGAGACTTATTCAATACCATGAGAACAGTATGGGGGAAACTCCCCCCATGATTCAATTATCTCCCATGGGGCCCGTCTCACAACAGGTGGGAATTATGGGAGCTACAATTCAAGATGAGATTTGGGTGGGGACACAGCTGAGCCGTATCAGGGTCTTTAAATTGGTATTAAGGTTAAATGAGGTCATGGGGGTGGGCTCCGATGCAACATGACTGGTGTCCTTGTAAGAAGGGGAGATGAGGACACGGGAGAAGGCAGCCATCTGCAAACCAAGGAGAGAGAACTCAGAAGAAATCAATGCTGCCAACAACTCGATCTCAGACTTCTAGCCTCCAGGACTATGACAAAGTATTTTTCTGTTGTTGAAGCCACTCAATCTGTGGTACTTTGTTACAGCAGCCCTTGGGAACTAGTGCAGTTACTAAGAACCCACTCTCTGCCACATCTTCCACAAGGCAGAGGCACATCCTCTGGGACTGGCTGTGAGTCTGGAGATAGTTACCATTTTAGTCCAGATAGTTAGCCCACCAACTACCCCCAGAGCAGGACTATTTGTCTCTTACTAACATCTCACTGATATGGTTTATTATTCTAAAGATTTGGGTGTAAACAAGAGTTTATTATGTCTTCAAATATAAAAAGCTACAGTAAACAGCTGATTTTTGAAAGTATAATGAGGAAGATGCCATAGAAACTGTGAAAGAGGTCAGTGAAACTAGAGGAGTCCACCCGGGCTTAGATGATGTGATGTTTAAGCTGGGATCAAAAATGAATACATCACAGGTGAACGAGGAGGAACGTTCCAGTCAGGGAAAAGTAAAAGTCTAAAGAAAGCCTGAGCAACATGGTGAAACCTGTCTCTAGGAAAAATAAAAAAAAGTAGCTGGGTGTGGTGGCGCACCTGTTGTTCCAGCCACTCAGGAGGCTGAAGTGGGAGGATTGTTTAAGACCGGGAGGTGGGGAGTGCACTGAGCTGTGATTGCACCACTGCACTCCATCCTGGGTGACAGAGTGAGACCCAGTCTCAAAAAAACAGTCTAAAGCAGAAAAATATTCGAAAAACTGGAGAAAGCTGGGGAGATAGGCTGGGCCATACTGTGAAAGGACAATGAGAAGACCCCAAAGTGTTTTGGGCAGGGATGTTCTTATTGGAAAGATCACTCTGACTGCAGCATGGACCCAGAGTTAGATAGGAGAAGACTAGAACCAGGAGACTCAGTTAGGAGGCCGTCCCAGGGGTCTGCAAAGGGGGATGGTGGATGGGGTGAGAGATTGAGTGCAGATAGAGAGAAATGGAAGGATTAGATATTTAGGAAGTTGAAGAAAACACATTTCCTCATTAGTTCAGTGTAGAAGGGGTGAGGAGGAGGAAGGAGTTAAGTATGATTTGGATAATTTGATGGGTAATGAGTCATTTACTTTGGGGAATATTGGGGATGCTTATGGGGAAAGGGATTATATTTATCAGGACTTCCATGATTGCAAGTGACAGAAACTGAATTCAAATAATTTAAGGATATAGGACCGATGTGAAGAAACAGAGCTACTCTACCCGCTTCATTTCTCTCTTTTTAAAATTTTCACTTCTCTTGGTGTGTTGGCCTCATTCTTTCCTATTGCAGACTTGCTTCCTCCAGGCAATGGAGAGAAGGTGGTATTGTTGCAACTTGACATTTACGTCTTCCTAGCTCAGGGACTCCAGAGAGAGAGCTTTTTTCTCCCAGCATCTTAGTTTGAATTTCACTGTGCAAGGTTTAGCCCCACCCAATTTTAACCTTTCTGAAATCGGAAGCGTCTTTTAATAGGTGTCATCTTCCTTTTTTGTTGTTCCAATTGGCAGTATTATTTCTTAGTGATGGATAAAATAATAGTGTTTCTTACTGTAATGGAGTCTTAGATGTAATGAAATCCGTATAAAATTTTAGAGAAGGGCTCTGACTGGTTTGGTGTGTGTCATTGACTGCCACTGGGCCAATCATGGTGACCCAAGAGATAGGGGAGTAGATGATCAGTACTGGGATACAGGCCCATCCCTGTGGCCAGTGCCATAGGGTGCTATGATTGCAAATCCCATCTGAACTACACTTAGTAGGGAGTGGCAGTTGCTGCAAATAACAGAAATACTGCTGGGAACACATGAAGCTTGTCAGGCGCAAAAACATGATGAAGAGTGCTTGAGAAAACAGTGAGTTCAATGTAGACTGGTGGCTAAACTGGCTGGTGAGATACTGTATTAGTCTGTTCTCGCACTGCCATAAAGAACAACCTGAGACTGGGTTATTTATTTATTTAGAGACAGAGTCTAACTCTATCACTGAGGCTGGAGTGCAGTGGCACAATCTCGGCTCACTGCAGCCTCCACCACTCGGGTTCAAGCAATTCTTGTGCCTCAGCCTCCAGAGCAGCTGGGACTACAGGCGTGCGCCACCATGCCCAGCTAATTTTTGTATTTTTAGTAGAGACAGGGTCTCACCATGTTGGCCAGGCTGGTCTTGAACTCCTGACCTCAGGTGATCCACCCACCTCGGCCTCCCAAAGTGCTGAGATGACAGGCATGAGCCACCGCACCCAGCCGAGACTGGGTACTTTATAAAGAAAAAGAGGTTTAATTGACTCATGGTCCCCAGGATGTACAGGAAGCATGGCTGGGGAGGCCTCAGGAAGCTTACAATCATGGTAGAAGGTGAAGGAGAAGCAGGCATGTCTTTCATGGCCAGAGAAGGAGGAGGAGATAGAGAAAGGGGAGGTGCTACACACTTTTTTTTTGTTTTTGTTTGTTTGTTTGTTTGTTTGAGACAGAGTCTCCGTCTATCGCCAGGCTGGAGTGCAGTGGCGCGATCTTGGCTCACTGCAAGCTCCGACACCCTGGTTCAAGCAATTCTCCTGCTTCAGCCTCCCAAGTAGCTGGGAATACAGGCACACACCCAGCTAATTTTTGTATTTTTAGTAGAGACGGCGTTTCACCATGTTGGCCTGGCTGGTCTCGAACTCCTGACTTCAGGTGATCCACCTGCCTCGGCCTCCCAAAATGCTGGCATTACAGGCATGAGTCACAGCGCCCGACTGCTACACACTTTTATAAACAACCAGACCTTGTGAGAACTTACTCATGGGAACAGCAAGGGGGAAATCTGCCCTCATGATTCAATCACCTCCCATCAGGCCCCCCTTCCAATGTTGAGTATTAAAATTCGATATGAGATTTGGACAGGGACACAGACCCAAATCATATCAGATACCCAAATGATGATGTCCCCTGCCCATTAAATTTGGCAGCAAATTTGTCACCTTCAACTTCACTGAGAACATTTTCAATAGAGTGCAGGGCAGGAGGCCAGCTAAAGGGAGTTGAGGAATGAATGAGAATTGAGGAAAATGAGATAGGGTGGTCAGAAGCCAAAGAGAATTAAGGTTTGTTTGGGGACATTCTCTGCATTGAGGACAGAAGTGCTCATGCAGCCCTTCAGGATCCAAGGCAATGCCCTAGAGCAGTAGTTCTCAAAGACCATCAGGAGCCACCACCTGGGATTTACTAGAAAAGCAAATTTTCGGGACCCACCCAAGACCTACTGAGTTAGAAACTCCAAGGTGGGGTCCTGTGATCTGCATTTTAACAAGCACTCCAGGTGATTTGGATGCAGGCTAAAGTTTGAGAACTAGGGCCTTAGAAGCCTACAGCAACAGGCTTTTATGGAGCTGAACTATGATATTATCTGTCTCAGGGAGGCAAATGTGTGTTGTTAACATGTTTACTTCAGCTGGGTTTGCTGGAAGCAAAGAATCTGGTTTGAGTTGGGGCTAAGGGGGGTAAGGGCACAGATTTCTATAAAGCAATCAAATGAGAAAAAGGACTGTTGCCTTCCCAGGGCAGGATCCCTGCTGTATGAAATCCACCTATTTGGGTTTTTCAAGCAGATGAGCAATTTGACATCTTTCCACTCCTCTGAGCAACACAGTGTTAAGTGGATCTCTTGAAGGATGAGCCTGGTGCTTGGCTGAAGCTGTCACAAAGTGGCATTTCTCACAGTATTTGCAGAGGCCCTGAGAAATGTTAACCAGAGACTCAGTTTGCTCTTTGATTTCAGTCTTCATGGTTGAAAACCTTTCTTAAATGCATCTGTCTTTTTGCCACTTTAGAGGCTAGAATAAAAACCAAAAGAGCAAAGTCTGTGAAAGATTGTTTTATCTTTACAAATCAGAATGGGTTTAAGATGTAGCTCTCTAATGTCACTCTTACTCACTTGCATTCTGATTTGCTTTCTTGAGAGAAAGAGATTGGGATGCCTGGAGTTCCTGCTGGCTGCTGGGATTTGCATGTGATCCCCGACATAGACTATCTGTGACACACGCTGGTATGTGTGTCTGTAGCTGATGTCCTATTAATAGCTGATACATGAATGTCATTTGTTGGTTGGGCAGACACAGGAAGTGTGGCATGATGTAAATTCTGTGAAGACAGGGCTGGTTGATTCAATGTTTTATCCCCGATACCTAGAACAGCACTCAATAAACATGTTGAATGAATGAAAAAAGTGATAATTATAATTGAATCCTGGATCACTCAGAAACCTACAGATTCAGGGTCACCAGTCTGAGCATTAATTCTCACCATCTGGGATCCTAAATATAGCATGTGTAGGCAGCACTGGCTGCATAATTTGTTGGGGCCAGTGCAGAATAAAAATGCAGAGCTTCTTGTTCAAAAATTAATAACTGTGAGACAGCATTAGCAGAGTATTCAGCCAAGCATGCAGCTCTTCTGAGTGTGGAGTCCTGTGCTCCTGCACAAGTCACACCCACGATGCCAGCCCAGCAGGTAAGGAATGGGACAAAATTTTACCAATTCTGGTAATTTTCTGGAAATGGCTTTACAATTTTTTCCAGAAATCCTTGAAATGACTTTTTAATTTAATTTTATTTTATTTTAAGATGGAATCTCACTCTGTTGCCCAAGCTGGAGTGCAGTGGCATGATCTCAGCTCACTGCAACCTCTGCCTCCCGGGTTCAAGTGATTCTCCTGCCTCAGTCCCCTGGGTAGCTGGGATTACAGGCACCCACCATGATGCCCAGCTATTATTATTATTATTTTTTTTTTTTAGTGGAGATGAGATTTCACTAAACCCCGTTGGCCAGGCTGGTCTCGAACTCCTGACCTCAGGTGATCCACCTGCCTCGGCCTCCCAAAGTTCTAGGATTACAGGCATGAGCCACCGCGCCCGGCCATGACCTTTTTATGTAGTTATTTTCCATGAAAAAGAAAGTAACATTAAAAATGAAGGTTGTCTGTGATAGGACTGGATTATCCCAATTCTTTTCTTCCTCCTTGGAATGTATCCTTTCTTTGCTATGTTGCTCTACAATGCCTCCTACAGGAGAGATTAGAGTCTGTTTCCCCACTTCCTCATGTCAGGCTGGATCGTGAGGCTTGCTTTGGCCAATGGAATGTTAGTGGGCATGATCAGAGGCTTTAAATGTGCTCATGAGGTTTGGCTTTGCTTCTCAGGCTCTGTCCTTTACCATGAGAACTGTCCTGGGTAAGCTGTTGGCTCAAGCAAATGACAGAAATATGGGGTAGACTTGATCCCAATCAGCTGCCCCAGCTAACCTGCAGACCTACATAGAAAGATGGAAAAGAAATGCTTTTGGTAAGCCAACAACGTTTTGGAGTCTTTTGTTACACAGAATTTACATAACAGAAACCTAAGAAGGCATCCTTCAGGAGGATCCTAATAAATGAATATCAACTGTGTTTTTTTTAAATTTTGAGGATGCTGAAAAAGAACGACAAAAGAGACTAGAAAAAGAATCAAAATTAATGCTGAATATTGGTATACAATCCTGCTCAGAAGATGGTTTAACCTGATGCTCAAATCAAGTCATTAAGTCCTAAAAAAACTCAGTGCTAAGCACTTTGCAAACTTTAATTCGAGTAATCCTCCCAGTACCACTATGAGTGAAGTTGCTAATATCATTGTCGTTTTCAGCTGTGGAAGCAAAAAATCAGAGAGATGTAAGTAACTCAGTTAAGGCCACATAGCTTGGAAGTAGTGAAGCCAGGATCCTAACCCAGGTGGGATGGATCCAGAGCTGCACACTTAATCACCACGCCTTGCTACATTGCCATCTAGAAAGCAAAGGCCAGTGGCTCATGCCTGTAATCCCAGCACTTTGGGAGGCCAAGGTGGGCAGATCACTTGAGGCCAGGAGTTTGAGACCAGCCTGGGCAACGTGATGAAACCCCGTCTCTACAAAAAATTCAAAAATTAGCCAAGCCTGGTGGCTTGCACCTGCGGTCCCAGCTACTTGGGAGGCTGAGGCTGGAGAATCACTTGAGCCCGGGAAGAAGAGGTTGCAGTGAGCCGAGATCGCACCGCTGCACTCCAGCCTGAGCAGGAGTGAGAGCCTGTCTCAAAAATAAAAAATAAGGAAGGTCCTGGGGAAATTCAAGGTACTTTTATCTCTGTCCTGAACTTGACTTGACTTCAGACCACTTCTCCTTCTGCCTCCTCCTTGATGATCAACTCAAATACCTGTTTCTTTGCTCTTGCCTTCACCCACACCTTGAGTTTGATGCCCGAGTGGATGATGCTCCCAGCTCCCAGCAGCCCAAACTCCACTCTCCTTACCTAGCATGATGTGTCTGAGGAAACTGAGCCAATAACCCACTTGTTTGCATAGCCTAGGGCTCTTTCTCCCAGGATGTAGCTACCATTCCCGACCTTAGAATTGGGCCCACAAGAAGACCTTGAGATTCAAAAGCTTTCAAGGTATGTGGGAAGGGTTTGCAAAAGGGGAATCAGGTTTATGGCTAAATGTCAATAAGAACGTATGCCCCTGCCTTTCTACACTTCTCTGAATGCCCTTCAGCCAGGCTTCTTGGTGACTGTGTGGTGGCTGAGGCCATTCCTATAGCATGAATATATTAAAACATGGTATAATCCAGACATTTGTCATTCTCCCTCCAGGTCATTACATATGAGCGGGTCTCTTTGACAATGCTGTAATATGCCCTCAAGGAGGCTTCATTTATTTAGAGCTGCATACAGATTTCGAAGAGAATGTATTTAAGACAAGTAGAAAAAGAATCTTTCATCCTTATTAGAGATTATGTAAACTCCTTGCCAGATTCTAATCTTCTTGCTGATCCCAAACTTGCCAAGAAAGCTTTTTTTTGGACATCATTAAATAGATCTTATTCTAGTTGTCTTTGTTTGTTTTTTAGAGATTGCAAGTACTCCATAGGATCTCCTTAAAGAAGCAGCAGGAGGAAGAGGCCTCATTTTTAAGAAAGCTTGTCTTATGCTTGGGCAAAGGTGGACACATCAGCTACTGGTGCATGGGCCGGCAGTGGAGAGGAAGGATATTCACAAGACTTAACAGCTAGTCCAGAAAGAGTTCTGATCAATCAGGGAGAAGCCCTGTTCCTGACCCATCTGCCAAGCAGATGGGCTGTGATCAGACCGGTCATCAGAAGGGGAGCATCTCTTTCCCAAGAATCCCAGTCCAAGTTCCAAGCCTGTGCTGGGAGCCACCGTTGTTGGGTTGAACTGATCCAGAATATACGGTCTGAGAGTAGAAAGGGAAGGTTCCCTGCAGTAGGCAGAATAATGTCCCCAAACCCACCCCAAAGAGGCCTATGTGTGAATCCCCAGAATCTAGGAATATGTTACATAGCAAAGGGAAATTAAGGTTGCCAATCCATTGACCGTAACATAGGGATATTACCCTGGGTTTTCCAGGTAGGCACAATGTAATCCCAAGGATCTTTAAGAGGAGAAGAAGGAAGTGGAAGAGGAACCACCAAAGAGAAGGCAGCATAAGAGGGATCTGGCCTGGCATTGCTGGCTTTGAGGTTGGAGGAAGGGACTACCAGCCAAGGAAAAAAGAAGCTGAAAAAGGGAATGAGACAGATTCTCCCTAGGGCCTCCAGAAAGAACACAGCCCAGTTAACACTGTGATTTTAGCCCAGAGAGATCTATTTTGGACTTCTGATCTCCAGAACTATAAGATAACAAATTTGTGTTGTTTTAAGCCACTAAATTTATGGTCATTTGTTGTGGCAACAATAGAAAAGAAATACATTCCCCAACAGGAAATTAGGGCGCTCTTACAAAAAGGAGGAGGAAGATGCTGGGCAGGCCAACAAAAATATCAGAACAGATGTGTACTGCAGATGAGATCTCTGGGAGTGTTTGTTCTATAGCTCCCTGGATGGGTATTTTCCCAGGGGAGACAGAATATACTTTCAAAGTATCAATAGTGGTATGGACCTGTTCCACAAAGCAAAAGCTAAGCTCATAGCACCTGTCAGCAAGACCAGAAGAGCTGGAGTTAGGAGTGTGGCCTCTGAAGGCGCTCCACACAGATTGGAAACCTGGTTCCCTCATTCACCAGTTGGGTAACTCTGGGCAAGTTACTTAGACTCTCTGTGCTTCAGTAAAATGAGGATGATAAATATCTGACAGCATTTTCATAAGAATCGATGACATTTATACACATAAAGAATTAAGAATCACTTCTGGCATATGGTTAAGGCTCAATGAATGTTAAGGGTTGCTCTTATGACTAATACTATAACCTAGCTCTGGAGCCAGACTACCTGGGTTCAAAGCCCAGCTCTGCCACTTAGAACTTCTATGCTTGGGCAAGTTACTTAGCATCTCTGAGCCCCAGGTTTTTTCATGTGTAAAATGGGGATATTAAAGGTACTTACCTCATAGAGTTGTGATGAGGATTAAAACATTAATTTATGTAAAGTACTAGAAAAATGCCTGATATACACGATACATGTTATCTAGCATCATCATCGTTAGTACTAGTATGAGGTCACTGTCACTCTGGAGGACTAGTAACTAAAACACCACCACCGTGATGATGCAGTGGCATCTTATGTGATCATTAAGACCTTTTAGGTTGGGAAGAACCATGGTTCCCAAACTGTAGGGACCTCTGGGAGCAACATTCTCTATCTTCCTATCAGAAATTCAAACCATGGAAGCACCCCAGTGAGATGGCTATATAATATATGAAAAGAAAAGAAAGTAGAAAAATTCATCATCAGAAACACACTGTAAGACTCCTGAAAGGGATGTAGAGAGAACCCACTTGTGTCTCCTATTTCTCTGCTCTGCAGTTCTACAGGGTTGCATTTGACTGATGCTTTTGATTTAGTGTTTTTACACTATGTAACATAGTGAGAACGTTAGGTTAAGGAAGCTTGCCATTTCCCTTTTCAGAGCAGTCCTTTCAACAATACCAAGAATTCGCACTTTGGTAGATAATGACAAGAAATACGACAGCCCAGCCGTTAGTAAACAAGCAAATCATCTAATGGCAAAGGCTGATTTAATCAAAACATTCTGGTTCTCCCTCATCTGAACCCACACAAGGAATGAACCAATCCAATTGGAAAAAAATATTTGTTTTATCTTTGCCACATTTATTTACTCTTAAGGACTGTTTAACTTGATGGGGCAGAGAAGTTGGAAAGAACAAAAATACTCAAGGCAGTGAACAGCCTCCCAGGTCTCTGGCAGCAGGCAGGAATGCCAGTGGCCTGGAGGTATTTCCACAGGGGCCTGTTTGTGAGCAGTTTCTGAAGTTGTTTGCCCTCATCTTGAGGGGTGGAGAAATCACCTGCTTATGTGGCAGATTTGCAGGGCAGGGGGTGCAGAATAAGAACTAGAGAAAATAAGCCAGGAATTTAACCCCTGCTCTGTAAATGATTCCAAAATATGAAATACTTATTCCAAAAACTCTACTGAGCATTCTATATGTGCAAGACATTGAGACAGGTGTTACAGGAGGCTAAGATAAAGTAGACATAGATTCGAGCTCAAGAAACTCTGTCAAATAGGGCACGAGAAAGAAACACAGATACCTACGGGATGTAGAAAGCTCCAGGTGTGTTTTATTTTATTTTTTACTTTTTTTAGACAGAGTCTTCTTTTGTTGCTCAGGCTGTGGTACAGTGGTGTGATCTTGGCTCACTGTAACCTCCACCTCCTGGGTTCAAGTGATTCTCCTGTCTCAGCCTCCCGAGTAGCTGGGATTACAGGCATGTGCCACCATGCCCAGCTAATGTTTGCATTTTTAGTAGAGATGGGGTTTTGCCATGTTGGCCAGGCTGGTCTCGAACTCCTGACCTCAAGTGCTTCACTTGCCTCAGCCTCCCAAAGTATTGGGATTACAGGCATGAGCTACTATGCCCAGCCTCTAGGTGTGTTAAATTGGAAGCCCTAGAAACAGGACTGGAGATGGGGCTTGTGTACAGGTGCTTACTGTTGTAAATTGTTTTTATTTTTTTAGAGACAGGATCTCATTCTGTTGCCCAAGATGGGTGCAGTGGCATGATCTTAGTTCACTGCAGCCTCGACCTCCTGGGCTCAAGCCATCTTCCTGCCACAGCCTCCTGAGTAGCTGAGACTAGAGACGTGCACCACCACACCTGGTTAATTTTTTTATTTTTTATAGAGACGGGGCCTCACTAAGTTGCCCAGGCTGGTCTTGAACTCCTGGCCTCAAGCCATCCTCCTACCTTGGCCTCCCAAAGTGCTAGGATTATAGGCATAAGCCAATGTGTCTGGCTTTATAGGTGCTTTCTTGTAGAAGAGCTCTTGGGTGGAACCTTTAAGGATGCAAGTGAAACAGAATAGGGCAGGGGAGAAGCTGGGCAAAGAGGTGACTGCAGCCCCAGCCTGAAGCCATTCTTAGATCTGGAGGGTGATTGGTACCTGTGGTAAAATACAAAATATATATTTACTCTTGGTCCCTGGTTCCCAGCATAGAGCTCCTAACACCCTTGGAAATTACTCCTTTGCTAATGAGAAGACTCTTGTTGGGCAGAGGGGGCCTAGGTAGCTTTAGGATGGGGCCTGGACACAGGAAAAACCAACCATGTACTGAGAAGGTTAGAACTTCCAGCCTTGCTCTTCCACCTCTGAGAGCAGGAGAGGGGCTAGAGATTGAGTTCAATCACCAATGGCCAATGATTTAATCAATCATGTGTACTTACTGAAACTGCCATAAAAAATCCCTACACAATGGGGCTTGGAGAGCTTCTGAGTTGGTGAACACATCCAGGAGAGTGGCTCATCCCAACTCCCCAGGGACAGAGCCTCCTGCATTCAGATGCTTCCTCAGTACCCCTCCATCTGGCTGCTCGTGTGTGTCCATCATAATAAAGTGTAATAGTAGGTATGGCATTTTCCTGAGTTCTGTGAGGATTCTAGTGAATTATCAAAGCTGGGTAGGGAAAGTCACAGAACCCTTGAATTTATAGTCCACTGGGCAGAAGTGTGGGTCACCTGGGGACCCCATTTGTGGCTGGTGTCTGAAGTCTTGTGGAGCTGAGCCCTTTAATCTGTGGGATCTGGGCTTGGTAAAGTGAATCTGGGCATGACACAACAGCATTTACTACAAGGTAATGTTACTGAAACACCAGGGTTCCAGTCTAGGTTCTGCTGCTTGTTACACAGAATGCCAATCACTGAGACAGTAACTATTGCCAGGGAAGAAAGCTTTAACGGGGTGTTGCAGCCAAGGAGAACAGGAGATAAAGTCTCAAATGTGTTTGTCTGACCGACTAAAATTGGGGGTTTTGTATAGCAGGAAAGGTGGGAAAATAGGAATTAAGGAGGAGTATAGAAGCAATCATGATGGATGAGGGGTCTGGCGTCTCTGTCTGGATACAGTGATCTGATGAGTTTTAGGTTTTTGTTTTTGCCTGAGTGTCTGTTTTTTGAGGAAGGAATTCAGATGAGATAAATGTAAGTTTTAAATTTTAAAAACAGGAAGGTTAATTTTTATGTTTCTTTTAAAAACCGTAATATCATTTCTATGGGACAATTGGGCTGGTTTTAATCCCCTTTTTCTATTCATCAATTATTCGATCATGGGGAATATGGTTGTCTGCCTTTTTGGCTACTTAATGCTAAGGGTGCATTGTGGGATAATGATGGGAAATGCAAACATCACCCCTGAATCTGAAGTGCTCAGGAGTACCTGACTGGCATCCCGCTTGTTGGAGCATCATGATTAAAAAAAAAAAATACCCAAGAATTAAAGTGGATCCCTTAAGGAATCCAAGAGAACAATCCTAAGCCTATTAAAAAGTATTTCTGATTCATGGCTGGGTGCAGTGGCTCACACCTGCAATCCTAGCACTCTGGGAGGCTGAGGCAGATGTGGCTCACTTGAGGTCAGGAGTTCAAGACCAGCCTGAGCAACGTAGTGAAACCCTGTATCTATTAAAAATACAAAAATTACCTGGGCATGGTGGTGCACACCTGTAGTCCTAGCTACTTGGGAGGCTGAAGCATGAGAATTGCTTGAACCTGAGAGGTGGAGGTTGCAGTGAGCTGAGATTATACCACTGCACTCCAGCCTGAGTGACAGAGTGAGACTCTGTCTCAAAAAAAAAAAAAAAATACTAACAACTATTTCTGATTCATTACATCCTGCATGCAAGAAGGGTTTTGGGGAGAATAATACCAACCTGAAAAGCACATGTTCCCTTTATGACTTCTTATTTAGGGTCTTTGGCTGGGCATTGAATATTAACTTAAGGCCATCTTAGGGTTCACAAAAGCATGCCTGTTTTTTTCTGGAGGGATCCCAGAGGGACAGGTTTTATCTGAGCATGGTGAATCCATGGCTTAACACTGGCTAACCTGGCAGATGAGTGGGTAGTCAGCAGCATCTCAAAAGGGCTGACCCATTGTAGTTGCAGCTGGTTTGCAGCCTGCTGGGATTTCCAGGTCTTCAGCATAACTTGGTTTCTCAGCTTCAAAGAGAAAAGAGGCACATCTGTAGGACACTGGAGCCTGTTGGAAGCAAGCTCAGAAAGACTAGTTAATATATTTTTAAAACACAAAGTTAATATTCCCATCATTATAAAGCCAGTTCCCAATGGCTTGCATATGAAGCATATTGGTTGCTTCCTCTGGGGTGTTCCACTTAATATTGATAAGTGGAGTTGGGCAGTCCACCTCTCAGGGTAAATAGATCTTATAGTGGTTTTATCCAGTTCACCAGGCTGGCTGTTCTCTCAGGAATAGCCTCCTGTGTGTCTGAATTATATATACCGATCTGTGATTGTTCAGTAGTGAGCTGCAGGTCTTGTATTAACCAAAACATACTCTTTCATTTTGCAGCATTTAAAACCAAAGACATTCCTCTCAAATTAGTTATTTTTACAATTCATTTTAGAAGAGGTTTTTTGGGAAGCTGATGATACCAATTGGTATACCAACACAAGATGGAACAATCCCTTTGCATCATATCCTCTGGTTTTAATAGTTATTTGGTGTTGCATTTTCTCCCACTTTGACTACCTTCTTGGAAACCACAGGTGTGAGAGGTACTTTCTGGTGTACTGGCATAGTTTTTCTTTTGTGGGTAGCCTTGAGGCTAGTGATCTGAGCTTAGACAGACCCACATCTGAGCTTGGTCCAGCCTTAAGGCCCAACTCAGTGGTTTTAAATTTTTAATTTTAGCTATTATAGATAGTGATAACCAAGGGATTGAATATTTCACTTTTTCCTTATTGGTTCACATTAAAATAGATGTATATTTAGTGAACCAATTTCCCTGGGAGTTGAATTCATTTTTATTTTACTTTTATTTATTATTATTATTTTGAGACAGCATCTCGCTCTGTCACTAAGGCTGGAGTGCAGTGGCATGACCATAGCTCCACAGCCTTGACCTCCTGGGCTCAAATGATCCTCCTGCTTCCACTTACTGAGTTGCTGGGACTACAGGCACATGCCACCATGCCAGACTAGTTTTTTTTTTAAACTTTTTGTAGAAACAGGGTCTTGCTATGTTTCCCAGGCTGGTCTCAAACTCCTGGCCTCAAGCAACCCTTCTTGCCTCAGCTTCCCAAAATGCTGGGATTACAAGTGTGAGCCACCATATGTGGGTGAATTCATTTTAATTTTTTTTCTGGTAATTTTTACCTTTAACAATTGAATGCAGCACAGATGCACCTCCATACCACAGAGGTCCGCTATTAGTTTAGTCTGTGCAATTAACTCTTGTTTTGCTTTATACTGGGTTAGCATTCCTTATGTACACAT
Source organism: Pan troglodytes (assembly GCF_028858775.2). Classification (NCBI taxonomy): domain Eukaryota; kingdom Metazoa; phylum Chordata; class Mammalia; order Primates; family Hominidae; genus Pan; species Pan troglodytes. The sequence goes on from NC_072408.2 coordinate 100,382,777, forward strand.
CAGCCTTTTAATTGCAGTCCTGGAAGTTTTTTTCTAGTTCAATGGCACAATGTCTAAAGTTACCAGAAACCTACATTCAAGAGTCTTTTTATGAATTTTCCTAAAGAAGGATCCTTTGGATTGTAACTGATTCTAAGCCACTTTTTGAGAAGAATCAAAGTAAAATAATAACTATAGATGACAAAAATTTTAGGACAGCCATAAAGACACAATTTGGTTATTTTGTGGCATATAATAACTTAATGTAATAATCATAATAATTACAGAAAACATACACTGACATATTAGAATTTTAGAAATTTTGTGATCTGGGAATACATATTAACAATATATTTATATAGCTATAACTCAGAATGGGTGGACATGTACCCTAGAACTTAAAGTATAATAAAAAATAAATAAATAAATAAATAAAACTCAAGAAAGTTACACATAATTTTATATTTGACATATAAAATATGCTTTCTGTATAATTCTAAAATACCAAATAAGCATAATATGTCTCTCTTGGACTTTTGGAGACCCTAATATCTTAAAAGTTAGTTTGAGGTCAAAAAGACTGAATTTTGAATTTGACATTTTTGCTTTGGGAAAGTTTGTCAAATATCAAAGGTTTAAAACACTTGATATCACAAAATAGAATCACAGGTCATTTATTTAGCCAAAACAATAATTTAAAGATTTAAAAAAACAAAAGCCTTTATTCTTTGATAAAGGGGGTACTCAGTTTCCCAAACAGTAAGACCAAATCAAGGCACAATTGAGACCAACTAAATCTGTCTCTCTCTCTCCTCTTTTCCCTGCAGTTTATTCAAAAGGTAAAATTTTTAAAAATTATTTTTTATTAATTGTACATGAAAATTTTGTTCAAAAAGAGAAAAATAAATTTTACTTTTGTATAGTATATTATTAATTTTGAAGCTAATTTTAATAAAATCCTATTAAAAAAGTATCTAATTTTAAGCAGTTTGACCATAAGTTAAGATTTTTATAACCTTTCATAGGTTTTTACAATTTGTTACTAAAGAGTGGATCAATATTCTAAGAAGAGCCTGTTATTCTGACACGGGGGCCCAGATGCTGGCCTTGCAGCAGTGTGCTTTTGATATTAACGTTTAGTTTACAGAAAAGCTCTGAACTATTGTTATGTCTCAAAATCGGCCCTTACAATCTCACGTGCCCACCTCTTCAGCAATAGTCCCCAGGGCTAGAGGGATTGAATAGTTTTAATTTCTGGTCCTGTGTCTCATAAAAGCAGTTTATTTTGATTGTTGCCTTTTCCTGGGTCTGAAGATGAGGCTTTGACTAGTGCCAATGTTCAAGATTTAGCAGGAGTCAGTGAGTGTCTGTCTTTCTTTTCCTCCCTCCCTTCCGTCCTTCCTTCCTTCCTTCCTTCCTTCCTTCCTTCCTTCCTTCCTTCCTTCCTTCCTTCCTTCCTTCCTTCCTTCCTTCTTAGGTAGGGTCTTGCTCTGTTGCTCAGGCTGGAATATAGTGGCATGATTACAGCTCACTGCAGCCTCAACCTCCTGGGCTCAGGTGATCCTCCCACCTTAGCTTCACAAGTAGCTGGAACTACAAGCACGCACCACCACACTGGCTCATTTTTTAATTTTTTGTAGAGATGGGGTCTTTCTATGTTGCCCAGGCTTGTCTCAAACTCCTGGACTTAAGCTATCCTCCCACCTTGGCCTCCCAAAGTATTGGGATTACAGGTGTGAGCCACTGAGCCAGGGCTAGAATTCTTATTCTTAATAACCTTAAATTTTAGTGAAAAACCTCGGAAGCAAGAAATCCTAAACTGTCTATCAGATATTAGCACTTTATTAGAACCTTCCACAATTTTTTTAAAAATGTTTATTTTTATTACAACGCTCCACATTTGTTAAGAGCCTTTCACAATTAAAAAAAAGTTTCTCCATATCACAACCTTCTTAAAATTGGCCAAACATCTAACGAGTATCCTAAATTATTTTAAGATTTTAAATTACACAGAAGTTTATTTATAGTATTTATTCCATTAACGTTATTCATTTTTAGCAGTTTATCTAAATGACTTATGAGAACTGAGATATTAGACAAAGCTAGTCATTATTTCCTTGTTAATCATTTTTACAACCTGTGCATATTAGGTGTTCACCTAAGTAAGAAACTTAAATACATGGATATTTTCACCAATAACTCAGAAGATTCGGCTATTTGCATTAAACCGACAATATTAAATTGTTCTTATTTATCAAAAAATCATACAAACAAAGATTATTTTGTTTTTTGGCTGGGTTTACAGTATTGTAACCTATTGTGCTAAACCCTGATACCTTAAAATATCTAGCAGAGACAAACATAAAACCCAGACAAAAATGTATGCTAGCCGGCACCTGAGCTGAGATCATGCCACTGCACTCCAGCCTGGGCAACTGAGCAAGACTTCGTCTCAGAAAAAAAGAAAAAAGAAAAAGAATATGCAGAGGCCTCATCCTAGGGTGGGGAAGTCAATTTCCCCTTCCCACTGGCTCAGTGCCCCAGTCCATAGCAGACAGGCCATCATGCCCACCAATGCTAATTGCAGCCTCACACCAGGACATGCTCAGCACCTGGATCAGGGATGGGAAGAAGCCCCCGATAAGTAGCCCATGGATTGAGCTGGTGCTGCCATCCTAGAGTGGGGACAGCTGCTGCCTGGCCCTGGCCTGGGCACCATGCAGTGTGCATGCAACCCCGATCCTCTCTGTGTTTGTGCCCAGGCCCCCACCAGGGGCAGAGGGCAATGGCAAACACAAGCCTCCTCTCATCAACACAAGCTGGCTGCCACCTCGAGTGGAGGGTGGCAGTGGTCATTGGGCAGGGTGGGAGACCAAGTAGGGAGGATGGGGTGCAGGTGCTGAGAACCCAGGGTGGAAAGGGGAAGCGGGATGTGAGCCAAGTCTCCAAACCCCCATGCTTGCTCCATTGTCCAACTGGACTTAGGAAACACAAATTAGAAGGTAAAATTAAACTTCAGATTCGAGGCTCTGTGTGGCTACACTAGTTGCACACCCATGAATTCAACTCTGGCCAGATAATATTTACATTTCCAGCAGGTTCCCAGGTGACCCTGAGAAGCACTTGATCTTTCCTTTCTTTTCTTTTCTTTTCTTTTTATTTATTTCTTTTTTTTTTTTTCAAGACTGCCCAGGCTGGGACTATATGTCCCTTCTTTTTTTTTTTTTTTCCTTTGAGACGGAGTTTTGCTCTTGTCACCCAGGCTGCAGTGCAATGGTGCAACCTCGGCTTACTGCAACCTCTGCCTCCCAGGTTCAAGCAATTCTCCTGACTCAGCCTCCCGAGTAGCTGGGATTACAGGCACTCACCACCATGCCCGGCTAATTTTTGTATTTTTAGTAGAGACAGGGTTTCACCAGGTTGACCAGGCTGGTCTCGAACTCCTGACCTCAAGCAATCCATCCACTTTGGCCTCCCAAAGTGCTGGGATTACAGGTGTGAGCCACCACGCCCAGCCAGTCCTTTCTTTTGAAAAGGTGCAAAGCATTGCTCCACAGTGTGACTTTCCTCTTTTCCTCAGTAAAATGGTGATGCTATTTCCCGCATTTCCTGCCTCATAGGCTTTGGTGAGAGGACAAAGGGAAGGATGCCTGAAAGTGCCTGGAACAGTGGTTAGAACAAAGCACGCACTCGGGAAATGTCAGCAGCAGCACTAATAGTAATAGTCATAATTATTCTTGCTGCCATCACTTCCACTTTTGTTCGGGCTGTTGTCTCTGATGACTTTCTATTGCTCCCTATTTACCCTCTGCTGTCTTCAGAAAAGGAACTAGAGAAGTACAGGGGCAGAGCAGGGCTAGGGAGGGACACCTCAGGTCAGAGCCAGTTATTGCCAAAAGTCAAATCATGAAGAGATATGTAAGGATGCTGAGATTTGCCAGAACAAACTGAAAACTCAGATCCTCTGAAACTGGCCCTGGAGGAAGAAATCTGAGTGTGAGGAGAATATAGGCAGACCATTGCACCCCATTGTTCCCTGGAGATTGAGTGCCCAGTCTGTAAAAGACACATAAATATCTCTAAGGGGTGGAAAGCTCCAGGTGTCCTTCAGAGGAGGACAGATCAAGTCCCAGAGATAAAGATCCAACTCCCACAGCCACCCCCTCCTGTCCTTTCAGGAGTGAGTGGGGAGGTACCACTTTCCCTTCAACGTTTAGACCAGGTTATGACGTCCAGAGCACAAGAACCCTGCACAGCCAGCCACAGAGGCAGGCTTCTCCCCACAGGGCTTTACCACATTCTAGATTACATGGTCTTGCTTGCTCTCTAGGGCTCACCCATCCCATCTCACATGGCAGACATCCACTGTTCTCAAACTCCAGGCCAGGAGACCACGGCCAGAGAAAGAGAACAAGCCTGAGTGCCTCTGCAGTGGGTCTTGACTGTGGAATCTTCCAGGATGCTTAAAAAATACCGATGCCTGGGTCCCTCCCCCAGGAATTCTGATTTAATTAATTTACGGTACATTCTATGTATCAGTGTTTTGAAAACTCAGCAGGGGTTACTACTGTGCACTTGAGGCTGGGAGCCACTGCCGTCCTGCCCACTCAGTTGTGGGCTATTCTCTGAGGATCCTTCTCTGAGTGGCTGACAGGCAGGGTGAACAACCCCCTCAGAGGCACCTCCATTAATCAGATGCATGAACTTGCCTTAGTAGCTATCCAGGAAGGTCTTCAGGAACCGCACTGCATGACCACAAGAGAGAGCCAGCCACTGCAGGCGAGGTGAGGATGGCCTGTGCACACGGAATTATTTTGGGAAGAAGTGGGAGGATCACCAGGTCAGCACAGGGTCGATTGTAGGGCTGTGTCTAGGGCATATTCCCTGGAAATAAAATAGCTTCTTGGAGCTGTACTGAGAGCAGCTTTCGACCATGCTAAATTCCTATTAGTAGTTTTTTTTTAAATGAACCAATTTGCTATTAATATGTATTCTTTGGTGAAACTGTCCAAATATTTTGACCATCTTTTATTTTATTATTATTATTATTATTTTTGAGACGGAGTCTTGCTCCATCACCCAGGCTGGAGTGCAGTGGCATGATCTCGGCTCACTGCAACCTCCACCTCCTGGGTTCAAGTGATTCTCCTGCCTCAGCCTCCTGAGTAGCTGGGATTACAGGCGCCTGCCACCATGCCCGGCTAATTTTAGCATTTTTATTAGAGATAGGGTTTCCCCATGTTGGCCACGCTGGTCTCGAACTCTTGACCTCAGGTGATCTGCCCCCCTCGGCCTCCCAGAGTGCTGAGATTACAGGTGTGAGCCACTGCCCCCAATCAGTTCAATTTTTAAAAAATATTTTTTATTGGCCTGGCACGGTGGCTCACGCCTGTAATCCCAGCACTCTGGGAGGCCAAGGCAGATGGATCACCTGAGGTCAGGAGTTTGAGACCAGCCTGACCAACGTGGTGAAACCCAATCTCTACTAAAAATGCAAAAATTAGCCAAGCGTGGTGGTGGGTGCCTGTAATCCAAGCTACTCGGGAGGCTGAAGCAGGAGAATCACTTGAACTTGGGAGGTGGGGGTTGCAGTGAGCTGAGATTGCACCACTGCACTCCAGCCTGGGTGACAGAGCAAGAATCCCTGTCAAAAAAAAAAAATTATTATTGAGCTGTAAAAGTTTTTTTTAAATTAAACTTTTTTTTTTTTTGTAGAGTTGGAGTCTCGCCACATTGCCCAGGCTGTCCTTGAACTCCTGGGCTCAAGCAATCCTCCCACCTCGGCCTCCCAAAGTGCTAGGATTACAGGTGTGAGCCACCATGTCCAGACCAAAAGTTCTTTATATGTTCTGGGTACAAACTGTCAGATATAGAAGCCTTCTTCTGGCTCCAAGCAGTTGTGCTAGAGAGTGTTCACCAAAGCCTGGTATAGGTGCCCCGTGTTTATGAGCATTTGGCCTGGTCTGCCCTCTCTTCTCTGCCAGGCAGCACTGCCAGCTCAGGTACAACCTGCTCACATCAGATCAATTCCACAAACATTTACTGAACATCTATTCCCTGACAGGATCATGCTAGGAACCAGGGAGAATGAAATAAATAGCTCTTGTTTATTAATATTCTTTGTAGAATGTTGACCTCGAGCAAATTACTTGCTTCTCGATATTTCAGTTTCCTGATCTGTAAAATGTGACTGTGAAAGGGCCCACCCTGAAAGGTTGTAGTAAAGTCTAAGTGAGTTAATACATCAAAATACTCAGTAGGATGTCTGGCATATATTAAGTACCTAATAAATGTTAGCCAATGTTGTCATTATTTTTAAAATTCTCATTATTTGTCATGGCCTGAATGTTTGTGTCCCTCCCCCCAAATTTTTATTTACATATATATATATATATATATATATTTTTTTTTTTTTTGAGACACAGTTTTACTGTTTCCCAGGCTGGAGTTCAGTGGCACAATCTCAGCTCACTCCAACCTCTGCCTCCCAGGTTCAGGCGATTCTCGCGCCTCAGCCTCCTGAGTAGCTGGGATTACAGGCGTGTGCCACCATGCCTGGTTAATTTTTTGTGTGTTATTAGTAAAGATGGGGTTTTGATATGTTGGTCAGGCCGGTCTTGAACTCCTGACCTCAGTTGATCTGCCTGCCTCGGCCTCCTGAAGTGCTGGGATTACAGGTGTGAGCCACTGCGCCCAGCCTCCAATGCAATATTATTAAGAGGTGGAGCCTTTTGGAACTTATTAGGTCATGAGGCAGAGCCCTCATCTATGGGATTAATGCTCTTATGAAAGAGGCCTGAGGTAGCTTGTTCATCCCCACTGTCATATGAGTATGCAGCCAGAAGGCACCGTCTTTGAAGCAGAGTGCAGCCCTCACCAGCAACTGACTCTGCTGGCGCTTTGATCTTGGACTTCCCAGCCTCCAGAACTATGAGGAATACATTTCTGTTGTTTATAAGTTGCCCAGTCTAAGGTATTTTGTTATAGCAGCCTGAATGGACTAAGACATTATGACAACTGCTACCATGGTGAGACGGAACTTAGAGGGTAATGGGGAAAACAAGCAATTATAATAGAGTGGTAGGTACTAATATACCTGGAAGCAGAGGTGCCATGGGAATAGTCTGGAAGGGCCCCTATACAGGATTGGGGGTTATTGAAGGTTTCCTGAAGAAAACAATGGCTTAGCTGAGAACAAGAAATGATCAAGACATTTCCAGGTGTGGGAAGGACTGTGTATTAGTCCATTTTCACGCTGCTGTTAAAGACATACCCGAGACTGGGTAAGTTACAAAGTAAAAGAGGCTTAATGGACTCACAGCTCCACGTGCCTGGGGAGGCCTCACAATCATGGCGGAAGGCAAGAGAGAGAATGAGAGTCAAGTGAAAGGGGTTTCCCCTCATAAAACCATCAGATCTCATGAGACTTATTCACTACCATGAGAACAGTATGGGAGAAACCACCCCCATGATTCAATTATCTCCCACCGGTCCCTCCCACAACACATGGAAATTATGGGAGCTACAATTCAAGATGAGATTTGGCTGGGGACACAGCCAAATCATATCAGACTGTGAGGAGGAAGAACATTCCAGGCAGAGGCACTAGCAATGTACAGTCTGCAGATGAGAGAGGAATGGCTTGTTGGAGAAGTTGTGGGGTGCTGAGAGGAAGAAGGGACACAGCGGTGAGGTCATCCAGGCCTGATAAACCATGATAAGGAGTTTGGACTTGATCTAAAGATGGAGAAGTCATAGATCCTGCCCTTTGAGTAGCTCCAAGTTAAACAGGAGAGGTGGACATAAAACACATCGTTTATTAATTATGTCATAGTTTAATATAATGTGAGATGACAGAGGAGAGACCCCAAACCCTGACTATGGCAGAGAAGTGCTTCTGGAAAAAAGCAAGATGAAATGCCCAGATCAACATGGACAGGTATCACAAGGGAACACTTCCTCTTCCCAAGCATGCCGTCTTGCCCTCTTCCCAGAGTCTTTTGGTGTAACATCATCCTCCACCAAGTCAGAAACCTTAATGTGACCCCCCTTGCTACTTTTTCCCTCATCCCTCCCTCACATTCGACCAATGGCCGAGTCCCACTGAGTTGTTGCCTCTAACTCTGTTACTCCCAATTTCCCTAGGCAAGGGCTTCAGCATCTGTTCAAGGGATGCTTTCAGCAACTGGGTCTATCTATCTGGATTTGCCCTGATCAAATTCCCTTTCCACACGGTGACTGCCAGAGTGTCTTCCAGCACTTCCAACATGTCAATCCAGTCATGTCTCTCTCATGGGCAAAACTATTTAGTTCCACAACATCTTGCTGTGTCTGAATTTCTACGCATCCATAGATCTATTGAGAGCTAAGAATGAATGTGTGTAAAATATCTTTACCTCCTCTGGGGAACTGTAAGAGACCTCTTTTTAATCCTATTTTTAGTATTAAAGATATGTCAATATCTTTTCTTATGTGTCATTTCACTAAACCTGAACTATCCTTTCTTGAAAAACCTGAATTAAGGTTGGAAGGTGTGTCTAGACCTTCTGGTAGTAGGGATTAAAAAAAATAAATATATAAATATGAATTCTTAACTTCCTTATTTGTTTTCCCAGGGTGAGCACCATATAAATGCTAAATTATTGGTTAGTAGGAAGGAAGGTTATTCCGTGATGGAGTCCTCCATATACACTGACCTCTTAGCCTGAATAATGTAAGATTTCAACATTTTCCCCCTTCTTTGTTCTTCTCTAAGGTGGTTCTTTTCTACTTTTGCTTTTGCTTTTAAGAGTCAGGTTTATTAGAGACTAATTTTAATAAAATTTACCACTGTACAGTACATAATTCAGTAAGTATTGTTGATTGTCTACAGTCATATATCTTTGTGAAGATATAGAATACTTCCATCAACTCCAGAAATCCTCTCATGCATCTTTGCAGTTGATCTCCTCATCCACCCCCATTTCCTGGCAATAGCTGATCTGTTTTCCAGAATGTAACATTAATGAAATCATATAAAATATAGTCTTTTGTTTCTGGTTGCTAATAGTATATTGGTTTTGAGAATAATTAATATTGTTGCATGAATCAGTAGTTTGTTTTTTTTCATTGCTGACTATTATTCCATGGTCTGAGTGTAGTGGAATTTGTTTATCCGTTTCCCTGTTGATGGACATTTGGGCTGTTTCCAGTCTTTAGCTATTATGAATAAAATTGTAATTGTAATGTGAATACAGGCCTTTGTGTAGACATGTGAATTCATTTCTCTTGCATAAATCCCTGAGAGTGGTATTGCTGGATTATATAGTAAATGTGTATTTAATTTTATAAAAACTGCCAAACTCTTTTAAAGTGGTTTTATCATTTTTCATTCCCACCATCAGTGTAAGAGAGTTTCAGTTACTCCACATGCTTGTCAATGTTTGATAATGTCACTCCTTGTAATTTTAGACATTCTAGTGGGTGTGCAATGGTACTTTGTCATATCTTAATTTACGTTCCCCAAAATTCAAATTAGCATCTTTTAATGAACAGATTTTCCATTTATATATATATTTGTTGGTGAAAGTGTCTGTTCAAATATTTTGATCATTTTTTAGTTCAATTTAAAAAATATTTTTATTTTTCAGCTGTCAAAATTCTTTATATATTCTGGATACAAGTTATCAGATATAGAATTTTATAAAATTTTTCTGTCTGTGGCTTTAAATTTTTTTCTTATCTTTTTGCCCAGGCATGGTAATCCCAGCACTTTGGGAGGTTGAGGTGGGTGGATCACTTGAAGTCAGGAGTTTGAGACCAGCCTGGCCAACATGGCAAAACCCCTTCTCTACTTAAAATACAAAAATTAGCTGGGTATGGTGGCACATGCCTGTAATCCCAGCTACTCTGGAGGCTGAGGCAAGAGAATTGCTTGAACTTGGAAGATGAAGGTTGCAGTGAGTGGATATTGTGACATTGCATTCCAGCTTGGTCAACAGAGTAAGACCCTGTCTTAAAAAAAAAAAAAAAAAAGAAAAGAAAGAAAGAAAAGAAAAGAAAAAAAGTTTATCTTTTTATAGCAGCTTTATTGAGATACATTCATATGACATCTTTTGAAGAGTAGAACATTTTAATTTTGATGAGGTCCAATGTATCAGATTTTTCTTATATGGTTTGAGATGTTTGTGTCCTTTCTGAGAAAGCTTTGCCTAATTCAAGATCATATAATTTTATCCTATGTTTTCTCAGAAGTTTTATAATTTTGACTTACATGTAGGTCTATAATCCATTTCAAGTTAATTTTTGTATATGGTATGAAGTAATGATCAAAGTTCATTTGTTTTGATGTATGAATGTCCAATTGTTATAGCATCATTTGTTGAAGAGCTATCCTTTCTCTATTGAATTACCTTGGCACTTTTGTTGAAAATCAATTGACTCTATATTTGTGGTCTATTTCTGGATTCCCTTGTCTGTTCCTTTGGTCTATATGTCTATTCTTACACCAGTATTGCACTGTCTTGATTCCTGTAGCTTTAGAATAAATCTTAAAATCAAATAGTATGACTCTTCCAACTTTGTTATTCTTTTTCAAAATCATCTTTAGGTCCTTTGCATTTTTATATAATTTGTTAATTTTTACCTCCAAAAAAGGCTGTTGAGGTTTTGTTTAGGTTATGTTGAATCTAAGACTAATTTGGGGAGAACTGACATTTTAGCAATGTTGACTCTTCCAAGCCATGAGCATAGTCTGTCTCTTTATTTGTTCTACCATAATTTCTCTCAGTATTTAAAAACATTACTTCAATGTAGAGGGCTTACATTACTAATTATTTCACGTTTTAAAAATTATTATAAATTGTGTTTTTAACATTTTAAATTTCCAATTGTTTCTTGCTAGTAAATAGAAAAACTATTTTTTATATTGACTTTTTCATATCTTGAAGCCTAACTAAATTTACATATTTTATTTTTCTAGCATTGGCTAGAACCTTAGGGGGGAAGCATTTGATTTTTTACCATTAAAAATGATGCTAACTGTAGGTTGTTTATAAATAAGATTTATCAGATTGAGGAAGTTTCTTTCTATTCCTAGTTTGCTGAAATTTTTTTATGAGGAATGTATGTTGAATTTTATAAACACTTTTTTTGCATGTATTGAGATAATTATATAATTGTACTATTTTAGTACATTGAGATCAAGAGTTTCACTGATTGACTTTTAATGTTGAACTAACCTTGCCTTCCTAGAATATGCCCAAGTATGTCCTTTTAAAATATTTCTGGATTCAGTTTGCTAATATTTTGTGACTATGTTCATGAGAGATATTGGTTGCTAGCATCATGATGACAGGATCAAATTCACACATAATAACATTAACCTTAAATGTAAATTGGCTAAATGTCCCAATTAAAGACATAGAATGGCAAGCTGGATAAAGAGTCAAGAGCCATCAGTATGCTGTATTCAAGAGACCCATCTCATGTGCAAAGACACACTTAGGCTCAAAATAAAGGAATGGAGGAAAATTTACCAAGAAAATGGAAAGCAGAAAAAAGCAGGGGTTGCAATCCTAGTTTCTGACAAAACAGATTTTAAACCAACAAAGATGAAAACAGACAAAGAAGAGCATTACATAATGGTAAAGTGCTCAATTCAATAAGAAGAGCTAACTATCCTAAATATATATGCACCCAATACAGGAGCAACCAGATTCATAAAACAAGTTCTTAGAGATGTACAAAGAGACTTAGACTCCCACACAATAATAGTGGGAGGCCTTAACACCCCACTGTCAATATTAGACAGATTATCAAGATGGAAAATTTAAAATGATATTCAGAACTTGAATTTAGCTCTGTAGCAAGTGGACCTGATAGATATCTACAGAACTCTCCACCCAAAAATAACAAATATATATTCTTCTCAGTGCCACATGGTGCTTACTCTAAAACTGATCACATAATTAGAAGTAAAACACTTCTCAGCAAATGCAAAAGAACTGAAATAATAACAAACAGTCTCTCAGACCACAGTGCAATCAAATTAGAACTCAAGATTAAGAAACCCATTCAAAACCACACAACTATGTGGAAATTGAACAACCTGCTCCTGAATGACTCCTGGATAAATAATGAAATTAAGGCAGAAATCAAGAAGTTTTTTGAAACCAGTGAGAACAAAGAGACAACATACACCCCAGAATCTCTGGGATGCAGCTAAAGCAGTGTTAAGAGGGAAATTCATAGCACTAAATGCCCACAACACAAAGCTAGAAGGATCTGAAATTGACATCCTAACATCACAACTAAAAGAACTAGAGAACTAAGAGCAAACAAAGTCCAAAGCTAGAAGAAGACAAGAAATAACCAAGATTGGAGCAGAACTGAAGGAGACAGAGACACAAAAAACCCTTCAAAAACTCAACAAATCCAGGAGCTGGGTTTTTGAGAAAATTAATAAAATAGGTAGACTGCCAGCTGGACTAATAAAGAAGAAAAGAGAGAGGAATCAAATAGACACAATAAAAAATGATAAAGTGGATGTTACCACTGACCTTACAGAAATACAAACAACCATCAGAGAATACTATAAACACCTCTATGCAAATAAACTAGAAAATCTAGAAGAAATAGATAAATTCCTGGACACATACACCCTCCCAAGACTAACCAGGAAGAAGTTGAATCCCTGAACAGACTAACAAGTTCTGAAATTGAGGCATTAATAAATAGCCTACCAACCAAAAAAAGCCCAGAACCAGGTGGATTTAGAGCTGAATTCTTCCAGACGTACAAAGAGGAGCTGGCAGCATTTCTTCTGAAACTATTCCAAACAATTGAAAAGGAGGGACTACTCCCTAACTCATTTCATGAGACCAGCATCATTCTGATACCAAAACCTGGCAGAGATGCAACAACTAAAGAGAACTTCAGGCCAACATCCCTGATGAACATTGATGCAAAAATCCTCAATAAAATAATGGCAAACCAAATCCAGCAGCACATCAAAAAACTTATCCACCACAATCAAGTTGGCTTCATCCCAGGATGCAAGGCTCGTTCAACATATGCAAATCAATAAACATAATTCATCACATAAACAGAACTAAAGGCAAAAACCACATGATTATCTCAATAGACACAGAAAAGGCTTTTGATAAAATTCAACAACCTTCATTTAAAAAAATCTCAATAAACTAGGTATTGATGGAACATACCTCAAAATAATAAGGGCCATTTATGACACACTCACAGCCAATATCATACTGAATGTACAAAAGCTGGAAGCATTCCCCTTGAAAACCTGCACAAGACAAAGATGCCCTCTCTTACCATTCCTATTCAACATAGTATTAGAAGTTCTGGCCAGGGCAATCAGGCAAGAGAAAGAAATAAAAGGTATTCAAATTGAAAGAGAGGAAGTCAAACTATCTCTTTTGGCAGATCACATGATCCTATATCTAGAAAACCCCATCATCTCAGCCCAAAAGCTTCTTAAGGTAATAAGCAACTTCAGCAGTCTCAGGATACAAAATCAATGTGCAAAAATCACTAGCATTCCTAGACACAAACAATAGACAAGCAGAGAGCCAAATCATGAATGAACTCTCATTCACGACTGCTACAAAGAGAATAAAATACCTGGGAGTACAGCTAACAAGCAAAGTGAAGGACCTCTTCAAGGAGAACTACAAACCACTGCTCAAGGAAATCAGAGAGGACACAAACAAATGCAAAAACACTCCATACTCATGGATAGGAAGAATCAATATCATGAAAATGGCCATAATGCCCAAAATAATTTATAGATTCAATGCTATTCCCATTAAACTACCATTGACATTCTTCACAGAGTTAGAAAAAACTACTTTAAAATTCATATGGAACCAAAAAAAGAGCCCCTGTAGCCAAGACAATCCTAAGCAAAAAGAGCAAAGCTGGAAGCATAATGCTACCCAACTTCAAACTATACTACAAGGCTATGATAACCAAAACAGCATGGTACTGGTGCAAAAACAGACACATAGACCAGTGGAATGGAATAGAGAACTCAGAAATAAGACTGCACATCTACAAGCACCTGATCTTCTTCGAATCTGACAAAAACAAGCAATGGGGAAAGGACTCCCTACTTAATAAATGATGCTGGGAGAATTGGCTAGCCATATGCAGAAAATGGAAACTGAACTCCTTCCTTACACCTTATACAAAATTAACTCAAGATGGATTAAAGACTTAAATGTAAAACCCAAAACTGTAAGAACTCTAGAAGAAATCTAGACAATACCATTCAGGACATAGGCATGGGCAAAGATTTTATGACAAAAATATCAAAAGCAATTGCAACAAAAGCAAAAATTGACAAACAGGATCTAATTAAAGTAAAGAGTTTCTGTACAGCAAAATAAACTATCTTCAGAGTGAAGAGAAAACCTTCAGAATGGGAGAAAATTTTTGCAATCTATCCATCTCACAAAGGCTTAATATCCAGAATCTACAAGGAACTTAAACAAATTTACAAGAAAAAAAACCAAACAACTCCATTAAAAAGTGAGGAAAGGACATGAACAGATGCTTCTCAAAAGAAGACATTTATGCAGCCAACAAACATATGGAAAAAAGCTCAACATCACTGATCATTAGAGAAATGCAAATCAAAACCACAATGAGATACCATCTCATGCCAGTCAGAATGGTGATTATTAAAAAGTCAAGAAACAACAGATGCTGGCGAGGCTGTGGAGAAATAGGAATGCTTTTACACTGTTGGTGGGAATGTAAATTAGTTCAACCATTGTGGAAGACAGTATGGCAATTCCTCAAAGACCTAGAACCAGAAATACCATTTGACCCAGCAATCCCGTTACTGGGTCCCAAAGGAATATAAATCATTCTATAAAGATACATGCATGCATATGTTCACTGCAGCATTATTCACAATAGCAAAGACATGGAACCAACACAAATGCCCATCAATGATAGACTGGATAAAGACAATGTGGTATATATACACCATGGAATACTATGCAGCCATAAAAGGAAAGAGATCATGACTTTTGCAGGGACATGGATGGAGCTGGAAGCCATTATCCTCAGCAAACTAACGCAGGAATAGAAAATCAAACACCACATGTTCTCACTTATAAGTGGGAGGTGAACAATGAGAAAACATGAACACACGGAGGGGAACAACACACACTGGGGCCTGTAGGGGTGATGGGGGAGGTGGGAGCAAGAGCATCAGGAAAAATAACTAATGCGTGTGGGGCTTAATACCTAGGTGATGGGTTGATAGGTGCAGCAAGCCACCATGGCACAGATTTACCTATGTAACAAACCTGCATGTCCTGCACATGTACCCCAGAACTTAAAATTTAAAAAAAATTTAAAAATGAGAGATGCTGGCTTATACTTTTCTCTTCTGTCTTGCCTGTCCTTGGTATGACAGACTACATAATGTTGGCCTCCTAATACAAGTTGTTAAATGTTCTCACATCTCCGATTTATTTTTTTTTTTAAGTTTATGTAGGGTGGATATTATTTTTCCATGAAATGTTTGGTATAATTCATCAATGAAGGCTTCTGAACCTGGAGACTTTATTTCATTAATATAAATAGGGCTATAAAATTAGCCACTTGTTTATTGTTTGTTTGTTTATTTATTTATTCTGAAGGTACATCAGCAATCTACTTCTTCTTGAATAAGCTTTGGTAGTTTGTGTTTCATTTTGTGGTGGTCTTTGTGTGGGATGTTGGCATATAACTATCTTCTGACTTCCCAGTGCTACAGTGATCATCTATATATTTATTCATATCATCTTATGCTATTGTTATTTTTGTCCATTCAATGGCTGGAATCAATAGATCACAATATAATCTGTTGTCAATGAAGATGTGGCAGGGGGAACTTTGTGGTTGTGGCAAAGTAGACGGCATTGTAGATCTTGGGCTAAAAATATAAGAAAGACAAGGATTTGCCTGACGGCTTTGTCAGACAAATTTGCCTCTTTTAATTAGTATGGGTTTTAAAAATGGGAGAAAAATTTAGAAAAGAGTAACTGGCTCAGAGAAACTTGTAATAAAAAAACACTCCTTCCCTGCAAGCATTGGAAAAGCCAGAGAAAAGCCAGATAAATTGGCAGGACTTACTAGCATGATGCTTTCTCTCTCTCTCTTTTTATTTATTATTATTTTTTGGCATTGTATAAGAAACAAGACTTGACTTTAGTATGTATTTTAGAATTGTTGGCACATACTGAAATGTAACTTTTTTTCGATTGGGAGTTTTTGATAACAAAACAGACAAAAAAACCAATTTTCCTCAATTCTTTATCCCTGTCCTATGTTTAAATATTGTAAATCACATTTGAGAATATTATAGTTACATTTGTTGGAATAGTACACAGTGATTTGAATCACCTATTTTAAAAGCAACTTACTTGCCAAGCTACTTTTTCACTTAAAATGTTACTTTCATTTATACTAAACCCTATATATACTGTTTTTCTAAGGACAATTTGTTTACAAGTACAGAATAACCTACTTAATGTACTTTGGTTTAATTTACTTACATGTGAGGTAAGTATTTTTTTCTACCATCATCAAAGGGTTGCTACAAGAATAAAATCAGGCATATGCTGTAATATGTTGGTGAAGAGAGATTAAAACCATAAGTAAAGGCAAAGTGATAAAGGCAAACTGACATTATTATATCACATTCCTTTACGGTGGGACATGATAATTATGATTGTAAATTTAACACAATAGGATAGCAGAAAAGGCCTATATGTGTGATCCGCTGGCCTTTCCAGGTGGAATGTATATAGAAGTTGTCCTGTGGTTTGAGGAAGCAGCTACTATTTGCAGAGCCTCCCTCATGTGGTTCTGCCACAAGCCTTGGCTAAAGGTAGCCTCACCCGTGATTGCCAGCCTGCAGGTTGGTTCACTGGGTGCTGCTGCTTCTCAGAATTCCGTGACTAAGCCAGGAGTGGTGTTTGTTCTTTACTGATAGGTATTCTTCTGCCTGCTCTGCTTACCACATCATCACACCAGGCCTTGACCTTTGTGAACCTCTCTGGAAAGTCAAACATACCTAGAGGCTGACCAGGCTTAGGTCTAATAACACCATCAACTGTTCTTTGCAAGGTCATGGAAAAGAGGTTGGAAGTGATTCAAATGAGAAGGAAACTTAATAGCTCATCCAGTCCAAATTTCTCATGACATGGATGGGAAAACAAAAATTCAGAGACGTTAGGGGGCTCCATCCGGGTCCCCTCTACTGTGATGCCTTTCTGGACATCCCAGGGTGATTGCAGTGGTGCTTCTGGCTGTTTGCAAAACCATTCTGTGCACTCTCCCATGACTTCTCACCCTTTGTTAGAATTATCTGTTGATGGTTTCTCTCTCACTAGAACTAGACCTCTTTAAGAGGAAGGCTGAGTCCCCCTAGTGGGTTCTACGAGGCCTGGAACATTGTAAGTACTCATGCATGTTTGTTGACTTGATGAATCTCTCTCATGCTACTAGGTACTATTGTTTTGGGGCCAGGCTCATGGAGATTAAGCAGGAACTTCAAGAAAGCCAAGCTCTTCTTGGTAGCAGACCAGAGTCTGAAGGGTAAGCCAAAGAGTAAGCTGGGAAGCACATCCAAGTAGGGGAAGATTAAAAAAAGTGGATCCAGGGCAGAAAGAAGGTGGCAAAAGTGTTTCGGTTCCCTCACTTACAGACGTATTAGATTCATTTATTTATTTATTCATTCAATAACTTTATATTGGGCCAGAAGCTGTTATAGGCACTGAGGATATAGGGGTGAATATAACAAAGTCCCTGCTTATATCACAGTGGGAAGAAAGGCAGTAAACAAATAAATGAGTAACCATTATATGGTCAGAGAATAGTAAAGTGTTAGGATAAAAAAATAAAGCAGGAGGAAGAAATGGTCACTGGTGGGGCTTCTATTTTACATAAAGTGGGGAGGGAAAGCCACTCAGAGCAAAGACATGAATGGAGTGAGGCAGCAGCGACATGGGACTACTGGGGAAAGAGCATTTCAAAGAGAACAACAGGTACAAAGGCCCTGAGGCAGGATTGTTGTGTTTGGGAAATAAGGAAGCCAGAAGGTTAGAGCACCATGGCTCTAACGAGTAAAATAGTGTCCTTCCCAGCGCCAAAGTCTTATTGATTGATGATCCTCTGACTATACAAACCAATTCCAATAAAGAGAGTCCCAGCCAGGTGCAGTGGCTCACACTTGTAATCCTAACACTTTGGGAAGCTGAGGTGGGAGGATCACTTGAGCGGGGGAGTTTGACACCAACCTGAGCAATAAAAGGAGATCCTGTCTCTACAAAAGTACAAAAATTAGCCAGGTGTTGTGGTGCACACCTGTGGTCCCACCAACTAGGGAGGCTGAAGTGGGAAAACTGCTTGAGCCCAGGAGTTTGAGGTTGCAATGAGCCGAGATTGTGCCACTGCACCCCAGCCTGGGTGACAGAGACAGTGTCTCAAAACAAAAACAAACAAACAAAAAAGAGTCCCATACAATGCTGAAGGCAGACTTTTATTTCTCAGGGTTATCTTAATAAAGACCTTCCACTCCCTTAGAACAAGTGTTCTCACCTGAGGTCAACAGACCCATGCGGATTTAGAGTGAGGTGTCAGGTTGTCAATCAAGCCCCCAAATCTGTGCATCTAGAACATTTTTCTGCAGAGAAAGTCTTAGATGTAGCCTGCCAATAAATGCCTGCAGAGCTAGGTGGGAATATAGAAGAATGAAATACATCACGTGTGAGAACCCAGTCTCTTAAACACGGAGGAATATTATTTTCTTCCACAGAGAAATATGCCTTCTCCCTTTTATTCTGACATATTCAGCCTTCTGGGTCTGTCTTTTATTTCGTCACTTCTGGTAGAGACTTGGGTCCAAATAAATATCTCTCCACCATAAGAAACAGTAATGCAAGGGTGATGACAAAAGGCAAGCAATGCTCAGTGTTGGGGAGACCTTGGGGCAGGTGAGGATTGGGCAAACGGGAGGGCACATGCCTTCTAAGGCAGGCACTCACTCCTCTGCTTCAGTTGATCACTGCCTTGAGGAAATGGGACCCAGTATTGACAGACCTTATGGCTGGTTAAGAGAAAGCAGAAATTTGGTTCTCTTTGGAGATGAAATCTCAATTTAGTTCACATTTTCTTTAGAGAATCCTGGCATACCAACCAGAACACTCTGAGTGAGTCAAATATGGTCCCGATAGGCAGGTGGTTTGTGACCTCTGGTCTCTAGATTCTACTGGAATTTCTGATTGATTCGTGTCTTAAATACGATTGATGACTGCTGTCCTAGAACATGTTTCCCCTCCATTCTGTGGGCGGAAAGACAGACGGCATGGACATTTACCATGTTCTTGGGTCCCAGAAGTCCAGGAGAAAGCCATCTGCCTCACTGCTCCCTGCCCCATCCTGGGCCCAGAGCACTAATGCCAGTGGCATCAGCTCTGCTCTTCTCCCTCTTCCTTTGTCTACCAGTGAGTGTCCTCCATTATGGAGATGGAGCAAGCAGTATATTGTAAAAGGGACTTAGTGCTGAGAAGCACCAGAGGAAAAGTAGGAGATGCTCATTAAAGTGGAAGGCAGCTCTCTTCTTCCCCTTCTCAATTCTGCATTCTGCTCTCTCCCCTAAATGCCCCCCACCCAACCCCCAAACTCTGGAGAATGCCCAAATCCAACCAGGTCAGGAAAAAATAAACTCACTGGCTCCTGTATTGAGAAGTCCAAATGTGGTGCGGCTTCCGGCATGTGGGATTCAAGCACTCAGGCATTTCTCCCTCTCACCCAACCTCAGCTCTGCTCTCTTCTCTGTTGCCTTTGTTCTTTGACAGGCTCCCTCCAAGTGGTGGAAAAGTTGACCTGTATGGTCATTATCACTCATCATTTCAGAAGGGGAGAGCCTGCTTCTCTTGTAGCATTTCCATCAAATCCTGAAAATAAAAATAATCTGGTTGGTTCTACTGGACTTGTGATACTGGACAAACCTCTATGTCCAAGAGCTCGAGTCATTCCCATTGGCTCACCTGGGCCACACACTCTTCGTTTAGTGCATCCCAGGATCACAGGGAGTCTTGAGGGTGCTGTGTGTGGTGGTGGTGGTAGGGAGATGGCAAATTCTAAAAGGAAGAGATGGTGGATACTTAAAGCCTACCTTCTGCCCACAGGTGTGTCAGACACAATCTCCAAAGGCCATCCTATTGTTACCCTATCCCCCAAACAAACACTGAAAAACTCTCCTGGCAATTTGGCAGTAGCTCAGTGTGGAGCATTTGTTAATTCCAGTACTAGAACGTCTGCATTGCAAAACCAGAAATGTCCAGTTCTGGTTTGGCACACAGAAGAGATTTTCAAGCCTTGGCAACTCCTCAGTGCAGGCAGTGGAGGAAATGCTCCAGCTTTGTGAAAATCTCCCTTCGCTCCTCATGGAGAATAACCGTTCATCACTGCAGCCATGAATCTGCCACACTGAATA
Organism: Pan troglodytes; assembly: GCF_028858775.2. Taxonomy (NCBI): domain Eukaryota; kingdom Metazoa; phylum Chordata; class Mammalia; order Primates; family Hominidae; genus Pan; species Pan troglodytes. The sequence continues at coordinate 100,403,259 of NC_072408.2, forward strand.
GATGTGGTCTGAAAATCTAGGGACAAATGGAATCACTTTGGAAACCTGTAAATTTTAAAGCCGAAAGGGCGCTCCAGGGAACCAACTACATGAAGTTCTCTGGAAGCCACAGGATGGGAGGTTTGGTGGGGGTGGAGGTGACCATTGAATTTTACATAGGCAAATGTAAGACAATCTTATCCATAGACAGAAAAATCCAAACTCACCGAGAGTAAAAGGATGATAGTTGAAATAACAGCTAATTGTTATTAAGTATTTGCTAAGTTCCAAAGCACTTTTCATAGATTAGCTCAATTAATTCTCACAACAGGCCTGTAAGGTAGGGACCATGATCATCTCCAGAAGAGGCTAAATAAATTGCCAAAGATCACATATGTAGCAAGTGGTGGCAGAGTGAGGATTCATACCTAGACAGCTTAACTTTAAAGCCATGGTGCTAATGCATTCATTCATTCATTCATCCATCCATTCATTCAATGATTATATTGGATGCCTACTACATGCTAAGAACTATATTCAAGGTGCTGAACTACAGCTGTGAACAATGCAAGTACAAATACATGAAGCAGAGTTGGGGAGAAAGTAAGTTGGAGAAATAAGACATAAACTAGGTTAGATGGTGATCATGATTAAGGAAAAAACTAGAGCAGGGAGGAAAGAGAAATGTGCAGGGGGAGGGTCAATTCTGAGTGAGTCAACAGGCAAGGTCTCACTAAGAAGGTGGCATTAAATAAAGATTTGAGGAAGTGAGGGAGTAAACCTTGCAGCTATCTAAAAGAAGAGCATGAGAGGTAGAGGAGACAGCAAATACAAAGACCCTGAAGCAGGGGCAAGTCTAATGAGTTCTAGAATTAGCAAGGAGTCCAGCGTAACTTGAACAGAGTGATCAAAGAACAGAGCAGGAGGAAATGAGGTCAGAGAGGTAAACAGGCTGGAGTGCAGTGGCACCGTCTCGGCTCACTGCAACCTCCACCTCCCGGGTTCAAGCGATTCTCCTGCCTCAGTCTCCCTAGTAGCTGGGATTACAGGCATGCATCACCACACCCGGCTAATTTTTGTATTTTTAGTAAAGACGGGGTTTCACCATGTTGGCCAGGCTGGTCTTGAACTCCTGACCTCAAGTGATCCACCCGACTCGACCTCCCAAAGTGCTGGGATTACAGGCATGAGCCACCGCGCCCGGCCAGGATTCTTTTAATCAAGTATGATGCAGCCATCGGGGTTGGAGCATTCTAGGAAGAGGGAACAGCATGCACCAAGGCAACAGGAAAGCACATAAAAAAGGAGTTGCTGGAAGATTCATTTCAACCCACTATCAAGTAGATATTAAACTTACTGTATAAAAATGTTAGGGCCAGGAGGGGTGGCTCACGCCTGTAAACCCGGCACTTTGAGAGGCCGAGGCGGGAGGATCGGTTGAACCCAGGAGTTCGAGACCAGCCTGACCAACAGGGCGAAACCCCGTCTCTACTAAAAATACAAAAACTAGCCGGGCATGGTGGTGGGCGCCTGTAATCCCAGCTTCTCGGGAGGCTGAGGCAGGAGAATTGCTTGAACCTGGGAGGCGGAGGTTGCAGTGAGCTGAGATCACGCCCTGCACTCCAGCCTGGGCAACAGAGGGAGACTTGGTCATGCTCCCTCCCCCGCCTCCGCCAGTTTTAGGAATAAATACCTTTTTATTTAAGCTAAAGTGTGGGTACACCCTTCCTCTAGGATTCTCCATCAAGGAATAAGAAGCCATATTAGGACAATTTAGAGGGCAGTTAACCCTAGTAGACATAGTGGTTCTTAAAAGGCTTGGGGCCTCAGACTGTACACAGGCTTCACATGGAATCTGATTTGTTCCTTTATCCCAGTCCCTCACCCAGAACCCGAATCTAGCCCTTCATGTTATAAAAAGGGCCAGAGGTCCAAAGAGGGTAAGTGCCTTGTGCAAAATTATTCAACTACTTTGTAGAGGATTTTAACTAGGGTTCAGTTAGCTCCGCCCACAATATAAAAGGCTCTTTCTAAAAAACGAAACATGATTAAGGGCACACGGCTCCAGCGTTAACAAAGCTCTTTGTTAGCTGGGAAATGCCCCCCTCCCCGACTCATCTGCTTATCATCTGCATAGAATTATGTACTCAAAAGCAGGAAAATTATTGAGAAAACCGTTGGTCCCCGGCTGCAGACCCCAAGGTTGGGAGCTGGTTCCCGTTTCCTCCCAGAGCCGGCAGGGGGGGCACCAGGCAAGGTTTGCAAGACGCGCCTCCCTCCCACCCCTCCCCCTTCCTCTCCCAACTTCCCATAGCCGCGGCCTCAACTAAAAGTGGCCATTGACCTTTTAAGCTTTCGAGCAGTGATGCAATAGAATAGTATTTCAAAGAAAAATGCTTATCGAAATTTTGGATCCGGTTTTCCCGTGATTGTTAAGGGTTTCTTTTAAAAAGTAGGTCACATTTCAAGTAGGTCATATTTCGGGGGCGGGTGCGCAGACAAGGAGATGAGTTTCCACTAAGGCCAGGGGGCCTCCAACGGGGTTGGAGGTGAGAATCCCAGGTAGGGTAGAGGTGCCGAGATCCTTCCGAATCCCAGCCCTGGGGCGTCAGCCCTGCAGGGAATGGCAGAGACGCTCTCCGGACTGAGGGAACCGAGGCCAGTCACCCAGCCCCTTCCGGGCGCGCAGGTAAGGGCGCCCCCTTAGCAGCCGGCGCAGGTGACCCGGGCGGGCCGCCGGGTCTACCGGAGACGTTGGAGCAGAGGGGAGGAGGAAGGGAGGAGCCAGGTGGGTGCGGGTGACAGGGAGCCGGAGCGCCAGGGGGAGGGGACTAAGGACGGCCGGCGCCGCTTAAGGAGGCGCTGCTCTCCCGCTCGCTGCCTTCCAGGACCTGATCAAGGGGACCGCCTCCGGTCCCCGGCCGTGGGCACCGGGACGAGCACGGCGTCCCCACGCCATCAATGTGTCTTAGAGCCGGAGAGTCTGGTTTCCGAGGACCCACAGTCGCTCCTGCACGCCCACCCCCCGCAAATGTGCGGCCAGGAGGGTCGCATCGAGGGGGCGCCGCCGGGATGTTTAGAGGAACCCACCCCCGTGGCAGGCCAAGGGCCAAGGATCGCTATCCTTCCCTGAACCCGGGCCCTCAGCTGGCCCGGGTAGGGGGCAGGCTCCGGCCGCCGAAACGGGGTTGGCTGTGGCCGGTGGCCGGGGACATCTCTAGCTTGCGCCCGAGCACCCCGGGGTGTGGGGCCAGAGGCAGGCCGACCCCGGCGTGCACACCGCCCGCTCTGCACCCGAGCGCTCTCACCCGGTCTTCCCTGAAGCCTGTGTATTGCGACCGAGCCTCTTTAAAGCAGTAGCGGGGCCCGCGGTCACGTGAGGCCGATTCCTGGAAAGTTCCTGGAAAGCCGCCTCCGCAGCAGCCGGGCGGGGCGCGAGCGGAGCGCTGACTGGGGAGGGAGGCGGGGAGCAAGGGAGGCGCGTCGGTCTGGGAAGTCGCGCGCACTCGCTGCTCCTGGGACCGACGTTTAACTCTTGCCAAGTCTCGTCGCAGCCGCCGCGGCTGGCGGGCCTTGGGCTTCCCCTGAAGCATGAGCCCTCTCGCCCGCAGCCACCCTCACCGCGTGGCCCGCGGACAGTGCGCGCCGGGGTCCCGGTGCACAGCCTCAGGATACCCCGTGCCCGCAGCTCGGGCGCCCGCGGCAGGTACCGGTAGGGGGGGAAGCCCGAAGGCTCCGCCCCGAGGAGAGTTGCCGGGGAGGGCGGCGAGGCGCGGCCGCGTGCGCCGGGGAGCGGCGGACGGCCTGGGCTTCCGCAGCTCGGAGCGCCGGGGAAGAGAGAGTCCGAACCGCGGCTCTGTCCCGCGGCCTGGCGTTGCTGCCTGCTTTCTCCAGCCCCTTCTCGGCGTCTGGAAGTGTCTGGAGTTTCTTTTTTTTATTTCCCCTAAACTGCCATTCAAATTAATAATCCTCCTAATAACCTGATCTCCCGCTTCTCCCCACCGGCCTGCCTCCCGCCCTCGCTCCTTCCTCCCTCCCTCCCTCTCTCCTTCCCACCTCCAGGGTCGCAGCCGGAGGGAAACCAGGCAGCAGTCCGAGGGTGGAGGTGTCCCAGCCCGTAGGGGGCGTCGCCGCGCGGTGGGGGATGGGGTCGAGGCAATGATCCTCAAGGCTTTTGTGTGCCCTCTGCGCACGGAACTCCGGCCGCCGCCTCCGAGCGCGGGGCTGGTTGCATCCCCGGGCATCTCGTTCCCAAATTAAACGTTAACGGGGGAAACAAGGGCAGACGCCCCTCCTCTCCCGGGCCCCTCCCGCCTCCCCTTTCCCCCCCACCCCCCCCCCGCCCCATGTCCGCTGAGGAGGCTGCCTGGTGCGGAGGCGGCGGCGGCGGCCGCGGCCGAGGTCGAGGTAAGAGTGCGGCGTTGGTGGTTTGCACTTTCCGCAGCGCTCGCGACCGCCCGCTCGGCCCCGGCCTCGCCTCGGAGCCCCGCGAGGGCTGCGCGCTCGGGCCGATTCCTCGACAGCGCCCGCGGCGGCGAGAACCACCGCAGCCATCCTGGTCCGGGAGCGACCGCCGCGGCACCCCCAACCCCGCCAGAGCGGGCACCAGGAAGCGGGGGGAGGGGAGCGAGGAGCCTCCCGGGCGGAGATGCGGCAGCTCCCGCACCTCCGCACCCCGGGTTGGTGCCTCGGGGCCCCGCAGCGCTTTAGGGCGGAGAACCAAGTTTGTGTGGGTGCTTCTTCCTGGGGGCCCTCGGGCTGCGCCAGGTGTGAGACCAGAATGCCAATTTGGGGAATCTCTCCTGTTCTTTCCTTTTTAATTTTTTCTACTTGTCCTTGACAAGGGCCTATTCCCACTGGATCTGCAGGTGACTATTTGCTCTTCCTAGGTCGCCAGTCTTTGATTTCAGCTAGTGACCCTGGGCGGGAAGACACCCTGTTCACCCTCATCCTGACCTCCGCCCCCCACCTCTTCAGCCAACTTTATCTTGGATCTCTGCTCTCTTTATCTTTTCTCTAGAGCTGGGCCAGGGCGCTAGCTGGAAGCTTGGGGTTAAATGGTGCAGGAACGTAGAGGCGGAGGAGTCCCTGGGATTTTCCACGTCTATTTCCCCACCCCCACCCCAGCCGCAGGGGTCCAGTTTGGACTGACCCAACCTCCCGCTTTCTCTTTGTAGGCGATCAGTGGGTGACCGCGGCTGCGAGGGACTTTGTCATCCGTCCTCCAGGATCTGGGGAGAAAGAGCCCCATCCCTTCTCTCTCTGCCACCATTTCGGACACCCCGCAGGGACTCGTTTTGGGATTCGCACTGACTTCAAGGAAGGACGCGAACCCTTCTCTGACCCCAGCTCGGGCGGCCACCTGTCTTTGCCGCGGTGACCCTTCTCTCATGACCCTGCGGTGCCTTGAGCCCTCCGGGAATGGCGGGGAAGGGACGCGGAGCCAGTGGGGGACCGCGGGGTCGGCGGAGGAGCCATCCCCGGAGGCGGCGCGTCTGGCGAAGGCCCTGCGGGAGCTCGGTCAGACAGGTAGGGAGCCGATCGGCCGCGACGCGTGCGGGAGGGGGCGCCTCCCCAAGGACGCAGCTAGGAAGCGGGGTCGAGGTGGGAAGCAAAGAATAAGATGGAAATACGTCCCTTGCTTCCAAGGGACCGCGGAGAGCACGCTCGCAGGGTCCTGGGTCCTTGGGAATGCGTAAGGAAAGTGGTTCTCCAGGGACTCAGGCCTGGCGGAACGCAGAGCGCGGGAAGGGCTTCTTGGAAATAGCTTCTTAGCACGCTGGAAGATTTACTGTTTTCCGCAGCTGCTCAGGGTTAGGCGCCCGGGCTCGAACCCCGGCCGGGGAAAGCGTCGGGCGCCTCCCTTTGCACGGGGTGCAATCAGCAAGTCGGTGCCGCGGGCCCCGCAGGCCCAGCAGCATCTGGCTCCCGGGCGGAGCTGCGGCTGCAGCCCAGGATCTTGGCGGCCAAGTTCAGGGACTGACACTGCCGCGAGGGCGGCTGCCCGGGCGTCGAGAGTAGGCTGCGAAGCCCCCGCCAAGCGCGGCTTCCATGGTCGGCGCGCCCAGGGTACTGCCGCTTTCAAGTACAGTCAGGCAATTCGCGCGGCACGCTGTCTCTAGGCATCTGAAAAAAGAAAAAAAGTAAAGTATCTGGCAAATCATTCTGGCTTTCCAAATCCGTATCCTAAAAGCTTACAGTTGTGGCACAGTTGAAATTTTGGTAGCAACAGGGGGAGGGAGAGGGAAAAGTTCTCTCGCTTGCGATTCCGGTCTTTCCGTGTGGGCCACGGGCTTTCCCTCCCGGGGAGGCACCGGCAGATTGCAAGTATCCCGGTAATTGTGGGGGTGGGGGGAGCACAAATGTTCAGACTTCTTAAATACGGACGGTCTTTGAGCCTTCTTAGAAAGCAGGGTGGGCCGGGGAGATGGTGCAGGCAGATGAAATCAAGAATGCAGGGGAGACGGATGGTTGTGATTGGGTTTGGATTAGGGCAAAGTTCAAAAGAGTTTAGGGAAGATTGTAAACTTGAAGTAGTAATTATCACTTGGGAATTCCCATTTCTTAGTGACTGGTAAGGTAGTCATAAAGCAGCGAACAGAAGCTATTGTACTAGAGCTGTGCTTTTACAACAAGTACATAGCAGTGCTTTCTACATAGAAGGCTGTTCATAGCAGGCTTTGCAGATTCTTTTTTTTTTTTTTTTTTTTTTTTTTTTTTTTTTTGGTGGGGGGCACACCAACCATCCAAAAAAGTTGCTTCTGTTTTTACTGTAGTTCAATTACAGGAGTTGGGTTTTCCACTTTTTAAAGGGCATGGCTTTTATTTCTAACTTCTGATTTTTTTCTAATTTACCTAAATCTTTATTTTACTTAAATAATGTTAAAAGTGTCATGCTTCATCAGCCAGTGTGTCATGCTGCAGATGTTCTTTTGGTTCATTAGAAGAAAATCTTAAGAAGAGCTTCAGAAAGTTAATTTTTTAAAAAAGAAAGAAAACTGGCTCGCCGTTTGTGTTCATAAAATGGACCCAAATTTTTATTAAATTCCTACTGAAAGTATTTGTGGTGGCCCTGGTAAACTTTCGCTCACACACCACCTTTTTTTTTTCTTTTTTAGAGCTAAAAAAATTATTGCCAATTACTTGCTCTGTTCTAAGAATTCTTATAATAACTGTTTTACCCTCTTTTCTTTTTCTTTTTGAACAAAAACCCCAGGATGGTACTGGGGAAGTATGACTGTTAATGAAGCCAAAGAGAAATTAAAAGAGGCACCAGAAGGAACTTTCTTGATTAGAGATAGCTCGCATTCAGACTACCTACTAACAATATCTGTTAAAACATCAGCTGGACCAACTAATCTTCGAATCGAATACCAAGACGGAAAATTCAGATTGGACTCTATCATATGTGTCAAATCCAAGCTTAAACAATTTGACAGTGTGGTTCATCTGATCGACTACTATGTTCAGATGTGCAAGGATAAGCGGACAGGTCCAGAAGCCCCCCGGAACGGCACTGTTCACCTTTATCTGACCAAACCGCTCTACACGTCAGCACCATCTCTGCAGCATCTCTGTAGGCTCACCATTAACAAATGTACCGGTGCCATCTGGGGACTGCCTTTACCAACAAGACTAAAAGATTACTTGGAAGAATATAAATTCCAGGTATAAATGTTTCTCTTTTTTTAAACATGTCTCACATAGAGTATCTCCGAATGCAGCTATGTAAAAGAGAACCAAAACTTGAGTGCTCTGGATAACTATATGGAATGCTTTCTAAGAACAGCTGAAGCTAATCTAATTTAAATGCTTGAAGAGGTAGCTAGGTGTTTAAAGTTCCTCCAGATACTTTTACCTGAGTGATGCTTCCCTTCCTAAGGCTGACCAAGACCTGTTGATCCTTTTAGATTAAAAATAAAATGTCGCATGTAAAGGCTGAAGGCGCGTTTTATCAGAATGCCTTGCCTTCTTAGGTTCTTTTCCATTATGTCAAAGGTCCAGGCTCCAGTAGGAGAGAAAGAACTCCTCATAGGAATACTGAAGAAGTGGGAAGGAACCAAGCTGACACAGGCCTCACTGCAATTTGATATGCCTGCTGATCAGAGTCTCTTGGGCATTTTATATTTTGCATTCTGATGTACCTAGGAGTTTTGTTAAACAAATGATGTATGTGAGTATTTATCCCATTTTATGCAATTAACCAAATCAACCAAAAAAAGTGACCATGAAGTCCTGTATTTGTCTTTTTACTACATGTATGAACTCTCATGTGAATGAGTACTGTAGTAATCCATTTTATGGGAGCCTTATTTCAGAAATATTTCAAACTGGTGCAAATGGAAAAGACTTTCTCTTTTCCTTTAAGGCTAAAGACAAGAATATCATGCTATACAGGTGCAACTCAATCCCCGTTAATAAAAACCAATGTAGGTATAGGCATTCTACCCTTTGAAATAGCTGTGTCCCAACCTGTTGCCATTGATTTTTTGGAAATGGCTTTAGAAATATCCAAGTTGTCCTTGAATTGTCTAACCATGGACATAAACAGTTGTCTCCCTTCTACTGTGTAGAATACTTTGACTTAATTTTCTTCCAGATACAGGGGGATACCTGCCTGTTTTTCAAAGTGTTTATTTACTGCTGTTACTATTTGATTAGAATGTATTAAATAAAAAAAACCTGATTTCTACAAGTTGCACTTATTGAGTTCTAGAGAACGTACACTTTCATGGCAATAGAGGATTGCCATAAAAACTTCTGTCAAGTGAAATAAGCCAATTATTCAACAAGAGGTAGAACATTACTTGCCATTCTGTAAAGTTATGGGCTGTACCTGCCCCCTTTGCAATTTAGAAAGCATGGTTTAGAAACTGCAGGAATTGCCAAGTGGCCGGGTCTTTTATAATTTGAATAGGCATAACACTGATGTCCTCTGTGTTTCCAAAAACATGGTTTAGAAACTACAAACATTATGACATGGCCAGTCTTTTACAAGTTGAGTAGGCATAATACTAAAGAAAAATACAAAGTTTTATGGCCACTTATTTTTTGCTATGTTAGTCTGCATAACTGTTATAAATGTACCATCTTTTCTAGAGTCCAGACATTATTCATTTTATGGCTGTAAAATTTTCCTGCATAGCTACAATCCTATGGTGTGTCACCATAAAGGTGGACCCTGTGTGAATGAGAAAATTCAGTTATAAATTGTAATAAAACCTGCTTATTGCATATCTTACCTTATTTTCATGAAGAAGTTGAAAAATGGTTTTGTGCCTGGCAGGAAACATACTATGTATATCCAAACAGCAGAGCCAAACACAAAAGACTGCTAGGTGTGCCTCAGAAAGAGTTTATTTGTGGCCTAAAACTTCAAGAAAAGCTAGACATGTGGGGTCGGATCTATGATGGGGCCATAACCGTTTGATGAGGATGCTTAGAATCTGTGCTTCATTCACCGTTTTTCTCCCACTGACAACACCTGTTTAGTGTTGGATGTTTGATTTTTCTGGCAAAACTTCTATATGATCAGTGCCAAGGGGCTTTGTGGAATTTCTTTAAAGGTCTTTTGCATTTCTATTGTCACTGTTTTGAACACTCTATTTCTCAGTTACTGGGAGTGGGGAGGCAGTTGTGAGGCATGAGTACCTGTGAAATTGGAAAAAGTTCTGAGTTACTGCTCGCAAGTGACTAATTATGAGAAGGCTGGAGGACAGCACAAACATCTCTGGAGTGTGCCATGAAACCTATTGCCTTATATTTCAATCTTCCATATTGCAAGTAAGTTGATAAACATCAGGAGGCAATTATTTTTGGTTTTGTTTTGTTTTTTTACGATAACTGACGTCATTTATTTATTGAGTTTATTGTGAACCAGGTTCTCACTCAGCACTTGTATTATCTCATTTAATTTTCCCAAGAACGAAATGAGCAAAGTACAATGATGATAGGAGGTTCCCCTCCTGATTTGTGAGTCAAGAGGCATTCCAGGAATATCCTAGCTCTTTTTTTTTTTTTTCCTGGGAGAGGAATTGGGAAGAGCAAATTGCTGCTGAAAATTTCTACATTGATCCAGACAAACAAGTTAGAGCAGGCTGAAAAAGAACCCTTGGTGTTTTTACTGCTGTTCAACCAGATCAACTGGAAAAGTATAGATACCTTAATTAGCACTGTGCTCTGTGGGATTCTGGTCAGCCTGGCCCAGTGGTTTTTTCCCCCTGAACACACCTGAAAGGGGAGCTCATAATGACTGCTGTGCAGGTGGGCGGGGAGGGGGCTTCCTATTTGATTTAGTGGCTGATCAATGCCAGTTACCAATTATTGGTGCCCCAATTATACATGGTGGAAAAAAAGTACACTTGTCTAAATTATCCTCACCAAAGCCTGGAAAAATATCCAGTGTTTTCTCCCAATGTAGGGCAATTTAGGGCATTTGTGAGGATATTTATTATTGTTGTTGTTGAAGAATATGGTATACAAGACTTATATATCCCCAAACTCTGAAAATATTTTGACCTCAGTTTCTGTTCTGGGCAGAGATGAGGCAGTGCAGTTTTTCATGACCATTACAGTGAGCAGTGGTGATTGCTTTTTAGGGACTTGGAGATTTTTTGGAACTTTGGGTAGTGGAGAAAAAGGCAGTTCAGCTTATGAGATGAGAGGTCTTTTTTGGTGTGTCAGTAAGAAAGTCTTGACTTCATAATAATTATGTAATCCAAATAGGTAACAGAATGGGACAGTTGTTTGGGAGTGTTTATTTTCTTGGGAAGGATTTTCTCTGCTTTTAGAAAAGTGTACCCTGTTAGGAGGGTAGGAGACAGAGACGTCATCTTCGTCAAATAATCCAAAGGATGGAATGTCCTGAGACCAGGCTGTGCCCTTCTCAGTTGTGAGTTTAGGCACGGGGTAGGTGGGGTTTGAGTGGCTGTGGTTATGTCTAACAGCTGGGCTGAAGTCTCCGTCTTTAAGTGGTCCTTTCTATCCTTTAGAGCAAAACAATGTTCTTGCAGGCCTTTCATTTACTTAAGAGGTCTTCTGTATTCTCCTTTCCCAGTTTTTTTTAACTTCTTAGAATTTTAAAGCTTGAAACCACTTTTTAGATCACATATTATGGATTTTATGGAAGACTTTCAGATCCAGAGGGGCTGGGAGAGTTGCATGCTCACACACACACACACACACACACACACACACACAGGCACACAACCCAGCCAATCAATGACAGAGTCAGGATTCAAACGCAGATATTTTAGTTTTAGGATTACTATTTGTAAAAGTTGCACGCTCCTACCCTTTGATAAAATTGCCGAGACTCTTCTTTGCTTTCCTGCAAGCCCTACAGTTCTCTTAACATCATATATTTCTTCCGCTGGGATTCAGAAGCCAGGCCTGTGGAATACCCTGTGGGATAATTACAGTTCTTGGCCTCCTCTACCCGATTCTGAAAAATCTGCCTCTGCTGGATTTCATGATGTCTTGATCCACATTAGTTTTTTGTTAATTTTAACTCCTTAACATTTCTAATCTGTTTGCTGTTTTAAAATCCAAAACCTCCCATCCATGCTGTTTGATGATCTCATTTCTACCTCCACCAGATGTGATACACACCCAGCCACAATGCCCGGGCGACTGCCCACCCTCCCATCCTTACCAGCAGGACCCATTCTTGCTTTTGCCCATTCATGGGCATAAGGGATAGTTAATTCCTGCCTTACTTTCTCCCTTTCCTATCATAAAGTTGCCCTCTTGCCTTAATCTAACACAGCCTTTCTGGCCGCATGATACTCCAGGGAAAGAGGATAATTATACTCTCCTTGAGTTGGGTAATTGAATGATTTGGACTACCTTAAGATTAAATCTCTTTGTATCTCTTTTTGGTTCCATTCAGGTTGTGAAGCAAGTAGCCAGCCCCAGATGCCACACTTTTGTTATGGGCATTTTTTTTTTTTAATCTACTTATTTTTTAAATATGGCAGGCTTCTTTTTCAGTGTTAAGTTAAACTTCATTTGCACGGAATAAAAATGCCCTCCATTCCTTTGCTTCTGCTGCTGTATGTCTATAAGTAAGAATGATTCTGTGAGAGTTTTGTTTCATTTCTTCATATGCGTGGTTCTTATATTCTCATCTTCACATATTTTTGATTTTTCTAACTTTTCCTCTGCGTGGCTTGAGTTCAGGTGACTTTATTACTAAGGTAATAAAGGTAACAACTATTGTTAGAGTGGCCTCTGAAAGTCCTGGAGTCCCCAGTGTCTGAAGTCATGGAGCAGAGCTGGCTTTTCCTATCTACCCCTTCCTGAGCTTTGTCAGCAAAGGAGGCTGGATCAGCTAAGTGTGCCACAGAGAATAGGACTTACTTCAATAAACATGTATTTGTAAAGATAAAACTAACTGCTTTTACAGACAACTCTCACTTTGACCCACATCCTTAACTTATAGGCATTCTGACTTGCCCTAGATCAGAAGTGCATTTTGTGATGTATTATTCACGTGGCTTTGCCTCTCTTAGAGAAAGGCTTGCCAGAGTCCTAGTGAGAGAAAAGGAAATATCGCCAGCTGCCTTCTCCTGTCTCAGCATAAATGCCACCCAAGGAGCCCCCTTGCCATGGTGGGGTGAGACTTTTTCGCCAGTTAAACCATCACACAACTTCATAAAATTTTCCTACATCTCCCCAGTTTCCAGTTTCCTACAGTGTTAAAGATAAAAACTTGTTTGTTTGTTTGTTTTTGCTAAGCTTTTTTTCCCTTCTGTTAGTTTGGTATCCTTTTTCCTGTTTAGTGTTTGGTCCAGAATGCTGCTGTGATCTTTAACATTCAGAAAAAATCCATGTTAGCCAGGCACGGTGGCTCATGCCTGTAATCCCAGCACTTTGGGAGGCCAAGGTGGACGGATCACTTGAGGTCAGGAGTTCGAGCCGGCCTGGCCAACATGGCGAAACCACATCTCTACTAAAAATACAAAAATTAGCCAGGTGTGGTGGCGCACACCTATAGTCCCAGCTACTTGGGAGGCTGAGGCAGGAGAATTGCTTGAACCTGGGATGCAGAGGTTGCTGTGAGCGGCAATCTTACCACTGCACTCCAGCCTGGGCAACAGAGTGAGACTGTCTCAAAAAAAAAAAAAAAAAAAGAAAAGGAAAAGAAAAAGAGGCCATGTTATTTCTACCCAGAGAAAGTTGTTTGACTTCCCATTTTAACATTCCCCCTTGCCATCTTGATGAACTTGACCCATCTTAGGTTTCCAGCATAGCTTGTTTCTCTTCATTTTTATTTCTAGGTTGTGGCCATCAATTCTGTATTTGGTCAGAAAGTGTCTTTGTATTTTGCATATTGGATTAGAGCATCTGCTCTTAATTATCTGTAGGAATAAGAGGCAGAGAGACTGGGGAATAGTAGAAGCCCATAAACACATCTAGCCAATAGTTTCAACTTCCTCCCCATTCTATCTCCTTTGCTAGAACCACTGACAGAAAAATCAGCTGCTTCTCTGTTCTCTCATTTTATTTTCCTTGTCCATCATGTGATAGGGATGTTAATATGCAACAAACTGGCTAAAAAAATATCAAGAGAGAAAAGTAAGGGAGATGGAGCATCAGTAGTGTGTGGAGGCTCCTGAGAGTCAATTACTAAAAACTGAGAGATTTTGTGAGCTCAATCATTATGCATAAATTATTGATAGATTGAATCAGCCATGGTGGGAGTATTACACCACAGAAATAGGCAGATGCTATAAATTAAGACTCTCCGCCACCAGATAGCTGATTTAACAACATAGCACTGATCTAGGTATTATGTCCTCCTCAATAATTGAGACCTCATTAGGGTAAGATCAGTTTATTTGTAGCCTCTTTTATACCAAGCCCAGTGCTTAGAGCAGAATAGGAGTGAACAATTCAAGGAATGATTTTTTTTTTTAGTGTGTGTCAATCTTATATTGGGTTACATTGTCTTCTACTATGGATCAGGCCATCTCCTGATTCTGTGTCTTTTTCTAGTTACTCTGGGGTATCTGTAGCTACCTTTTCAATTTCTTAGTAGGAAGGTGTTAGGCAATCTCAGCATCATGTGATCATTGTTTACAACGACTCAGCTCTAATAGATCAGGGCCTCTTTTTTCCTTCTAGCTTCGTTCATTTATCTCATTAGTTTTCTCTTTTTTTTCCTTCCTCCCTCCCTTCTCACCTGCTTTCTCCCTCCTTCTCTCCTTTCTGCCAACGTTTATTGAATGTCTACTGTATTACTCAACAGTAGGAAGTGTTCTTTCGTTGAGGGAGCTCTTACAGACTATGGGAAAGGATGGAGAGGATGGGGACTAACATTTATTAAACAGTCTAATATATCCCATACCCTGCTTAGCCATTGCATTTCATCTTCACAACAACCTGATGAGGTATGTATGACCCTCATTTATTCCAAATGAAACAGAAACTTAGGTCAAATATCCTGCCCAGTCAAGTAGGGAAGTCATGAATCAAACCCAGGTTCTGCATCTCAGGATACCATATTGTATAGGAGCTGTAATTACATGAATAACTTATTGTAAAATGCACTGTTAAAGGCAGCGTAGTTACTTTGCGGACAGGGTGCCATTGACCTGCTTTGAGGGTTTATGAAGACAAGCCCCCAGAGGAAGGTATCTTGTGTCTGAGTGTTAATAGGCTGGAAGGAGTCCTCAGACCTGCTGAGTGGGGAAGATCTTTTGGCTGAAAGGTTGAAGAAGAGGGTAGAGATGAGGCTTCTGGGAGGTGCTGTCTGAGGGTGACTTGGGGCAGATCTTGCAGGCCTGGCTGAAAACCTTGGAATTTATCCTGAGGGCAGTAGGGAGCAGATGTCAGCTTTTTAAATGGAGGGGAAAACAACAGAACTAAGTTTGTGTTTTATATCATCCCTCTGGAGGTCCTTTGGAAAAATGGCTTGGAACAAAGCAAGGGCGGAGTGAGGGAGACCGGTTAGGTGTTAGGTAGGAGGGAGGTAGTCCTTGTGAGAAGATTGGAGAGAGAGTCAGAGGTTGACTCTTTCCTTCCTTGGCTGCAGGCTCAGATTTGCCCTGGAGTATGGGGCTTTGAGTCACACAGATTGCACGCTTCCCTTTGAGGAGCGGCTTCCACTTTGGGCAAGTTGGGGTAACTGGCACAGATTCTATTCTCAGGAAAGCAAGAGGTCGCGGTGCAGCAGGCACAACCCTGAACTAGGAATTGGAAAACTTGGGGTCCACTCTGGTTCTCTGACCTTGGGCCAAACATTGAATCTCTGTTATCTGTAAATTGAAGAGCCTGGAGCCTTCAGGATTTTTGGTCCCTTCCAAGAAGGTCCCCATCTGCCCAGATGTGATAGTACATTGGGGTGGGAGTGCTCAGAGGAGAGGCGGGCTCCACCTATCAGTGGAGTCTCAGTTTCTACGTAGATTGTAGTATAGATTTTACCTCTATGCCATAATATATTCTCATTTATTTTGAAAATATACTTCCTTCTTAACTCTGGGTTTTTTTTTTTTTTTTTCACAGCCAGCTGTTTTTTATCCTGGTTAGAAGAATTTTGTGTTTTCTTTTAGCTATGGATCTTTGAACATTACCCTATCATTGAAGAGATTTGACTTGGGTTTTTAGTTGTTGGTTGTCATGGAGAAACAGGAATCTGGTGTATGCCAGCCATCATCATCATCATCATAACCCTTTGGATGAATTTTCATTATCAAGGGATCTGGAGGGCTGTCTTCGCTCTGCTCCCCAGCTAACAAACAGATGTGTTCCCAGAAGATGATGGGCATAGGGTGTGTTTTTGCAAGTCATTTTTCCCATTTATGTAGATTATTCTTATTTCCAATTGATCCTCAATAGATAAGAGTGCCATTGAGCTTTATTTTCATCTGTCAAGCAATTAAGAAAAAAGTAAAGGAAACAAAAAAGCTATAATATACTAAGGAAATTCTTAGATTCTTTGGTAAAATTAAAAGAATCTTGGTGCATGAATGATCCGGCCCCAATCTATCCATCTTGCACATTTGGGTTTTCCTGGATCTCTCTTAAAGTGGGGCACATCTCTGGTCTTGATAGTCAAGGAGGAGGGTTGGGGTAATCAGATGTCTCAAGCAGAGGTGCATCATTGAGCCTGGGTAATGGCTCAAAGTCTCCCAGATATCCAGTTTGAAGCTGCGTTGGGCAGGCCATGGGATTTATTACGTCCAAGGCGTGACAGGCAACCATTCTATAACAGACCAACTCTTGGGCTTCCAGAAGACTGAAAAAAGCTAGAACATTTACTAATGCCAGGTGTTGCATTTGACACTTTACAAGTATGACCTCACTGAAAGTTCCCAACAAACATCTGAAGTAGATTCTGCTTTTATCACCACTTCAGAGACAAGGAGATTGACACTTACACAGATTAAATGATTTAATAGTGTCGAAAGACAAAATCACAACAAATTCTCTTAAAGATCTTAATTACCTTTATTTGCAATTCCAGAATTGGGTAACACTTCATTCCATAAAATAGAGTAAGTGTTCCAATGAGCTAAGCAGAAGAGGTTGGTTTTACAGCCAGAGAGGAGTAGAAGAAAGCAAAAAACAGAACCCAGAGTGGATTGGTCCTTTCAAAGTTAAGTTCCTTGTAAGGTGGGGACAGGGAGACAGAACAATAGAAAAGTAACTGATTGGTTAACATCAGGTTACTCCAGGTTACTTTTTTGTAAGGATTACAGTAGAGGGAACTTAATTATCATGCCGATTGAAACTAGCCTGCTTGGGAAATTAGGCTGTTACCTCTCTCCCGATTTCTCAGGGGGTCAGATAACAACCTAGTTTCAGTTTGGTAAAAACCTCAGCTTGAGTGACTCCATTTTGATTAGATTAGATTTTTGGGGTCTAGTGCAAGACCTTAGTCCAAAACAATGACTTTCTATAATTTTTATTTAACAGGAGGGAAACTTGAGATTTGAATTCAAGCCATTCTGACTCAAAAGCCATGATTTTCTCACTCTTTTATTCATTTTCTCAATAAGCTTACAAATGCTTTTAACCTCTGATGCCTGCAGCCAGCATGTACCTCAATATTGTCTGCTAGTCACATGTAGGTAATATTTCATCATGTGGTTAATACTAAGAGGGCTATGACCTCTTAATAATGATGCATCTTAATAATGATGCTATTATTGGGACTTTGATTTCATAAGTAATGCAAGATCTGCCTAAATCCTAATTATCCAGCTTGGAAGAGTCCCTGACATCTGAATTTACACCTTTTCTTCCCTTCTTTTTTTTTGAGACGGAGTTTCGCTTTTGTTGCCTAGGCTGGAGTGCAATGGCATGATCTCAGCTCACTGCAACCTCTGCCTCCCAGGTTCAAGTGATTCTCTCGCCTCAGCCTCCCGAGTAGCTGGGATTACAGGTGCCTGCCACCATGCCCAACTAATTTTTGTATTTTTTGTAGAGACAGGGTTTCACCATGTTGGCCAGGCTAGTCTCAAACTCCTGACCTCAGGTGATTCACCTGCCTCGGCCTCCCAAAGTGCTGGGATTACAGGCGTGAGCCACCACGCCTGGCCATTCCTCCCTTCTTTTAATCTCCTTTAGGTGTCTATCCAGTGCAACCATATACCACAAGCTCTTCCCTATCACTCCTTTCCTTTCTCTGGAGGTAAATTTTATAAATGATGTGTCCATCATAATAGCCATTTTATGTTGCAGAACAAACAACCCCAAACTCTCGGTGGCTTAAAACAATAAAGATTTCTACATCTATACACATTTGTCATAATCACCAGGGAGGCTCTTTTAGCCACTCAGAACCAGGCTGATGAAGCAGCTGCAGCACCTCCTCAAACAGCTGGTCTGAGGTGCTGAGCTGATGGGCAAGGAGAATCAGAGGATCTCTTAGTGGTGTTTAAATGCCCTGTCACTTCTGCTCCTGACAGATTGGCCAGAACTCTGTAAAATAGTGCCACCCAACCATAAGGGGGCCAGGAAGCACAGTTCTCCCCTGTGCCAAGGAGGAGAGAAACAGAAATGTTTGGTGAGCGGCATGGTGTAACCACCACATATACCATGCCATATATATCCTGCTTCCTTCTTTTTTTCTGCCTAGCTTGGCAAATGTGACTTCACGTAAACTTTATAGAACATGTATAGCCTCTTTAATTCCATTTCTCTTTCGCCTTTGTCTTCCAAAAGTTTTTCAGGTACTGCAAAACAGTGTCTCTCCTTCGTGTAAGCCAAAAGGAAAGATCTCAAGCCTTGAAGTGAAATATACATAATTCATCCCTCAGTATCTTCAGGGATTGATCCCAGGACTCCCGCCCCTGCCCCCCCAAAAGCCCTGCCAAGGATACCAAAATCTGAAGATGCTTAAATCTCTTATATGAAACGGTATAGTATTTGCATATAACCTGCATACACCCTCACATATACCTTAAATCATCTCTAAATTACTTAATAATACCTAATACATGTAAATACTATGTAAATAGTTGTTATACTATATTTTAAAGGTTTGTATTATTTATTAGTATTGTATTGTTATTTTTTATTGCTTTTTTTCCCCTCCCCCAAATATTTTCGTTCTGTGGTTGGTTGGATCCGTGGATGGGAAACCCACGGGTACAGAGGACTGACCATATTAAAGAGCTAGGGCTACTAACCTCAAAAAGTTTCCGAATGACCGGAAGTTCTTCTGATCTTCACAAACATCTCTTGGGCTTCCTCACTTGCTAAAATTAAACCTGTCTTTTCTCCAGTGTCAATATTCAAGATAAATAAATTATGTTCACATTCACTCCTATTGTTTACTGTTTTGCTTAATTGGCTATATTTCAATAATATTAAATGGTATTATTTTCTACCAGTTTTTAATCAGACTTGAAGCTTTTCAGGCACATTAGAGAGTAAATGGACTTTTGTGTGATAAATTGGGTACCTAATCACCAATTTTAATTTACTTCTGAGGAAAATTCTATTGTAAATTCCAGACAACTGGTTTGCAAACCCTGCTTTAGAATGCAACCTCTTTCTAGGATGAGGCCTTTTTCTGTAGCAAATTTCTGTATAACGAAAATACCAGAATAAATGCTGTGTTTTAATGGACAGTTATGCTCTACTACATTCATGGATCACTATCTCTGAAAAAATTAGAATATGAAAAATGTACTTAATTTACAACTCTACTGAACACAATTCAGTTTTTTCCTTCGTTCAGTTTTTTTTCATTTCAGTTTTTCTACTCTAACCCAGATTGAAACTTTGCATTATCTTTAACTTCTCTGTCTTTATATTTATTTCCTTCATTTATTTAGTTATTCATTTTTTCAATCATTCATTCACTCACTCATTCAGTAAATATTTACTGAGCATCTACTTGTAGTCATGAAGCAAGGTTCTGAGGAATGTTAAAAAACACAGTCCCTGGCCGGGCACAGTGGCTCACACCTGTAATCCCAGCACTTTGGGAGGCCGACACGGGTGGATCACTTGAGGCCAGGAGTTCAAGACCAGCCTGGCCAACATGGCAAAACCCTGTTTCTACTAAAATTACAAAAATTCGCCAGGTGTGATGGCGTGCGCCTGTAGTCTCAGCTACTCTGGAGGCTGAGGCACGAGAATCACTTGAACCCAGGAGGCAGAGGTTGCAGTGGGCTGAGATGTCACCACTGCACTCCTGCCTGGCTGACAGAGTGAGACTGTCTTAAAGAAAAAACAAAAACAAAAAACACAGTCCCCGACCTCAAGGAGATTCTGTATAGCAGAGAAACACACAAGCCAGCATGCCATGATACATGGTACAATAAGATAATGGCTGCAACGGAGGTCTCTGCAAAGAGCAGCTGAGCAGAGAAGACCTATCTGGATCTGTTTGAAGGAGTCAAGAAAGAAATCAGAAAGGAGGCAGCTTTTCATCTGAGACTTAAAAAATCAGTTGGTGGCTGGGCACAGTGGCTCACGCCTGTAATCCTAGCACTTTGGGAGGCGGAGGTGGGCAGATCACGAGGTCAGGAGATCGAGACCATCCTGGCTAACACAGTGAAACCCCGTCTCTACTAAAAATACAAAAAAGTAGCCGGGCGTGGTGGCACGTGCCTGTAGTCCCAGCTACTTGGGAGGCTGAGGCGGGAGAATCGCTTGAACCTGGGAGGCAGAGGTTGCAGTGAGCTGAGATTGCGCCACTGCACTGCAGCCTGGGTGACAGAGCGAGACTCTGTCTAAAAAAAAAAAAAAAAAGGTTGGCTTGGCCAAAAAGCCAGGCAAGGCAGTTCCAAGTAGAGCAGACCACACGAAGGTGTGAGAGAACACAGTTTGTTCCCATAAGTTCTACCACTGTGGGTGGAGCTTCAAATGCAAAAGAGGAAACCAACTAGGAGATAACCCTAAGTTGGTGGGCAGGGAACTGAGCACTCAGGGCTTTGCCTGCCTCTCAAAAGAGTTTGTATTGTATGTGGGAAGTGAAGGAGCTATCGAAGGCTTTTGAACAACAGAGTGACCACATCAGATTTGGTGGCAATATGGAGGCTGCTCTGGAGGGACGTGACCTGAGATCAGGGCTTCTGAACTTTATCCCTAGACTTGCAAGGGACCCATGGATAAGATGTCTGGGATCTGTGAACTTGGATTGGAAAAAAGCGTTATACTGTCATTTTCACTATCCTCTAAACTGAAATTTAGCATTTCCTTCAAATAAGAATCTAGGCAACGGATCACAGTAGAATTAACAGAAGATGTGAGTTTATCACCAGTAGAAATGTTCTGATCGCATATTACAGTTGTTGTAGGTATTTCAAAATATCTTTTACACTTATCACTAAACTGAAATTATTATAGATATTAGACTCACTGCCATAAATTGTTACTTAATGAATTAATAAAGGAGCACATATATAACTGTGTGACAAATATAAAAAATAATTTGATATTTACATTTTAATATAATGTATCTTTTGTTTTTATTTTATGATTTAAGCGCAGTATTCTGAGAAGGGGTCCATAAAAAAAGTCAAAACTCAACACACCAGAGGATCTGAGTCAAAACTCACATCACCAAAGGAACGTGATCGTTGAGGAGGTCAATGCAGCCTAAGGCAGCAATGGGGAAAAGGAGGAAGAGGAGTTGGAAGAATTTGTGAGAAATTCTGGAGACAGTGAATTTTTTTTTTTTTTTTTTTTTGAGCCAGAGTCTCGCTCTGTTGCCCAGAGGCTAGACTGCAATGGCATGTTCTTGGCTCACTGCAATCTCCACCTCCCAGGTTCAAGCAATTCTCCTGTCTCAGCCTTCCAAGTATCTGGGACTACAGGCATGCACCACCAAGCCTAGCTAATTTTTTTTTTTATTTTTAGTGGAGAAGGGGTTTTGCCATGTTGGCCAGGCTGGTCTTGAACTCCTGACCTCAGGTGATCCACCTGCCTCGGCCTCCCAAAGTGCTGGGATTACAGGCGTGAGCCACCGCGCCTGGCCTGACAGAGTGAATTTGTTGATAGATCAGGGACATAAAGCAGGGGTAGGGGTACGCATAGACCCCATTTCCTCCAGCAGTTTTCTGGCTGGAGCAGAATGCTTATGCTTGTCACATGTGTTCCTTTCTTCCCAATGCTATCATTATTTACCGTACAGCATGGTCTAAAACACGGAAAACATCCATCCTTTGCTTCCCTCCTCTGTGCCTGCCAGTCCTACACCTTTCTCAACTCTTTTAGTGTTATCTTCTCCAGCTAGACTGCAGATTCTGGGCAGGCAGTGCCTTGCAGTCTGCAACCCCATCATATATTTTTCACAGTAGATGTTGAATACATGACTGATAGATTTCAAAGGCATTTCCTGTTTTGAGGTCACCATGTACACCATATTCTAGTTACAGAAATTATACCAACCTTGACATTCTGGGAATTTTTTTTTTTAATTCCCATGGGTTCTATCATTTGTCTTCTCATAAAATAATACAAAATGTGCAAATAAAAAAATCCATATGCTTGGGCTTCCTGATTGTTTTTATTAAAGTGAGTTTAGTGATGGTGGGTTAAATAATGCTGTAATCTTAAGCCAGAAATTGAGAATATGGATTTGAAATGTCCCCATTCCCTTTTTTTGTTTGTTTTTGTTTTGTTTTTTTGCTGTTGCATGTTCTTGGCAGCAGTGGTTGATGTCAGTATTGCTGCCCATGTTGTAGACTGCAGATGTTGCAGTGTAGCTGAGTACTTTGGTTCGCTTGCTGAAATTCCTCACTATGCTTCTTATGAGGTCCAGGAACGTATAGATTTGCAGTCTGATGTATTTTGATGATTGCCAGATAAAACTGATGTCTGGCACTTTTTCTAGGAGAAACACATGTAGACGTTTCTAAGTTGATTTGTAGGGACTTAGTGTTATTAGAACTTTGTGGCAAAACTTTTTCTCAAGTGGCAGAAGAAATAAAGGAACTTCAGTTTTGAGGAAGTGCTGTTAACAGCACTTCCATTAGTGCCAAAGCTGAGATGGTTGACAAAGTACTGGATTGTTGAGATGGACCTTCCAGGCCGGGTGTGGTGGCTCACGCCTGTAATCCCAGCACTTTGGGAGGCCAAGGTGAGCGGATCATGAGGTCAGGAGTTCGAGACCAGCCTGACCAACATGATGAAACCCCATCTCTACTAAAAATACAAAAATTGGCCAGGTGTGGTGGTGCGCGCCTATAATCTCAGCTACTCAGGAGGCTTGAACCCGGTAGGTGGAGGTTGTAGTAAGCCGAGATCGCGCCACTGCACTCCAGACTGGGTGACAGAGTGAGACCCAGTCTCAAAAAAAAAAGAATAAGCAAGTACTGTATTTGGACTTTTAAGCATTACTGATACAGTAAAATACAGTTTTAGCTACCGATGCAAGACTAGCACCCAAGATTTTAGAAAAAGGCACTTTTTCCCTTTTGTTTTCCAATAACATTCCTCAATCTGGTAACCAGAGAGACTACTCTGGGGTTAACTTGAGTTTGATTGCTGTTTACTGTTCTAACAAGAACAGTTTTTTTGGAGAGGAGAGCAGAGTTTAGGAGAAACGAACTATTAAAAGTTAGCTTCCCGTATGGGCGCGGTGGCTCAGGCCTGTAATCCCAGCACTTTGGGAGGCCGAAGTGGGCGGATCACGAGGTCAGGAGATCGAGACCATCCTGGCCAACATGGTGAAACCTGTCTCTACTAAAAATACAAAAATTAGCTGGGCGTGGTGGCACGTGCCTGTAATCCCAGCTACTCCGGAGGCTGAGGCAGAAAGAATCGCTTGAACCCGGCAGGCAGAGCCGAGATGGCGCCACTGCACTCCAGCCTGGGCGACAGAGCAAGACTCCGCCTCAAAAAAAAAAAAAAAAAAAAAAAGTTAGCTCCCCAGTGTACACATGAAAAGTACAATCCTTTTCTTCATTTATATTATAATTATTTGAAGAGCAAATTAGGTATTGTTAGTGAAGAAATGAGAGTGATTACCTGGTAATATGATGAGTTACTTTTTCTTTAAACTTACTGGCTTTTCCCTTAACACTAATGGTCTGAATAACAAGTTTTTACTTGTTGGCAGTGCAGTTTAGCCTCCGAATACTCTTGGAACAAAATGACTAATTTTTTTTAACGCTTTATTGAAATATAAATTTTAGGAGAGTAAACATTTTCGATTTGGAAGAAGTAGTTACGTTACAGACCTTCAAATCCAGCTTGTTCGGGAGACTTGACATTTAATCACTAGGCTAATGAAGCGCCAGAAGAGAGAGCTTTTATGGTTAGAAAAGGAGGTGTTTTTTTTTTTTTTTTTTAAACAAACGAACAAACAAAAAAACAAGGCTCAGCCCGAGATACTGGAAGCGACTTGACCTTGATTTACATATACAAGGAACGGAAATGAATTAGCCCGGCTAGATATTTCTAGGAACTAGTTAAGGGAGAATGAACAAGATGGGAGCGAGGAGAAAGCGTGTGTGCGTTCGTGTGTGGCTGTCTGTCTGTCTGTCTGCGGCAAGAGGAATCTCAGAGTTTCGGTTATTTCTCCTTGAAGAATTTTCAAACGGAGTTCCTGCAGGGGCTGACTCTAGCGTCTACGATGTGCACACACTGTCTCTCAAGAGGGAAGTGATCCTGGCGCCACGGGGTGATGCAGCAGAAGTTCTTTTTGTCTGTGGCCAGGGTAGAGTGCGGAGCCCCACGGAGCTGTGGCGTGGCAGCTCCTCCCAGACGCGTCCGGGGCGCCGCTCGGGTCTCCCAGGACCTTATGTAACCCAGCGTCGGCAGCAAGGAGCCGGTCACAGGCTGACCAACGTCAAGGCGTTTCACTTTGGAAGCGCACCAGATGAGTGTGGTATTGAGAGCAGACGGCTGGGTGCAATGTTTTTGCCGCATATCTCATGGGTTATTTTAATCTTTTCACGTAGTCTTAAGGGTCTCACTAGACCGTATATGAGAATGTGGCCAGGGATGTGGCTTCCATAGATTGTCCCAGATAACAGCATCCCTTTTGTTTTTGTTAATGCAGGGTAAATACAACCTCTTCTTAGGAGCTAGTTTTTCAATTATTCTAAAAGTGATAACATGCTCATGGTTCAAAATTTAGTCAGTTCAGAAGTGCACAAAATGAAAAAATTGTCCAACTCCCGTCCCACTCCCCAGAGGTAACTATTATTCAAAGCTTCCTTTTTATTGTTCCAGAATTTTTTTAATGTAGTCGAAGCCTCTATTTAAATCATGTTTTAAAGCACACACAAATATTATTGTACTATACTTTCTGCTCTGCAATTTGCTTTTAAAATTTAATATTTGGACTCTCTATAGCTACCTTTCTCTCTATATATCTATTTATATCTTCATGGCAACATAAGGCTTTGCCTCATTCTTTTCAACAGCTGCACAATATTCCATGATATGAATGTACCATTACTGATTGAATCAGTCTCCTGCTAGTGGATATACAGGTTGTTCCCAGTTTCGTGCTATTACAAACAACGGTGCGGTACAAATCTGTGTGCTAATTGTTGCTGTGTGCTTATGGGAACATATATGTTGAGTACATTCTTAGCAGTGGAACTTTGGGGCCCAAGGGTACATGGCACTTAACATTTTAATAGATATTTACTTTCAAATCACATTCCCAAAAGGTTGTACCCATGCATATTTCAGATGGAAATAAATTCTGTCTTTCAAGTTGTACACATAGCTGAGGGTTTTCCTTAAAATACTGTTCATTTTTAAACAGCATATTTTCCATTGAGATCGAATAAACTTGTTTATTTGCTAATTAATTGCCCTTGAAGTTAAATCTCTATTCTAGAAAAGATGTCTGAGAAACCTAGTGGAAAGGCCTCAACAACTTCGTCCCAGCCTTGATCAGAGACATTCACAGCTATGGGACAGGCACATGGCTCTATGCCTTGACTGTGGCTTCATAGACAGCTGTCTTTAAAAACCCTAGGGTAGGACTGAGAAAGCTTTTTTTTTTTTTTTTTTTGGTATGTGTAATAATATCATCTTCAATTAGTTCTGTTCAAAGGACATCGATTAAGCACAACTGTAGTAAAAGTTTCTCCAGTTCCCTACTCTCTGTCCCCTTATCCTGGTTTCCTGCCTTCTCTCTCCCCTTTTGTGTTTGTTTCTTTTCATACCAGTTATCCTCTGCACCCACTCCTGACACCAGATTGGGTGGCCAGTTCTAGGAACAGTGAAACTGATTTCCTACAACTGGAAGGTGGTTCTGGAGAGGGAATTAGCTTTGCCTAAGATTATTATCACGCTGACCCGACTCTATATCTAGATCCTGCCTCCAGTGGGATAGCTGATCTGCTATGACTCCCAAATGCCTAAAGCTCTCCGCCTACACAGAAACACAGCATCTTCTTTAAGGCTCCAGAAGAGAGAGCTTTTATGGTTAGAGAAGGAGGTTTAAGAAAAGCAAACAAATAGGGCTCAGCCCGAGATACTGGAAGCAACTTGACCTTGATTTACATATACAAGGAACAGAAATAAATTAGATATTAAAATTAAATTAAAATCAAATTTTAATTTAGATTTGTATAAGTAAGACCTATTACAGATGAAACCAGATACCAAGATATGTTTCAAAAAACATGTGGTTCACATTGCTATTAAATTGTTTATAAATGATCATAGTAGCATCCCAATTACCTTTTAGATTATAGCCAACTTTTTGGGAATTACAGGACTTTTACAAGTATTTTATTTCCCAAATTACCTGCTTATCTGGAAAATAACCCTAGTAAGACCAAGCCCACTCATCCTGAAAACTCATCTTAAATGAAGCCAAGTCAAGTCAGAATAAGATCTGGGTGTCAGCAAAAAGGAAAACAAACAAACAAAAATCAAACCGAACCACGCTAAAATAAAATAAAATAAATTTCCCATTTAAAGTCTGAATCTCTTTGGCTTTGTAAGCTACTGTTACCATACAGAGGCATCTGCCTTAAAATAAAGGAAATAAATCAAGAGCGTAGAAAACCTGTTTAATCAAAACTCTTAATTTCAAATCAGTGTTTCCATAAGACATTACAAGCCAGCAGGAAGAGAGGGGAGGCAAAATGTGCAGTTCCATGATGTCCCCAAATAGAATGTTCACAACTGACAGGAAGCACCTGGGGGATTATGATTATTTGCTTTAGAAATTCAAAAATAAATTGTTTTTTGAAATAAAAAGGGAAGAACAAATCGGTTTCTCAGTTCAGGTTGTTTTTAACACTTCACACACATCCATTTTTATAATCCCAATTCAGAAGACAATGAATTCAAGTTAATAATGTATTTAAATTTAAGGATAATGCAGAGAATGTCAAAATAGAAAATTGCAATAGAACAGTTGAGCTGAACTCTGAGGCTCCTTTTCTTATTTTGACTCAAGTTGACCTTCAATATTATAGTACTTTCATTTTTACAGCTCTTTACATATTCTGTAAAAAAGCTTTTAAAAAGTGAAATGAAGATGTTTCTTAACTATTAAAATTTCTATTGCCTAACTCTTTTAATTTTTTGAGTCCATTAAGACTTTAGAAGATATTCTTTCTCAAATCTGTCATTTAATTAACAATTTGCTAATGGCCTTGATAGGATTTTTCCATTTTTGTTTTCCAAATCAAGAAATCTCCAGGTTCCTTTTATTATTTTCAGTTTCTTTAGATATAATTCTTGTTTTTCCTGGATAATTAGTATAGAATTTATTTATTGTAGAGAACTCTGTTCTGACAGCTGATAATATAAATATATGTTTGACCCACATTACTAGAAAGAATGTTATGTAAGGGAGTTTGTCGGGGAATATCAGCTCTCGAACACTGGGAGTTCAGGGAAAGAAATGAATTTGTAGGTCATTGATCTTTGTGTTTTAAATAAGAATTAACCAAGAATTTTATGATTACATAACCAGTACATCAACTAGGTTTTACTACATTTTGTTAATACATCGAATTGAATAATCCAATTCAAAACATAGGGTACCAATTCCTCTTGTCAGCAATACTTTGAAAGTAGGGATTTATTGAGAGTTCTTTTATTGCCTTGACTTCCTTACGTTTGTAAACTATGTGATGGGTATTACACTTAGATTTATTAGGGTACTTAAAATCTTGCCAAAATGAAACAAGCTCTTTTTGTCATAAGTATTGCCGACTTAAAAGCATTTGTGAGGGGACGGGGGGTGATTTTGCTTTTGGAGTCTTACTCGTTACTGAAAATAAAATATGCTCAGCTTTTTCTTTTTCTAGTAGACATTTATTTTACTGAGTTCCACACTGATAGTTAACTTTAGGAAATGCTTCACATATTTTAACTAATTTTATGATTTAATTTTTAAAAAGGAGGTACATTTTAGAATTTTTTCCCCTTTTTAGATACCTGACTTACGTGTTTCTGAAGATAAATTGCAGATCCAGTCACTATAAATTCAGTTGAAAGACCAATCTTTCTACCCTTCTTTGTTGTTCTGATTTCAGAACTCCAGGCCAGTTTGTTGTCAACTTTAATGTACCTTTTGAGAAATAAATTGAGTCTCACATTTCTTGCATGTGTTTGTGCCCCTAGAGCTGGAATGCTTTTCTTCGGCCAACTGAAAGTAGAGCCTGCTCCTTCTCCTCTCACAGATTAAATCTGCTTTCATTCGTGTTAAATTCAGTTAGTTCATGACCAAAAGAAAAGACGTGCTCTCCTTTTTCTTTTTAATTTTAAACAACCACCATCTATAGTCTTCCTGTAGTTTTTGAGAGCTTCAAGTTATATAGCTATTTTTGACTTTGTGTTTGGTTAATCTAATAGAGTCTACATTTTTGGGAGGCATTTAGTTTGTGATTATCCCTTATTGCAGTCTACAGAGTCACATCAACAAAATGAGCTGTTTTATTTTATTTTACTTTACTTTCTTTTCTGGTCTTTTTGTTTTTTAATTTATTTTTAAATTTATTAATTTGTTTTGAATTTATTTTTTATGTGATTCTTCCAGCTACTTTCCAGTAGCAAATAGAGGGCATAAACAGTCATAATTTTATTAAATTTGCCTCACCCCTGTGTTTGCCCCTGTTCCTACTTACTCACAATTTAATACTTCTCAGAACTTTCACATTTCACCTAGCATGGAAACCTGATTGTTAAATGGTTGGATAGGACAGTGTGTAGGAGAATCCTTGGGATCAATAATAGACATATTTGGGTTTATTTCACAGGTATTAGGCTGTGTTTCTTGACTTTTAGTTGAGTGCTTACTCTTGCCAAATTTTATGCCATGCACTTTACATACATTATTTGATTTAATCCCCATAACACCATGCTTGGCATGAAACCACATATTCTGTTTACATTTTGCAGATGAAGAAACTGAGGCTCAAAGAAGGTTAAAGTAGAAAGGCATCCCTTTACTAAGTGGCAGAGCCGAGATTTGAATCAGCTTATCTGATTTTAATACCTGATTTAATATTTAATATTTGGGATCTTAAGCTATGCCATGCAGCCTGAGTTACTAACTGGGAAGTCGTGGTTATATCAGATTCCTAAGATAAGACTACCAAGAGACCCAGGCCCATGCATTTGATCTCTTGAATGTTCAAAGGAAACTGCAGGGGCTGGGTACAGTGACTCACACCTGTAATCCCAGCACTTTGGGAGGCTGAGGCGGGCAGATCACATGAAGCCAGGAGTTTGAGACCAGCCTGGCTAATACGGCAAAACTCCGTCTCTACTAAAAATACAAAAATTAGCTGGGTGTGTTGGCCTGCGCCTGTAATCTCAGCTACTTGAGAGGCTGAGGCATGAGAATTGCTTGAACCTGGGAGCTGGAGGTTGCAGTGAGCTGAGTTTACACCACTGCACTCTAGACTGGGAGACGGAGCAAGATCCTGTCTCAAACAAACAACAACAACAACAAAGCTGCAGGTTCTGCAGGCCTTTCTGCCCTGCACCCTCCACCACCTACTACAAATTGTCTTTCTTCTTGGGGGCCTCACTTGTCTCATCTGTAAAATAGAAGTATTATTTCATGTGGTCTATATCTCTCCTTTAAAAGAACACATTTTTAAAAATTTCAAAAGAATTATAGATCTCAAAGGAAGTTGTGGAGATAGTACAGAGAAGGCCTGTGTACCTGTCACCCAGTTTCCCCCCAGTGGTTGGCTACATCTTTTGTAAGTATAGCACAAGTAAACCAGAAAACTGATCTTGGTATAAAGTGTTTGTGTAGTTCTGTGCCATTTTATTACCTGTAGATTGGCGTAACCACCACTGAAATCAGGATACAGAACTATCATTACAAAGATCTCCTTTGTGCTACCCATTTATAGTGATTCCCACATTCCTAACCCTTTGCAGCTGCTGATTTGTTACCTATCACTATAATTTTATCATTTCAAATCCCTCTTTTTTTTTTGAGACACAGTCTTGCTCTGTTGCCCAGGCATGATCTCAGCTCACTGCAGAACCTCCTTCTCCTGGGTTCAAGCAATTCTCCTGCCTCAGCCTCCTGAGTAGCTTGGACTACAGTTGTGCGCCACCACACCCGCCTAATTTTTGTATTTTCAGTAGAGATGGGGCTTTGCCATGTTGGCCAGGCTGGTCTCAAACTCGTGACCTCAAGCGATCCACCCACCTCAGACTCCCAAAGTGCTGAGATTACAGGTGTGAGCCGCCATGCCCGAACTCAAATCTCACTTTTAAAAAATAATTTTTTGTATTATGAAATAGCTCATCAGAAAAGTACAGGCAATATTGTAACAATACTTATGTAATCACCACTCAGCCATAACAGATAGCCAGATTTAATAAATATTGTTGTACTTCCTTTGCTGATTTATTTTAAGGCATCTTTGTCCTACTTTTTGACCCTACTGACCTCCTACCCTCCCTAGAGATAAACTCTACCCAAAAGTTATTGTATATCCTTCCTGTCCATGTTTTTTCTCTTTTACTGCATAACTAGGTGTCTACAAACACTATGTAGTTTAGCTTTGTAGGTTTTAAAAATTCACATAAGTCAACAAATATATATTGAGTGCCTACTGTGTGCTAGACCTCAGGAATATGGTAGTGAACAAGGCAAATCTTTTGTTCTAAATATGTAAACATTTGAATACATGAGATAATTGCAGGCATCTGTAACTGTGTGAAAATGATAATATAGGATATCAGACTGGCAGGGAAGGTGGGGAAGTGAGGGGATTGGCAGGGCACCGAGGAAACACGTTGCTGACGATACTGTGTTTTCGATCAAAACCTGATTGATGAGAAGGAAGAGCAAGTGTTGATGCCTTAACGTAAGAATGAGTTTGGTTTGTACAAGGAAGGGCAACAAGCACAATGTGGCTGGAACAGCGTAGACTCCAGGGAGGAAGTAGGAGATGAGCTCAGAGGGGTAGAAGGTGAAGGTGGGAGGAGAGGGGGAGATTAGGAAGGACCAAAGAGATGGCACTGAGGAGTTTGGGTTTTATTAAGGCTGCAGTGGGAAGCCATTGAAAGGTATAAGCAGGGTCATGACATAGTTATGATGTAGGGGATGGCATAAAAGGCATTCAAGTGAGAAGAGTTAGGACGCTGTTTCCATTTTCCAGGGAAGAACTCAACCAGAGGGATGGTGATACCTTCTATTAAGATAGAAAGACTTGATATTGATTTATCTGTCTGGATTTGCCTGAAGGATTCAACATTGTTTCAAAATTTACTTATGTTGATACTTTTAGATAAAGTTAACTCATTTTCATTGCTATGTATATTCCGATCTATGAGTACAGTATAACAAATTTTCTTTATCTATTAATTTACTTATTAGTAGATGTTAAAGAAATATCTAGCTTTTTTACTCCTGTACACAATTCTGCCAAAGCATCCTTATATAGAGAGGTTTGTGGATAGGATACTAGAGTTTCTCTGGAGTGTATATCTAGCAATAGAATTGCTGGGGTCTTTTTGATATGCTCATTGTCAACTTTGTCAGATAGTTCAAAATTGCTCTCCAAAGAGGTTGTACCAATTATTGTCCCTAGTGTCTAGCTGTATATGAGAATTTCCATTTCCTCACCTCCTCAACAGTTAGTGTTAAGCTTTTAACCATTGCTGATCTGATGGATTTAAAATCATATGTCATTGTTATAATTTGCATTTCCTGCTTACTAGTCACTATTTTTTTTTGACCATTTAGATTTAGATTTCTTTTCTAATTCCTATTCCTGTCCTATGTCCAGTTTGCTGTTGTGCTGTTTGTCTTTTTTTTTTTTTTTTGAGACAGGGTCTCACTTTGTGGTCCAGGGTGAAGTGCTTACGGTAACTTCAAACTCAGGCTCAAGCAATCCTCCTGCCTCAGCCTCCCAAGTGGCTGGAACTACAGGCATGCACCACCACTCCTGGCTAGTTTTTAATTTTAATTTTTATTTGTATAGATGGGGTCTTGCTATGTTGCCCAGGCTGGTCTTGAATTCCTGGCCTCAAGTGATCCCCCCACTTTGACCTCCCAAAGCACTAGGATTACAGGCATGAGCCACTGTGCCCAGGCTGTTTTTTCTTTTTGAGTTATAGGATTTCTTTACATATTCCAGGTAAACAATCCTTCGTTGGATTTTAAGCATTGATATATACATTGAAAAAACCTTTGTTGGCTTTTATGCACTACTGTGGTTTGAATGTATCCCCCAGAGTTAATCCCCAGTGCAACAGTGTTGAGGAGAGGTGGGACCTTTAATAGATGATTAGGTCATGAGGGCTCTGCCTTCTTAAATGGATTAATGTAGTTATAATGAGAGCGAGTTTATTATTTCAAGAGTGGGTTTGTTATAAAAGCAAGTTTGGCTTTCTCTTGCTCTCTTGCACATGCATGCTGTCTTGCTCTTTTGCCTTCTACTGTAAGATGATGCAGCAAGAAGGCCCTTGCCAGATGCTGGCACCTAGATATTAGATTTCCCAGCCTATAGAAGTGTGAGAAATAAAATTCTTCATATGTTACCCTGCCTTAGGTATTGTGTTATAGCAACACAAAATGGACTAAGACATGCACTGAAATAATTTTGTCTTCCAGTTTTAGCTTGTCTTTTCACTGTTTAAAGTAATGCTTTACATTTACAATATTACTGTAGTCAGATTTACCAATCTTATTCTTTACATTTTGTGTTTTCCTACCCTGTCATAAATATATTCAAGTTGTGCTTTTCACTTTAGTTGTTGAATTCACCTGAAAAAAAATTTAATAAATGGAGATAAAGGTATAGATTTAAAAAAAATTATTTTTCTTTTCTTTATGGAAAATGAACTAACCCAGTACCACTTATTGAACAGTCTTTTCCTTTCCCTACTGATTTTTAATGTTACCTTTGTAATATATCAAGTTTTCCATAAGCATGGGTCTGTTTATGAGCTCACTATTCTGTTCTGCTCTTCTATTTGTCTGTCTCCACACCAGTGCCATTCTTTTGTAATTACTATAGCTTTATAATAACTTTGCTATCTAGTGTGGTGAGTGGTTTTTGTTTATTCTTCTGTGTTATCTTGGCCATTTTTGATTCTTTACTCTTTGATACTAGCTTAAGGATCAACTTGTCAAATGCTGTGATGGGAAAATGTATAGATTTTAATTGTAATTACAATGAATTTATAGATTAATCTGAAAACAATTGCCATCTTTGAGCTTTTCCATCCCATACGTGAACATGAATATCCTTTCATTTATTGAGATTTTTATGTACCTCAATCAAGCTTCACTTCATAATGATCTTGTATTTCCTTTGTTAAATCTGTTTATAAGTTACGTAAAGTTTTTTTTTTTTACTATTGTTAATGGAATCTTTTAAATTTTTGATTAAATAAAAAATTTTATTATTTATTATTTTCATTTTTTTTTTTTTAGAGATGAGGTCTTGATCTGTCACCCGGGCTGGAGTGCAGTGACGTGATCATGGCTCACTGACGACTTAACCTCCTGGGCTCAAGGGGTCCTTTTGCTTCAGCCTCCCAAGTAGCTGGGACTACGATTGTGCATCACCACACCTGACTAATTTTTTAAAATTTTTTGTAGAGACAGGGTTTTGCTAAATTGCCCAAGCTGGCCTTGAACTCTTGAGCTCAAGTTATTCTCCTGCCTCGACCCCTGAAAGTGTTGGGATTATGGGTGTGAGCCACATTGCCTGGCTGGAATCTCTCTCTCTCTCTCTCTCTTTTTTTTTTAAAAATATACCTTCTATTAGTTTTGTGCTGGTATATGGGATCACTATTGATTTTTGGATATTCATTTGTATCCAGCGACCTTTCTGAATTCTTACTAATTCTAATAGTTTGTCTGAAGAGTCTGGAGTTTTTTAAAATTTCATATTTATTTATTTATTATTATTACTTTTTTGAGACTGAGTCTTGGTCTGTCACCCAAGCTGGAGTGCAGTGGCGTGGTCTCGGCTCACTGCAACCTCCGCCTCCTGGGTTCAAGGGATTTTCCATCCTTAGCCTCCCAAGTAGCTGGGATTACAGGCGCCCACCACCATGGCCGGCTTTTCAGTAGAGACCGGGTTTCATCATGTTGGCCAGGCTGTTGTATTTTTTGTAGAGACTGGATTTCACCATGTTGGCCAGGTTGGTCTCGAACTCCTGAACTCAAGTGATCTGCCCTCCTCAGCCTCCCAAAGTGCTGGGATTACAGGCGAGAGCCACAGCGCCCGGCCCAAGTCTGGATTTTTTAAATGTAGTTGTTCATATTGCTTATAAGTAGCTATTAGTTTTCTCAAAGAACGAGCATTTAGATAATCTCTTTAAGTCTCTCTTCCAAACTCTGTGATATATGATTCTATTCAGTGCTTTTGTATCTATATATGGGTAAAAATTAAGCATGACCACTCATTCTTGGTACATGGCACAATATCTTGATGCATTATACAACTGTCTTTTTTTATTCCTGCCTCCTATTCCTGTCTCTATTGAATTTACTAGAAAATTTTCACATAAACTTAGATTAAGATTTTAAAAATATATAGCAAAAGTAAAAATCTTTAAGAGATTTAACAACCTTATATCACCTGCTGATGACCATCAGCATGTACAGTTACTGACAGTGTGTGACTATAGACTCAAACACATACTAGACATATTACAGATTGCAAGATGGGGCCAAGAAAAAACAAGAAAAAGAGAATTATGTCAGTCCTTAGTATTTGTTTGTTTTTTTAAATACAAGGGCTTGCTGGGTCGGCCAGGCTGGAGTGCAGTGGCGCGATCACAGCTGCCTGAAGCCTCCATCTCCAGGGCTCAAGCAATCCTTCTGCCTCAGCTTATCCTAGACTACAGGTGTGTGCCACTCCACCTGGCTAACTTTTTTTAAAATTTTTATTTTTAGTAGAGATGAGGTCTCACTATGTTGCTCAGGCTGTTCTCGAACTCCTGAGGTCAAACAATCCTCCTGCCTTGGCCTTTCAAGGTACTGGGATTACAGGCATAAGCCACTGTCACTGGCCAATCCTCAGTATTTGTAGCATATACATACACATGAAAACCACACATATGAATGTATGTGTATGTATAAAGTCATGTGACCTGTACAACATATCGGCATGAGAATGTGTGAATGTGCTTCCTGTTCACATGTACTCCAGGAAATGGAACCAGTTTCCAATTAAGATTCAAAGGTATATGACAGGTCTACAAGAGACTTTGGGAGATATTATTTCAGAGATGAGTCCACTTCACCAGGCCTTTCAGACCAGGAGTGGCTCAAATTTGGGTAGTACTCACCACTTAGGATTATGGTCAGGGCAGTTCACAGGGCGCTTTGTAACAAAACTCCCCTTCACTTCTCAGCTCCCAGGAAAGAAGGGGGCTCTTTCCTGCCTCAGAGCCCTGCATTCTGTAATCCACTAAGATACTCACCTTGACTCTGTGAGGAGAGGGTGGTGACAGGGAAAACACAGAAGTCAGTGAACTCATACAACCCACAGCCAGGTTGTCATCTGGGTCCTTTCCATCTTTGTAGTTTTCTAGGTGAAGTAGCTGACAAAGGGCCCGGCCTAGACAGCGCTGCTGGGCCTGCTTTACTGGGTTGTCCAAACTTCCCTGGAGTGAGGTCCATTCAAGATGTGGGCTCAACTAAGAGGAAGTTACCAGACTATTTAGTCCACTGGCGAACCTTGGTCCGAGACCAAGTCGTAGCTGTTCCCCGAAGCTATGAGAGTAAACACTGCCTCCTATTTTTAGTAGTTAATTGCTTGCAAAAAATAGCTCGAAATCCAGACCTTTAAGTCTCAGCAGCCTTTAGCTTCACAGACCATCCTGTGGCAACAACAATCTTAACAACAACAATAAAAAAACCACTAACACTTACCTGGGGTCACTGTGTGCAGGGCCTTGTGCTATAGGCATTGTTTTGTTTAATCCTCAGACTGAGTGGTCATTGTTATTATCCCTATTTTTTTTAGATGGGAAAAAGAAGACTCAAAAAGGTTAGGCCCTCTGCTTCAAGTCACACAGCCCTTCAGAAGCAGAACCAAGCCCAGTCCAAGTTAGTACAGCCTAAGGCTACAGCCTACGGTTTTGACCACTTCTCTTTCCCACCTTTCCACATCCCATAATGGCATCCATGGTGGGATGTTTATTACATGGATCTGGTCCAGTTTCCTCAAAGCACTTTCATTGATAAACTGGACTCAATCAAGTTAAATAATCAAGAGATTATTACCTTTGTTTTATTATTTTTTTTAAAGCCATTAGATTTACAAGTTACCTTGTCTTCCTCCTCATGTTCCCTTTTTTACAGAGAAACCCGGTATTTTTCCAGTGCAGTATTATTTGGGGTAATGTTGACAATTTAAAGGGCACGCAGCAGTTGTGTGGAATGTAGTCTGAAAATGGCCAATAAAACCATCAGAGTATGAGCAAGCTCCAGGGTGGAACCAGAAATGTGGCCGCCTGCTCCTTGGGCTGATTGCTTTAGCAGAAAAATCAAGTTCAGGATCTTGTGTTTACCGAGATGATTGGCAT
Organism: Pan troglodytes; assembly: GCF_028858775.2. Taxonomy (NCBI): domain Eukaryota; kingdom Metazoa; phylum Chordata; class Mammalia; order Primates; family Hominidae; genus Pan; species Pan troglodytes. Next base: position 100,439,652 of record NC_072408.2, read on the forward strand.
GTATTATCAGAGTAGCTGCACCTGGAAGATTTCCGACTTAAATCTATTGACTTCATGTAAATGGCATATGGAAAACAACAAATGATAGTTTGGTTGCCAAATAAAAGTACACAGAACACCCACATGGAGGCAACATGCTTGTTTCTATTTTGACAGCTCTCAGAGGGAAAACGTTGCGGTGTTGGCCTCTTCCTGTTGAGTCCTCATTGGGTATATGGGTATAAAAAAGCTTTGAAACATCCTTTGCTCCTATTCTTCTGCACTCATAGATTCTCAAAAAAACAAACAAAACAAAACAAAAAAAACAAGAAAAAGAGTTTTTCTCACTGTTAATCCTCTGATGTGGAAAGAATGTGAAAAGCAGATGACATTCTTACATGAATAAGCCATATATAAATGAAATATTGGGCAATGCCTATTTAAAAAAATTAACACCCAATAATCTGCATTTTTATTCCCCAGACCAAGCAGAAATGATTCATTTTATCCTAATCTAATATTTTTATGCTTGAGTTTTATTGTTCAAATTAACAACAAAAACTACAATAAAAATGTAGTTTTGTCAGAAGAATGATTTTATAGGCATAGTTATGCCTGCCAAATATACCTAAACTCAATGTTTTAAGAAAAAAAACTGTGGTGGGTATTTTAGAAAGTTAGACTTACATTCGTAAAGTGTTTGGTCACCTATTAACATATGAGCAAGTTCAGAATTTTTGCATGTTGGGTTTTTTCTTTTTCTTTGCTTTTATTTATTTATGTTTTTTTTGAGACAGGGTTTCGTTTTGTCGCCCAAGCTGGAGTGTAGTGGTGCGATCACAGCTCACTGTAGCTTTGACCTCCCGGGCTCTAGTGATCCTCCCTCCTCAGCCCTCATCGTAGCTGGGATACAGGTGCACGGCCCCACACCTGGCTGATATTTTTTTCTTTTTTGTAGAGACAGGGTCCCACTATGTTGCCCAGGCTGGTGTCAAACTCCTGGTTTCAAGCGATCCTCCTGCCTTGGCCCCCTCAAAGTGCTGGGATTACAGGTGTCAGCCACTGTGCCGGCCTGGATTTTTTTTTTTTTTTAAGTTGATTGCTCACATGTATAGGGTAAAATTTTTAGGAAATAAGCAGCCATGCCCACTCCCCACTCCAGCCCCAGTAGTCTTGTAATGTTATATGTCAAAGCAGCTCTCAGTGCTTTTACATTTTCTTACTTTTAATTTAAAATTGTGTTTATAATGTATTTCAAATATACAAAAAGCACAGAGCACAGTAATTACCAATGCCACCACCACCACCCACATTTAACAAGGATAGTTGTTGCGGCTTGTCTTTATCACTCTCTTAAACGAGCAAGTTGCCGAGTGTTACACACACTATATAACTAACGTATATAAGATAAGAAATTACCCCAAAGTCTACTATGTATTGCTTATGGATACTTATACTTCTTAAGACATAAATACACAATGGGGAAAATACTTAACCACTCCTGAAGGGCCATTACCTGTCAGAAATTGGGTGGATGAGGCCAGGGGCTTCAACCATACCTACGAAGCCTTATTTTTAAAAAAAGTCATCTGAGGTGAATATGGGAAATGTTAATAGTTGTTGATCCCTGGAGATTTTCAGTGTGAAGCATATGGTGAGACAGTTTGACTCTTCAAGCAGAAACTGGTCCCTTAGACATGCACCTCCTCCGCCAATCAGGCACATTTGTAATTAACAAAAAGGAATTATGTGAAATGACCACAAGTGGATGCCTCCTGCATGCATTTCTATGGTATGAATATCACTTGAGTCAGGTAATGGGGAAAAAACAAATGTAAAAGAAAGGGAGCAGGGAAAGGAAATGTACTTCAAATTGTGTCCTTCCTAATTTTATTCTGTCTGACACTCTTCTGAGGGGCAGTAGAGGCAGAATTCATAACCTCCACCATCATCTTCATAATTGATATTTACTGAGTTCTTTATAATGTGTCTGTCATTGCCAAGTACTTTACTTCAGATATTAGATAGGGTATAGTTTCATATGCCTGAACAGAGACCCAAAGTAACAGCAGCTTAAACAAGATAGAATTTTATTTCTCACTCACATGACAGTCTGGACATATGTAGTCCACGACTGATATGATGGTTCCACGTGGGTCAAGGATCCAAGCTCCTCCTATCTTGTTGCTCTGCTCTTCCTAGAGTATCGCCCTTTTACTCATGACCCAAAATGGCTCTTGACTCTCCACTACAACATCTAGTTGTTGTTTATATTTCACTGGCCAGAATTTAATCATGTGAGTGCATCTGGCTGCAAGGAAAGCTGGGAAATTTGGTCTTTGTTCTGCACAGCTATGGATGGCAGCCATAAAAATTGGGGTTCTACTCCTGTAGAAGGAGAAGAGATGGATATTGAGGGCCACTAGAAGTGCCACAAGTGGATAGTTTCTGTTAATCCTTCTGACACTAGGAGTCAAGCCCAAGTTACCCCATTCAACACATGAGAAAAAGACTAGGTCAAATGCTGTAGGTCACACAGTTAGTACTTTGTGGAACTGCTGAGGTGTGGCTTTATTTTTGTTCCTTTTTGCTTTCACATCTAGTTTGCTGAGAAGCTCTGATACTAGGATCAGGGCTGAGAGTTCTTGGCCTCCTTGGGATTACCACACCTCATCAGTGTTTGCTTGATTTCATCACACCTTTTAAAACAATTATCCAGCAAGGCACTTTGTGGTGTGTTCTTTAGAGTTGAAAACAAGCACACATTTAATTGTTTTTGTTTTTGGGACAGGGTCTCGCTCTGTCACCCAGGCTGGAGTGCAATGGTGCAATCTTGGCTCACTGCAACCTCTGCCTCCCAGGTTCAAGTGATCCTCCTGCCTCAGCCTCCTGAGCAGCTGGGACTATAGGTGCCCACCACCACACCCGGCTAATTTTTGTATTTTTAGTAGAAATGGGGCTTTGCCATGTTGGTCAGGCTGGTCTTGAACTCCTGGCCTCAAGTGATCCACATGCCTTGGCCTCCCAAAATGCTGACATTACAGGCGTGAGCTACCACAACCGACCCATTTAATTTTGTTCAAGGAATTCTGTGACACTTATTTAGCAGCGGGTAGTACATTTGGGTGTTGCCTAATCAGAACTGGGGACCTAGACCAGGGAAATGTCATTCTATAGTTTGATTCAGATGATACCTGGCTTCTGGTTAGGCTAGAACATGTGCTCCCAAAATCTTTTAAATAAGGACATCCTTTAATAACATATGTGTTCTTTTTCTATAACATCTTTTTCTGAGCCCTGTCTTGAGACCATAGACTATCTCCTACATATTAATAAAAGATGGCAGATTTTCTAGGAATGGTTTTATTTGAAGGAGAAAAAAGTAGCATTGAAACCAGCTGTTGCTTTTCTACATCCTCCAACCACTGGCATCTTCCATGAAACACAATTTGATAAGGGAGTGATCCCTTTTTTCCACTCAGAGTACAATTTCCAAGAGATGGCATGTGCTGAAAACAAAACTTAAAAAGGGAACCTGGTTCCTGAGAGTTCACATTTGACATTTTTCAAGGTCATGCCAGATCAAAAGGATATACCCCAGGAAGAAGAACACAAGCATACCTGCTGTAGCCCTCTGCCTTTGGAAATGTTAAAATTGAAGTCATTGCATGGTGCAATACTGGAGTAAGGAATAGGGTGAGGCAAATGAGGCATTCACTCCTGACAGCAAAATTCACAGGGGTGCCAAGCAAAATTCACAGGGATGCCAAACCCTTTGTAATCAAAATCAATACTATTTTAAAGCAATAGTTGAAACTTCATGACGAGCAAATATCAATATTTTAAATAAAAATACGCTGTCATTTGTTTGTTTTACCATTCTGCATCATCGTGTGATGGGAACAGTCATTTCCAGTCAGCCTGAGGGTCCTGGCCCCCTGGAATACCCCTCACTGTGTGGATTTATGAGGATTGACAATTGTGAGAACAGACTGTATGATGTGGGGCTTTATTACAGTTATGGCTTCTAAAAAATTTATTCTCAACTTTATGGAAGAAAATTAGTAAGTCTGTCAACTAAATTTTGTTTTTAGTAGTTATGGATTTTGATTGTAAATCTTTTTTTTTTTTTTTTTTTTTTTTTGAGGCAGGGCATCATTTATCACCCAGGCTGGAATGCAGTGGTGCAATCATAACTCGCTGCAGCCTTGAGCTCCTGAGCTCAAGTGATCCTCCTGCCTCAAACTCCTCAAACTCCATGTGCCAACATGCCTGGCCCTTTTTTTGTTTTTTGGTTTTTTTTTGGTAATGACAGGGTCTTGTTATATTGGCCAGGCTGGTCTCGAACTCCTGTCCTCAAGTGATTCTCCCACCTTGGCCTCCCAAACTGTTGAGATTACAGGCATGAACCACCATACTTGGCAATGTTAAGCTTTTATTAATTTTTCTCACTTGGCTGAAAATACAGAAGGATATTTTGATGAATGTATATAGGAGGGCACATTTTTCTTTTGCTCCTGGCTCTAATGTGGCTCTACAGAGCACTGTTCTGGACCTCTGAGAAGCCTGTTCTTCATGCTAGATGAGTCATGGCTCATCTAGGTTCTATTTTCAGGATGACATCACTTACTAACTCTGTGACCTTGGGGCCTCAGTTTCCTCATCTGTAAAACTGAGGATGATATTACATAGTTCATATACATATACTTCATATACATGCAGCACTATAGAACATGACGTAAGCACTATATAGACATGACATAAGCAATGTTGAACTATGTAAGTGTTAGCAATTTTTGGTATTATTTCTGACAATGCGATGTCTTATTTATTGCTATGCCTTCCACCTTCTAAAAATCACCTCCTATATCACATTAAATCATCTCCCATTCCCTGATGGGATGCATCCCACTCGGTGCAACATCAGTTTAATGGAACCACCACAGGCTCTGGAAAGTTATATCCCTGAACCCCAAAATACTCAGCTTAATTGGTGTTCCTTTAAGCAGGTCACTAAGTTCTCTAAATTTGAATTTTCTAGATGAGGATAAAAAATACCTACTTTCCAGGGGTAAGTATTTACCTTAATAAACACTGTAAGAGGCCAAGCATGCTGGCTCATGCCTGTAATTCCAGCACTTTCGGAGGCTGAGGTGGGCAGATAACTTGAGTTCAGGAGTTCAAGACCAGCCTGGGCAACATGGTGACGCCCTGTCTCTATTTAAAAATAAATAGGCCAGGTATGGTGGCTCATGCCTGTAATCCCAGCACTTCGGGAGGCCGAGGCAGGCAGATCACCTGAGGTCAGGAGTTCGGGACCTGCCTGACCAACATGGCAAAACCCTGTCTCTACTAAAAATTCAAACATTATTTGGACGTGGTGGTGTGTGCCTGTAATCCCAGCTACTCGGGAGGCTAAGGCAGGAGAATTGCTTGAACCCGGGAGACGGAGGTTGGGGTGAGCCAAGACTGTGCCATCACACTCCAGCCTGGGCAACAAGAGTGAAACTCCATCTCAAAAATAAATAAGTAAATAAATAAATAAAGACTGTAAAATTTACTTATTTAGATATTTTATCAATTTATTAATTTTTATTACCTTAATAATAAATTAATTACATTGATTTACTTAAATATTACCTTAATAATAATTATTTATCTTAATTTATTACCTTATTATTTACTTTAATTTATTACCTTTATTATTTGGTAATAATAATTTGTAACTATGGGAATAAATAAGATCAGAGATAAAATAGAGAGCATCTATTCAAACACTTGAGCTGTAAAGGATGATCAGTAAATATTGGTTTACTTAAAAGCAGTAATTTATGACTGTTCCCTAGGGATCTGTGGAAATCTCCAGTGGAATCTTCAAACATGTTGCCTACTGTCTTAGTTTGTTTTGTGTTGCTACAACAGAATACCACAAACTAGGGTCATTTATAAAGAAAAGAAATTTATTTCTCACAGTTTAGGAGGCTGGAAAGTCCAATGTCAAGGTGCTGGTATCTGGAGAGGGCCTTCTTGCAGTATCATCCCATGGTGGAAGGTGGAAGGGCAAGAGAGAACAAGAAAGCAAGAAGGGGCTGAAGTTGCTTTTAGAAGAAGCCTATTGACATGGTAATGACATTAATTCATTCAAGAGAGCAGAGCCCTCATGATCTAATCACCTTTTAAAGGTCCCATCTCCCAACACAGTTGCACTGAGGATTAAGTTTTCAACATATGAACTTCAGGGAACACGTTCAAACTATAGCACCCACCATATTATATTAATTTTAAAATATCCACACATATGTTACAACAGTCGTTCTCAGACTTTAGCACACATAAGAATCATGTGGAGCTAGGGCAACCAAGTCATCTCAGATTGCCCTGGACTTTCCAGTTTTAGCACTAAAAGCCCCTCATCCCAGGACACCCCTCAGTCCCGGGCTAACCTGGATGGTTGGTCACTCTGCCTGGAGGATTTGTTCAAACACAACTTCCTGGACCCCCACCTTTAGAGATTCTGATTCATCAGGTCTGATCTGAAGGGGAGCCTGTGAGTTTGTATTTCTGACAAAGCTCCCAAGTGCTGCAGGGGTGTCTGAGACCACAGTTTGAGTAACATTGTGCTATGACTTGAATCCATGTATTCCTCCAAAGTCCATATGTTGAAACCTAATACCCAATGTGGTAATATTAAGAAGTAGGGCCTTTTGGAAAGTGATTGAGTCATGGGCACTCCAGTTCATGAATGGGCTCAGTACTCTCGTAGAAGAGGTAGAAGGGAGTGCCCTAGTCCATTTTTGCCCTGCCATCTCTTTTGCCAGGTGAAGACCCAGTGTTCATCCGTTTTCTGCCCTTCCACCATGTAAGAACATGGCCATAAGGTGCCATCTTTGTAGCAGAGAATGGACCCTCATCAGACACTGAATCTCCTAGATCCTTAATCTTGGACTTCTCAGCCTCTGAAACTATGAGCAATGAATTTCTGTTGTTTCTAAGTCACCCAGTCTAAGGTGTTTTTTTAATAGCAATAGGAATGGACTAAGACACACTTTCACAATATCATACTAATGGCCATACTTGGTGTTTTATTTCTAAAAGTTGAGAATTGCTCAATTTTTAGAACTCCACAGGGTTCCTTACATCCCCAGGAGGCTGGTGTTTTAACTCTCATTTTATAAATCTTCAAGGAGGTGTCCTAGTCCCCCTAGTTTCCTGGCCTAGACTGGCCAGGAGATGAACTTCTGGCCAGTTATTACCATAGATCTGCAGTGGACACATAGAGACTCAAGTGGGGACCTCTGCTGAGCAAATTTTGCTTACATATCCCTTTTCTAATTAGGAACTGTCAAAAAATGATTTTTTTTTCTTTTTGAGACAGGAGACGGAGTCTCACTTTGCCACCCAGGCTGGAGTGCAGTGGTGTGATCTCAGCTAACTGCAACCTCCGCCTCCTTGGTTCAAGCGATTCTCCTGCCTTAGCCTCCTGAGTAGCTGGGATTGCAGGTGTGTGCCACCACGCCCGGCTAATTTTTGTATTTTTGTAGAGACGGGGTTTCACCATGTTGGCTAGGCTGGTTTCTAACTCCTGACCTCAAGTGATCCGCCTGCCTCGGCCTCCCAAAGTGCTGGAATTATGTGCATGAGCCACCTCGTCTGGCCAAGAAGCAATGTTTGCTTTGCAGACGGCATTATTTCAACAAATTTCACACCATCAGCTATAGCAACCAAAGCACCTAATTGCTTACCAAAAATGTACTTTAAAAATTCTCTTTCATTACGCTGTAATTATTGGCGGCCCCAGGAGTCATATTTTATTCTGATTTTATGTTTCAGCACAATTTATCCAATTTCTGCAGTCCCCAAAATGCAGAATTGCTAAATGATTGCAGAAATAAACAAAATCTAATATTTTATTGTATTGTTTCAATAATCAGTACTATTATGTGTACATTTGGTAAGACTTCCTTTGATATTCAGTTTATATTGATTTTTTTTCATCTATCACAAAGGAGGCCTCCGTTGGTTTGTTTCTCTGTTTTCTTTACAACTCCTCCCTCTGCTCAGAGAACTGCTTTTTTTGTTTGATCAGCCCCCATCTACTGGTTATACTTTTGACTGAATTCTCAGTCAGGCCTTGTCATTTCTGGGATTGGAGCTTTTCCACGTAGCTCCAGGGAATGTTGTTCTTTGATTCCAGGAGATGCTAGAACGACCCTGTGAGCAACACCTACTTCATGGGGTTGGAAGCAAAATAAAAGGATGTATCTAAACTGCTAAACATGAGACCTGCCCATTTTGCACTAAGAAAATTTCTCCGATCTGTCCATTTCCCTTCACACTTCCTCCCAACCCACTGCCTTTCCATGAATACTCCCCCTGCCTGAAATTCAACCTCTCCTGCAGTCTAGGTTGATTCCTCCATGGTACTTTCCATGGTATCATGCACCTGCCCTTTGGAGCACCAATCACAGTGCCATTGTACTTTTTTTTTTTTCTGTGATTACTTCATGGCTGTCTTCCTCCTCTACACTGAGGACAACACTGAAAGGTCATTCCATATTTACAACTCCCTGTGAGGCTGGCCCAGGCTTCCTTTGAACCAGTTTCATATTTTGGCATTGTCCCCTGCTCAATCCTGCTATCTTCACTTCTTTCCATGGTGTTAATCCTAAGTGTATTCCCTAACGCAAACTATGCATTCTAATCTCTGTCTCAGAATCATCTTCCTAGGGAACCCAACTTGTGCCATGGTACTCCCAACATAGGGAGGAATTGTATCGTTTTTTTCCAATTGTGTATATTCTCAGTCTATCATAGTCCCTGGCACCAGGAGGATGTCAGCAGATAGCTGTGAAATGAATGAACAAATGAATCAATGAATCAATGGTGGTAGTATCATTGGTAATTTCTGTTTTATACCCCACCCTTCTCCTTTCTTTAAAGGCAATGTAACCCCTACAGGGGAATTTCATGGGTTTCTGCCCAGGGATCTATTTTACTCCTCTTCATTTCCTTCCCTTTTCCCTTTTACAGCCCCTTTTTCTCCTACCTCTCCCTTTTGTAAAATCTCTGCCTAGCAATAGCTCTTAGCTGTAGCTAAGGAGTGAGGAGGAAGCCCAAGGAAAGTGGCTGAGAGACAAAGACGGAAAACAGCTAAATTAGTTTAGAGGCCAATTCAGGAACTCCGGCACTTCTTTCTATCAGAGCCTGTGTGGAGCCCTGCAAGAAAGGGCAATGCCAAGGAACAGAGGAAGCCAATATCTGAAGGCTCTGCTCATTGCATGGCTTTCCGAAGGTATTTTCTCCTTTTGAATGAGAATAAAGAGCCTTTTAAAACAACAAAGCTTCTGTATAAATAGAAAAAAGGGAGAACTCACATTTTCAGTCCATATGAAAAATAGCCTCTTCGTTAGTAATTTCTCATCCTCATGTACAGCCTACTGCGGTCAATGCTTTATTTCTGCAGCCCTGTTTTTTGTTTTTATGGTCCTTTTTTCTTTTTCTTTTTGCTCCTTCTGCCCCTCCCAGAAAAACAAAAACAAAAACAAAAACAAACAAACAAGCAAAAAAACAGATTCAAGCTAGAAGACTTGAGTTTGAGACCTAGTTCTACCACTCTACTGTCTCCGAGCCTTAGTTCTTTATCTGAAGGTGGGCATTTGTTAACCAGCTCACAGAGACGGGCTACTGAGAAGCTCAAATGAAACAACGGATGTGAACAAGCTTTGAGAATTGTGACACTCTAAAGAGAAATTGTCATTGCCACTTAATTTTTAGTGAAACGGAACACTAAACTATAACAGCATGCTGAATATAGTTAACAATTGAGTACTCTGACTTTCAATATTGGTAAGAAAGTAACTTTCTAATGTTCTCATCACAAAAATGTTAAATATTTGTGGCAATAATATATTAATTAGCTTAATTTAATCACTCCACACTGTAGTCAAAAATCATAACACCACTTTGTACCCCATCAACATATACTACTATAGCGTGTCAATAGGCAATAAAAAAATAAAAAGAAAGTTAAAGCTGGTACCCTCCCTAAAAAGAATAGAACACACTTCAAAGCCAAGTGTAAAAGGTTTTTTAATTATTCCTCATTTCGCATGATGTTTGGCAAAGGTCCTTGTTAGCCCACATGATTAGGAATCCACTATACTTGGAATGGACTGAGAATGTCAAACTTCTAGGTTAACCAGCCATTTTTTTTTTTCATTGATTCATTGATACATGACAGACTTGGAAGCCACTCGCTCTCTCAACCAGGGTTTTGGGTTGATCAAGTAGATGTTATTGTCACAGCTCAATGAATACTTCTTATTTCTCATCTGCCTAAGGCAGCCCTGGTGTTCAAACGTATCCTTGTTTTTCCTCCAAACACACGATGCTCTGAGAATTTACACCATTAGGAATAATCTCCTACCCTCAATCTGGGTGTATAGGGATTCAAGATTTCCTTTGTATATAGCAATTTTCTTTCTTTCTTTCTTTCTTTCTTTTGATGGAGTCTGGCTCTAATGCCCAGGCTGGAGTGCAGTGGTGTGATCTCAGCCCACTGCTACCTCTGCCTCCTGGGTTCAAGCGATTCTCCTGCCTCAGACCCCGAGCAGCTGGCATTACAGGCGCCTGCCACCATGCCTGGCAAATCTTTGTATTTTAGTAGGGGTGGGGTTTCACCATGTTGGCTAGGCTGGTCTTGAACTCCCGACCTCAGGTGATCCGTCTGCCTCGGCCTCCCAAAGTGTTGGGATTACAGGCATGAGCCACAGCGCCCGGCACCTTGTATATAGCAATTTTCTATTTAAAAAAAAAAAAAGACAGACTGATAAGGGTCATTGAGCAGCTGGAAAAGGATCCTAGGGAGAAATTGTCATTGCCACTTAATTTTCCAGGCCCTGTTTGGGATCTCCTTCTTTGGGATGACTTCTCTGAATCGCTCCTTATCTCCTCATGCCTTAACCCTCTCTCCCACTGGGATAGGTGCCCCTTTTCTGAGCTGCCTTATCATCCTGCCTCTGCCCTTGCTTGACATTCTGAATTGTTCATCAGTGATCTACTTGTCTGTACCCACCTCAAGACTGTTGTTTTAGAGAGCAAGGACTTTTTTTGGTTCGTTGTTCATTCCCAGAGTCTAGTACAGCTCTTGAGATGTAAGAATTACATCATAATTGTTGGTTGAATTTATCAGTGAATAGATGCTTCAGATTCCATCCGTTTCTCTCCACTGGCACCAATCTCTCTGGCTTGTTTTCCTGTGACATTCCTGGGCAGGGATCTTGCAGAGTAGATAGAAAAGGCCTGTGTCTATCATGGAACTTGTCCCTCCCAATTGGCTTGTACAGGCAGTTATGTCACTACAGATCCTCATTTTAATTGGATTAAGGTATTCTCCTCTGAGAAGTGAAAACAGCATATAATTTACAAGGGATATTAGGTGGAGTTATAAAGTGTGAAAGTATTTGTTTTGTTTTGTTTGAGACAGAGTCTCGATTTGTCACCCAGGCTGGAGTGCAGTGGCACCATGTCATCTCACTACAACCTCCACCTCCTGGGTTCAAGCGATTCTTATGCCTCAACCTCTGAAGTAGCTGGAATTACAGGCATGCGCCACCATGTTCAGCTAATTTTTGTATTTTTAGTAGAGACAGGGTTTCACCATGTTGGCCAGGCTGGTCTCAAACTCCTGCCTTCAAGTGATCCTCCTGCCTCGGCCTCCCAAAATGTTGGGATTACAGGTGTAAGCCACTGAGCCTGGCCTAGAGTGTGAAAGTAGAAAGGGCCTTAGAGGTTACAGGGTCCATCCCTCTTATTTTACAGAGAAACCAGGCTCAGAGGTGGAAAGATTTGTCCAAGCTCTCATGATTAATTCATGGCTAAGGAAGATATCCATTGCTTTAGCCTGCCTCAGGCCCTGTGGGGAGTCAGCCCTTCCCACTCTTGGTCCTAGCATTTTGGCTAGTGCTGACTTTACTCCCAAATCCAGGATGAGGATGAGAACTAGGCCTCTTCAATCAGAGCACCACGACTTATGTTCCCAGAAGGCCAATCAAAGCCAGTGAGACATGATTTCAGGACATTGGAAAGAGAAGTTTATGTGCTCCATTGGGGTTGCTGAGAGGATGAGATTCAAGCTTGAGACTGTCGACAGCCATCTTGTCACCAGAGGCAGACAGCCAAGGGAAGCAGTACCAAGAGATGGAGAGAATGAAATCCAGTTTTCTTGGTTTGGCACTGAGGTCTCTCATAATGACATCATTGGAGACCCTGATACAGCCATGCCTGACCTCTGATCTCTGTAGGAGCTAATTAATTACTGGGGTTTCTGTTTATTTCTTGCTCAGTCAAGTTTCTGTCACTTTCCACTAGTTAGCCTAAAGAATTCAACATTAGACCTAGAAGCAGGCTTCTTAACTTTCAAATGCTGTCCTCTTTCCACCAAACCACATCGGGCATTCCTCTGATTAACCCAATACCACCCACTGTCACATAACAGAAAGCATAATTAGGCAGGAATGGGAGACAATGGGCTGCATTTCAATGGGCGGGGGTATGTGTGCATCCAGTGACGTGCTCCGGGGACAAGTGGGAGGCATGAAGCCATGGGGTAATGAAAGGGTTACATCAAAACAAACTTTGGCTGCTTCCCTGTTTTAACCCTGGCAGTCTAATGAATAAGAATTGGCGGGCAGGAGATGGGGAAGTACATGTGACTAGAAGCTGATTCAGCTGGATGTTTCTTCTCGATTAATGAAAAACCTTTTGGTCTGGACCTGGCAAAACCAAAAGTCAAGGCATCACTGTTTTATTGTTAACCTCTCATGACTCACCTAAGGCATGGGAATATACAAGGCTACAGAAGAGCCACAGCCTTAATCAACAAACATTATGCAAACCCAGTACTACCGAGGTGGCTGTGCTGGGCCGTGTCCATTGATGGGGATCAGGCAAACAATGATATCACTGTGATATGCTAAGCAGACTGTCTCATGCTTTGGGGATAACCTGGTTGCAAGCCTCTGAGATCAGTTCTGCATTACCAAGTGCAAGAAGCAGGAACAGAAATTGTGGGCCTGTTCCTGGTGGGAATCCCATACTAACCACATCCCAGGGTGGGATTTTTAGCAATCTGCTTTCTCCTGATTTCCCCCTCTTCTCTGGTACTGATAAATTTCAACAACCAGCTAAACTAAACTAGGGTGTGGGAGTAGTGACTTGGAGAGGACAGGAGAGGGGTTCCTGGAGTCTTGGTGATGTTGAGTTCCTAAACTGTGCTGCTTCTATGGAGATGTTCAGTTTGTGAAAATTTATTGAACTATGCACCTATGAATGTTGTATTTCCTCTAAGTATATTATGTCTGAATAAAAACACCACAGTATGTTAAATGCTGTCATTGTAGGCAATTATTTGGCACTGTGGAGGTCTTAGAAATAAAATTAAATGGGGCCACTGAAATTATGTGATAATACTATTCCACTCTAAAGTGGCCATACAGATACTCCACATATTTATATTAACTTCAAAATATGTAATAATCAAAATGAACATATAAATGTAAAAAAAAAATTGAGTTTTCACAATCCTCCAGGAGCCTAGGATACTGGTTGGGAAAGACTGAAATATTGTTATAGTTCAGAATCACAGTGCAAGTTGACCTCAAATCCATTTACATCTCTCCACTTCCACTGCCATCACTCTAGATCATGCCACTAGTAACTCTGGCCTGGACAGGAGCAGTACCCTCCACTCTTGCCTGATGTGTAATCCTTCGTCTACTGATATGGTCTGGATCTGCGTCCCCGCCCAAATCTCACGTCAAATTATAATCCCCAATGTTGGAAATGGGATCTGGTGGAAGATGATTGGATCATGGGGGCAGTTTCTCATGAATGATTTAGCACTAACCCCCTAGTGCTGATGTTGTGATAGAGTTCTCATGAGATCTGGTTGTTTAAAGTGTGTGGCACCTCCCACTCTCTCTTCCACCTGCTCTGGCCATGTAAGATGTGCCTGCTTCCTCTTTGCCTTCCGCCATGATTGTGAGTTTCCTGAGGCCTCCCCAGAAGCTGATGCCACCATGCTTCCTGTACAGCCTGCAGGACTGTGAGCCAATTAAACCTCTTTTCTTTATAAATTACCCAGTCTCAGGTATTTTTCTTTATAGCAGTGTGAGAATGCACTAAGACACCTACCCAGTAGAAAATCAGAAGATGATAGTTTTTAAATATGGCTCAAATTACTCTCCTTTCCCCCAGGCCTCCCACCCAAGCCCTTCGAAGACTTCCTGACACTCTTAAAGTCCAAATCCTTCTCCATGGCTCACTGTGTCCATCCTTGACCAGTCCCCACCTGCCTCTCTGACCAGCTGCCCACCACCCTTCCCCAGCTCACCAGTCTCAGCCCCACTGGCCTCTTTTCATTCTTCCAACACCACATGCCTGTCCTAGCCTTAGGGCTTTTACATGTATGCCTCTACTGCCTAAAATAGAAGTCTCCCAGATCTTTGGATTGCTGGCTCCCTCTGATTCCTTAGGTCCCAGCTCAAATATCATTCCCTCGAGTAGCCCCTCTCAGCCATTCTATGTCACTGTCTCACTACTTTACTTTATTTTCTTCACTGTATCCAAAGCTATTATGTTAATATGGTTGTTTACCAGAACATACGCCCCATAAGGGCAAGGATCTTGTCTACCTTGTTTATGGTTTGTATCAGTAAGGGTACCAGCAAGGCGTCTCACTATGTTGCCCACGTTGTACTTGAACTCCTGGGCTAAAGTGATCCTCCCACTCAGCCTCTAGAGTAGCTGGGCCTGCAGGCACACACCAGCACACCCAGTGAGATGGCATTCTTAAAGGAGTTTAACTGAAGGGAATTTGAGAAAGGAACCAGGTACAGAAACGTGGGCAGGGTTAAGGGAACACATGATGCGGCACCCAGGGACTACCACTGTGGAAAGCTATCCCCACCGGTAGAACTGAAGGGGCAAGAGTGCAGAGCTGTGTTTGGAGATGGTAAGAGCGGAGGCTATGGGAGAGGAGCTACCCACCACAGCCATGGCAACGCAGGGGACAAGCGGAGACTGGGTAAGTTGCCCCGCTTCTTCCTCCTCCCACCTTCAGATTTCCTGCCATTATTTCCTGGCCAAGCCCAACTGGAAGCCAGAGAGCAAGAGAGCCCACACAGTCCACAGGGGTCAGACTCTGGGGCCCCAGAACAGGGCAGGAAGGGTGGGGCACAGGGCAGGATCGGAGCAAGCAGAGCCTAGCCAACCCTACAGTGCTTGCTACATAGGTGCTCCCACATGCTGATTGAATGAATGGTTGACCGAATGAATGAATAAATGAACAACAAAGAAAGCTGAAGAGAAAGACAAAGGGATATCCACAGGAATTAACATTTAGGAAGCTCCTAGTGGGTGCCATGTGGGCATCATATATAAATAATCTTGTTTAATCCACACAGGAATCCTATGAGATACCTTACTGTCCCTGTATATGGCTGATGATCCTGAGACCTTAGAGGTTACCATACCCTATTAAAGAGAAATCATGGAGCCAGGATTCCAACTGAGGTTCCAAGTGTTTTTCCCTTGCATTACACTAAACATATATTGCATGTTTCCATACTTGCATCAGCCTGGAACCTGCATCCCTCCCATTCCTGCCTGGAATGCTCTATAGCCTGCCTAAATCCCAGTTAACTTCTGGTTCAGCTCATGCTCCTCCTCTTCACAGCCTGCCCTGGATCACCACAGCCAAAGGTAATCTTTCTCTCTTCTGGATATTATAGCAACTGTTATATATCTTCACGTTTCAATTGCCATCTATTTCTTCATAATCTAATTATTTGAGAGCTTCTCATCTCCTCAACTATATTGAAATATCTTGGAATTGGAAATTTTTGTGTTTTCTTTTGTCTATTACTTTGTATCCTTATTGTAGGTAATCAATAAATATTTGCTGGTTTACTTACCTGTCTTATATAACTCATTTTCAATGTCTTTTTTTGTT
This sequence comes from Pan troglodytes, assembly GCF_028858775.2. NCBI lineage: Eukaryota > Metazoa > Chordata > Mammalia > Primates > Hominidae > Pan > Pan troglodytes. The sequence goes on from NC_072408.2 coordinate 100,455,643, forward strand.
TAAGAAAAAAAATCACTTAAATGATACATTTTTACATATACTGTATAAACAACTTGTATCATTTTCTCATTTAATATTGGATCATAAGTATTTTTTATTACACATCATTTATAAACAATGTTTTGATGGTAGTCTAATAGTCAATTCTATGGCTGTACCAAAATTTAAATCATTTTCTATTGTGGACATTCGGGTGGATGGCATCCCCCATCGCCTCAATATTAATGTTGTCCTGAAGAGTTTGGAGCTACATTTCTTTTCTTTTTTTCTCTTTTTTTTTTTTGAGATGGAGTCTTGCTGTGTTGCCCCAGGCTGGAGTGCAGTGGCACGATCTCGACTCACTGCAACCTCCACTTGCCAGGTTCAAGCAATCCTCCTGCCTCAGCCCCCCAGTAGCTGGGATTACAGGCATGCACCACCATGCCTGGCTAATTTTTGTATTTTAGTAGAGTCGGGGTTTTGCCATGTTGGCCAGGCTGGTCTCAAACTCCTGACCTCAGGTGATCCACCCGCCTCAGTCTCCCAAAGTGCTGGGATTACAGGCATGAGCCACCGTGCCTGGCCTGGAGCGACATTTATTTCTATGGAATCAATTTCCTTCACTAAGCTCTTTTTTAGGGAATGCTTAGTGAAGATTTGATTAAACACTACAATTGTTAACTACACCAGATAAGTTTAACTTTGACACTCTAGTTTATTTTGTAATTCATCTTGTAATGGAAGAGTCAAAATAACAGTGTCTCCTGGTATATGCAGATAGATGAATACCTTTGGGAAGCCCACTCATTCATCTATCCATTCGTCCAGCCATATCCATCTATCCAAGTCTGCACTACTTGGGAGCCCAGGTGAGGAGAGCTGCAGTCATGATGGGAGGTTGGTGGTCTTCTCTGAAGATGTAACATTTCACCATCTTCAGTGCAACTCTTGTCCTTTGGCGACCAAGAGCTGAGCATATACGTCCTCGTGACTGTTCCAACTCCTAGTCAAGACTATATAGATTCCATGTATCATTATACTGATCACCTATCTAGACATCACAGTAGTTTTTGAGATACCTAATTGAAATGACAACTTTTGTTAGTATTTAAAATACCAAACTGTCTTTCTTTAGCATCAGAAAATCCCCAGTTCTGTTTCTGAAGTTGCCTCAAAGCACATGAGGGGATGTTGGGAAGGGAAATTACACAGACTGTCTATCATGGATCAGAAGCTTGTACTGCAAGCATAATGCATTGATTAAGAGAGGTGAAATCTGAATCCAGATTGCCTGGGTCTAGGTTCAAATCCCTGCCCCACTTCTTCATGACTGTATGACCAGAACAAGGTTACTTAACTTCTCTCTCTCCTTTTTTTGAGACAGAGTCTCATTCTATCACCCAGGCACAGTGGAACAATCATAGCTCACTGCAGCCTCGAACGGTCAGGCTTAAGAGATCCTCCTGCCTTAGTCTCCCCAGTACCTGGGACCACAAGCACACACCATCATGCCCAGCTAATTAAAAAAAAATTTTTTTTTTGTAGAGATGGAGTCTCACTATGCTGTTCAGGCTGGTCTTGAACCCCTGGCCTCAAGCAATCCTCCCACCTTGGCCTTCCAAAGTGAGTGCTAGGACTATAAGCATGAGCTGCCATGCCCAGCCTACTTAACACCTCTTATCCTTACTTTCTTTATCTGTAACATAGAGGTAGTAATTACACCTCCCTCATAAGGTTGTTCTGAGACTTAAATCAGTTAACATATGAACACCAAAGTGGTGAAGCGAGCAGAATAGTGCCTGACACATATTAAGTGTGATGTGAGTACTTGCTATTATTATTACTGATCTTATTTTAAACTCATTTAATTTAGTTCTTACAACAACTCTTAGTTAGATTGAGGCTGAAAATTGTCAGCCTGTAGGTTGAACTTGGCCTGCAGATATGTTTTGTTTGGCCTGCACAATTTTCTTTAGTTTGAGCCAACATTTAAAACTCTGGAGTTTTATACAAAAATCTTGATTTCTGGCTCTTCTTGTAAAATCCTTATCTGGCAGCAACCCACAGGAGCTGAGGGCTGCTGATTTCTTTAGATAAGGAATGCACCTTGGTAGTGTGCCCTGATTCTGTGGGGATGATGTCAGTGGTGAGTGACAGAAGACCCAACTAATAGTCGCTTCAACTAAGAATTTATATCTCAATTAAGAGGCCTGAGGTAGGGTAGTTCCAGGTTTCATACAGAGGCACAAAAGTGTTGTCGGAGACTCTTGCTCCTTTACTGTTAATGTCCTCCACCTGTCCTCTCTGACATCGTTGGCATGTCAGCTATGATGCTGCACTCATACCTACTGATGCCTCCAAAGGCTCACACATGTCACATGCAGATACACGACCAGTGAAGAAGAGATGTCTTTTTACTGGTCTCTTTTCCTTATAAAGGAAACCTTTAAAACAAAACAAAAAAACCCTAGCTGAGTGTCTCCTGAGCTCACAATTGGCCAAGACTGGCTTCTATGCCAATACTCTGGTTGGAAGAAGGCCTAGGAAAGCTGGTCTCACACTTCCTGCCCTTAAGTGGGAAGGCAGGATGTGCCTATAAGAGGGATGAGGCAAGGGGTAGTGAACAGGCCAAGACTGCCAGGCACATCTCACTCAGAAATCGCTCAAGCACACACACCCAGCTTCCTCCACCTATTTACCTAACTGAGGGCAACTGGATAAATGGAATCTGTATGTCAAGTTCAGGATTCAGCCCTATAAACTTATGGAGGGTTTGAGCCATGACTAGTTTAGGTGGATTTTTTAAAATAAAAAAATCACTTTCAGTTCTTAAAAAAGGAATCCAGTTTAGGTTCAAAGTAGCATGATAACTTTGCTGTTTAGAGTTTGAAATTCAACAGGGATATTTACTCTTGCCTGGATAACCTGCAGCACTGATAGCATTTGGCTCTTTGTCCCCACCCAAGTCTCATCTCGAATTGTAACCCCCAAATGTCAGGGAAGGGCCTGGTGGGAAGCAATTGGATCATGGGGGCAGCTTCTCCCAGGCTGTTCTCGTGATAGTGAGGGAGTTCTCACAAGATCTGATGGTTTAAGTGCCAAGAAGTTTTCCTCCTCTCACTCACTCCTTTCTCCTGCTGCCATGTAAGACGTGCCTTGCTTCCCCTTCACCTGCAGCCATGATTATAAGTTTCATGAGGCCTCCCTAGCCATGTGGAACTGTGAATCAATTAAACCCCTTTCCTTTATAAATTACCCAGTCTCAGGGAAGTTCTTTTTATTTATTTATTTATTATTATTATTTTTAAATTTATTATTATTATACTTTAAGTTTTAGGGTACATGTGCACAATGTGCAGGTTAGTTACATATGTATACATGTGCCATGCTGGTGCGCTGCACCGGGAAGTTCTTTATAGCAGTGTGAAAACGGACTTACACAAGCACCAACCAATATTTATGGTGTCTCTGGGTGAACATGTAAGATGCCATTTAAAATGCTGTATAGAGACATGGGCACTACCCTCTAGGTACTAGCTGTGGTCTAAATGCATCCTCTAAAATTCATAAGTTGACATTTAATCATGAATTTTTTTGTTTTTGAGACAGAGTCTCGCTCTGCTGCCCGCACAGGAGTGCAATCGCGATCTCAGCTCACTGCAACCTCTGCCTCCCGAGCTCAAGCGATTCTCCTGCCTCAGCCTCCCAAATAGCTGGGATTGCAGGCACCTGCCAGCATGTCCAGCTAATTTTTGTATTTTTAGTAAAGACAGGGTTTTGTCTTGTTGGCCAGGCTGGTCTTGAACTCCTGACCTCAGGTGATCACCCACGTCAGCCTCCCAAAGTGCTGGGATTATAGGTGTGAGCCACCACACCCAGCCTGAGCCACTGCGCCTGGTCTTAATCACGAATATTAATAGGTGGGGTCTTTAGGAGGTAATTAAGTCATGAGAGTGAAAGCCTCATGAGTGGGATTAGCCACCTTGTAAAAGGTCTGGAGGAAACTAGTGTTTGTCCCTTGTTATCTTTCCATCCCTTCCACCACATGAGGACACAGAGATCAAGGTGCCATCTTGAAAGCAAAGACTAGGCCCTCACCAGACACCAAACCTGCCAGCACTTTGACTTTGGACTTCCCAGCCTCCAGAACTATGAAAAATACATTTCTGGCCAAGCGCAGTGGCTTACGCCTGTAATCCCAGCACTTTGGGAGGCCGAGGCGGGTGGATCACGAGGTCAAGAGATCGAGATCATCCCGGCCAACATGGTGAAACCTTGTCTCTACTTAAAATACAAAAAATTAGCCGGGTGTGGTGGCAGGCACCTGTAGTCCCAGCTACTAGGGAGGCTGAGGCAGGAGAATCACTTGAATCCGGGAGGCGGAGGTTGTAGTGAGCCGAGATTGCACCACTGCACTCAGCCTGGCAACAGAGCAAGACTCCATCTAAAAAAAAAAAAAAATCTATTATGTGTTAATTACCAATTCTTAGGTGTTTTGTTATAGCAGCACAAATAGACTAAGACAATACTCATCACCCAAGTCACTCTGGAAGGCACTGTTTTATAAGAGCAGAACAGAGTGTGATACATGAATGCTGCAGGCATCAGAAATTGCTGGAAACTTTAGTAGGGCTCCCATTAAGTTGGGGGCAGGGTGGAATAAGTAGAAGTACACAGTATGCCACTGTGTGGGCAAAGTTGTTTCTGATTTCATACTAAAGATAGAACCCTAAAACAAGACCTAACAAGAGGTTTCTTTGTGGAAACAATCTTCTTGGGTTAATAGCTAAATATAGTGGCTAATGCTTCTTCCTGTTCTTTCTCGACTATACCTTATGAGCTGCCTTTAGAACAAGCAGGTTGAAGCCCTGCCTTTTACTAATCTCCTGAGATAATCTTTTTAAAACTCTCAGTGGCAAGTGAAGACCCCATTGTTTTCCCCATCTCTGAGATTTCTTTCATATCCCTTTAGCATTCGCATTTGCTCTTACTGGTTATTTCCCATGCTGAATCATTCACTGACTATCTGGTCATCTCCTGGGGCAGCCAAATAGTTTTAAACATTCTCAGTGACTCATCTATCCTCACCAGTTCTTTTATTTATTTGTTGTTGATGTGTCATACACACACACTCTCTCTCTGTCATTAAAATGCTAAAAAAAGTTTCTATTTACCGTCATAGTATACTCCACTTTCTCAGTGCATGTCTTCACTTGTTTTGTAGTTTTCTAGTTCATGCAATTGAAATAAAGGTATAGTTACTTAGTCTTTAACCAAGTCCCAGGTTTAGCCAAAATTGTCAAACTCAGGATTCAGCCCTTCAAAGCTTACAAATTTATTGAGGGCCGGGCACGGTGGCTCACATTTGTAATCTCAGCACTTTGGGAGGCCCAGGCGAGTGGATCACCAGAGGTCAGGAGTTTGAGACCAGCCTGGCCAACATGGTGAAACCCAGTCTCTACTAAAAACACAAAAATTAGCTGGGTGTGGTGGCAGGTGCCTATAATACTAGTTACTTGGGAGGCTGAGGCAGGAGAATTGCTTGAACCTGGGAGGCGGAGGTTGCAGTGAGCTGAGATCGCGCCACTGCACTCCAGCCTGGGCAACAGGGTGAGACCATCTCAAAAAAAAAAAAAAAAAAAAAAAAAAGAATTACTTGGTGAAAATAATTCCGTATCATTACTATTTTGTAAAAGGAAAACTGCTCTCTTAGCACATCGTGTTGGTTGCTTTGCTACCTTCAGTTGCTCTGCGTCAGAACCCTGTATCTGAAATCCCTCAATAATGAGACTAACTGAGGTAGTGGTGATACTCTATCTTGTTATTTTAAAGCAGGCCTGCAAATACTGGGTGCTCAGTAACCATGAGAAAAAGGCCTGATAAAAGCAACAACAGAAGCAATTGGGACCCAAGGTGGACACCACGGCAAATCCTCAGCGCCTGGGTTTTAGACAGTTCTGCCAAAGGTTTGGTTCTTTCCAGCCTGAGATCATTGCTTAGATCTTTCTGGGGTGTAGTTAAAGTAAAATGAGCCTCTTTCTATTTATCCCACAGATGCCGTTCTCTCTTAACAATGTACTCCTTGAAGGCTTCTTAAGGTAATGTCTGGTCTCTGCTGAATGCAGCCATAAATGCAATAGAACGCTACCTTTGCTGAATGTGCTCAGTCCTCCCCCCTTAGCACAGCTCACCCTACTAGCCTTATCTTGCTGGCCTCCCTCTACCCCCACTGCAACCTCCCAACAGGCTTTAAAATCCAGACATACCTAACGAATCACACAATTACCAAGCAGGTCAGGATACTTTACATCAGAGCCTCTGAACATGCTGTTCTCTTCCCAGAATGCCCTCCTCCACCTCATCCGCCTGGAGAACTCCTACGTATCCTTCAAGATCCAACTCAAGCTTTTTTTGTTTTAACCCCCCTACAGCCTTCTTACCTTTCCAAATAGCACCAGAACTTTTCATCCACCACTGTACCTTGTATGCAACTGTGTTACAGCACTCTCTAAACCTTCATGTCATCTGCCTTACATTTTGAGGTTTATGAGAGGAGTGATATGGTTTGGATGTTTATCCCCTCCAAATCTCATGTTGAAATGTGATTCCCAATGTTGGAGGTGGGGCCTGATGGGAGGCAATTGGATCATGAGGGCGTATCCTTCATTAAGTGGTTAGCACATCTTCTTGGTGATAAGTAAGTTCTCACTCTGAGTTCACACAAGGTCTGGTTGTTTAAAAAAGTGTGGCACAACACCCTCACCTTGCTCCCACTTGACCTTCCATCATGATTGTAAGCTTCCTGAGGCCCTCACTAGAAGCTGAGCAGATGTTGGTGCCATGCTTGTTGATATAGTTTGAATATATGTCCCCGCCAAATCGCATGTTGAATGGTAATCTCCAGTGTTGGAGATGAGATCTGGTGGGAGGTGTTTGGGTCATGGGGTGGATCCCTCATGGTTTGCGGCTGCACTGATGATAGTGAGTTCTCACAAGATCAGGTCATTTATAAATGTGTGGCACCTCCCCAGTCTTGCTCCTCCTCCCCCCTTGTGAGATGCCTGTTCCCCTTTGCTTTCCACCACGATTGTAAGCTTCTTGAGGCCTCCCCTGAAGCTGATGCTGGCGCTATGATTCCTGTACAGCCTGCAGAACTGTGAGCCAACTAAACCTCATTTCTTTATAAGTTACCCAGTCTCAGGTATTCCTTTATAGTAATGCGAGAATGGCCTAACACAAGGAGGGACTTACATTATTTTCTGAATCTCAGTGCTTATCTCCTGGAAAGTGTTTACAAAGTATTTGTTGAATGAATAAATAATTATTTTGAAATATTTATAACTCTCTGATGACATAACATTATATGGCAATAGAGAATTTAGGAAATGCAGAACTATACAAAGAAGAACTAAAAACCATCTGTAATCTCTGGTTAATGATAATTAACCAAAGTTAATTATTATTCAATAATTTTCTCTGTAGATTTTTTCTATATTTTTAAAATAACAGCTTTATTGAGATATACTTTACATACAAGTCACCCATTTAAAGTATACAATTCAATGATTTTTAGTATTTCATAGACTTGTATAACCATAATAATAAGTTTTATAACATTTTCATCACCCCAAGAAGTAACCTCATATCCATTAGGAGTCACTCGATTTCCCTCTAACTCTAACCTCCTCCCATCCCTAGGCAATCACTTACCTATTTTTGCCTCTAAAGATTTGCCTATTCTGGACATTTCATAATAAATGAAAACATACAATACACAGCCTTTCGTATCTGGCTTCTTTCACTTAGAATAATATTTTCAAGTTTCATTCATATTATAGGATGTATTAGTTAGCACTTCATTCCTTTTTATGGCCAATAGTATTCCATAGCATTAATATACCACATTTTATTTATATGGTCATCAGTTGATGGACATTTGGGTTGTTTCTACATTTTTGGCTATTGTGTATAATGCTGCTATGAAGATTTGTGTACAAGTTTTTATATGGACATATGTGTTTGTTTTTCTCTCAAGTACATGCCTAGGAATAGAATTTCTGGGTCAAATGGTAACTCTATGTTTAACCTTTTGGGGAAACTTCTAGGCTTTTTTCTTTCAAAGGTGCTGCACCATTTTACATTCCCATTAACAGTGTACCAGTGTTATTCTAGATTCTCCACATCCTTGCCTGCACTTATTATTAGCTATCTTTTTTATGTGGTATCTCATTGTGGCTTTGATTTGCATTTTCTTGATAGCCAATTATGTTAAGTATATTTCCATGTATTTATTGGCCATTTATGTATCTTCCTGGGAAGATCATTCAAGTCCTTGGCCAATTTTTAGTTGGGTTATTAGTCTTTTAAATTATTGAGTTGTAGGCATTCTTTATACATTGTAGTTACAATTCCTTTGTAAGATATGTGATTTGTAAATATTATCTCTTATTCTGTGGGCTGTCTTTCCACTTTCTTGATGGTGTACTTTGAAGCACAGAAGTTTTTAATTTTGGTGAAGTTCAGTGTATCTATTTTTCCTTTTGTTGCTGTGCTTTTCATGTTAGATCTAAGAAGCCATTGCTTAACCAAAAGTCAGAAAGATTTCACCTATCTTTTCTGAGAGTTTCACCTATCTTTTCTTCTAAGAGTTTTATAGTTTTAGCTCATACATTTAAGATGTCTTTGATCTAGTTTGATTTAATTTTTGTAGATGGTGTGAGATAGGGGTCCTACTTTATTCAGTAGGCTATCCAATTGTTCCAGTACCATCTGTTGGATAAATTATTCTCCCCCAACTGAATTGTTTTGACACTCTTGTCAAAAATCAATTGACTGTAAGTATGGTTTACTTCTAACTCTGAATTACATGCTGTTGATCTATATGTCTATCCTGGAGCCAATACCACACTATCTTGATTATTGTAGCTTTCTTGTGAGTTTTGTAGTTGGCAAGTATGAATCCTCAACTTCATTCTTCTATTTCAAGATTGGATTATTTTTGGGACTGTTGAATTTTCATATGAATTTTGAGATTAGCTTATCAACTTCTGCAAAAAGGCCAGCTGTAATTTTGAAAGGAATGGCATTGAATTTGTGGATCAATCTGGGGAGTATTGCTAGCCTAACAATATTAAGTTTTTAATCAATTTCCATTTATTTAGGTCATTTTCAGTTTCTTTTGTACGTTGGGCTTTCATTTTCATTTGCCTCAAAGCATTTTCTAATTTCATTTGTGATTTTTTCTCTGATCCATTTGTTATTTAAAAATCTGTTGTTTAATTTCCACATATTTGTGGATTTCTTATTTAATTCCATTGTGGTCAGAGAATATTCTTTGCATAATTTCAAACCTTTTATTGGATAAAGCAAATATGGTATATATACATCATGGAATACTACAGAGCCATTAAAAAGAGAATGAAATCATGCCCTTTGTTGCAGCACGAATGCAACTGGAGGCAATTATCTTTTTTTTTGAGATGGAGTCTCACTCTGTCACCCAGGCTGGAGTGCAATGGCGCCATCTCTGCTCTGCAACCTCTACCTCCCGGGTTCAAGTGATTCTCCTGCCTCAGCCTCCTGAGAAGCTGGGATTATAGGCACGCACCACTACTCCTGGCTAATTTTTATATTTTTAGTAGAGATGGGGTTTCACCCTGTTGGTCAGGCTGGTCTCAAACTCTTGACCTTGTGATCTGCCCACCTGGGCCTCCCAAAGTGCTGGGATTACAGGCATGAGCCACCGTGCCCAGCCGAAGCTATTATCTTAAGCAAATTCACCCAGAAACAGAAAACCAAATGCTGCATGCTCTCATTTATAAGTGAGAGCTAAACATTGAGTACACATGGACATAAAGACGTGAACAATAGACATGAGGGGGCTACTAGATGGGAGAGGGAGGAGAGGAATGGGGCATCAGTTGAAAAACTACCTATTGGATACTATGCTCACTACCTGGGTGATGGGATTAGTCAGATCCCAAACCTCAGCATCATGTAATATACCCATGTAATAAACCTGCACATGAATCCTCTGAATCTAAAAAATAAAAGTTGAAAAAAATTTTCAATCTTTTTAGAATTTATTGAGATGAGTAGGGCTGGCCGGGCAAGTTGGCTCATGCTTATGTTCCCAGAACTTTGGGAGGCTGAGGCGGATGGATTACTTGAGGCCAAGAGTTCAAGACCAGCTGGGCAACATGGTGAAACCCCGTCTCTACCAAAAATACAAAAATCAGCCAGGTGTGGTGGCACTTGCCTGTAGTCTCAGCTACTTGGAAGGCTGTGGCAGGACAATTGCTTGAACCCGGGAGGCAGAAGTTGCAGTGAGCTGAGATTGTGCCACTGCATTCCAACCTGGGTGACAGAGTGAGACCCTGTCTCAACAACAACAAAAAAAGAAAAAGAATAGGGCTAATACCACATCATGCATCCTGGAAAATGTTCTCTGCACATTAGAAAACAATATGTATTCTGCTGTTGTTTAGTAAAATGTTTTATAGGTATCTGTTAAGTCTAGTTGGTTTATAGTGTTGTTCAAGTCTTCCTTTTTTGTTGTTGATCTTCTGCCTAATTCTATTAATTACTGAAAGTAGGATATTGAAGTCTCTAGCTATTATTGTTGAATTGTCTATTTCTTCATTTAGTTCTGTTATTTTTCACATGATATGTTTTGGAACTCCATTGTTAAGTGCAGAGATATGTTTATAATTGTTATATCTGCCTGATTGATTGACCTTGTTATCATTGTAAAATGTCCCTCTTTATTTCTAGAACCATTTCTTAAAAATCTATGTTGTCTGAAATTAGTATTGCCACTTCAGCTTTCTTATGACTGCTGTTTGCATGGTATATCTTTTTCTATCCTTTAACTTTCAACCTATTTGAATATTTAAATCTAAAGTGTGTCTCTTATAGACAGCATGTAATTAGATCCTGTTTTTAGCATACTGGCAATTTTTGTCTTTTGACTGGCTTGTTTAATTCATTCACATTTACTGTCATTATTGATGTAATTGCATTTATATCTGCCATTTTGGTTTTTGTGTTTTCTGCCTCTTGTCTTTGTTCCTCTATTCTCCTTTGCTGCTTTCTGTTGCATTAAGTGATTATTTCCTAGCGTAACATTTTAATTCCTTGAATGATTTTTTTTGCAGTGCATTTTTGAGGTGTTTTCTTAGTGGTTGCTCTAGGTGTTCCCATATATATCGTAGCTTATCGGAATTAACTTCAGGTTTATACTAAATTAATTATAGTAACATATAGAAACTTTATTCCTACATAGCCCTATTTTCTCCTTCCTTTTTTTGGTGCCATTGTTGTTACATATATAATATGTGTATATAATAGAAATCCAACAGTATGTTATTATAATTATTACTTCATATCATTTTATGTCTTTTAAAGAAGAGAAGAAAGCAAGTAGATATTTATAGAGTCTGTTATACTAACCTTATTTACCTTTTCTGGTTCTCTTCATTTACTCCTTTAGATATGAGCTACTCTCTGGTGTTACTTACTTACTCCAATATGATTTTGCTACCATCTACTTCCTTTGTGTTGTTATTGCCAAATATATTACATTACTTTATGTTGTGGGCCTAACAATACAATTATATATATATATTATTTTATATAATTGCTTTTATAAAAAAGAAGAAAGGGAAAGAAATATGTGTTTCAATTTTCTCTTATAATCACCTACATAATTACCTTTATTGATGCTCTTCGGTTTTTCTGTGTAGAATCAAAGTATTCTCTGGGATCACTTGCTTTTAGTGAAAACAACTTTCCTTAATGTTTCTGGTAGAGTGTGCCTATATTTTTTGCATTGAATCTTTGTGTGTTTCACATAACAATCCACCCTGTCATTTCCTGTCAATTCTTCATTCAAAGCACAACTTACTATGTCTACATGAAATGCTGTGACCAGCATGTATGTAACTATTCTCCTAAGGGGTTGTTTTTAACCTTTAATCACTGCAAATGATGCTATCATAAACATCTTTGCATATACATCCTTTATAAAACTTTTTAAAAGTATACAAGTGATATGGTTTGGCTCTGTATCCCCACCCAAATCTCATCTGTAATTGTAATCCTCACGTGTCGAGGGCGGCACCTGGTGGGAGGTGATTGGATCATGGGGGGCAGTTTGCCCCGTGCTGTTCTCATGATAGTAAGTGAGTTCTCATGAGATCTGATGGTTTTAAAAGTGGCATTTCCCCCTTCGCTCTCTCTCTCCTGCCACCTTGTGAGGAAGGTGTCTGCTTCCTCTTCACCTTCTGCCATGATTGTAAGTTTCCTAAGGCCTCCCTAGCCATGCAGAACTGTGATGCAATTAAACCTCTTTTGTTACTAAATTACCCAGTTTCAGCAGCTCTTTATAGCAGTGTGAAAATGGACTAATATACAAAATTGGTACCAGGAGTGGGGTTGGTACCCCATACAGAGTCCCTACTGGGGCACTGCCTAGTGGAGCTGTAAGAAGAGGGCCACTGGCCTTCAGACCCCAGAAAGGTAGATCCACTGACAGCTAGCACCATGTGCTTGAAAAAGCCACAGGCACTCAACACCTGCCCTTGAAAGCATCTGTGGGGGCTGTACCCTGCGGAGCCACAGGGGCGGAGCTGCCCAAGGCCTTGAGAGCCCACCTCTTGCATCAGTGTGCCCTGAATGTGAGACATGGAGTCAAAGGAGATCATTTTGGAGCTTTAAGATTTAATGACTGCCCTCTGGGTTTTGGACTTGCATAGGGCCTGTGGCCCCTTTGTTTTCGTCAATTTCTCCCATTTGGAATGGGAACATTTGCCCAATGCCTGTACCCCCATTGTATCTTTGAAGTAACTAACTTGTTTTTTGTTTTAGGCTCATAGGTGGAAGGGACTTGCCTTGTCTCAGATGAGACTTTGACTTGGACTTTTGGGTTCATGCTGGAATGAGTTAAGACTTTGGGGGACTGTTGGGAAGGCATGATTGGCTTTGAAATGTGAAAAGGACATGAGATTTGGGAGGGGCCAGGGGCAGAATGATATGGTTTGGCTCTGTGTCCTCACCCAAATCTCATCTCAAATTGTAATCCCCACATGTTGAGGGAGGGACCTGGTGGGAGGTGACTGAATCATGGAAGTGGTTTCCCCCATGCTGTCCGCATGGTAGTGAGTGAGTTCTCACAAGATCTGATTGTTTTAAAAGTGGCACTTCCAGCTGAGCACAGTGGCTAATGCCTGTAATCCCAGAACTTTGGGAGGCTGAGGCGGGTGGATCACTTGAGGTTGGGAGTTCGAGACCAGCCTGGCCTACATGGAGAAACCCCGTCTCTACTAAAAACACAAAATTAGCTGGGCGGGGTGGTGGGCGCCTGTAGTCGCAGCTACTCGGGAGGCAGAGGCAGGAGAATTGCTTGAACCCGGGAGGCGGAGGTTGCGGTGAGCCAAGTTGGCACCATTGCACTCCAGCCTGGGAAACAAGAGTGAAACTCCTTCTAAAAAAAATAAACAAATAAAAATAAAAATGGCACTTCTCCCTTTGCTCTGTCTCCTGCCACCTTGCGAAGAAGGTGCCTTCTTCTTTACAGCAGTGTAAAACCAGACTAATACAACAAGTAGTCTGAGAATATATTTATATGTAAAACCATTCAGACAACAAAATTTCCCTCCAAATCTGCTCTCCCTGGACATCCCCATCTCCTTCCCAAACATAATCATGCTTATGGGCTTAGTGTGTGCACCTTTTTTTATGTTTGTCTATGCATTTACACATACACAGAGAGATGAAGAGGAGCAGGGATGATATGGTTTGTTTTTCTGTCCCCACCCAAATACCCAGGTGTTGAGGGAGGGTCCTAGTGGGAGGTGACTGGATCATGGGGGTAGTTTCCCCCATGCTGTTCTCATGATAGTGAGGGAGTTCTCATGAGATCTGATGGTTTTATAAATGGCCGTTTCCCCTGGGCTTCTCTCTCTCTCCTGCTGCCTTGTGAAGAAGGTGTCTGCTTCTCCTTGACCTTCTGCCATGATTATAAGTTTCCTGTGGCCTCCCCAGCCATGAAGAACTGTAAGTTAATTAAAGCTCTGTTCTTTATACATTACTCAGTGTTGGCAGTTCTTTACAGCAGTGTGAGAACAGGCTAATACAAGGGAGAAGGTTTTATATTTGTTGTTTGTTTTGGTTCTGGTTTTAGTTTTACATCAATGGGATCAGCTTGTGCATCCTCTTTTTCACCTTGTTTTCTTCATTTAACAGGTCTAGGATATCTTTCTAAGTCATAATTGGAACTCCTTTTTATTTTTTAGCTACCACATAGAATTCCAGAGTCAGTTAACAAATACTTGTTGATCCTTACTAATGTAGCAGGTCCTGGGGATTCAGAGACTATGTTCTCATGGAGGTCGACTATTCATCACAGTATGAACGTATCAAATTTAACATTCTTATTTTGATGAATGCGTAGGTTTTTCTCCAAGGATAGATGCTTAGATGAGGAATTACTGAGTCAAAAGTCTCTTGACAAGTAGTATGAAATTGCTTTCCAGGAAGTAGAACCAGTTTATATTCCCAAGAGGAGTGTATGGGAGTGCTGGCTTGCTAATTTGGTAGAGGGGAAATTTCAGTTTTGATTGCATTTGTTATACTACTACTGAAATTGAATATTTTTTCATGTTTATTAACCAGTTTTATTTTCTCTGTGGGCTGTTAAAAACTTTTTTCTCTTGTTCAACTTTTAATAATATTAATATTTTTGTGTTTTCTTGTTTATTTGCATAAACCCATGTATTGACTGTATTTTCTTCTTTTGTAGTTTTTGTTGCAAATATTCTTTCCTATTTGCTTTTTTACATCTCATGTTTTGTGACTTTTTGATAGACAAAAAGATTTTTTTAAAGATTTCATTTTTAAAGTCATTTTTCTCCTTTTTTATTTCTTTTATTATCTTTGTGCTGTCAAAATCCTTGCCCAAATTGATAAGATAATCTGTTTACTTAGCTATTGGTTTCATTTTTAGCCTCAAACTTTTTAACAGACTTGAAAAAAAAATTGTAAAGAGTAAAGAAAGATTTAACTTTACTTTTATTCCCAAAATTGTGCTCACACAGAATACTGAATGTCCCTTCCTTTGCCTATTGTATCTGATGCCATGGGATTCTGTCCTCCTTCATCCATGTGAGGCCCTTCTCTTTACTTACATTTTTTACTTCCATCACTGATCCCACTCCCATTCTATATGATCTATAGACACCCATTTTAGTGTATTTGCTCTAGATCCTTGAATAATGTATGCATCCTTCTAAAATGTACCTAAAATACACATTCAATGGTAAAATCCCACAAATCATTCTGTTTCTTACTTGATGAGTCTTACTATTAATAGTGTTATGTATATTTTGTTCATCTTTTCAAATAATCAATTTTTGGTTTATTAGTATTTTTTATTTATTTTCTGGAGCTATCTTTATTATTTCTTTCCTTCATATTTCACCAGATGGATTAGACTTTTTCCCCAGTTTCACAAATTCAGAGTTTAGCTTATTTTATTTTGATTTCTTGTTTTCTAACAAATGTATTTAAAGCTATAAACTATTGTTTTGGTTCTGCTTTAATTGTGTTTCATACTGTCTTTTTTTTTTTGAGACAGGATTTCACTCTGTTGTACTTTCTTTCATGTAGCATGTTCAATGTGGTTCAATTCTAAGCACATTTAATGCTGCTGAATTTCTGCTCTAACCCAAGAGTTACTTTAGTAGAATAATTTTGATTTTCAGACATAAGGAATAATTTTAATATCCTTTTGTCAATTACTTTTAATTTTATTAGAACATGATTGGATGTTAACTCGAAAATAAAATTATTAAATTTATTAAAATTATTAAATTTTATTTTGGAATTAATTTTTATAAGGGTTCTATATTTGGTTGGAAAGAATGTTATATTTATTAAAGTTTACTTTGTGGTTTTTAAAATGAGAAAATTCTATATTTGCTTGGAAATAATTGGTTTATATTTAACTTTATTCGTTGTTTTTTCAAATGATCCATACATTTGTTTTTGTTTTTATCTGCTTGATCTGTTTCTTTTTTTTTAACTCTGATATCAAGAATCAGTCCAATGATCTATTGGTTTCTGAAAATAATATGTGAAATATTCAACAATTGTACCTTCTGTTTCTTCCCATAATTCTGCCAGCTGTTGCTTTATTTAATGGAGAGATGCTCATGTCATTATGTTTTATCGAAGTTAGTCTCTTTTTCTTTTCTTTTTTCTTTGTTTCTTTTTTGAGATGCAGTCTCACTCTGTCACCTAGGCTGGAGTGCAGTGGCGCAATCTCGGCTCACTGCAACCTCCGCCTCCTGGGTTCAAGCAATTCTCCTGCCTCAGCCTCCCGAGTAGCTGGGACTACAGGTGCACGCCGCCATGCCCGGATAATTTTTTGTATTTTTAGTAGTGACGGGGTTTCACCATGTTGGTCAGGCTGGTCTCGAATTCCTGACCTCGTGATCCACCCGACTTGGTCTCCCAAAGTGCTGGGATTACAGGCGTGAGCCGCCGTGCTCGGCCTATTATTTTATTTGTTCTGGGTATGATATGGCAGACTCCCAGCTCAGTAATTTGTTTCTCAGGTGTATTCCTTGAGATATTTATCTTAATTACTGAGTTATTTTATTTCAACTATCATGTTTTTTGTAATCAGGTTTTCCACTTGGTTCTTCCTTATTCTGTTAGTTCTTATTTCATTTTGCCAATATTGTCTCTTATTTGTTTGAAGATTTTTATACTTATTTAGCATTTGTTATTTACCTACTACATTCATTCTGTGGCTTTTCTTTTTGTCCTATTTCCTTTTATAGTGATGCTCTTCACGTGTGTGGGTTTTTGTTCTGTTTTTTCTCTTTGGGCTTCGATGCCCCTGGGAACATCAGCTTCTATAGTTGGCAATGTGCACTGGGGAGTGATCAGTACACCAGGGTTGTGGTGCAGTCAGGTCCTGGAAGGGAGTGGGGCTACAACCCCCCCCAGGTTGTTAATAAAGATTGGGCCGTTATCTCTACCTGGAAGGAGAATTGTTCTTTTGTCCTCTTCCGTTAGTACATAACTACGTATTATTTGATCAGATAAACTCTCTTCTACTTTGACACTCAGAAGTGACTTTCTGGACTTACCTGAGAGGACATAAAGTAAATCAATTTTAATGTGAGCTCATAAGAGCGTTCAGCACAAGGAACAGCAGACCTAGGAGTTTGGAATTGGCACCTCAGGTGATGTAGGGGGCAACCTTGGGAGGAAGGATTCTCAGAGAATCCCTCAGTTTCTATAATCATTCATTCTGCATCTTGGCAGAGAGGATAACTGGATATTGAGAAGAGTGGTGAAAATGCTTACTTGACTCTGACACTTGATAGCTACAACCCTCTGAATAAGCATCTTATTTATGATCCTCAGTGTTCTCACCTGGAAACTGGGTTCATAATACTCACCTTAGAATGCTGTTGTTAGAAGTTTATGGAATACTAATAGAGAGGCTATGAGTTTCAAGCACTGTGCCTGGTCCTCAATAGATGTTTAATAAATTCTAGATCCTTCCCCAAAATATTCCCCATCATTTTCCTTTCTATTGTAAAGTTATAAACATAAGGCAAGAGAATGAATGCTATTACTTTTCAGCAAATGTGAATATCTTTACATTTCATTTTTTTTTCCATTTATATCTCAGCTGTGTTTCTTTACGTTATTGCTAGTCAGGAATGCAATTTGCAATTACATGGGTTCATGAGTTCTGAAATTCAAGGGAAACCTATCTTCACACATGCCTTCCTCTTTCACCCCATTTCTGTGCACTTTCGTCCAAGCCTTTTTCTTTCCTGAACACTGTCATTTTGTCACGTACTCTAGTCCTAAAGGATAAGCAGATGAATTGTAGAGGAGTCCCCTTTGTATCGAAACATTTACAGCTTCTATTCCAAGAGTTAACGTGGTGAATTTTCACAATCTGTTTGTTGTTCTCATTCTTTCAACCTTCTTTTGCACTTTTTGCAAAACAGCTGCTATTGTTAGTTTTTCTCAGTACTCTTGTGAACATTGGGAGCTGTTCTGTTGTCAAAATCTTTGCAGCTGGCTCCTGGCTAGTATTTTGTAATCCATTCTCAAAAGTTTAATAGCTCCTAGTTTTTCATGTCAGCTGTGTTTCTTGTTTTAGAGATAATTGTGAGTAATGGTCAAGGCTTAGTTGAGCCATCCATTCCCTTTTTCCACATGTCTTTGAAAGGCAGACAGTTCAGATTCCTAAGGCTGATAGAAACTGACTAATCCTTTTTTGTTTCCTACTATGATTTTCCTCAAAGATATTGCTATTTACTTCACTTCTGAGCATTGATTCGTCCTTGAAATTTGTGTGGTTTATCCTTTTAATATATTTGGGTGTTTTCTTAGTTGTCTTCTTTTTTTCTTTCTTTGTGAATGATTCTTAAAGAGTTCTGGGCATTTGCATGTGTACCAGACTTTTAAATTTCATGGACCAATGAAAAAGAAAAAAAAAAAAGCTGAAGACTGATGGAGTGTTGCCAACATTTTATTTCACCATGAATATAAGAGAGAGGAAAAAAAAGAATACCATCTTCTATCATCTTTTCACAAAAGGAGATTTAATATCAAAACTGTGAAAGAAGAAATCTTGGAATAAAGGACAGTCTTTTAAGTGAAAGGTATAAGGGAAACTTGCTACATTGTCCTTTTTTGTTGGGGACCAGTGAAAACCTCCACAAAGATATTTGGGAACCGCCACCTCACGAGCTGTATCCACACCCTCTTAACAGTTTGCTTCCAGCACTTTGTTGTTCACTTTATTCTGTCAAGGTTATTCCTACCTGGCACTTTCCCTTCTCGCTCCAGTAACATTTAAAGACCTTTCCCCCGGCAAAGGCTTTGCTGCCACACTGGAGAGCTTTGATCATCAATTCTGTTAGGCTGGTTGTCAAAGGAGCTGGTGGTGGAAAAAGCCCAGCAGAGGTGGCAGCTGTTAGCTCTGAGGAAACCGAGCAGCTGTTTGCTGTCGTTCCAGGGTTATCTCATCATTTATTGTGCGCAAAGGTGGCTTTACAGTTCTCCTTCATCCTTGTCCTCATCACCCAGGCTCTGACAACCCAATGCCATGCCATGACTCAAGGTCTTCACCATTTGTCTTGCTTTTCTTCAGGGCTTTCTGTAAGTTATTCGTGTCAGACACTGGAGTGTCTTCCAATGTCAAACACAAAATGCAGCCCTCCATAGAGAGAGGAGTCCTACTCTTTTGGCTTTGATTGGATTTCTTTCTGAGTTCCAACCAAAACCTCTGCAAAATTGTGAAGAAGATGAAGTGTGTGGTGTGCCTGGACTTTCCTCTTTGCACCCTTCATTTCATTTCTATGTACCCTTTCTCCTGAGAGCTGGTGGCTTCACGCTGTCATTCTCTCTTCCTCCAGACTGTAAGTAATCTAATAAAATCACTCACACTAAGCGGTTAGGAGTTTAATTCTGTCTCTCCCAGCGGCTCTTGCACACAGTGAAGTGGAAAGAGAGCCCAGCATTAGAGTTTGAAGGATTTAATTCCAGCCATGGCTCTACTTGCTGTTGCAGGACTTACGCAATTCACATCATTTCTCTGGGACTCTGTTTCTCCTTCAGCAAAATGGGAATGATAGTAAGATCTACCTCACAGGTTTGATGTAAAAGTTAAATGAGATTGTCATAATGTTTTATTATCTGAAAGTGTTTTGATTATTTGTTAGTCCATAAATACTAGAAACTCACTTGTGCTAGCTTGAGTAAGGATATTGGATTTGACCAATTAAGTGTCATACAGCACAAGATCAAGAAGGAACCCAAGACATTATCTTTCCCGTATGTAGCAGATCCTTCCAGTGTTCACAAATATCTGGTTCTTTTTACCTTTGTAGGCACAAAGTGAAGTTAAATTTTCTAGTCTTCTTTGCATCTAGATAGAACTGTTACCAAACCAAACTGGGTTCATTTGCCTGCATTCAATGGAAAGCGAAACACTGAAGCACTGCGTTTTTGCAGCAAAAAGGCTTATTGCCAGTGAACTGGCAAGGAGACAGGAGGAAATGCTCAAATCTGACTCCCCAAGCTGAGGGCTGGGTTGGGTTTCATAAGCATAGTGTAGTGAGGTGTGATCTGATTGGATCTTACAATGCGGTGGTGCCAGGAGGCATGATCTGTTGGGATTCTGCCATGGAGTTACACCAGGGCTCAATCTGATTAGATTCTGGATCCTACCATGAAGGAATCCAAGACATTCCAAGATGTCTGCTTCTTGATTCAGTCCTTGCCCCTCAGTGCAAGCACTTTGGTTCCACTTGTGGCTGCACGCTTGGTTCATCTGGGCATGCTCAGATTACATGACCTTCAACCTTGGGGTGGGGGGGTGGTCCATGGTGACTAAAAAATAACTCACAACTTTGTTACATAGGAGTTGAACCAGATTGATCCAGGGCAGTTACAGAACTATGTGATTGAGTTCTGGCTAATGGATAGTGGAAGGAAGTGAGGTATGCCTATTCCAGCATACATCACAAAATGTCTCTTGTGATCTTTCACGTTCTCTCTCTTCCTCCCCTCTCCTGGTTGGGATGATATCATGGGGCCCATGAAGCCATAAGATGATGGAGACATGAGATGGAAGGAGCCTGGGTCCCCGAGTCACCACTTGGAAAGAGCTCACAGGAGAGCTGTCTAACCAGCATCATCAGATTCGAATTTTTGCATGAGCAAGAAAAAACTTGTATTATCTTAAGCTACTGAGATTTGGGGCTGTTTCTTATAGTGGGTAGTCTACCTTAATACGTACACGGTATCTCAGGTCTGCTTCTCCCTGCCCCCTGCATCTTGCTGCACACCACTTTCTCTTCCTTCTTATTCATCATGGTGGAAAAAAGGCCTCCAGGAACAACAACCAAGTTGACTTCTCTTCTGTTCAGGGAAACAGGCTGATTGCAACTAAAAACACTTCATTTATTTCAAATTCCTTTGAGAAGACTGAGTTAGGTCCAGCTGGTATTGGATGTTGACTGAACCAATCAACTTGTAGTGTCTATGAGGATAGGGGAAGGACAATACCCCAGAAAAATGGTGGTTGGCAGCCATCCTAAAATGTAGTTGACGCTGTGCTCCATGCTTGCAGTTAACATTTTTAAAAAGAAACATGGGGAGAGTGAAGACATACATTTCTTTTTATATACCCCAAAAGAATGAATCTCTATGGATGTCTTTTCAGTGTTCAGTTAGTGATTTACATTTTGGGGCTGGGTAGCTTTTCCCAATTGCTCTCAAATTATATAGCTTGAATGCAACAATATTGCCCATCCAGTGTTGGAAAGCACAGAGTTAGGGGCTGCAGGCTCTGGCCTGTGGGCCACACTGGACACAAGAACCATGCTAAAATATGCAGGTAAGTAAGGGGTAAGAATCATTATCCATGCATTGGTACTTAAAGTGTGGTGCAGCAAAGTCCATAAAGTGACCTTGACGTGGTGCTGCAAGATGTGGCGGACAAAAATTGGAGTTTGATTCTCTCCAAAGCTGATTCTCCATGTATGCTTTCTCCTCTGCCTGAAATACCCTTTTCCCTTCACCAGCAGATAATCCTGGCTGACTTCAGGACTCAGCTCCAGCACACCTTCTAGAAATGGCCCACTCCCACTTAGGGTTAGGCCACCTCTCCTTTGTGCTCTGTTATAATACCCAAATGTGATTCAGTTTTTTAAAATAACATTTTTTCCCTTCAGTTGCAAAGGGAAAAAATGTTAATGCTACAAACCGAAAAGTCCAAATGAGCTCAAAAAAGAAAATAAGAGTCTCTCATTATTCCACTCTCTAGGGGAGTATACGTACACACACACACACACACACACACGTAACATGCTTCTAAAAATTTTTGCTTTTGTACTTTTATCTCTTAACAGTATGTCATGAAGATTTTCCCACTCATTTACAATATGATTTATGAATATGTAGTAGCTTATGGAATCTCATAATTTCTTAACCAAATTCATATTGTTGGACATTTATGACTGTTTCTAATTTTTCATTATAGTAAATGAACTCCATTCAAGTCTGTCCTATTCAAGAGAACAGCCTGATTGCAACTAGATAGACTTGTATGTAAAGTTTTGCATATTTTCTTAGTTATTTCTTCAAGATAAAAACCTAGGATTAGATTGCTGGATCAAGAGGCATATAAACAAGGCAGGAAAGCAGAGAGTATTCATTACTTTCTTGGGTCCCTTTCTAAGAAAGAAGAGAATCTTTCTAGGTACCCCCTCTCCCTAGCAGATTTCCCTTTGTGTCTCATGGACAGAATTCCATCACATGCTGTATCAGTCTGTTCTCACGCTGCTAATAAAAACATACCCAAAACTGGATAATTTGTAAAGGAAAAAGGTTTAATTGACTCACAGTTCCACATGGCTGGGGAGGCCTCACGATCATGGCAGAAGGCAAATGAGGAGCAAAGTCACGTCTTACATGGCAGGCAAGAGGGCTTGTGCAGGGGAACTCCCATTTATAAAACCGTCAGAGCTCATGAGACTTATTCACTACCATGAGAACAGTATGAGGGAAACCACCCCCATGGTTCAGTTGTCTCCACCTGGCCCTGCACTTGACACATGGGGATTATTATAATTCAAGGTGAGATTTGGGTGGGGACACAGCCAAACCGTATTACATGCATATGCAGAAACTAGGTACCAGCAAGGGTAGTGAGACTATGATCGGTTTAGACCATCCAGATATTTCCTATAAGATTCAATACCTCAGAATTTTTTTTTTCTGTTAATTAGGAAGATTTGGGAGTAGCTGTGGTACAGGAACCAAGTCCTTTTCATACTTGCTACAGAATAATAAAATGTTTAAAAATCTGTTCTAAGTTAATAGGTGACAGTTCCTTCTTGTCATCTTTGTTTATATTTTATTGATTACTGGTAGATGTGAACAGTGTTTCAAATATGTATTGGTCATTGTATTTCTTCTGTGATTTACTGAGTCATATTATACCTATGCATCATTTAAAAAGTGACTGTTTTATTTTTGAATTCTACGGAGCAGCAAATTATGTCAGCCATATAGTTAGCACAAAGTAAAAGCTCATCAGGTGAATAAACATGTATGTGCTTGCACACAGTTTGCTGTGTGTTTTGTAGTTATAAATAATAATAGATGGGAGAGTGGTTCCTAGTGCAATTGGCCTACAGAGACTAAAAAGTTGTGGAGAACAGACTTAAGGTAGTCCTGAAACAGAATAAGACATCAGGCAGTCACATCTAAAATTCAGCTTTCTGGGCCAGGCACAGTGGCTCACACCTGTAATTCCAACACCTTTGGAGAAGACCAAGTTGGGTGGATCACTTGAATCCAGTAATTCGAGACCAGCCTGGGCAACACGGCAAGACCCTGTCCCTACAAAAAATACAAAAATTAGCCAGGCATGGTGGTGCACATCTGTAGTCCCAGCTACTTGGGAGGCTGAGGAGGTAGGATCCCCTGAGTCCAGGGAAGTTGAGGTTGCAATGAGCCGTGATCATGCCACTGCACTCCAGACTAGATGACAGAGTGAGACCCTGTCTCAAAAGTAAAATAAAACAAAACCCGACTTTCTTTTCTGTTAGTCTAATGTATTTTTTCACTGGCTAGCTTTTGAATCAATTTTACAATGACCACAACAATGTCATCTTTATTTAAGCTGAAACATCTTTGTTGGGTTCGGAGAAAAAAAAATTTATCACTCAAAGGAAAAACAAGAACAATAACAAAAACTAGACATTAATTATGGAATTGTTGCCTGGCTGTAATCCTTTTGTTAGTGAGTCCTTGCATAATTATCACCCAGTTTAATGAGTGTGAATTTGCAGGTAGGAGAAATTATCATGATATCTTAAGGCTAAACTTACAGTGCTCTAGAGAGCAATGGCGAGAAACATCAGTCTATTGCCAGAAACCTAATATGGTGAGTCATCAGTTTGAATCCTGAGGTTTATGGAGATGGAATAAGCAGGAGGGACTCCCAGAAACTTCTTTTGACAATAGGAGGCTTGGCAGTTGGTCTTACAAACCCAGGAGCTTGAAGTTCTAAATGAGGAAAGTACACAATTTTAAAATGTCATGATAAAAAATGTAAAAGAAATCTTTTTTGTTTAGAGATTAAAAAAACAAGATCTACCTTCTATGGAGCCTTAAGCAAGTGAATAAGGTCTTCTTTAAAATGTAGCTAATGATATACATCAGCACAGCGAGAAATCAGCATTGCATCCAGGTAATGAATAATTATGTACCCTACGGTCTATCAATAACCAATTATCTGGTTATGCTAACATACCCAACCGTCATGTGCAAGTAGTTATTTAGATTTTGTAATAATTGATTATTGAATTGACTTTTACAATAATTTATCTAATTCTGCTTCTGCTTATGTTTTATTTTACCTTAAAGAATGAATGCATCAAATCACTTTCTTTTTTAAAAAAATAATTAAAAATTGAAATGACTTTTGCATGAAGGATATGCAGACCATTCAAAGACTGTGTAATTGATCAGAAGATTCTATAATTGTTTGCAAAAGCTAAAATTCTCCATCATCTTGACGGGAGAGCAATCAATAGCAATGACAAGCTGATGAGAATTACAAAGCACATATGTGTTGAAATTCACTTACTCTTCAGGCATTCAGGTATGTGAAGAGATTATAGAAACATGCCGATAAGAAAGAGGCCATACAATTCTGACCAGTTTCCTCCCTGCCAAATCCACACGAGTCTCTGACCAGGGGTAGCATCCCCTAGAGCAGAAACCCTGCCCTGCTCATTCTATAAAATGATCACAGGTAGAGAATTAACTTTGGACTGATGTTATAGACTGAATGTTCATGTCTCCCCCAAATTCATATGTTGAAGTCTTAACCTCCAATATGATGGTATTTGGAGGTGGGTCCTTTGGGTGGTAATTAGGGTTAGATTAGAACATGAGGGTAGGGCCCTCATGATGGGATTAGAGTCCTCATAAGAGGAAGAGACACCAGAGCTCTCTCTGTGCCATGTGAAGATACAGAGAGACCGCAGCCATCTGCAAGCCAGGAAGGGGGCTCCCACCAGGAACTGAATCAGCTGACACCTCAATCTTGGACTTCAAAGGCTCATGAACTGTGAGAAATAAATTTCTGTTCCAGCTGGATGCAGTGGCTTATGCTGTTAATCCTAGCACTTTGGGAGGCCTAGGTGGGCAGATCACCTGAGGTTGGGAGTTCAAGACCAGCCTGGCCAACATGGTGAAACCCCGCATCTACTAAAAATACAAAAATTAGCCAGGTGTGGTGATGCACACCTGTACTTCCAGCTACTTGGGAGGCAGAGGCAGGAGAATCGCTTGAACCTGGGAGGCAGAGGTTGCAGTGAGCTGAGATCGCATCACTGCACTCCAGCCTGGGCAACAGAGTGAGATTGTCTTAAAAAAAAAATTCTGTTCCATAAGCCATCCAGCCTATGGTATTTTGTTGTGGCAGCCTGAGGATTTGATCAACAACTGGGTTTATCAGGGGTATTGTTTCATGACTGTACCTTTCTTCATATGCATTTCCTTCCTCATTTTTATCAGCAACCATCAGCACACCTCATCAGCAATTACAGAATATGTAAGTTGGCTTCATTACTTTATTGAATAAGTATTTTTTAGGCATATAATAATGCAGCCATCCTAGACTTAAGCTTTGATTAGGATACAAAGAGGAATGAGCACCAGTCACTGCAATCGAGATCCTAACACTTTACACCTGAGTCATAAATAAATAAATGATGTGGGCCACAAAAGGGTACTGAACTGAACAGGACCTGTGGGAACCCAAGGAGGGAGATTTCCAGAAGATTCCAGCAAGGTTTCCAAGGGAGGTGATATTTGAGTTTTACTAAGTAATAAAACTGCATGTAAAAGTTAATATCAACACTTTAAATGTTATAGACCATAAATTATGAGAAAATTAAGCGTACAGAAAATATAGAAAATACTCTAATAGACTTTCATGTATCCAAATTTAATATAGGTAAGCTTTATTTTAGATATCTCCCTGAAATAGTTGGAATGTTTGTCCCCGCCAAATCTCATGCTGAAACCTGTTCCCCAATGTTGGAATTAGGGCCTAGTGGAAGCTAGGTTATGGGGGCAGATCCCTCATGAATAGCTTG
This sequence comes from Pan troglodytes, assembly GCF_028858775.2. Classification (NCBI taxonomy): domain Eukaryota; kingdom Metazoa; phylum Chordata; class Mammalia; order Primates; family Hominidae; genus Pan; species Pan troglodytes. Next base: position 100,481,838 of record NC_072408.2, read on the forward strand.
GTGCCCTCCCTATGGTAATGAATGCGTTCTCACTCTGTTAGTTTACAAGAGCTTGTTGTTTAAAAGAGGCTGGCACCTCTCTTGCTCCCTCTCTCGCCATGTAACATGTCATCTCCCCCTTTGCCTTCTGCCATGATTGGAAGCTTCCTGAGGCTTCCCCAGAAACAGATGCTGGCACCATGCTTCTTGTACAGCCTACAAAACTGTGAGCCAAATAAACATCTTTTCTTTATTAATTATCCAGCCTGTATTATTTTGTAGCAATGCAAGATGGAGTAATACACTCCCCTTCATTTTTTTTTTTAATTTTTAGAAATAAAATGCAGTAGTTACAGCTGTAGTTCCATCTTTCTTCCCTTTATCTTTTCCTTGTCCAGAGGTAATAACTATCCTGAAATGGATAGGTATCACTACACATATTTTAGAATGCTTACTGTATTGGTAAGTAATATGTATATATAATATTGTTATATGTATTTTTATTTTTATTTTTTTTGAGGCAGAGTCTAGCTCTGTTGCCCAGGCTGGAGTGCAGTGGCATGATCTCAGCTCACTGCAACCTCCATCTCGCCGGTTCAAGCCATTCTCGTGCCTCAGGCTCCCAAGTAGCTGGGATTACAGGCATGTGCCACCATGCCTGTCTAATTTTTGTAAATTATATGTATTTTGTAAATGCACATGATAGTATTCCTCTAAAACTTGCATTTTCATGTAGCCATACATTTTTGAGATGTGTTCACATGTAAATAGGTTATTCCTTCACTTTTTTTTGGAAGGGCTATGAATTAGTAATGTAATGGGCATTTATACCTAGAGAATGCTTCTTTAAGAGCACAAGGGATATATATATATATATATATAGTAATTAATTACTGTATATATGTTTGTGTATATATGTGTGTACATATGTGTAAGTGTCATAGATCATAAATCATGAACAAATTAAACATACACAATTAAGAGCACAAGGGACATATACACACGCATATATATATACACACACACATACACACACACATATATATACACTAATTAATTACTATATATATATATCCCTTGTGCTCTTAAAGAAGTATTCTCTAGGTGCCTAGAAATGGAATTTTTAAACCCCATTTTAAAGAAACTCTGTGACTGCATTTTAATTGTTTCAAGAAGGTGTTGTTCCTACCTAGGAAATTGCTTCATCATTTGAATGCAAATTGCAATAGGAACCTTGTCAGTAACAATAATAAAACAACACAATAATTAATTACTGGGGCTTCATATATGCCTGGCACTGTTACAAGTGGTGTTATAAGTGGTCATGCAATTAATTTACATGAGTTAATTACATGAATTAATGCAAAATGTACATTTAATACACAATCATGTGGATAGTACCACCGATCCTCTAATTTTACTGGGTTGGACAGGAGTCCATCACACTCATAGGCAGGGTGGCTGAGAACAGCTAAAGCAATGGTTCTCAGACAACAATGTGCATCATTATCACCTGGAAGAATTGTTGAAACATCTTTGCTGAGTCCCACTCCCAGACTTTCTGACTCAGTAGGCCTATGGTGGAGCTCAAGAATATTTCTTTCTTTTCTTTCTTTCTTTCTTTCTTTCTTTTTTTTTTTTTTTTTGAGACAGAGTCCCGCTCTGTCATCAGGCTGGAGTGCAGTGACACGATCTCGGCTCACTGCAAACTCTGCTTCCCAGATTCAAGCGATTCTCCTGCCTCAGCCTCCTGAGTAGCTGGGATTACAAGCACACGCCACCACACCTGGCTAATTTTTGTATTTTTAGTAGGGACGGAGTTTCACCATATTGGCCAGGATGGTCTCGATCTCTTGACCTCGTGATCTGCCTGCCTCGGCCTCCCAAAGTGCTGGGATTACAGGCGTGAGCCACCATGCCCAGCTGAAGAATGTTAATTTCTAATAAATTCCCAGGTGAAGCTGATGCTGCTGACCCAAGGACCACACTTTGAGAACCATTGATCTAAACCATTCCCTCAGGCCCCAGCATCAATCACCACAAATCTTTAGGCATGAGCATAATGAAATCAATCAATCTTCCCTCCCTCCCTCCCGCTACCCTGCTCCTTTTCTCTCTCTCTCTCTCTCATTTTTTGCAAACATTTATTTCATGCTTACTAGTTGCACAGTACCAAACTGGGTGCAATGAAAAAAAAATCAAATGATAAATATTGAGTAGTACATATGAAGAAAATATTTAGCGATGCTGGCAATTAATGAAAAGTTGCTGGCTTCAAGTGGATTTCACTTTATCTGAGAAGACAGTCACGTGAAAAATTAAATAACAACTCTGATTAAATGACAAATTAAAGTTATAGAAATAACTCAGACACATCATAATAATCCTGGCTAATGAGTATACAATTCAACATTTATAAGATGCTATATTTGTTTTTCTTCTAATAAGAATATCCCAGTAGCATTTTCAAGTAGAAATGTAATAATGTGTAGGTTCAGACACTTTAACAAAGATCAACTTAATCTGGTTTAAAACAAAATAAAACTTTCTCTCATGTGACAGCCTGAAGGTAGTGATCCAGGGAGGTCCATATTTCAGCTTCTGGAAAGGGAAAAGGGAAATGCAGGTCATGCCCCCGTTTTTTATGGATTTACCTAAGAAGTTTCACACATGACTTCTGCTCACATCCCATTGGCCAGAGCTCAATCATATGACCACATCTAGATGCAAAGGAGGCTGGGAAGTGTATCTTAGCTTAGTGGCCATGTCCCCAGCCAGAACTTGGGCGTTCCCTTATCAAAGATGGAAAAGGAGAGTGGATGTTAGGGAACAACTACCATCTTTGCCTAAGAATTACTGTCCATTTTTATAGATGTAGAAAACTGAAAACAGAGAATGTAAATGACTTGCCCTTAATTACATAATCAATAACTGGTGGACTTGGAGTTGAAGTTCTGGCTTTTTTGTTTGTTCATTTTTGTTTGCTTCGTTTTACGTCCATTGGCCTTTCCCTTCTATTAAACTCTTCAAGTGTAAAGCCATTCTATTTTAAACAATCCATAAAAGAAAATGTTGGTTTCTGTGATGGTTAATATTAGATGTCAACTTGATTGGATTGAAGGATGCTTAGATGGCTGGCAAATTGTTGTTTCTGGGTGTGTCTGTGAGGGTGTTGCCAGAGGAGACTGACATTTGAGTCAGTGGACTGGGAGGGGAAGACCTACCCTCAAAGTAGTTAGGCACCAGGTAATCAGCTGCTAGTGCAGCTAGAGCAAAGCAGGCAGAAGACGATGGGACAAGCTGGCTTGCTGAGTGTTCTGGCTTCCTTCTTTGTCCTGTGCTGGATGCTTCCATCCGCTCCTACTGCCCTTGGACATCAGACTCCAGGTTCTTCAGTCTTCGGACTCTTAGACTTACACCAATGGTTTGCCAGGGCTCCTGGGCCTTTGGCCACAGCCTGAAGGCTGCACTGTTGGCTTTGCTGCTTTTGAGGCTTTTGGACTCGGAATAAGCCACTACAACCTTCTCTCTTCCCCAGCTTACAGACAGCCTATTATAAGATTTCACCTTATAATCATGTGAGCCAATTCTCCCTAATAAACTCATACACACACACACACACACACACACACACACACCCTACTTGTTCTGTCCCTCTGGAGAACCCTGACTAATACAGTTTCCTACGTACTTTTTTTTTTTACAATACTCATTGTTAGGAATATTTTTCTGGAAGTAAATTAAGTTTCCGTTTACTGCAATTTCAATCCACTCTATTTTATTTAACCAACAAAATAGAACATAAAATATTAAAGACTCACTGTCCACTTTCTGACCAGACACTAAGCTCTCACTTGACTCGTACAGAATCTAAGTGTTCATAACCTCCAGCAGACACAAGTCATCCATTGATATGGGACCAAGGAGACTGAATCTACTTCCCCATTTCAAACCCATTCCAAATAATGCTTTCTTGTCAATATCTCAGACTGTGCCATCATGACTGAGACGGTGTTTTTTTGAACGTTGATGGTTTGCAGAGCACTGTAATAGTTTATGTGTGTGAAGGTGAATGTGCAACATGACCAAACAAATCAAAGATCACTCTCCTTCCAGCTAAGAGTTTTCTTATGGAGCTAATAAAAGCCACAGCTGGCCAAGATTAAAAAGTTACTCATAAGAAGGTAGTTTGAGAAAAAAGAAATGACAAACTAGGAAAATAAAAAGTTATGAGCTTTTGTAGTATGAAAATAGATTTAATTAAGAATATTTAGGCCAGGCACAGTGGCTCATGCCTGTAATCCCAGCACTTTGGGAGGCCGAGGTGGGTGGATCACTTGAGGTCAGGAGTTTGAGACCAACCTGGCCAATATGGTGAAACCCCATCTCTACTAAAAAAAAAACAAAAAACAAACAAACAAAAAACTAGGTGAGCGTGGTGGCACATGCCTGTAATCCCAGCTACTTGGGAGGCTGAGGCAGGAGAATTGCTTGAACCTGGGAGGCGAAGGTTGCAGTGAGCTGAGATCTGCCACTACACTCCAGCCTGGGTGACAGAGCAAGACTCTGTCTAGAAAGAAGAAGAAGAAGAAGAAAAAAAGAAAGAAAGAATAGATAATCTGAAATTGTGTTACAACCAGATTTGAACCCAATAATAATTTTCCTAACAATGTTGGCCAGGCTGGTCTTGAATTCCTGGCCTCAAGTGATCTGCCTACCTCAGCCTCCCAAAGTGCTAGGATTACAGGTGTAAGCCACTGCACCTGGCCCCAATGATTTTTAAAAATACATTTGGGTCATTTCCCAACCAATAGGTCAACACAAGTTCAGATGATTTGGTGAAGATATTGACTCTTCCAACCTTTAATAAAAAGTGTTCAATGATAGTCTTATTAAGCTACCACGAATGAAAATAAAACATAAAAATGAGAAAGAAATTGGGAAAACAGTAACATAAAACTAAAAAAATTATTGAGATACAATTGTGTGATATTCATATATAGTCATTCGTGGATATATTCAACATTTTCCTGGCCCATACAAGAATTGCAACAGGATTCACCTTATTCTTATGACACTTTACAGTTTAAAAAGTTTTTCATATAATTATTTTATTTGACATGAGGGTGAATCAGATAGATAGCAACTCAACTCAGGAGATTATGGTGGAATAGAGGATGTGAGAGTAATATGCAAATAATGGTAATATACAGTCATACATCACAGAAGCACATTTTGGTAAATGATATACCACAAATATGACAGTGATCGCTTAAGATTATAATGGAACTGCTCTATACAGATGTGCCATTTAAAATTTTTATACTGTATTTTTACTGTACCTTTTTTATGTTTAGATATGTTTAGATACACAAGTACTTACTACCGTGCTACAATTACCTACAATATTCAGTACAGTAACATGCTGTACAGTTTGTAGCCTAGGAGCAATAGGCTATACCATATAACCTAGGTGTGCAGGAGGCTATGCTTGTATGATACACTCTATGATGGTATCACCTAATGATGAAATCACCTAACGATGCATTTCTAAGAATGTATCTTTGTCATTAAGTGATGCATGATTGTAATAAAAAAAGTGGTGAATATCATCAGGGAAGTTGCAAGGCAATTCCGAGAAGGGAGCAATGGTTTTTCGTTGAGGAGGAGGGAGAGAGTGTGTCTTTGATACACAAGTGATACTTCTATCTGCTATACTCTGTTCCAAGCATCAGCACCCCTCAGCAGGATGATTGCAACAGCCGCTTAAGTCGTCTCCATACATGCCCTTACTTTACTCCACTCCTGCCCTTTGATGTTCTTTTCTGTTTGCAAGGGACTGGAACCCTAAAAACTACATTTCCCAGACTCCCAGCTGTTCTCTGGTTAGATTCTTCTAGTAGGAAGCACTGGCTGGAGATTAGAATATGCTCTTATTTAATTATCTACTCTGAAAGCTAACCATTGGCATTAGGTGAGGATCTCTGCCTTTATGAGCTTTTCCTAAACAAAGCTGGACTTCTTAAGCAAAGCTTACTTTTACTATGGCAGAGAAAACAACAACAACAAATGGTTAAGCTGAAGTTTGCTTTCAGGTCCCTGGCATTCTTTTTTACGCTTTGTCTTACTCTTCCATCAAACCTCCTCAGTTGGCAACTAATGCTTTACTTTTGCCTACCTGAAGAAAAACAGCTCATAAACATATTGAGTCTAGTAAGGCCCAGGAAGGGGCAGTGCTAGTTCATTCAGAGTCTTTGCATGCAGTGGAAAAGGCTTCCTTCTTCCATTAAGACAAAGCCCTAGGACAGGCTCACAGTTTGGCAAGGGGAGCACAGGCTGTATTTTGACCTCCTCCTACCTGCTTAGTCAGGCGTCTTTGCTCAGTGGACAATCTGCAGAACTGTATATGGCTGGTCAAGACAATACCTCAGACCTACTCACTGGAGTTCACCACTGGGGACTTTGTTCCTACCACTGAAATCTTCCCTTAAGACCATTATTGGTGCCATTTCATAGATGCCCAACCATCCATTTCCCTACTTATTCATTCATTAATTATTAAGGCAGAGTCTTGCTCTGTTGCTCATGCTGGAGTGCAGTGGTGTGATCATAGCTCACTGTAACCCCAAATTCCTGGCCTCAAGTGATCTTCCCACCTCAGTCTCCAAGTAGCTAGAACTACAGACATGCACCATCACGCCCAGCTAATTTTTTTATTTTTTATTTTTAGACGGAATTTTGCTCTTGTTGCCCAGGATGGAGTGCAATGGTGCCATCTTGGCTCATTGCAACATCCGCCTCCGGGGTTCAAGCGATTCTGCCTCAGCTTCCCAAGTAGCTGGGATTACAGGCATGTGCCACCACGCCCAGCTAATTTTTGTATTTTTAGTAGAGACGGGGTTTCTCCATGTTGGTCAGGCTGGTCTCAAACTCCCAACCTCAGGTGATCTGCCCACCTCGGCCTCCAAAAGTGCTGGGATTACAGGCATGAGCCACTGTACCCAGCCTTAATTTTTCAATTCTTTTATAGGGACAGGATCTTGCTATGTTGCCCCAGCTGGACTCAAACTCCTGGCCTCAAGCAATCCTCCTGCCTCAGCCTCCTAAAGTGCTGGAATTACAGTCATGAGCCACTGTGCCTGGCCTCATTAAATATTATTAAATGTCTGCTCTGCACTTGGTTCTATTCCAGACTCTGGAAACTAGAAGCAGACCTTAAGATGATGACAACACAGTGACCAGAGTTGAGTCAAGCCTTCCAGAGAAGTTAACCTTCACACCTAGCAATGTTGGGGAAATGGGTTCTGTGTTCCAATTTGGAATGGCAGTTTTATTCTTTCCTTACTGGGGCCTCCATTTTCCTTTACCCTTGTCTTCAGGGCTTGCTGTCAGCCGTTAATGGTGACTGTCTGGTCTTGAGGTTCCATTGGATTGGGTCTGAAGGGCTGACATTCAGAGTAGGGAGTTTAGGGGATGGGAAGGTGATCTGGCCATTTGAACCCCGGGGATATGTTTTTAATCCTGACTTGATGCCCTCTCTGCTACCTTACTTTTCTTTTGCATGCCCCGGGGCCTCATGGTTTGCTTCGTTTTCCACCATCTACAGCTTCTGAATGGTTTTTCTCTCCCTTCCCTGCCCTGTGAAGGAACAGAACATGAGCTTAGAGCATCTCTCTTATCCTTCTTTCACTTGGTAAGCAGTCAGCTCTTCTGACATTTCTGAGGGACACATAGAAGGTTCAAATGCCCACCTTCCCATCTGCTTTTTAGGACAACTACAGATAGGCACGTAGTATATGGGTGGGTCTTTTGTCAAAAAGAAAACTGAGGGAAGAGAATCCACAGGTAAGTTCCCATAGGTTATCTCCCATAAAGCCTCACAATAAGCAGGCTAAGATGGGCATTCTCTTCATTTTTCAGCAAGTGAAGAAACCTGCCTGGACCTACAGAGCTGGACTCGAACCTGATCTAACTACATTACCTTACACTCTCTCCCCTTTAGAAACTGAAGACCTAAGGGAGAAAGCTTCTTACATAGCTGGCACAGCACACTAAATCATCACAACCCTATGAGGTACATATCACTATTAGCTCATTTTACAGATGAGGAAACTGAGGCACAAAATAATTACTTTACTTGCCCACAGTCACAGGGTTTTTAAGTGGTAGAGGAGGGATTCCAATCTAGGCAGTCTTCAAAGCCTGGACTATTCACCATTGTCTTCTGGGCGAAAGAAGGTGCCTCAGCCACATTCCTGAAGTGTTCCTGTACCCCTGTTTGTCTTGAAGTAATGTTCGCCTGGGTCAGGAGCCACTTCTGTAAAGTTGCCAGATAACTCTGGGCTCCTGGGAACAAGAGAAAAAGCAGGCTGTGGTAAGATTTGGGCTCTCAGTTGTCCCTGGCTTTGCTGTACAGGGACTATTATATTAGTCAAGGTTCTCCAGAGAAACAGAACGAATAGGAGAGAGAGAGAGAGAGAGAGAGAGAGATTATGGGAATTGGCTAACACTATTACAGAGGCCAATACATCCCATAATCTGCTACCTGCAAGCAGGAGAACCAGGAGAGCTAGTGATGGGCCTCCCAGTCAAGTCTGAAGGCCTGAGAACCAGGAGGTCTTATGTCCAAGGACAGGAGAAAACAGATGTTCTGGCTCAAAAAGAGAGTAAATTCAGCTTCCTTTATCCTTTTATTATATTTGGGCTCTCCATGGATTGGATGATGCCCACCAACATTGGTGAGGACCATCTTCTTTATTCAGTCCACTGATTCTAATGCTCTTCTCATCCAGAAACACCCTCCCAGACACACCCAGACATAATGTTTATCAGCTATCTGGGTACCCTTTAGCCTAGTCAAGTTGACCCATAAAATTAATCATCACAACTTTTCCAGGCAACCACCCAGTTGTTTGATGACAGTTTCTCTTAGGCACATCAGATGTAAAAGCCCAAAGGCTGGGTCCACTACATTATTTGTGGGGCTTAATGTAAAATAAAAATGTAGGTCCCCTTATTCAAAAAGTAAGAAAAGAGTGCCAATAAACATATTAAAATATAAGGCCATTTCCTGTCTTTCTTTAAATTGCTTGCAAAAACCTTACCAAATCTCTTTCTATTGTGCAATTGTAAATGCTAGTATAAGAGCATTTCATTCATATGTGGAATCACAGATATTACACAATTTGTATTTTGCGGCCCATACATGCACATGTGTCTTGTTCTTATTACAACAGTGGAATTGTTGCACAAAATTAAACTAACTCAACTGTTTTTATTTTGCTTCTTGATGTGCATACTTGTTTTTGTTGTTGTTGTTGTTGCTTTTGAGACGGAGTCTCACTCTGTTGCCCAGGCTGGAGTGCAATGGCGTGATCTCAGCTCACTGCAACCTCCACTTCCTGGGTTCAAACAATTCTTCCACCTCAGCCTCCCAATAGCTGGGATTACAGGCACCCGCCATCATGCCCGGCTAATTTTTGTATTTTTGTAGAGATGGGGTTTCACCATGTTGGTAATGCTGGTCTTGAACTCCTGACCTCAGGTGATCTGCCCACCTTGGCCTCCCAAAGTGCTGGGATTACAGGTGTGAGCCACTGCGCCTGGCCGCTGTGCATACTTTTACCAACACTGTGGAAGCTGGTGGCTTCCATAATTCACTATCTTGTACTCACTTTGAGTCTTGCTGACTTCCGACAGATCGTGGGTTTGAAATTCTGTGTGAATGGATGGCGAGAAACTGTGGGCACATATTAATATATTATGCATATCTCCTCTGCTCACACTCACACTCCATTGTCTCATCGGATTTCAATTACAAAATCCAAGTTCAAAGGTAAAGTTATTCAGAATTTCAAGATGGTGACAGCAGAGCATTACACCAAGCAGGAAGCCCTTTCTAGCATGGGGCCCATGAAGCCAGTCCTGCCAAAGGGGACCGAAAAGATTTCACTGGAGCTCAACCTTTCATTTTGGTGGGAATGCCCAAGCCAGATCAGAATTAGGTGAGCCTTGAGCCTCTAACTGAAATGCATGACATTCCTAATTACACAATTCTAAAATTCAGAGCTGAAAAGGGCATTATTTAGCTATGGGTTTGTTTGTGGGTTTTTTTTGTAACAAAACCTACATTTTGAAACCTAGGAAAACACATAAAATACTGTAATAAACATCATTTCACTCCAGAACCAATCATTGTTAACATTTGCTTCTTTTCTTCATAGTTCTTTTTTTTTTTTTTTTTTTGAGTTGGAGTCTCGCTCTGTCACCTGAGCTGGAGTGCAGTGGTGCGATCTTGGCTCACTGCAGCCTCTGCCTCCTGGGTTCAAGCGATTCTCCTGCCTCAACCTCTTGAGTAGCTGGGACTGCAAGTGCATGGCACCACACCTGGCTAATTTTTGTATTTTTTGTAGAGACGGGGTTTTGCCATGTTGGCCAGGCTGGTCTCAAACTCCTGATCTCTAGTGATTTGCCCACATCGGCATCCCAAAGTGCTGGGATTACAGGTGTGAGACACCGTGCCTGGCCCTTTTTTATTTAAATAATAGAACTGAGACATTTTAGGTAAAACTGAAGCCTCCTTCATCTTCCACCCCTAATCAGGTTCCACAGTTCCTTCACCAGAGGCAGCCACTACCATGAATTTGGTGTATATTTTTCCAGGTCACTTAAATACTATAATACTTTACCGGAATATACAGTATCCATAAACAAGACAGATATTTTTGTATGTAAGTTTGTTTCTTTTCTTTTAAGTTACATACAGTGGCATCTTCTAGTACAAATTGTTCTGTAACTTGCTTTTATTCTCATGCAACATTATATTTGTAAGATCTACCTATCAATATGTAGGATTAGTTTATTCCTATGAAATGTTATAGTGCATTTTATGAATATGCCACATTTTATTTACCCGCTTAGCCTGGTGGACATGTAGTTGTTTCCAGTTGTTCACTATTATAAACAATGCTGCAATGAACTTTCTTTTTTTTTTTTCTTTGAGACAGGGTCTCATTCTGTTGCTTCGGCTGGAGGGCAGTGGTGCAATCATAGCTCACTGCAAGCAGCCTCAACCTCCTGGACTCAAGGGATCCTTGTGCCTCAGCCTCCAATAAGTGGGACTATAAGTGTGCACCACTACACCGGGCTAATTTGTGTGTGTGTGTGTGTGTGTGTGTGTGTGTGTGTGTGTGTGTGTGTGTGTGTAGATGACGTCTTGCTATGTTGCCCAGGCTGGTCTCAAACTCCTGGCCTCAAGTGATCCTTCCACCTGAGCTCCCAAAGTGCTAGAGTTACAGGTATGAGCCACTGAGCCTGACCTGCAACGAACATTTTTGTGTGGGAGTTCTAGTGCACATATGAGAGAGTTTCTCTAGGACAGTACTTGCTGTGTGCCAAATTGCTCTCCAAAAAGATTGTAGCAATGTGCATGTCCACTGGCTGAGTACGAAAGTTCTCATTTCACTGCATCCTTGACAGTGCTAGATAATACCTATTTCTTTTTTCATTCTTGTCCTTCACATTTTATAGCCTTGAGACTTGGGCAGAAACAGTTCTAGAACCCAGGACTTATTTCCAGCCTAGGGCTCAGCAGTTGATTCAAATATTAACCTATCATGCTCTTTTCCCGCTACCTTCCACAAAATTTTCAGAAACATTCTATGGTAGTTGCCAAAGTTGTAGGCCTGGGATTTGGGTTGTGCCCTGACAACCTACCTGTATTGTATATATTGCAAATGTTCTGTGTATTTTGATGTTTTGATATCTTAAGAACCCTTTCTAGGTGAGGAGAGACTGCCCCTCCCAGTGCTAGCCAATTCTTACAGATAGCAAAGAGCCAAGATAGGAGCATGGCTTTGGTAGGCAAACTAATCAGTGCAGAGCCATGCCTTCTCCATTAGGATGCGCAACCCAGCAGACAATATTCCTCTCTCTCAATCCTCCCAGGGCCAGGTACCAGGCAACTAAAGACCACTCTCTTGGAGTTTAAGAGCCCACTGAAATTATACAAACTAGCCAATCCTAAACCATTCACCCTGCCCTATCGTGCCTTTCTTGCAGAAACTCCAATAAAGGCAGTGGCCTAATGTTCTCCTCTAGCTCTTGTCTTTTGCCTCCTGCCTACCCTGGCACCTTTCCCACCTGGCTCTGTGTGGCATGCTGTGTCTCTAGGACTTGTGAGTATAATTAACTTTTTTTTTTTTTTTTTTTGAGACAGGGTCCCACTCTGTTACCCAGGCTGGAGTGTAGTGGCGCGATGATGGCTCACTGCAGCCCCGACCTCCTGTGTGCAGGTGATCCTCCTCCCACCTCAGCCTCCTGAGCAGCTGGAACTATAGGTGTGGGCCACCATGGCTATTTTACTTTTATTTTTTGGATTGTTTTAGAGATGGGGTTTCGCCATGTTGTCCAGGCTGGTCTCAAACTCCCAGGCTCAAGCGATCCACCTGCCTTTGCCTCCCAAAGTGCTGGGATTACAGGTATGAGCCACTGTGCCAGGTCATAAACTTCATTTTCCTGAGCCTCTCCTATGTCACCTCTTGGGGGTGCCCCTGAAAGGCAATCTCATAAAGGAATAAAAACAACCCCTACCCCAAGTCTGGCAGTAGAGGGGACCTAGCCAGTCTTATCTTTTGTCTCAAAAACCTCCAGGAAAACATAACTTCTTATCTAGTGTTTTCCTATGTGCATATGAGGACTTGCGGCAAAGTATCAGGGGTGAAATCATATACAGGATATAAGTACTGTTATTTGGAGGGTCTGAAGCACTTTAAGACAAGACTGGGGATAAAATTCAAGGAATAGTTGAATCAAAAACAGATTAATCAGAAGAGGTGCAGAGTATTATGAATGCAATCAAGGAGAAAGATTGTTTGGAGAGAAATGCTAAACAATTCAAGTCTGGAAGGTTGACGTGATTCCGCTGTTATGAAAATAGGGGGTGCGCTTTTATAGATCAACACACTTCTATGCAAATCATGTATCACTCTACAGAACTCATTGTTCAAAAATAATATGAAAAGAAATCCTCCTTCCTTCACCTTTGTCCCAGGGGACATTCTGTTGGCTAAAAGAATAGGTCTTCACAGAGGTTTATCAGCATGAATTAAAGCTTGGGTTTTTTCCCTGAGGGCCATGAGAACTGGAATTTGGCCCTGCATTTATGAATAATGCAAAGAGATGCTAGGGAAAGAGCAGCATGGTGGGAGGACCTCTGTCTATCCACACTCCTCGATTTTCTCCTTTACTTAATCCAGACCTTGTTTGTTTACAAGCAAGCTAATTAGCCTTTAAGACTTGCAATCCTCATCTGAAAATGAGGATGATGATAATTCTGACTTCACAGGACTGCTGTGACTACTGAAACGGATAATGCATTTGAAGTGCCTAGCATATAGAAGGCACTTGATAAATGCCAGCCCTTCCTCTTATTAGTTTCTACCCTCTTTGAATTCTTAAGAGGCTTTTCATTGAGAGCCTCATAATTTAGTAGCTAATTGCATACTGTCTTATACAGTTTGCTATTGTTTCTCCTAAGTTAATCTTATCTTTCTTATGCCTCGTAGACCTTATGAAGGAGATACTGTAAGATCTAAACCCGCTGCTTTACAGTATATGCAATGTGTGCACAGATATTCTTTTACATGTCTTTTGATTCCTCCACTTGCTCGGCCCACAGCTGAATATGGACGAGGCACACTACAGTCTGTATTAACTGATTGATGGCTCTTTGTCAGAAAGGCAAATCCCTCCAGAACTTTTTTCAATGATTGGGAATCAGAGACTTTCACTTTGAAGAAAGAGCACAGTGCATTTTCAACATCCTAAGAGAAAGCTCTCACCTTGAGAATTTTCAGTCTGCTAGATTAAATACAAAATGATTATGAATTCTTCTTCATGGGAGCACGGTGGTAAAGTTAAAAAGCACCTGTGGCACACTGTTCTTTTTTGAAGAGGAAAACACAGGGCTGTAATGGTACGGCAGAGCCCATTGCTAAGCAACAGAACCAGGTCTAGACTGCACAGGAGCAAAAATTCTTCTTTGTTCAGTATAATGAAGAATTTTTAAATGGAAAATGCTTAATAGATTTCTAGCAGCAACAATACTCCTTATGATTTTCTAAAGTACTAATCAGCAGTTGATATCTAACTTTCATGGGAGTCTCTGACAATAGCTCACTGTTTTGTTTTCTAAATGAAACACTTCAACAAGAAGGTTTCAGATCATCAATTTTATCAAAGGCATGGATCTAATGTATGGATTAGAAGTCACCAATCCCCGTGTTTTAGTTTAAATTCAGGATTATAAAAATCCATCTCAAGTAATGTCAATACCCGTTAATGTTGATGAAACTATGTTGTTTGTTGGCATAACTTGAAATGACCAGCATCTGGGAACCTGTTAGAACTGCAGATTATTGGCAGGGCATGGTGGCTCACACCTGTAATCCCAGCATTTTAGGAGGCTGAGGTGGGCGGATCACTTGAGGTCAGGAGTTGAAGACCAGCCCGGTCAACATAGTGAAACCTCTTCTCTACAAAAATACAAAAATCAGCCGGATGTCATGCCTGGTGCCTGTAATCCCAGCTACTTGGGAGGCTGAGGCAGAAGAATCACTTGAACCTGGGAGATGGAGGTTGCAGTAAACTAAGACCATGCCATTGCACTCCAGCCTGACCAACAAGAGCAAAACTCAGTCTCAAAAAAAAAAAAAAAAGGAAGAAATGCAGATTATCGAGCCCCATCCTTGGCCTACTGAATCAAACACTCTGAAGACAGGTTCAGTGCTTGGTGCTTTCTGGGGCTCTCCAGGTCATTCCTCTATAGTTCAGAGTTTGAGAACCACTGAGTTAAGGGATTGGGATCACTGTGTGAGCCACGAAGAAGCAGAGAGTAACGAGTTAGGTCCTGTTTGGTACTAGTGAGCCCTGGGAATCAGTGGAACTCCCGAGCCATTTGGAACCGGGGAAGAAATCTGTAGTGGTAACTCAGACAGCATGCAGAAAATAGCATATGAAATGGAGATGCTTCACAGTAGCCTTCACTTCCTGCTGAAATTGGATCTGTCTGTAAACACTGTCTGGGATGGTTAATTTTAGGTGTTGACTTGACTAGCTGAAGGAATACCTAGAAACTGGGTAAAGCATTATTTTTGGGTGTGTCTGAGCACATTTCCAGAGGAGATTAGCATGTGTGTCTGAATAGACTAAGTGGGGAAGATCTGCCCTCAATGTGGGTGGGCACCATCTACTCTACTAGGGCCCTGGAGAGAACAAAAACAGAGAAAAGAAGAACACATCCATCTCTCTGCTGGGGCTGGGGTACACTCTTCCTCTCCTGGCCTTGGACAACAACTCTGGGCTCCCTGGCCTTTGGATTTCAGGACTTACATCAGCAGCCCCGCCAGGCTTTCAGGCATTTGGCCTTGGACTGAGAGTTACACAATTGGCTTCCCTGGTTCTAAGGCCTTTGGACTTGGACTGAGCCATGCTGTCAGCATCTCAGGTCTCCAGTTTGTGAATGGCCTGTCATGGGACTTCTTAGCCTTCATAATTGCAGAGCCAATTTCCCTAATAAATCCTCTGTCATATATCTATATCTCTTATTAGTTATGTGTCTCTAGAGAACCCTAATGCACCTCCCAATTGTCTCCAAACAATTAAAAAAGGGCACTATTTTAAATGGTCATTTGTCTGTCCAGTATTTACTGGGTAACTCCTATGGTCCAGGCATCATGGTAGGCATTACAAACAATTGTTTGTAATAAATATATGGTGTTTTGCTGAGTCAGCAGTAATAGGCTTATGCAGAGTTGAAGAAGAGGGATATTTCTTGAAAACTGGAAATTATACAGATTAAAGGAATAGTGAATAGGAATATAAACAGCTAAAGATATAGAAATATAGTTAGTGAAGTTTCTATTCCTGTGGCCAGATTAAAGATGGCCACAAATTCTTTGATGTCAAATAATTCCTGCGTTGAGAGGTGGGATATATTTCCCCCCTCCTTGGATCTGAGCTGTGACTTCTTTAACAAGTAGAGTATGACAGTTTCAGGCCTAGGCTTGCAAGAATACAAGCAGCTTCTTCCTTGGTCCCTTGGAGCCCTGAGCTGCCAAGTAAGGCATTAGACTACTGTATTAGTCTGTTCTCACACTGCTGATAAAGACATACCCGAGACTAGGTGATTTATAAAGAAAAAGAGGTTTAATGGACTCACAGTTCCATGTGGCTGGGGAGACTTCACAATCATGGTGGAAGGTGAAAGGCACATCTTACATGGTGGCAGACAAGAGAGAATGAGAGCCAAGCAAACGGGGAAACCGCTTATAAAACCATCAGATCTCGTGAGACTTATTCACTACCATGAGAACAATATGGGGGAACCTTCCCCTATGATTCAGTTATCTCCCACTGCATCCCTCCCACAACAGATGGAATTATGGGAGCTACAATTCAAGATGAGATTTGGGTGGGGACACAGTCAAACCATGTCAACTACCCTGTTGGAGAGGGCAGGTGAAGTGCCCTGAGACTACATGGATAATGAGAGGAGTCTTGCTGAGCTCAGCCTTTCATTGTCCTTGCCAAAAAGCCAAGCTTGGGAATGAAGCCAGATGAACCATCAGATGACTACCACCAAGTAACACCAGTCAATACCACATGGAGCAGAAAAGTCACCCAGCCAAACCCTGACCACATTTCCAACCTGCAAAGTTGTGAAATGTAGTAACATTGTTGTTGTTTGAAGCCACTAAATTCTGGGGCAGTTTGTTATGAAGCAATGGATAGCCCTGCACTTTAAACCATTGCTGACAGAGATGGAAAATGACCTGACATGAGTAAAGCCGTCAGACGTGGACTAATGTAGAACTACAAAGTGTAAGAAAGAAAAGCAAAACCAGGACAATGCAGATGAGGACCAGATTAGAACAGGCCACTCCTGAGTTAGGGTGTCTCCCAAAACCCAGTGAGAAGACACAAGAAATCAACATCAGAATCACACTATTGTTACAACTATACAGCAAAATTGTTAAGAGTGCAGGGTATGCAGTCAGGCCAACTTGGGGTTAGAGCCCAGTGCCACCATTACTGGCTGCATGCTTAGAAGAGAAACTTGGCCATGCTAAGATCCAATTTACTCTAGGGCATGTAATAGTACCTGTCTGTTGTGAAGAGTAAATCAGATAATTTGCATAGAAGTGCTTTATCAGAATACCTGGCTATGCAGGTTCTAGGTCTGCTTGACCTTGAATGTACGCCTTGTCTTTCCCCTGACTTGCTCTGCATGCCGAGTTTCCTGGGCTGTGTGTTGTCTGATTTCCAGTTGGGTTCAGCCAAGAGGAGGCAACGGCAAAATATTGGAGAGCCGAGGAAGAGAGAGAAGCCTAGCTGTTATACCCCGAATCTCTTCTAGCCTTTTGTTGTTGTTCATTTTGTATTTGTTTTCTTCTGACTTTTGTTTTCCTCATCAACCTTTTTTTTTTTTCTCTTTTTTTTTTCCTGAAGGTATAGTCCATTGCCTATCCTAGCTCTATACAAGCTGGTCTCCAATTCAGCTTCCCAACCTCCATGAGTCCAGGGCTTTACTTCTAGCCTTCCTCTCCCCCTACTCCCACTCTGCTACCCACTTCACCCACTGCTGCTAAATTTTTAGCCCTATAATTTGTAGGTGAGTATCAGGTGCTACAAGGCTCAGCCACCTCCCTGGACTCATGCACCCACTCTGGTCATGGCCTCAGAGCAATTTTCTTATTTTTTGTAGGCTTATGCATTCATAAAAGAGTAACTTTTATATTTTATCTTGCATTTTTAACACTGTGTAGCATTAGGTTGCAGGATCTCTTATCCACCATGTTGCCAGAGATGTTGAAACTATTTTTTATAATATTAAGCATTTAGTAAACTCTATTATGTTTTTCCAGGCTTTTGGTCATTTTGATAAATTTCTTCTTTATTTGTAAAAGTTTCTGCTATCGTCTGAATATTTGTGTTCCCTCAAAATTCCTATGTTGAAATTGAATCCCCAATGTGATGGTATTAGGAGGTGGAGCCTTTGGGAGGTGATTAGGTCATGAGGGCGGAGCCCTCATGAAGGGGATTAGTGTCCTTATAAAAGAAGTCCCAGAGAACTAGTTCATCCCCTCCACCATGTAAAGACACAGTAAGAAGGTGCCATCTCTGAGCCAGACAGCAGGCCTTCCCCAAACACCAAATCTGCCAGTGCCTTAATCTTGAACTTCTCAGCCTCTAGACATGTGTGAAATTAAATTTTTGTTATTTACAAGTCACCAAGTTCATGATATTTTGTTATAGCTGTCCAAATGAACGAAGATAGTTCCAAATTAAAATAAATGCTTTATATATAATTAAAAGGAGTTATCTCAAGCAGGCAGATGCTTGCAGTCATTTTTCTGTTGTCTGGGGTAGCTGTTGGAATTCTGGGTGACATGGCTCTTTATGTAGAACTATCCCTTGGATTACAGGCCATTTATACTAACATCCTTGTCCTCTAGACACCAAATGCCAGGAGATTTCTCTAATCATTATGACAACCCCCCAAAAAATCTTCATACATTTCCAAATGTCAGCACTTCCTGTTGAGAGTCACTAGGGAAAAAAGCACCCATTGAGTGTCCATCTGCAGGACTTTTACTGTTCAAATGCGCCATATGTTACAGTTCCACCTGTGACAATTAATTTTTGAAGAGATCATTGATCATAAATGTATAGTAATTTTGTCTTGTTTTGTTTTTCTTGGAGACATTAAGGTAAAATGATGTCTACTGCTCATTATATGGGTGACTGGTCTCTTCGAAAAATGTTTTATAAAATATAAGGTCCAGAAAAAATATGTCCACATCAAGATCATAAACTTGGCATCATTTTGAAAGTTTGAGATCAGGTGTGTTAACTCAGTTAAGATGATTGTAAGGACCACTGCTGAGATTCAGATTGAAAACTAAATTTGGGGCTGGATGCGGTGGCTCATGCCTGTAATCCCAGCACTTTGGGAGGCCAAGATGGGTGGATCACTTGAGGTCAGGAGTTTGAGAGCAGTCTGGCCAACGTGGTGAAACCCGGTCTCTACTAAAAAAAAAAAAAAAAAAAAATCAGCCAGGCGTGGTGGTGCAAACCTGTAGTCCCAGCTACTTGGGAGGCTGAGGTGGGAGAATTGCTTCAACCAGGAGGCGGAGGTTTCAGTGAGCCGAGATTGTGCCATTGCACTCCAGCCTGGGCAACAGAGCGAGAATCCGTCTCAAACAAAAAAAAAAAAAAAAAAAGAAAGAAAATTAAATTTGGTAAACAATGTGATTTCATTCAATAGGCTACTAGCCCCTCAACCACAAGTCACTTTACCTCTCTATGCCTCATTGTTCCCTTTCATAAAATTAGGTGCCATTTCTTAGTTCTTTTCCATTTCCAGAATTCTGTGATTATATTATGGTGCACATTGTATGTAATAGTTTGTATTTTTTTCAAAGAGATATCATATATACTAGCTCACTTGATCCTTACAAGAACCCAATCCTTCTGTATGTAAAAAGAAAATTTTGTCAAGTATCAACTTTGGAGGCCTGAATCTTAGAAAATGTGTAATAATCATTGTACAGGTTCAGCAGAACACTCAGATATTTATTAATTAACTAACTGAAGAAATGCTGTTTTGGCTAATGTCTTGCTGTGCTCACAGGATATGCATCATGGGAAGAATGGTCTTGTATAGCCAAGCTTTGATCTCCATGTGCTCTCAAAGGAAACCACACAAATGCTGTAGCCTTTCAGGGGAGTGCCATGGGGCTCTACATTGAGGCTAAGCTGCCCTGACCTTACTTTGCTGGATGAGTGTTCTAGGGAATCTGGCCAATCTGAAAGGAACATTCATATTAATATGGTAATAAAGAGCCTGGGACTCTGGAATAAGCCTGACTTTTATTTGAATCCTGCCTTTGCCACTTAGCTAGTTGTAGTTACTTTATAAGGCTGTACAAGGATGGAATTAAATTCAGTGAGCTAATATGTGTAAAAAATGTCCAGTTTCTGGCATGTAATAAATGTTCAATGATTGTTAACTAAAAAATATTAGGGTGGGAGCTGTCAAAGGAAATTGGATAATTTAAATTTAGTCTCAATGAATCTATTACTTATATAAAAACCTGTATTGTTCTGCATTCTGCTCATCTTTCATGTTCAAATACACATTAGACTTATTCACTAATTGATTCATTAATTTCTTAATTCAATGACTATTTACTGAGCACCTATTATGTGTCAAACTCTATTATAAACACTGGAAATGTAGAAGCAAACAAGACATTAAGAGTCCCTACTCTTATGGACGTGCATTTTAATGGGGAGTGACAGAAAATATCCTCCTTCCCAATAAAAAAACAAACAAATAAGAAAATTAACTGGTAGTGATAAATGCTAAGAAAAACATGAAATTAGGCAATGTGATAGACTCTGGGGAGCAATTTTAGATTGGGTGTTCAAGGAAGGCCTCTCTATGGATGAAAAGATGAAGCAAAGTTCCGGGGTCCAAGCAAGATATGATGTAGAAGAGAGTAGTGGTGGTTAGGATGGAGAGAGGCGAATGGGTTAGGGATGATGTAGAGGAAGAGCAATAGTACTTATTGATGGGTCGGACAGTAGATGTGAGGGACAGAGAGGAATTAAGGAGGAGCCCTGCAGTCTTTGACTTGAGTGGATGGTGGTACCATTTACAGAAGTCGAGCAGGCTGAGTAGAGTAAATTGGGAGTGAGAGGATCAGGAGTCTTGTTTGGGAAAGATTAAGTTTGAAGTGCCTATTGAACTCCAGTGGAGGTGTCAAGTAGACAACTGGATACACGAGGTCAGAGCTAAACATTTGGGGGATTTTTGCCTTTAGATAATATTTAATGGAGTGGGCGGGATGAGAATGGTTAGGGGAAAGAGCACACTCTCACTTCTCGACAATGGGAGTTAAAAAAGAGAAGAGGTTCCTGGTATATTCTTACATTTTCAGGTATCTATGACTCATAACAAAAGCTTACAGTAATAAAATACAATCCTCGTAGAATTACCCACATGGAAATAAATTGATAGGAAATTCTGGCCTTTTCACATTCTTTAGTATACATGAATGGGAATCAGAAATAAGTCGGATTGTAATACACTAGTCATTCTTTGACCCACATTTTTGACTGCCTACTGCTAGGCACTGTATGTAAAAGGAAATCAATAGCACAGTCATATTGTTGGTCAAACATTTACTGAGCACATGCTGTGTGCATAGTACCAGATGAGTCGGGTAGAGACTAAAAAATGGAAAATTAATTTTCTGCCCCAAGAAAAAACAGTCTAAATTAGGGAGGGAGTACAAACCACTCACAAGTTTAAAGAACAGTATATTTCCTTTTCCTTCCACATATCTGATGTTCTTAGGCCACTAGGAGTTCTTGCACTGCTATAAAGAAACACCTGAGACTGGGTAACGCATAAAGAAAAGAGGTTTAATTGGCTCACAGTTGCACAGGCTGCTAAGGAAGCATGATGCTGGTGTCTGCTCAGCTTCTGGGGAGGCCTCAGGAAACTTACAATCATGGCAGAAGGCAAAGGGGAAAGAGGCACATCTTATGTGGCCTGAGCAGAAGCAAGGGGTGTGGGGTAGGTGCCACACACTTTTAAACAACCAAATCTCATGATAACTCACTCACTATCATGAGAACAGCAGCATGGGGGAATTCCACCCCCATGATCCAATCACTTCCCAACAGGCCCCACCTCCAACACTGGGTATTACAGTTTGACATGAGATTTGGGCAGGGACACAGATCTAAGCCATATCAGACAGTATGTTTCCTTCCACATATCTGATGTTCTTAGGCCACTAGGAGAAACCCGTTTGTGCCGAATGGATTTGGTGAGGTAGGCCACAGTCCATAACTCCTTCTGTCTTTTCCCCTCCCCTCCACTTCTTGACAATGGGTGGGCTTCTCTGAGTAAAGAGAAGTGTATTTCAGCCCATATTTTATTGCTAGCCAACTGGTACGCTAGGCAACCCAGCATTCATATTCCCATTATTAGAGAAGAAGGTACATTGACATTTTTAATGGGTTGATTTTTTTGCCTGTTAAATTAAACACAGTCTCCACTTTCACATTAATATCCACTATTTGGGCCGGATGTGGCGACTCCCATCTGTAATCCTAGCACTTTGGGAGGCGAAGGCGGGAGGATCGCTTGAGCCCAGGAGTTCAAGATGAGACCCTGTCTCTAAGAAAAGAAAAAAAAAAATCCACTATTTGTTCAACATGCTACGCTTCCTGTCTAGCTAGTATGTAGATTGGATGCATGCCCACTTATCAGCAAAAATGGGAGGGAAGGGAAGCACCCTTTTCTAGGCCAATGGTTGTATTTGCCTTATTAAGATGCAGCAGAGGCCAGGTGCAGTAGCTCACGCCTGTAATCCCAGCACTTTGAGAGGCTGAGGTGGGCAGATCACCTGAGGTCAGGAGTTCGAGACCAGACTGACCAATATGATGAAACCCCGTCTCTATTAAAAATACAAAAATTAGCCGGGTGTAGTGGCATGCATCTGTAATCCCAGCCACTTGGGAGGCTGAGACAGGAGAACTTCTTGAACCTGGGAGGCAGAGGTTGCAGTGAGCTGAGATCATGCCATTGCACTCTAGCCTGGGCAACAAGAGCGAAGCTCCATCTCAAAAAAAAAAAAAAAAAAAAAAAAGAGATACAGCAGAGGCTTTTGATGGCTTATTGTCAGAAAGAACAGCCAGCATTAATTATGTGGAAACAAAAATCATTACATTTAGCAGTCATTTAGTTTTTAAATGAAATTTATTAAATAACCCCAGATAAAAGCTTTGTTCCTTCAACTACTTGGGACATTTACTGATAAATCATCCTGGCAGACCAATGGTGATGTAATTCTGATTGGAAAGAAATTCTCAGTAGGGTCCACGGTGAAGTTCTTTTGTGGTCAACATGGCCAAATAAAATACTCAGGAATTTTTTTGGGGGGAGGATGTCAAAATAACTTCTTTATGCTTGGTGATGTCAAGTTCTGTGATCTCCAAATACTTGGCCGTCTTCTGAAACAGGTTCAAACTCTTTTTGTTGTACATTGAGAAACATCTTGGCCCTCTTCCCTGGTACCAGTGCAGCCTGCTTCTATGTCAATTTGCTTGAACAAGAATGGAAGGTTAGCTATTAAATTGTTTGCCACAAAATGTTAAATCAGTCCCCTTCATGTCTGCTATCTGAACCGTATGTATTTCTCTTCCATCAATGATATGCAATGTCAGCCCAGTAGATACTCAGCAGAGATTTTTAGCTATTAAATTTTGCTATTCAGAATACCGAAGTTCAGGGTTGTTACTAAGTACCTGAGAGAATCTAAGTGGCATTCATTTACTAGTTTCTTTCAGTCCCTGCATGTAGTTATATCACCAGAAAGTCACTACCTGGACTGCATTATCTTGTGGTTTATATTGGGTTACGATCAGAAATGTCATTTGAAGAACATTTTAGTATCTTATGCAAAATAACACGAGAAAATGGCAGTTTATTAACTTATCTGATATTCCTTATAGAAAGAATCATATGATAAATTGCTGCTTGAAACCAGTGCCAGAGAAATATTAGTCCCTTTAGGTGACTCAGTATATTTTCTTTCTTTGAGAGATGAGAACTCTACAGTAATATGAATGATGTTGTCTTTTTACTGTGAGTGCCAGGAAACTAAGAAGTTATTTTAACATGTCCTCATACCTTTTTGTGTCCTAATACCTTAAATTCTTGATTTTTGTTTTTTTTTTTAATCCAGCTGTTATTTATTTATTTATTTACTTATTTGAGACAGAGTTTCTTTCTGTTGCCCAGGCTGGAGTCCAGTGGCATGCTCTCAGCTCATTGCAACCTCCACCTCCGAGGTTGAAGTGATTCTCCTGCCTCAGCCTCCCGAGTAGCTGGGATTACAATCGCGTGCCATCACGGTGGGGTAATTTTTGTATTTTTAGTAGAGACGGGATTTGGCTATGTTGGCCATGGCTGGTCTCAAACTCCTGACCTCAAGTGATTTGCCTGCCTCGGCCTCCCAAAGTGCTGGGATTACAGGCGTAAGCCACTATGCCCGGACATCTTTTAAACGTGTGTAGTACAGTTTTATAACTCCTGCCAAGTCTTTGGAAGAAAACTAGGAGAAAGGTCATCTCCTCAGAGAGGCTTTCTCCGAAGACTGAATTAGAATCAGCTCCCATCTCCCAGCCCCTGAACCAGTTTATCTTATTAAAGCACCTTTCCTTCATTGCACTTACAGTAATTTGTAATTATTACTTTTGTTTTGTTTCCTTGTTAAAGTTTGTTTTCTCCACTGGATTCTAAGTTCCATGAAGACTAAGACCATCTCTGTCTTTCAGTGGGTTATCCCTAGCTGACCATAGCATGTAATCAATGCTCAATAGAAACTTCTTGTTGTCAATTATTAATAAATTATAATAGTCCTAGTATTACCACCACTAAAGTCTTATGGTGTAATGCTTCAAATTTCTAGAATTGTTGGAGTATTAAATTAGTACATGATACTCTGCATAATAATGTATTTGGCTCTTTTAAAAGGTTTTTGTAAATAGTCTCAGGATTTTTACAACAAACAGTAATTAAGATGAAAATTAGATAGCAAAGAATTGAATGAATCATTGGAATTCATAACTTAGTAAAATAATAATTTATTAGTGCAGATGATATTATCTACAGCATATCTTAATCAAAAGTTATACAGAAAGAGGCAACACTTGCATATTCCAAGTGAGTTTTTTTTTTTTTTTTTTAAGGATTTACAGTTACAGGGATAGATGTCTGTATTTCTTTTGACAAATTCTTATTTCATCTCTTTTTGGGGAGCGTTGGTCCAGGAAATAGAGACCATATGAAATTCTATGCTGCATGTCAAGAAAATAGCTAAGATAAAATGGGGACTAGGAATTTGGTCCCAGAAGTTTTCATTTCTCCCTGACTATGAGCAAGTCCTTTATGGCGTTCCTTTTCTCCTTCTTTCTCTTCTGATCCTCCCTCTCTTGCTCCTTCCCTGCCTCAAGTTGTCACACCTCCTTGTCTTCTTCAATCTGTAACAATTTCTCAGTCTTTCATGACCTTGACATTTTTGAAAGTACTTGTCAGATATTTTGTAGTGGCAAAAACCACAATTAGTTTTGCAACAACCTAACAGAATATCTCTCAGTTTGAGTTTGTCTGATGTTTTCTTACAAAAACACTGAGGTTATGAATTTTAAAGGAGAATATTGCAAAGGAGATATGCCTTTCTTGTCACATCGTATTGGAGCACATGATATCTCCATGACTAATTACTGGGGATGTTTAACCTTGATCACTTGGTTAAGGCGATGTTTGCCAGGTTTCTCTACTATCACGTTTTTCTTTTTCTTTCTTTCTTTCTATATTTTTTTAGTTATACAGGTGTGACTTTTTTTTAAACCCAAGGGTTTAAGAATTGTTTTATTTAGTTTCCAAATTTATGGGATTTATGGAAGCTATCCTTTTGTCAAAATATCTAATTTTATTGTATAATTATAGAGTACATAGTTTGTATGCTAGTGATTTTCAGGAATTTATTAATGCTTCTTTGTGACCTGATTTATGATCTATTTTAATAAATGTTTCAAGTATGCTTGAAAAGACTCTGGTTTTCCCCATGACTTAATTTCTACATCAATGAAACAGGAAGAACCAAAACATCCAATTCCTTTTATTTATTTTTTGAAGGCTGCAAAACCAAAGACCAAACCAAAAGAGAAAAATACTGCATTTGTTCTTTTTGACTCTTTATTTTGCAAACTCACAATAGGGATATTTTGACACAAGTAAACGTACTAGGGGAGAGAGAAAAATGAAAATATCTGTCCTTCCTGTGGATTCGTTACCACTGGGTAACAGGTGCTTAATCCTCCGTGGGGGCACAATTTCAGATTACAGAGGGTCTGGCCAGAGCGGAGGAGTAACCACCTGTGATAATGATTCTGATCTGTGTTCCATTCCTTAGAAGCCCTCTGGCCTTAGCTAATCTGTCTAAGTAAAGTTGGGTCTTTGGTGTACTGCCATGAAGTATCGCTGTATGCTGAGGTGGGGTGGCTGATGGCAGTGGGCTAGTCGTTCAGCCTAGTTGCTTAAGAGACAGCATGGATCCTCATCTGTATTTGCCATGGGAAGAGGCATTTGATGATTAAAGACTTCACGCTGCAGATTTAAGTCAGATCTTTAATGGCCACCCTTTCAGGTTGTTTACCATAGGACGCCATGCCCCTCGGCTGCTGCCCTGACACTCTCCTGCTGTCTCTGGCTGCTTCTCTTCTGTGAACCCTCACGGATCCTATTGTTGGTTCCCCACCTCCTCCTGGGCATCATCATCAAGGCTCACCTTCTAGCTCCTAGGAGATCTCAAGCCTTTCCAAATATGATGAGTCATCAAGAAATAGGAAACTTTATATGGGCGTTTATTGCGCTATTTGTTTCAACTTTCCTATATGTTTGAAATTTATCGAAGTTCACAGTTAGAAAAAAATCCACTTGCTTTTCCTCTCTAAAAAAGTTAGTATAGGTTGATGATCCCTTACCCAACATGCTTGGGACCAGAAGTGTTTTGGATTTTGGATTTTTTGGGATTTTGGAATATTTGCATATACATAATGAGGTAACTTGGGGATGGGACCCAAGTTTAAGCACAAAACTTATGTTTCATATATACTTTTTATACACATAGCCTGAAAGTAACTTTATACAATATTTTAAATAATTTTGCACATGAAACAAAGGTTTGTGTTTTGACTGAGACCCATCACATAAGGTCAGGTGTGGAATTTTCCACTTGTGGTGTCATGTTGACACCCAAAAAGCTTCAGGTTTTGGAGCATTTCTTTTTCTTTTTTTTTTTTTTTTTCTGAGACAGGGTCTCTCTCTGTCGCCCAGGCCGGAGTGCAGTGGCATGATCTTGTTTCACTGCAAACTCCACCTCCCGGGTTCAATTGATTCTCCACCTCAGCCTCCTGAGAAGCTGGGACTACAGGCGTACACAAACATGCCTGGCTAATTTTTTGTATTTTTTG
Source organism: Pan troglodytes (assembly GCF_028858775.2). Taxonomy (NCBI): domain Eukaryota; kingdom Metazoa; phylum Chordata; class Mammalia; order Primates; family Hominidae; genus Pan; species Pan troglodytes. The sequence goes on from NC_072408.2 coordinate 100,508,934, forward strand.
TAGAGATGGGATTTCCCTATGTTGCCCAGGCTGGCCCTGAACTCCTGGGCTCAAACGATCTGCCTGCCTTGGCTTCCCAAAATGCTGAGATTACAGGTGTCAGCCACCACTCTCAGGCAGGTTTTGGAGGATTCTGGATTTCAAATTTTTGTATTAGGGATGTTTAACCTGTAAACTTCAACGCTTGGCAGTGTTGCAAGTGGTCTGCACTTTATCTGGATGAAGACAAAGAATGGTGCTAACACTTGTCTATGTACAGATGGGAAATCTTGCTGAGGAAAGGACAATGATTCTCAAGCAAAAGGGGAAAAGGGAGAGAAAAGAGAGCACCTGGAACTCAAGAGTATCAAGAATGGGAGGTGGCAACAGGATGATTTGCAAATAATATTTGGCTATCATTAGAACAATAAACTCTTCACTATACAAGGTTGTATGGTGTATTGGAAAGAGCATGAAATCAGAGAAACTTCATTAGACTTCAAGTTTTGCTCTATATTAGCTGTGAGATTTTGCCTAAGACAACTGACCATTCTGATTCCACAGTCTTTATACATGCAAATGCTAATACAGTTATAACAGTGGAGATACATTGTGAAAAATGTGTCATTGTGCAAACAAAATAGGATGTACTTATGCAAACCTAGATGGTATAGCCTACTACATACTTAGGCCATATAGCATAGCCTATTGCTCTGACCACCATCATATATGCAGTCTGTCATTGACCCAAATATTGTTATGCAATGCATGACTGTAATAATAATAATACTTGCCACATAGGTAAAAATACTGTCATTAATGGTGTAGTAAAATGGTAACTGGCATAGTAACACTGTAAATTGAATACAATTTTTAGAAGGTTTTGAGGAGGGAGGTTCAGAACTGTTCTCCATTGATTTGCTTAGCAAAGATATTTTCATTTTCCACCAAAGGGTTTGGCTGTGAAAACCTTTGCAGAAATAATATTTTAGGAGTTTTTTCCCCCTGTACTGTCAACTGATTTTTAGTAAGCATATGACTTTCTGTATGTATCATCCAATTGATTTAAAAATGAATCAATGAATGTATTTATTGATCGCCTGCCTCGCTTCACAAAGGAATGTGAGGAAGGACACCCAATTTGGCATTCCTGTGTTTCTCTGTATTTGGGTCATGCATTTTTTCTTGCTTTCCACATTGAAAATGTGGTGGATGCAGTAGATTGGCTTTAAGTGTCAGGCCTTCCCTCATTTACTATACCTTTTTGTGTTTCACAAGCTGGAAAGCTACCAACTACATGCTCTAGACATCCTTGCTGCTAATATTCTGCATGTCAAATTGGTCTCACCAATTGCACGCAGCAAAGCAAGATTTGCAGGTGCTGTTTTCTTGCTGCTGGCAAATGCAGCCGTGGAGACCACCGTTTTTTGCAGCAGTGTTCCAGTGTCCTGTTAATTGTTCTGTCGGTGTTGAGAGGAGGTTGGGGACGAGGCATGGCAACTTCCTGACGCCATCTTCCTGATTGTGGGCAGCAGCCACAATCAGCAATCTTATCTAGGTAGTCATCCATGGATGTTCAGCTCAGCCCTTCTCCAGCCTTTCCAATGATTTCGAATGTCCCCAATTCCCCCTAACGAATCCCTTTCTGACTAGGAGTAACTAGCTGAGTGCTGCAATGAAATCCGACTGACAGATTTGTAAACTCTTTGCGGGCAGGAACCCTTGATATAAATAAATGACCTTGCATTTTAATGGAGGGAAGCAGAAGGATAAACAAATGAATAAGTGAAAAGTTTTAATAAGATGGTGATGCGTAAAAAATAAAGCTGGTTAATGGGGAGTGCAGGAAATGAGCGCAGCTGTCTTGCCGTTTTAATCAGATAGGTCAGAGAAGGCTTCTCTATTAGGGTGGCTTTTGACCTGCCTCTCTGTTAGGTCAATTGTGTGCAAGGCCCTGATGGAGTTACTGTGTTAAAATGCAATGATTCAATTACTCCATTACTTAGATACCCTTTAAGTGACGCTACGGTTGTCCATCTCCCCGTTATTGAATTGTTTACCCACAGTAAGCATGGCGGGAAGAGCTTCGATCCGACCCTTGAACGCTCAATAAAAATGGCGACAGCACTTCCTGTACTTGCCCTCAACAAAGATGGTGTCAACACTTCCTGTTTAGGGTTTTCGCCATTAACAAAGATGGTGCTTATGGGGCAGGTTCCCTAACAGTCAGGATTCCGGTTGCAGTTTTTCTCCCCCGCCCCAAAGATACGTGGTTGCAGACGTAAGTAACAGGAATCCATCTTTCTTTGAAAGTCCTGCATTGTAGCGTCTGCGACCTGGGCCCTGCGGGGGCTTCCCCGCCCCGCTAACTTGCTCCGCATTTCCGATCCGGGCCAAGGCTGGGTGGCTGCGGCAGTGCCGGAGGCCCGCTCTCCCCTTGGTCCGCTCTTAAGTTCATTCCCAGCACTCCCTCTTTAGCGGGTCAAGTTGCCGCAGAAACCGCCCGTAGTCTTCCTGTTTGATACAAGGGTTTCAGCGGCCGAAGCAGAGACTTTTAAAAAAGTTCCCAATGGGCGCTCACAGCCAAACGTGAACACCTCCCCTCCTCACCTGTCACCTCCTGAACTTTACAGGGTTGCGAGGGGGAGTGTGGGATCGGGTGTCGCCTAGCCGTGGTCGTACTGCCCGGGTGTGTCTGAAGCCCCATCTGTCATCCCTGCCTGCCTTCCCGGTCACTTAACCTTCACTGCCTTACACACAACCTAGCCACAGCACACTGGTGCAGGGGTGGTGGAACTGCACCTTCAAATCGTGCCTGGCTACTGACCAGTGCTGGAGTGTGAGCTTTTTTTGAAAGAAAAAAATCCCATAAAATGTCCCATGCATGTGTGGCCACGACAGTGTTGTGCTGGAGATTCGGAATTCTTAGTGGGAAGGAATGGAGTCTGTGACTGTATATTGTGTAAAGTTTATTGTAGACTGGGCACAAACAACAATTTTCTTAAAGGTGATCGTGTAGAGGACTTTTAGCGAAAAGAGCCTTAAATTCTGAACCTGCTGATTTCTGTCCTGCACTCCTATTACTGATCAGGTTTTGCAAATACTTGTGATCAAAAAAAGGGCACCTGCATCCACCTTGGCAGTTTCTGCCTTGGTGGTGGTGGTGCAGGTCTGACGAGGGCAATGTGAAAATAAAACCACCATTTCTTCTCCAGCATGTTAAAATTAGTGCTGCTCTGTAATCTTCAGATAAAAATTGCTTTTTCAGAAGGGTCTCTGACCCACTTTTTTTTTTTTTCTTTTTCCAAATTTCTTTATTGAACGAGGAATTGAGCTGGGACCCCATTGTGTGAAAAGCAGAAACAGAAAAGATGATTCATCTTCATTGTTGTTCATTATGTTAGGAAACATTCAAAATTAACCTGGCTTGGCTTAACCAGTGAATTAAATACCATGACCTGGCAGTCTGCTATGGTTTAAAGATGTGCTTGACCTGAAGGAACTTACATTGCAGTGACACTGTCTTTAGGGCCACATCAACATGTCTGTAATTTGAGCTGTGATTTTGGCTCTTTCCAGGGAGAAATGGAGGCCAGAGACAAACAAGTACTCCGCTCACTTCGCCTGGAGCTGGGTGCAGAGGTATTGGTGGAGGGACTGGTTCTTCAGTACCTCTACCAGGAAGGAATCTTGACGGAAAACCATATTCAAGAAATCAATGCTCAAACCACAGGCCTCCGGAAAACAATGCTCCTGCTGGATATCCTACCTTCCAGGGGCCCTAAAGCATTTGATACATTCCTAGATTCCCTACAGGAGTTTCCCTGGGTCAGGGAGAAGCTGAAGAAGGCAAGGGAAGAGGCCATGACCGACCTGCCTGCAGGTAGGCCTCAGAAAGATCACTTTGAACCAGCTCCAAAATGTTGTAACTATGCTCTTTGCTTTTTTGTTTGTTTATTTGTTTGTTTGTTTTTGAGACAGAGTCTCGCTCTGTTGCCCAGGCTGGAGTGCAATGGTGTGATCTTGGCTCACTGCAACCTCTGCTTCCTGGGTTCAAGCAATTCACTTGCCTCAGCCTCCCGAGTTGCTGGGAATACAGGCATTCGCCACCGTGCCCTGCTAAGTTTTGTATTTTTAGTAGAGATGGGGTTTCAACATGTTGGCCAGGCTGGTCTCGAACTCCGTACCTCAGGTGATCCACCCACCTCCGCCTCCCAAAGTGCTGGGATTACAGACGTGAGCCACCACACCTAGCCAGAACTATGCCCTTTGGATTTGAAGTTGGGATGTAAGGCAGGACAAGGGTCAATGGTTGATGAAAGTGGGTAAGGATTTGGGACTGAAGGGACATGACGTTGGAGGAATAGGATCAGGAGGTGGCATTAGGAAGTGCAGGGAAGGAAGAATGAACCGTGACTGGGAGGTGAGGGAGGGAGCTCAGAGAATGCATTTAGAAATGCTTCCAGGAAACCTGGCATGTCACTTGGGAAGCATGTTCTCATCAGAGAGCCAGGTCATATCTCAGCCGTTGGCATCAGGAGCCATTTGGAAAGTGCAGATGGGAAAGCAGGCATTCGGCCTACTGACAACTGATTTGTGAGGTGCCAGAGCTACCAGCTGGAAAAGGTCAGATTCATGGAGGAGGAGACAGCCTCTAGGAAGGCATGCCCTGCACCTGTCCCCTGGGCTGTCCTGTGTGGCCAAAGGGGATTATTTTGAAGGCTGACTTAGTTTGTTTTTAAAGGTTATTCGTTTAAAGTGTCCTTTTTAGTTTCGCTTTGTTCAGACACTGGAGTATTTAATTTTGCAAAGAGCAATAGTTTGGGGAGGGTCTCAGTTTAATTGGAAGGAGATTTGGAAGCTGGAGAAGAGAGAAACAGTTCTGGTTTTGTTAGCCTGGCTTGTAGCAGGAAGAAGATGTGATATGGAAACACTTGCTTCTTCACCTCCCTTGACTCTGTTTTACAAAGATAGAGGGGCAGAGAACTGAACTGGCAAAAATTAAAAATTGAAAAAAAAAAGTAATTGAAAGTTGGCTTGCAAATTTTTAACAAAGTTAGAGAATCAAGGTTCTCTGGGGTTTCTCATAAGAGTGATAGAACTATTCCGGTTCAGTGGGCCCCAGACTTCGTGGTTGCTATTTTTTAAATACTGGTTAAAAAAAATGAATACTGATAATAAGACCACTTTTACTATTTTTGCTCCATGGACCTCATATTTTGACATATGTCTGAATACCTGATCAGCATGACATAGCCAGCTAACTTTAGGAAGACCTGGTAAGATCCCACTGGAAAAAGCAAAAGTATTTTCATTCCTAGTCTGGACTCGTTACAGGTAAATGTATCTTTAGGCTTTTTGAAATATTAGACGTAGCTGGCTTTTGAGGACCACTGGAATTCACTGCTTGGATTGTCCTTACAAAATTAAATACTCCACATGTCTGAACAAAATGTATCTAGATGTTTTTATGACTTTATTGAAAGCAGAATAGATAACATAGAGTTGGAGAAATGTTAAAAAATTATTGGTGTTTTCCTGATATTTGACTTAGAGGTTTCTGCTGGCCTCATATAGTTGGAAACAACAAAACAGGTGAACTGAAAGCCTTTCACTATCAAAATACTGAATTTAATTTTATGGTCATTTTGGGTGATACAGATCATGCTGTTGTATGTCATTCGTAGAGGTATAATACCATTTTTTTTTTTGAGATGAAGTTTCACTCTTGTTGCCCAGGCTGGAGTGCAATGGCGCAATCTCGGCTCTCTGCAACCTCTGCCTCCCGGGTTTAAGCAATTCTGCCTTAGCCTCCCGAGTAGCTGGGATTACAGGCATGTGCCACCATGCCCGGCTAATTTTGTATTTTTAGTAGAGATGGGGTTTCTCCATGTTGGTCAGGCTGGTCTCAAACTCCCGACCTCAGATGATCCGCCCACCTCGGCCTCCCAAAGTGCTGGGATTACAGGCGTGAGCCACCATGCTCGGCCATAACCCCATTATTTCTTCAGATTCATTCAGAGAGTTAGAAAGAATTAAGGCATTTTTTACAAAATGATGAAAGTTACAGAGAAGCTGAGGAAAAACAGCTTTTTAAAAAAGCAAACAGAATGAAGCAGTACATGGTGGGAAAAAAATTGAGCATATCTGTGTAGAAGTTTAGAAAAATAAGGTTTTTCTCAAGATTTGTTAATTCTGTAGAAGGTTGGCTCTGAAACAAATTCGTACAGTCATCTTAATTGTTTTACTTTTTACTGAGTAACACTGCTATTGAAAAAAACATTCTGAAGTGAGGGTTTGATTTATATATGTCTTTGAATACCTTCCACGGTGACAATCACATAAATTCTTTCAAAAAAGACTTGTATTTATTAAATATTGACTATTTTAAATAATATTACAAAATATAAGTAAGATATGGAGAATAATGGTACAGCGAACACCCGTCTCCTCCTCACTCAGTTTAAGAAAAATAATATTACGATTGCCTTTAAAAACCCCGGGCACTCCTTCCCAATCTTGTCTCATTCCCAACCCCCACTCAGTGAAAAGCCCTGAATTGCGGGTTTATCATTCATTCACTTCTCCACTTTATAGTTTCCTATCTCCTAAAAATCACTTTTAAAATCTTCATATGTTTTTGAAAATCCTGTATACCATAAGTTCTAGAGGTGTGTGTGTGTATATATATATATATATGTATATATAGAGAGATATACTGTTTTTTATGTGTGGGGGAAGGAAAGGGTGGAAGTAATGGAAGAAATGATGCATTTAAACTTGATAGTTAACAGTTTCTCTTGTTTCAGACCTTAAAATATTTTTTACATGTTTAAAGTAATTTAATTGGTGGCAATATTTTAATTCTAAAATTAAATTGGGATTTACTGAATTGGAAACCTAGGTTTTGTTATTTTGTAAATCCTGGGAAGAGTATCAGAGTTGAAATCCCTTCAATTTAACGTCCCTATAAAAAAGAAATCCAGAACCTACTGCCTAAGACCTCAGTGCTTCTCCAGTGTTGTAATTGAGTAATTTTAGTAAGATTTAAAATAGTCCGCTTAAATTTTTGTAAAGATATCTTTGAGTTTTGAGGATCTAGACTATAGGAGAATGTGTGTACACATTAACCTCTTAATGTATGTACACATTAAACTCTTCTTACCTTTTCCTCATTTTGATCATACTTATTAATTAATTTGTATGGATTCAGTAGTCTCTTGGGAGGCCTTGAGAACAAATGGGAAGGAATGGCCTTCTTTTTTAGCCAAGACGTTGATCCTTCTCTAAGAATGAACTGATTTTATCTTACTAAGGTTTTCTTGTGTTGGTCTTCCCAGAGATGCTTGGTTTCCCCTTTATTGGTTTGTTGTTTTAATTTTTGTTGTTTCACTTGTAAATTTTGAGCTGTCTCAGAGGCTTTATTTTGGTGATTGATCCTGGTTAGTTGCTTTTTACTTATGTGCTGGATGTAATTTTTTTAGAGAATTGAGCTGTATCTTGTTCTTCTCTACTCTTCTGAACCCCACCCCCATCAAATCTCAAAACATAGAAAAACACCCTAAACCTTTTGATTCTCTCAGAATCTGCCTCTGTGACTAGTCTCCCAATCTCTGTTAGGAAAAAAAAAAGGTTTAAGTTGTTAAAGTTGTTAATGGATCATTGGTTTTGTGTTTTTCTCACCCTGTAAGGACTCTTACCTTTTAAAAGAGGAATTCTGGTGATAAAATGACTTAATCCACCTTGGCACCGTGGAGAGAACACTTCATGGTTTGTCTCTCTGGCCAAGGTCACATACTAGACATTAGATCAGCTGGAAATCCTCTCTGGGCTCCTGTCAGGTCATTTAGGAGATAGGGACAGTGCTGTGTCTGGGTGAAGGCAGCCTGTGCCTGCCTGCCTGGCTTCTCACTGCTCATGGGGCCTGTCGGCACTGACAAGCTCCCTCCAGTGCCTGAGCTAATCTGGATCTGGAAAGGAGGTTGATGGCAGCCCAGCCTCCCCATCTGGTGGGACTCAGCGTAAATCACGGTGGGAGTGACTCCTGGGCCACAGGACCCCCTCCCTGTTCCACTGTGTTGGCCCTGGCTGTGGGTCTGGGTGTCTGCCATGATTCTCTGCCTTTTGCCCCAGTCTTCCTTTAAGCTTGGGAGTGTTTTTGTTTTTCTCTCCTCCGTTGGTTTGATTCATGCTTTATGTATTCTTAGCCATGGCGAGAGTGAAGAACAGAGCTCTGGGAACACAGCTCAGTGCCTCCGGCATCAGCATTGGATGTCTCAACTCTTGAGCCTGTTGGAATGGCTGTCCCTAAGCTGACACTTGCTTCAACCTTCTCTGGGCTTGATCTTGTCCTCCCCATAGACTCTGTGCCCTGGACTCCCTGGCTGCTCTTACAACAGCAGTGCGCAGGACTGGCTAGTCCATTTCCCCTCTACCTGTGGACTCAAGGGCTCTGCCTGCCCCTTGTGGCGCCAGCCTTGAGTGACAACACAGAACCACACCTGCCGCCCTCCTGAGATACATTCTAGCTCTGAGTTGCATACTTGGATGCATCTAAAGTCACTGAGCTCTTAATGGCAGATATTTTAGATATTGTGATGGGTTTATTAGAGAGGTTTCTAGCTTGGGATTCTTTTCATAGGTTCCTCCAATCATACCACGTAATTGACCTTGCTCTGCATGTAAGTTCAGTGTTGGTCTCAGTGTATCTAGCTTGCAGTCTATCCAGGTGCTTCCACTGTAACTGAGTAGTGTTTGCCTAGTGGCGTCCTGTGTGCTAGAGTGAGAACAGTGGGTCAGCATCCATAGCAAGACCCTTCCCTCTGGTAAAGGGAGAGTCTGCAGAGGGCCCAGGTTTCTGTGTATACCCAGCCCGATTTTCATATACTTCCTAAGGACCTACTGAATGCCAGGTACTGGGTATATAAAGACAAATGGAGGATCTCCAGATCAGCTGAGGGCATTCATGCGTTCATCCAGCAAATATTTGCTGAGTCTTGACCATGTGCTAAACCAGAGGTCCCCAACCTTTTTGGCGTCAGGGACTGGTTTTGTGGAAGACAACTTTTCAACCAACGGGAGAGTTGGGGGGAATGATGGTTTCGGGATGAAACTGTTCCACCTTAGATTATTACCAGGCATTAGATTCTCATAAGGAGTGCGCGACCTAGATCCCTGGCATGCGCAGTTCACCATAGGTTCATGCTCCTGTGAGAGTCTAATGCCACTGCTGATCCAACAGGAGGAGGAGCTCAGGTGGTAATCCTCGCTTGCCTGCCACTTACCTCCTGCTCTGCGATCCGGTTCCTAATAGGCCACGGACCGGTATGGGAGTTGGGGACCCCTGTGCAAGACAGTAGGTGCTGGAGATATAACAGTAAACAAAACAAAGCCCTTATTTTCATGGAGTTCAGTGTATTCTAGTAGAGGGAGGGGATAAGGGCAGGGACAGATAATAAGCAAATGAATAAATAACATTTGGTGGTGAAGAGCGCTATGACGAGAAGCGGTATGTGTGGTGGTGGGGGTGGTCAGGGAAAGCCTCTCTGATGAGGGGACACTGAGCAGAGAACTGAGTTTGGCTGCAGAGTTGATACAGGGAGGAGAGCTTTCAGATAGAGGGGACCACAAATACACAGGAAGTCGAGTGGGAGCCACAGGTGACAATGTGGCTAATAAGACACCTTCCTCCCTGGGATGAATCACATTCCACATCAGCACTCAGTGGCTACCTTTTGTTTTGCTCTCAACATGTGAGATGTGTGTGCAGCCGTGATCTTGGGTGGCTTGTAGCATGACTTTAGTTGATATGTGGATGTGGGATTAAGTAATATTGAATTACATGATGAGAAAGTTATTTCCTTTCTATTTCTGTTTAAGTTCAGTAAGAATGATAGGAGGTCCTCATGCTTAAAGCCTTCTGTGGGCAACAGTATTTAGCTAGAATCTAGTTGTATTGCTTTTTTTGTGTCAACTTAATGGGTTCCTTCCATTTATGGCAAGCAAAACTTTTCTATTTACGAAGTTCCTTTTAAAAATACATGACTTTTAGAGACTAGAATTGTGGTTATTAGAGACTGGGAAGGGTATGAGGGAGGCAGGGATGGGGAGGTTGGTTAATGGATACAAAATTACAGCTAGATGGGTGGAATAAGTTCTAATGTCCTAGCACTGTAGGGTGAATATGGTTAACAGGAATTTATTATGTGTTTTCAAAATGCTAGAAGAGAGGATTTTGAATATTCCCAACACAAAGAAAGAATAAATGTTTGACATGATGGATATACTGATTGCCCTTATTTGATCATTACACATTGTATGCATGTACTGAAATATTACCCTGTATCCCATAAATATATACAATTTTTATGTATCAACCAAAAATAAAAAGAAAAATGTTCATAGGAATATTGAATAGGAAATAAGATTGAAAGTATACCAAATTATTTAGGAAAAAACCATTACTTACATTTAAGTAGAAATGTGTCAACATAAAGGAGACTATAAAAAAATAGGCCAGGCACAGTGGCTCACTCCTGTAATCCCAGCATTTTGGGAGGCCGAGGCAGGCAGATCACCTGAGGTCAGGAGTTTGAGACCAGCCTGGCCAACATGGTGAAACCCCCATCTCTACTTAAAATACAAAAATTAGCCAGGCGTGGTGGCAGGCGCCTGGAATCCCAGCTACTTGGAAGGCTGAGGCAGGAGAATCGCTTGAACCTGGCAGGTGGAGGTTGTAGTGAGCTGAGATCGCGCCATTGCACTCCAGCCTGGGGGACAAGAGTGAAACTTCGTCTAAAAAACAAAAACAAAACCAACGGAAATAATGGTTGGGTGTAGTGGCTCATGCCTATAATCCCTACACTTTGGGAGGCTGAGGCAGGTGAATCACTTGAGGTCAGGAGTTTGAGACCAGCCTGGCCAACATGGTGAAACCCCATTTTTACTAAAAATACAAAAAATTAACCGGGTGTGGTGGCAGGCACCTGTAATCCTAGCTAGTCAGGAGGCTGAGGCAGGAGAATTGCTTGAACTCAGGAGGTGGAGGTTGCAGTGAGCCGAGATTGTGCCAACTCCAGCCTGGGCAACAGAGTGAGACTCCATCCCAAAAAAAAAAAAAAAAAAAAGAAAATAATAATGGTGTGAGGATGTGGCCAAAAGTTGCTTTTCATCATATATATTTTTAATTTAAAAAGAAAGACAGGCATCTGGGGGAGGAGCCATCACCTGGCTGGCATAGTTAAAGCAGGAAGGCTCCAGTTCTAGTATAGATAGTAGATAGAGCTGTTTTCATGATGCTTCACAGTTTTGCTCTTTCAATTTATGCCCAGTGATAGGAATTAGTTAAATTAACTAGAATTTCAAAATTCGTAAGTTCTCTAAATTTTAAACACATTTACTTGCTAGTGAAACAAAGTCAGCAAGATGGAGCCATATCCTGGTATTATGAATTTTAGAACTGGGTGGGACTCACAGGTCATCTAATTTTTCTCTGAGAAAACAGAGGCCTAGGGAGATTAAGTCAACTTGCCCATGATCACACAGCTAGTTAATGTAATTTATTACTGGGACTAGAATCCAGGCTTTGCAACTCTTGATTTAGGACTTTTTCTGCTGCGCAATCTTGGCTTCCCACTGAGTTTGAAATGGAATTGTATTATGCTGCAGTGTTAATAATTGAAAGAGGCTTTTAAAAAATTGTACTAATGCATTTTTTTTTTCATTTTAAGAGGAGAATTTCCAAGGGCCTTTAGAGGTATGCTGGAATGAGATTTCACTAAAATATTTTATTTTTATGAATGCTAATTTTAATCATTTAAAAGGAAATGATGATCGTTCAGTACTGCATTTTATCAGAAGATTTTTTTCTTCCTACCTCTGCAAGGCTGACATAAAGGAAAAGCGGAAGACTTTCATCGAGTATTTATGGGACTGATGAAATAATGCATCTGTTGGCAGCTAATTGCAGGTCTTTCTAGGAATAGCAAACATGTGACAGGTCTTGCCCCAGCAGAGATGCCTCCATTTCACTTTAAAACATGGATTTGATATTGTTTTCACTTAGAAATTCTGGCTATGCCTTTTTTTCTCCCTTCTGTGGATGTATAGACCATTCGGCTGCATCAGACACTGTATTGAACATCAGGGTTGATTTAACTCAGTGTTGCTCAGCTGTGGCTATGCTTTGGAATCACCTGGGGAGCTTTTACAAAACTACTGATGCCCAGGCTCTACTCCAGGTGAATCCATTACACGATCTCTGGAGGGTGGGTTCTGGGCAATGGGATGTTAAAGGCACACACGGGCATGCCCATGTGTAAGTCAGGCACATGTACAAATGCTTCCCGAGGTCATCTTAAATTGCAGCCAGGGTTGAGAGCCTTGAGCTCTGACCAGCTGGTTAGGAGCGTGCCTCCTTCCTCACTCACTGCTTCCAAGTCCTGGCTTTCCAAAGCTGTGTACTTGCTTGAAGCATTGTTCTTATTTTCAGGTAGCACCTGATGGAAGGGTGGTAGGAATCAGGGTGTAGAGGGATATTAGTTCGCAAATCCTTTTATTCCTTGAATTTCCTGAGCATTGTTGCTCAAGAATGTTCCAGAATCTCAGACCCCATACAGGGGGTGATGCTGCTACCAACATTAAAATCCATTAGGGCTCTATGGGGATATATAGGCTGCACACATGAGGCAACAATTGGAGGAGTTTGAATTGCTAGTGAATTTGAATTTGGGAATTATTTTTATTGCTATTCACATTGTTTGGTACAGTCATTACAAACTACATGCAGTACCTTGTGCTGTGTAGATCAGGTTATGTCCATATGGAGACAGAATCTCCTGCTGAAGAACGAGTTGGATGCTCCTCTCAGTTAAAAAGTGAGCTGAAGATGGCTCGAGGATGGAAGAGAGAAGGAGAGACAAATGGCTAGTTGGGAAGAGTGGGACTGGCTTAGTCTGTCAGACTGGCTGTCTGTCTGCTCATGGTCTTTGTTCATAATTAAAAATGAATTTCAGGCCAGGTGCATTGGCTCACGCCTGTTAATTCCAACAGTTTGGGAGACCAAGGTGGGAGGATCACATGAGGTCAGGAGTTCAAGACCAGCCTGGGCAACATGGCAAAACCCCGTTTCTACTAAAAATACAAAAAGTAGCTGGGCATGGTGGCACACACCTGTCATCCCAGCTTCTTGGGTGGCTGAGGCACAAGAATCACTTGAACCCAGGAGGCAGAGGTTGCAATGAGTCAAGAGCACACTCCATCCTGGGTGACAGAGTGAGACCCTGTCTCAAAAAAAAAAAAAAAAGCAAAAGCGGTCTTTTGTGTCTCACAAATAACTTCAGATAACATCAGTAAAATAATCATAATAGCTAGTGGGGACTTACTGTCTGCCAGCTATATTCTAAGTCCTTTGTGTTTATTAATTCATTTAATCCTGACAATAACTTGATGAGGGAGGTGGTATTATTACCCTTTTGAACAGATGCGAAAATGTAAGCACAGAGATAGATGTTAAATAACTTACTTAAAGTCACACAACATAAAGTGAAATTTCACTTCAAGGCCTACTGATTCATATCTTATAAAACCACTTTCTCGGCATTCAGTTTTCTCCTCTTCCTAATTCTGATAACCTGTGGCTGCTCCACAGCCCATCACCCTCATTCTTCTTCAGAAACTCCCCCACTTCCAGTTTCTTCCAGACACACAGCCTCAGGAGGCTTTCTCTTTCTTGCCTCTTGTCCTAAGGCTGATTCCTGGTTGGTATCTCTCTCTTGTATCTCTCATTTTATACTTTTTTTTTTTTTTTTGGTTGGGGGAAGGCTAGGGTCTAATGGAAGACCATACGGTGGGGAGGGGTCACGGAACAGAGCCCCTGAATCTCTCCCATTTCAACTTGCTACTTTGAGAGTAAAAAAAAGACTAAATCTCCTTGGCTGTGATCAGGAGATAGTGTGTTGGCTCCCCTGATACTGGAATCCAGTCCCACTTTTGCAGCTCTTAAATCTTGCTATCTAAAGCCCTCAGTTCCAATAACCAGCTTTTCTGGTGGTGCAGCTTCAGAGTTTCACCAAATGCTTAGCAAGGTAGTGTTCTCTTTTTATGGGTATAGTTCAAACTTGTAGGCTGCTGTTATAGCTAGCTGTGGGAATGTTTGCTTTACATAATGTTAATAGGCAGCTGTGTTTATGCTTGTTCCTCAGTTTAAGCAGTAAGGAGTGTATAGATATGATTCTTTGAGGGCATTTCCCCCAGACTAAAAAAAGAAAAAAAGGTATGTTGTGTTTTTTCGAACAGTAAATTTTAATTGAAAAGGAATGTAGTTTCTAGAAGAAGTTTGGGGCAGGTTTTACTCCTAGGCTTTATTTTGTTAATGTTATGAAAGAAACTTTAACTCCTTCTAAGAAGTGCCAAGTTGACAATTCCTGGAAATGTTCATGTTCTATTTATGCTCAGCACCATAGCAGAGAGGGTGGCAATACCATTACCAAAATAATACCGCCGAGATGTACTAAGTGACAAATGAGAGGCTTCTGGTTTTATAACCTAAATACAAGACTTTAAAAGCATCTCCCAATTCTACCATTTGTTGATAAGGTCTGTGGGTGCGGAGTAGTAATGGTGAAGTTGCTGTGGGGAATTATAGATCAAGTAGAGCGTACCTGCAGTGACTTGTCCTGTTGCTAGAACTATAGAAGGTTAGAGCTGGAAGGGATCTTAGAAACACTTTATAGATGAGGAAACGAAGGGATATCCAAGTCTAACAGCATGCATATGGGTTCTTCTGTTCAAATAGTAGAACTTCGTGTAACATAAAAATAGGAATTTCTCTGAAATATATTGGGTAGTTCACAGCTTTGAAGGAATGATAAAGGTTTCAGGGCTTAATAAGGGCAGGAATGAGGCAACAGTGGGGGATCTCAGGCCATCAGATGGTCATCTTCAATCAAGTTTCTACACTGTACCTTCCTTCCAGATTCAGACTATTGGCCAAACTTGGGTCATGAGCCCTTCCTCTAGGACACCAGAATTACCTGAAGTGGGGAAAGAAGTTCCAAAAGAAAGAGGTGAAAGCTGATTGAAGCAAGAGTTGTCTACTGTGCCATCCTCCTTCTTTTTGGATTGAATAGGTCTCACGCCCATGGGCCTGGAAAACAAATGATAGCCCTTTAAGGGAGGAGGATGCTTTACCTCTTCTTCATACAGCAAGGCCCAGGTTGAGGGCCAAAGGTGGTGGATAAAACGCTGGAGAGCAGTTTTGGAGCAGCATAGGTCTCCTTAAACTTTTCCAAAATCAGAATGTATTGGGGGAGAAAAATGGATTGAGAATGTAGATGTAAAGAGGAGGTTTAGAAAGAGAATTTGAATTGGGTACTGGCCTAAGGGCTTTAGATATATAAACTCACTTTATTATCATAATAGCCCTTTGAGGTAGGCACTACTGTTATCATTTGCATTTCACAGATGAAGAGACTAAGGTGTTAGATAAATTGCTCAAGGTCACACAGCTTGGCAGTAGCAGAGCTGAGGTTCAAACACTGACAGTCTGGCTCACAGTCTGTGCTTCTAATCACTAGGGTCCTGTCTCTATCAGTCTACTACCAGTTCTTAGATCTGATTGGAGTCACATGGCTTAGATGACCTGACCTGGGCTAGCTGCAGCTTCTTTATTTTCTGACGCTTGCTTGCCTCAGGTCTCACACATAGCCGGCATTTTCATTATGTGTATGTCAGTCTCTTTTTAAACAGTTACCAAATTTAAAAAAATACAAAAGAAAATGAAAGATGTTTTCTAAGAAATATGATTAGGTAAAATAAAGGTTTTGAATGTGATTGACGTGGACATTTTTGTTCATTTAGTTTTTAAACATATCTCTTCCCTTTCAATCTCTTTATTATTAATTAATCATGTGCTACGGGCAAATGTGACTTTTCAGGCCTTTCATATTTGTTTGAGCCCTTTTATTCCATCATGTGCCAGTCACAATTCATTCAGGAGACAGAAACCACACAGTAATTTAAATAGGGAAAACTTAATATAAAGAATTTTCTTTTCTTTTCTTTTCTTTTTTTTTTTTTTGAGACAGAGTTTTACTCTCATCGCCCAGGCTGGGGTGCAATGGCGCGATCCTGGCTCACTGCAACCTCCGCCTCCCGAGTTCAAGCAATTCTCCTGCCTCAGCCTTCCGAGTAGCTGGGATTACAGGTGCCCGCCACCATGCCTGGCTAATTTTTATATTTTTAGTAGAGACAGGGTTTCACCATGTTGGCCAGGCTGGTCTCAAACTCCTGACCTCAGGTGATCTGCCCGCCTTGGCCTCCCAAAGTGCTGGGATTACAGGCATGAGCCACCATGCCTGGCCAATATAAAGAATTTTTAACTGGTGAAAAGCAAACCATGGTTAACCACTAAATGGGGTAAAAGAGGTCTCTAAGTAATACAGGAATGGCAGAAGCTACTTTTTCTGAGGTTGAAAGGTAGTGCAGGATACAGTCACTAAGAATGTGGAAGAGGGCCCTCCCCACCTCTAAGGCTGAGATTCAGACTTCGGTGGAGTTGAAGTGACTGTCACACTAGCTGGTCTGTAAGAGCAGCCTACCTGGTAGCTAACTTCAAGAAAATCCAGAGAAATAATTGCATGAAGTCAGAAAAATAATAAATGACCAAAATGAGAAATTTTGAAATTATTTTAAAAAATCAAATAGAAATTCTGGAGCTGAATTAGGAAAAATAACTAATGCATGTGGGCTTAATACCTAGGTGATGGGTTGATAGGTGCAGCAAACCATCATGGCACACATTTACCTATGTAACAAACCTGTATATCCTGCACATGTAGTCCAGGACTTAAAGTAAAAATTAAAATTAAATTCTGGAGCTGAAATAAAAATTAATGGACTGAAAAATGCAATAGAGAGTATCAACAGCAGAATTGATCAAGCAGAAGAAAGAATCTGTAAACTTGAAGACATTATTTAAAATTACAGTTGGAGGAGAAAAAGAATGAAAAGGAATGAAGAAAGCTTATGGGATTTATGAGACAGCATCAAAAGAACAAACATTTGAGTAATAGGAGTTAAGGCAGAGGAAGAGAGATAAAGTGGTAGAAAGCTGTTTTAAAGAAATATTAGCAGAAAACTTTCCAAATCTGGGGAAAGATATAATATCCAGGTACAGGAAGGTCAAAGTCTCTAATTAGATTCAATCCAAACAAGACTACACTAAGCCTTATTATAATTAAACTGTCAAAAATCAAAGACAAAGAGAAGATCCTGACAGCAGCAAGAGAAAAGAAGCAAATAACATATAAGACAATTTCAATAAGCCTAGTAGTACATTTCTCAGCAGAAACTTTATAGGCCAGGAGAGAGTAGGATGATATGTTCAAAATGTTGATGGAAAAAAAAAATTGCTAACAGTGAATAGTGTAGCCGGCAAAACCGTTCTTTAGAAGTGAAGGAGAGAATGATACTTTCCCAGATAAAGCTGAGAAAGTTTATCACCACCACACCTGTTTTTACAAGAAAGGCTAGTGGAGTCTTCAAGTGGAAAGAAATGGAAGGTTAATAATAACATGGAAACGTATGAAAGTATAAAACTTACATAGTCAAATTTGGAATCTCCAGTACTGTAATGGTTGTATGTAAATCATTTACATCTTTAGTTTGGAGGTTAAAAGATGAAACTATTAAAATGGATATAACAACTTATAAAGTATATACAAAACAAAAAGACATAAATTGTGCCATCAAAAACTAAAATATGGGGGTGATGGTGGAGTAAAGTGTACAATTTTTGTATGTGATCAAAATTGAGTTGTTATCAGCTTAAAATAACTGGCTATTTATAAAATGTTTTTGTAAGCTTCATGGTAACCATAAAACAAAAACCTATGGTATATACACAAAAAATAAAAGGTAAGGGACCAAAGGATATCACTAGAGAAAATTACCTAATCACACTGGAAGACAGCCAGAGGAAGGAAAGAACAAAGCATCTACAAAGCAACCAGGAAACAGTTAACGAAATGGCAGAAGCAAGACCGTATCATTAATTACCTTGAATGTAAATGGATTAAATTCTCCAGTTAAAAGACAGGGAGTCTGAATGGGTTTTATAAAAAGCACAAGACCCAACTATATGCCACCCACAAAAGATTCACTTCCTTTTTAAGAACACATATAGAGTGAAAATTAACGGTTAGAAAAAGATTTTCCATGCAAATGGAAACCAAAAGAGAGTAGGAGTGGCTATACTTATGTCAGACCAAGTAGATTTTAAGTCAAAAATTGTCAAAAGAGACAAAGAGGGTCATTATGTAATAATAAGGGGGTCAATTCATTAAGAAGGTATAATAGCTGTAAATATATATGCACCAATCACTGGAGCACCTAAATATATAAATCAAATATTAATAGATCTGAAGGGGGAGACAGACTAGAATATAATAATAGTAGAGAACTTTAATACCCCACTTTCAGTAATGGACAGGTTACCCAGATAAAAAAAAGTAATAAAGAAACAGTGGATTTAAACTATACTTTAGACCAAATGGACCTAACAGACATTTACAGAACATTCCATCCAATGGTATCAAGAATACATATTTTGATTAGCTTAGTAATGTATAAGGATATTGAGTCAGTAATACAAATTCTCCCATTAATGAAAAGCCCAGAACCTGATGGCTTCATTGCTGAATTCTGCCAAACATTTAAAGAACAAATACCAATCTTTCTCAAACTCTTCTACAAAATTGAAGAAGAGGAAATACTTCCAAGCTTATTTTGTAAGGCCAGAATTTACTTTGATATCAAAGCTAGATAAGGATACAAGAATAGAAAATTACAGACCAATATTCTTGATCAACATAGGTGCAAAAATTGTCAACAAAATACTAGCAAACTGAATTTAACAGCACAGTAAAAGAATCATTCCCTGTGATCAAAGGATGCAAGGATGGTTTAACATACACAAATCAATAAATATGACATACCACATTAACAGAATGAAGGACAAAAACTATATGATCATCTAAATAGTTGCAGAAAAAGCTTTCGACAAATGTCAACATCCCTTCATTATAAAATCTCTCAACAAATTAGGTATAGAAGGAATATACTTCAACACAAAGAAGGTTATATGGGACAGACTCGTAGCTAACTTCATACTCAACAGTGGAAAACTGAAAGCTTTTTCTTTTAAGATCAGGAACAAGAGAAGGATGCCCACTCTCACCACTCTTACTCAACATAATACTGGAGGTTCTAGCCAGAATAATTAGGCAAGATAAAGAAATAAAAGGTATCTAGATTAGAAAAAAAGAAGTTAAATTATCCCTGTTTGCAGGTGACATGATCTTAAATATAGGAAACCCTAAAGACTCTACCAAAAAACTATTAGAACTAATAAATTTAGTAAAGTTGCAGTATACAAAATTAACATAAAAATCAGTAGTGTTTCTGTACACAAACAGCAAACTATTTGAAAAAGAGATCAAGGAAACAATCCCATTTTCAATCGCTACCAAAAGAAAAATACTTAGGAATACTTAACCAAGGACGTGAAAAACCTGTATAATGAAAACTGTTAAAACATTGATGAAAGAAACTGAAGAAGACACAAATAAATGGGAGGAAACCTCGTGTTCATGGATTGAAAGAATTAATACTGTTAAAATGTCCATACTACCCAAAGTGATTTATAGATTCAGTGCAATCACTATCAAAATTCCAGTGACATATTTTATAGAAATAGAAAAAACAATTCTGAAATTTATATGGAACCACAAAAGACCCTGAATTGCCAAAGCAGTCTTGAGCAAAGAAGAACAGAACTGGAGGCATCATACTACCTTCTCTGACTTCAAAATATGCTACAAAGCTATACTAGTCAGAACAGCATGGTGTTGGCATAAAAACAGACACATAGACCAATGGAACAGAATAGATAGTCCAGAAATGAATTCACACATTTATGGTCAGTTGATTTTCAACAAAGGTGCCAATAAGACACACTGGAGAAAGGACAGTCTTTTCAATAAATGGTGTTGGAACAACTGGATATGCAGAAGAATTTAGACCCTCATCTCACACCATGTATAAAAATAAACTCAAAATGGATTAAAGACTTAAACATAAGACCGAAATTATGAAACTACTAGAAGAAAACCTAGGGGAAATGCTCTATGACATTGGTCTGGGCAATGGATTTTTTGGATATGACCCCAAAAGCACAGGCAACAAATACAATAGACAAATGGGATAAACAAAAGCTTCTGCACAGGAAACAACAGATTAAAGAAGTAACCTATGGAATGGGAGAAATTATTTGCAAACCATATATATGATAAGGAGTTAATGTCCAAAATACACCAGGAACTGTAAAAACTCAATAGCAAGAAAACAACCCAACTAAAAAATGGGCGGCCAGCGCAGTGGTTCATGCGTGTAATCCCAGCACTTTGGGAGGCCGAGGCGGGTGGATCGTCTGAGGTCAAGGGTTCAAGAGCAGCCTGGCCAACATGGTGAAACCCTGTCTCTACTAATAATACAAAAATTAGCCAGGCGTGGTGGCACTCGCCTGTATTCCCAGCTACTTGGGAGGCTGAGGCAGGAGAATCACTTGAAACCAGGAGGCGGAAGTTGCAGTGAGCCAAGATTGAGATTGTGCCACTGCACTCCAGCCTTGGTAACAAGAGTGAAACTCCATCTCAAAATAAATAAATAAATGGGCAAAGGATGGGAACAGACATTTCTCAAAAGACATACAAATGGCCAACAGGCATATGAAAAAATGATCAACATCGCAAATCACCAGGGAAATGGAAATTAAAATTATAATGAGATATCACCTCATACCTATTAGAATTCTAGGTGCTTATTAAAAATATGAAAGGTAACAAGTACTGACAAGGATGTGGAGAAAATGGAACCTTTGCATACTTGGTGAGAATGTGAATCAGTATAGCCATTATGGAAAACAGTATGGAGGTTCCTCAAAAAATTTAAAATAGAACTCTGTGTCTTAGCAATCCCACTACTGGGTATATATCCAGAAGAAGTGGAGTCAGTATATCAAAGAGATAGCTACACTTTCATGTTCACTGCAGCATTATTTACAATAGCCAAGATACAGAATCAACCTGAGTGTCCATCAACAGATGAATGGATAAAGAAAATATAGCATATATACATAATGAAATACTATTCAGTTTTTAAAAAGAAATACCGTCATTTGTGACAACATGGATGAACCTAGGTGATATTATGCAAAGTGAAACAAGGCACAAAAGGACAGATACCATATAATCTCACTTATATGTAGAATCTAAAAAAGTTGAACTCATGGAAGCAGAGGGTAGAATGGTAGATACCAGAGGCTGGAGGAGATGTGATTGGGGAGATGTTGGTCACAGAATGCAAAGGTTAGTTAGACAGGAGAAATAAGTTCGAGAGATCTGTTGTGCAACATGATGACTATAGATAATTAACAACCTACAGTTGGCCCTTTGTATCTATGGATTCAACCAACCACAAATAGAAAATATTTGAAAAAAAAAAAACCACAATAAAAAATAACAATTCAGCAATAAAAAAGAATACAAGTGAAAATATAGTAGGACAACCATTTACATAGCACTTACCTTGTATTAGGTATTATAAGTAATCTAGAGATTATTTAAAATATATGGGAGGATGTATGCAGGTTATATGGAAATACTATTACCATTTTATATCAGGGACTTGAGCATCCATGGATTTTGGTATCTTGGGTGGTAGTGGGGGCCTGTAGTCCCCCTGCAGATACTGACAAATGACTGTAGACTGTATTGCATTCTTGAAAATCACCTGAGTAAATCTGACATGTTTTCTTCACAAAAAATGATAAGTATATGAGGTAATGCATATTTTAATTATCTCTATTTAGCCATCCTGCAATGACCATCCTGCTATGGTCCCAATGTCTCCCAGAATTCAACTTAATCCCCATCGTGGTGGTATTAAGGGGTGGTAATAGGGGGTGGTATTAAGGGGTGAAGTAATTAAGTCATAGGGGCTTTACCCTCATGAATAGATTAGTGCCTGACTAAAGGGCTGGAGGGAACTCCCTTAGGCTCTTGTTGCCCTTTGGCATTCTGCTGCGGGAGGACACAGTGTTAACCTCTTCTGCCACGTGAAGATGCAGCAAGATGGCCCTCACCAGACACCAAATGCTTGATCTTGCACCTTTATCTTGGACTTCCAGCCTCCAGAACTGTGAGAAGTAAATTTCTATTGTTTATAAATTACCCAATCTGTGATATTTTGTTATAGCAGCAAAAATGGACTGCCAGTGTTCGTATTTCAAAACATCATGTTATACACGATAAACGTGTACAATTTTTGTCAGTTAAAATAATAAGTTAATTTAAAAAAGAGATAGCCAGTGTTTATAATAAATGAATCATCTTAACATTTGAGTTTTTGCTGTAGGGGAGGAAAAATCTCTTTTCCTCATTCATTCTAGGTTCATGACTGAGGCCCTTATAACAAAGGACAGATAAACAAGAGCAAGCATAGAAATTTATTTAATATAAATTTTACATGACACAGGAACTTTTATAAGGGAGTGAAGACCCAAAGAGGTGGTTAAACTTGTGTATTTTTATGCTAGGTTTGATGGCATGTGGATGGTTGTGGGGAAATGGGATTGGAAAAATAATATGAGCTCTAATGATAATGAACTAGGGTAAACTTTGCTAGGGCTAGGTGTTCCTGTTCTCTCTGTGATCTGCATCTTCCGAAATAAGGATGCTCCTTTCCTCTGGGGATAGGGAAGGCATTGCACATGAGAGTCACCTTACCTGTTTCAGGGGAAGGTCAGAAAATCCTTTCTAGGGTTTACAACCTGCTTTAAGGGAGAATCGGGAGAATTGTGGGAGCTGAGGGGAGGTCAGAGTGACCTGCCTGCTTATGCTGTCTTCTCAGATTCCAAGTGCCATATCTTGGGCCAGTGTGTCTTGAATCCCATCATTACCATTGGAAATTCCGTTTCAGAAGCCCACTGTTTGCTAAACTCCAGTTACTTCTAGAACTGGACACTGCTGCTGAAATCTGGAATTTCTTATGTGATGCCAAAAAAAGGAGAAAATTTAGAAGATTACGAGTATGTGTGTGTTTAACAAAGTATATATACTTTTTTCTTCAGAGAGTAAAACCTCTGAATCAACTTGAAGTAGTCTTTTCAAATTGTTATCAAGGCATGCTGCTATTTCAACTATTAGAGAGATAGCACCGGACTTAAAAGACCTTCTCTAAATGACTCTTCAGGAACTAGGAAGAGCATTTTTCACTCTGCTGTTTAAAGTATTTTGTTTGTCTTTCTATGAGTATACTGTTTCAAAGTGTTTCACTAGATTATAACCTGATTTTTTTCAGTGTCTTCTGTTTGTATGCTTTTAAGTTTCTAAATCTTTTCTCTTCATTGTTTTTCCCCAAATTGTTGGATTCTGAGTAAGCTTCTGCCAGTGTCATTTTAAAATATATTTATATCCTTCAGATGCTAAAAATAGTTTGTGCACTTTTAAATGGTTGAAAAAGAAAAGAAGATTACATGATGTTTGAAAATCACATGAAATGCAAATTTCAGTGTCTATAAATAAAGTTTTATTGGAACACAGCCATGCTTATTTGTTAACATGTTGTCTCTGGCTGCTTTCACAATACACCAGCAGGGCAGAGTCAGGTAGCTGCAACAGAGACCTTATGGTCCACAAAACCTAAAATATTTACTATCTGGCCCTTTACAGAAAAAGCCTACCACCCCTGGTATAGAGTGAGAAAGGCCAGAAACCAGAAAAAAAAACCTGTGGCTTTTCCCAAAAAAGCTTTGGTTTTTTTCTTATGACCGGAATCAGCTTTATTTGCCTTTCTTTACTTGGTGCCTAACTGAGTGCTGGATTAAAGCAAATGCTTAGTTCTAAAATTGTTTTGAGAGTCAAAACTGGGGAGGCCTTTCTTCAGGGTAAACTTTTCCTATGAATATATATCATTATCTTTGCCATTTTTTTGAGTTAGATTTTGCCAGAAGAGATTTGTCATACCAGGGCCATTGAAGCTTTTCTTTCATTTCTAAAATTGTACATAAGAGAAAAAGAATTAGGTAAACCAAACAGATAAAACCCTTTTGTGCTCTGCACATTCACACGAGGATTTAGTTTCAGCTTATCCTGTGTATTTACTCATGGTTTAGTCTCAAGATTTTTAAGTATTGGCATGATGAGATAATGTTAGCATTTGAATACTAACCACAGAAAGCATTAAGCAAGGTCTGCAGTCATGAAGCATTTGCCTTTTGTTCCCATCCATTAGGTATTTAATGTATTTTTTACATCCCCCCACCTTGTCTTTGTTTTCACCTCCTTTGAAGGAAATCTTTTGTCATTGAGACTCAAACGTTCTGATGAGTAATGCTACGCCAGGGTATGAATTTCTTCCCATTCCCTGAGATAGCCATTGTACTATTAATATTTCTGTCTGTTGTTTAGAAGTGTAGCCTGTATTAGGTTCTCAATCCCCTAAGGAATTTAACATTTTAAGTGCTCGTAGAGTGCTGTGGGCTCTAAAAGGTATCAAAAGCATTCCATCAGAAATAGAAGCTAGAGAGCCCTTGTCCTTCAAGGAGTTTGAAGTCTGTATGGTAAGAGAGGGGTAACATGCATACGAATTCTGAACATGTACTAGCAGCCTACAAAGTGAATGGAATTTCAGCAGAGCATGCAGCATGAAGGAGCGATCTCAGCGGGGAAGGGAATAAAGTAGGGAGTGCTTCGAAGGTGAATCTGCGTTTTATGGAAGGTAGAGTCATTGGTTCCAGGGGAAGAAGCCAGTCCAGATGGAGGAGACGCCAAGTACTTCCCTGACATCTCAGGATGCCTTGCTAGAACATTAAACCCAGCATGTTGCAGATGGAATGAGTTTTTCTCACTAAATCTAGGTCCTGCTCCTGCCCTCAGTATTTCCATCAATGTCATGGTTTTCTGAGTTATGCACCTGCCGCTTACTTTAGGCTTTTATTGCTTCTCCAAACTACTTTGTAACTGGTTTGCCTGTACAGAGAAGCTGCCAGATTTGTCTTCCAAAGCTTTCTTCCTATCACTGTGACCCCTGCACACCATTCCAGCATCCATTGTGCCATTCTCTGGAGAACTGCTCTTCCGCATACTAGCCAAATTTGTCTTCCTTCAGTTTTTTTTTTTTTTCTTTTGAGACGGAGTCTGGCTCTGTCACCCAGGCTGGAGTGCAGTGGCTCGATCTCTGCTCAGTACAAGCTCCGCCTCCCGGGTTCACGCCATTCTCCTGCCTCAGCCTCCCGCGTAGCTGGGACGACAGGCGCCCACCACCACGCCCGGCTAATTTTTTGTATTTTTAGTAGAGACGGGGTTTCACCGTGTTAGCCAGGCTGGTCTCGATCTCCTGACCTCGTGATCCGCCCGCCTCGGTCTCCCAAAGTGCTTAGATTACAGGTGTGAGCCACCGCATCCGGTCCAGTTTGTTTTTTAATGTGCTGTGCTGTTGGGTTTTGTTTGTTTGATTTTTATTTTGCCTGAGTGTCTTTGCCTATAGTGTGAATGTTTTTACTTCTCTCTTTGCCACGTTAACTCCAGTTCCTCCTTTGGGCTTTAGCTTAGGTGTTTTTTCAGGAAGCCTTCCCATACCTTCTATGTTGGATTAAGTCCTCTCTCATGCGCTTCTGAGCATCTTGCACCTCCTATTTGGTGTGCTTCTCTATAATAGGTTGTAACTTCCAGAGGGCAGGGACCTAGTGCTATTGGACAAATGGTAAGTGCTCAAATAAAAGATGTTGTTTTTTTCTTAAAATATATTTAAATTTTCCTCACTGTCTACAAAATTAATTTCAGACATTTTTAAATTCATTTCAGACCTTCTGTAATATGGCCCGACCTTATCTATATTAATTATTGAATTAGATTTGGCAACATTTAACAGAAAACCCAAATGACAGTGATTTTAACAAGATGGAAGGTTTATTTTTCCCTTCTCCTCCTCTTCCTCCTGTTTCTCCTCCATATCCTTCTCTCTCTCTCTCTGTGACACACACACACACACACACACACACACACACACAATCTGTAAGTAGTCTCCAGGGCTGTGGGCTGGTGTGACTGCTCCACAGTTACCAGAGGCCAAGGCTTCTTCTCTCTTTATGCTTTGCCATCCTTGCCACGTGATTTCCATTCTCAAGATTCCCTCATGGTCCTAACTGGCTGCTGGAGCCCCAGGCCATCTTGTCCCTTGTGGGAATAGTGCTAGCAGAGTAGAAGGGAGACTCAGAGAGAGGAAGACAAAAAGGAAGCTAACATGAAAAAGACATTTTCGTCAAATGCTAGTTCTTTGAACTTCTGGGAAGAAAAGAGTTTCTAGGAGACCACAACTTTTTACTGCTTTGAAGATTCCAAATTCCTGAGAATATGATTCAGTTAGTGAGTAACATTCTCTATGCTGGCAAAGGAGGAAATTACCTGGATCTGGACCTATCTTTGGAGGATGAGAGAGGAGCTGTTATCTCTCCCCCACTGATACAATGATGTTGTAATGTCTTTTCAGTAGGCATTTGCCTGAGCTCTTTTTTTTGGACTATAATTTCCCCCCACCCCACTTTCTCTAATCTCTGCTTCTCAAAATCTTATCTATTCTTCAGAGCCTAATTCCTTTCTTTTCCCAGAAGCTTTTCCACATTCTCCTCATCTGGGATTTTTTTTTTTCTTTGAACCTCCACAGATTTTTGTGATGATCTTTCTCCATGTTTTAACATAGTTACCGGTAAACTTATCTAACTCTTCCCTAGCTCCCTCTCACCATCGAATGCCATCCCCTTGAGTTAAGTCAGGGACTATGCCTTGTTCACATCTGCTGCAGCCATCACAGAACCTTTAACAAAGTAGGTTCTTAAATCTTAAATGAGTGCATGCTGTGAGGGAAGAAAAGCAAATAGACTTTTTGGCTCAAATAAAGAATTGATGTGTTTAGAAGACAGGTAAAGAGAAAAGGGACGAGTTGTCGGATGATCTTGATATCTAGGCTTTGAATCTGGGCTTGGCAGGGTAGGTGCATGAGCCCTGAATATAAGGGAGCTGGCCTAGGGAGAGAAAAAAACCATCACTTCAACTCCTGTCTTCCAGGGTGTTGACTTCATTAACTGCCCCACATCTACCAGATTTCCCCAGATCTTAGTTGACATAGAGACATTCATTCTGTTTCTCACCTTAAGAAAATCCATCCTGAGTTAGCTTCAGTTGGTGCTGCTGCTAGGCCTGATGGTGATAGGCTTTGGGAGGAACTGAGAATCCCAAATGCTAGGTGGTATCTGAATGTGGCATTACGAGATATAATGCTCTCAACTCTGCAATTTCTCTTGTAAGAGGGAAACAATTCAACCTATTCTTTGACTCCTTTTCTGGGTTTTCTTGGCTCCAGGCATCTTAGAACACTGATCACACTGTTCCACCACCCCCAATCTTTACCTCCATTCTCTCTACCCTCCCAGCCCCCACCAAAACACAATTCTTTTCAGGCAAGTGCACCATACAGGTGCTCTGGTGGTCCCGTAACTGAGGATGTAGTTGCCAGCCTTTTAGCAATATCAAGAGTTCTCTGGAGGCTCGAGAGCAGTGGCCTTGGTTAAATTGGACAGAATCACCTTTTTGGTAAATTCCCTTCCGATTCATTTCACAAATGGCTTAAATCATTTATGTTGTTTTGTTCAATCCAGTCAGGAAATGAAAGCATTGCCATTTTAATTGTTTTAGAACAGCATTTTACACCTAATATAGACTCCCAAAGCCAGCCAAATGCAGATTTTGGCTCCTAGATCGCTGACTGCATGCTGACTGTGTTCTTGACTGCGGAAGAAAACAGATCCAGCCAAAGACTGATTAACTTCCAAAGGTCACAAAAGAAGTTTCTCTTTATCTAAGAAAGAAAGTAGGTGCCATTAGGTGTTGATTTTTTTTAAAAAGTCCTTTTAATTTAAACAACATTTGAATAAAAATTATGGTATAGTCAACCACAAATCAGTTGATCAAGTCTCAAATTTTGGCAGTCTGCCTTGGTTCTGTGTTCTTGGGCAAGTTTACTTTCTTTTTCTTTTTCTTTTTTTTGAGACAGGGTCTGGTTCTGTTGCTCAGGCTTGAGTGCAGCAGTGTGATCTTGGCTCACTGCAACCTCTGCCTCAAGCATTGCTCAAGCAACCCTCCCACTTCAACCTCCCAGTTAGCTGGGACTACAGGTGCATGCATGCCACCACACCTGGCTAATTTTTGTATTTTTTTGTAGAGACGAGGTTTTACCATGTTGTCCAGGCTGGTGTAGAACTTCTGAGCTCAAGCGATCTGCCCACCTCAGCCTCCCAAAGTGCTGGGATTACGGGCAGGAACCACCATACCCAGCCTCTTTTTTTAAAAAATAATTTTTTACTTTGAAATAATTTAAGACAAGAAGTTGCAAAAATAGTACTGAGAGATCCCAGGTACCTTTCACTCAGCTTCCCCCAATGATAATATCTTACATGATCATAGCACATTGTTAAAAGCAGGAAATTGACATTGGTGCAATACTAGTAATTCAAGAACAGACCTTATTGGAATAGGTTTTACATGCAATCTGTTTTTAGTGTGTGTAGTTTTGTGAAATTTTATTACCTTTGTAGATTCATACATGCTTTTGATTTTTAATGCTCACTTACCGTCAAATTATTTGGAGCCTTTCTTTTTTTTTTTTTTTTTGTAGAGATGGGGGTTC
This sequence comes from Pan troglodytes, assembly GCF_028858775.2. Taxonomy (NCBI): domain Eukaryota; kingdom Metazoa; phylum Chordata; class Mammalia; order Primates; family Hominidae; genus Pan; species Pan troglodytes. The sequence goes on from NC_072408.2 coordinate 100,537,713, forward strand.
CACCATGTTACCCAGGCTGGTCTCGAACTCCTGAGCTCAAGGAATCTGCCTGCCTTGGCCTCCCAAAGTGCTGGAATTACAGGTGTGAGCCACCACACCTGGCCTATTTGGAGCCTTTGTGTGAATAATTAATAATAGCAAAACTGGAAATTATTTAATCTGGAAATCTCAATTTAATACTCTTAACAAAAAGACTACTGGATTAGAAAGTAGAAAGTCAGGTTCTAATTCCAGCTCTTCAACTAGGCAGTTAAACTTCTTTGGTTAAGTCATTTACATACTTGGTACATCATGTACTCATCTCTGAAATGAGTGAGCTAAATGAAACAAATCTTGATTTCCACTTCTGTGTACTGTATTTTAAAAGGCACCATCTGTATTTTACCACATTGTTCTAGCCAAAAACTTAGGCATCATCCTTGTTTCCTTCTTTGCTGTACCTACCCTCTTTCCTTCTGTATATTCCATTAGCAAGTCTTCTACAACATTCCCCAAATCTGTCTACTTGAGTCCATCCCTTGCCTGGATTACTGCAGTAGCCTCCACATGTACTTTCCCGTAAAACGTTTTCCACATGGCAATCAGAGCCATCTTTTAAAAATAGAAATCAGACTTTGTTATTCCTCTGCTTAAAACCTCCTCCTAGGACTTTACATTGCACTGAGAATCAGAGCTCCTCACCAGGGCCCAAAAGGGACACCGTGACCTGGGGACTCCTGCTGGCTTCTTCAGTCACATCTATCATTCCCTGCCTTCTCCCTGTAGCCCAGCACAGGCCTCCTCTGTCACTCCAGTCAGCCAAGTCAGTGCCCACCTCGAGGCCTTTGTTCCAGCCTAGCCGTTCTCTGTGCCTGGTGTGCCCTGCTCCCAGTTTTGCTCTAATAAGTGGCTCCCTCTGGTAATTTAGGTGTCAGGCCTCCTTGATGAGGCCTGCCTGATCAGTCCAAATTAGCCACCTCCCAAGTCACTTTCTGCAACATTATCCTGTTTTGTTTCTTGCACAGCATTTAACACTATCTGGAATTATCCTCCGCACTTGATTGGACTTGTTACTTGACAAGTGAATTTCCCTTCTCTAGACTGTAAGCTCTTTCAGAAGTAGGGCAGCTTTAACTGCCTGGTTTATCTGCATCCCCAGACCCCAGGACAGTGCCTGTCCCATCAATAATTATGTGTTGAGCAGATGCATTTATGGACCAGATCATCACAGAGGATTTTGAAATTGAAAAAATTACTTAATTAAATGAAGTGTTTAAAATTAATTTTTGGGGATTCTGAAGGGAACTTTTATGATTAAATTTCTGTGTACTACAGGTTGCCTATTGTGTAGTCGTGTTTTAGTAAAAGTTCTTTTCCTGAGGCAGGACCATTTCAGATGGGAAAGATAAGTTTTCTGTGCTCTAGGGACAGTCTCCTGTCTGCCTTGAACACATTAGACAGATGACCTTAATGATCGGAAGAGATGCATTGGAAATACATTCCTTTCCCCCATCAGCAGTGCTTTTGCATTAGCATTGAGCAGGATTTGACTTTCTTGGTGATACAGAAGGTGCAAGAAGCTTAGTATCATGTGGTTTGACATTTAATCAGACTTGCTTTCCTTGTTAACCTAAAGGCCTTCCTCTTCTTTGGAATTTAATGTGTCAGTAATGGCTCCTAGAGCTGGAACAGATGGAGCTGCTGATGTTCTCACTTAAACGAAAAGAACATGATTTATATCCTCAGCTTCATTTCTTAAATTCTTGTTGAACTTTCATTTGATTGTCAGAGCCACATAACCAGAATGTCACTAAATTTGCTTTCGCGACATTACCATCTACTTTTGCTTTTTAAGCAGTTTTGGAAATGTGATGTAGTATAGGAATATGAGTACATGTTTTTAAACATGTATTATTCGGAGTTAATGATTCACTGCTGCTGAAGGAGTAGTTTCTGTGTGAAGGCAATGGTTATTTTTTTCATTAAATATTCTCATCAGAAGTTAATATGTTTTTCTTCTCTTATTCTGGACTTGTCTTTTAAAAAAATACATGTACTCGTATAGCTGCCAATGAGACAAGTGTTGACATTTTGGTTTCTTTTGTTATGGTTTTATTGTTGTTATTGCTAATGAATGATTTTTGAAGCAAATATGTACTTTCAAGCAAATATGTGCAAATATGAAGTTGGAAGATGATATTTTCTCTTAAAAGCATTTTACCATTTTCACATTGCCATGCCCTTAGCTTTCAGGGTGTTTTCTTGAGGCATTATTTTCTTTTGTTGATTCTTTAAAATGTACCAATGGTGAGTGTGAATTCATAGTATGAAAAATGTGGGTGATAGACTATGATTAGACATAGTTCAAGATAACAGTTTATATGAAAAATTGATGCTCTAAAGCATTTGCTACCAAAATTTGTTTTTGTGTGTGTGTGTTACCTTTACTCTTCTCCTTGGGTCCACTTAATGGTTCTGTATTTTTTTGGAGAGCCAAATATGTCTTGAAGGTAGTCGGGGAGAGGGAGGAGGAGCAACATGAAATGAGTGTGCTGTTTTATCAGAAGCCACTTATTCACAGGGCCTGAAGTGACAGCTGTTGGGAGAAGTGATATTCATACTGATGGGGGTAAAACTGCCTACTCATTTTGGGGAGCTTTTGTTTTCACAATAAAAATTCTTTGTACAAATAAAGGATGTTCTAAAGGAGAGGACTATTTGCAATTGAGTGTTTTCTATTCTGGCAGCATCCGATTGAAAATCATTTCAGAAATTCTTAGTATTGCATGCAATCATTGTTTAGTAGCTAGATCTTTTTAACTTTATGATAGAATTGTACATTTCATTTCTGTTTTAAGTCCTATCCATGTATTTAAGTAGTGTAATAAATTATTTTCTTGCCAGCAGGGTGACTTGAGTGAAAAAATATGTATAATTTGGCCAGTAGCCTAATTCTGTGACCTCTACAATCCAAATGGATGCCGTGGCTTTTACTTTGGTTACATTTCAAATGACTTTAATTGGCCTGAAGTTCTATTAGTATGATTGATTCAGGATACCCATTCAAAGTCATCTCATTTGTCTGTGTCATTTGTCATGGATCAAATCTCTGGGCAAAGCAGTCATTGAACCTTGGTTAAACCTCAGACTGTGTCCGTCTGTCAATTTTATAAATGATTGGGAGGAAGGTACTCTTGTGAGTTCTGGATCAGTAGTGATATGATTCTGTTTCTGTTTTTTGCTTTTTTTAAATCTACTGCTACATAATAGACCACTCCAAAACTTGGTGCCTTAAAATAACCATTTTACCTTGGTCATGATTTTGTGGGTTAGGAATTAAGAAAGGGCTCAGCTGGGCAGTTTGTCTCTGATCCACATGGTGTCAGCTGAGGAATCTGGGGATAGGGGATCCACTTTTGAGATCTCAGACTCAGATGTCTGGTGACTTGACTGGGGTGCGTGGCTCTGGGCAGGGGGCTTAGCTGGGGCCCAGCATGTGGTCTCTCCATGCGGCTTAGGTTTCTTTTAGCATGGGAGCTGGGTTTCCCAAAATGTGAGGATGGAAGCTTCAAGGCTGAAGGTTTCTCAGGATGTAGACTCATAAGTCCCAGAACACCAGTTCTCCTGCTTATTGGTCAAGTAAGTCACTAAGTTCAACCCAGACTTGGGGTCAGGAGGGGGTCAGGGAGGGGAGTAGCATTATCCTTCACTTTTCATTGGGAGAAGAAACAAAGGATTTGAGGCCATCATTAATGGCTAGTGATGAGATCACATCAGAATAGCATTTATTTAATAGCAATTTATTACTCTCCTGAGGTTCAGGTGGCTTAAAGTGCAAATATTAGTAGGTAGTTCCATGTAAGGGAATCCCATTCCAAGTGGCACAGCCTTCATTTAAACAAAACTCTGATGTAATTCATTCTAGTCATTTGATGGATGGAGACTCTAAAAGTGGCATGAATATAATCTCAAAATATCTAGAAAGATGTCAGTCCTCTGAGTCATTGTGCAAACTAGTTTGTTGAGAGAGTTCAAAGGCATCATGGATCTTAACAGCTAGAAAAGATTCTAAGAGATTACATCATCATTATCACCTTATGGAAAGATTTATTGAGCATCTGTTAGGTGCCAGGCCCTGGGAATACAGAAGAGGATATGACTGATTCTTGCCGTTGAGACATAGTTGAGGACATAGAATTGATACACAAGAGATGAATAGAAATCCATGGAATATAGACTAACTGGTAAATAAAAGTACAGGTGATAAGAGCACAAGAAGGAGAAGTAATCAATAGAGGCTTAGCTAGGGGCTAGGAAAGGCTGTAAGGACTTTCCATCACTCTGAAAACATGAAGTCCAAAGTGTTGGCCATTACCTACAAGTCCCTTTGAGATCTGGATCCCTGTATCCTCTCTGATCCCCTTTGCTACCTCTCTTTTCCTCACTCACTGGCCTTCTTCCATGGAAGTATAGGCATTTGAGGATCTTTGCCACTTGCTCATTCCTCTGCCTGGAATGCTCTTTTTCCAGATATTCCCATAGTTTGCTTTCTCACTTCCATCAGATCTCTGGTCAACTGTGCTCTCCTCCAGCCTTCTCTGACCACTGTATCTACTTCCTGTTCATCAACACATTTATCTCCATGAAGCCAGGGGCATTGTCTGCCTTGTTAATTATTGTATCCTGAGCACCTAGAGTAGTGCCTGGCATCATTGGTGCCCAACAAAATATGGTTGAATGTACGAATGAGTAAATGAATGCAGAATCTTGAAACAGGGTGTGCTTTTGGGCTGCTATAACAAAGTAGTGTAAACTGGGTAGCTTATAAACAATAGAAATTTAATTCCCACAGTTCTAGAAGCTGGGAAGTCCAAGATCAAGTCACCAGCAGATTAGGTGTCTGGTGAGGGCCCATTTCCTGGTTCATAAGACGGTACCTTGTTGTGTCTTCACATGGTAGGAGGGTCAAGATAGCTCTCTCGGGCTTCTTTTATATGGGTACCAATCTTGTTCATGAAGGCTCTGCCAAAGGTAAGATTTAGCAAAGTGGAGAATAGATGATATTGCTGGATGCCTGCAAGGCAGAGTGAAAGAGAAGCAGAAAGTTCCATAATATATTCATAGATCATGTGCATCAGCTCTCTGACACCAGGGGTCCTTATTTTACAACTCTGAGTCCTGCAAACCATTTTGCGAATATGTAAGCATTGTAATAGGGCTTGCACAGGAAGTGATTTATTTTTTTCTTTATTTTTAACTTGTATTATAGGTTTGGCAATACATATGAAGGTTTGTTAGGTAGGTAAACGTGTGTCACAGAGGTTTGTTGTACAGATTATTTCATCACCCAGGTATTAAGCCCAGTACCCAGTAGTTATCTTTTCTGCTCCTCTCCCTCTTCCTACCCTCTCCCCTCAAGTAGACCCGAGTATCTATTGTTTCCTTCTTTGTATTCATATGTTCTTATCATTCAGCTCCCACTAAAAAGTGAGAACATGCAGTATTTGGTTTTCTGTTCCTGAGTTAGTCTGCTAAGGGTAATTAGCCTTCAGCTCTATCCATATTCCCACAAAAGACATGATCTTATTCTTTTTTATGGCTGTGTAGTATTCCATGGTGCATATGTACCACATTTTTTTAATCCAGTTTGTCATTGATGGGCATTTAAGTTGATTCCATGTCTTTGCTGTTGTGAATAGTGCTTCGGTGAACATTCATGTGTGTGTGTCTTTATGGTTGGTTGATTTATATTCGTCTGGCTATGTACCCAGTAATGGGATTACTGGGTCGAATGGTAGTTCTGCTTTTAGGTCTTTGAGCCATAGTACTTTCCACAAGTGGTTCATTTTAACTAGAATAGCTGGTTCATGACTGGTGGCAGTTATTGGAGAACTTGCCTTTCTTGAAAAATATTCTGTACTATACCATTTCTTTGTCTTTTCTCCTGCTCATATTTCTGTCTGGAATATCCAGCTTTTTGTATTGACCTGTTGAAATTCCACATGAATGTTCCAAAATATAGTGACTTAAAACCACAGTTTATTATTTCTCACAATTTGGTGTGTTGGCTGGGTTCAGCTGAGTGGTTTTCTGTTCCATGTGGTGGTGTCTGCTAGCATCACTAATACAGCAGATGTTTTCAGTTTCAGAACTTGGCTGGACTAGAATGCCCAAGAAAGCTTTACTCTCATGTTTCCTGTTGGCTGTGGACTAGAGTTCCTTAGTTTTCCTCCGTAATGTCTCATTTCCTCTGGTATCTAGACCAGCCACCTTACAGCATGGTGGCTGGGTTCCAAGTGTGAGAATAAGGAAGCTTTTACTTCATTTTACTTTTCCGTTTTTGTTTTTTTTTTTTTGAGATGGAGTCTTGCTCTGTTGCCCAGGCTGGAGTGCAGTGGCACAATCTCGGCTCACTGCAACTTCTGCCTCCTGGGTTCAAGCAATTCTCCTTCCTCAGCCTCCCTAGTAGCTGAGATTACAGGTGCACACCACCACACCGGCTAAATTCTGTATTTTTAGTAGAGATGGGGTTTCACCATGTTGGCCAGGCTGGTCTCGAACTCTTGACCTCAGGTGATCCACCCACCTTGGCCTCCCAAAGGGCTGGGATTACAGGCGTGAACCACCATGCCTGGCCAGCTTCTATTTCTCTTGAAGCCTAGATCTAGAACTGGCACATCAGTTTCATCACATCCTATTGGTCAAAATGAGTCACAAGGCCAGCCCAAATTCAAAGGGAGGGGAAGTAAATTCCCCTTCTTGATGGGATAGTTGGGATGCACAGACAGGGATAGGAAGAATGATTAGTGGTGATGTTTGCTGACAGTCCTCTTCAGTATGCTTAGATATTTGTTAGCATTATCTTTTCAGTAAAAGATAGGTATTATTAGTGAAGTCCAAGGCCTTTGAGTATTATTTGAACCCTTTGGTTTTGAGCTATGAATTGTTTATAGAGTGAATTGCTGTGAACATTTTGGGCTTTATTGAGCTGCAGCTGAAGATGATCATTGATTGACTGCCCCCCCCCCCCCCCTCCCACCCCCGCCTTTTTTTTTTTTTTTTTGCTTTACTTGCCATTCATATTGTGTTGTACATGTTCCTCTGGGTATATTAGAGGTTGAAATCAAAAGCCAAAGGAATCTGAAGGGGGTCCTCAGCTCTTCTCTGGGTCTTACTGTAACCTAGAGCAAGTGACTCCATCAGCAGGACAAGTAAACTCAGGAAAAGAAGCAAAAAGGAAACAAGCCAGTTGCTCTGGGCTGAGATAATGTTAAATGGCAGAGGGAAGCCTGAGTTACTCAACTGCTGCTTGGCTTCCATCTTCTCTGTCCTTGTTTCTCTGATTCAATTCTTGCTTCCTACAGTTGATTTCCCACATAGGCAAGCAGAGGGATCTTTTAAAAATGTAAGTCAGATCATGTTATTCTCCAGCTTAAAAACCCGAGGTGGGATTTCATTGTACTTGTAATAAAATCCAGACTCCTCATCATAAATTAGCTCCCACTCTTGCCTCTTTACCTCTTCTCTTACTCTTCTCCCCTCCCTCTTTATCAGCCACATTTTATTTCTTTCTGTTCCTTGAGCCCTCGAGGTTCATCCTGCCAAATTCATCCCATTTTAGGGGTTTTGTACTTGCTGTTCCCTCTCTCTGGAACACTCTGACCCTAGATCTTTGTGTGGCTGGTTCTTCATTCAAGCCTCAGCCCAGAGGACCTCATAAAAACCTTTTGTACCTTCCTAGACCTTTTTTTTTTTTTTCTGGAGACAGAGTCTCACTCTGTCCCCCAGGTTGGAGTGCAGTGGCACAATCTCAGCTCACTGCAACCTCCACCTCCCCAGTTCAAGTGATTCTTGTGCCTCAGCCTCCTGAGTAGTTGGGATTACAGGCGTGAGCCACCACTCCTGGCTAATTTTTGTATTTTTAGTAGAATTGGGGTTTCACCATGTTGGCCAAGCTGCTCTTGAACTCCTGACCTCAGGTGATCTGCCCACCTTGGTCTCCCAAAGTGCTGGGATTACAGGCATGAGCCACCACACTTGGTCTCCTAGACTCTTAACAGTGCACTAGACACTCGCCCTCTCACAGTTCCTATGTTCTGTTTTTTCTAGCACTGACTGTTCTTTTTCTCTATTTTCTCATGTATAAAGGTGGGGTTAATAAAAGAGGTACATACTTCGTAGAGTTGTTAAGAGGATTAAACTAGTTACTATTTAGAAGAGTATCTGGAGCATGATATTGCTCTCAAATATAGCTTTATTGTTATATCATTCTTTACTACCTGAAATTGTCCTGCTTAGTTATATGCTAGTTTATTGTCTTTCACTTATTGCTAGTGTCTGCCTTTTGCAAGCAAGGACAGCATTTACGTATCTTTTTTACAGCTCATCCGTATTCCTAGTGTGTTGTCATACACAGTAGGTCCTTGACAAGTACTCGTAAAGTCAATAAATGAAAGGCAGGAATATTTATTTTGAACAGGTCAGAAAAAACATTAGTAACATTAAATTAAAGCTTGCGAAAGTTGAATGGATTGTAAAAGATTGTTTAGTTGTTCAAAATGGGTTTTGGATTTTTGGTCCAGAAGCATTCTGTTCCAGGACACTGAAAGAACCCAGGGATAATTCATTGTTAATTTTTATTTTTATGGAATTTTGAAGAGTGAGAAATTGTTGTAATTATGAAGACAGGTAAATGACATTCTGATTTTCGAGAGTGAGGAATGTGGGCTTAAAAACTGTAGACTAGGAGCTTTATGCTACTTGTGGGCAGAATTCTAGAATGGGTTATTAAAAGGATGATTTGTGAATGCTTAGGACAGTGTTGTTTAGTGGGAAAGTGGAGCACCCTTAGAGAAAAGAGGCCTGGAGAAATGAATTGATTTTTTTTTTCAGGTGACTACTGAGCTTGGTGGCAGAATTGAGAATAAAGACTCCCTGACTTCAGACCAGTGTTCTCTCTGTTCCAGTAGTGTTTTCAATCTGGGACCATAGAGCTGCTCAAATTCAAGCAAAATAGAATCTTTTTTGTGTGTGTCTTTATTTTGAAGATCGTTTTTTTTTAAAGCCACTTTCAAAAACAGTTTTTCAGTTGGGGTACATTGACCTCTGAAAGTTCTAGGACACAGTCTCAGGAGCCCATGAGATTTAGTTCTCCTTCCCACCACTTCAAAAGAGGTCTGTGCGGTACTCTAGGTTCAGAAACTTGGCACCATGGTATTTTGCCAGTTTATCTTATTAACTGAATGCTGTCTGTAGTGACTCTGCAGAAAACAATGTTATGTTCTTCTGTCAGACTTGTGCTGTTCAATATGGTTGCACGTAGCCATGTGTGGCCATTGAGCGTGAAAATGTGACTCCTGTAAGTTGATTATAGACTACCATGTAATATAGTCACCCCTCAGTGTCCGAGGGGTATTGGTTCCAGGACCCCCTGCACATACCAAAATCCACAGATGCTCAAGTTCCTCATATAAAAATGGCATAGTATTTTTATGTGATCTACATACAGCCTCCTGTATACTTTAAATCATCTCTGGATAATTTATAATACCTAATACAATGTAAATGCTATGTAAATAGTTGTTATATTGTTTGTTTGTTTTCTTAAAGTTTTTTTTAATGGTTGTATTGTTATTGTTTATTTAAAAAATATTTTCAATTCAAGGTTGGCTGAATCTGCACATACAGAACCTGGGGATACGGAGGGCTGACTGTATCATACACATTAGATTTCAAAGACTTAGTATGAAAAAATAATGTAAATATCTCATGATTTATTTTGAATATCTGTTGAAATGATATTTTTGATATATTGGGTTACATAAAATATATTAAAATTAATTTCATCTGGCTTTTCCTTTTTAAAACGTGGCTACTAGACAATTTAAAATTATATATGTGACTGGCATTCATTAGAACTTGATACCTCTCTCAGGAGGAAAGGTGGAAGGAACTGGTGGATATCACTGTGCAGATGAGGTGATATGACAGCTGCCTTCAGCTCTTTGGATGGCTCTCATTCATAAAAGAGATTCTTTCTGTTCTGTGTTTCTCAAAAGGTCGAACGAAGACATAGAAAAAGCAAGTTAATGTAAGATAGACCCTTCTAAAATAGTTGTCCAAAGAAAATATAGGCTCCTTCTAGAGATAATGAATTCCTTGTCACTATACATAATTCAAGAAGAGGCTAAATAGCTGCTTAATGAGGTTGTTTAGAGGGAGATCAGGTGGTTAAAAGTAATGCCTTTCCAATCCTGAGAATTTGTGACTTGATGAAATTGGGCAAAGGGCTGATTTTACAGCTACATGAAATAAATGGATTCTGTGGGCAGGAGAAGAAAGCATTTTATTTCACTCCCTGTGCTTTTCCTTTAAACTTTCACATGAGTATTTTCCAGTTGAGGAGCTTTTGCATTCTTGGTTACAGAAAGATGTTTGATTGTCTAATCCCAGGGAATCTGGTGAACAGTGTATCAGTTAGGAATGTGCTTGGCAACAAGTAAACAAACAAACCAAAGTGACAATGGCAAATAAGTAGAGATTTATTTTAATCCTATAACAAGAACTCTGGAGGTCAGCTGCTTCTGGCATTGATTCATTGGCTCAAAGGCATCAGAGCGAGTGTCTCTGCTATTCTCTTGGCCTTCCTTTTCCTCGTAGTAGCAAGGCAGTCACAGCTACCAACAGCACATCCGTAAGGCTGGAAGAGGCACGGAAGTTGCTCAGCCCCTACTGCATCTGTCACTTTTTCTCGGGAAAAGCAGTAGTCTTTCCAGAAATCCTCAACACAATTCCTCTTCTGATTCATTGGGCAGAATTGTCTCATGGCCACTCCTTGGTACAAGGGAGGCTGCAAAGTGAATGTTTGCTCTTCTAGACTCTACGATTGAGACAGGACAGGAGGAGAAGGAGGTTGGGAATGGCATTTGTGTCAGCCAAAAAGAACAGGGTCTGCCGCAGATAGTTTTAGGTGTGACTGAGGGCACCACTCCCAAGTCAAACATCAAGTGCTTGGGAGTTGAGACATCATCCAATGTCCTTTTTTTTATTAAAAAAAAATTCTTTCACTAAGTGGTTTTAGCTGCCATTGATGATTGTAGCCTTGGATGAGTTTTATTAAACAATTCTTTCTTTTTAGAGAAGAGAAAATTGAGGACCCGAGAAGTTAACGCCTTTGATTTCTATTGAAATTACTCATAGGGTAAGAGTGAGAGTTCTTGCTTTGCCCTTTCCACCTTCCTGACTTCATCAGCAAAGAAGAGAATCTTGGTTTTATTTTTCATTATCTGCAAATGATATGTCCATAACAGTAGTTATTTGTCACAAAAATACTTCACAAGAACATTGGTAAACACATACAAATGTTAGCAGTTCTGAACAGGCATTTATTGTAGAGGAACCTGTTTATGATGAGAAATATGAAAGAATTGAGACAGTGGGCCTCTACCATAGAGGAGGGAAGAAACTAGTTGGGTGAAATTTAGTGTTAGGATGTTTTGTCAAAAAACTATTTTTGGGAGGCTGAGGCAGGAGGATGGTTTGAGCCCAGGAGTTCCAGACGAGCCTGGACAACATGGCAAGATTCCATATCTACAAAAATAAATAAATAGAAATTAAAAAAAATTTTTTTCATCTTTAACATTAATGGCAAATATTTAGAGCTATATTTAATGGAAGTATATGTGAATTGGTGGTATAAACAGATTTTTCCAAACTCTTTTTACTTGTAATTTCTGTGGCTGTAACAGACTTTTACTAGCCTCTTAGGAGTTTCTTAAATCCTTTTTCCCCATTTTCTTTGGTCTATGATAAAGAAGTAATCTGAAGTAGAAAAAATTATTTAGGCTGGGCACAGTGGCTCACGCCTGTAATCCCAGCACTTTGAGAGGCTGAGGCGGGGGGATCGCTTGAGGTCAGGAGTTCGAGATTAGCTTGGCCAACATGGTGAAATACAAAAATACAAAAATTAGCCAGGCGTAGTGGCAGATGCCTGTAATCCAAGCTACTCGGGAGGCTGAGGCATGAGAATTGCTTGAATCCGGGAGGCGGAGGTTGCAGTGAGGTGAGATTGTGCCACTGCACTCTAGCCTGTGTGACAGAGCAAGACTCCACCTCAAAAAAAAAAAAAAAGGAAAAAAATTACTTAGATGAGCTAATTTTTGAAGATGGTCTTATAAAGTTTATTTTTTATTAATACACTTTATTTTTTAGAGCAGTTTTAGATTCCCAGCAATATTGGGTGGAAAGTATGAAGAATTGCTATATACTCCCTTCCCCTGCAGATGCACAGCTCCTCCCACTGTCTACAGCTCCCAGGAGAGGTGTGACATTTGTTATCATTGATGAACTTATATTGACACATCGTTATTACCCAAAGTCCATAGTTTACCTTAGGGTTCATTCTTGATATTGTACATCCTATGGGTTGGGACAAATATATAACGACATGTATCCACATTTATGGAATCATACAGAGTATTTTCACTGCCCTAAAAATTCTCTGTGCTCTTGATTATTCATCCCTCCTTCCACACAACCCCTAGAAACCACTGATTGTTTTACTATCACCATAGTGTTGCCTTTCTAGACTACTATATCGTTGGAATCTTGTAGTGTGTGGCCTTTGCAGATTGGCTTCTTTTACTTGGTAATATGCATTGAAGTTCCCCCCATGTTTTTTCATGACTTAACAGCTCGTTTCCTTTTAGTGCTGAATAATATCCCATTGTCTGGATATCACCGTTTATTTATCCATTCACCTACTGAAGGATATCTTGAATGCTCCAAGTTTTGGCAATTATGAATAAAGCTGCTTATAAACATCTATGTGCAGGTTCCTGTGTGGACGTGCATTTTCAGTTCATTTAGGTAAATACCAAGAAGCATGACTGCTGGATCATATTTTAAGAATATGTTTAGTTTTGTGAAGAATTACCAAACTGTCTTCCAAAGTGGCTATACCATTTTGTGTTCCTACCAGCAATAAATGAGAGTTCCTGTTGCATCACACTTTACCAGCATTTGGTGTTGTCAGAGTTTTGGATTGTGACCGTCTAATGGGTGTATAGTGGTATCTCATTGTGTTTTAATTTGTGTTTCCTTAATGATATATGGTGTTGAACATCTTTTCACATACTTACTTGCCATCTGTATATCTTCTTTGGTGAGATATCTGTACAGGTCTTTGGCCATTTTTTAAATCAAGTTGTTCATTTTCTTGTTGAATTTTAAGAGTTCTTTGTCTATTTTTTGTAACAGCCCTTTATCATATGTGTCCTCTGCAAATATTTTTTCTAGTCTAACTCATCTTCTCATTCTCTTGACAGTGCCTTTCACAGAGCACACTTTTTAATTTTAATGAAATCTAGCTTATCAATTATTTCTTTCATGGATTTCTGCCTTTGGTGTTATACCTAAAAAGTCATCACCATACCCATAATAACCTAGATTTTCTCCTATGTTATCTTCCAGGAATTTTAAAGTTTTGTGTTTTACATTTAGGTCTGTGATCTATTTTTTATTTTTTTAGAGTTTCGCTCTGTTGCCTAGGCTGGAGTGCAGTGGCATGATCTTGGCTTACTACAACCTCCGCCTCCTGGGGTTTAAGCAATTCTCCTGCCTCAGCCTCTCAAGTAGCTGGGACTACAGGCATGCACCACCACATCTGGGTAATTTTTGTATTTTTAGTAGAGATGGGATTTCACCATGTTGGCCAGGCAGGTCTCAAACTCCTGACCTCAAGTGATCCACCCACCTTGGGCTCCCAAAGTGTTAGGATTACAGGTGTGAGCCACCGCGCCCTTCCTGTGATCTATTTTGAGTTAACTTTTATGAAGGGTCTAACATCTGTGCCTGGATTCTTTTTGGTTTTTTGCACGTGGATGTTCAGTTGTTCCAGCACCATTTGTTGAACGGACTGTCTTTGCCCCATTGTATTGCTTTTGCTCCATTGTCAAAGATCACTTAACTTTGTTTATGTGAGTTTAGTTTTGGGTTCTCTGTTCTATTCCATTCATCTATTTGTCTGTTCTACCGATATCACACTGTCTTGATGACTGTAGCTGTACATTAAGCCGTAAAGTCAGGTAGTGGCAGTCCTTAAACTTTGTCCTTTAACATTGAGTTGGCTGTTCTGGGTCTTTTGCCTCTATATATAAACTTTAGAATCAGTTTGCCAGTATCCACAAAATAGTGTGCTGGGATTTTGATTGGGTTTGCATTGAATCTATAAAGTTGAGAATAGCTGACATTTTGACAGTGTTGAGTCCATGAACATGGGATATCTGTTTATTCAATTCTTCTTTGGTTTCTTTCACCAGTTTTGTAGTTTTCCTCATATAGATCTTGTACATATTTTATTAGATTTATACCTAAGCATTTTGATCTTTGGGGGGGTGCTAATGTAAATGGTAATGTATTTTTAATTTTTAATTTCACTTGGTCATTGCTGGTATATGGGGAGGTAATTGACTTTTGTACATTAAACTTTTATTCTGAATCTTCTTATAATTGCTTATTAGTTCCAGGAATTTTTTGTTTATTCTTTTGGAATTTTCTACATAGACAATCATGTCATCTGTGAAGAAGACAGTTTTGTGTCTTCCTTCTTAATCTACATACCTTTTGTTTCTTTTTCTTGTCTTATTGCACCAGTTATGACTTCCAATTTGATCTTGAAAAGCAGTGGTAATAAGGGACATCCTTGCCTGGTTCCTGGTCTTAGTGGGAAAGTCTCAATTTTCTCTCTTTTTTTTTTTTTTTTGAGACACAGTCTGGCTCTGTCACCCAGGCTGGAGTGCAGTGGTGTGAACATGGCTCACTGCAGCCTTGACCTCATGGGCTGAAGTAATCCTGCCACTTCAGTCTTCCAAGTAGCTTGAAATACAGATGTGCACCACCATGCCTGACTAATTTTTGTATTTTTTGTAGAGATGGGGTTTTGTCATGTTGCCCAGGCTGGTCTTGAACTCCTAGGCTCTAGCAATCTTCTTGCCTCAGCCTCCCAAAGTGCTGGGATTACAGGTGTGGGTCACTGTGCCTGGCAGACTTTCTCACTGTTAAGTATGATGTTAGCTGTAGGGTTTTTAAAAATATGTTTTTTATCAAGTTGAGGAGATTCCCTTCTATCCTAGTTTGATGAAAGTTTTTATTATGAATAGGTGGTGAGTTTTGTCAAATGATATGATCATGTGATTTTTCTAATTAAGTCTGTTGATGTGATGGATTAGATTACATTTATTGATTTTGTATGTTGAACCAGCCTTGCATAATTGGGATAAATCCCACTTGGTCATGGTGTATAATTCTTTTTATACATTTTTAGATTTGATTTGCTAATACTTTTTTGAGGATTTTTGTGTTTATGTTCAAGAGAGACATTGGTCCATAGTTTTCTTTTCTTGTAATGTCTTTGGTGTTGGTATTAGGGTGATGCTGACTTCATAGAATGAGTTAGGAAGTATTTCCACTGCTTCTAGCTTCTGAAAGATATTGCAGAGAATTGTTACAATTTCTTCCTTAAATGTTTGATAGAATTTATCAGTGAACTCACCTGGGCTTGGTACTTTCTATTTTAAAGGTTATTAAATATTGATTCAAATGTTTAATAGATGCAGGCCAACTTAGATTGTTTATTTTTGTGTGTGAGTATTGGCAGATTGTGTTTTTCAATAAATTGTTCCTTTTCAGGTATGTTATCAAATTTGTGGGCATAAAGTTGTTTATAAAACTTCTTTATCCTTTTAATGTTCATGGGATCTGTAATGATGTTCTCTTTTTCATTTCTGATATTAGTAATTTGTATTCTGTCTCCTTTTTTCTTAGCCTGTCTAGAAGCTTACTGATTTCATCTATCTTTTCAAAGAGCAAACATTGCTTTATTGATTTTTTCCATTGATTTCTTGTGTTCTCTTTCGTTAATTTCTGCTCTAATTTTTATAATTTTTTTTGCTTTTGCTTACTTTGGATTTAATTTGCTTTTCTTTTTCTAGTTTCTAAAGGGGAAAACTTGGGTTGTTGATCTTAGGTCTTTCTTCATTCCTAATTTTTGCATCCAAATCCTATGCATTTCCCTTTGCTTTAGCTAGAAACTACAAATTTTGATAAGTTGTTTCCATTTTTATTTAGTTCAAAATATTTTTTTAAATTATCTTGAGAATTTTCTTACCCCTATGTTACTTAGAAGTGTATTGTTTTATCTCCAAGTACTTGGAATTTTCCAGCTATGTTTTTGTTATTAATTTTTTATTTAAGTCCATTGTGATCTGACAGCAGATTTTATATGGCTTCTATGTTTTTAAATTTATTAGAGTGTGTTTTATGGCCTAAAATGTGGTCTATCATGGTGAATAGTCCATATGAGCTTGAGAAAAATGTGTAATCTGCTGTTGTTTGATGGAATAGTCTATAGATGTCATTTACATGCAATTGATTGATGTTGAGTTTATGTCCTTCCTGATTTTTTGCCTGCTAGATATGCCTATTTCTGAGGGATGCTAAGCCTCCAAATGTAATAGTGGATTTACCTCTTTTTTCTTACAGTTCTATCAGTTTTACCTCATGTATTTTAATGCTCTGTTGTTAGGCACATACACACTAATGATTGTTACGTATTCTTGGAATATTGACCCCTTTATCATTTTGTAATGCCTCTCTCTATCTCTGATAACCTTTCTTGCTCTGTAGTTTGCTATGTCTGAAATTACTGTAGCTACTCCCACTTTCTTTTGATTATTGTTAGTGTGGTATAGCTTTCTCCAACCATTTAAATCTACATATGTCTTTATATTTAAAGTGGACTTTTTGTAGACCACATATGATTGGGTTTTGTTTTTTGATCTACCTTGACAATTCCTGTTTTTCAATTAGTGTGTTTAGACCATTGGCATTTGAGGTGATTGTTAGTTGGGTATATAGTTGGATACCTACCATATTTGTTATTGTGTTCTATTTGTTGCCCTTGTTTTTTGTTTCTATTTTTATCTTCCACACTTTTTTGCCTTTTATGGTTTATTATTTAGTATTAAATCATTTTACATTATTCCATTTTCTCTTTTGTAACATATAAAGTATACTTCTTTTTAAAAATTATTTGTAGAAATGAAGTCTCAACTGTGTTGCCCAGGTGGGTCTCAAACTCATGGGCTCAAACAGTCTTCCCGTCTTGGCCTCCCAAATTGCTGGGATTAACAGATGTGAGCCACCATGCTCCTTTTTTTGTTTTTTTAAACTTTTTAAAAGTGGTTTCCCTAGAAGTTTGCTGTATATATTTACAACTCATCCAAGACCAATTTCAAATAACTCTGTACTAATACATGGGCAGTGTATTTCATTATAATAATGAAATATTCCTAATTTCTCCCTCCTGTCTTATGCTGTCATTCATTTCACTTATACATTAGCGTATATAACTATATGTGTATGCACATACACAAACACACACACATATATATATACACACACAGCCCTCCATATATGTGGGCTTTGCCTCCATGGAGTCAACCAACTGTGGATCAGAATATTTGAAAAAGAATGGATAGTTGCATCTGTACTGCACACGTACAGATGTTTTTCTATTGTCATTATTTTCTAAACAATACAGTATAACAACTATTTGCATAGTATTAGGTATTATAAGTAATCTAGAGATGATTTAAAGTACATAAGATGATGTATGTAGATTAAAAGCAAATAATGCATCATTTTATATAAGGGACTTGAGCATTCATGGATTTTGGTATCCACTGGGGGTGGGGCCCTGAAGCCAATCTCCCATGGATAATAAGGGACTACTGTACACATAAGCATACATAACCAAATACATTGTTGCCATTATTATTTTGAACAAACTTTGATCTGTTAGATCAATTAAAAAAATTAACATTTTTATTTTACCTCCACTTACTCCTTCTTGATGCTCTTTTTTTCTTTATGTAGATCTTATTTCTGACCTAACATTATTTTCCTTCTCTCAAAAGAACTTCTTTTAACATTTCTTGTAAGGCAGGTCTACTGCCAACAAACTCTGTCAATTTTTGTTAGTCTGAGAAAGTCGTTATTTCTCCATCAGTTTTGAAGGATAGTTTCACAAGGTACAAGAATTCTAAGTTGGTGGGTTTTTTCTTTTCCTCTCCACACTAAATAGTTCACTCCACTTTGTTCTTGATTATGTGATTTCTGAGAAGGCAGATATAATTTTTATCTTTGCTTCTCTATAGCCAATTTACTTTTTTTCTCTGATTTCTTTCAGGAATTTTTCTTTATCTTTTACTTTTTGTAGTTTGAAAATGATAGCCTAGGTATAGTTTTTGTTGGCATTTATGCTGCTTGGTATTCTCTAAGCTTCCTGGATCTGTGGTTTGGTGTCTGGCATTAATTTGGGGGCAATTCTCAGCCTATATTGTTTCGTATATTTTTTCTGTTTCTTTCTTTTTCTCCATCTAGTATTTCCACTATACATACGTTAAACCTTGTATACTTGTCCCACAGTTCTTGGATATTCTGTTTTTCAGTCTTTCTTCTCTTTGCTTATCAGTTTTGGAGGTTTCTATTGATACATTCTTAAGCTCAGATATTCTCTCCTTAGCTATGTCCAGTCTACTAATAAGCCTACCAAAGACGTTCTTCATTTCTGTTACAGTGTTTTTGATCCTTAACATTTTTTTTTCTTAAGATTTCTATTTCTTTGGTTACATTGCCTATGTGTCCTTGCATGCTGACTATCTATTAGAGCCCTTAACAACTTAACCATAGTTGTTTTAAATTCCCTATCTGATAATTCCAACATCCTTGTCATGTCTGTTTCTGATGCTTGGTCTGTCTCTTCAAACTGTGTTGTTTTGCCTTTTAGTATGCCTTGTAATTTTTTCTTGATAGCTGGGCATGAATATGGGGTAAAGGGATCACTCTTAAGTAGGCCTTTAGTAATGTAGTGATAGAAGTGTGGGAGGAGAGGAAGTGAAACCATCTTTGCAAAAATTATGACCATGAGAAAAATCTGACATAGGAAAATTATGGCAATGAAAGAAATCTAACCTAACTGACTCCATGTTGCTTCTCACCTGCAAGCTATTCCTATTCATTCCTGGGCATAGGCCAAACAAAATATAGGAGGAATTTACTTTATAGTTTAATTTTGAAGCAAAGATGATAACAGCCCCTTCCTGAGACAAACCCCCTCTTTGCTTAGGGATTAGACCATCTTTGTAAAACTGAAACGTTAGCCACAAGATTAGAAATTCTGGCTCAGGAGTCATGTAGCCAGAGGCCACAAGATTCCTAAACTTCCCAATTGCTCCTATAGATAACATCACTATTGTAAAACCTAAGATTGGTGTTTGAGGTATTTTTCTGACCCTGCATTCTGATGAACCAACCAGCTGGTGCCACCCAGACTGGTAAACTGGCTCATCTCGTCTTTTGGCCCCCACCCAGGAACTGACTCAGTACAAGAAGACAAACTTCGACTCCCTATGATTTCAACCCAACCAATCAGCATTCCCTATTCCCGACCCTGCTGCCTCCAAATTATCCTTGAAGAACCATAGCCTCTGGATTTTTGGAAAGGCATATTTGAGTAATAATAAGCTCCTGTCCTCTTGCTTAGCTGCCTCTGGGTTTATTAAACTCTTTCTCTATTGCAAAAACCTGCTGTTCTCAGTGCATCGGCTTTGCTGGGCAGTGGGAATGATGAAACTGCCTGGTGAATACAGAAGTGTTCTCTTGTCCTGTGAGTAGGTCTCAGTCTTTGAGTAAGCCTGTGCCTCTGGACTGTGAACTTCACAGTGTTTCTCAGGTTTTATTTCCTCTTAGGTGGGACAGGGTCGCTAGACTCGGCTGGAATTATATATTTCTGTTCATTACATGGAAGGCTTGAGTGGGCTAGAGCTGAGAATTTCTCTTCCCTCCAGGCCCGTTAGGCTGTGGGACAATCCACTGTCAGATGAGGCTCTGGTTAGATAGCTTCTCCTGAGGACAGGCCTTGTTAGGAAGACCCCAGTGCTCTGGCATATTTCAAAATGGTTCCTTTTCCTTCTCCTCCTGCTGGAAAGGGATTTTTCTTGGGGAAGTTTCTGCTCCAGGCCGGGTGCAGTGGCTCACACTTGTAATCCCAGCACTTACTTTGGGAGGCCAAGGTGGGTAGATTATTTGAGCCCAGGAGTTCGAGGCCAGCCTGGATAACATAGAGAAACCCGGTCTCTCCTAAAAATGCAAAAACTAGCTGGGTGTGTGGTGCATGCCTGTAGTCCCAGCTACTTGGGAGGCTGAGGCGAGAGGATCCCTTGAACCTAGGAGGTCGAGGCTGCAGAGAGCCCTGATCGTGCCACTGCACTCCAGCCTGGGTGACAGAGCCAGACCCTGTCTCAAAAAAAAAAAAAAAATTTCTGCTCCAGTATGTTGTGATTCTCTGTATCTGCCTGTCTGTTGCTTCAATTTCAGAGGCATCAGTTTACCTTGTGATCTCACTTTTCTTACAGAACTAAGAAGACTTGTTGATTTTTCAGTTTGTTCAGCCTTTTTACTTGTTAGGATGGAGTGGCGACTTTTCAGCTCCTTAAATACAGAGCTGGAAACCAGAAGCCTCTTGACTTTTCATTTTTTGCCTTTGAAAAAAGTCAGGTAGTTAATACTTCTCTTTCAGGATGCTGTTTGAAAATTCTGTTATGCAAAAACATAATGTAGATAATTTGTATTCCCAATAAATGATAAGGCACATTGGATATAATTGTTACTGTTTTGTATTTTTTAGCATAGTTTTAGATGTTTTATTTTGCTACAAAGGAATTTTAAGCAGAAGAATGTGACATATATCTGTAAAGAACAGACTTATTATTATTATTATTATCATTATTATTACTATTTTGAGATGGAGTCTCGCTCTGTTGCCCAGGCTGGAGTGCAGTGGCGTGATCTCGGCTCACTGCAAGCTCTGCCTCCCAGGTTCACGCCATTCTCCTGCCTCAGCCTCGCAAGTAGCAGGGACTTCAGGCACCCGCCACCATGCTCGGCTGAATTTTTGTATTTTTAGTAGAGGCGGGGTTTCATCGTGTTAGCCAGGATGGTCTCGATTTCCTGACCTCGTGATTTGCCTGCCTTGGCCTTCCAAAGTGCTGGGATTACAGGCGTGAGCCACCACGCCCGGCCCAGACTTATTATTTTTTATGTTCATCCCCCTGTTAATTATCTTTCACTCACAATATTCCCTTTGCTTTTCCTTTTTACCAGTGGTCCAGTATGGGTATCAGTGGAACAATATATGTCTTAAGAATAAAGCAATTTTAAACCACCATGACTAGTAGCAGTGTTTAGCTGAGTTCTGTTTCCCAGTTGTCAGCAACTACTGCATATACTCCCTAGATATACAGTTGCATGTTCTCACACTGTCCTGTTTTGAAGAAAAAAATGTTTTTAAAAAGTAGAAATTGAACCAAATGCCATTACTGTCTTTATTGACTTGAAAGGCCCTCATTCCACCCAATCCTGCCCTACTCCTCTTACCCCAATTCCTTTGTGAACTACTTTGGGAAATGCTGCTGGTGGTGGTGTGTGATGATATTTGTAAGAGCATGAAAATAAAAAGCTGGGAATATATAAGAGATTCAGATTTTGCTGAAGCAGAGAATTTGACTTGTGGAGTATTGTAATGCAAAATTTGGTGCACTGTTAATGGAAAGCATTTGCTATATTAAACAGTAAGGGTCTATTGTAGGTTGAGAAGCTGGGGAGATTTATTTTACCATTTAGCATGTAGAGAATTTGAATAGGAAAGTAGGTGGGTATAGAGTGCCTGTTTGTCCCATTCATTGTTGGGGTTTATATATACCTTTCTCTCTTAATCCTCAAAACCCCCTGCCTGTAATGTAGGTATTTTCCCCATTTTGCAGATAAGGAAGCTCAGACACATGAACTTTTCCAAGGTCTCAAAGCTAGTACATCGTGGGGCTGTATTCAAACCCAGGGCTGACTTCAAGACCTATTATTCTTCTACTGAATTAACCTGAATGCTTGCAAAGTCTGTGGCTCTAATTGTTTCTGTGGCTAATTAATGTTCATGAACTGGTGAAGAGTAAATAGTTTAGTTTTTTGTTTTTTTTTTTTGAGATGGAGTTTCACTTTTGTCACCCTGGCTGAGTGCAATGGTGCAATCTCGACTTTCTGCAACCTCCACCTCCCAGGTTCAAGCGATTCTCCTGTCTCAGCCTGCCAAGTAGCTGGGATTACAGGCACCCACCACCATGCCCAGCTAATTTTTGTATTTTGATTAGAGATGGAGTTTCACCATATGGGCCAGGCTGGCCTCGAACTCCTGACCTCAGGTGATCCACCTGCCTTGGCCTCCCAAAGTGCTGGGATTATAGGCATAAGCCCCAGCACCTGGCCAATAGTTTAGTTTTTTAATGACTCCCTCAACTTTGTTAGGTCTGTTTATTTGAGAGCACGTATTTATTTGGGGCCATAAATGTATTTTTACATTTACCTATTTTATTTATCTCAGGTCTTGCTTTTTACATTAGAGAAGGAAGCTTTACTAGTACTCTAGTTGGAGGGGTACATCTCTTTATCAGGAAAGGATCTTATTCAGATATATGCATACATACATTGTATTTATTTATAAATACAATAATAACACTGAAGTATAAAGAACCACAATTTATTACTTTTTTCCTCATTTTTTTTTTCTGCTGTGGAGCTTACCAGCTAGAATTCTGGTTTTGGTAGCAGGAAAGAACAAGTGGCAACTTTGTGAATTGTGGCATTTGAGATTAGATGGATATACAAGATGGTGTACTACAGCACTCTAACAGAAGGGAATAGCACTGTTGTCAAAGACATTGGAAGGTCTCTTGTAACTGAAAGAGCCCTCTTTGGCATTTGGCCGTCTCAGTTTCACGATAACAAGACGAAGCAGGAACCTTGAAATTGCTCCTCTTTATATTCCATTCCTGGATAATTACCATCTATTCTCAGATTTCGAAAGGTCCTTTTATTTTATGATTGCATCTTTCAGCAACAACTATTATCCTATTATGCAATTTGCCTTATTTATGATGCTCAGGTGGGAAAACGTTCAGACTCCACAATTGAAAAGATCGCCCTGATTGAGCATTTTGTGGTGCTTTTGCTTGTTTTGCTGTTGAACAAACAAGAGTTCAAGACAGGTGAATTTTTTCCAGATGTGCATTTGAATAATTGGACAGATCCCTGTGGTCTCTTCAGTAATAACACAAGTGACTGCTTATTCTCGCCTTCTTCCTCCATGCCTGGCTTCCTGTGGTCACTCTGCAAAGGGCTCTGTAGTTGCAAGATGACTCCACAGTTAATATTGAGCTCATGAGGAGTAAATAGTTCATCCAAGCTGGGAATCTCTGAGCTTCATTAGGTCTGCTTATTTGGGTACCAGAACCTGTCACTATCCAGGAGACACACAGCAGATCAGCTTTCACTTGCTTTGTTACCATTTTAGGCATGAAATAGAACGATTTTCTCCCAGAACATGATGTCCCTGTGAAGTAATAAGTGATAGCACTTTATGGGCTTTAAGGAATCTAGAGCCAGGCCAGTTAGCAACTGAAGCTGTAGTAACTCAGCTGGACACTGATGTCCTTTTCCTGAAGTTATATGAGCAGAGGCATGTAAGGGAAATGTGGCTCGGTGACCCACAGTGCTCAGTGCCCAGTTCAGTGACAGGCAGCCAGGAGAGCTGAGCCATGGAGAGGCCAGCAAGCCAAAGGGATTTGCTGCCATGCTGTGACATGGAAGGCAGGGTGCACTCAGCACTGTATTGATGACGTTCTTAAGTCTGAAGGACTTAATGCAGTTTCTGGATGTGCCTCCTCATCACCACACCTGTTCAAGGGGGAAACTGGGACCCACCCCAAGAGTCAGCTCTATAGAAGTTTTTCCTGACAATACTCTCTACTCCTGGAGGTAGACTGTGTTTTTCTCCTGTACTCTCCTCTAACACAGAACTTGCGTGTTAATATATGCAACTTGTTTATCTGCCCCCTGGACTGTGAACCCTTGAGGACAGGGATATTGTCTTATCACTCTTTGAATTCTCAGTGCTGGGTACATATTACGTGTTCAATACATGTTTGTTAAATAAATGAAACAGTCACGTTTGGCTCCTTTCTTCCACAAGGCATTCTACCCTTCCACGGAAACAATTATAGCAGCATGGAAACAATTACAGCAGCTATCTATAATTGATAATCAGAACTAATGAAATATGGTAGCACAGGCATGAATAGAGTTGAAATTATCAGAGTGATTATAAAATACATAGGAATAAACTTAACAGAAATTGGGCAAGACCTTTATGAAGAACTCTTCCAAACTTAACTAAGGCACATAAAAGAACACTTGAATAAATAGAGAAACATGTTCATTGGTGAGACGAGTCAATGTAGTAAATATGTCAATATCACTTTTTGTCCATATTAACCTAAAATTTAATACAATTCCAGCATAAGCTGTAATGTTATTTTTATTCTATGAAATTTGATAAAATATGGTAAAGTTCAGAAAAACATTGCCTGAGACTAGTGAAGAATGAAAAAGAGGGGAAAATTTTATCTCATCAAGTATTAAAACATAAAATATAGTAAATATAAACAAAATGGTAGACAAACTAAGAAATTGGAAGCCAGTATAATCTGGATACCAAAACTTGACAAAGGCACTACAAGAAAAAGTTATAGCCTTAAGCATAGATGCAAAAATCATCAACAATATATTAACAAATGGAATCCAGCAAAACAGAAAAAGGATAATATATCATTACCAAATGGGATTTATCCTGGAAATACAAGGGTTTAGCATTTGAAAATCAATGTAATTTATTGCATTTATTGAAAAAAAAGAGAAAATAAGAGCATAGCTACAACAGGAAGTCTAGAAGCAGGCTTGAGTATACATGGAAACCTAGTACAGGTTCACAGTCCTTTATCTGAAATGTTTGGGGCCAGTTATATTTCAAAATTTAGGGTTTTTAGCAGTATCTCATAATCAAATTCATGTAAATTTCCACAGCAGAACAGATTAATACGGACACTAAATGGGATGATAAAGACCAGAAATAGCCTCACATTAGCTCAGGTCAAGTTTTGCCACCAAATGAATTTAAGCACCAAACTGCAAAAAACAAAAGACTCTGTTTTCAGAGCTTTATGATTTCAGAATTTCAGGTTAGGAATTATCAACTCTTTAATGCCAGGGTGGCACATCAAGTCAGTGATGAGATTTGTAAAAGGCGTTGGGATTACATACTAGTCATTTAGAGGAAAAAAGGATAAAGTTAAATTCCTACTTAATAGCAATATTGTTTATGTTTAAAGATTTTATGTTAAAAAACTAAAGAATCTATAAAAGCACAAAATATATACTTAATCTTTATTTATAATCTTGTGGTAGCAGAGATCTTTGTAAGCATGATACCAATAGCAGAAACTAAATAAATTTTAAAAAGAGATCTTACAGCCAGCCACGGTGGTTCATGCCTGTAATTGCAGCACTTTGGGAGGCCAAGGTGGGCAGATCACCTGAGGTTGGAGTTTGAGACCAGCCTGACCAACATGGAGAAACCCCATCTCTACTAAAAATACAGAATTACCCTGGCGTGGTGGTGCATGTCTGAAATCCCAGCTACTCGGGAGGCTGAGGCAGGAGAATCGCTTGAACCTGGGAGGCAGAGATTGCAGTGAGCCGAGATTGCGCCAGTGCACTTCAGCCTGGGCAACAAGAGAGAGACTCCGTCTCAAAAAAAAAAAAAAATCTTAGATTACTAAGCAAAAATTACAAAGAACACCATAATATTAAAAACTAATGTCAATGTGGAGAAAATGTTGGCTATATATATAGTGGCCAAAGGGTTGTTGCCCATAGTTTATAAAGAGCTCTTACAGGTTAATAAATAAGAGATGCATTCTCCATGACAAAATCAGACCAAAGATATGAAAAGGTAATTTGCAAGAGAAGAAATACAAATGGCCGCTGAATTCTTTAACTACTATATCACTATCACTACTACTAGCAGGTACCATTTACTGTTTATTGTCTGCCAAGCACTGGGCTAGTATCATATCTTGCTTAAGAAAATACTATGAGACAGGTGCAATTATTTACATTGTGCAACGAGGACAGTCCAATTTAGGGAGCTAAAGCAGCTTGTCCTAGATCACACATTTAGCAAAACTGTTGCAGCCCAGGGCTGTCTGCCTCTGAAACTCTTGCTCTTCAGTATAACACTGACCTACTGCTCCTATATATCAGTATTTGTATAAAAAGAAAATTCAGTGAAAGCAACCAGAAGTTACCATTTGTTTTGCCTATTAGATTGGCAACAATTGAAAAGGAATATTCATAGCCAGGGAAGATCAGAGTGTGAAGCCTGCACTCTCATATATTGCTGCTGGTAGTGTCAACTGGCATGATTTTTCTGGAAGGCACTTTGGCAATATGTATTGAAAGCTACATTCTTTGATACAGTCTTTCTACTTCTAAGAATTTGTCTGAAAGGACTAATTTGATAAGTGCTTATATGTAAACAGTGTTCATTTCAGTATTGTTTATAAAAGCAAAATGTTGAAAGAAACTTGTCCATCAGTGAAAGATGGGTTAAATGAGTTATGAGAGAATTGAAGATGTAGAGCTATATTTATTATTTAAACATTGACCTTCATTTACTTTTTTTTTTTTTTTTAATGGAGCTTTGCCCTGTCACTCTGGCTGGAGTGCAATGGCACAATCTCGGCTCACTGCAACCTCCACCTCCCGGGTTCAAGCTATTCTCCCACCTCAGCCTCCCAAGTAGCTGGAATTACAGGCACATGCCACCACATCTGGCTAATTTTTATATTTTTAGTAGAGACGGGGTTTCACCATGTTGGCCAGGCTGGTCTCCAACTCCTGACCTCTCAACTGATCTGCCTGCCTTGGCCTCCCAAAGTGCTGGGATTATAGGTGTGAGCCACTGCACCCGGCTGACCCTCATTTGCTATTGGATGGAAAAATAAAATAAAACAAAGCATGTTGCAAAACAGTCTTGTGGTGCAACTTTATATTTGAAAAACTCCAAGTCATATACACATATGCCAAGAAAAAAGTCTGGGGAGGCTGTGAAACACAGTATTGACAGTGGTATAATTATTCGTGTTTTATTTTTTTCTTCATATTTTTCTGCAGTATTTATTGGTTTATTTTTGCTCTATACATAGACTCCAGTTGAAAAAAGTATTTAAAAATATATACTATAATTTTCTCAGACTGATAGAACATCTCAACTTGAAGATTAAGCACAGAATTTGGGGATGTTCATCCAGATCTGTATATTTACTTTGCTTTTGTTAGGGAGTATGTAGGTACTTCCTGTACTTATATTTTACTTTTTGAAAGTTGGCACAGGCATGTGCTCACACATACATTATTTCCCACATGTTAGTCCAAGAATTGCCAGGCTTCTATTTCAATGACTGTGTTTAAAGTAATAGTTTGCCAGCGACTTGGTTTACATATCCAATCAGTGTGAAAGTTATGTATCCTTCTCCATAGATACAAGGAAGTCCTCTTTGCCCAATCAGTAGATCAAGAAGGCGAACACCTTCTTAATTACAAATGAGGTTTTAAAAAGTTGGCTTAACAAATATAGCTATGTTTGCTTAACAAATATAGCCATGTAGCTTAACGAGTATAGCTAAGGAGACCTACCTGAGGATTCTTCTGGTTTAGAAAAGAATTATTTCTGATAGGGAGACAATCATGTTGGGTGTATTTTAAAATGCTTGATATAATCTTCAAAATTTATTATGAAACAGTGAAATCTGGCCGAGTGTGGTGGCTCACGCCTGTAATCCCAGCACTTTGGGAGGCCGAGGCAGGCAGATCACCTGAGATCGGGAGTTCGAGACCAGATTGACCAACATGGAGAAACTCCATCTCTACTAAAAATATAAAATTAGCCAGGCATGGTGATGGGTGCCTGTAATCCCAGCTACTTGGGAGGCTGAGGCAGGAGAATCGCTTGAACGCAGGAGGTGGAGGTTGCGGTGAGCCGAGATGGCACCATTGCACTCCAGCCTGGGCGACAAGAGTGAAATTCCGTCTCAAGAAAAAAAAAAAAAAAAAGAAAGAAAGAAACAGTGAAATCTAGTATTTTATATGACATGAGCAATTTGCACAGTGACTTTGAACATTACCCTGACCATCAAAGAACATTATTTAATAAGAATTGTGGACTAAGTAACTTTAGTGTGCATTTTCAGTGTCTCTAAAGATTTGGGCGCAGAGTTATGAGCTCCATTTGGTTGAACTGGTAGTTTTAGAAACAGATTTTTAAATTACTTACCAAATGTAAAAGGAAAACACTTGTATTGAAAACACTGGTTGCAGATCGTTCTAAAGGCCATTTGGGACAACAGAACAAGGCAACATCTCAGAGAAAATGGTTAGTAATGGGCTCTTAGAGATGGTGTCTTAATGCAGTAGTTATTTTGAATTATCTTTAAAATGGTTTTTTGACCCTGTTCTTCTGTTTTGACATTCTCCTTTGAAGGCATACAAGTTATACTGATGATATTTGAATAGTGGAACTCTTGTGTAGCAGTTAAGAGGGTGCATTTTAGAGTCAGACAGACCTGGGTTAAAATCTAGGCTCTACCACTTAGTCGTTTTTTGAGCTTTGGCAAGTCACTCTAGTCTCTCTAAGCTTTAGTTTCTTCATTTCAAAAGTACAGACCTGACAGAGTTGTTGAGAGGATTAAATGACATAATTTTTGTAAAGAGCATAACTGCCTGGCAGATTAAATGTTCAGTAAGTGGTTGCTCTTTTTTCATAAGTAGTCCAATTTCTTTTAGAAGATTTTCATAATAATATGTAGTGTAATGGAAAGAATGCACACTGTCTTGTCTAATAGACCCAGATTTGAACACTGGTTCTGCCCTTAACAACCTCCTAACCTTGGGCAAATCATTCTGCTCTGTGCCTCAATTTTCTTCCCCAAGAAATGGAGTCATAATGCTGACCTTTTTAGGGGTTGTAAGGATTTGAAGTGATATAGGCTAAGTGTCAAACTCTATGCCTGGAGGAAAGTCAGTATTCAATGAATGGTTACTATCATTATTGTTATAAAGCTAATAAATATCAAAGAACATGTTAAGGCTTTTAATATTTTTCCTCTTCTCTTTTTTATCTTTAGTTGTAATT
Organism: Pan troglodytes; assembly: GCF_028858775.2. NCBI lineage: Eukaryota > Metazoa > Chordata > Mammalia > Primates > Hominidae > Pan > Pan troglodytes. The sequence continues at coordinate 100,566,889 of NC_072408.2, forward strand.
CTTTAAGATATTGGGTACACATAGCTAAGACTGTGCAGTATAAGAAAAGTGTTAATAAGTTATATAAAAATGTATTCTAATACTACATTTGGTAAACAAAGAATAAGAATCTGTAGGTAGGGATTATATGAGTGGAGAAGGATGTGTACTTAGGGCTTGGCTTTGGGGTGCGTGTCAGAGACTAGTGTTATGAGGAAGAAGAAGCAGGAAAAGGCAGTGTTTCATTTCTCACAATCGCCCCTCTCACCAGCCACACTGAAGAGGTGATGTCATGGGCCTCTGATGCTGTGCTTGCCCCCATCACCCAGCCATCTGGAATAGCTGCTGGAGGTGCCCAGTGTGCCAGCACTGAAGGAAGGCCTGGCTGCTTGGCAAGCATTGGTGATGCTGTGACATTGAGTTCCTGGGGAGGCTGCCTGCTCAGGTGGACTGCCACATGCTGTATGTCTTGCTTCATATTTGCATAATATGGTACTTGATGTGATTCATTCATCCATTCATCCATCCTTTGTTTTTGTTTTTTTTTTTTGAGGCAGCATCTCACTCTGTCACCCAGGCTAGACTGCAGTGGTGATCAAGGCCCACTGCAGCCTCAATCTCCCAGGCTCAATCGATCCTACACCACAGCCTTCTGAGAAGCTGTTACTACAGGCATGCGCTACCACACCCTGCTAAATTTTTATATTTTTTGAGGAGACAGGGTTTTGCCATGTTGCCCAGGCTGGTCTCAAACTCCTGGGCTCAGGCCATCTGTCTACCTCAGCCTCCCAAGGTGCTCGGATTACAGGCATGAGCCACCTGCCTGGCCTGTCCATCCTTTTTTCCCTTCCTCCCTCCTTCCCTTCCTTTCTTTTTTTCCCTTCTTCTCTTCCTCCCTCACTTTCTTTTATCCAGCCATCCGTCTGTTCATCAGTCCATCCATCTGTCCATCCATCCTGTCCATCTGTCCATCCATCCATCCATCCATCCATCCATCCGTCCATCCATCTTCTAGGTCCTAGGTATAGTAGTAAAATAGTCAAAGTCCCTTCCCTCAAGGAGCTTACATTTTAGAGATTCAAAGCATTTTCAAATGTATTATTTCATTTGCTTTTTAAAACAAGTGTGTGAATTTTGAATTTTTTAGTATTTTCATTTGCTAGATGAGGAAACAAAAATATTTTGAGATTAAATGACTTACCTGGGATAATAATGCTATGAATAAAACCCATTATTTTTTATTTAGAACTCTTTTATCTATACCACTTTTGTATTCTAAACAAGTTTTTCATTAATGAAACATGTTTTCACACTGTGTTTTTCTCAATACTTCAATCATAGGTAGCCAAGGGAATTTTAAAGAACATTAAGTGCACTCAACTGAGCTGCTTTAACCTTTCAATATGTTCCCGCTGCTCTTAGAATGAGATTTGAAATCCAGAACACCACTGCATCATCAGGCCAGTGCTTCCTTCCCAGCTCTGTCTCCGGACCCTGTCCCTCGTATTGCCTGTCTTCTGCAAATGCTAGCCTTCTTTCCTGACCTCAGAGGTATTGTGTTCTTTCCAGCTTCAGCCCTTTGTATGCACTGTTCCCTCAGCTTGGAATCCTCTTCTCTGTTTCCCTCCTTGTCCCTCTTCCCCCTATCTTCACCAAGCTAATCCCACTCATCTCACAGATCTCAGCTTTCATGCCACTTCCTAGGGGAGGCCTTCCTCATCCCCCTGCCAAGGTTAGGTCCCTGTACCATATGTGCTTTCTCATAGCACCCTGTGATTTTCCTTAATGACTCACCTATCACAGTCCAGGATTTTGTCGACTGTCTGCCTCCCCTTCCTGTAAAGGTTAGAGGGTAAGCTCCATGGGGGCAGAACACTAGTTATGTCATTTTCACCGCTGTTTCCCTGGCTAGCACTGGGCCTCCTGTAGGCCCTCCAAAATATGCAAATAAATGAATGAACAAACACCCTGGCAGCATGGAAACCCAGAGCGGCACAAGTGAGTTCAAATGCTTATGGTTTGTTCCATCTCACTTCCCTCTAGGATGTGATTTTAGCAGTGTAGGCAGCTTACGAAATGGGGCAGGTTTCTTGTGTTTTACTAATGTGTAAATAAAGATAGAGTAACTCTTAAGATATGGAAAGTTTGTAAAGTGGCAGCAAAAAGTGACAAGGTGTGGGGACCCAAATACAGAGCCTAGGGAAAATAGAATAAACCAAGTTGTTTTTATGTCTCTTTTCCATTAGACTGTGAGCAAGCTGAAGTCGAGTCCCAGAACTTATTTATGTTTATATCCTCAAAGAGACTATAGTGCCTGGTTCATCGTAGCTGTGGAATAAATGTTGAATGAATGAATGATACACCTCTTACCTTTGAAGCTGACTTCTTGTGTTCTTCATGCTGACATTAGAAATAGGAAAAGTCAGTCGAGTACAGTAGTTCAAGCCTGTAATCCCAGCACTTTGGGAGACCAAGGCAAGAAGATCGCTTGAAGCCAAGAGTTTGAGCCCAGCCTGGGTGACAAAGTGAGACCCCATCTCTACAAAAAGAAAGAAAAGAAAGAAATTGGAACCGTATTATTTGTAGAAAAAATACTAGATCTAGAACCAGAGAGACCTAGGTTAAAACTGATTTAAAATGAGAATAATTATTCCTACCAAGTGGAGTTGTTGGGAGGGTGGTATACATATAGATGGTGTATATAAAGTGCATAGCAAGCTGGTTGTGGTGGCTCAGGCCTGTATTTCCATCTAGTAGGAGGCCGAGGTGGGATGATCCCTTGAACCCTGGAGGCGGAGGTTGCAGTGAGCTGAGATCACGCCACTGCACTCCGGCCTGGGCGATAGAGGGAGACTCTGTCTCAAAAAGAAGTGCATAGCAAGCACCAGGCACATCTAACAGCTCCTCAGAACATTTAAGCTCCCCTTTTTTTGCTTCTTTCCCTTTGGTATAATTTTAGAAAGACTTTTGGGGAGCATGACATATAAATCATTAAAAAAGAGAGAGCCTCAAAGCAGAATCATGGCAATTGAGCTAGATTTGTATTTATCAAAGCAAGCATGATGCTGGCATGCTTAAATAACAGTACAGTACATTGCAAAGGAACTAGGGAATAATGTTCCTATTATTTTTGTCCATGGTCAGCCTATTACTAGAAAAGAGTGACCACATTGATTTCTAAAGTCCTTATATTCAAAACTTTCTGTGCTGACCACCATCATTTATGTTTTTCCCATCTCTACTTAAAAACATCAACTAGCCCCAACTTTTCCTCTAGTTATTTCTTTTATTAGATTTATTCTGTTCTCCACAATAAAATCTATCTTCTGTTCCCATCCATGCCAATTCAAGTAGTTATAATGGGTGGATATAGGGTGTGTTAAATGTTGGTAAATCCACTGAGTTCCTTGAGTTCCACATTGATGTCTTTTAGGATGTGACTAGGGGTAGGCTAAATATTTTCTAGTTTCTCAGCTCCTACCCCTGGTCTAATTATGATATAGAGGCCAGATTAGTGTCACCAGTTTTTCTTTCTCTTCTGAATGTAGAGCAAGAGCAAATGATTGCAGATGACAGCATGAGAAACTTAGGATCAACCACCAGCATCTAAGTGAGTCTTGTACTAGGCTCATTCCAGTTAAAAGCTGTAAATCATTTCATAGCCACATCAGTTTAGTTCTCTTTTATAGAACTTATTATGTGACACAAAATATGCAAGGCACTGGAGATACAAATACAATTAGTTCCTAAAGGAACTTTGAGTTGAGCAAACATGGTACTGTCTGGTGAGACCAGACATATGAGCAAACATAGTACTCTCTGGTGAGACCACATAGAGAAATGTACAAGGGGTAGAGGAGGCAGTGATGACTACTGGTCTGGGATAGTTGAGGGAAGGTGGCATAGGCTGCCTATTGAAGAATAAATTAGAGTTTGCTATGTGAACAAGGTTGCAGAGGGAATAGTATATGGAAAAACAGGGAGATGTGGACCCATATATTTTGTGCAGAGATGTCCAAGTACTTAGATATTACTATATTGCAAGTATGAAGAAAGCTTTTTTTGAGATCTGACAATGCCAAGGTAGGTTATGGACTCTCTTTGGAGTCCCCAAAATAAAAATAAAACATTCACATCTGCTGAAGATATCTTGAATGGTCTTTTTGCTAAAGGCAGAGTCATATACTGTATGTGCCAGATAAAAGTCAATGTCTATTATGTAAACATTGAGATTACATTAATTAATTTAAAAGAAAGGATTCAAACTTAGTACTAATCTGCATCTGGGGAACTAATCTGGTATGTGTTATTTTCAAGTCACCCAACTAAAGCAGTCTATTGTATGGAACTCTGCTCCCTCTTAGTCAAACAAATGCAACCATAAAAAGCAGTGCAAATTCAGTGTCACCTTTTCTCCATGGGATTGGGTGGTTTCTTTTGGAGCAGAGAGAGTTTCCAGAGAATCAATATAGTAGCCAGAAGAAAAGTGGAGGGTGGCCTTACCTTGTCCACTCCGTGCTGCCTGAGGGTGAAATGGAACCTCGGATGTTGTACACCTTTAAATTGTCCATGTTGCCTGTTTCATAGCCTTCCCGGGCCAGGGAGCTGTGTAGTCAGTTTATAGTTCTAAGAACCAGAGCAGGATTGCTGTGCTTGTAATTGCATGCTTTTTATGGAACAGGCAATGTTGTTTAGGGAATTTGGGCAGCTGGAACCTGCCACATTAGCAATTTGGACTGAGGAAGAATTTCAGGGTGATAAAATAAAGCTCATTATATAAATTCACTTGGGTATTTAGGAGGCTGAGAAGGGAGAGGATGAGAGTATTCCAAAGGCAAGCAGGAGAGTTTCATAAACAGGTCCCTTTCTATTCGTTTTTACTGTAAGTGTTGAATTGAGCTAGGAGGATCACATGGCCCATTTTGCAAAGGGCAGTCATGTTCTGCTGTTTCTTAGCTGTTTTGTCAGTTGGAACAAAACAACAGCGCTGCTCATTTTTTGCAGGGTTAGAGGAAAAAGGAAGGACTGGCCGCAGAATGGGGTGGGGAGCTGGAGAAGAGAAGGGCCAAAAGTGTCAGACTGTGGGGACGAGGACCTGAAGGAGGCCCATGAGACCTCAGGCATGGGCCCTGGAACTCTGCCTTTTTGAAGCCTGTTGACAATCTCACCCTAATTTAACCCTTTGTGGAATTCTTCCATGAGATGCAGTTGCCAACGTCAGGCTTCCTAGAGAATTGAGCCTGCCCACTCTGTTATGAAGTCTACCCAGAAGAGCTGGCAGAGTGGGCCCCTTCATTGGGACTGCAGCAACACTGACCGAAGCAAATCCTTCTCTTGGAAGAAACAAACTCATTCCTCACACCTGCCTCACCCTGCTCCCACCGCCACCCCCTGCACCACACGCCAGCCCTTAATAAAAACTAAAACTGATGTCATTGTAACCTTTGGTTATTCTTTTTTGTGCATAAAGTGTCAACCTCCTGTTTTATTCTCATAAATAATGGAAATCTTAACTTCATTTTAGAAAATCACAAAAGATAACAGGGACCCTATTCAAACAGAATAAAAATAATTAGTAAGTCACAAACTCTGGCTAGAAAGAAAAAGAGAAAAGAGAGAGAGGGAAGGAGAAAGAAAGAAGGAAAGAGAGGGAGAGAGAGAAACGAGGAAAGGAAGGAAGGAAGAAAGTGAAAGAAGAAAGTCCTCTTGTTGGTGATAAAATGTGTCTTTAAGGGGAAACTTATCATTTAGGTTACTAATGGTTTCTTTCTTCATCATTTTAATTTCCATTAATAAAATGTGACTTTGAAAGGATGCAGGGAGTTTGGGAATAGAGAGTTTTATTTTTATTTGTTTATTTTTTTCCCCCTTCTCCCAGCAAAATACACAGGTATCTGACTATGTAGAGACACGAAGCCACCTATCCTGACCAAACTTGGCAGTGGTCAGGGGATAGGAGGAAGTGTAGTGCCATGGGATGGGCACCAGCCCTGATGAACTCGACTTTCTTTCCATTTCTCTCCTGCATCCAAATGTTGAGGAGACTTTGAGTAGTAGTGTAGCCTCTTTTCCTTTTAAAAATCTGCACCCTGCTTATTTCCAATACAGATATGAGGTTGGTACCCACTCATCTTAACAGGATATATATATATATATCTAAAGTATATAACATATTATTTAAAAACTAATGTATTATTTAGGTTTTATTAAATTATCCTGTTTTTAGGCTATGCTGATGGGCTAAATTTGCCTAAACTCCTGAGATTTAGATTCTCATTTATTGGCATTAGAGGAGTTCCTAAAAAAAAAAAAAAAAGCTATTAAGATTAAATATCATAAAAATCTTTCTAGGAAAATATAATCAAAAGCATCAAGGCTGTCTCCTACAGTTAGTGGTTTCTATTATTTTGGTTCTCAGAGCTATGACAATGTCACTGGATTTCAAGAATTCAGAAAGACAAAAAGAAAACTCATAATTTTGAAATGGGGAAAGGGAAAGATCTTGGACATAGTCTTCTGTTTTTAAAATAGTCATTCTCATTTTAAAATAGGAAAAAAAATTATTTTTCATTTAACAAAGCAAAAAACCCAGTCTGTACTTTTAAATTAATGCAAACATCAATATTTTATAGGGAGAACATTAATAATCATTGTGGAGCCCATTAATCACAATTCTGCTTTTGATTTATTGTAAATATGCCTCCCATTTTCCTCCTCATTACCAATCACCTTCTTTAATTATAAGAGGGCTTTCATTAAAACTTTTGAATCATTTATTTTGGAGCACCTAACTTTAGAAGACATTTATTGATTTTTATAGCATAAAATACAAATGTTTTTATTTTAGAAAACATCATAAACTAAAACTTTATTGGAGGAGTTTGGCTAAAGATTCAAAAATATATAGAAGTAAAAATATATTTAAAACTGCACAGTTTTTACAACAGCATGTATGGCATTTGGATTCAGAATTTTAACTAGCAGTAACCTCATCTGTTTAGTAATGAATTTTAAAATAGAAAAAAATCTGCCAAAACAGACCAGTTGTTTACTAGCTATTTAACTTTGATGAGCTGAAATGAGATAGTGAAGCAGAATAATTAGAACAACTTTTTTTCTCAACATCTAAATATTTCTCTTTTTCATTAACATTTCAGTTAAGTTTGAAGAAATTCTAAAAATGAGATTCTCATTAACTAAAAGGAATTCTAAGGGTTATAAGCCATCTACATTTTTTCTATGACCTGAAGACTTTTTTTCGAAAACCAATTTTGGGGGAGGATTGTCAGATTTACCTAAGGTTTTGGTTTTTAATTTAAAAAAATTTAAAGAAACTATCTTAGTGATTTTTGTCATCATTTTTATTTGTTGCCATGATTAATATATGGAAATAAGATAAATTGGATTCTATTTCTGTGAAAGCCATATTCTTAACATCAATGCCTACCTAAAAAATATACGAGTCACACTTGATCATTCAGAATCATTTTGAAATTCTCTGGTAATCTTTTAAAAAGCCATCGTTGACTAGTATTATGTGGCTAGTTATATTTATTACAGCAGTCTAGTTATTGTTTGTGTAACTATAGTTTTTTTCTAATAGAAATAAAATGTCTATTTGCAGGATAAAAAGAAGTATGTATATTTGATGATTTTGTTGTAGAAAATACTTAATACCTTTTAAAAGCTGTTTGACTTTCGGTTTTAAAACAGCTGTGTAGCTTGGTGAGTCCTGCAAATTCCGGCTTTCTCTGTGGCCTTTGAGCCAAGTAATTTTTTGCAACATTTTCCTTTGCTTTCTTATAAACACTCAAAAATTATACTTGCTTTTCCTGAAGGCCAGCTATTAAGTTAGAAAGCACCAAAGGTGTTATGAAATTGCCCTTTATTTTTTCGTACATCAGGGAGGAATGATAGATTTTGTGTATCTCTTGTGTGTCATTAGAACAGAAATATTTAGGGCTGCTAACTCCTAGAGTTGTGTACTTACCCTTATTACAGATGCAATGATTTTGTCTGACTGCATTGCTTTAAGATGAGTTTTATTGCTTTCATGCTTAGGCAAGGATATTTAATTTTATTTTTGTTTAGAGTATCTTGTTGTAATATACTTCTCCCCCATCTCGTGCTCCTAAATTTGGGATAAGCATAGAATCCTTTTAAGAATGTAGGTTATTTTCCAGTTTACTAGAAAGCATGACACATATAAATTAGCGACTAAGGATTATAGCGTCTTTTCCTAAAGTTTATCATGAAAAAAAGTTAAATGTCAAAGAAGATCCTACTCCAGTAAAAACAATTTCCTCTGTAAAATCCTGATACCTCATAGGAAGCTTTGGATCTTGTTCTCAGCTACCAAAATTCTTTAAATATGAAAGTTAACATGACAGGAAAGTGGAATACACTCTGTGCTGAAGACCCACTGTTCAAGGTGTGTGGTTATTAATCTGGGTTTGAATTTACAAATTATATGGTCTGATTAATTTGTAGATAGGGATCGGTGGAGGTTAGACCATGGGCTTTAGAACAAAGAGGCTGATAAAATACTACTCACAAGCCTTTCTGCTTGTTTGTGACTCTCTGGAAATGCCATTAGATAGTTCTCATAGCTATGGTCAAAATAAGTAGGCTTAGAAATAAAAGACATTTTCTCTCCTGTAAAAGGAGGCGGCTGGCCTGTGCTCTTTCTAGGCTCTTCCCAGAGACAGCAACCTCTGCTTCTGAACCCTTAGTGCTCATTCTATGCTCCACCGCGTCTCCTCTACACGCCATGATCTTTGTTATCTGATTTGCTAGCCATTGTTATGGAAAGTTCTCGACTGTAATGCAAAAAGCTCAGCCTTGGGTCCTTGCTAATGTCAGCAACCCAAAGGCGCCCTTCAAACCACCTCGAAAAGAAAAATCCTTTAAAAGATGTCAAACTCTCCTTTCATGTTAGCCCAAAATGAAGTTCCCGAGCAGCATCTGGCAGAGCAGGGTAATTCAATCTATTTTAATGCAAAGATTTTCCAAGAAGGCAGGAAGCCGTCAAGGAGAAGGCTTTCAGGCATCTGCTGTTTTGTTTCCAGATCCCTTGTGTTAATTTAATGTTTCTAGGGAACCCGGCTCTTTCTTTTTTCTCGGAATCCCTGCTCTAGGAACTGGTGAGTGCGGGGGCGCTGTGGGAGCTGCAGATAAGCCAGCGCTTGGCCGGGCACCCGCGGGCTGCGCAGCGGGGCAGGGAGGCGCGCGGCCCCAGCCGCCCTAGGGCGCCGGCTGCCTCTGCGGGCCCCGGCTGCCCAGCCCAGCGCGGGGAGGCGGCGCCGACTGCCGGGGGGCGCCTGCAAGACCTGTTTATTTGCATTTGTCCAATTTGGCCCAAGTGAAAGGTAAATACGGAGCGATCAGCTTGTCCTCACTCCAGCAAAACCAGGGAAACTCAGCTCCATCTCCAGGAAAACAAACCCAACCCAAACCTGAGTGAAACGTAAATCTTGCATAAACAAACACTTTCTTTTGCTTCTGGGAAGGAACACCGGAGAAATGGGCATTCCTTCCGACTGCCCGCCTCCCACTGTCGGTAAAAATGAGCCGTCACAGGTTGCCGGCAATTTCTTGTTGTGTCCCGAGCCATTCCGCAGATCTTGTTTTGAAGGGGCGAGTCAGGTGTTCGTGCGGCTCCAGATCCTGAACAGGTTATGCGCTGGGTCCTTCCTTATCAGGAGGGGGGTCAGGCTGCCCTCCCATTCTCATCTTCCGCCCCAGACCAGAGGCTACACCAAAGTTCACTTTTGAAAAGAAATCCTGCAGAATTAAAAATAAATGTCTGCCTTTTAAAATAGTTTCGTTTTAGTATTATGCATATTTCTGTTTAGGAACTTGTAATGCTAATAATTTATGTTGCTATGACAATTGTCCTGCATACCTAATATTAAATTTAATGAATTAATGTGGCGTATAGAGTAATAGTAACTTAACTAGTACTCCGATAATGCCAGTATTCCCTGTGTTACTAAGTTAATGGAATCAGAATTTTGGAGTTACAATATAGAGGTTTTTTAGGCCAATTTTTCTATGGGATTCTAGGGATCTTTTAATAACATTTCTGCTTTTCGAAGCAGTCTATACCATTGCTGGAGAGCTGTAATTACTAGGATGCTATTTCTTTTTGTTTGTTTGTTTGAGACAGGGTCTTGCTCTGTCATCCAGGCCGGAGTGCAGTGGGGCCAACTCAGTTCACTGCAACCACCACCTCCTAGGCTTAAGCGATCCTCCCACTTCAGCCTCCCCAGTACCTGGGACCACAGGCCCTCGTCTGGTTAAGTTTTGTATTTTTTAGTAAAGATTTGGTTTCGCCATGTTGCCCAGGCTGGTCTCGAATAGAACATTATTCCTTATAGTAAGCTGAATTCCCTGTGTAATTATTCTTACTGTCCCTTCAATAATAAAAGCCTAAAATTATTCTTACTCTCATATTTTAGTGAGGGTGGTGCATGCTTGAAGACCGTGATGAGTGTTCTCTTCTTATATTCAGGGCAACTATGATCACATATTGGGCTCCAGATCCTTGCTTTATGCATCTTCTTTTGAATTGTTTAGAAACAATGGCAAAATTTCCAATTTCAAGGTAGTGCTTGAAATTATGCAATAAAATGTTATGTTAGCAACATTTTTTTTTTATTTTAAAAATTCCTTTGATTATTTCACACTTATATTCTGTTCTCTGTTATGGTAGTTTTGTTTTCTATTTTATTTTTAGTTTCTGTGTAATTTATTGTGCTTTAGCTGAAATCACTAAATAAAGATAAATGAGTTTAACAGACTCTTATGTGCTCATTTTTGGTTCTTTTTTGCTTTACCCCTTGTATTCATTTTCTATTACGGGCATAACAGATTACCACAAATGTAGTGGCTTACCATATCCATTTATTTTCTCATCATTTCTGTGGGTCAGAAGCTTGGCACAGGATGGCTCTCCTGGCTTCTGTGCCCAGGGCCTTCACAAGGCTGAAGTAAAGGGAGCAGCAGGCCTGGACTTGTACCTGTAGGCCTTCCAGGGGAGAATCCACTTCCAGGCTCACTGGCAGAATTTAGTTCCATGTGGTAGTTGTACTGGGGGCCCAGTTGCCTTTCTTGGAGAGCACTAACTGCTGGCTGTTACCCAGGGTCTTCTAGAGGTTGCCCATCTACATCTTCAAAGGCAGCCACAGTGTGCAGAATTTGCTTTAGATTTCCCTGCCTTCCCCTAATGTGTTTCTCTTCTACTTTTAAAGGACATGTGATTACAGTGGCCCAACTGGATAATCCAGGCTAATCTCGCTAGTCAACTTATTAGTAACCTTAATCACACTTGCAGTGTCCCTTCATAGCAGTACCTAGTTAAGTGCATGATTGAATAACTGGGTAATGGGACTTCTCGGGAGAGATCTTTGACATTCTGCTTACCATACCCCTCTGGGTACCACTTTGTTGTGATGGTAACCTCATAAGCAACCATTTAAAAGAGATTTTAAGCATCTTAATTTTGAAAATTTTGCAAGGTAAAATTAAAATAAATCCAAGTAACATCAAATATTACTTATACATAATTCTAGAGGTTTAATAAAAACAATAAACATTCACCATAAGTAGTTGTTGCTTTTAAAACCCAAAGTTTTTCTACCTTGCAAAATCTTCCTTGATTTTCTTGTTTTGTTTTGGTATCACAATAGATCAGTTTCTAGTACCACCACTATATAAAATAAAAATAATAATTGCATTTTAAAAAGAATGGTTTTCCTCTGCACTCTGATTTTAACCATGGAAAGTTTTTGGTATATTCAAATATAATTCTATTAGATTCCAGTTTTGAATAAGAAACTGGGTTCCCTGACCTAGCTGCCACTTACTCATATCTAAAATGTACTTGAATTTGCAGCTTCCAAGTTGGGCACATGTAAACCCCCTCTTCACTTCTTATAGAGCTGCATAATTCTTAAAGCTTGTGGTGACGGGAGGGCACACTTGCTTATACGTCCAAATTTACTGTTTATGGATCTCGATTACTGTTTTCTACTTAAATTCTAATTTTTCTCATTCATTAATTTTAACTGGACAACTATTCAGAAGTATGAATTACATATGGGCAAATTCTAGTGCTTTGAAATTACTGGAAAAAAAATAAATGGATGATCAACAGATGCAAGGAACAGAAAATGTTTGGCTTTTAGGGGAGTTTTATGAATACTCTTTTGGACTTCCCCACTTCCTTTTAGTAACTCCAATGTCTTCCAGTAACTCTAGCAAGTAGGAGGCCCAGGGAGAGAAGTGGGGATCTCACAGTCTCATACTAGGAAGCTGTGCTATGGGGAAGTGACTGGTGGTCTGGAGATGTGAGGTAGAGGCATAGGCAGCAGGTATGTTGACACTTGAAACCAGTACCTCCTCAGCCCTTGCGGGAAATGTGATAATCCAGTCTTAGCCATATATCTCAGGTGACTCTATATCTGAAATGTGCAATGTAGGTAAGGTACTTCTGTTGTTTCTCCTAATTTGTGACTATTTTCATATAATGAATGATGGTGGTGGGCATTTTGGTATAGAAGGTTTTAATTATGGCTCAGTATTTGTGTAATTAACCAAGTGGAATGATTTAGAGTTCTGATATTACTGAAGTCTTTACAGCTGGAAGTAAATGGATCCATGCCAGTACATTATTAAGTATACAATTACTTATTTGCCTATTTATCCCTTCTCCACCTTATTACAAAAAGATATTGAGGAAACTTACACACATACACACACTATTACCACCACCACCTAAAATGAATAGATGAAATTAAGGTAAAGGGAAAATAAGGCTAGGAGAAAAATAACCATGCTAGGATGAATAGGGTTAGGGCAAAGAACATGTAATATAAAATTCTATATGGGGCTAGAGCTAGGCTGTAAATTTGGCTCTGGATTTTCTAGCAGCCAAAACAAAAAGAGAGAAAATTAATGAGCTACAGGATTCACCATATTCATAAAATGATTAAAGAAGATTGGGATTTTCCCTTGAACCCATCTTGTTTGAAGTGGGGGCATTTGATGCTTTCTTTCTGCTAGAAAGGTTAACTCTGAGTTGCAATAAAAATCATAAAAACACAACTTTGGCAGAAACATAAATGAACAGTATGACAGAATGGAAGCAGTTCACAGGATTTCTAATATTACCTCTCTTTTCCTCGGTCCACATTCTAATATTCCAATATGCTCCTCAGCACACAGAGTGGTCCAAGAAGATTGGCCATTCTTTCCGGAAGTTGGACTTCCCTGAAGATTATGTGGGAATGGGACGTGGAACCTGATAATTTTTTTTGCAGAATGAAAACCTTTTATCATGAAGAATTTTTCTTTATTGCATACTTTTATACAGTTAGGCCCCAACCCAGGAATTAGTGGTATTCCAAAAGTTCCTTTTTAAGTTGCTTGTTTGAAATTAAGAATGTATTTCCCTCCAAAAATGATGTTGGCTACAATCTAATTTCAGACTTGCGATGAACCCAAGGTTCAAAGAGGTTAAATCTGAATAAATACAGTTCTACAATTCTGTATTCAAAGCCATTGAGACCAGATTTTGCTGAATTTGGATTTTTTTTTTTTAAAGAAGGAAAGAAGGATAATATTGTGCATGTACCAGTCATATAGCAGTGTGGTCTGGAGCAGGATCCTATAATCAAGCACATTAATATTTCTGCAGTGAAACTGATGAATATTCACACGCAGTGGATAAATAAAAACTATAAATAGCCTCATGTCAGTTCAGGTCAGGTTTGTCACCAAATGAATTCAGGCCAAATGAGTTCAGGTCAGGTCAGGTTTTGCTGCCAAATGAGTTATAAAAAAAAAAGAATGGTTTTCACCACTTTTGGGGTTTCAGATTAGTGGATCTTTATTACACTTTTTTTAAAAAATAAAAAGGCACTAGTATTATAAACTTTAACCACAATGTAATGTTATTTTATGGAAAAACGTATTGAATTCCTATTAAGGAAGCCAATAAGTCATTGCTGTATTGCGGCCCTGTAGCAAAAATGGAGTGTTTCCATCAGGCTGGAGTCAGAGCAGAAAAAGACCTCCTCTGTAACCCAGGAGAGAGAGGGCTCTTGTCAGGCAGGTACTGGTGATAGTATTGGGAGACCTAGGGCTGGGAACTGGGGAGGGGCATGAGACAGGGAGACGGGAAAGCAAGGGTGAGTATTATTCTTTTCCTTCTCCCTTATTCATTTCCCTACTTTTTCTCTTTTTTTCCTTCCTCTTAATTTTTCTTCTTCTTCTTTTTTTTTTCAGACGTAGTCTTGCTCTGTTGCTCAGGCTGGAGTGCAGTGGTGCGATCTCAGCTCACCACAACCTCCACCTCCCCGCCTCCCGGGTTCAAGTGATTCTCCTGCCTCAGCCTCCCAAGTAGCTGGGCCTACAGGCATGCGCCACAGTGCTGGCTAATTTTTGTATTTTTAGTAGAGACAGGGTTTCACTATGTTGGCCAGGCTGGTCTCGAACTCCTGACCTCGTGATCTGCCTGCCTTGGCCTTCCAAAGTGCTAGGATTACAGGCGTGAGCCACTGCTCCTGGCCTAATTTTTCCTTCCCTTTTAATGCTAGGGCAAGGAGCATGCCAGTGGTGTCAGGTGGCCTTACACTTCCCTCTTCTCCCACTCTTTCCTTCAGACTACCTGTAAAGACACTGGAGGGTGCTGAAATAATACCGCTTTTAAAGGTAGTTAGACCACAGTCTCAGTCTTGGCTCTGCCCTCTGGCTGTGGGACCTTAAGTGGTTTGCTCAGCTTGTAAAGTGGAGAAAAAAAAAAATATATATATATATATATGAAATACTTTATGTAATATTATATATCATATGGTAAGTATACGTTTATATAAATTGGAGCTATGCATATATCTTTGAGTGGCATCCCAGAATGGTAGAGAAGATTCAGTGCAGTGTTAGGTGATAGTCCCTACCACAGAATGTGAGTTCAGTAGATGGTAATATCCTTCATCATTGTTTGTTGTCCCCTCTCGCACCTTCCAGAAATCCTTTCCTTGTCTCCCTGAACTCTGGCTGAGAAGCAGGGAGCCACAGTGCAGCTGTGAAGGGGAGGAAACAAGCTTCTTCTTTTTTTTGTTTTGTTTTATTTTGTTTGAGATGGAGTTTCACTCTTGTTGCCCAGGCTGGAGCGCAATGGTGCAATCTCAGCTCACGGCAACCTCCGCCTCCTGGGTTCAGGCGATTCCCCCTGCTTCAGCCTCCTGAGTAGCTGGGATTACAGGCATGCACCACCACACTAGGCTAATTTTGTATTTTTAGTAGAGACGGGGTTTCTCTGTGTTGGTCAGGCTGGTCTCGAACTCCCAACCTCGTGTGATCCTCCCGCCTCGGCCTCCCTAAGTGTTGGGATTACAGGCATGACCCACTGCGCCCAGCCAGGAACAAGATTCTTAAGCGTTGAGTATGGCAAGGCATACTGGGGAAGTGATCTGCAAAAGCATGAAAGCCCCAAAGTGTGGGTGTTTGTATCTGGCCTGACTGAGGGATCCAGTCCCCCTTCGGGACCTGCTTTTGGCTTTGGTAAATCCTAAGACTTAGAGGTTTCTGGAAGAAAGACTAATCTGCAGTCTCTTCTGGGAGTTGATTGGAAACAGGTATCTTTGGGGCTTACCCAGAGCTGTTCACAGATGTGAGGGCTGATAGTGCCTTGCCTTATCCCATGGCCAGGGCCTAGCAGGAGTAGCAGTAAGCCCTCCAAGAAGCCACTAGAAATTGCACAGCTATTCTAGGATTGACATGGGCCCTGGCTGGTGGTACTATAGCTCTTCATATTAACTGCATGCAACCTTTCAATAATATTAAGTGCGTAACGTCTGCCAGGCACTATTCTGGGGACATGATGGTTAATGACCTAGACAAGATCCCTGCTGTCATGGAAACAAATGAGGGAACTATGTTGGAGAATAGCAAGATGAAGGTGGATGGGTGAGTGAGGGCTGTCAGAGGAAGTGACACTGAAGCTGGCACCTAAAGGATGAGCAAGAATTAGCCATGCCAGTAGCCTCCTAGCTAGAGAGGCCAGCAAGTTCAAAGGGCCAAGATGGGGAGGAGCTTGGTGTGTTCTGGGACCTGCCAGAAAGTCATATTGTTGGAGCTTCATGAGCAAAGGGGAGAGGATCCAGGATTGAGCCAGACCTTGCTGAGCCTTATAAGTCCTGGACAGGAGAATGGATTTTATTAAAACAAGAAGCCCCTGAAGGTTTTTAGGGCAGGGACATAGTTTGCACAGAAGAGTCCACTTTGCCTCTCTAGTGGATGTCATGCTATATTAAAAACTGGCAGAGTGCTGGGCTTCTTCAGTGATACTCCAGCCTTTCCCTTGTTTTTAACTCACATATAAATAATTTTAAGTCACTTTTCCTCTTTATTTTTTAGGTTTTCTCTTCAAATCCAATTAACTATCATCATTAATTAAAGAATATGTGAGCAGTCATGTCTGCAGTATTGAGCAATTCTCCTGTTATCTGTTTTTTGCTTTCTATTATGGGTTTTATCTATTTATCTCCCAACACGCCCATCATTTGCTGCCAGCACTGGCATGCTTTCTCTTTTAAGCTTTTCTCTTTTCCTCCCTGTTTCAGATTTGTGATAGACTCTTTTTGTGTTTGTCCATTTATTTCAAGTCCGTTAGGGGCATTTTCTCTTGTCTGTGCTGATTTGCTTTATAGAACTTGGTTCAGTACAACAAACCTAAAACAGCTCCTTGTACATAGTAGGTACTCAGGACATGTTTGTTACATGAATGAATAAACCTTTAGGGGCAAGATCTCCTGGGCTTTTGTGAGGAACATGCAGACTAATACATTATGTTCCTGCCCTTAAGCAGACTACTGTTTAAGCAGGGCTACTTCAGAACCTAAAGCCAATGTTTGCAATAGAAGCCTAATAAAGGAAGAATGTAGAAATGTGCAATGTAGAAAGGAACTTTGGGCATATAAATCTGACTCCAGAACCTCAGATCCAGCCTCTATTCTGGCTTTTTAGTAGGCGAGTTCTTCAGGGAGAGGGAAGTGTAGTTATCATGGACAACTGAATCGGGGCTTTATTCACACTAGGAGAAATGACCCAGAACTTGGTAATAAGATGAAAGAATGATCTTTCAGAGTCGTAGTAGAGCGTTGTCTAACAAGACCTAAGGCTCATCTGATTCTGTAGAGGATGTGACTTCGTTTTAGATGTTAACTTAGAGAAAACTGATATGATGCAAATAATTTCTGGCAGGTAGAAAAGATAACTCTAAAGGTTTTGTTTTATTGTCCTATAGAATATTCACATACTACATAAAAAAAATAACAAAAAATACATACAAAAAATTCTAAATTACATACAAAAAAACCTACATTTTGTATGTAATTTAGAATCTTATTCCAGTATTTTTTTTCTAAAACCGACTATATGTATCAATTTCTTAGCCAATTTACTGTTTTCATTAATGAGGTATGTGTGTCTTTGACATGCTCACTATATATTTGCATGTGGATTATACTTTTAACATTTTGAAAATTATATTTTGACATTCATATTCAGTAAAGTCTTTAGACATGAATGTACATGTCATTATCCAAGTTACCTAATTATATCATACCATGTAACTTTTAAATGGACACATCGCAGATGTCACAATAAGGGAAATTATAGTATGATAGAGAGGTAAACATTTTACTTACAGAAAACCTGAACTTTAATTTTAAGAGGTTCTCAGAGGGACTCTGTCTTTGTAGAAGTTCGATAGAAACAATCTTAGTTAATTTTAGGCCAGCCTCAGGGAATGCTCTCACTGAACTGACCTGGTAACTTGCCTGTGTCTACTATACTCTTTCTTGTATTGTGGAAAAAATAAAAAATGTAAACTTGAGAGACATTCCACAAATACAAATCTTGCTTCTTTTGCTTAAAAAAATTATGAACATAATTATAGAAAAAAGTAGATTCTGGTTGTTTACCATAAAGAATTACTACTAGACCAATAGCAAAGGAAGTTACAAAGCACAGATCACAAAAATCTCTCCAATCACATCAGGAAGTTCAGCCCTGGATGGTGTTTGTTTACCTACAGTGAGGGCAGTCTGTCACCAGCTGATGCCCTGTTGAGAGCCTCTTGATCTAAACAGGAAGTTCAGTCAATCACTATTAACTGAAACCTACATTAATATGTATTATTCCTCATTAAACACTGTTAAGAAAATGAAGATTAATACATGCTGTATTTTGAACAGATGACACATAAAGACAAAAACTAAGGAAGCAAAACATTCATTTAGTACCTGTTGGTAAAAACTTCCCAATCACTGCTTAAACAAATCCTAGTACTGACCTCAATCAGGGTTTTAAATACTTGACTCTAAATCCTTTATCTTGGGCCAGGCGTGGTGGCTCATGCCTGTAATCCCAGCACTTTGGAAGGCGGAGGCAGGCGGATCACTTGAGGTCAGAAGTTCGAAACCTGCCTGGCCAACATGGCAAAACCCCGTCTCTACTAAAAATACAAAAATTAGCCAGGGTGGTGGTGTGTGCCTGTAGTCCCAGCTACTCGGGAGACTGAGGCCAGAGAATCACTTGAACCCAGGAGAAGGCGCTGTAGTGAGCCAGGATCGTGCCACTGCATTCCAGCCTGGGAGACAGAGCAAGACTCTGTTTCAAAAACACAAACAAAAAAATCCTTTATCTTTACTTTGCTCCTTTCAGGATAGCTCTGGAATTTGAATCTGCTTTCCAGAGCTTTATTCTCAACTGCCAGCCGCATTTTTCATACTGTAGTTACTTAAGGGTGGAGGTAGTCGGGCCGGCAAGTAACTACCTGCAGTGTACTTGAGAACCTTTGAAAGCATCTGTACTTGCCAAGGGTGGGGCATGTATGCTTGAGAGCCCTTTAAAGCATCTTTACTTGCTAAGGGGGCTATGACCATTCCCATTCCTGGGACTTCATTCCCGCTGGGACCTCATTCCCCAGTGGAGGGTAAAGCATGGCTTTTGCTGACGGTTTCCAGGTAACCTTCCAAAGTACGTTAGCATAAAGGACTGGAGATGCTGACCATCTGGCTAACTCATGATTCAGAAGCCCTTTGGATCCACTTATAAGGCCATTCTGTTTAGGCCTGCTAAGGATGTCTGCCATGCTAATGTCAAAAGCAGGGATTTTAGGTTATGTTAGTGATCAGTGAGGAATTTTAATATGTTGTTTTGTCAACTACTGAGGCTATAGGCCCTTTTAGGTCTTCAGGAGAAGTAGACCAGTAAAATAAACACTGTGTGTTTAAGCTATGAGAGCTCAGGATCCCTGTGGTTAGCAGTCATGAGGCACTTGGACACATATTTATACTAAGAGTTGTAGCTTTTACTTATCTTGGGTAAAAGAAATACTCCAAACAGTTAGAACAAAAAAATATATCTGATGGTAAAATGGATAATGTATTAGTCCATTTTCATAGTGCTATGAAGAAATACTCCAGATTGGGTAATTTATTAAGAAAAAGAGATTTAATGGACTCACAGTTCCACATGGCAGGGGGGGCCTCATAATCATGGCAGAAGGTGAAGGAAGAGTGTATTAGTCTGTTTTCATGCTGCTGATAAAGATATACCTGAAACTGGGCAATTTACAAAAGGAAGAGGTTTATTGGACTTACAGTTTTACATGGCTGGGGAGGCCTCACAATCACAGTCAAAGGTGAAAGGCACATCTCACATGGTGGCAGACAAGAGAAGAGAGCTTGTGCAGGGAAACTCCCCTTTGTAAAACCATCAGATCTTGTGAGACTCATCCACTATCATGAGAACAGCGCAGGAAAGACCTGCCCCCATAATTCAACCACCTCCCACTGGGTTCTTCCCACGACATGTGGGAATTGTGGGAGTTACAATTCAAGATGACATTTGGATGGGGACACAGCCAAACCATATCAAGGAGCAAAGTCACGTCTTACATGGTGGCAAGCAAGAGAGTGTGTGTAGGTGAACTACCCTTTGTGAAACCATCAGATCTTGTGAGACTTATTCACACTATCAAGAGAATAGCACAGGAAAAACCCACCTCCATGATTCAATTACCTCCCACTGGGTCCCTCCCATTACATGTGAGGATTATAGGAGCTAAAATTCAAGATGAGACTTGTGTGTGGACACAGCCAAACCATATCATTCCACCCCTGGCCCCTCCAAATCTCATGTCTTCACATTTCAAAACCAATCCTGCCTTCCCAACAGTCCCCCAAAGTCTTAGCTCATTTCAGTGTTAACCCAAAAGTCCACAGTCCAAAGTCTCATCTGAGACAAGGCAAGTCCCTTCCGCTTATGAGCCTGTAAAATCAAAAGTAAGTTAGTTACTTCCTACATAAAATGGGGTACAGGCATTCAGTAAATACACTCATCCCAAATGGGAGAAATTGGCCCAAACAAAGGGGCTACAGGCTCCATGCAAGTTTGAAATCCAGTAGGGCAGTAATTAAATCTTAAAGCTCTGAAATAATCTCCTTTGACTCCATGTCTCACATCCAGGTCCTGCTGGATGTAAGAGGTAGTCTCCCACAACTTTGGGCAGCTCTGCCTCTGTGGCTTTGCAGGGTATAGCCCCCCTCCCAGCTGCTTTCACTGCTGGAGTTGAGTGTCTATGGCTTTTCCAGGTGCATGGTTCAAGCTATTAGTGGATCTACCATTCTGGGGTCTGGAGGACGTGGCCCTCTTCTCACAGCTCTACTAGGAAGTGCCCCAGTGGGAACTCTGTGAGGGGCTCCAACCCCACATTTTCCTTCTGCACTGTCCTAGCAGAGGTTCTCCATGAGTGCTCCGCCCCTGCAGCATACCTCTGCCTGGACATCCAGGCATTGCCATACATTCTCTGAAATCTAAGTGGAGGTTCCCAAACCTCAATTCTTGTTTTCTGTGCACCTGCAGGACCAACACCATGTGGAAACTGCCAAGGCTTGGGGCTTACACCCATTGAGGCCATGACCCAAGCTGTACCTTGGCCCTTTTTAGCTATGGCTGGGACACAGGGCACCAAGTCCTAGGTTCACACAGCAGGAGTCCCTGGACCTGGTCCATGAAACCATTTTTTCCTGCTAGGCCTCTGGGCCTGTGATGGGAGAGACTACCTCAAAGATGCCTGACATGCCCTGGAGACATTTTCCCCATTGTCTTGGCAATTAACATTTGGCTCCTTGTTACTTATGCAAGTTTCTGCAGCTGACTTGAATTTCTCCCAAGAATAGGGGTTTTCTTTTCTGTTGCATCATCAGCCTGCAAATTTTTCACACTTTTATGCTCTGCTTCCTCTTGAATGCTTTGCTGTTTAGAAATTTCTTCCTCCAGATATCCTAAATCATCTCTCTCAAGTTCAAAGTTCCATAGATCTCTAGGGCAGGGGCAAATGCCACCAGTCTCTTTGCTAAAGCATAGCAAGAGTCACCTTTGCCGCAGTTCCCAACAAGTTCCATATCTCCATCTGAGACCACCTCAGCCTGGACTTTATTGTCTATGTCACTATCAGCATTTTTGTCAAAGCCATTCAAAAAATCTCTAGGAAGTTCCAAACTTTCTCACATCTTCCTGTCTTCTGAGGAAGACATTTTCCTATCTTCTTCTTAGCCCTCCAAACTGTTCCAACCTCTGCCTGTTACCCAGTTCCAAAGTCGCTTCCACATTTTTGGGTATCTTTATAGCAGCACCTCATTTCCAGTACCAGTTTACTGTATCAGTCCATTTTCATACTGCTATGAAGAAATACTTGAGACTGGGTAATTCATAAAAAAAAAAAAAAGGGTTTAGTGGATTCACAGTTCCACATGGCTGGGGAGGCCTCACAATCATGGCATAAGGTGAAGGAGGAGCAAAGGCACATCTTACAGGGTGGCAGGCAAGAGAGCATGTGAAGGGGAATGGCCCTTTATAAAACCATCAGCTCTCTTGAGACTTATTCACTACCATGAGAACAGCATGGGAAAAACCCTTCCCTATGATTTCATTACCTCCCACCAGGTCCCTCCCATGACATGTGGGTATTATGGGAGCTACAATTCAAGATGATATTTGGGTGGGGACACAGCCAAACCATATCAGATACAGTTCCCAAATATTGCCTTATCCCTCACAAAGGAGTGGTGGGCTTAGAAGGCCACATGTCAGCAGAGTCCTGCATCTCCTCTGCATAGGTTTATATCACCTTCTAATTTGGAAAATTTTTTAAATCTCTGTTCTAGCTTTGTCATATGCCCTACATGACAGTGGAACTAACTACCCTATGATTTTCACCTCAGCCAGGCTTAGTCTTCAGGTTCCAGGTGTTGGTTGTTTAACAGCATCACAAAACCTAGGGCTCCCAACATATGAATACACAAACTTACAAATAAGACAGGCATTTCAGAGCAGAACATCTGGTGTTTGTCTGCCCCACAGGCATACCTCCTTTAGGTGTAATTCATTGGAATCCCAGTCAGCCGATTTAGGAGCCTAAGTGCATTAGCTCGTGGCCAGTGCACTGTAGCCACATACTGTAGTTTCTTCAGGTTGAGTGATGTTTATTGATCTGTTAGTTTGCTCCGCAGAGCCCCTCTCAGCCCCAGGTAACTTACTTTCTGATGGTAATATTTTGATAGAAAGTAAATAACTTTGTTTCAATAAAAGAAAAAGTAGCATATGATTATTTTAAAGATTAAGGTACAGATTGGATATTTTTGGAAAATTTGCTGCTTTTTAGGCAGATGAACTGTTAGGTGGGTGTGGGCCATGTTCTAAGCCCAACTAAATCCATCTTTAGAACAATTCTAAAGAAAGCAGAAAAGATAAAGATATCAAGTCATAAATGTATACTTGTTTATTGAGCATGGTTTAAAATTTTAATCAGCCTACAATCAGCCCTGGCATCCTTGATTCCCCTTACTTTGTTGCACTTTTTAAAAAAGCACTAATAATTATCTAAAACACTAAAAAATTTATTTATGTTCATTACTTAGTGAGTATTTGCCCCTTCATCCTCCAAGTGAGTGGCACAGGTCAGGCATCTTTCTCTTTTTTGTTCACCAATATATCTGAAATGTGTGTTACAGTGCAAATAATAAATGTTCAATAAATACTTGTTAGTGAATGTTGGGAATGACTCACCATAAGTTCAGCGATATTAAGATTAGTTAAGCCATGATCCAGTGAATATGTCCATTTTTAGGAAAGCACCCTCACTAAAAGGAATAAAATTTTGTTGTAAGACTTAGGCCCATTACTCTGGCCCTGGTGAACTGGACCAGACCACTTGTAAGCCACACAGGGACCTGCCACAAAGATAGAGGAGATAAGACAGAGCCTGGATCTCTAAGGCCTAGAGCGGAGCTGGTGTAAGCTGTTTTATTCCAGGGCCTTCCTTGTTCACTGCTGCATCCTCAGCATCCAGAACTGGGCCTGCTGTGTAGTAGATGCTCAATAAATATTTTTTGAATGAAGAAAGGCAAAGTCCTTCTAAGCAGTAGGAAGCCTTTCTGTATAGGAGTAGAAGAAGGAGGAACAATCCAAAGAGGAAATGGGTCCAGTGATAAGAGCTTACAAGAACATGCCATGTAGGCACAAAACCTTAACTTCTTGGCACATCAGGTATCAGGGAACTTCCAGGCAGTGCAGGACACACAACCTCCTAGCCTTCATCCACACTGGAAGGTATCTCTCATTCTCCTGGCACACCTGCAGGTGGGAAGTCTTGAGCACTGTCTTGAGGCTGAACCCGCCACTGACAGAAATGATTCAGTTTAACAGAAAATCAGTTAATTTATTTGCCAGTCTATTTGTTCACTTGATTACCATTGTCATGGCTGAGTGAAATTTTCATTTAAGGGATGAATGAATTGTAACCTTTTAAGCACCATCACTTAAAACTATTCCAACCACTTTTGTTGGAAAATTTACTAAAACATACGTATATTTCCCCATCTTCTTAATAAAGCATTAGAAGATTTTCGTATTATCTCAAGATCATTTGGGAAACATTGTGCTGTTATATAGTAGTACACTTAGAGTCTACTCCAGGTAGAGTTTTCATTATGCCAAAGACCATATATTGTATTTTTTGAATTCTCATGCCTGTTTTTCTTGGTTTTACTGTCTTCTCTCTCTGGTAGGTTATGTGTTCATTTTCTAATGCTGCCTATGTGGCTGCCCCAAGAGTCTCCAATCTCCCAAAACATACTGTCCCTGGTTATCTGTAGAAAAATAGATGGCCAAGTTTATTAGATTCATCTAAAATACAAAGGCAGTTTAATGTATGGACTTTGTGATACCCACAAGCCTCCTGTTTCATCTCTCCCATCTCTAGTTCTTCTCAGCAGTGCTCTGGAAAATTGGGCTCATCAGACATGTGGCTTCTGGATAAATGAGGTTTTAATAACTTGTCGTTTTTCTGTTCCAAATTTTGAGAGTAGCAGTATATCACTGCTTAAAATGTGCTAATTTTTGAGATAACTTTTCTTAGCCTGGTTCTCATTAGAGCTTAAGAAGGAGACAATAGCAATAGGACATTGTTTGCTCAGCCTCTCCATTTCTGTAGGAAAAGAATTGTTAGGAGGAGGAAGGGTAGGGAAAAAAAAGTGCAGGGGAGTATCATCATCTGGTAGATAGTTTAAAAAAATTCCTCTGGCTTTGGAGTAGGAAAATTGATTGTAGAGGATCCAGGAGGAATCAGAGAGGCTGTTGAAGAGGCTATGGTTGCTGTCCATGTGAGGGACAATGGCTTGGACAAGGGTGGCAGTGGTGCAGATAGAAAAGGGTGGTTGGACTCAGCATACATTGGAAGAAGAGGGCACAGGACCCTGTGTCAGATATTTTGGTATATTTCTCCTATCATTAGAGTTTAGTCATGTGTATTCACACCCTACATTTGTTTCTTCTAAGAAATGAAGTCTATCAGTTAATGAAATGTCAGTTAATCCTCATTGCTGCTGTTATCATGGTTGGATTTGCTCCAAAAGGTATGTTACCATATATAGAATTAAAACCAGTCTCTACCCTGTGGGGAAGTAATGCAGATGTTTTGAGATTAGAGTTTAGAATCTATTCCAAAGATCTGCCAGAACACATGTTTAACAATGAGCATGAGAGTTTTCCCCATTGCTATTCTTACTATGTTGTTTATCAAACAAAGAAATTTGGGGGCTTGTTTAGAAACTCCACAATATTTAAGAAAATAAACACAAATCTCTGAGTCAATAACTAAATGTTTCTGATGGTATACTAAGAAATATAACTTATTTTATTAATGGTTATTAATATAACCATGACTTTTAAATTAATATTAATATTAACTGACATTAATATTAATATAACCATGACTTATATTAATGGTTATTAATATAATTATGACTTTTAATTCTTTTAATTAAAATATTTGTGGTTCTTTATAGTTCACCACAGCTTTGAATAAAACAAAATTGTTTTCATGTTTTAAATGCAGTGGAAGGTTTTATGTTTGGTGTTATTCAACTGGTAAGGCAAATTGCTTTGTTATTAGCTTGATTTACGTGAAAATTTAGATTTAATTTTAGATTTGGTAGATTTTAATCTGATACCATTTTATATTGGTTTATATCTGAATGCTTCATTAAGATCCTGGGTATACACAGTTTAACCTCAAGCATATAGTCTTATTATATTATTTTATTATAAGAAACAGAAGTATGGAAACTTGAGGCTGGGACTGTTCAGAGCTAAATCTTATGAAATCAAATAAGTTCTTGTAATCATTTTGCAGCCATTATTTGTTGTGCTTTTGTGGTATTTTGTCTCTTTTGAGCTATCCTCACAGGTTTCCAGGAATTCAAGGCCTAAGAAACATTCTACTAAGAACTTGAAATACCAAGGCATTTAATTTTTGGAAGTGTAGAATGTTTTATTACTTTTGAAGTTTTGAGGACCAGCAAAATAGAGAAGTGTATTGTGTTACACAATTTGCTATGTTATAAATGTTTACTTTTAGTGGACATGATGTAACTAGAATGGAAAAAAACACAGAAATAGTAATTGTTGATATAATCTTGCCTTGGAGGTAGCGATGGGTGGGGGAACGGGGAGTGGGAACATAGCATGAGAGGAGAAAAAAATCTGTTACCAATTTATGGTAAAATTATTACAGTTAAAAAGAGTTGCATATATGAATAATAATAAAACCTTCACCCAGCTTTCTTGAAAGTTTACAAACTTCCTTTCTTTGCTTAGAACTAGCTCGAGAAAGGAAAAAAAAAATCTTCTCTTAGATTCTTTGCATAAAAAACTAATTCCTTTATTTTTCTCACCGGTTCTCTTCATCTTTCATTTTGGTCCCCAGAGAATACTGTTTGACTATTTTGAAATCATTTCTCTTCTCCACTTTGTTGCACTTTGCCCTCTGGGATCGTTTCCCCAGCTCACTCTTCTTCCTTTGTCCTACTGCTCCCTTTACCCCCACCTCTCTTTCTATAGCCAAGAAAGAAACTTATTAACCATGACTTTTTCTTTTAGGAAGCAATTCAAAAATCCCTTTGGTACACAGGTTTACAGGCACCCTATCTCAGTCTGATTCCAGAAAAAAAAGCACCAGGAAATACAGGAAAATATGTAGCTATTAATAAATTCCACAGATAGGCAGAAGTTGCCAAAGGAAAATGGGAGAACAACAAGGACTGTTCATTGGACTTCCAGGAATAGAAATTGTTGGGAGTCTACTCTTTTCAAAATAAACTGACATGGGGCTGACCACCTTGTCAGTTACTCCCATCTGATGGTGGGGTGTGGCAAACAAGGGCAAAGGTATTGTTTGGTTTTCAAGGTCAGGCTGCTAATTGTATAATTGGATTAACCCAGCCCGCAGAGACATGGAGACCACCAGTCACTTGTTAGCCTGGGTCCCAAGGTAGAAGCAGCACAAAAGTATGGGCAGGATGTTCAGCTGAAATGGAAGGAAGAAAGTAAAGAGGATAGAGAAAAAAATACAGAAATGTTAGCCAAAGGAGTTCTAATTAGGAGAAAACCATTATCTTATTAATCTCTGTGTGATTAATTAATTATAAATGAGTTTTCTCTTGGAAAAGAGCGAAGCTACTTAGTATGACTTGTGGGGAGAGTGTGTGTGAGGAGAAGAAAGTGTACTTTTTCTGCCCAATTATGGAAGGTCTTAAACACCAGCCATGTTTTTAGGAGTTTGACTAATAAATCCAGAAGGCTCATTATTTATTTTATCCAGGCATGTTTTATTTACTATGAGAGATCTTCTTAGTTCTTGCTTTTGTTTTGTAAGAAAAATGAGCTAGGTTAGCAGTGTCCGTTTTCTGTTTTTAGAAAATAAGATGTCTGAGATGTTAGAATCTTCACGTATAATTTGTCCTACCCCACAGTCAGCAATTTCATATCTACTGCTCACAGTATGCCCAATCAGAGCACAGACAGGTGTGTGATGGTGGCTTCTCAGTAGGAATTTACATTTAAGGGCGCTTGTCTTCATTGGTTTGTTTGCCATTCATTCATTCATTCATTCATTCATTCAACAAGCACCCACTGCATACCAGCACTGTTGTAGGGATGTTTATCCTGGGTGAGTGTGAGAATCGCCTTACTCTTCAGGTGCCTCCACAGTTCTCTGCTGATTTCTTTAGTGATGATTTGCTGACACTATGCACAGTGGTAGAGGTGGATTTAGCAGATATTGGAAGGGTGCCCCAGAAGAAGTGAGTGACATTTGAGCCAAAACCTAAGTGATGATCAAGGGGAAGACTGGTTCAAGCAGAGGGGCCTGTAAAGCCAGGGCTGTAAGGTGGGCACGTGAGATAGGGAGAGGAAGCCGCTGAGGTAGGAGTCTAGCGAACAGGGTGAGAAGGGGTAGGAGATGAGACTGGGCAGGCTGGCAGTGTCTTCAACCCTGGCTGCACTTTGCAGCCATTGAGGTGGCTCAGGCCATATCACAGACCAATTCAATCAGAATCTCTGTGGATCCAGACATCAGCATTTTAAAAAAATTCTCCAGGTGACTCTAATGTGAGTTTAGATTTGGTCTGATTACACTGGGAAGCTTTGGAAGAGAATGATAGAGTCAGCTTTTCATTCTTTAAAAGGTTGCTTTGAGGCTGTGTGTAGTGTGAAGGGTACACGGGGGAGAAGGGGAAAGGGTGTCTTCAGGAGGACCAGTTAGGAGGCTCTAGTGGTGGTTTGAGTGAGAGATGATGATGGTGGCTTAAACAAGGCTGGCAGTGAGGACAACTGGGAGAAGTGGTCACTTTCAGGAAGTGAGGAATGAGATTAAGAGAGAAATCAAGGATGACTCGTTGTTTGGGGACCAGAACAATTGGGTGGGTGGAGTGGCCATTTATAGAATTAGGGACGACGAAAGGAAGGTGGTACAGGTGGGAGGAGGATCAGCAGACCTGGGATGTCATCTCATTCCCATTATCCTGGGCTCCTAGAAGACACAGCTCACACTTCCTACAACTCTTTAAGTTCATACCTCTATTATAGCTCTAGTAGGCTGCACATTGCCTAATATGGACTCTCTGCCTTATTTTCAGCAAAATTCACTGTGTGACCAAATTGGTATTATGAGCACTAGTTTCATTTCATGACAAATAGGAATGGAGAGAAAATTCTCAATAATTTTCCCAGCTTTAATTCTCTGTTGCTCAGCATGCTTTGAGCCCTGATGGATTTCTTGTGATTTTTCTGAAGAATCCTGCCTATGCTTTAATATAAAGGAGGATGAATACGGCAGATTCAGAAAATTGTGGTGTCAAAGGATGAGCTTTGCTTTCCTGCCATCTTCTGTGCTTTGTTTCCTTCCAACCTTAAAGGAAATACTACCCTACTTCAATAAAAAACTAAAACAAAGATTCAACTCAGCAGAAGGAAGAGCCCAATAAGCTTAAAATAAATTTGCAAAGGCTAATAACTGGAAACCTTCTTTAAGCTAAATAAAAGCCTCGTCTTTAAAGTGATAGTCTGCCTTTTCTGGTCTGCATCATGATAGCTTCTAAATAAAGAAAACGGGCCGATGTTGTGAGTAATTGCAGCTGCTACTCTGGGGGTTACATCAGGCAAGTGATTTGTCAATAAGAATTTATTGTCTTCATTTCTGGGATGAGGCTGAGGGCAATAAGGAATTCAGAAGGCTTCTTCCTTGTCTTTAAGGGGTTTGTAGTCCATTGGAGAGATATGTCTGGCTTTCTTGAACCAGTTAACAAACAATTACATTAGATGTAATTGGAAGCTAACTTATGGAGATGAGGGCAGTAGACATTAAAAGAAAGGAGAGGTCAGGCAGGAAAAGCCATGAGGTCAGTAAAGGCCTCATGGGCAATAGGGCTTGCCTGGCAAATATTTGGCTGAGGCAAGTTGGAAGTTGAGCTGGACCTTAAATGATATAGAGACCTTTATTTACCGTTATGTGCTAATAGTTAAAATTTACTTACTTGGGACTGCTAACATATGCTCAAGTTAAAAATGCCAAAGGTCTCCTTTCTATTCCTGCCCCCAGTCCCTCAGTTTCCCTTTCCAGAAGCAGTGCTATGACTCCTTTCCTACAAACCCTTCCAGATATAGTATCATACTTTTTTTTTTTTACATATATAGCATTTCTTATTTTTTTATTTGTAAAATTTATCCTTTTCCAAGTGCTAAAACAGTAAAGAACAGGTAAGCTAAATAAAACAAAAACAAGTCAACTTCCCTGTGGGGAGGCTAGAACAGTGCTGGTCTCATTGACTGGTGGGGAGCAGTACATGAATGAGGTTTGCTTTTCCTAAGATATTTGCCTTCTCATTGATTGGAGTATTGGTGGCTAAAACGTAAGCAACTCTGAACCCTCTAGCACTTACAGAATGGTGATAATATTGTGTTGAGTGCTATACTATGCTAGAACTTCACATCTGTTTTCTCACATCTCTGTAAGGTGAGCCTTTCCCTCCCTTGACAGATGACGAGGCTGGAACTCAGGCTAAGTTAGCCTGTTGTAGGCCAGACAGCAAATAGGAGGTAGAGCTGACTTCTGACCTGACCTTTTCCTACCATATTATGCTACCCCTCTGGATCTAAAGCTCTTGGTTCTGTATTTCTAGTATCATTGTTGCCGTTTTCTTTTATGGCTTTACATACTGAGTCCTTGGTATGAACTTGGGGTGACCCAAGAGAAAAAAGTGAGTGGAAACTAACTTCCTCTCTATTAAAAAAAATCTGCTCAAAGGAGAAGGGCAAATTCACAGCTCAGTTTCAGGGCGCTGCAAGTCAAGTCAATATTTTCTTCTTTTTTTTTTTCATGTGGATAAACTGCCTCCCTCATTTTGAGTTTTCGAATCTGAAATAATGAGAGTCTAATGAATAACAAATATATACCTCTTTTTCTTCTTTTAATTCTTATTAGCATTTTGGATTCAAGTCTAGAAATTCCTCTTCATTTTTTTTTCTTTTTTGTCTAACATTTCTTTTGAATAAAGAGTATTACCTACTTTTAAATGCAAAAGATGGAAAATTGGGAAGACATTGTCATCTTGCTTTTTGCACAGGCAACATTTTTATTAGTGTGCATATGTGTAAGTTTGGCCCCAGGCTGTGCTCACAATCCCCAAGCCCCTGGCAGAAGGGGACTCCAGGGTCCCCCCATCTCAGGGATGACATGTGGGTCAGTATAGTGTCAGGATGGTGATGATCCACTGGCTCTGAAACCACAGAAATGTTCATCAGTGTCTGCTGCTGCCTACCTGTGGCCTTCTTGTTAAATGAGAGAAATAAACCCGATTTCTTTTGGTTGTTCTATCATTCCTGCAGCCCAGAAACAAAGAGAGGGTATGACTGGTTCAGGGAATTTTATTCAGTCTGGTGGGCAGACAGAGTGTGAAGAGCCAGCCAGGGTCCCAAGATGATGCTGGAGCCATTAGCACGGCTTACATTTTCAAAGGTCTTGTAAATCACATTATGGTTTTAGGATGTTTTTCCTGGGCAGTTATTTTAATCAGGGGATCAGACATCATCAACTTTTTTTTTTTTTTTTTGCTTAAGAACGATCACTCTGGCTGCTCTGTGAGCAGTGAATTGGAAGTGACAAGACTAGGGGCAGGGAGACCTGTTTGGAGGCTATCGCACTAACCCTGTTGAGAGGTGGCCATGGCAGAGTTGCTGGAGGGAAGGGGGAGAATTCTAGAAATGTTTAGGGATACAAGAGAACAGGGCTTGATGTGGGAGATGAGAGAGAAGGAGGACTTTAGGGTAACTTCAGCATTTCTTGTTTGTGCAGCTGGTTGGTTGGTGGCGCTTTTTGGTTGACAAAGGGTATACAGAGGATGATTTCTTAGTCCTCTTATTGATAGATTTTAATACAATAAAGTCATCTCGAAGTTTCAGATACATTTCTTCATGCTCTTTCTAGGTTTTTCTTTCTTTTACATGTTTCATGGGTGGGGGAGGGTTTAAGAGTCTCAATTGCTCTGGAAATTGACCTTCCTGCTAGGGAAGAGATGGTGGTATCCTTATGACAGTTTTCTTCCAAATTGTGGAACGCTTTGTGATATTTAGTAATCATATTTTTGGTTTCTTTTTGTCTACAGGGAGTGGAATTACTTTCATAGAAATATATAAAAATTCATTTTTTCTCTCCTAATTTTTTTTTGTGATACATTTTTCTGTAAGGAGGAATTATAGGACTTAACTTTCTATGAGTGTGGTAAAGAGGATAAATACCCCTTTATCCTCTTTATATAAATGAAAGGCATCTATCCAGTTTTGAATTATTTGGGAAAAAAATCCCATGGAGGAATGAACTTGAGATAATTAAATTTCTCCAATTCAGAAATTCTGAATTTTTTTTTCTTATTAGGAAAGTGGTTGAGATATGGCTGAATGGAAATTTAAAATCTTGAGCATGGTTATACATCAGAAACGTAACATGTAGTCTAGGTCCACTCCAGAGAGCAAAAAAGACTCAATATTTTTGACATTATTAACGAATAGATTGATGCATTTGTTATGCCTGAAGAGAAACATTATTTTATCACAAGTTGCCTGCAGCTCAGAGAGTAAAGGGCTTTTGGAAGAGTTATTCAGAGAGAGGTCAAGGGGGAGTTACTGGTTTTTTGTTTTTACAAGGAAGTTTTAGTAAATCATATTAATAGTAATAATAATGATGATGGTGTACATTTGCATAGCACTTGGCAGTTTACACTGCTCTTTAGAGTGCAGGATCCATGTAGCTCTCTGTGAAGTAAGCATTTTATAAGTGCCGAAACAGATTCACAAAGTGTACCTGAGGTCATCTGTTTCCTGGAGCTGTAATTTTTCCCAATAATCAGTAATATTCCCCATGCATTACAATGGTATCCACAATGCAGCTGTGTGGGGAGAAGGTAAGTCTCTTTATTGAGGGTGAGAGGGCATGAACCGGCTCCTGGGTGCGCCCTCCTAGGATTGAATTAGAGTTTGCAATATTAAAAGCACAACTCCAGTCACACCTGTGGATGGTAACAAGACGCTAGACTGAGCACGATAGGCTATTTCTCATTTTTTTTTCCTAGTAAAATTTATTTGTTCTTTGTTCTCATGTCTTCTGTTAGCATTCTTTGGAAAGGCGTTAGTTAGTGCCACAGGTTTTAGAAAAAAACTAAGGGAAAAATACTAAAGCTGAGAATGTTTTATTAAGTTTTTTTTTTTTCTGTGAATTAGTAAAAGACTGTCATGTGTGATTTTAGCAGAATACCTTGATCCAGACTGAGGAACTCCAACCAGTAATCCTGGGAGGCATAATTTAAGAACCGCTAACAGAAGCATTTTGAAAGTGATTGAAATTGACATTCCTTAAAAAGGTAGTTTATTGCCTTCTGAGGAACATTTGTTTAGATCTTTAAATTATTCATATTTGAAGGGAAAGCATTCTACAAGAAATCTTATTTTTGAGATATAGCTGGTAAATATGGAAAACTCAAAACGCCTGCCTGTTCTACTTGTCATCGTTCATCCTCTGACAGCTTACACCAGTCAAGTTACTAAGTCTCTGGTTATTTTTGAGACTCTTTCTCCCCAAGCGTTCCTTAGTGAATCTTAAGATTCTGGGATTTAGCTTAGCAGACAGGCTGTGCCACCATGCAGTGTCTTCTTTGGCCCTCCCTGCCCCATTGCAATGTCTTTTACTACACCTTATTTAGCCAAAAATGTGCAGTCCTTTAGTGATGAGAATGTAATAATGGAATACTTAATGTAATTAAAGATACTGCTTTTTCTGATTGAAACAAAAGCTAATAGACTTCCAATTGTCACCTGTGACAGTGTACTTTTTTGGAGTTGCCCTTTGAGCTGTGTTATCTGATTTGAACTTTTCAAGCTTCCTCTGGCCACACTGGGATTTTTCTCTGGCTATGCCCTGCAGTCCCTTTACTGAATTGGCAGTGCTCCTAATGCTTTTCTCTAGCTTTCATTTGACCTTCAGTAGAGGTTAAAATTAACTTCAAGGTGAAACTGGTCCTGGTGATTGGTCGATTGCTTCTCTTTCTTGAGCACTGCACCCATTTCAGAAGACAGATGGTTTTAGTATTAATGGCATCAACCATCCTTTGCTGGAAGATAAAGAGTCAGACTTTCTATTTGGAATGTAAGCTCCTTGAGGGCACTGAGCTTGTTTATTCAACCTTCTATTCCTAGTGCCTAGAACGGTGCCCAGAACACTGTAGAAGAAGATGTGTTGATTAAAGGAATGAAACTTTCCTATAGGGACTCTCAAGAGATAGCGGGCCTAACTTAGAATAGAAATGTGTGTGCCAAGGACTCGTGGTTTCAAGAAACAGATACTCAAGTGGGTGTGGACACATTTCCAGGATGTTCTCCCTCTCACATGTACCCAACCAGACCCTCGGGCCTTGTCCTTTCTGTCTGGTTCTAGGGAAAAAGCCCATTGCCTGTGCTTTCTAAAATAATAAATCTCACATTCACAAAGGATCTGGTTTCTGCATGTTTTTCTGCATGTTCCAAGCTCCAGCCATGTGCAAGTGATATTAACAAATTTATTTATGATTTGTTCATATCCTCTTCCTTCCAGAGATTGGTTGAAATATTAAACTGTTCATTTCTATTCTTCACTTCCTTTAAGCCTTAATTGGAGCCACTTCTTCTATTGGATAAATGCCTTCCCTGGTTGGCCTCGTTTCTCTCAGGTCCCTTGTTTCACTTTGTGTTTCCTCAGTTGCCAGTAGGCTGTGCTGTGATGCTTTGCATTTATTTGGTTATATCATGTATACATTTATTCTGTGTCCTCTATTAGATACTCTTGTCATTTTTTAAGCTAACATTCATTGAGGTTTATTGTGTGTCAGGTCCTGTGTTTAGGGCTTTGGATCCTAAATTATCACATTAATTTTCACAGCAACTGTTTGCAGTAGGTGGCATTATCCCCATTTTACAGATGAGAAACCTAAGTTTTAGAGGAGAGACACACCCAAGGATATACACCTAGTAAATGGCAGAGCTGGGGTTTGAATCTTTATGCATTTAATTTAAAAGCCTGAATCATCACATTTCACACCCTCTTAGAGGAAGGCAGGGTTCATGCCATCTGCTTCCTCCAACCACCACCACTCTTCAGCAGTATACCACAGAATGCTGTAAGCTTCTTATGACCTGAAAAGATGTATTTTAAATGCAATCAATACAAGTCTTCTGAAGAAATACACACAAGCAAATTCAATTCAACACCACCAAAAACTCCTTCAGTTAAGATAAACCAGTATTGACATTTTGGAGTATATCTTTCCTTGTTTCTTATGCAAAGAATTAAGTATATACATTGGAAACACTCTTAAGGCTAAATGCATTCTGCTATTAAATTTCTCCTTCTTAGAACCAAAGTTGTGTGCTCACTAAGAGCCATTTGTTTTTTCCTTAGTACTGTTTGTGCCAATTGAACTTACTGTAATTCTGTAATCTAATTAGATATTACGTAAACCAATGAAATATGAGTATAAAAATAGAGTTGTTGCCACTAAAATTAGGTTGAATGCTTTAGCAAAATGTGATAAAAACAAATCTCTAAAACAATTGCTCTAGAATTCAGAGTAGGTGGAACAACTGAAAGATATGAAAATAAATGTTAAAAGTCACAAAGGATTCAACATTCATATTGCTTCACAAGTGTATTTAAATTTCTGTTTCATGTTAAGGAAATTGAAACTGAAAATAGAGAAGAAGATGGATTATGGATATGATTTATGCAGGAAAGATTATGTGGAATTCTAGCCAGCAAATACTCAAGTCCTCAGTGTTAAAGTTAAAATAAAATGTTTTAGGCAGCAGGTGGGTTTTTTTTGTTTTTTTTTTTATGAATCCTCACTTTCACTAGCTTTTGAAATTAAGCAATTAACTTCTGATCCTAAATGTGTTAGATAAGAATGCTTCTACTCTATATATCTCAAAAAAGAATAACATAATTTGCTAAGCAGCTTTTTTCATGTAATATATCATGAACATGTTTTCAAGCCAATAAATATAGATTAAAACATTTTCTGGCAATATAACATACATGCAGAAAAGTACACAGATCCTAAGTGTACAACTCAGTTTATGATCACAAAGTGAACACATCCATTTACTGCCCCCTACTTAGGTCAAGCAACAATATTCCCAGTACCCCCAGAAGCCTCCCATGGCCTCCTCCTCCCCACCAGAGATAATAGCTACTTTGAATCTAACATTATAATGTTTGTTTTGGAACTTTACGTAAATGAAATGTCTGTAGTTTTTGATTTTTTTACTTACTTTACTCAATATTTGTTTGTGAGATTCATCCATGTTTTTCACATGTATTATTTGTTTATTCATTCTCATTGCAGTTTATTATTTCATGTGAAAGAAGATACCATAATATTTACTCATTCTGTTGTTTTTGTTATATACTTTATTTATTTTTTTTTTTGGAGACAGGGTCTTACTCTGTTGCCAAAGCTGGAGTGCAGTGGCACAATCTCAGCTCACTGCAATCCCACCTCCCAGGTTCAAGTGATCCTCCCCCAAGTTAGCCGCCTGAGTAGCTGGGACTACAGGTATGCGCCACCATGCCTGGCTATTATTTTTGCATTTTTTGTAGAGGTGGGGTTTCTCCATGTTGCCCAGGCTAGTTTCGAACTTCTGGGCTCAAGTGATCCACTCGCCCCACCCTCCCAAAATGCTGAGATTAAAGGCATGAGCCACCACTCTTGGCCCTCCATTCTATTGTTGATGGCCATTGGGGTTGTTTCCAGTTGCGGGCTATTATGAAAAAAGTTGCTATGAACATTCTTGTACATGTCTTTTGGCATACGTGTGCAGTTTTAAAGTTGTTCATTTGTTTATATGCCTTAGGAATGGAATTGGCAGGTGATAGGATATGTGTATGTTCAGCTTTAGGGAATACTGTGAAAGTGGTTGCACAAATCTACAATCCCATCATCAATTTATGTGAGTTACTGTTGTTCCTTATCTTTGGCAACACTTGGTTTTGTCTGTCTTAACTGATTTTATCCAAACTGGTAGGCTTGTTATAGTCTCTTGTGATTTTAATTTGCATTTTCCTGTTGGCTAATGAGCACATTTTCATATGTTTATTGACCATTTGGATGTCTTTTGGGTGGGCATGTTGAAGTATTTGTTTAGTATTTGTCTCTTGCCTACTTTTCCATAGAACTGTCAGACATTTTCTCATTTATTTGTACTTATATATTCTAGATGTAAGTTCCTTTGTTGGTTATATGTGTCAGCAATGTCTTCTTCCACTCTGTGGCTTGCCTTTATTGCTCTCTTAGTAGGGTTAATGGAGCTTCCCAATTTTAATGTTGTCCAACTTACCAATCTTTCTCTTTGTTGTTAGTACTTTTTGAGGCTTGCTCAAGAATCTTCACTTATGCCAAAGGTCATGAAGATATCCTCCTATGTTATCTTTTATCAACTTTATTCTTTTACCTTTCACATTTAGATCTATAATCCACATGGAATTAATTTTTGTGTATGTTGAAAAGTTAGGGTTAAGTTTCATTTTATGCTACATTAATATCCAGTTGCTCAAGCAGCACTTACCAAAAAGACCATCCATTCCCCATTGCTCTGCCATACAGCCTGTTCCATAACATAAATCAAATATCCATATATGAATGGGTCCAGCTGTGGACTCCTTATTCTCTTCCACTGGGGTATTTCCCTTGAGCTAATAACACATACTTTGATTACTGTAGCTTAGTAGACTGAGGACCACATCTTCTTTTTACCAGTTCCTGGAGATTCTTGGTTATTCTTGATCCTTCACATTTCCAAATGAAAAGATTAGAACAGCTTAGAACAGCTTGTCAATTTCCACAAATACACACAGAGACACACTCAGATTTGCAGAGATTTTTAATGAGATTGTTTTAAATCTATAGATCAATTGCTTTTACAATCAAATCTCTAAGAGAATTGATGTCTTTGCAATATTGAATCTTCCTCTTTGTACATAGAGTATCTTTCCATTTATTTGGGTTTTCTATAATTCATTCAAAGTTTTATGTTTTAGTTATTTACCTTCAACATAATTCTTTCCAATGGCTATAGAATATTTTTTGGTTAACGTAAAAATTTATTAATTAATCTCCTTGTGTTGTAAACCTAGGTTGTTTC
This sequence comes from Pan troglodytes, assembly GCF_028858775.2. Taxonomy (NCBI): domain Eukaryota; kingdom Metazoa; phylum Chordata; class Mammalia; order Primates; family Hominidae; genus Pan; species Pan troglodytes. The sequence goes on from NC_072408.2 coordinate 100,604,497, forward strand.
TGTTTTGTTTCATTGTTGTAAACAATGTGATTATGAACATTCACAAGTATACATATTTTAGTGCCTTTCTGTCTCCTTGGAATTGACTCCCGAAACTGGAATTTCTGGATCATACAGCTTGCACCTTCATATTCCCCAGTGAGTTCTATCATTTTAAACTCTCTCCCAGAGTTATAATAGGTTCCACTCTTGTGAACCTGGAGAATAACTCACTGTATTTTCCATTTGAATTTTTTAATTACTATTGACAGTGAACTAGTTTTCATCTGGCCATTTGTAGTTCTTTTGTGAATAGCCTTTTCATGGCTTTTGCTCAGTGTTTTTATATTTTCCTATTACTTAATAATTGCTCTTTCTATACCACATATAACCCCTTGTCACGTGTATTTACAAAATATGTCTGTGTGATAAATGAATTAACCAGTATACTTTTGTTACTGGAGTGGAACTTTACAGAAGAGCACAAAAAGAAAAACTTGTTAAGCCTGTTGGAAATGTGATTATTCCCTGAATATTTCTGTCCTTTGCACATTTAGGAATATCATAGCAATAATGAACTTAGTAGTAGGGACAATCAGCAACTAAATGAAGTGGAAGACAGATAATATAATTGCATGGGAAGAACATAGAAATTAGATCCAGAAAACTGGGTTCTAGACATGACCTCACTGCTCTTTACCTCCATGATCTTGATTAAACCATATATTCTCTCTGAGTCTTAATATCTTCATCTGTATAGTGGGCGCACTTATACTTATTTATCTTCCAGGTCTAAGATGAGATCATATATGAAAAGCAATAGTGCAAACAGTGAAAGTTATACCATAGAAATTATAATGCCAACAAATATAGTGTAAGTGTAGCAAGTTGAGTGTATGCTTTATTTGAATTATCGTCTTTCGAGGTAACCTAATTTATAAAATATTCAGCCTAATGGCCATCATTCTGAGTCTGTGGTTTGTGAGTTTGTACTAATTTGCATGACTCCTTTTAAAAAGAAATGGTTTGTTGTTTGAAAAAATCAAGTTGACATCCTTTGTGACAGTTCAGAGTGTGTTTGTGGTTTATTGACTTCTAGGGCATTAGGTTTCTGTCTCCCATATTGACAGTCTTTATGAGCTCGTTAGCCACTGTTCTGGTAAAAGCCATTTTGATCTGTGATGAGGGCACTACATTAAAAGAGTATTGAAGTTGGAAATCTATATTTTGGTTCTTTCATTAGAATGTGCCCTTTACAAAAGAGGCAATATGAATTTGCATTGCAAAGGATTGCTTATTTCTTTTTAGAACTCTTGAAGCCAGGTAATTTAATTATGTCTATGCCATAGCCTTTTATCTTCCTCTGCAAAGAAACTCTCTCTTCTGACACCTCGTATTGGAAGCCGGTCTTCTTATCCCCAGAATTAATTAACATGCAAATACTTGTCTAGAGATATGGGAACAGTGCTTTTTCAATTAGCATTTAAATATCACTCTTAATGATGTTAGATTGACTCTTTTAAGGGAAAATTAAAATAGTATAGTCATCTCTGGATTATTTCCTAGAGCATATTATTGATATTTCTGAAGATATGGGCTTAGGAGGAGCTTTTATCTTCTACTGTTCACAGACTGATTGAGTCAGATCCAGGGTTGGACTGGACAGCAAAGCCTGGTTCTGGCCTTCCTTTGCCTCTGGTTTCCTAGCTAGGCCTGCTTATCGTGCCCTGCACTGCTTCTCAGTAGCAAGTGTATTTATGTAGGAGCGGCACCTGCAGGAACTGTTTGCAACTGGGAAGGGTACCCAGAAGCAAGGAGGGAAGTATAGAGGAGCTTTGGTAGCAATCATCTCCCAAAAAATAAAGAAGATGAACTTTGGAGTTAGAGATGCATAGGTTCAAATGTTGCCTGTGCCACTTTGAAGCAGTATGATGTTGAGCAAGTTACTTCCCTTCACTGAGACTCAATTTCCTCATCTGTAAAATATAAATAGTAATATTTACCAGTCAGGTTGTTAAGAGGGTTAAACATGACAATATATATGCGATATGTCTTACGTAAGTCAGAGTAGGCTCTCTGCTGTAACAAAGAACTCCAAATCTCAGTGGTTTAACTTAGGTTATGATGTGGTTTGACTGTGTCCCCACTCACATCTCATCTTGAATTCCCACATGTTGTTGGAGGGACCCAGTGGGAGGTAGTTGAATCCTGGGGGCAGGCGTTTCCTGTGCTGTTCTGGTGGTGACAGATGAGTCTCAGGGGATCTGATGATTATATAAGGGGGAGTTTCCCTGCACAAGCTCTCATCTGGTCTGCTGCCATGTGAGGTGTGCCTTTCACCTTCTGCCATGATTGTGAAGCCTCCCCACCACGGGGAACTGTAAGTCCATTAAATGTCTTTTGTAAACTGCCCAGTCTTGGGTATGTCTGTATCAGCAGTGTGAAACAGACTAATACAGGTTATTTCCTGCTGGAAGAAAGAGGAGGGCTTTGCTCCATGCAGACATTCAGGGACCCAGACATCTTTCATCTAGTGGCCTTGTCATTTTCTAAGGCCTTGGAACCCTCATTGAATCATCTGTCTCTGGCTGGCAGGAGAGGGGAGAGAGTGAACATGGATTGTGCAGGAGGCCAGGCTGGAGGTAGGGCACATTGCTTCCACTCAGATTACATTGGCTAGAACTCATAGCCATACCTACTTTGTGAGTTTTTTGTTTTTTGTTTTTTGTTTTTTTTGAGACAGGGTCTTGTTCTGTTGTCCAGGCTCTAGTGCAGTGGTGTGGTTGTCCAGGCTCTAGTGCAGTGGTGTGATCAGGCTTGACCACCTGGGCTCAATCAATCCTCCTTCCTCAGCCTCCCAAGTAGCTGGGACTACAAGTGTGCACCACTACACCTGGCTAATTTTTTTTTTTTTTTTTTTTTTTGTAGAGATGGGGTTTCACCTTGTTGCCCAGGCTGGTCTTGAACTCCTGGGCTCAAGTGATCCACCCACCTCAGCCTCCTGAAGTGCTAGGATTACAGGCATGAGCCACTGTTTCTGGCCACCATAGCTACTTTCAAGTGAACCTGGGAAATTTGTGCTTAAGAGAAAACCAAAATGGATTTGTTTAATAAACACATAGTCCATCACTATGTAGTTCATCACAAACATATAGTAATACTTGTTGAATAAATGAAAGGAAGGAAAATGAAATGAATTTTCTTCTTCATAGATTCCTAGAGTATTAGAGCTAATGGGGGCCTTGGAAGTGATAGAGATTTTACCCCTTCTTTTATAGATGAGGAGCCTGAGGGCTTGAGGAATTTAGTGGCCAATGCAAGTTCATCCAGCTGTTTAGTGGAAGGACCAGAACTTGAACCCACTTTCCCCAAATGCTGCTATTTATTCTTCATTTAATTATTTAAAATATCATTGTTTTCTGCCATAGGGTTGCCCTTGCCTTTGGAATGTGAAGATGGGTTAGGAGGTGGGAGGGGGGTTAAGGATGTTATTCTGATCATGATAGCTAGACTTTAGTTTTCTTTGGGGAAGAAGAGGTTTGGTATTTTAGGGTAGTAGGATAGATATACCCTCAGGGCTGGAGGCTCTACAGCTTCTCAGTAATTTGTACTGAGAGTGAAAATTAATCTTCACTCACTCACTCATGTGTTTAAATAGCTTTTCTTTAGTCCCCTCCTATGTGTAACAAATCATCCAAGGTGATATGGATGCAATGATGAGCAAGACTGGGGTGTTCACAGCCTAAGGAAGGTGTCAAATATTTACACAATAATTACTAAATTAAATGAGGAGCAAGGAAGCAACAAGGTGGAAGGGATCAGCTGCTAGGGTGGGGAGGGAGAGGGCATAAGGAAAGCTTTATGGAGGCAGGGTCTTGAAGAATGGATCACAGTTTTTTGGGAATTTGATCTGTCCTGAAATACACACACTTGTGTTTGTGTAGTTGGTGCAAATCACCTTGGCTAGTTGTGGATGTGCATTGAGAAAAATGAAAGAAAGAAACTGACAAAAACCCAAAATGATGATCAATGCTCCTGTGAGCATTTGGTGCTCACATTTACCATTCATCAATAATTTTGTCAAGTTTTTACCAGTAAATGATTAATAAAATAACCTTCCAGATACAGCTCAAACATCAACAAGCAATATTTTATCACATGCCAGCAAGTTTTAGATCCAATGTGCCCAACAATTTTTGGTTAGGTACAGACCCTTAGAATTTGTAGGGGCAGGGGTAAGATGCATGAAATAACAGTAAACTAAGTACCAGTATGAAGAGGAAGACACACACCCGTGTAGAGGATGTGCAAACACGTATATAGGTTTGGATTAGGAGGCCTGGTTTTCAGAAAGGTTTCTGTGAGACGTACTATTTAGAGCTGAGTTTTGGAGGGCTGATGGACATGCTTAGGAGTTGGCATCTCAAGTATAGTTACTAAATAGTGGTGAAAGAGCACGGGTTACTCTATAGTCTGGCGTAGAGGATTTTTGGAGAAGGGGGATTGAATGGAAGTTTTATAGTTAGTAAGTGGCAGAGCTTGGCTTAGTACCCCAGGCTTGTCTGACACCTGTCCTTCTCCCATAGCACCATAGTGCCTTGCTGAGAATGTGGGTAGGAGTCAGAATCCTATGATGCTTTCCGTTTGGAGGTTAGAGTCAGGGTTGCCAGGGGTCGATTATGAAACAGGTGATATTCATTTTCAGCATCATTAGCTCCTCTTTGGTGTGTCTCTTCTCTCCTTGGCATTCATTTTCTCACACCCTTCCCAGCTGATTCACAGTAGGGTTTCAGAGGACTCTAGGACGTATTTGTAGTATTTTAAAATATACATTTTAAATTCTAAAGTATCCTTATAGTAACAATTCAAGTTGTACAAAAAGGAGATAAAATGCAAAGTGATTTTCTCTTTCTCTAAAACCTTTAATCCTCATCTTTAAAAAAGTATCTTTTCAGAAATTTTATATGGACATTCAAGCACACACAATATATCCTCTTTTATCTGAGAGAACCCATTTAATATATGCATTTTCTGTAATTTGATATCTTTAATATATGGAACAGTCTTTCATACAATTATATAGTTCTACTTTATTTTATTTTAATCAACAGAATAGTGGTCCACTGTACTGCTTTTCTGTGATTCTTATCGAACAGTATTTAAATTTATTTTCTTAATGTCTGCATTTATTATGCACTGTGTTGTAGAGAACATCCTTATAGTGATCTGCAAACTTGTAAAGGGGTTATTTGTAGGGGACTTGCAATGGAATTTCTAGGTTGAAGAGTGTGTGTATTTAAAATTTTGTTGAAGACTGTGTGTATTTAAAATTTTGATAGATATTGGGGAATTGTCCTCCAGAAAGGCAGTACCATTTTCATTGTATCCGCAGGGTATGTGAATGCCTGTTTCCTAAGCCTTTTTCTTTTTAAAGAGGACTTGAAGCCAGAGAAGAGGAGACAAAGAGCAGAGTGGGTACTAAAAATAAGTGGCGGCCAAGAGAAACAGAAACACAGGTTCACACAAAAACTTGTGCATAGCAGCATTATTTATAGCAGCCAAACAGTGGAAACAGCCCACTGTTCATCCAGTACTGAATGGATAAACAAAATGGGGCATATACATACAATGGAGTATTATTCAGTAATAAAGACTACAATGTGGATAACCTTTGAAAGCATGCTGCTAAGTGAAATAAGCCAGTCATAAGATACCACGCATACTTATGTGAAATATCCATGTAGGCAAATCCATAGAGACAGAAAGAAGATAGTGGTTGCTTAGAGTGGGAGGTGGGGATGATTTGGGAAATGACTCCTGATACGTAAAGGGTTTCTTTCTGGCGTGATGGGAATGTTCTAAAATTAGATTGTGGCGATGGTTGCACAATTCTGAATATATTAAAAACCACTGAATTGCATACTTTAAATGGGTGAATTTTACAATATGTGAATTTTATGTCATTAAAACTATTTAAAAAATAAGTGGTGGCAGAATGCATGGTATAGGATGGAAAGGATGAGGATATGGTCATTCTCATGGGCCTGTGGGTTGGGCAGGAAGACAGTGCCATAGCCAGCGAGCCAGGCAAGGTGGGGGAAGGTGTTCTGCCAGGCTATGCTGAGCCGGGTATTCAGGTGGCCGATGACAATCAGCTATAGGGGTGGATCGTGGAGTTTTTTCCCCTAACAGAATAGAGACAAGAGGCAGTTGATGCCATGCCCTAGGCAGGGTCAGAACTGAGGTTAGTACACTGAATTTCTTACTCGTTGTTCTTGTTCAGTCCTTCGAATACACAGAAGATACTGTTCTCCTGGAAGGCAGTAATAGTTTCCTTTGCTGACCTAGAAATGCTTGCTGTGCTCCAGCATTTGGAAAAGGAAGGTCAGAGAGAGGAAGCTGAGCTCAGCTGCTGAGTCAAGGAAAAGAGAAGGAAGACCTAGGGGTCACCAACGAAGATGAGGCCCTCATTTGTGAATAAGTGTAGTCAGTTTTAAATTTAGCAATTAAGTTCTTTCTATATAGTGGAAGTGACTGTTCTTTCGGAATGTGTTTGCTAGTAAATATCATAAGAATGTTTAAAAGGAAGTTATGATTTTAAGTGACCTCTGAGTTGTGCTGATGGATAAAATTTAGCTCAACGGAATGAGGGTTAATCTCACGGTATACTCAGAAAGTTAAAGGGAAATCAACACACTTTTTCACCAAAGCCCGTTTTTCCTGGTGCTTGCGGCTTTTTGAACTTGCTCTTTGCTTCTCATTCCCCATCATCGTGGCTCCGTGGCATACATTAAAGCAAACCATGACCTCCATACATTAAATCAAACCATGACCTCCGAATCTTCTTAGTTATTTTCAGGTACAAGGTTTTCAGCTTCAGAAAGGACAGAGGTCTCCATGGTTCCATTTTGAAGATTTTTGGGTGGCTACTGCTTGTTTACCAGCAGTTTGGTATAGAAGCCCAAGACAGTCCATGTGTGGTTCAGTATTGACCTAATAGCAGAATAATTTTGGACCAAACAGAAGTCCTTTTCTTTGTCACTGTGTTTGATTAACTATCCTGGATATGCTTTATTCTCTAAAAACTTCATTTTTGAAAATACCATGGTTATTAAACAACTAGTCTTTGTGCGTGATTAGGACATAAACAGGAATCTCACCCACTTTTAAACCTTTCCAAGAAATAACTTTTCCACTGATTTTATTTTGAATTGCTAAAAAACTTTTAGCAGGGAGAGAAAATTTGGTTGATGACTCAGAGCATGAGGGAAAGGAAGCGAGGGATTCTGGCACATGCGCACGAGTTGAATGACAACTGGTGGATATTTTTATATTTATTGCTATTCTTAGCCTAAGGCCTGGAGCTGAGTAGGGAGTAACTAAGCTTAGCCATACTTATTAGACTTAGAGATTTTACTTTGTTTATGTCAATGTCAAGGCCTTTGGGAAAACTTTGGTATGCTTAGCCGATTTCTTGAAATACAATCTTTCTTTCATGCAATTTCCTCTCATTCAGTACGTGAAGAATAAAATGTTGACAGGTTAAACTGCAAGACAATCTAAGTTGCTGTTTATTTTTGTCTGTTAGCCAAATCTTAACCCACTATTCATAGCCACACAGGGTGTTTTTTTTGGTTGGTTTTTTTTTTTTTTTGGTTTCAGTTTGTTCATCCTAAATACATTTTAAAGATAATTAGTTATTGCCTGTATTAGAGTTTCTTTTTGTGTTCTTGTGTTAGGATTCTGGAAGTAGCAATGAATTCACAGGAGAACTCAACAATGTAAGAGCAAGATGTTTCCACCACTTACTGAATTGAGGCTATAAGATTTTATCCTTTGCCAGCCCCTTTAGAAATTGTGACTGTGAACTGCCATGATTTAACTTCAAAACACAGCCTGTTCTCTTGTCAGTGGAGCCAAAGCGTTATGCCTGAACAACGATTATAGGTTAGTATAGACAAGTGAAAAAGAGTTTTATTTTGCTGGATTCTGATACTACACATACTTAGGTTCAGCTAAATATCAAAATCACCACAGCCAAGATGTAGTCATTGATGAGGACTTTAATTCTACCCAATGTCTGATCAATGTTTCATTCCATAGAAACATAGATGTTTCAATCCAGAAAAGCCTTTCTATTTTTTAAACCACAGATTGAGGAGGCAATGAGATGGAAATGCTACCCTGAACTTAGTTCTAACTATCTAGAAAAATTTTTTATTGACGTAGAATTGACTAAAACCTTGGGCGGGAGTAACCATGATAGTATTGTTTGGTAACTTCAAAAGAAAGAAAAGTTGGACATAACCAAATAGTAGTGGTGATTTTAGGAAAATATATTTCAAAGGAAAAAAACATATAGATTTTTCAATATATAGAGGGATTTTTCAACATATAGAGACTTGAAAAGAATACAAAAAAATAAAAAGAAGAAAGGAAATAGAGAAATAAAAAGGAAAGTTTCTGACAGCAAAATCATCTTTTGAGGGAATGAGGAAAAAGAAAGAACCTTTTTTTTTTTTTTTTTTTTTTTTTGAGACAGAGTCTCACTCTGTCACCCAGGCTGGAGTGCAGTGGTGCAATCTCGGCCCACTGCAACCTCCACCTCCTGGGTTCAAGCGATTCTCCTGGCTCAGCCTCTGGGGTAGCTGGGACTACAGGTGCCCACCACCATGTCTGGCTAATTTTTGTATTTTTTGGTAGAGAGAGTTTCACCATGTTGGCCAGGCTGGTCTCGAACTCCTGACCTCAGGTGATCTGTCCGCCTTAGTCTCCCAAAGTGCTGGGATTACAGGCATGAGCCACCGTGCCTGGCCCAGGAACCATTTTAAGAACAAGGAATTTTTGATGGGGTTGGATATTAAGAGAACATGTATAGAAGATTGAAAGACAAGCACATGATCAGGGACAAATTCAGAAGAGTGGCGTAAACCGGTAAGAAAATATCTGCAAAGCACAAGTTCATACTGAGCTGAAGCTGAAGAGAATGTTAAAGACAACAAGAAAGCTCTCTTTAAAGCTATGCTCATAACAAGAAAAACAAGTAAAGGCTAAGCTCGTTGCTTGGGGCAGATGGAATAATGTTAAAATATGACAAAAAACAGACCTACTCAACTATTTGGCTTCTCTTTCTCTATTAAAGACAATGATGTTCAAACTGGAATGTGTAACATAAACATAGTTAAGGATAAACTGAAGCACGCACGATAGATAATGATAATAATAATTGTGACTACAATTTCTTGAGTTTCTATTCAGGACTGAGTACTGTAAAAGAGAATTTAGTTGCTTTTTATAGTACTTACTGGCAGGCGTGCGCGGTAGGTATTACTGTTATCAATCCCATTTACAGATGAGAAAACCGAGGCACAGGAAGATTTAATGACAAACCTGAAGTTACACAGTCGGTAAATGATGGGCTGGGATTCAGATCAAGGTCTGACTAACTTCAAAGCCTGGCTCTTTTCACTGGACTCCCTGATTCCCATGCCTGTCACATCTAGTGTTTTCAACAGGATTGCATTTTTTTGGTTTAAATTATATTGTAAGGCACATAAACAAACACATGCCAGTAGATGTTATTGAAGAGCCACAGTGTGTAATTGCTGTGAAACAAGGAAAATGGAATATCAAAATGATAACACATAAAGACGTTCTTGATTACCTTTTTTTTTTTTTGAGACAGAGTCTCTTCCTTCTGTTGCCCAGGCTGGAGTGCAGTGGTGTGATCTTGGCTCACTGCAACCCCTGCCTCCTAGGTTCAAGTGATTCTCATATCTCAGCCTCCTGCATAGCTGGGATTACAGGCACGTGCCACCATGCCCAGCTATTTTTTTTTTTGTATTTTTAGTAGAGACACGGTTTTGCTATATTGGCCAGGCTGGTCTCGAACTCCTGACTTCAAGTAATCCACCCGCCTCAGCCTCCCAAAGTGCTGGGATTACAAGTGTGAGCCACCGTGCCCAGCCTCTTGGTTACTTTTTTTTAAAGGTTCTCTTTGAACCATCTAGAGCAAAGCCATCAAAGAGACTGCTGGGATCATGTCAGAATGATTCAGAAGCCAACCGGAGGGGATCCCCCAGAGGGCAAAGATGAGACAGTTTGAGCATCAAAAGGATTGAAATATATAAAAATATATAAAAGTCCATGAGTTTATGACAAAATTCTAAAGACACAAGACAATAAAACAAAAAAATCCCGCATTTGTCATTTCTGAGATTGTTAGGGCACCAAGTCATTGTTCTGAAAATGGATTTAAAAAGGAGATCTCACATCCACCCCTGCTTTCCTATTTACTTTATAGAGAATTACAGCTAATAAATACAGAAGGGTGCTAGAAAAGTTTTAAAAACCTACAGTTTTGTAGCATCTAATGAAGTAATGGAGCTAAGCAACAACCATTAATGAATGATAAAATCAGGTAAAATTGGTGCTTTCTAACAGAGAATCAGGTTGACAACACTTGAACCCACGGATCAGTCTCCATATCACTAAAAGTGGAACAGCCGAACGTTAGTTATGCTCCTCCAATGTGATCTGATAGAAAAGAAACAGCACCACCTGTGAAGTATTCTTACCCACATCCCCTCCCTCAACGAGGCTGAACCAGAAGCTCATCAAACATGCACATCTAACTATTAATACCAGGTTATAGGAAATACGGGAGACAGAGGAACATGCTAAACACCACTGCAAGGGTACAGATCAGCCAATGCCTGAATGTAGGAAGTTCTACAAAACAAATGACCCATTTTTGTTTTCAGTATATAAATGCTATGAGAAAAAAGTAGAGATGGGGAACTGTTAAGTATTGTAAACTAGTTCAACCATTGTGGAAATCAGTGTGGCGATTCCTCAGGGATCTAGAACTAGAAATACCATTTGACCCAGCCATCCCATTACTGGGTATATACCCAAAGGGTTATAAATCATGCTGCTATAAAGACACATGCACACGTATGTTTATAGCGGCACTATTCACAGTAGCAAAGACTTGGAACCAACCCAAATGTCCAACAACGATAGACTGGATTAAGAAAATGTGGCACATATACACCATGGAATATTATGCAGCCATAAAAAATGATGAGTTCATGTCCTTTGTAGGGACATGGATGAAACTGGAAACCAGCATTCTCAGTAAACTATCACAAGGACAAAAAACCAAACACCGCATGTTCTCACTCATAGGTGGGAATTGAACAATGAGAACACGTGGACACAGGAGGGGGAACATCACACACCGGGGACTGTTGTGGGGTTGGGGGAGGGGGGAGGGATAGCATTAGGAGATACACTTAATGCTAAATGAGGAGTTAATGGGTGCAGCACACCAACATGGCACATGTAAACATATGTAACAAACCTGCACATTGTGCACATGTACCCTAAAACTTAAAGTATAATTGAAAAAAAAAAAAAAAAAGACTTAAGGGTGGGAGGCGGAGCCTGCAGTGAGCTGAGATCATGCCACTGCACTCCAACCTGGGCGACAGCGAGACTCCGTCTCAGAAAAAAAAAAAAAAAAAAGATTTAAGGGACCTGTAAACCAAATGCAGGTATGAATCTTGTTTGGAACTTGATTTGAACAACTGACTAACTAAAAAAATGCCTTTTTTTTTTTAAACAGGCAAAAATAAAACATACTCTGTTTATTACATGTTACTAAGGAATTACTGGTAATTTTATTGAGTTGGTGGTATTGTGAGTTTTAAAAGTCCTTATCTATTTAGAAGCACTTATTAATGAATTAATATGAGGCCTAAGACTCTTTAAAAAATACTCCTTCAAAAGAAAAAAAGTATGTGTATAGGGAAATACGTGAAATCAGAATGGTAAAATATAATAATTGTTGAAGCTTGGTGATAGGTTTTTGGGGGTTCTTTACACTTTACTTTGTTATGTATGGAAAATTCACATAATAAAAACAGTCAAGTGTTCTATTTGAGAGGCAGAATTTGGGCAGAAGGCCTGGGTTATAACTCAATTTGTATAGCTTGGGGAGAGTCACTGCTACTCCCTCCTTTTTTGCCTCTTTCCTTTCCTTTTTACTTTCCTTCTATTTCTTAAGAAATCATTTGCTGGGCCACATTATCCCCCAGGGACTGTCCTGGTACCATCAGCCTTCCAAGTTACAGGTATAGGTATTATTATTATTATTATTATTATTTTACAGATGAGGAAATCAAAGCAGAGAAGGGACTAAGTTTCTCACCCACAAATCCAGGTCTGCCTGTGTCCAAAATCTGAGCTCTTTTGTTTTATTTTATGCTGGCTCCCAGGAGTAGTCCTTTGATTTTATAATTTTTAAGTTTTTTTGTTTTTAATTTTGTTTATGGATAAATTTTAAACAATGAGTAAATCAAGATAGATCAAGTGGAGTAGCATTTGTGTTTTTTGCATGTGAGAAAGATGCAAGGTATGGTTGTTATTGTAACAATTACAAAGACTTCATCAGAGGCAAGCAGTGATAAAAGCAAAATGTGTGGCAACTTTCTTCATATTCAGAAAAGAGTAAAAGCCTATAAATTGTAACTTTAAGCCATAAAATAACATTTATTTATGCTTGTTCTTCAAAAGCTTATATTTGATAATCTTTTTTGTTAGAAGTCGAAGCCTGAGAAAAATGGCTAATTTCATTTTTCATGTGTTTGTAAAATACTTTTAGGACTATCACAAGAAATTCCCTAAAAATGTCAAAGCAAATGAACAAGTGAAATTCTGCACATCCCTTGTGCCACTATTTTCTTTACTTACTGAAAAAATGACATTGGCTTTTGTAAAACCTGGGTGTGCTGGTGGGCATGTGCAGATGTGTTGCTGTCATCTGTCATGTGTCATGCTCTGGATGTCAGAACCAGACATCAGTCAGGGAAGAGAGTGAGTAGCAAGCCACCTCACCAAACTCTTGCTGCAGGGTGCATGGGGTTCACATCCTCTGCTTAGATTTAGTGCGACTTTCCAAAACACCCGCAGTGCGGTACTTCATGGCTGGTCCCACGTAACAATTTATGCCCTAGAGATGTCTGACTAGATCTTAGGAAATTATACTAATGGTTCTGACATTGTTTCCTTCAAGAATCGAGGCGCTAAATATAGTCAAGCTGAATGACAAAATTTTACTCACACTCAGGGCATGTCAGTGAGGGCATCAAAAATGGAAAAATAATAAATACTGCTGATATTTACTAAGTTTTATGGTATGACATGCACTGCACTAAGTCTTTTGAATATCTAATCATGTTTAACTCTCAATGTCCCATTTTATAGCTGAGGTGGCCGCAGCACAGAGAGGTTAAGTGAGTTGCCCAAGGTTGCACGGTTAATAAATGGCAGAGCTGGGCTCTAAACCCAGGCCGTCTGACCCCTGAGCCTTTCCTCTTCTAACCACTGTGCAGTCTCCAAGCACCAGCAGAATGAAGTGAGCACGTGCTAATCCACAGCTGTCATGGTTTGGCCCTCTGTGGGCTTTCAGAGCACCTTAAAACCCTTTGTTCTGTGTCAGAGCTGTTTTTCAGCTTTGCAGATGTCTGAAGTCAAGCAGAAGAGATGGAGAGGTTGATAAAGCACACGTGGCAAATCTCTGGCCGAGTTGATATTAGAACACAGAGTCCCAGAGTGATTTACTGTCCGGGGGAAAGCCAGTTGGCCTGGCTACCTTGCAAGACGGTTAAAGGACATAAGAATAGATATTCATTCAAGACTGTCAGAAAGAAAGTAGGTCAGCAATGAAATAAAAACAAATGTCAAAGAAACACCACTTTGGTATAAAAAGTCGATTCTTCTTAATAAAGAGCTGTCTGTTCTTCATTAATTAGAAAAGTACAGAGCCTGCTTACTTTGAGATTCCAAAACCTCTTCAGGCACAACTCGTTATTAATTTGATCACTTTCTTCAAAAGAATGATATTTTGACAAATACAGTTTCTGGCGTCAGTCACATATAGAAACATTGGAATAAGTACAATGTTGTGTTTTGCTTTTTTTTTTTAAATAGGAACTATGTTTGATAATGCATATACTCCAAACACCTCTAAAAATAATTTTCAATTGGCAAGCTATTTTTTGGTGTATTTTCCTAGTCTGGGAGAGGAAGTTTTATCATTTAATTTGATAAACTTAGTACCTTTGAGAGAAAGGAGGAGAAAATTTTACCATCTTATGTGGTTGAAATATGCTTTAGTATTTACATAATTGAAAATGATTCAAACTGATTTCCTCTGACGAACATCCGAAATGAAAATAAAAATTGTGTCTACTCCAAAGGGTAGTGGCTTGAGTCACCCACTGGTATGTGTGACCTATGAGTCACTCACTGGTATGCGTCTTCCCGATCCCCTGACCTATGGGTTAGAAGTCAAAGATGCTCCACTGGGGCTTCCTTTGTAGCTTCTTTTCCCCTTCAGTATTCAACCGCAGCTACTGCTGGCAGCTCCTGGCAGAACAGGAATGGGAGACCAAGGAGAGGATATGTGGAAGCTGAGTGATTTATTTATAGGGGACTTTTGGCAAATGAAAGAAAATAGATGTGAAGTCTTAGCAGTTCCAGCATGTTCATCAGAAATGCAAGCTCATGATAGTCATTTCAAAGGGAATTGTGGAAGAATGGTGTTACCCTACTTCACAGGCCATTAAATCATATATATGTTTGGCTGCCAGTGAGAATCTGAGTAGCAGAGCAGACAAGAATAAGGACGTATGGGATCGAGGCCTGTAGCTTGTGACCATGAACCGATTTGCAGCTTGTGACCATGAACAAGTCACGTGACCCTTTGGCCTTAAATTCACCATAAAGTCGTGTACTTGATCTCAGTGATTGTATCTTACTTCATCAAAATGGTATGATTCTAAATTCCTGTGGGATATACAGGTAAGACAGGACTGGTGGAGCGTTAGGTTTGGTTTTTCCTTTAAAAGAAAGTGTTGGGGAGGCAGCAGGGAATAGCAAAGGTCACAGACTCAAAAGCATTAACTGCTGGGCCTATGAAGACACGAATGATGTAGGTTTGATATAATGGAGGTACAAATCCATGTTTTATGCAAAACCTCATATTTCTAAACTTTGGCAATTCATTCATGTTTATCAAATCACTGTTTTAGGCCCCCTTTGGCTGGCCAGTGGGCCCTCTGCTTTAGACTTCTGGAATAAACTCCACAGTTGAGAGATGAAGGACAGACCTGGATTCTAACAGACCTAAATTTGAACCTTAGCTCTGCCCTCTAAGGAATGTGTAAACGTATACATCTGTATTTAACTTCTCAAAGCTTCAAGTTTCTTTATCTGTAGAAATGAGAATGATAATACCTCTTTTGTAGGATTTCCTGAAGACTGCGGGTAGCATAATACTTAATCCATAGTAGGCACATCCTCAAAGGGAATTCCATTACCTTTTCTATGGAGGTAGATCCTGTATAATTTTTAAATTTTTGTCTTGATGGCCAGTTGCTCACAGTTTTTAAAAGTGTAGTAGATGCCAGTGCTTTTTTATAGATTCTGAAATCCCTTCAATTTACATTTTAGTTGTTTTAAAATAAAGATTTCTTTAAGAGACAACATTCAGAGGGATAAGTTTTCTACTTGCCAGTAGAGGTAGAAGGCAGTAAAACCAAATAGATCTGTCAGTTACTGTCTTGAGGTAGAGCCCCTAAAGCAATAAAACCCACCTTTGACAATGAGGAAACACGAGACATCATTTTCTCCTTAGGACAAAAGTCTAGTGAGTAATGGCCCTTCTGTGACTAATGGTAATTCTGTACTTTATTCCCATAGAAAATCTAATTTTGAAAGCATTTGCTGCATGCCCTACTATGTACTAGGCACTATGCCAGGGGAATAATGTAAAGATGACCAAAACATAATGGAATTGTTGCCTACAAGTATGTTTCAGCTGTTTAAGGATTTATATTGCAGTTTGTGCAAATTGTGTATGAGTCCACTTTGAGAGGTTATACATATCTTCCAATAATGTTGCTATTGCTCAAAATATCTTTGAAGTCTCTCTTTGGAATTTACTTTTAGAGCCCTTAGCACATTCTGCTGAAGATTTTTTAGGGTATTTATTCTTAGAAGGTGGATTTGATGTCAGGGACTGGCCAAGAGTTGTTCATCACTAAGTCAGCCTCATGGGTAGTGGTTAACTGGCTAGAGTAATTTTTCGTTAAAAATGAGCCAGGACTGTAAAGTAGTATGACGGGGTTTTTTTTTTTTTTTTTTTAATATCACATCAACTGATTGTAGAGAAAAAGATAGTTCCAAAAAGGCATTCTGCACATTTTTTGCCCCAAACCAGTATCACTGGAATATATTTGTAGCTCCCTAACAGGCTAACTTTGAAATAAGTGGTGCTCACATGTGCATGTGTTGTAGTACGTCTGCTGAACCTTGTACTTAACCTCTTAGCAAACTCAGTGTCTTTGTTTTTTCCTTTGAAATGTTATTTTTTCAAGTTCAGGGATAGATTTTCTCCAAGAAAATGAAACAAATAAGATCCACTCTCAAAGGACTTTAATGGAAAGAAATACATGGTTATACCAAGTTCTTTAAAACTATCCAAACTGGAAAGGATTGCCTCATAGCTGACTGTGATTATTCTGCCATGATTTAGGGACAGATAATTTCCTATCAGCATGTTTAACATGAGAATTAAAGAGTTCTGTAGTGTGGCCTATTGACCTCATTTGTTCATTCCACAAACATCTTTTGGAGCCCACTGTATGGCAGGCATTATCACTTACCATGGTGAGGATGGTGAGGCCATGAGCATGCTTCACCTAAGGAAGCCTGATCTTCAAGAATGCAAACTCACTCAACAAGAAACTTGAGAGTAATTAATAGTAGTATTGGTAATTATCCTGTCTTTTCCTTGTAGGATTATTTGGAGGTTGTGAAGTGGTAAGTCTCTTTATTGCATTTGAAATATGGCTCATCTCATGACCATTGGAATGTGTGTACGCTCTGGAGGAAACCCATCTCTGCCATGTCACCTGTATTAGTCTGTTCTTATGCTGCTATGAAGAAATACCCAACACTGGGTAATTTCTAAAGGAAAGAGGTTTAATTGACTCACAGTTTCTCAGGCTGGGGAGGCCTCGGGAATTATGGTGGAAGGCACCTCTTCACAAGGTGGCAGGAGAGAGAATGAGTACCCAGCGAAGGGAGAAACCTCTTATAAAACCATCAGATCTCGTGAGAACTCACTCACTATTACGAGAACAGGATGGAGGAAACCATCCTCATGATTCAGTTATCTCCACCTTGTCCCTCTCATGACACGTGGGGATTATGGGAGCTACAATTCAAGATGAGATTTGGGTGGGGACACAGCCAACCCGTATCAACACCTGACCACAGTGTGTGTGGTCTCTGAGGCCCAGCGGTGGCTCTCAGAGCACCTCCTTAGCAAATGTACCACTGGACCCTTGTTAGAATGATGTTCTTGATTTTTTAAAATTTATTTTTGTCTCTTGAATATTCTTGATTCAGGAATGTTCTTGATTTTAAAGGGAGGGTGTGAGGTAGTTGTTGTCTAGTTGTCTAGATATCCTCCACCTGAGAACGCTGTCTGGTGTCATAGAAACAGCAATGGCATTGGGATCAAAAGACAAACTTTCCAGCCCCAGCTCTGCCTCTCTTTAGCAGTCTCCTGACCTATACAAGGTTCAGTTTTCCCACCATTTAAGGGAAACCAATACCACTGTTTTATTCACAGCACTCTTGTGGGAATCACAGGAGACAGGGCACGGGAGAGCCTTTGGGGAACTGTGGATGTTAGTCCCTGTCGTCATCAGTCTTTCCATAGTGGAGCCTGGGCTACTCTGAAATAGAAGCACCTCTCCTTCCTTTGGACCCCTGGAGCACTGTGTTCTACAGTTCTTAGCTCTTCTTCTGTGTGCATTATTTGTATGTCTTATCCTTGGTGGTCAACCACTTCAAGGTGAGAGACTGGGGTGGTGGTTCCTTTTTTTTATTTTTAAATCTCCCCTGCCCCATCTTTCTCTTTCCCACTTCCTATGTTGACTGACAAAATCTTCGTATTTCCCAGAGTACCAGAGTTTTTCTGTGAGAGGCTAGGTCAGTGTTTCTCCCCAAGCAGAGGCTAAGAAGTACCTGATGCAGTCATTTATTTTCAGAATGTGTGTAGCTTGCCTCCAGCGGATTGCCTGGGAAGCTGGAGATGTGCTTCAGGGGAAAGGTGGTCCATCCACTTTTCCTGAACAGGCTGTGCATGCAGCCTTGACATAGGCAACTCTGCAGGAGCATGAAAGAACTGAAGATACAGTATTCGACTTCCAATATTTCCAATCACTTTAGAGACAGGATGACGATTGGTTTAGAAGAGCCAGGGGCTGACTAAGGAGCACATGTAAAACAGTAATGTTCAGTATAGACTTTAGTTTCTGATTTGAAACATTTTCTAAAAAATCATGTATCTTTAAAAAATTGGAAGCAACTCAGTGTTTGCTGGAGATGAGGCATAGAGTGTGATGGAAGGGAGGGATGACAAAGGGGCAGGCAGAGACTTTGAGGGATGAGGGGTGTGCACATCACCTTGCTGGTGGGGACTGTTTCATGGTTGGATACATGTGTGAAAGCATATCAAATTGCATGCTTTAAATATGTGCAGTTTCCTGTGTATCAAGTATACCTCAATAAAGTAGTTAAAAATGGTATACCTTTATTATGCTGAAAGAAGGGAAAATTTGGAAAGGAGATGTTTTTCTGTAGAAGATAGCTTCTAGAAAGGAAAATCAAACACAGTCTAAGTTATTCTCTGTTTTGTTCTCCTCCCTCCACAGATGTCTTGTTGTTTTGGGTCCTCTTATCTAAAATTTCACAATATGTGAAAGTAGCCTGAACTCTAAAGGTAGTAGTTGTGGTTTTGGGAAACTGTGTGTTCGTACTGCCTCTGTAAATGGAACACAAGCCTCTCCTACCCTCTGGGGAGCTTGTCACTTAGTACAGTTTTTTTAGGAACTCCTAAGAAGTTTAAGTTCTGGCCACAGGTCCCAGAGTTAAGGATGTTGTCAACTCTGCTACTCATTTGAAAAATGTCTTGTGGAACCTATAGCCGCAGAAAGAGCTTTGCTTCTCTGGGTGAAAACAACATGCATTATCATTTCTAATAACTTTAATGGATGCTGCTTCTTTCTTCTTTTTGGCCCCCAAGATACTCAGAGATAAACTTGAAACTCAACTATAGGTGGGGGAAGGGGGAAGGGATAGCTTTAGGAAATATACCTAATGCTAAATGACGAGTTAATGGGTGTAGCACACCAGCATGGCACATGTATACATATGTAACTAACCTGCACATTGTGCACATGTACCCTAAAACTTAAAGTATTATGATAATAATAAAAAAAAAAGAAACTCAACTATAACAAGCATGGTCTGCATACTTGTGTGTATATTTTCGCTGGTCTCAAATTTCTATTTATTTATAGTTTTCTGGCTTACAGTCTATATTTGTGTAATATTTATATGGTTTTATATGGTTCTTGATGGAAATCCCCTAAAATCCTTTTCGTAGCGAGTCAGAGAATGAAATCTGTGGTTTAATCCACTGGCTTTTCTTTAGGCAAGAGACAGCTGTGCTAGAAGAATCGAGGATTATAATAAATTTGAAAAACCAGAACAGTTCTTCAGGTAAGCATGATCTGTACTCCTGACCTTAGGAATTGACTCTAGGTCCCAGATTTTGAATTTCTTATGAGCATAATCATCTACTTAAAAAAATCACTTAATTAACAGTGATTATTGAGTATCTGCATCTCCTCCAAGAAATAAAATGCCATATACATGACACACACACACACACACACACACACACACACACACTCTTGATAGTCCTACAGATGACTTATCACTCCCCACCCCCCGACTTCCTGCCTTTTCATTCATACATTGGGGTTGGGATCTCTGCTACCACAGGAGCTGTTGCAGAGAAAAAGATTTTTAAAATACTATATTATGTAAATTAGTACAACCATTATGGAAAACAGTATGGAATTTCTTCAAAAAACTAAAAATGGAACTATCGTATGATCAAGCAATCTCACTACTGAGTATATATCCAAAGAAATTGAAATTGGTATATCGAAGAGATAGCTGCACTGCCATGTTCATTGCAGCATCATTCATAATAGCCAAGATAGAGAATCAACCTAAGTGTCCATTAATGGATGAAGGAATAAAGAAAATGTGGTGCATATACACACAATGGAATACTATTCAGCCTTGAAAAAAAGGAAGGAAACCCTGTCATTTGAGACAACATGGGCAAACCTGGCAGATGTTATGTTAAGTTAAATAAGCCAATAACAGAAAGACAAATACTGTGTGATTTCACTTGCATGTGGAATCTAAAAGAGTTAAACTCATAGAAACAGAGAGTAGAATGGTGGTTACCAGGGCTGGGGGTTGGGGTGGAGGGCAGGTGGAGGTGAAGTTAGTCAAATGTACAAAATCTCAGACAGGAGAAATAAGTTTTGAGATCTATTGTACAGCATGGTAACTGTAGTAGTTAATAATAATGTTTACTTCAAAATTGCTGAGTAAATCCAAATGTTCACACCACAAAAATATAAGTACACGAGGTGATGGATATGTTAGTTAGCTTGAGTTAGCTAGCTAACTAACCATAGGTATAAGCATAGGTATAAGCATATAAAAATACCACATTTTATCCCCTAAATAGATACAATTATTATTTATCAGTAAGAAATAATAATATAACATAAATACTATATTGTTTCAAAATAGAGGGAAGAAAACATGCAAATAGTCCTAATGGATTTTTTTTTTTTTTTTTTTTAGTCTCCAGGTTGGCTTCCAGACAAGGCTGTATGGTGGCCCAGACTGGTTGAATTTTTTCACTTAACTTTTTGTTGATCTGCCTTAATTTCCAATAACTAGAGATTCTGATAAGAACTTTAAGAATAGGAATACTTCTGAGAATATTAAGATGTTATTAGCCATATATAAGTAACGATATATTTTATAAAAGCATTTTTCTCTTCACAATAGCTGGAAGTGGAACATCCTAGAGAATAATTCATTTTTGAAAAATAGAATGTCTTAGGGGAGAACTGGCCTGCTAAGTATTACAGGGGAGGACTCAGGACAAAATCAAGTTATCAGATACCTGGGGCTTAGAAAGCAAGGAGTTAGAAGGTAGAAGAGGCTTACAGAAAGGAGGAAAGAAGATGCTGGAGACCCTCTTTCATCTATTATAGAACATTTTCTATGGCTGGCCTGTATTCAGAGAAGGATACCTATCTTGCTGCTTTCTGCACCAAATAGTTCCAAGATTCAAAATTCAAGCTAGTGCTCTTAGTGAATAGTTTGGTTATATTACGGGTTAAATGGGTTTTCCTATAAAGCTAGCCACCATTTATGGTATTTAGATCTACCACTTAGGAAGATTTCAGTCACATTCATGATTTTCAGGTTGTCCTCTCTCAGAACCCTGGTGTCATAAACTGTAATAGTTGTAGGAATTGTTGTAGTGGATATAGCAGTAATATTTTCTATGGAAAAATATAGAAGTTAATATATGCCAGGTACTGTTTCAGTTATGGACACTCATTTAAATATATGAAGTAGATGCTATTATAATCCCCAATTACAGATGAGGAAACTGAGAGACAGAAAAGTTAAATAACCTCCCAAGGTCATGTAGCTACTAAGTAGCAAAGCCTTGATTTGAACCTGCACTCTCTAGATCCCATTTAGGCTCTTAACTGCTATACTGTCTTAACTGGATTGAGGTTTTCCATAAAATTAAAGTTTCCCCTGAATCCACAGAAAATGTTAACAATATATAGAATTTCCTGGATTTAATTTTTTTCTGTCTCAAATCTTTGTATCTAGGATCACAGATAACTGAAGATTGAACAAGTTGCAAATTTCTTAATAGTCACATATGTATCATTATATACTGAGAGTTTAGCCAGACAACCCACCATAAATTGCTAATGAAGCTTAATAATTTATAGTGAAAAAACAAAAATAGAATTGCAAACCATAAGCAACTCAAGACATACATGGGGGATTATGCATCCTTCCCCCAGTTTACAGAAATTGCAACCATCAGCATATGTGTTCCACAACAGTGCCAGGCATTGTGTGGCAATCAGACTTCTTATCTAGAAACTCTAGAAATGTACTACTTTTAGTAATCCTGAATAACTTACTTAATAAGCTATATTACTTAAGCTATATTATGCACAAATATAAAGCTAGAAAACAAAAGGTGAACTTGGACTTCCTCTATCCTTTATAACAATGGAAGGACCTGTGCTTTGCTGGATTGGTTTGCTGTTCAGATGGAAACCCCTTGTGGTCCATTCAGTGGGCTGTGGGCGATAGTTTGAGAATCCTGCTTTAAAGGAAGAATACAGTTCATACATTTTATTAAAGACAGTCTGCTAAAGTGATGGAGCTGGAATTTTCTCAGTGAGAGCACTGTATAACAGGGTTTTCTGTTTTCCTTTTTTCATAACAAATAGTACTTCTCACTTAAAAACAATTGTTCCTTACAATGATGTCTGGGATTTGCTTCAAAATAATCCTGTGGGTAAAGAGTTGGGAATGAGTTGGGGAATAGGTGGAAGAAGTGGGATGAGGGGCAGATAATTGTCAAAGCGAGTGACATGGGGCTTCATGATACTGTTTTCTCTACTTTTCTATATCTTTGAAAATAAAAAGTTAACAGCAACAACAAAAACCTTCCTTGACTACTATCCTACCTACTTCATTTCTCTGCTCTTGTTCACAGCAGAGCTTCTAAAAGGAACTCTCTGTATATCTCATTTGTACATCCTCATCCTCCATTATTTAAGCAACCCATTCACTTGGCTGTCCTCCCCACCAGCCAACTGAAATTACCTTTTTAAGGGTCCCCACCAATCACCATCTTGACATATGGGGTGGTTAATTCTCTCTTATGTTACTTGACTTTCAGCAGCATTTGATGCAATAGGTCACTTTTTGTTTCTTGGAGCATTTTCTTTTATTGGCTCATGTGCACCCACACGTTGTCATTTCTTCTGCATCTTGCTGGTTTCCAACAGCTGACCTCTAGCTGTTGGAAAGCCTCCAATGCTTCATCCTTGGGTTTCTCTGTACTCTTTCTGAGTAATCTCATTGGGTCCCATTGCTTTAAATACCTTCTGGTTGCTAACTTAACATCTGTAGCCCTGACTTCCAGACTTGAATCTGAGAGGCATCTCAAATTTAATGTATCCAAATCATAACTCTTAATCCCAGCCTTACTTTCTTCCTTTCTTCCTCACCTCTTGGTACCCCCATCTCAGTAAATAACACTGTTATATATCTGGCTGCTAGAGCCCCGAACCTTAGGCATCACCCTTGATTGCTCTTTTTCCCTTATATCCCACATCCAGCCTATCACTATGACCTATTGTCATATCTCCAAATTTACCTGAATTCATCTACTTTCCTCTCCTCTCCTGCTACCATCCCAGTCCGAACCTCTGACATCTCTCACTGGACTTCCATATCACCTCCTAATCCATCTCTGCTTCTGTGTTTGCCCCTGGCAGTCCATGGAGAGGTCTCTTTAAACTGAAGTGCCACTCCCCCACTTAAACTCACCCATTGGCATCCCATAGCACCTAGAAGGAAAGCCGAACTCCTTTGTGATGTACCTGCTGCCTATGTCTGCCCCACCCTGCCAGGACTCACTACTGCAGTCACACAGATCCCTTTTCTGTTCTTCAAATATACCAAGTGGGAGTCTTACCTCAAAGCCTTTGCAGTTCTCTTCCCTCTCCCTGCTATACAGATCACCATAAGGCTGGCTTCCTCTTACTACCTAGGTTTCGTCTTAAGTCACCTCCCTAGAGAGGTTTGACCTGACCACCCTATGTAAAGTATTCATATAACCCCAGGCCACACTCTATCTCATAGCCCTTTTTATTTTAATTTATGTAAAGCATTTGTGTTTATGTATTATTTTTTTGCCCCTACCTATAAAGTCCAGAAGAGCAGGTACCTTGTTTGTCTTGTTCAGTGCTGTATCCCTGGCACCGAGAACAATGTCTGGAACATATAGAAGGTTAATATTTATTGCATGAATAAACAAATGAATTACTTTGTTTGCGATTTAGGATCAAGGAACTTTTTCCCAAAGGCTAATCTGTGCAGTTTTACCCCACGCTTCTTCCCCATCCCTAAGTTCCTGCTCATCTGGACTGTGTGCTTGCAAACTGTGTAAAGACTTGTTCAACATTCTTAAATAGGTTAAAGAAGTACTGCACTTTGGGCTCTTTGTCATTTTCAAGTCACATTCTATCTTGGGCACCATCCGGAGGGGTCTTGTCCAGTTTCCTAGTTTCTCAGAAAGGAATATTTCATGGCTGCTCGCACGTCCTCTTCTCTTACAGTATTTGGACTTTACACCACTCATTGGCAGAGCCAAGGCCTACCCCATCTGAGCAAAGAGCAACAGAGATCTGTTGGCTCCGTTCACTCCTTTGCTCTAAGACTCACTTGTTTCTTCTTATCTTTTCCCAACTATTTTTAGTTGTCAAATTGCTCCTTTCTTTCCCTTTCCCATCTATTTTTCTTTTCCTGTGGAAAACAACCCATATATTTCTAGTTTAGTCAGATTAGCTGCTAGGAAGGCCCTTTCTCAAGCTTATTTATATAACGAAAAGCTATACCCAAATCCTAATTTAATGTGACAATTGAGCAGCCTCTTGTAAAATAGCTAGAACAAGGGCAAGGATATTAATTTGGCTCTTGGACTGAGACACACCAGGGATGTCCCAGGGATTTGAACAATTTCTAATCTTCTCAGAGGAGGGCATAAGGAAATTCCTAACCAAGGTGAAATCTTTTGTCACATCCTAGAGTAGATAAGTACTTCAAGAATCTTCTAGACTGGGGATAAGTTGGAATCGCTAAATATTATCTACTTATCTAATGCATGTAATAATAGCTATCTATGTCTATTTTATCAAGTGGCTGGGAGGATAAGTTTGGTTTTTTTTTCAAGGACTTTTGAGCTTTTTCTTCAGGTAATATATCTTAAGGGAACACTTTATATAAAGCTAAGCCATTGGGAAATTTTTTCTGCCATAGCCAACAGTTTTGTAATTAACATTCCTTTGCATGGTATAAATACAAATCTGTTCTTTTGTCAGGATCATTCTTTATGAACTACCATATAAAAGTCATCTGGGCTGGGCACGATGGCTCACACCTGTAATCCCAGCAATTTGGGAGGCCAAGGCAGGTGGATCACCTGAGATCAGGAATTCAAGACCAGCCTGGGCAACATGGTGAAACCCTATCTCTACTAAAAATACAAAAATTAGCAGGGCATGGTGGTGGGCACTTGTAATCCCAGCTACTTGAGAGGCTGAGGCAGGAGAATCACTTGAACCCAGGAGGCAGAGGGTGCAGTGAGCCGAGATCACGCCACTGTACTCGAGCAGGGTGACGAGCGAAACGGTGTCAAAAAAAAAAAAAAAAGCCATCTGGATAATACATATTGTTTATTAGTATTAAGTATTTACTTTTAGATCAATGAAAACATTTCTATGGGGCTAGACTTTTCCTTGTCAAGATTATAATTTTTCTTATGAGTTTTTACCTGAAACCCCTATTTTCTAAGACCCCATGGTTAATGAGTCTCTTTGACATTAATCATTTCAATTTTGCTGGTTCTGATGACCCTGTGCTATCTATTAGAGCTCTGACCCTTTGCAAACCTCTCTTCTGCCCTTGGCAGTGTCTCACGTGCTCATGTGCATCTTAGGCTGGAGATCACGTGGCACATCCTGGTACCACCTCTGCTGCTTTCACTGGCCACTGTTGCATCTGTTTGGTGCAGCTGCTTCCTCCACTGGGACCAACCCCTCCTCTTCCTTACAAATATTCGGAGGTGGGGAAAATGGAAATGCTATCATTAGAACATCTGGCATCAGAATTTGCTTTATGAAGAAAATAATCTTGGGGGAAAACACTTTGATGAGTGCTTGAGGAAGAAAAGGAAACCCCAAAGGCCTGGGTATTGGGAGAGCTGCTTTGTGTAAGCCAAGGGCAAGCATTTACTGGTTGCTTTGAGAGTGAGGGGAACACATGAGAGAAAGAAAGAGAGGGGAGGGTGGAAGAATGGCAGGCATCAACTAAATGGCATAAAATTGTGGGGAGGGTCTTGATGCACCTGTTCCTCATGGTCTCCAGACTTTTCTGTGAAGTACAGCATGTAGTGTGGAGTGGATTTCAGGGGGTGAACTTGGAGATGCGTTCATTCACATCACAGTCAGTGCAGGTAGTGTAGAGACAACAGTCATGGGAAAGGGAGCCCAGGAATGAAGGAGGCCCTGAGAACATCATCCCTCACCAAAATGTTAAGAAAGGTTTTGGGTTTCCAGAAGCTATAGAGTTGGTGGCAGTTTGAGCCAATTTTTTCCTACATCTTGAAGGGCAATAAGAATCCCACATAATGTCTGGGCCACATCTTGGTGGTACCTGGTATAACTTTGCCAAAAGAATTTTAAAACCACCGCAATAGGTAACTCAACTGCTGGTACTGTATTTTATGTGTGCTTGGTATGTTTATATGTCTTTAATTCTATTACAATTTTTTTATTGCACAGAGAACATTATAACAATGCATAATTATATATCAATAGCAATATTAAAAATAAAGACAAAAGGACACATTCAGCCAAATGTGCCTTCAGTGTCTGGCAGGCAAGTATGGCATAGAAAGGGCAATAAGAGGCAGTTCCTGCCTTTAGGGGGCTTCCAGGATCGAGCCTGCAGTCCCAGCACCCTATTGAATCAGCTGTTTCTGTTTTTCCATTTTAGTTGTGTCACTCAGGCTTTGGGTGATTTATTAAGAGAACCAATAAGATTTTGCTCAAGATTGGAAACAATCTCTTTCCACATCATTTAAGCCTCAGTTGAAGCTTCATTTTCCTCCTTCAGCTTCACCTGAGACTCCTTCTGACAAAATCCCGCTGCTCCTCCTTGATCCTGTAGCTTTCTCTGTTTTAACCCTTGCAACATGATTTATAATTCGTGGGATGACTTTTTCTTTGTTTCCCAGGAAATGATACCTTTCTTGAAGGCAGGAAACTGTGTTTTGTCTGTATTTTGTGAATCCCCACAAATATTTGCTGGATGAATGTTCTTGGGGACACTGCCCTAGATATAGTAGAAGCAGAAGTATTTCTCGGTTTTTGTGTTTTTTTCTGGAATGAAGGGTAAGGTGAAGGGTTATAGACAGAAATAAGACTGATTGAGTCATAATTGCACCTTTGTCAGTCACTCTTGTAAGAATTTTACATATGTTACACTTCACTCAGTCCTTATAACAACCCTATGAGATAGCAATTATCAGCTCCTCCCTCCTCTCCATTTTAATCATGACCTCTCAGAAACAGAGAGGTCAAGTGACTTACTCAAAGTCACAGCTAGTAGGTGGCAGTTAGATCTGAACTCAAATAGGCTCCAGAGACTGGGCTCTTGACCATTATTCTTCCTCTCCAAGGTTGGAAGAGACTGAGAGACCTCGGCTCCTGAACACCTGGAACTGCCAAGCCACAGCTGTTACTATTACTGTACTGTTACTAAAGAGCCAAACCAAACCACATGGCTGGCTCCTTTGGCAAGAACTTCCCCTCCAGATGTGCCTCTACTTAGCACTCTGATAGTGAGCACAGGTGAGTCCGAGGAAAGCAGGCCAAGAAGTGCTGATGAGTTTCTCTCTGAGGCCCAGGGATACCCAGCCATGCCAACAACCAGCCCTCCCATGCCAGTCCACGCCCTGTAGCCTGGCTCTCTTACTGCTTTAGGAGCCCTGGGCTCTCTTACACCTGTGTGGAAGAGGGAGGGACTCCCAGGAACAGAATTAGGAGTGGGGGAAGGGAGGAGAAGAAGGGAGGGAAGAGGGGGAGGGGAGAAAGGACATGCATTTCTACCAGGGTAACTTTGGTTTCCTTATATTAATATAAGGGACTTGAACTGTGTTATTCTTTCTCAAATTGGGATTTAAGGGCCCAAGGAATCCAAAAATTCTATGAGAACTAGGTATTTTTATGTAAATGATTAACTAAAACAACGAATGTAACCTTATTCTGGATCATCTTCCAATGGAGTCCTGCCTCTTGATTTTACTTTCTGAGGTTATGTTTGTGACTGTGATGCATGCAAATGTCAGTCACCTACAGTGGCCACATTCAGACAATTTGAAATGCATTTTATATTGTAACCCAGCACACACATACATGTAAATAGAAATGCACCAGGAGTTTCCTAAAGTATTGCTCACCCTTTCTGCATAGGGAGTACCCTCTTGTCACCTCTCTTCTATTCCCAGGTAGTCATGACCCACTATCAGATTACAGCCTTCAATAAAAAGATCATAGCATGTAACTGTAAGCATGATCAGTCTGCCGTTTTCTTTTGCAGTGGAAATGTTCCATTGAAAGACATTTTATAGAATACAGCTTTACCACCCTAAGTTGTTTAACAAACTGAATCTATGACTTGAGATCATGAGAACAAAATAAAGATATGAAATAATGACTGTTTTATTCTGAATTGCTGAAAAAATACCCAGATAGTTTAAAGCTGTAAATCAGAACAGGGCGAATCAGAGTCTCATTGCTGTAGGGGTATAGACAGAAATAAGACTGATAGAGTAGTAATTGCAGCTATACAATTATTTGCATCAAAACAACCTATATCAAAGTAGCTGTGTTATCTACTTTGTAAGCAGATATAGTGCATGGATCTCATCTCTGAATATGCCAGCTTAAAATTCATTAGCAGAAAATGTGGTAAGTGTACCATGATGACTTACTTTTTCATTAACTTAACATTTGGGATACACTGTATTAGGTTTCTCCAGAGGAACAGACTTGATAGTAGATAGATGATATAATATTAATAGATAGATTGACACAGAGAGAGTAACAGATAGGTAGATAAATATAGATATGAAATTTATTGTAGGTATTGGCTCACATAATTTTCGAGGCTGAGAAGTTGTGTACAAGATGCAGAATCAGGAAAGCTGGTGGTGTAATTCAGTATGTGTGTGTGTCGGGTAGGGACTGGGGGCGTATAGGGTGGATATAGTATACGTCCCAGTCAGTGTTGGAATGTCCAAGAAGAGTGCTGTTGCCCAAATGCAGGAGAGGATGGATGTTCCAGCTCAAGAAGAGAGAAAATTCACCCTTCCTTGCTTTTTTGTTCTATTTGGGCCCTCTACAGACTGGATGGTACCCACCTACATTGGCAAGTGATATGGTTTGATTCTGTGTCTCCATCCAAATCTCATCTCGAATTGTAATCCCCATGTGTTAGGGAGGGACCTGGTGGGAGATGACTGGATCATGGGGATGGTTCCCCCATGTTGTTCTTGTGATAATGAGTGAGTTCTCACAAGATCTGATGGTTTAAAAGTATGGCACTTACTCCTGCTCTCTCTCTCTCTGGCCACTATGGAAGATCTGCCCCTTGCTTCCCCTTTGCCTTCTGTCATGATTGTAAATTTCCTGACATGCATACTGTGAGTCAATTAAACCTCTTTTCTTCATAACTTACCCAGTCTCAGGTAGTATCTCACACAGTATAGCTGTGTGAGAATGGACTAATACAGTGAGGTTGATCTTTACTCAATCTGTTGATTCAAATGCTACTCTCTTATGAAAATACCCTCAGAGACACATCTGAAAATAATGTTTTGCCAGCTATCTGGGCACCCCTTAAGCCCAGTCAAGTTGACACACAAAATTAACCATCACATACACTATTAAAGTGGCTGAATCATTTATTCTGGATTAGGGTGATTTTATCATTGTGGTGGTGGTTAATACACTTTTCTGTTTGCTATATTTCCTGTAAGCTAGTCGTTGAATCTAGAGGCTTGATTAGATTCAGGTTAGATATTTCAGGCAAGAATATCTTTTATTGGTGGTGCTGTAGACTTTCAACCATACCACATCAGGAGGTACATAAAGCCTGTCAGTCCCATGTGTAATGATCATAGATTGATTGGAGGTTTTGACATTTTCACCTTGATCTTTCCATTGTAAAGTTCCTTATCAACCTTTCACAATGGTTTAATGTTTATTGATAACTGCCAAATTCCAGTACTTCATGAGGTGGAAGCAAAATGGTGGTTTCCTAATTCCTACATTCTTCTGCATTTATTAGCTGGTATTGATCTCTGAAGAACTTTCCCTCCTTAACTATTTGATTGGCCTTAGATGTAGTTCTTAGGCCCTATTTTATTTTATTTTTATCTATTTTTTTGAGACGCAGTCTCACTGTGTTGCCCAGGCTGGAGTGCAGTGGTATGATCTCAGCTCACTGCAACCTCCACCTCCTGGGTTCAAGTGATTCTCCAGCCTCAGCCTTCTGAGTAGCTGGGGTTACAAGCACCCGCCACCATGCCTGGCTAATTTTTGTATTTTTAGTAGAAATGGAGTTTCACTATGTTGGCCAGGCTGGTCTTGAACTCCTGACCTCAGGTGATCCGCCTGCCTCAGCCTCCCAAAGTGCTGGGATTACAGGCATGAGCCACAGTGCCTGGCCTTTAAAAAATGTTTATTTAAATAGGTTTGGGGGTACAGGTGGTTTTTGGTTACATGGATAAGTTCTTTAGTGGTGATTTCTGAGATTTTAGTGCCCCCGTCACTTGAGCAGGGTACACTGTATCCAGTATGTTGTCTTTTATACCTCACCCCCTCCCATCCGGCCACAACAAGTCCCCAAAGTCCATTACATCATTCTTATGAATCCTCATAGCTTAGCTCCCACTTATAAGTGAGAACATACAATATTTGTTTTCCATTCTTGAGTTACTTCACTTAGAATAATGGCCTCCAGCTCCATCCAAGTTGCCACAAAAGACATTATTTCATTCCTTTTTATGGCTGAGTGGTATTCCATGGCATATATACACCATGTTTTCTTTATCCATTCGTTGGTTGATGGGCACTTAGGCTGGTTCCATATCTTTGCACTTGTGAATTGTGCTGCTGTAAACATGCATGTGCACGTGTCTTTTTCATATGACTTCTTTTCCTCTGGGTAGGAACCCAGTAGTGGGATTGCTGGATTGAATGGTACTTCTACTTTTAGTTCTTTAAGGAATCTCTATACGTTTTCCATAGTGGTTTTACTGATTTACATTCCCACCAGCAGGGTAAAAGTGTTTCCTTTTAACCACATCCATGCCCACATCTATTGTTTTTTGACTTTATAATTATGTCTTAGGCTGTATTTTAAATCAGGGCTCTCTGAGCTTGATCTCATATCAGCCATCATCATATCAGTGTGAAAACAGACTAGAACCAGGTATCAGTGATGCAGCAGCCAGGAGAATTTCTGGGCCAGGCCACAAGCTGCATATCCCAATGGCCAACTGGTCATGGCTACTTCCTTTTTCTCATCTAGTGCAAGCTCAAGAGGTGTGGGATGGGACAATATTCCACTGTTCTGCAGGTAAATGTATCTTTGTGGGGCCTCTGAATGTCCTCTTCGGTCTGCTAGTCTCCTGACAAGGGGGGAAAACACTATCCAGACCTTTTCTCTGGGAAGCCATTTGTTTTCCTGTAATCTGTAGAAGAAACCAAGGTACTTTTGTGGGTGCAGCATCTCAGTTACTGGGGGAGCTTCTCAGTGTGAGCTCTGAATGCTTCAGGACGTCTTCCAATAGCCAGCCTTTCCTCTGTATAAAAGGTTTCTCTGGAGTAATGGAGATAGCATGTGTGCAAGTAGGCAGGAGCTCCCCTTAGTGTCAGCTTGAGAGCAAGGAAGGGAGAGGAGAGCTATGCCTCTGAAACAATACCATTTTGCCCCCAATGCCAGTTTTATTTCAGAGATAAAATGCCATGCTTCAGAGCCATCAATGATAATTGTTTGAGATTGATGACCTTCGGAAGTTGACAGAATACTAACTTCTGGGAGAAGACTAGAGTAGATCAGGATGATTTCTTGGTATACTCTCAGCTGTTTCCCACCATGTGTTTCCTCTTCTTTCTGATATACAGCCAAAATACATTTCCCAGTCTGCCTTGCAGTTAAGGGAAACTGAGGTCTCGTCAATGGAATATGAATAGAGAAATGTGTACCACTTCCAGGCCTGGCCCATGAAAACCTCCCATATGCTCTCTCTCTTTCATCTTCCTTTTCCCTTCAGGCTGGCTGGAGGGGAGGCAGCTCCTGGGAGAGATTTGGAAGTTGGCAGAGCTGCTATTAAGCTGGGTTCCTGAATGATGGCAAGAAAGAGGCCCACTCCTCTATCATATTCACCTGCCAAGTATTGTTTGTGAGCAAGAAAAAAAATATCTACTGTAGTTGAGGCCATCTTAAATACAGTTTCTCTTTTAAAGCCATTCCACGTCCACCATTTGGCATTAAGCGTCTTTAAAAAAAACTGTGAGTGCCCTCCCTTGCCAGTAAGCTGTTAGCAAGTCTTAACTCGGGAGATCTGTCTCTCCTGGCATTCTGAGAAGCAGAAGTCTCAAATTACTTCCAGCTGAAATGGAAAAGAAACAAAACAAAACAGAAACTCATCTGTGGTAGGCAGACTAATGTCCCTCCCACCGAGATGTTCATGCCTGAGTCCTTAGAAGCTGCAAATATGTTACCTCC
Source organism: Pan troglodytes (assembly GCF_028858775.2). Taxonomy (NCBI): domain Eukaryota; kingdom Metazoa; phylum Chordata; class Mammalia; order Primates; family Hominidae; genus Pan; species Pan troglodytes. The sequence continues at coordinate 100,637,122 of NC_072408.2, forward strand.
ATGGCAAAGGGGACTTTGCAGGTGTGATTAAGGGTACTGATCTTGAGATTGGGAGATTATTCTGGATTATCTAGATGGGCCCCACCTAATCACAAGAAAACATTGGAAAAGGGAGGAAAAGAGTGGATCAGACGGATGCGATGTGATGATTTGACCCACTGTTGCTGTCTTTGAAGATGGTGGCAAGGCCTTGGAGCTAAGGAATACAGTCTCTAGAAGCTGGAATAAACAAGGCAATGCAATCCCCTTAGAGCCTCCAAAAGGGAGCACAGGTCTCAGAACTGTTAAGATAATAAATTTGTACTGTTTGAAGTCATTAACATTTGTGGCCATTTGTCATGGCAGTAGTAGAAAACTAATACACCATCCCATACAAAACACTTAAATGAAAAAAAAAAAATACATACATCTGTAGAGTAGGCACATTTGTAGGTTCTTAATGCCTATCATCCTTATCTGGAAACTTGGGTGTTTAATGCATTTTGGCAAGTGCGATGCCAGTGAGGATGTTCCTTGGTAGCTTAAATATATCCAGGCTATTGCAGTGATGCCTGACATTGAAGGGAAAATGCACACATTTAGTCAGTCACATGTATGATTTCAAATATCTGGATTTTGGAATTGTATAACCAGGTATATACCAGCTACATCTGAGGGGAAATTTTCCGTTTTCATCCAGATGCTCTGGTAAGTGCTGACATACCCAGACTATGAGAGATTTGGATGAAACTAAAGAAGTCCCCAAGTCTCAGGAGAACAATGAAATGTAGTGCGGGGTGTCTGCCGGAGTCATGGTGTACTCATCAGAATGAGCTGCTGAACACTGTGGTCAGGCCCTTGGCTAGTGACACCATTAAGATTTTGTTTCCTTCTAAATCATCACCCCTCCTCTACTGTTGAAATGTGGCTGTTTCATCTCTCCATTAGAGTCCTTCCAATTTACACCAAGCAAAACAGTTGGAAAATAAAACTTCATGGCCAGGCAGTGGGTAGGAGTGAGAGGGAGGAGGAAAGGATGTAGACACATAATTCAGAATCAAACATTGAATGAAGGACTCCTCGATTCAGACCTCATCTCACTTTGCCCATGGACTCAGTGTCTGACCTTGCATTACCCTCCCTGATCTTAACTTCCCAGAACTCTGACAGATGATTAATAATACCTGCTATACAAAGGGGGTGAGAACTAATAAATGGTAGTTAAGGATGATGAGTAAGCCCAGTATAATAGCTACTGCTTTCAAGATTTCTCAGAATCCATTAGAGTTTCTATTGTTTTAATGACTGTGATGAGTTCAGTAAGTCATTTCTGAGTTAGGCACCACTTATCTTTGTGTACTGAATATTCTTAAAGCCACAGTTACTTCCTTGCTGGGGTTATAAAGCAATTCTGAAGACCAAATCATGTTGCCTTTGTACATATCCATTGAGGTTTCTCTCTCTTACTCTACATGGAAATCCTGTAATACAGATTTCAGCCTTACACTGAGTAAATATATATTTCTGAGTCTTTTTTTCTTAATATATATGAGAAAACTCTAAAGTAAGAATAAATGGAAAATCATTAGAAGAAGTATAGAAATTACTTTGAAAGGGTATATACAGTCTAATTCATTTATTTTTATTTTAGAAATTTGAATGAATTATTTCAATAAATGTATATAAAAGATTTTACATTACGTTATACTCAGTTTTTCTTTTTCTTTATTTTTTTGAGCCAGTCCTCCGAGCCTGTTTCCTCAACTGCCCTTTTCTCCTACCCAGTACATCGAGCTGTTCAGTGAAAAAGAACAGTGTTTTGTGTGTATAAATAAATAAATAAATAAAAATAAAAATAAACAGCTAACTAACGTAGGAAACCCTCCTTCTCCTTCCCCAACAAGTTGCCTGAAGAAATATGTATTAGCAAGACTGCTGGAAATCCACATTTGTTACATGAAATTAGGACATTAAAACCGTATCCCGCTGCTTAGTGCCCAGACCTTGTACCCCATGCAGCAGCCTGCTTGTCGGCCATGGAACAATGTGTAGCAAATGCCTTGGTGATGACATATCTGTCAGAGGGAAAGAAGGAGGGCATTGATTATCATAATGCGGCATAGAGCTCATTTCCTTCTGAAATTACCCAGAGATGCTTGGCTGGGCAAAGTACAGCAAGTCCCTGAAGGGGGCTGTAATTTCTCAGGCCTGTTGAAGGAAAGAAGAACAATATGTGTGTGAGTTGCTACGTCTTTAGACGTTGGCAGTGGCAGCAGGCTGGTAATGAGCAGATTAGGTATTTCAATATGTTTCTTTGCCTCGGGAAATTTAACAGGTACACCTGTTTTCTTTCAGTGGCTGAAAATGTCAGTTACCATGAGCCAGGTGTAGTTGGCCTTTTTGAAAAAACAAGAGAGGTGGCCGGGTGCAGTGGCTCATGCCTGTAATCCCAGCACTTTGGGAGGCCGAGGTGGGCGGATCACAAGATCAGGAGTTCGAGACCAGCCTGGCCAATATGGTGAAACCTGTCTGTACTAAAAATACAAAAAATTAGCTGGGCGTGGTGGCGCATGCCTGTAGTCCCAGCTACTCAGGAGGCTGAGGCAGGAGAATCACTTGAACCCGGGAGGCAGAGGTTGCAGTGAGCTGAGACTGTGCCACTGTACTCTGGCCTAGGCGACAGAGCGAGACTCCATCTCAAAAAAAAAAAAAGAAAAAAAAGGATGGACTGACACGTGGTCAGTCTTTGTTCTTCTGGTGGCTTGGACATTAACAAAGTGTTCCCTACCCACTTAAGCTTCTCATCTGCATCTGCACATCAGTGGTCTTCAAACTTTTTTTGTTATATGCCATTGAAAGAATGTTTTAAAAACTGTGTACCATCTCACTTTTTAAATCTGACATCTAAATATTTCCATCATTTTAAAAATAAGGAGTAGAAGACATTACATGTTTCATAAGGTAAAGATTGATTGTGTGTGGAATAAATATTTTGTGACATGATTTGATAAACTAGGTTTTAATGACCTTATTGAATAACATGTTAAATTGGAAGGAAATCAGTAAAAACTTATATGTAGACTTTATCCAGCACATCTTGAAAGATCTGATGACTTCAGAAAACATTGTGGTTATTTAAAGATAATCCACATCACTTATATGTACTACTTTGTCCTGAACTCAGAACTACCCAGGACTGGCCAACCCTACTCTTACAGACTTGCTTGCAGGACAGGGAGAGACAGAAAGTGCTAAGGCTTCCCCCAACCAGTATTTGGAATCATTTAGTGTAGCACACCATATTAAGATTTGAGATATGAGTGGTGTGACTTTCTTTTGTAGAGTGGGTGAAAGAATATTGTTGATGCCCAAAGGCTCTCAGGCAGTTTCAGAATTAGTACATATGGAAATTGAGGATGTAGAAACTCATTTTTGTGAAACTGTCCCTGCTCTAGTACCTTTGGGAAGTCCATTTGAAGACTGCTGGAATAGATCATGGACTCGATAAATACCTTTTCATAGGAGCACAGAGGGATGAACAAGGCAGACTGAAGGAGAGAATAGGAATGCTCCCCATGTCAGGTATGTGGAGGGTGCACCAAGGCTCATTCTGGTAGAGGTAGAGGAGCTTCTCCCAAAGTAGCAAACTCAGATCACTCATGGTCTCAGTCCCCTTAATTCTTTCAAGCTGCTGGATCAAGAACGAGGCAGCCAGCCCTCCAGCTGATGACCAGAGACATTTATTATCTACCATGTGCTAGGCACTGTCCTAGGTACCAGAGACATCCTGGTAATCAAGACAAAGTTCCACGTTTGTGAAGTTGGGGATCAGGGAGGTGGAGAGACAGAGAAAATAAACAAATCTATCAGAATCTATGAGAGGTAGAGATAAATGCTATGATGCAGATCACCTGAGTGATATGACTGGAATGGCACCTCCAGCTTGGCTGGTCAGAAGTGGCTTCTCAAAGGAAGTAGCAGCTAAGCTGAGACCTAAAGCCATCCAAATAAAAACCAATGAGTACATCCATCAGTCAGCAAGTATTTATCGGGTGCCTGCTATGTGCTAGGCACTGTTTAGGTACTTGGTTTACATTGGAAAACAGGCCTGGGGATCTTACATTCTAACTGGGTGAGAAGGGGTCTGACAGGCAATAAGCATTATAAATAAGTAAATTACCTGGTATGTTAGAAGATGGTAAGTGTTATGCAAAAAAAAAAAAAAAAAAAAGTATAGAGCAGGCTAAGGAACAGAGGTAGCATGGGGGTAGTGTGTGATTTTAATTAGGGTGGGTGGGGAGGGCCCCATTCAGTGGGTGTCCTGGGAGTGAAGACTTGAATGAGGTGGAGGAGTGAGCTGTGTAGAAGGAGCTGTGTGAAGGGAGAGCTCAGGCTTTTGCTCTAGCTCTCCCTCACACAGCCTGTTCTCATGCTGCTAATAAAGACATACCTGAGACTGGCTAATTTATAAAGGAGAGGTTTAATTGACTCACAGTTCCACATGGCTGGGGAGGCCTCACAATCATGGCAGAAGGCGAATGAGGAACAAAGTCATGTTTTAAATGCTGGCAGGCAAGGAGAGCCTGTGCAGGGGAACTCCCATCTATAAAACCATCAGATCTCTTGAGACTTATTCACTACCATGAGAACAGTATGGGGGAAACCGCCCCCATGATTCAGTGATCTCCACCGTGGGGATTATTACAATTCAAGGTGAGATTTGGGTAGGGACACAGCAACACCACATCAGTTCTCATTTTATTATCCCATGAGAACATCCAGCTCCCCTTTATTGCAGCACTGTGCCCACCCAGTTTCTCAAGGAAGCCAATGAGACTAGCAGACATTGTCAGGTCACAGTATTTTGGAGTGCTCTGCATTGCCTCTTATCAGTCCAGCTCTTTGTGGCTTCAGTTGATACATTTCAGTCCCCAATCACCTCTGAGTGAGCCAATGCCGTTGAGTAGCTGCATGCACTGAGTACTGCATTGCTTGCCCAGGTCACCTCTGAAGATCCCCTGCCTTCCTCAGACTGACCATGTTCCTAGGAGGTCGGGGAAAGTAGACCACAGTGGCTCATCTCAAGCATAGAATCTTTGTGAAGGCTTCTTTTTATTATAAACATTTTTGTGAAATTTGACTTCTTTTTTTCTTTTTTTTGAGATTGAGTTTCACTCTTGTTGCTCAGGCTGGAGTGCAATGGCGCCATCTTGGCTCACTTCAGCCTCCTTCTCCCAGGTTCAAGCGATTCTCCTGCCTCAGCCTTCTGAGTAGCTGGGATTACAGGCACACACCACCACACCCAGATAATTTTGTATTTTTAATGGAAACAGAGTTTCACCTTGTTGACCAGGCTGGTCTCAAACTCCTGACCTCAGGTGATCCACCTGCCTTGCTCTCCCAAAGTGCTGGGATTACAGGTGTGAGCCACTGTGCCCAGCCTGAATTTTGACTTCTATTCATAATATATTCATATGTGTTTTAATATAAAATGTTTATCATTTAAATGGATTCTCCAGGAAAATACACCAGGTTTATTCTTTTGCTGTGCATATAATTGTGCTCAGAGAGTAGTTCTGCCTCAGTTTGAGGAACATGGGTGTTCTGGAAGAAATCCTGGATTGGGGGTAAAGATATGGGGTTCTGGCCCCATCTTTGCCATAAATTAGCTGTGTGACCTTGGGCAGATCATTTAAACCCATTGGTCTCCATTTTCTTTGATGTGAATTGGGTGGCAGTGACTGATCAGATTAGATCACAAAATCCCTTCCTTCTGTCATGCTATAATGACATAGAGTCTTGAATGCCAGGACCATGCCTCCCCAGTGCCTGAGTGGTTGTGCTTCCTAGACCCCAAGGTCCAGTGTGTGCCAGTATGGCCTTACCCTCTTTACTGCCTCAGAGTCACAGTAAGGACTTTTCTTTATAATTGAATGAACACGGAATGAATGGGCATCTTGGCATAGCTGGTTTACACATTATTCTTGTTTCCCTTTTCTACATATATGAAAATGTGAACTAAATCCATAGCCCTCCCTTGGTGGATAAAGACATGGGCATAATAGTTCCATGAATTTAGCCTCTTTTTGTATTCAACAGTCTCATCCCTTCCCCTCAACTTGTGTTCTCCTTGATAGAAATCTAACCACTTCTACAAGTGGCAGCTAAAGCATTAGTCTTATATAACCTTCTCGCTCAACAACTGAAAAGTTGTACAAACCTTTTAAAGAATTTACCATCAGCAAGGGCTGTGCTTCTAGGCTTGTCCAAATTGCTGTGTAAAGTACACTCTCTAAATTAACCAGACCATATTAACCCTGAAAACAAGACTCACTCTTCTTAAGCTATGTCTCCAGACTGTACCAAATTGTACTTTCTCTTGAAGTAGGACATTCTGTGCCCTGTTTGAAAGCTGGCGTGACTAATGTAGCTGGAATTGCTGATGAGAGAAGACAGGAAGAGAAAGAACCGATGTGCCTTAAGAATAGGGAATTCCGGCTGGGCACGGTGGCTCACACCTGTAATCCCAGCACTTTGGGAGACCGAGGCGGGCGGATCACCTGAGGTCGGGAGTTCGAGACCAGCCTGACCAACATGGAGAAGCCCCATCTCTACTAAAAATATAAAAAAATTAGCTGGGCGTGGTGGCGCATGCCTGTAATCTCAGCTACTTGGGAGGCTGAGGCAGGAGAATCGCTTGAACCCTGGAGGCAGAGGTTCCAGTGAGCCAAGATTGTACCATTGCACTCCAGCCTGGGCAACAAGAGCGCAAATCAGTCTCAAAAAAAAAAAAAAAAAAAAAAAGAATAGGGAATTTCACTAGGCCCTTTGCAGAATGCAGTATGGCTGATGTGTGTATTATGACATGGTAAATATTACTCCTAGCCTCCTTGTGAAATGGGCTCCATGTCATGCCTCAAGGCCCTACTAAGTCATTGCTAGGGCTGAGCCTCAAGCCCAGCCCCAAGAGTAGGTTCAACCTGGCCTTCCCTCCCAGCACTATCACTGCCTGTCTTTCAACCTATGCTATACATTGTGACAATCAGTTAACTGAGGTACAAGTGTATTTGGATTTATGCCAGACTGAGAATGAGAAATATTCAGATCACACCTGGAAAATGCAATGCAAAACTCCCTTGTCTTGAGCTAAAAATCTAGAAGCATTTTCAAGTGACTAAGTCCCTTAGTTTATAGGTATGAGCCTGTGATAAGTTATCTTTAGTTGTCTCTGGCTTAAGGGGATGTCAGTGACTTTTCCCTTAGCCCCCCTCCTGGAACAGCCGGCTGCTGGTGGTCTAGTTTTTTGAAAGAAGCCCTGAATTCTGAAACCTCATGCTGGGGCTTTGGGTTAGTGTTTGCATTACTGACTGTGGTTTCATGGCATGATAATGCAAAGTTTAATAAGAGCAGGCTGTCTTTGCCTACAGCTAGAGTTGCATTGAGGCATGACTACTTCTAGTGCCTGCTCTGTGCCAGATTCACAGTGCCTTACAGCCCCTCCCCAGAACTGGGGCAGAGGAGGAAGAAAAAAGTGACTCTGTGGTTCAGGGGAAGGAGTAAAGTTTCAAGGCTGTGTGACAGGACATTTCCCTGATGCTTGGCTTTAGGCTCAGGATGGGGACGTTAATACATTCAGCAGAGGCTGGCTACCTATACTGGCACCATTGAAGGACTCTGCCCTGGCTCAGTGCTGGGTTTGCTTGGTGATGCAGTGTAGTGTAGCAGGATGATCACCAGCTTTAAAGCCAGATCAACCCAAATTTGAATCTCAGCATTAGTCCTCACTCTGCTTTGAGACGTCGGGCAAGTGATTTAATCTCTTGAAATCTCAGTTTGTTCATCTGAGTAACAGGTGGTAAAATACATACATTGAAACGCTGCTAAAAGATTAAGCAATGAGAAGGCAAAATGGTACAGCAACTTTGGGAGACAGTTTGGCAGTTTCTTATACAACTAAACATACTCTTACCATATGATCCAGCAATCCATCTCCTTGGTTTTTACCCAGAGGAATTGAAAACGTATGTCCACACAAAAACCTGCACACACAAATGTTTGTAGCAGCTTTATTCATAATTGCCAAAACTGGGAAGCAACCAAGATGCCCTTCAGTAACTGAGTGGATAAACTGTGGTATGTCCATCTGTATCTTTTATTCAGTGATAAAAGAAATGAGCTATCAAGCCATGAAAAGACATGGAGGAACATTAAATACATGTTGATAAGTGAAAGAAGCCAGTCCAAAAGGCGGTATACTGTATGACATCTGGAAAAGGCAAAACTATAGAGAAAGTAAAAAAGATCAGTGATTGCCAGGCCTTCGGGGAAGGGAGTAAGGGATGAGTTGATGAAGCATAGGGGACTTTTAGGGCAGTGAAACTGTTCTATAGTATCTAGAATACTATATTACTATATCAATCATAGAATGATACTAGAGAACATACTGTAATGATGGACACATGTCGTTGTGTATTTGACAAACCCTTCTTTGTGTTGTACACAAAGAAGGAACCCTAATATCAGCTATGGACTTTAGTTAGTAAGTCTTCTAAAAAGCTTAAACAAGGCAATGTGTATAAACTAACTGACTAACTGGCATAAATAAATAGTGGACTTCAAAAAAAATTCATAATCCTAGCACTTTGGGAGGCCGAGGTGGGTGGATCAACTGAGGTCAGAAGTTCAAGACCAGCCTGGCCAACTTGGCAAAACCCCATCTCTACTAAAAAAATACAAAAAAAAAAAAATTGTATTCTAAGTTCCAGGAATGTCATTTAGACATAGTTTCTTTTGGGGCTAGATGTATCAATTTTCATTAAAGGTGATATTATTATTTAAAAATCCAGCTGGTTGCTAAATGAGAATTAGCTACCCTTTATAACCAGGGATTGTTTCAAAGAAATGTAGTTATTTTCTCCCCTGTGGCCTATCTTGTGCAAAGTTAGTAATAGTTTGTTGCCAAATCCAAGGAAAGCAAACTCTGGCTCAGGCATGAGATTTATTTTTCTCACCATGATTTACAACTGGTGTAAAATTCAGGTCTGGACTTGGTTAGTTATAATGCGATTGCAATATACCGCATCTTGAGTTGATTTTGCCATATCCTGTATTGTTATGTAAAATGCTAACTTTAATTGAGAATTGCCCCAGTAGAATATCCTTATTTGTCCTGCATGAAGTTTCTCCTCTTTTGTATCAATTTTTTGTATGGTTCAAATTAGTGCAGGAAGAAAAGGCAGGAAATATAAATTTAAGGGATATGTGTTATATCATAAAAGAATTGTATCACAAAGCATTAAGACAATGCACAGAAAACTTTGCCAATAGCTGATAGAGCAGAAGGGATTGTATAATTAAATAAGAACTAACACCTATTTTGTAACTGGAAATTGCATTGTCAGAGTCCCTTTCCTTTTATCACTAGATGCTAAGAATCTAGCCATGTAAAAACTCCCAAAACATCCAAATTCAAAAAAACTGGAATCTAACGTGGTAATGCAGTTGTCAAGAACACGCAATAGTCTTTGGGCTTTTACAAAGCACTGAAAACTAAATGTTGCATTTGTGCCCTTATCTTCCACAACTTCTTTCTTGGCAGCTTTTCTTGGCTCACTTCAGACACACAGAATTTCAAGTAATCACGGAAAGTTGGGACAGAAACTTCCTCTGTCTTTCCATGGCCTTTTCTTTTTCCTTTACGGATCTGTGATCCTATGCTTTCTCTCACATTCACATTATATGTGTCAGTTGGAGAAATCTTGATGCCCAGTTTCATTTGTTTCTTCTGTCCCACCTGTAACTAATTTAGGTTGAGTTCTCTGGCTCATGTATCAGAGTGTGTAGGACAAATTATCTCAAAGCCCAGAGGGCCTTGGTGGTCCAAGTCCCAGCAACAAGGGACACCTGCTGTCATGACATGGGCTTGACCTGGGTTCTGTGGACATTAAGGAACCACTGTCCTGAGAGGGGGCGGGGTATGGAGCTAAGCTAGGGGAGGGAGCAGGATGAGCTTAGAGCTGCCGAGGAAACGGAAAGAGTCTATAGGCTTTAAAAAAGAGGAGAGAAAGAAAGAAGAATAAAAGATGTTTCTGGAGACTCTGAGAATAGTTAAGAGTCCAGGGCCAGCCAGAATCACCCTTTCCCCCAGCTACCGAGAGTGACACAGAACAGAAATTGACTTGGAAGATATTGCTCCTAGACCAAAAGTCCAAATTAAGGGGTATAGGCAGTTAAGGGCAAGTGAGGGCAGTAGAGATGGTTGTCCGAGTCCAGTGGCCATGAGAGGTTTCTCAGCTGCCTGCCAATTCTCTGCTGGGACAATGCCAGCCATAAAGTACAAGCCATGCTTTGGTGTGGGCTGTAGACATATTGTTTTCCCATAACTACTGTCATTCAAACAGGATCTAGTTTCTTGGCATGAGCAAATTGTTCCCGCTGAATACACACACTATGTCTGCTATGGGGCAAGGCAAAGCGAATCCTCCAAGGAACTGGATGGATTTTTCATTCTGAGATAAGCAGTTTTTTTGTGGGGGCGGGGGAGGTGGAGAGGAGCCAGCTTCACTCTCTGTTCATGCGAGTTTTGAATGAAATGAGTAAAGTTCATGTTCCCCCCAGAGTACACAAGGTTCAAGTGGGATTACCCAGTGGGAATCCAGCCCGATTGTAATTTAACTTGTTCGAGGGATCTAAATATTTAATCTGCCTTCATCACGAATCCTAGAATCCTATGTAAGCAGCAAAGGCCGAGGGTCTGAAAGTAAACACTGCAGTTAGAATCAGAAGTGTTGCAACTAGCACAACTGCTGCTGTGACGTCCTACAAACTTTGGAGAGTGCCAGAGGAAGCTAGCCTGAGAGCACAGAACTGGCAGTCACGAGGCCTGCGTTCTCCAGCTTCGCCTGCCACCAACTCTCTGAGCCTCCAGGCCTCCTTTGTCAAGTAAGGACACAAGCAAAGCATCTCAGAAGACAAGTCATTTTCATAACTGGAAATGAGACAGAGCCAACAAGGATGCGTGAAACCAGCCACATAAATTGTGAAACCTATGTGATCATGTATATGTACAATGTTTTCTTTAAAAAAATTACCATTCCTAGATCTAATATCAATTTTTTGTATGATTTTGCCCCATATTTTGCTCAAATTATGCAGTGTTTGAAAGAGATTCTCTGCAGAGGTTGGAATCACCCCCTTGGGTGCTGGTAGCAATCTGTGAAGGTAGCTTTTTAGATGTCACAATGATTGGGGGTGGGGTGCTGGTGACATTGGATAGGCAGGTGCAGAACTGCTAAACAATGCTCTGGGCAATCCCACAAAGCGACCACCTGGCCCATATCTGGCATGACTTTCATGTCCCGCCAGACATTCAAGGAATCCAACTATGTTTTCTATATAAACATATAGTATTTTTCACATCTGAAAATATGCACTGAATTTTCCAGGAGTGTGTATAAATAGAGGTAAGATTGTACTTTATTTTGCTCAGAACTTTACCAAGAGTTATTAATAATCTCCAAAAAATCAAATTATAGCAAACACTAATGATGTTTGAGTCACTAAGCAACACACCTATATCTGTCTGCATTGTGATATCACATTCGTGGTTATTCTACAGGTACAAGAATCTGAGCCTCCCTTGTCCTTTAGTGCAATCAAGCAGAGTATCCACATACTGAAATACACAACATTTTCTGTAAGCTATTTTCTTTTCGTTTCTCCTTTGTATTACAGTTTTCATGTTATATTAATTTAAAAACATGGGCAGGTTATATGATCTATGGATTTTATACCAGATTAGTAGAGTACTATAAAATGTTTGTTATAAAAAGTGTGTTTTATTTGATTGGGTTGAAAACTTCTGGGCCAGGTAATCCTAAAGTCTCTTAGCTTTTAAATTTTGTGAGCCTGTGAGATTATTTAGCCAAATGCCTTCATTTTTACTGGTGAGTAAACTGAAGCCCATTCAGTCTTTCATGCATTGTATTGCATTCAGAAATTGCTGTGATCATTGGGAGGGGAGAATGAAACTACCAAGCAAAAGAATATGATTTTAGTTTATTCTCTCCTTTCTTTTCCAGGATTACAAAGGCCCAGGAATAGCTAGTTAGCTTGCCCTGGTGTCACTGCTCACTCCTGTGAAGAGTAAGGATAAACCATGAGGATAGTAGTGGTAATGGTGAAACAGAAAGAACACAGAAAGCTGATTCTAGAGTAGGGCTATCTAATAGAAATATCATGCAAGCCACCAATTGGAGCCACATATGTGGTTTACATTTGGAAGTAGCTACATTTTAAAAAGTAAAAAGAATATGTAACATTAATTTGAATGATATATTTTATTTAACCCAGTATATTCAAAGTATTATTATTTCAACATGAAAGGAATAGATTATTATTTTTTAAAGGCTTAATTTTATTTATTTATTTACTTATTTACTTATTTTTTGAGATGGAGTCTTGCTCTGTCGCCCAGGCTGGAGTGCAGTGGTGCGATCTCAGCTCACTGCAGCCTCCGCCTCTGTGGTTCAAGCAATTCTCCTGCCTCAGCCTCCCAAGTAGCTGGGATTACAGGCGTGTACCATGATGCCTGGCTATTTTTTTTTTTTTTTTTTTTTTGGTATTTTTGGTAGAGGCAGGGTTTCACCATGTTCGTCAGGCTGGTCTCAAACTCCTGACCTCAAGTCATCTGCCTGCCTCAGCCTCCCAAAGTGCTGGAATTACAGGCGTGAGCCACCATACCCTGCCAGAAAACAATGATTAATGAGATATTTTATGCTTCTTTTATACTAAGCCTTCAAAATCTGGTGTGCACTTCACATTTAGAGCACACTTCAATTCAGACACAGGTCATTTCAAGTGCTCAGTAGCCACACATGTCTAGTGGCTGCCATATTGGGTAGTGCAGCTCTAGTGCAATGGCTTTCAGCAGTTCTTCTGTTTCTACCCAGTTCACCTGTCTAGGCAGGAGACTTCCCATCCCTGTAGAATGACAATGGATGGGGAACGGGGGTGCAGCAGGTGGAGTTTACCATCACCTACTGCCTGCACTCGTCTGTGCACTAGAGTCATAGGCTTAAAAAATGTGAGACGGTTTCTGCTAAGACTTACTTGCAAGGTTATGCGACGACGTAGCAGGGTTCAAGCCTTGGAAGAGAGGACTAGTGATCTGAAATCAGAGGTCTGCCTTTGGAGAAGTGGTTGCTTGCCAGGAATTAGAGGGCTTAGTCCTGTAGAACTTTACTGAATAATTTTGCAAATATAGTATTTTTAAAGTAATACCTTTTTTTTTCTCATTGTATCTTAATCTCATTTGGCTTATTCGTGGTGCACAAATATAAAAGGTATTAGACCAGATGATTGTTTAAGTCTCTCCTAGTCGTTGTCACTGTCTCCTAATTTGGAAGGAGGTCCATCAGAGACTCAGATCTGGTCCTTCAAGAGACTGTGACTTCCAGCCAGGTCTCTCCCCAAGTGGCTCTGAGGTTTTTGAAGTGTGTTTTCAATGCCCAAGAGCCATCTATGTTCAGCTGTGTGTGTGCTTGTGTTGTGGAGTCGGGGTCGGGACAGGGAACGTGGAACTTAACCAGGCAAAGTGCTTTACGTCTATGACCCTGTTGAATCAGTGGAACAACCATTTGAGGTCGATGCTGTCGTTATTCTCATTTTCCACAAAAGGAAACAGAGGCAACAGAGGTTAAGCAACTCCTCCAAGCTCACAGTGGCTGTCGCCATTTCATTCTTTATGGTTGGCGGGCTGAATTTTCTTTCTTGGTGGAAACCTGCCTGCCCCTTCTTAGTCATCCTTCTTTTCCTCTTCTTCATGACATATTTTTCCCTTTTCTTCCCCTACTCCTCAACCACAAACACGCATCAGATGAGGAGCACCTCATCATAAAGCAGGTTGGGGGCTTCGGATCCACTCTCGGTGGCCCTTAGACTTCTCAACTGGTTTTCCATTTGATGGCTCACATTCCTCCTTCAGGAAGCTCAGGCTGGGAATGCATGACACTCTCCTCGCACTTGGTCATTCTACAGCCAGTCAGGGATCCTGTTGGCCTGCCTTCTCTTGGGGACCCAGAATATGGGAGCTGTTGCTACTACTGTTGCAACCTTAACCTGTCATAGGAAGAAAAGCTGCTTTCCAAGACCAGAGGAAGGCTGCTGGCCGTGCAGCGGTGCCTTGTGGATGGGCAGGGCTCTGCCAGGGTTCCCCCCGCCAGGTCTGGTCCTCAGCTTCGCAAACCAAGGGATTCCCAGACCCAGAGCAGATCAGGCTTGGAAAAGAGATGGGAGAAACAGATTCATGAACCGATGTATAAATCAGAACACCTGTTTATTAATGGGTTAAGATAAAAATTCCTCCTACAAGGACACGAACATGCATGCTTGCAGGTCAGCATATTTTTCTCTCTGTGGAAAACCTTGTGTGAAGAGCCAGACTATTATCTGAAGGTTATTTAATGCACTTGGAAACAGAGCTAGGAGACTTAGATTATTGCTGAAAATCTAAGTATTTATATTTGAAGAAGATGTGATACAAAAAGGTACCTAGTGAAAAGGCAACCTCTCCTTCACACCTCCCCACTCCCCACTCCCTAGCCCCTTCCCAGGGGCAACCCTTAGGACCAATGTGTTCTGTAAGTTCAGTTGCCTGAGGCCTCCATTTCCTTGGCAGGGATGGAGCTGCTGTGCAGGCCAGGTGACCTGTGTCTTCTGGTTAGGCTCCCTTCCTAGACGGGTTTTGTCTTGACATACTAGCGGGTGGGAGGTGGGGAGGAACAAAAACCATGGGAGTGATAGAGGCCAGTTGGCAGAGGAGGCATGCAGGGGTTTATGAGTTAGAAATATCTGCAGAGGGGGCAAGGGGTGGGGCGAGGAGTGACCCAGTGACAACAGAAAGGAGTGTCCCCAGACCCCTGGCAGGGAGCAGACAGTGGCTGTTCTCTGACACTTATCAGCCCCTAAGGAACAGGACAGGAAGGAAAACCACAGGGTGAGAGAACTCAGGAGACTCTGTCCCTGAGAAATCCTCCCAAAGAGACAGAGCATGATCCAAAACCTCGTGAGAGACGGCCTGGCCCCACAGCATTCGTGCCATAGCATAGGTCAGTCCTGTCATAGAGTGCAACCAGGTAAGGTGCCTTCCAGCTTCAATGCTGTGATCTAGAGACCGCACTGGCGAAGATCAGCAGCAAGAAAGAACAATTAGCCAATTCATTATGTTGACATTTCTAGCTACAAGGCCAGTATTTTACAAAATAAGGCCTTTTCCCTTAATTAAGGTTGTGACAGATAAAAGTATATTCCCAGCTGACTCATGTCACCCATGTGGGCAGGCCTATTATCCCTACTTGGCCCGCCCTGTCCGCCTATGAGGGCTTGCTCTGTGTGCGTACTCTTGGCAGCTTTATAAAGGATTCAGAAGGAATAAACACAGGGCCTGGTTCCTGCCCTTCATCCAGAAGAGAAGACTCATTCATACACATGGTCCAAGCCAGCAAACTTTAGTTGCTCAAGAGCAGGAAAATAAGGCTAATGAAGGAGGGGAACATCTAGAAACCAGCTCAAGCAAGGAGCAGGGGTATTTAATGTGGAAGGGTGAGAACTAAAAGTAGCCTTGAATACCATTTCTGACGTTTGAAGAGGCAGCAAAGCTTAATGTGTGTTGGTTAAAGGCATGACTCAGAAGCCAGATTACTTGGTTCAAATTCTGATTAAACATCTCTGGCCTGTTCACACAAGGCAAGTTACTTCATCTCTCTGTGCCTCAGTTTCCTCATTTAAGAAAGTGAATATAAAGAAAATCTAAAAAAAGAAAGTGAATATGATAGCTATCCTTCAGGGCAATTGTGAGAGGTAAGCAGGCTAACACATGGTAAATACTCAGAACAATGCCTGTTAGGGCAAACACTATAGAAGTACTTGTTACTTGGTGTGTGTAAGAGGGCAGGGAGCTGACTGTGGGTTGCACCACATAACCGAAGGAGAATCAGTGAAAAATCTTCTTCAGTATGTAGATTAACTGTTTCTTTTCATATTAGAGTTAGCCAACAGAAGACTTCAAAAATAATGAGCAAAGAATACTCCAGATTTCGAAGGGATTGATTCTCTAACTCAGACCCATGTGGGTTCTGCAAATCTAGTCATTGACTTGACGTTTTTCACTCTCATATCACTCAGGCATCTCATGCTTCACATGTTCAAAAGTCATCTCTGCTTCCCATGTCTACCTGCTCCTCCTTCAGTCTTTTCCATACCAGCCACCCAGTCATTCAAGGTAGAAACTGGACCATCAGCCCCCTTTGATGCTTCCCTCTGTCTTGCCCCTGTATTTAATCAGTCACAAACAGATGTCCATTCTACCTCCTCAATATCTTTGGAGACTGTCTTTTTTTTCCTCCACAGCCACTGCCTCCATCTGAGTTCAAGAATCATCATCATCCCTCCCCTGTAGGAACTTTCTAGCTTGCCATCTTGTTTTACCCCTGCCCCATGGCTAGAAAACCTGCAGGGCACCTTGATATAGAAAAAGCATGCTCCCCAAGGTCAGGAGATAGAGACCATCCTGGCTAACACGGTGAAACCCCATCTCTACTAAAAAAGAAAAAATACAAAAAATTAGCTGGGCACGGTGGTGGGCGCCTGTAGTCCCAGCTACTTGGGAGGCTGAGGCAGGAGAATGGCGTGAACTCAGAAGGCGGAGCTTGCAGTGAGCCGAGATCATACCACTGCACTCCAGCCTGGGCAACAGAGCGAGACTCTGTCTCAAAAAAAAAAAAGAAAAAAAAGCGTGCTCCCCTCTGAGAAGACACATCACTGGGCCAGGACTTTATGCAGCCCAGGGGCCAGATTTCCCCATCGCTTGCCACTCAGCTGGTGCTTGACCAAGTATAGTGGTTCTTCTTTTCAGTTCATTCTTCCCGCAGCAGTCGGGATGAATTTGTGAAAATGTAAATTGGATCATGCCCCATTTCTCTCAGATATCACCCCCATGCCCAGTCCCTCTTGGTTTCCTGTTGCCCCTGAGCTCCAGATCAAATCCCAGCTCTGTCCTGTCACCTGCAGTCCCACGCTGTGTCATTTCTGGCAGCATTATCAAATAGCCATTCATCAGGAAGGAGATTTTGCTGTAAAAACATGCTCTAGAGTAGATCATAGGATGTTAGCTCTTAAAGAGAGCTTAGAGACACTGCCTAATGCAGAGGCCAAAGACTGTGCTCCTGAGGGCTGTAGCCAGCTTGCAGACACATTTTGCATGGCTCACAGCATTTAAAGATCGTTTTAATTAGTTGACACTATTTAAAACAGAGATTTTACCTAAAATATAGACCCATGGCTGCTCCTCAAAGATTAGCAGATGTGAAGACATTGGACCCTTCTTTCAGGGCGACAGTTGGTTGCTTCTGAGCTGCCACTGTCCCCTGAGATGGGGCATGCCTGCCCCAGTTCTCCCCAGCCCGCATAGCTCTGTGTTCTATACTCATTTATATTCCCTACCAGGCCCCTGTAGACATTGACATTTTCAGCTCCTAAGCTCGTTCAATCTCTTCATTTTACAGGTTTGGAAGGTGAGACCAGAGAGCTGGCACATCAGTCTCTAGGTCATGTACTGAATCATGAAACATCTGATGGCTTCTGACTCCCAGTCCCCTAGTCCCTCTGTTGAACCATAGCTACCTCTCAGTGGAAAACAAAAAAGAAACACACCATGTAACTTGATTAATTATCCTTCCTGCTGTGACTGCTAGCCAACGTGCCTTTTAGTTGTTTTGCTTATATCTGTTGCCACATGAAAATTGGAACATATGGTCTGGAGGGCCAAGATGGTATTCTAAGAATATCTCATACCCTGCATGAAACTAGACCAAAGAAGAAAGGTAGAGAAATAGAGAGGATTGAAAATGACAGGGAAGATAAAATCTGGACAGCTTTTGAGAGGGGCACAGCCTCTTCCTTGTGGTGTTGCAGGATGGTGGGGAGTCAGTTGGGTTTCCACTCTTTAAGGGATGTGAACATCAAGATGTAGATAGCAGGCCAGGTGTGGTGGCTCATGCCTGTAATCCCAGCACTTTGGGAGGCCAAGGCAGGTGGATCATTTGAGGCCAAGAGTTCGAGACCAGCCTTGCCAACATGGTGAAACCCCATCTCTACTAAAAATACAAAAATTAGCCAGGCGTGGTGGTGGGCGCCTGCAATCCCAGCTATTTGGGAGGTTGAGGCACGAGAATTGCTTGAGCCTGGGAGGCAGAGGCTGCACTGAGCCGAGATTGCGCCACTGCACTCCAGCCTGGGTGACAGAGGAAGACTCAGTCTCAAAAAAAAAAGATGTAGACAGCAATGAGTCAGTGGCACAAAAAGAATTGAAAGGCCTTTTCTTCTTTAGGCTTGATGCCCCATCCTACCCTGCCACTCCCTTAGAATTACTGTGGACAGCCAGAGCACTGCAAAAAAGGGAAATTTGTCATTTGCCTTGGGGAACAATGGCTTTCACCAATCAAGAGGCAAAATCAACCACAGTCTCAGAGCCTGGAGTAAGATGGAAAAATCTTCCTGTTGTCTTTAGAGGAGGAGGTTACATCATTTCTTACAGAAATGAGCCTTGACAACCCCCACATCCCGATACTGCATCCTCTTTGTACCACAGTGAATTGTTGCCATGAAGCTGAGACAAGGCTTGGTATGGGCAACTCCAGGCATGGGCAACTCCAGACCTCATCCTAGTGGTGATCCTGGGCTCCTTCTTCATAAGCAATAGAGAAGCAGACTGTTTGGGAGGAGGAAAAAGTAGTGATGGGACAAGTTCCCAAAAAGAGGCCATGGGAGGGAGTTCAGTGTTACATGCAGTCACCTTTTGGGTTTTGTCTCTATTGGATTATTCTGTTTTTTGTTTCTCATTGGAGTCTAGAAACGTTTAATGATACTTGATGGTACTTCCTTTATCCACGTAAAAGTATATCTAAGAACTTCTGCATATATTAACACTCTGTAATGATTAAGCCAATGTAATTAGAGTATTGTATCAGCAAGAGAAATATTTTTCTCTAGACATAGATAGATAAATTTTTTCTTTCAAATCTCTGTGCAATTGCTGCAAAATGGAAATCAGTTTTATGATTTCATGGATTGTCATCTCCTTACAACAGCAGACTAATGAACATGATGATTTATGCAAACAAAATATACTCATTTAAGAATATACTCGCATTGGCCGGGCACGGTGGCTCATGCCTGTAATCCCAGCACTTTGGGAGGCCAAGGCAGGAGGATCACCATGTCAGGAGTTCGAGACTAGCCTGGTCAACATGGTGAAACCATGTCTCTACTGAAAATACAAAATTAGCCTGGCGTGGTGGCAGGTGCCTGTAATCCTAGCTACTCAGGAGGGTGAAACAGGAGAATCGCTTGAACCCAGGAGGTGGAAGTTGCAGTGAGCCGAGATTGTGCCAGTGCATTCCAGCCTAGGAAACGAGCGAAACTCTGTCTCAAAAACAAACAAAAAAAAAAAAAAAAGAAGAAGAATATGCTAGCATTGTTGATTTGGTTTATAGACTCCCAAAGGCCTGTTCCTCTGACCCTCTTAATGAATACACCAAAAGAGTGATTAATGGATTAATAAGTTAGCTCCATCCCCTTTCACTTCCTACCCTTAGACTAAAACAATTTTTTCAAATTACTTCTACTAATGTTGTACTTTCATTAATTGGTTGGATCAACAGGGTAGAAAGCTATTTTCTTTTTCTTAAGAATTCTCTGCCACTAAGTTCTTCCAGCCAAAGAATGTTCATTCACTATAATACCTCTTCAGTTCAGGCATTTATTTACTTGAAGTGTGAATCCATTGCTGTTCTCATCATGTCTAACTTTGTCTTTTTAGAAGTAAGGTATTTTTCCTTGCCTGTGGTTCACGCAGAAGTGGAGATAATGATTGTGTTGAGAATTCAGGGAGAGCCTGCAAGTAGGTAATAGAGGTGGGAAGTGGAGTGAGTAATAGTCAGAAGAGAAAGAAGCAAGTCTGTTGGAATGGAGAAGTCTAAAGAGACTGTACTAGAAGGAATTCGCATCATTAAAACCTAGCTGCACAGGCCGGGAAATTGTCAAATATCAGAGAGTCTACAGTTGAAGCAGCTTGGGAACAACTTCTCTCTGCAGTAAAAATGCTGAGTTGTGGAGAACACAGTGACCCAAACTGACAAAATAATGAAATACATGGCGTTTCCCCAGTGAATGGAAAGCTGCTTTTTACCGTGTTCCAAAACACTGGCTCCGTTTGGTGTGTGTTTTGTTTTTATTTGTAATACCCTACTTTGATGTTTCCTGGAAACTCTCCTTTGAGTCTGTGAGTTTTGGTGTAAGCTCAGTGGCAATGTTACCCTCACCTCTAGGCTGCTGTAGGACACACCCCGGTCTCATTTTCAGTGTCTCAGCATACTTTCCAATGCTTCCAGTAATGGATTGTGCAAAACACAAAACCAAAAGCAGATGGGACATATGTAGATAAGCTGTTTCATTTTTCATCCCTATAATTTCCTAGGTTTGATAGCACTTCAATTTTCTAACCATAAAAGCTGCTTCTGTGCTCTTTGGAAAACACACACTCGTACACACACATACACACACACACACACACACACACTACCAGGAAGCAGGCTAAAAGAATATTACATGGGGTTTTTGTGTTGTTTTGCTTATTTCTTTCCTTTTAAAAGAAGTACCTTGCTGCTGGAAAAGAAGTCAAAAAATTGCTTTGAAGAGTATATTTACTAGAGTTCAGTTTACCTAGGGAACTGTCGTGTTAACACCGAAGAATGCATTAGAACGCATCATTCTATGATACATTATCCGATCTGAAGCTGAAACCTAGCCTTCTGCCGAGTGGTATTCCTGAAGCCAGTCACTCTTAGAAGTGATAATGTTTATTTACCAGAACTTTAAATGCTGATTGTGGTGTCTGTGTCTCCTGCCCAGGGGGAATGGCCCTTCTGTCCATGGAATGTGATAGCCCAACAGGAGGTAAAAGCTGCCCCTGGACAGAGTGAAGCATGCAGAGGGAGGTGGAGTGAATTACAGCTGTCTCTTTGGACCACCCGTCTTTTTGCCAATTAAATGTTTACATTATCTTTTTGCTCAGATAGTTGTCACAAGTATATATTCATTAATACACGGGGCTTGTTCCAAATCGATCATGAAAATAAGTTTTTGCTGTTGGTATTTTTTGTTAAAGTACATCTAACCCCAAAACTATTTGATGAGGGCAGTTTCCCTCAGGCTGTAAAATGAATTAAGGGAGCACTCTTCTCTGTAGTCATTTTCTTCCCGCGTTGGTTCTAGGCTCAATCATTTAGATGTCTCTGGTATCTGCACAGTCTGGGAATTATACTTGAACTAGCCCGAAATTACTGCCCAGTAATCCTCTTTCTCACTCAAGAGATTTGTCAACATTCATCTAACCAGAGACTTAGCAGGACATAGAGAATCATCTAGAAGAGCACTGACTCTGGAGCCAGAAAGACCTGGAGCCAGACAGGCTCTGTCACTTACTAGTCTGAGTGATTTGGGGCAAGTTATTCAGCTTCTCCAAATATTAGTGGCCCCTTGGGAGAAGATGATGGTGATACCTATCTTGTGGCGATGGCTTTAGGAGTAAAAGTGTTTCCTTTGTTTTCCTTTCTCCTTGTTTTAAAATGATAGGAGGAGGGAGCACACTTATTTCAAAACTCTCTGAACTGGAAGGGGCTGTGTTAGAAACTGTTTCTAAGCTTGGAATGGAGCATGTGTCATATTTGTCATACAGTGGAGAGGGAAATGACTTCTCTTATTTCTCTTCTCTGTTATCCACCCAATAGCTAGGAGATAAAACATAGGGCTGGCTAAGCCTAGGAGAAGCACAGCAGTATTAGGCTATGAGAACCTATTTTGCTTAATCTGTTTCTGGCAAAAGGAGGAGCCACTGACACCAAAAAAGGGCAAGCAGGATGTCCAGTACCTCTCTCCCTAACTTTTCAGACCCTTTGATGCCACAGAGGAAGACAGGCATATCGGCAACATGGCCTCCTCCTTCCATCTCCCTGATGGTTTTGTCTTCCCCATTAATACAAGCACAGTTCCTTTTAAATGAACAAAAAGTGAGACAAATACATCCCTAGAATCTGACAAGTATTTTTGGAATTCTTTGCTTTTATTTTCTCTTCTACCTATAAAGTACATGAATGGCAGGGCTGAACTGTCTTCAGGAAAATCTGAAAGCCCGGAACTTACTAACATGCTTGACACCTGCCTCTATGAGGGACTTCTGAAGCCAGAGATATTCTTTGTAACTGAGGTCCATCTGTTGCACAGATTTTTAATTCAGATATTCTTCCTTCTCAAGCCAAGGCTGAGAGAGCAGCCAATTTTGTGGAAAGATTTCTTTAATAAGAAATGAATAAAACTATCAATGCTAAATAAAATAGACCGCTGTGAAACTTGGGTTAAATCCCACAGGGAAGAGTATGTGAGATTAACTGCATTATATAACAAAACCGCCTTTAATAGCTGGCACGATTCTTTTTGTTGTTCCAAGGGAGAAGCAGCCAAGACTAGAACCAAAGCACATGATATTATTTTAAAGTGCTGCAGCCTCTGGAATTTTTCCTCGGAGAGATGTCAGGATCCCAAGTCTTCCTGTGATTTATAGTTGTTTTAAACGTTTAATACTTTTTACATTTTCAAAGCTATATCCTCTGCTTCCAGCAGCCTAGGGGTGTGTTTCTGTTGCTTTGAAAGATGATTTCCAAATGGGAAGTTTTAAAACTGTGCAAAAAGCAGGTCTTACAGTACCGGGTGTTTGAGTGATTTTTAAATGGATGAAAGGGAGAAGGCTGTAAGGCAGGGCCCACGGAGTCTTTTTCTCAGCTCCTTATGATAACCCAACAGAGAAGTGGCTGGAGAGAACTTTCAGAATATCACCACCTTCACACAGCAAACATCGCTGAACCAGACACTCCCAGACCTCAGCGAGCTCACTGTCAGGTATGGCTGGCAAGCAAGTGTTAGGTTGAGCCATGTGAAACTGCCGTTGTTGTAGACCAGAAATGGTAGAATATTGGCAATTTCAAATGACTCAACCTAATAATTAGATGAAAACTATCCACAGTGATCAAGACTGTGATGGCCATCCTGCAGTATTCTGGGAGAGTCTAGGGAACAGGACCTAACCCAGTGAAGTGGGGCCAGGGACAAGAAGGGGACAAAACAAACCCCCAAAAAACCTAGCTTTATTGAGGTATAATTGACATATAGTAAACTGCACAAGTTCTTAGTATGTAATTTGATGTTTCCACACACTTATACACCCATGAAACCATTGCCACAGTCAGAATGATGAACCTATCCAACACCCCTAAAAGTTTTCTCATGCCCCTCTATAATTCCTTCTTCCCATCACCCCCATCTCCAGGCAAACACGGATCTGCCTTCTGTCATTATGTGTTGGTTTCATTTCCTAGAATTTCACATAAATGGAGTTCTACAGCATTCTCTTTTGTCTGGCAACTTGCACTCCGCATAATTATTTTTAGATTCGTCCATGTTGAAGTGTGTATTAATACTTTGTCCCTTTTTAATGTAGAACAGTATTTCATTTTGCAGATATGCCATAGTTTGTTTATGCATTCACTTGTCGACAGACATTTGTTTCGTCGGCTATTACAAATAAAGCTGCTGGGAACATTCATTTACAAGTCTTTGCATGGACATGGGCTTTCTTTTCTCTTTGTTAAACACCTAGAAGTGAAATGGCTAGACTATATGGTAGATGTATGTTTAACGTGTTAAGTGACTACCAAATCATTTTCCAAAGTGTTTGTCCCATTTTATGATTCTATCAGCAGTGTATGAGAGTTCCGTTTCTTCCATATCTATGCCAACATTGTCTTCAGTCTTCTTTATTTTAACCAGTTGTATTGTGGTAAGAACACTTAACATGAGATCTACACAATACGGTATTGTTAAGTACAGGTACAATGTTACAGATCCCTAGAAATTACTCATCTTGCATAAATGAAAGCATACCTGTTGAACAGCAACTCCTCATTTCCCCCTTCCCCCAGTAGTGGTTCCCTCCTGGCAACCACTATTCTCTGTTTCTATGAGTTTGACTATATTAGATACCTCAAATAAGTGGAATCATGTAGTATTTGTCTTTCTGTGACTGGCAAGCATTCTAATTTGAGTAGAGTGGTATTGCATTGTGATTTTAACTTACAATTCTCTAGTGAGTGATGTCGAGCGTCTTTTTATGTATTTATTTGCCATCCATGTATCTTCTTAGCTCAAGTGTCTGTCCAAATCTTTGCCCATTTAAAAAATTGGGTTATTTTTGTTAAGCTTTGAGAATTATTTGTATATATTTGTATACAAGTCCTTTATAAGATATGATTTGCAAATATTTTTTCCTAGTCAGTGGTTTGTCTTTTAATTTTCTAAACAGTGTCTTTCAAATAGCAGAAGTTTTAAATTTTGATGACATCCAGTTTATCAATTTATTCTTTTATGGATCATGCTTTTAGTATGGTGCCATTTTAAAGAAGTCTTTGCCTAAGCTAAGGTTGCAAATAATTCATCTATGTTTTCTTCCAGAAGTTTCATAGTTTTAGGTTTTCCATTTGGGTCCATGATCCATGTTGAGTTAATTTTTGTATATGATATGGGGTATGCCTTAAATTCTTGTGTATGTCTGCATGTGTGTATGCACATGTGTGCTTGTGCGTATGGAGAGTCAGTTGTTTTAGCATCACTTGTTGAAGAAACTATCCTTTCTCCATTGAACTGCCTTTGCACCTTTGTCAAAAGGTTTCCACATGGGTGTAAATCTATTTCTGAACTTTCTCCTGTTTTATTGATCTATTTGTCTACCTTTTCACTAATACCCACTGTCAATTTCTATAGCTTTAGGATGTCTTAAAATCAGGGAGTGTAATTATTCCAGCTGCATTCTTTTTCAAAATTATTTTGGCTCTTCTAAGGTCTTCACATTTCTTTATAAATTTTAGAATCAGCTTGTCAATTTCTATTTTTAAAAATATGTTTGGATTTTGATTGGAAGTCATTTTGATCGGGAGTGATTGAGCTTTCCAGGGGGATGTGTTCATGGGAGGAAACACATTTTTATATGTGAACAACTGGCATTTTAAGACCCATACAGCATTTAAAAAATTTTCCACAGCCTTGCTCCGAAGTTTATTGAAAACCCATCTGTGAAAAATAGTGTTATTTGATGCCAAAGGATACAAGGAAAAATAAAATGTTCTAATTCTGGTCCGTATTTCCTATGATTTCACCTTTTTTTTTTTTTTCAGTGTCATTCCAGAGAGAGGAAAGACAGTTATCTCAGGCAGTCTTTTACCCCTGGGAAAAGACCACAGACACATGGGAGGGTTTGTGCTGCCTTGAGTGAAAAGAGTCTGTTTTGTTATGCTCTCCTTCCCCCAGCTGGCTGGAGGCTCATCCACCAAGCCTTAGACTATTATGCTGTGCAGGATTTTCTACCATTATCTGGTACAGGAGGCAGAAATCAAACCCCTATAAGGCTTGCAAGTTCCTGGACCCGGGAGATCAACTCAGTGACTGGGCTTTCTCATGCGTGGTAGGAGAGTGGATGCAGGGGGTAGCCAGGATGAGGATGGCTCTGGTGAGCTGACAAGCAAAGCTACAAATCTGGAATTTTGTGAAACCTCTCAATTTTTAAATGCTCTTTCTGTAGTTTTTTGAACTGGACAGGCCAAATGAAACACATCTGCGGGCCAAATTCAGTCCATTGCTACCACTGTGCAGCCTCTGATGGATGGGTTCTTTTATTTGCTTTTAGGGTCAGCTCTTTCATCAGCTCCCTAAAGTTTTGTTTTTTTGTTGTTGTTGTTGTTGTTTGAGATGGAGCCTCTCTGTGTCACCCAGGCTGGAGTGCAATGGCATGATCTTGGCTCACTGCAATATCTGCCTCCCAGGTTCAAGCAATTCTCATGCCTCAGGCTCCTGAGTAGCTGGGATTACAGGTGCCCACCACCACACCTGGCTGATTTTTTGTATTTTAGTAGAGAGGGGTTTTCACCATGTTGGCAGGGTGGTCCTGAACTCCTGACCTCAGGCAATCCGCCCACCTCGGCCTCCCAAAGTGCTAGGATTACAGGCATCAGCCACCACGCCCGGCGGTTATTTCAACAGTTGCTTATGGAGCACTCCTGATGTGCCAGGAAATGCTGGGTGCACAGGAAATTGACCAGCGGTGGGGAGAGCCTGCCACGGGTTCTAGAGGCTCCTGCTTCAATGTGGAGCTCAGGCATGGCAGAGAGAGGCATCCCAGTGCCACCACCTACTCTCACCTGAATCTGCCCCTTCCTCGAATCTTCGCTGTCACTTATTTCAGGCCCTCCAAGAAGAGGATGGCTAATTTACGCTTGGAAGGCTCCCAGAAAGCTTCTTCGAAGAGATGACATGTGAGCTAATTATTGAATGTAGAGTAAGAATTAGCCAGCTGAATCTGCTCTAGAACAGTGTTGGTCAAACCTTGCTAACTGTTAGTGGAACATGAAGTCAATTTAAAATAAAAGAAGGTAGCAGGTAGTGAAGGTAAGTATTTTTTGTTTTGTTAAACTTTTTTTCAGTCTCTCTCACACACACATGCACCTGCTTCTTTTAAAGGAAACTTTTAAAAGAAAATTTTGGTTAAACATATATAAAAACAGAATCTGAAAGACTGTTTGATTTCGGGAATGTTAACAAGGAGATTAAAAGAATATTTATTAAGGATAAGCCTATGTTATTTCTGCAGTCCTTTATAAATATGCCCCTTCACCTGCTTATCTGCAACACTAAGTAGGTACTGAACTAAGTAGGTACTGAATACTTGCTAGGATAATCATCTGCAAATCACTCTATTACTGACTGAGCTCTACAGTAATCATGAGACTAAGCAAGTGACTTTAATTCTCTTGACTTTATCTCCTTCATTGAAATAAGTGAGTTGGTCTAGAAAAGGTCGTGTTGAAGCCTAAGTTTCACAGAGATGCTTTAGACAATCCCCAAACAATTTACAGAAATAGCTAAATTTGCCCATTTCTGTATCATTAGCACCTAAAATGTACTTGGCAATATAGCAGGCCTCAATTAATATTTGCTAAATCAATATGTCTGTCTTCAGGGTGCCATTGTATTTTATGTGAGATTGGGCATATTTGAATTCACTAATAAAATTCTTCACTGAATTCTCACTTTAGGCACAAAATTTGAAACATTGCCAGGCATATTAACCTGTGCCTGGAGTCCCAGCTAATCAGGAGGCTGAGGCAGGAGGGTCACCTGAGTCCAGGACTTCTGGGCTGTAGTGCACTATGCAGATGGGTGTCTGCACTAAGTTTGGCATCAATATGGTGACCTCCTGGGAGCAGGGTCCACCAGGTTGCCTAAGGAGGAGTGGACCACCCCAGGCCAGAAAAGGAGCAGGTCAAAACTCCTGTGCTGATCAGTAGTGGGATTGTACCTGTGAACAGCCACTGCACTCTGGCCTGGGCAACATAGCAAGACCATGTCTCTGAAGAACGAAATTTTTAAATAATTTTTTTTATTTGAAATATTGCAAATCCTAGAAAATTAAAAACGTATCAAGAATCACACAATTTCAAAGCCAAATGGGATTCCCATCTGTGAATCTGCATGGCAGCACCTCCTGTGCTTTATCAGGTTAGTTTTGCATTATGTGCAGCTGCACAGGGAATGCAGCTGCTACCCAAAATGCAACTGCTCCACAAGTGTTTTAAATTACTCTCTTAAACGATACTTCTTGGGATCTGCTTCCTACCAGACATTGTGCTAGGGGCTAGCTGTGAACAAGAAAGATACAGCTCTCATCTTCCTTTAACTCTTAGTTCACTGCGGTATATGCCATATGCTTTCATGCTGAGTTAATACCTGCTTGCAGGTTAGCGTCTTTGGGTAGACCCTGTGATCAGGCTTTGCCTGCATCTGTCTGTATCACGTGCAGTCAGGTCACTGATTTGGAAGTGGTCTGTTTGATTGATGTGGATTCTGTGAGACAGTCTTCTTCCTTGTTCCTGATTCCAAACTTGTGTGTTAATAGAACCAAGTTTGCTGTCAAGTTTTTGGTTGGTTTTGGGTTTTTTGCTAGGGTGATAGTGTATTTGCAGTCAGTGAAAACATCTGAACCTTTCCTTCTGAACAGCATTATAGCCAGGTTGAAAACATTCTATACATTTATGATTGATTTTTTTAACTTGATGATATCACATTTATCCCATGACAAATCTTGTTAGGATCATTCCATCAATCTAATGAAGTTATTTTGATTCTTAATATGTCAGTCACCATATCACTGCCCCTTACAGCTTTGGGAAGACAGCAAATTTAAAAGCCTGCCTTCTCTCTCTCTTCCTAGGATGCTAATAAGAGAACTGAAAGTTTCATTTATAAGATTGTTGTTGTGTCACAGCTTTGAAGGATTTTGCTTGGTAAATTTGCGTGACATCCATACTTTTTTCATTTCTTTGGTCTTACTGCCAAGCCACTCAACACAGCTGAACTCCATGAAAGAAATATGCTTTTGATGGCTGAAGTCAGCTGCCTTCTTAGCGTTACTGATAATCTTACCCTTCTTCTAGGCAGGTTTGGCATTAATAAGGAAAACATAAGTCCATCAGAGTTGTTATTTTATAGTTTATAATATGCAATTGAAGCTTCTTAATCTTTCTCTATACTCTTTATTACTTAGTAAACAGCAGCAAAGATAATATCAAGGAACCATAGGCCACCTTGTTTTCTTCAGTTTTAATATCTGTTTACATATTTATATATTTCATATTGAAGATGAAACTAAAGTTATAAGTATTTTTAAACAATTTTGAAAATTTTGGAGAACAATCATCAGTAGGAAATAATTACGTGATTAAGGAGTTCATTTTCCCTATTTAGAAAAGGGGAAAGACTGAAGAATGCAAAATATTATGTTCACATATATGACTTCTATATAAAGGAATCTTAAATGTCTTTTGCTAATAACCTGTGAAGAAGCAGTGTTGTCATTAATGTTGAACTTACAGTAGTTATCTGAGCATTTTGGTAAACAGACAAGGCACTTTGGAATTTTGTCTCTCAACATCTGTACTCTGCTTTTAACTTCAAAAGGTAGTTTTGAAGTACATGTAATTTTTGCCATCTGCCACTGAATTTGTGATTTAGAAATATTAGAAGCAGGGCCACATTATGACTTTCTTGGGCTGCAGGCTCTTTTGCCTTTGTGGCAAAACTTCTCATGACTTTATTGTGTTACACAAATGCTAAGTGTTCGTTATAAGGAATCCAAGGGATGTAGAAAAGTAAAAAGAAACAAATCATAAATTCTATCATTTAAAAATAAGCCTCATTAATATTAAGGAAACGTTGTGTTAGATACCACCCTAAGCATATTTGCAGATGGGAAGATAGATGGATGGAGAGATAGATATGCTTTCAAAGAAGAGTGATCATATGATACAGGCTAAGTTTTTATTTATATTTATTTTTTTGAGGTAGGGTCTCCCTGTGTCACTCAGGCTGGAGTGCAGTGGCACTATCACAGCTCACTGCAGCCTCCACCTCTCAGGCCCAAGCAATCCTTCCACCCTGGCCTCCCAAGTAGCTGAGACCACAGGCATGCACTACCATGCCCGGCTAATTTTTTATTTTTATTTTTGTACAGATTGGGGGGTGTCCCTATGTTGCCCAGGCTAGTCTTGAACTCCTGGACTCAAGCGACCCTCCCCCCCTTGGCCTTCCAAAGTGTATAGGCATGAGCCACTGCCTCAGCTATACACACTAATTTTTAAATGTAAAAACCATTACACTTAATTTTACCTGATTTTAACTGGAGAAAACTAAGTGAGAATTAAGGAATTACTGAACTTTGAACAAACATTTTTTCCACATGAAAATGTTATTTTTTCCCCCTCTATGGTTAAGTAAAGAGATAAGAACTTGCTGATTTTCATTTTGTGTTTTTTTTTCCAATTATGTTTTTGTGGTAGGCACTGTTGCTGTTCACCCAGTTTTCTTCCTCTTCTGGGATATAGGAGAATCATATTTGCTCAGTCTCTTCAAGTTAGATGTGACCTTGTGGCTTGCTTTAGTCACACAACATGAGCAGAAACGACCATTATGGATGAATGCATTTAATTACCGGGTCTCCAGTCTCACCCTTTCTTCTATCACCTTGGTGAGCCTGGGTGCTCATGTTAATGTGGTGGGGGCATAAGATCAACACAGCACAGAGTGCAGAGCCGGCACGTGACAGGCACAGCCCTTACCCCCATGGGCCTGCAGTGCAGGGAGTATGAGCATGAAATGAACTCTTGATTGGTTAGGTCACTGAGACTTGGGACTTGTTTTTAACCATAGATTACTTAGGTTATCCTGATGCTATCATTTTCATACTAGACAGTATGGACTTCCTTTCTGCCATGATAAATAAGGTCATTAAGAACTTTCACTCTTTTTCCTTCCTTCCTTCCCTTTAGATTTTAGTTAGTTACATTGCTGTTTTCACATAGTCAAGTATATAATATTTACATTCTATTCTGTAATCTAGCTTTGATTTTGATTAGTTATGTTAGTTTCATATAGTTAAGGTATATAATGTTCTGTTCAGTTGTTTAAAATTAGTTTGGTTTTTTTCTTTTTTGAGACGGAGTTTCGCTTTTGTTGCCCAGGCTGGACTGCAGTGGCACAATCTTATCTCACCACAACCTCTGCCTCCCAGGTTCAAGTGATTCTCCTGCTTCAGCCTCCCGTGTAGCTGGGACTACAGGCATGCGCCACCACATCCGGCTAATTTTGTATTTTCAGTAGAGACGGGGTTTCTCCATGTTGGTCAGGCTAGTCTCAAGCTGCCCACCTCAGGTGATCCCCCTGCCTCGGCCTCCCAAAGTGCTGGGATTACAGGCGTGAGCCACCATGCCCAGCCTAAAATTAGTTTTATATTTAAATGAATTCAGTGCCCAGTACTAATCTTTTTCCTATGGCTTTCCTGGTACTGATATTGAGGAACAGATCAAGGGGCTGAGTGGAGACTGCCTGGCAGAGGGGAGGGGTATTTTATCATTTGCATTGTTTAGAATTGCCTGCACATGGTGATGTGAAAAACCGACAGACTTTTAATGGTTTTGTTACTAATTTAAAATTCTCTATAAACACTGCATACTTTATTGCCTGCATCTGAAGCAAACCATTTTCACTGCCCCCCCCCCCAATTGGTATGCACTGCTGATAGCTTTATTTTATTCATTGCACTGACTAGATTGTCAAGACTTTTCAAGGAGGGCTCCTGAATGATGAATTTTTTAGTTTTTTTTCATGTTCAAGAATATCTGATGATTACCTTACCTTTATACTTCAATATCATCCCTAGGAGTAATATTTATGCACTATACTTTATTCCCCTTAGAATTTTGGAGGAATTGTTTCTTTATCTTTTGCATTTAAAATACTTTTGAAAACATTGACTGGCTTTCCCCTCATTGTAGGCAACTTGGCTTGTTCTGCTTGAAGAATTGTTTCTTGGAACTGGAAATTTAATTATTGAACCAGGGTACATGTTTCAGTTAATTGTTTCATATTCATTTTTTGTAAAAACGAAGTATGCTCTTTTGACTTAGAGCTCTGTTGCTTGCTCATTTTAGGGATATTTTCTTGTATTGGGTCTTTAAATACTTTGGCCTGGGTTCTCTACTTCAGGAATACTCATTAATCTTTCTGATGGATTATATTTTTTCTCCTCTATGTCTATCATTTTTCTCTGTAAGTTTTGCCTTTTATCTTGATGACCTGAAGGCTTCCTAGGATATAAATAATTTTGAGCCATGTTAATTCTATTCCTTGGTGTTTCTCACTTATTAGTTTATTCCTTGGAGATTGTAGAGTTTTGGTTTTGGCCCATTTTCTTCCACATAATGCTCTATTTTTAATTCATGTGTTACTCTGGTATGTTACTCACTTGCCATGCTGTTTCATTCCATCTTGCATATGTTTGGGTGACTGTGGCCTTTGGGGCTCTGATCCACTGGGCTGATTTCTCCTTGACACCCTTCTGACCCCTGTGTATTACCCCTTGAGGACCAGGTATTTCCTGTCCTGTTCACTTTTCTTCAGGCTATAGGCACATGTAAGCAAAAGAGCAGGGCAGGAAAGTGAGCTCACCAAGTTGTTTACGCGTAGGCCACCCTATAATGCCTGTGCTGTGCAATCTCTCCTGAGAACATGCAGAATGTCTTCTCATTCTGCCAGGGACAGTTAGTTCTCGTTGTCCACATTTTTTATCTCCTGTCGCTTCATGTAGCAGTTACCATCTCCACTCTGCTGAAATTAGAGGAGAAAAAAATGTAAGAAACCCACTTAATTTTTTCCTCTTTAGATTTGGGGATAGTAGAGTGAATCTCTTAGAGTTGAGTTTGGGTGAATAATTGATAGAGCTTCAGGAAGGTAGGAATTGGAAAGTGGCTCTGCCATCTTTTTTGATGGGCTTCATTTTTATTTTATTACCTTGTCTTCATTCCCTTAGGTGTTAGGGGATGGAGACTCTGGGGTCAGGCCTCACTCTGCCATATTTACCCAGAAGCCTTCTTGGGGCTTGCCTGTCTTTCTCTTTTCAAATGGAACATGGATGTGGGAAAGGGGAGTTCATTGTAGCCCAGTTTGGCATAAAAAGAGGTAACAGCCCACGTCTAACCTTGACAATATTTTACCATTATGGAGTTTCCTCTCTTTTTAATTTTCTGTTCACCCACAGATTATGCAATGTAATTTCTCTGGTTTTAAATACAAAGTAAATTAAAAGGAGAAGCACTTGGTAACACTGTAGCTATAGAGAATAAAGCTAAGTGAGTATGTTATCATTGTAATGAATCATTCCTTTTCATTCATTCACTCATCCAGCAAATATGTAGTGAGTGCCTACTATGTGCAAGGCACTACCCTGGGTGCCTGGAGTACATCACTGAGCAGGATGGACAAAGCTCCCCTGCCTGCGAGACACTTACATTCCAGCAGGCATGCGTGTGTAGGGTTGGGGGCAGGCAGCGACAGTAAATACAGCACATCTATAAAATATGTCACATGTTACAAGGTGATTTATGGACAAAGGGAATGACAGTGGAATGGGAGTTGCAGTTTGGAATAGGGCAGTCAGGGCAGCTGCCCTGAGAAGTTATATTTGGTGAAGGGGTCAGTGAAAGAGTGTCCCAGGGAAAGGGAACAGCTCGTGCAAGCCTCTCTGGTTCGCAGCTGGCTGGTGTGTTCAAGGAACCGGATGAATGACAAATTGGTGGAGCTGTGTCTGGTCCACGTGAGAGAAATGAATGGCCCAGCAAACTGTAACATTAATTGTTTTTACTGTTTTGAAAATTTACTGTACCAGATATTCATTTCACGTTTTTGTTTGTTTGTTTGTTTGTTTTTGGTTTTTTTTTTTAGAGGGAGTCTCGCTGTGTCGCGCAGACTGGAGTGCAGTGGTGCGATCTGCACACTGCAACCTCCGCCTCCTGAGATCAAGCAATTCTCCTGCCTCAACCTCACGGGTAGCTGGGATTACAGACGTGCATCACCACGCCCAGCTAATTTTTGTATTTTTAATAGAGACAGGGTTTCACCATGTTGGCCAGGTTGGTCCCAAACTCCCGACCTCAGGTGATCCACCCGCCTCGGCCTCCCAAAGTGCTGGGATTACAGGCATGAGCCACCGGGCGGTTTACATGTGTGATCTTTAAAAGGCAGAAACAAATAAGCAAAAATCATTACTAAAGGCCCACGAGGGTTGTTTCTATCTTAGAAAATGTGTAAAGAAAAGTGATACAACAATAAATGGTTTGATTTAATGAGAAGTCAAAAATCATAAGATCTGTTGAAAATAACAAAATCACTTCTAAAAAAGATAATATATTTTATTGAAATAAAGCCTTAGAAGTCATCTGGTTTTACCTTTTACAAAGAAGAAAGCAGTCTAAGAGAGGCCAAATGACTTATCCCAAGCTATACGGCTAGGTAGTAGCAGATTCAAATTTATACTACCCAGGCTTCCTAATTCTTAGCCCAGAGCTGTGTCCACCCTACCACTCACCTTTTAATTCAGTGCGAGCTCAATTATTGCTAACAGTTTTATTGTTGACCTTCCATGGACTCGATAGTCAAATCAAGTCTTCCATTACAATAAATGGGATTTATTTGTATTTTGCAACATAACCTTGTTCTTTGGAGTGGGTTTCACTTAATCATCCTGGAAATCGGTTTTAGAAAGACTAAACATGATTTCTCCATCTCTCTGTGAGGACCAAATTGTTCTCTGTGATTATCTATCAGAACAAGCAGAACAAGGGGTTCTAATTAGTTTTCCTTTTGAGGTTTTTTTTTTTTTTTTTTTTTTTTTTCTTTTTCCAGGCAGTCAGTCTCTCAGCCAAAGGGATTTTTCTGCAGAGCCTTTGTACTCAGGGACCAGGGTTAATTCATGAGTCCTGGGAGGTGGCTGATGAGGTTAGTTTTTCCATCCTGGAACAGCCCCGCCCTACCCCTGACCTCCTCCACTCCACCACTCTACTCACTCCACTCACTCCACTCACATTAGCTACAGAGAAACTGGATGTTGTCAGCCCCAGGGGTACCGTGAGACAGCTGGGTTCAGAGTGACTCTTGACCTTCCCTCTCTCACTCTCTCCCTCCCTCCTTCCTTCCCTTCCTCCCTTGCTTCTCTCTCTCTTTTTTTTTTTTCCTTTGCGCTCATCACTTTACGGTCTACTTCACTAATTGGTCTGTGAAAAGCTTCTTCCTTTTCCATTCATATACTCACTCTTGTTCCCCCTCCCTCTCATAGATAAAGATAACTATTCTGACTGATATGTATTCCTTTATTTGTGTGTGTTTTTGTAAGTGGTGTTTTGGACATACATTCTTTTTTGTTTTTTGAGACAGAGTCTGGCTCTTTCACCCAAGCTGAAGTTCGATCAGTGACGCAATCAAGGCTCACTGCAGCCTTGACCTCCCTGGCTCAGGTGATCTTCCCACCTCAGCCTCCCCACCGAGCACCTGGGACTACAGGTGTGCACCACCACACCTGGCTAATTTTTTGTATTAATTTTTTTTTTGTAGAGATGGAGTTTTGCCACGTTTCCCAGGCTAGCCTTGAACTCCTGAGCTCAAACGATCCACCCACCTCGACCTTCCAAAGTGTTGGGATTACAGGCGTGAGCCATGGGTGCCCGGCCTGGACATATATTCTTAATTTGCATTTGTATAGACCTGATTCTTTTCCTTACATTTTTTGCTCTGCACTGCATTTAGTCCATCCCCTCTAACTCTGCCAGTATTCCCTATGTGCTGTTTTGTATTTCTATATCTCTTCCCCCAGCAATGAGCTCTTAGATTGCTTCCAACTCCTTTCTTCCGACAGTATTACCTCATATAAACAACCTCATAGTGACCCCTCATGGATCTGTGTAGGAATTTTCCTGAGATGGAGATATCTATACCTATATCTATATCTCCCAAAAGAGGGTTTCTGGATTATAAGATATATGTGTATTTGCTAGCACAAATAATGAAGCTTTACACAAACAACCTAATACATGTCCCTTACGGTCTTTTTTAGAACTTTTCTTGGGTACATCTAACAGAACAAGATTGGAAAGTACATTCAATTTTACCCACACTGCCAACTTGCTGGCCAGTACGACTGTCCGATCTTTGTTTCCATTGGCGGTGAACAACGTTCCCTACATCACGTCCCAGCCTAAGCTTGGTATTGTCTAGATTTCTATACATATAAAGTGCTTTATCATTGTTGTTTACATTTGTTTCTTAAATTTCTGCGTTTGAGCATCTCTTTATGTGCTCGCTTTTGTGTTTCCTCTAATTCGAATCACCTGTTCATACCTTTGTTCTGTTTCCTGTGGAGGTTCTTACCTTTGCTGTTGGTTTTCAGTAACACCTTGCCCAGCCTAGATAGTGTTTCCCTTATTGGTCTTAGACATTAGCCTTGGTCTTAGACATCAGCTTGGATCACGTCTCCTTCATTGAGCAGAAATCCTTAATTTTGATATAAAAAATTTACCTTTGGGAGATTAATTTTAAAAACCACTTCTGACCACAGGCCATAAAGATACTCCTGCCTTATTTTCCATGAACTTTATAGTTTTACCTTTTACCTTTGGGACTTTATCTCCATGGGATCCACCACTGTTCATGGTGTGATGCTCTAGGCCAGTTTTCTTTTCCTCTGTAATTAGCTAGTTCTCCTCAGTTTGGGGAAAGCCTCTTCTTTCCCCATTATGGAATTTTAATTGTCACAATAGGAATTGGCATCTTTATATTATAACAATGTCATCCCATCTAGCACAACAGTGACTCTCCTTTTAGTCAGATCTTGCTTTATGTCTTTTAATAAAGGCTTAAAATTTTCCCTATAAAGGTCTTATACAGTCTTTATTAACTTCATAGATCCTTTATCCTTCTCATTGCTTATTGTATTTTTATTATGTTTTGTATTTGATTATTGTAAGAGTGTTGAAATGCTGCTTTGTAGTTTTTTGCTTTAAGTTGATCTTGTATCTGGCAATTTTGCTCAGTCCTCTTATTCTAATAGATTATCTGCTAATCCTGATATTTTTCTATGTATTAGGTCATATTGTCTGAAAATAATGTTAGTTTTATCTCTTCCCTAGAAATGCTTATTATTTATAACTAACTAATTTCTTTTTTTTTTTTTTTTCTTTTTTTGAGACGGAGTTTCACCCTTGTTGCCCAGGCTGGAGTGCAATGGCTCAATCTCGGCTCACCACAACCTCCGCTTCCTGGGTCACAGCGATTCTCCAGCCTCAGCCTCCCGAGTAGCTGGGATTACAGGCATGCGCCACCACGCCTGGCTAATTTTGTAATTTTAGTAGAGACGGGGGTTTCTCCATGTTGGTCAGGCTGGTCTCGAACTCCGGACCTAAGGTGATCTGCCTGCCTTGGCCTCCCAAAACTAATTTCTTTTCTTTATAGCACTGGTCAGGACGTCCAATACTGTATTCCACAGTATTGGATCTTATACAGTCCAGACAAGTGTGCATCCTTGTCTTTTTAAAGAGAATACATTTAAAGTTTCTTCACCAAATCAAATGCTTTTATAATCTTAACCAAATTAAGAAAGTTTCCCATATTTTTAATTTTTAAAGAAATATTTTTTTCAAATTATAGTTATGTGTCAAACTTTATCAAATTTTTTTCTGCATCTATTAAGATAATAATGACTTTCCTCTTTGGTGGATTGATATATTGAGTTAAGTGGTAGATTTTATGATGTTGAAATTTATTGCAAACGTAGGATACATTCTACTTGTTCATGATATGTTACTTTCAATTTTTTGATTCAATTAATATTTTATTTATAATTTTTGCTTCTAAAATCGTAACTGAAACAAGCCTATAATTTTTCCTCTTCTTGTATTCTTACCCTGTTTGGAATAAAAACTGTAGTATCCTCATAAAATCAGCTAGATAGCTTTTGTCCTTTTTTGATTTTCTGGAACAACTTACATATGATAGGAAATTAAGTGTTTCATGAGCTTTTTCTTTTTCCCCCTTTAACTTGTCCAAGGTCCACAGGATCCATGAACATTTGATGGAGCTTACCTGTAAAGCCATCTGGGCCTAGGGCTCTTTGTCAAGGGAGGGCTTTGTTTGCTATTTCAGTGTATTTCATACTTTGGTCTGTTCAAGTTTCTGTTTTTTCCTGCACCAATATCCAACACTTCTGAGTGTTTAGAGGTCATTGTTCAGCAAACTTTCACTCCTCCTACCCCGTGGGAAGATTTAATTCCCTTTCCTGTTGGTGTTGGGCTTGGCCACATATCTTGCTTTGATCAATGGAGCATTAGTGGACTTGACATGGGCAGAGGACTTAAATGTCCTCACAGCAGGATTTAGCCCTGTCTTCTAAAAAGCGGCTGCGCTGGAACGGGACAGTCTCTTAGCTCAGCTTTTTTTTCTAGTCCCGCACACCTGCAGCATATGACACTTACATCAGTAACAGTGGTTCACTGCAGCCGTGAGCTGGGGTGACTGGTATATTACCAGACCCTCCGGAGGAATGTATATAGTTTTTAAAAGTGCTACCCCATGACCAACCCAGTCACCGTCGTAAATAAAAAAAACATATCTGCTTACAACATCTCCTCTCATATCACAAAATAACTGACGTTGAAAAAGGAATTTCATAGTTAAAAAACTTTTTTGACTCTTCCAGCAGCTGTTTGTGTGTCTGCTGCACCTCTTCTTTAGCCCTTGGTCTTCAGCTTCTCAACTGTGCTTTTGAACCCTAGAGAGTTCCCATTCTCAGATTACCTGTAAGGTGATCACATCATTGAATGCAAGGTGAAAACAGGAGGTTGACCAGACAGGACCCTGGGCCTGTGGACTGTCCTTCACTCACAGAACCCACATCCAACCAGTTATTCCAGTGAAAGCAATAAGGAATAGGTAGGAAGTACTGCTGCACAGAGATTCGTTAGAAGACATGGCTTTTTTTCTGGAACAGATGAAGTCAAACAGACAGCTAGTGGAGATGGTGAGTCAGAAACTTGACTTGGAGGGCTTTTTTGCTTTAAGATGATCATCAGCTCCTGGAAAGGTGTACGTTGAGTTCCCTTTTCTGCTTGGCAAAGGGCTAAAGACTGAGGGGAAGGAGGTCACAGAAGTAGAAGAGCTGGTCTCTGCCCATAAGGAGCTTCGGAGTCAGCAATGTCATATACAAAACCTGGAAAAATTATGTGAGAAACTTTCACAAAATGCAATAGGGATTAGAGAGGAGATTTTTAGTTTTGAGGCCAAAACAGTGATTGATAGGCATGGCTGAGGGAGGAGGAGATAGCTGGAGAAGGAGGGAGAATGCTATGTTGTTTTCATTCACGTAGTGACCACAGAAATGAGGGATGGAGGGGCGAGAGAATAAGTTAAGTCAGGGCGGGGGTGGGGGAGAGTAGGGGGAGGTGTTTCCATTTTCCTTTAAGTGGATCCTTGGCTTCATTGCAGTAAATGGGGTTGTCAGTATATATTGCCCCTTTTGAAACCGACGAGTTTCACTGAGAATGGGATTAAAAGATTGCATGAAAAATTTAGGATCTGTATAAGGGAGAACATTTTATACAGCCCTGTATGAGGGCCGTCTAAAAGGAGTTAAATTCCCATTTAGGATTTTTTAAACCAGGATGAACATTCTATACCACAATGTCTGGTGGTTTTAACCAGAGATAGTACTGCCTCACCCCAGGGTATGTGAACATGTGTGTTTGTGGTAAGGTAGGGGTATCACTAGCAATTAGAAGGTGCAAGCCAGGGATGCTGATGACCCCGTCATGTACTGGAGAAGCTCTGTACAGCACATTGTCTGCCTAGAATCCTAAGGGCACACTTGTGGAGAAATAATGCACTTCCTAAGCTTCAGTCATTTAGGGTCCCCTTGTTTAATTTTTGCGGTATCTAGGTACCATTTCTACCACTAATTTAATGCTTTTTTTCTTTTTTGTCTTTTTATTCTTTTTTTTTTTTTTTTTTTTTGAGACAGTCTTGCTCTGTTGTCCAGGTTGGAGTGCAGTGGCGTGATCTCGCTCACTGCAACCTCCACCTCCCAGATTCAAATAATTCTCCTGCCTTAGCCTCCCAAGTAGCTGGGAATACAGGTGCCTGCCACCAAGCCCAGCTAATTTTTGTATTTTTAGCAGAGGTGAAGTTTCAGCATGTATGCCAGGCTGGTCTCGAACTCCTGAGCTCCAGTCATCTGCCTGCCTCAGCCTCCCAAAGGGCTGGGATTACAGGCGTGAGCCACCGTGCCCAGCCTAATTTAATGCTTTTCTTTAAATTTATTTTTATTTATGTATTTATTTATTTATTTATTTGAGAGAGAGTCTCTCTCTGTTGCCCAGGCTGGAGTGCAGTGGTGCGATCTCAGCTCACTGCAACCTCTGCCTCCCGAGTTCAAGTGGTCCTCCCACCACAGCCTCCCGAGTAGCTGGAATTACAGGCGTACACCACCATACCTGGCTAATTTTTTTGTATGTTAGTAGAGACGAGTTTTCACCATCTTGGCCAGGCTGGTCTGGAACTCCTGACCTCAAGTGATTCACCCACCTTGTCTTCCCAAAGTGCTGGGATTACAGACATGAGCCACCGCACCTTTAATTTATTTTTAACTGGCCCTTTAAATTTATTTTTAACTGACTTTTAACTTTTTAGTTGTCATTCTATATCTGCATTTTAATTTACTTATTGTGATCCTTGCAATCATGAGTTTGAAATGCTATTGATATTTTTCTAATCATGTTAAAATAGATGACTATTGCAATA
Organism: Pan troglodytes; assembly: GCF_028858775.2. NCBI lineage: Eukaryota > Metazoa > Chordata > Mammalia > Primates > Hominidae > Pan > Pan troglodytes. Next base: position 100,677,487 of record NC_072408.2, read on the forward strand.
CAGAATGTTCATCTTGCACTCCGCTAGTGGCATGCATGCTAGCTTTGAGAAGTAGTAGCCAGATGGTCACAGTGGATTAATTTATGGCTTGACCTGATTTTATGTAGTATATCCTTGAGAGTTGACATCAAAGCCTTGGGACTCTCATTTTTAGGTAACTTTGTGTTCAGCAGAATTCACGAACTGAACGGGTCTCATGAGGATACTGTCCCTGATAGAGGTCAGACAGCACAAACAGCTGTGATTGCCTCTCTATATGTGCAAAGATGTCCATTTGGAAGGGCTTGATCTGCTTGGTGGGGTGGTGCTTATGTGCCAATTACCTTTGCTCCGGCCTGTGTCCACAGACTGCTGGCCATCTCCCAGTTATGTGGCCCTATTTACAAGGGCTAAGTGACCCTGAAAGTGTGGAAGAATCAGAGCAAACTCTGTCCTTACTTCCAAATAATTGGCTCGAAGCATATGTTGCATTCATGTTGGCCAAGAATGAGAGAGAAGGATGACAGAGTATAGCAGAAACACAGACACTCCCTTCCCAACACCCAACCAACAGAACGAAAATGCAGTTAGAAACAAAATCAAACCCAGCCCCATAGGCTCTTGCAGCAAGCAAACAAACAAAAAACAATTACAGCTTTATTTCAACCACTTTGAAAAGTGGCAGGCAAGGAAGGGTGCACCCCACCGTAGCCCCTCAGAAGCAGTACTGGAAAAGGAAGGCGAGAGGACCAGTTCCTGAGGGTTCCTCCTAATACAGATCAATATGGGAAGCAGCTGGTTGAGGAGGTGAGTGGATAGACTTGGTAAAAGTTAAAAAAACAAAAAACAAAAAACAAAACCCTTGGCAGAGTTAGGAAGGCACCCGGGGAGGCCATCTCCTAGTCTCTGTGTTGAGTTACAGGAAAGAGACCATAGGAGTGAGTCTGCCCTGGTTTGGCAGAGTGGGCCCTGGTCTAAGACATTTAACTCCCCTCCAAAAGAGGACAGAGTATAGAGCCCCCAAGGACAGGCCTCATGACTCCTACCTCTCCTCCATGGCAGAAGTGTTCGTGGAAAGCAGCAGCCAACCTAAAGTTGTAGCTCAGAGGTAGAACGACACCTGGTTCCCTATAAAGTGAGGAGAGTGTCAAAAGATACATCAGCTTGCTCTGGGAGAGCAAAGAGCAGTTCTGGACAGAGATGTTCACGTTATAAGTATGAACAAGATGGCAGTGAGTGTCATGACTGTTCTGTGAAATGCTGCAGCAGAGGAATGCAAGAGAGGAGCACAGCTTGTTGGCTGGGCACAGTGGTTCACACCTGTAATCCTAAAACTTTGGGAGGCTGGGGCACGAAGATCAGTTGAGGCCAGGAGTTTGAGACCAGCCTGGGCAACACAGCAAGACCCTGTCTCTATTAAATATATATATATTTTTTTTTTAATAAAGAAAAGAAAGGAACACAGCTTGCAAAAATAAACATACAACCAATCTGGTCTATAAGAAAACCCAGTCCTAGAAAACTCAACCTCACAAGTATTTTATGCTATAGAAAGACTCAGCATCAATTGAGTAGAAACAAAAACTCAAGATGTCATCATGATAAAACAACAATGGGATTCTTTTAATTTTTATTTTTAATTGAGGTAAAATGTACATAACATAGAATTTGCCATTGTAACCATTTTTAAATGTACAATTCAGTTGTGTTAAGTACCTTCACATTGTTTTATAACCAATCTCCAAAAGTCTTCATCTTTCAAAACTGGAACTCTGCACCCATTAAACAATAATTCCCCATTTCTCCCTCCCCCACCCCCTGGCAACCAGCATTCATTCTGCTTTCTGTATCTGAATTTGACGACTCCAAGTACCTCATATGAATAGAATCAGAAAGTATTTGTCCTTTTGTGATTGGCTTATTTTACTTAGCGTAATGTCCTCAGGATTCATCCACGTTGGATCATGTGTCAGAATTTCCATCCTTTTTAAGGCTGAATAATATTCTATTGTATGTCTCTGACATTTTGCCTATCCATTCATCCAGTGGATACTCAGTTTGCTTCCACCTTTGGCTATTGTGAATAACGCTGCTATGAACATAAGTGTACGAATTTCTCTTTGAGTCCCTGCATTCAATTCTTTTGAGTATATACCCAGAAGTGGGATTGCTGGATCATATGCTAATTCTATTTTTAAATTTTTGAGGAACTGCCATACTGTTTTCCACAGCACCTGCACCATTTTCCATTCCCACCAATAGTGCACAAGGGTTCCAATTTCTCCACACCCTTGCCAACATTTGGGACTTATTGTTTTTTGTTTTGTTTTGTTTTGTTTTGATAGTAGCTCTCCTAATGAGTGTGAAATGGAATGGAATTTTTAAAAGATAGAGCCAAGAAAAGAAATAAAGAACAAAAACACAATACAACGTTAAAACCAGAACACACACACACACACACACACACACACACACAGGATAGACATAGCTGAAAATCAAAGAGTGAGATAATCCCAAGGAGGGGATTAAAGCAATAAGGACAATATGACAGCCATGGAGGAGAGGCACAGCCATCCAGCATATGGAGCAAGAAAAGAATGCAACCATGTGACCCAGGAAGATTTTCCCAAAAGGAAGAAACAACTGAATCTTTGGTTAGAAGGTTATGCCAGCCAGGCGCAGTGGCTCACGCCTGTAATCCCAGCACTCTGGGAGGCTGAGGCAGGCGGATCACAAGGGCAGGAGATCGAGACCATCCTGGCTAAAACAGTGAAACCCCATCTCTACTAAAAATACAAAAAAAATTAGCCAGGTCTGGTAGTAGGCGCCTGTAGTCCCAGCTACTCGGAAGACTGAGGCAGAAGGATGGCATGAACCCAGGAGGCAGAGCTTGCAGTGAGCTGAGATCGCGCCACTGCACTCCAGCCTGGACGACAGAGCGAGACTCCGTCTCAGAAAAAAAGAAGGTTATGCCACATATCTGAAAGTGCAGATGTAGAATGGATAACATATACCCTGGTCTAAAGTTTCAGTATTTAGACCTCAGACAGGAAAAGCAAGTTACACAAAATACTGGATGACTAAGTTGGTATCAGAATTCTCCACATCAGCAACCCCTACCATAAAGTATGAACAAGGTCTACAAACTTTTAAGGGAAATAACATTATTTAAATAATATAATTTAAAATTATGAATATAATTTTATACTGTTAAGAATATAAAAAGATAAAAATAATATAAAATTTTTCTCTAAATATTAAGTTATTATTCCAGTGAAGGCAATAAACAGGATGCCTTGACCTGAAAGAAGTCAGAGACTATGGCAGTCATGAGCATTTCTTGAAAAAAAAAAAAAAAAAAAAACTAAAAACCTCCCTGTGATGAAATTGACCCAAATGACTCAAATCAGAAGAACAGACCCAGGAGTAGAAAAGCCACAGATGAAAAACAGTAACAACAGCAACAACAACAAAACACTGGTGAGCATTCAACCATTACAATGCCACCTTAGGACTAAACAATGGGACAAGGGGGCATGGATGATTGTTAAAGAAATGTATAACTATTAGGCATCTGACAAAATAAAAATTATGTAAGTGAAAAAAATCAAGTGTGAGGAAGTGGAGAGGAAATGTAAAGTAATTATAGAGTATTACTATAAAAACATGCAGTTAACCCTTGAGTTTTCGTAACTTTTTTCTGTGCATTAAATTGTGTGTGTGTATGTTTTCAAGTATGTTAACTTGTAACCGCTGGTCAGAATGTCATTTTGTTTCACTTCTGCTTTTTCTTCTGTTACATCCAAACAAAATTAAATAGCTCTTACTAGAAAGAAAAGTTCATATGTTATCATTTTAAATGAACCCATTACCCTCTATCTAGCCTTCTACCAGTGTATGTGCATACAGAGATATCCAGAATGATGGTCACCAACTGTAAACACAATAGCGGGATATTGGATGATTTCTTTTCTTCTTTGCGCTGTTTTCTGTTGCTTTAATTTTTTTTAATGAGCCTATGTTTTTATACAAGCCGTAAAATCATTGCTATTAATCTCAACTATTGATCAGTAGTGTCATCAGTATTCTAATTGCGTCACAGTCATTGTTTTTTAAATAGTAGTGTTGACAAACACCAGAAAGAGCCCTTGACAATATTTTTGCAACTCATCTCTAAGGTGCTGGCCGCTGCCCAGAGGCCAAAGACATGGGCTGTGGAAAACATCAGCTCTTGTAATAAGGTGCCTTTGCCTTCTTATTGAATCATAAATCAAAACACAATAGTGGACTGATGAGCATGAAGTAGACTGACCTGAATCCCTGTGATGCTGATGGATGGGAGTATAGTGTACTGTGCTGTCAAACAAATGTCTGAACCTAGCAAATGACTTTGGATGTTTGGAGTCCGTCTCAATCTCTGCACTTGGCTGCTGTGAGTGCCTTTCACTTCCTCCATTGCGATTCTCCTGCCTCTGGGCCTTTGCACATGCAATTCTCTCTTCTCGAGATGCACCACGCCCTGTTCCTCCTTCATCACCCAGCTCCTCCTCCTAGTGTTCAGGACTTAGCTTTAGCCTCCTTCCCCTGGAAGGCCTTCCCTAATGAAGTTAGGAGCTCCTTCTGTATAACCAAAGGCACTGCTCACTGGTTTTGCTGGGCACATTTATAACCATTCACTCAATGTCATGCTTCTTAGCAGACTGGCCTCAGGCAAATAAGAATCTAGTTCAGGAAGTGTAAGGTCAGATTTCCTCGTTGCCCCGTCTCATACTTCCTATTCCTCTTCTGGGCTCTGCCAGAACGGTAACTCCACTCTTGTGGCCTCTGCTACGAACAAACCCTGCTCTCTTCCCTTCCTGCTATCCTATGGCCTCTTAGGTTTATTTTGTTCTCAGCAGCCCTCTTGGCTCCGGCTTCTGTTAGCAGCTACACCTTTTCTCGGTAATATTTCAAGTTCAACCTCATCGGGGAGGGTAGCTGTTTGGTTTAGCCTTTGTCCTCTAGCACCTGCCTTTCCTGCAGGGAGGGGCATTCCCAGCCTTGGAACAGGCCCCATCACTAAGGCCACAGACAGTGCCAGAGGGAGCTGGGGTCTGTGCAGCCATTCTTGAATTCCCCCAGAATGCCTTGCCTGGCCTTGAGTAAAAGGGATAGAAGTGAAAAAAGCCTGTTACAAAGCAACATGTACGAGGTAACCCTTCATGTGTGTTTTATATATCAAAGAAAATAGACTAGTTATTATCAATGAATTTTTCTGGTGGGATTTCTAGTTATTTTTATTTTGTTGCTTTCAAAGTTTCTGTAACAGGCAGGGTGCTGTGGCTCACGCCTGTAATCCTAGCACTTTGGGAGGCCAAGGCAGGTGGATCACCTGAGGTCAGGAGTTCAAGACCAGCCTGGCCAACATGGTGAAACCCTGTCTCTGCTAAAAATGCAAAAATTAGCTGGGCGTGGTGGCAGTTGCCTGTAATCCCAGCTACTTGGGAGGCTGAAACAGGAGAATCACTTCAACCCAGGAGGTGGAGTTTGTAGTGAGCCAATATCATGCCATTGCTCTCCAGCCTGGGTGACAGAGTGAAACACCGTCTCAAAAAAAAAAAAAAAAAGTTTCTGTAAAAAACATTTTCACGGATACTTAACAGCATTGAAGCCCTGAATCATGGCGTTGTACAGAGCAGCCCCCAGGAAGAAGACAAGAGCCAATTGGCTCTGCCATTTGGAAGCATTGCCTTCTTCTCCCCACGATTCTCATTTCTGCCCCCAAATGATGTGTTTGTTGCCTTGCTCATTTCACCGGGGTGTCTTTTTCGTCCTCAGGTGACAGATTGACTGGGATCCCCTCGCACATCCTCAACAGCTCCCCATCAGACCGGCAGATTAACCAGCTGGCCCAGAGGCTGGGCCCTGAGTGGGAGCCCGTGGTGCTGTCTCTGGGACTGTCCCAGACGGATATCTACCGCTGTAAGGCCAACCACCCCCACAACGTGCAGTCGCAGGTGGTGGAGGCCTTCATCCGTTGGCGGCAGCGCTTCGGGAAGCAGGCCACCTTCCAGAGCCTGCACAACGGGCTGCGGGCTGTGGAGGTGGACCCCTCGCTGCTCCTGCACATGTTGGAGTGATGGTGCCTCCAGCAACCGCTGGGGAGTGTGTCCCTGAGTCATGTGGGCTGAATCCTGACTTTCACTCAGAGCAGGTGGTTTTTTGTGTAGGTTTGTTTTTTGTTTTTGATGATCTTCAGATGGAAGGAGAAAACAGGGTTTCCACTAGACATTACTTGAAAGGCCAGATTACTCAGCAGATCTCCCATGTTGGCTCAACAATTCTTTGTTTTTAATTGCTTGAAGATTGCATTGTTGTAATTGTTCAGTTTTTAAATGTGTAATGGCATTTTAATAGACTAGTAAATCACAGTGGTTCAAAATATATATCCATATATATATCTCATGTCATCACATTACAGGCAGGTGTCTCATATGTAAAACATTTACCTGAATGTTGTCTGAGGACTGAACTGTGGACTTTACTATTCATAATGATAAAATAATAAAATGTGAATTACTATATATAATGTGCCTCACTCATGAGAAAGTACCGTGTTGGGTTTTTTTTTTCTTTCTCATTCCTGTGTTGCATAGATTAAGGGTGTAAAATTACAATAGTCTTTTTTTTCTTTTTGGAACAGAATTAATAGTAACAGTGAAATGGTTACTTTCCCAAGTCAGGATAAATAGCTCAGGCAGGATGTCTGTATTAAATATTGTAAGACACTAAAGCTCCCTGCAAAGACCAGTTCAAGGACCAGCATGCATACCTGAGCCCTTCATCTTTAAAAGATCGCTCGAGAAAATCCTGTGCTGTTTATTGAAAGCATTAAGTCAGGGGACGAGAGGGGGTGTGGTCTTTCCATTGAAGCCAGAATGACTGAAGTGTTGTGCTCCTAAGGAGTATGATTTAGTCTTCTGTCCTTTTATCAATAGCACATGGTGTTTATAGAATGCTTTACTGTTTTCACGGCTTTTCCTGTATGTGATCTCATTTGGACCTCTCAGCAATGCTGTGGGGCAGTGGGCAAGGTGGTTCACCTCCTTCTGTACAGAGATTGAGTGATTGGCCCAGGGTGAATGAGCTTGGGTGCCGGCTCCTGAGCCTTTCCAACTGCTCCACAGGGCTCCTCCCCTTCTCTCTTGCATGCTCATTGAAGAAGCTTGAATCCTGCTCCCCGCCTACTAGGTGTATGGCCTTGGACAAGTTACTTACCCTCTCTACACCTCAGTTTCCTCATTGGCAGAATGGGGAAATGATTGTACTCACCTCTGAGGTCTTTGTGATGATTAAAGCAATAATGTCCGCCAACAGCACATCCAGATGCGGCTCATTGTCAGCTTTCAGGAAATGGTAGCTGTTAATTTGCCGCCACTGTGGCTGAAGGTATGGTTAGACCACAGGCAAAGCTGAATAGTGGCTGAAAGCTGAGGGCACTGTGAGAGGAGCTACTATTGCCACATTTCTTACTAAGCTTTAAAATGGGATTTGATTTTATAAACTTTACAATGGGGCCAGTCTGTGATCTATCCTTCTTAATAATTACGGAATCTGTTTCCTAATTCTAACATAACTCAGGATTTTTCAAAAGGGAGAAAAAAATCATGTTTTTTATTTCTCTCCATTCCAAGAATAAGTTTATAGAATGGTAGAATTGAGCACGAAGTGGGTGCTTAAAAAGATGACAACAGTGTGTGGATAACATCCTTTCAGGCATCTTGTAACCGTATTCCTGTTACTAAAAAAGAGCTGCTATGCCACAGTTTATTCTTCCAGTGAATTCGGTTCAAAAGGACAGTCTACTGGCCTTATCAGTTCAAATTTTTCATTTTGTAGCCCAGCCAATAATTCATTATCTTGTAAAATTCTCATGCTTTTGGCCATATCACTGTGCCCAGTGATAGACTGTACTGCTGTGGCATCTTCAGTGAATCACTTGTCATTTTGAACCTGGGACTTATTACATTGCTGTCTTCCCCCTGGGTTTCCTAATAGAGAGTTGCTTTGGCTTTTGTTCTCACAGCTCGGAGTCACATTCATGGATGAGTGAGTAGAGCTGGGCTCTGCTGCGTCTGACTAGATGGCATTTTAGAAGCAGGTCTGATGATTAGCTGGGTCATCTTTCCGCCATTCACCATTTGCAAGGAATCTGTCATGCATAAAGACACTCGTGGGCTCTGTCAGCAGTGAGAGACAATTAGTGAAGAACAAGCCCACGATGGGCCAGACAGACAGGGCCGAGGGGGCCCTTAGAGACCTCTGACTTGTTGCCCTTCACAAGCAGAGTGTCTTCACCACCAAATGGCGGCAGCCCCTCCCTGGCCTGCTCACGTGCTTGCAGAAGATTTGCAGAGTGGAAGAACAGAGCAGCTGAATCCCTATCTTGGTACTACCTCTGGCCATGAAGAATAATGCTACATAGCAGCTGCCTACCTCCTAACAGAACTGGGGAGGTGAAGAGCCTGCAGGGATTTCCTGTGTTTGTATGGGAGAAGATTCTACAATTTCAGAGACTGTTTATCCCCAAGAAAACTGAATGAATGCAGCGAGGTGGCAAGAGCATTTGCAGGCACTGACAGAAAGTATATGAATATATAGTCTTGCACCACTTTGGGTTGGGTTGGAGTGTGTGTGTGTGTGTGTGTGTGTGTGTATGTATGTGCATATGCATGCATGAGTGTGGCCCTTCATGTTTTTAAAACTATAACTTTTATTAATTTTTTCAATATGAAGTACATGTTTATTATGGCAGTTTGAAAAAAAACACAATAAGATGAAGAAAAATAAGAATTACCCCTACTCCCATCTAAGCACTGTACATCCCAATTTTTATCCCTGTCCTCCAATTCGTTTTCTCTGCCTGCATATCCTTTTCATAAAAAGAATAGGATTTTCTCTGCATTTCCTTATAGAAAGTGTTATATTTTCCAACTGATAATACACTTATTTTTTTTTGTCGATGTGGGACTATTTAGAGAGACTAAAATGTGTAATTAAAATGATGCATCTTTTTAATATTCCTCAATGGCGTACTCCAAATGATCTTTATATTCATCGCTTAAAATTAACTAAATTAAGTTTTCAATTTTATTACAAGAATGGGATTATATTGTACCTGCTGCTTTACAAGTGGCATCTTTTATATAACATCAAACTGTCTTTCTGTGTCATTATGTCTCTGTGCCAATGATTTCAATATCCTTTGTGTTCACAACACACTTTCGAGTCCTATAATTTTTGGTGGCATGTTTGAAGAGATAGAAGGACACTTAGCTACTAAAAAGATGACAATAAATATAGTAATGTCTTTCACTCTCAAAACCATTGTCCCACTTTTTGCTCCATCCCCGTTTGGAACCATGTTCCAAACAGTGGAGCTGTTTACGGCTCCCCTCTATGCACTCTTATATCCTCAAAAAGCAAAGTTTAGCACAGTCTGGGCTTTATTCTGAGATTTTATCTCTTCCTAACAGCAAGATGGCCTCTACACTGCCTGATGATCCAATCAACTTCGTGTTCCATTTCCACAAGAGTACGTGTTCTGGGAGGGCAAATGAATTTTACCTGTTGATCAAAATGTGATGGCACGCTTATGAAGGGTTGATAGTCTACGTGTTGCCACTATTCGCTGCCGTCATTTTCAATGGTGCATAGCTTTCCAGTGTGTGGATGCACCGTCATGTCTTAACCACTTCCCTGCGTGGATCTTTAGGTCGGTTTTGCCTTTTCATTGTTATAAACAGTGATGCAAGGAAGGGAGTGTTTGTGGTTAAATCTTTACATTCATCATATGTTACAATGAACTGGATCCCTGCTTTGTTTAGCGCCAAACATATTTTCATTTTGTTCTCAATTAGCTTTTTTATATAGCAAACTACCCCCAAGATGTAATGGCTTAAAACAACAAATGTATTGGCTTAAAATTTAGCCCACAATTCTGTGAGCTGGCTGGGCTTGCTCTTCCGATCTGAGCCAGCTCAGCTGATTTCTGCTGGGCTCTCTCATGTATCTGTGGTCAGCTGGTGGGTTGGCTGAGGCAGGATGCTCTAGGGCGGCCTCACTCATGTGTCTGGAAAGTAGCAGGCTATTTCCTGGGGCAATGGGTCATTTGTGTCTAGGTCACACGCCTTTTATCTGTCAGGTTACCCTGTCTTCTTTACTTGGTAGTAGTGGCAGGGGTTCCCCGGACAGCAAGAAGGCAAGCCGCCATGTGGAAACACCCTTCAAGCCTCTGTTTGCATCCCTTTTGCTGACATTTCTGGCCAAAGCCAGTCATGTGCCAGCTCAGAGTCAGTGCGGGAGGGCTCTACCAAAAGGCATGGAGAGAGGAGCGGAATAATTTGGGTCCGTTTCTTGCAATCCACCACAGCCAATATTTTTAAATTGAGATTTCTGGGCCCTATTGAAAAACAATCTTTGGCTACTCTGGATCCCTGTCCTTGAATCACAATAACAGGCAAGCCTTTTCTAGCATGCCACGGTCCTTCACATCCCCCACCCCACAGAATGCACATCCTTTGCCCAGCTCCTTCCACCTGCTCACTACCTGCTCAGCCACACACGTTTATGTTTATGGCCTCCAGACATACAGCCATGATGATGCTTAGCATAATCTCCTAGAAGTGGAATCGCCGGGCTTAAAGTATTAATAACATATTTTTAAAAACTATTTTGACTTTTTAATACTTTTTAAAAACTTTTAACAAATATTTTAGGGATGGATGTGGTGGCTCACGCCTATAATCCCAGCGCTTTGGGAGGCTGAGGCGGGCAGATCACTTGAGCTCCAGGAGTTCGAGACCAGCCTGGGGAACATTGTGAAACCCCGTCTCTACTAAAAATATAAAAATTAACCAGATGTGATGGCCAGTGCCTGTAATTTCAGCTACTCGGGAGGCTGAGGCAGGAGAATTGCTTGAACCCAGGAGGTGGAGGTTGCAGCGAGCCAAGATCGCGCCACTTCACTCGAGTCTCGGAGACAGAGCAAAACTCCGTCTTAAAAAAAAATTAACTTTGGTGGCCCACTGTGAAAGTTGCTGTTGGACACACAGACACACACACACAGCCCTGAGGCAGCAGGATGAGTCTGTCTTCATCCCTTTCTCTGGGGAGTTCTCCAGGTGTGGCAGCTTTGGACAGAGCCTCACCTCATTCAGTTATTCAGCAAACTCTTAAGCAGAGGCTACTGCACACCAGTCACTCCGCTAAGCAGGGAGGTGAAAAGATTACTAATAAATACACAGTTCCTCTTCTCCAGGAACTCACTGTTTGACCAGTGAGACAGACATGAAGCTCTAATTACAACACAATGCAATCAAGCCTGCACCTGAGTATCGAGTCTATGGGAATGCAGAGGAGAAATGATCCATTTGCCTGGCTTCTTGGGAAGTGAGAGGTATGGGAAATAATAAGGCTGTATCTAAGGCTCTGTCACTTGGGCAAGTTACTCCACCTTTGGGTGCCAGTTTCCCCACATGTAAAATGCAAACAAATAACAGTACCCACCTATGGTCACAGTGAGGATTCCATGAGATGAAAGGTATAACATGCTTAGAACAGTGCCTGGCAAAGATGTTTTGTTAAACCATTGAGTTGAATTCTTTTGGCTATCAGAGTTTTTCTTTTTCTTTTTCTTTTTTGAGACGGAGTCTTGCTCTGTCGCCAGGCTGGAGTGCTGTGGCATGATCTTGGCTCACTGCAATCTCCACCTCCCTGTTTCAAGTGATTCTCCTGCCTCAGCCTCCCGACTACAGGTGGGTGCCACCACGCCCAGCTAATTTTTGCATTTGTAGTAGAGACGGGGTTTCACCATATTGGCCAGGATGGTCTCAATCTCTTGACCTCGTGATCCACCTGCCTCAGCCTCCCAAAGTGCTGGGATTACAGGCGTGAGCCACTGCGCCCGGCCCAGTTTTTCTAATCTTCTTCACCCTCCCAGGGCTCTGAGAAGTGTGAGGGTAGAATCACCTCCTGCAGATGTTTGTGGTATAGAAATAGAAACTGCATAGTCTCTCAATATCTTTATCAGGACTCTAAAGATAAGTGGCTGTGAACTGTGGCACACTTCAGAGCATACTCAGAGTTGGGGTGGATTCTCATCTAACAGTTGGCTACCATTAAATGAATAACTACAGTCTTTGAGCAAATTCTTGCTGATTGCAAAACACTATGCAAGTTACCAGAGATACAAAGATGAATAAGCCATAGTCTCTGCTCTCAGGATCTCAGCCTACTGGGGAGACAGCTATAACCACCAGCAACTATGGCAAGCACAGAGGGAGCAATTAAGTTGGCCACAGAGGAGGTAATACTTCAACTGAGCTTTTGTAAGTCCTGCCCAAGTTAGCATGTTGGTCTCTTTGGGAGGCCTTAATGTGTATGGGCAGCAGAATCCCATTTAACTTATTTTACATCCAGTTTGACAAATGGCTCTCCTTGCCATGGGTATGCAAGATAAATATGCCTCCAAAATGTGATCTCAGAGCAATTTAGAAACTAAGTGGCAAATATCCTATACATCAAGATGACAGTGACATTGAGAAACATGTGGTTTGTTAATCCACAGTGGGATCAAGATCAGGCTTCAAGTTTTAGGTATTAGGCTTATTTTGGGGTTCTTTTTTATGACATCCCTATCCCTTTTCCTCTAAAACTCCCACATATTCAAATTAGATGTTGCTGGCGTACAGGGGATGTTTTTTAATGTAATAACTGCCTGTTTACTTCTTGGAACTATAAACAAAGCTTAGAAGAACAGGGATTCTATCTTGTTGGCATTTAGTGTTCTTACAGGAAAATTAAAGTCTCACAAAGACACAGTTCAGTGAGCCAATTAAGCCTTGTCTATTAAACTTATGCAAAATATATGGCAATAATTCTGATAGCTATTGTTAATTCAAAGCATAGGCTATGAAATCCAGGTTTGAGCACTTAAAAAGTAAAAAAAAACCCAACATCTTGGCAATACTCATAAAGTTTCCATTTCATTTTCATATTCTATCTCTAAGCAGGGCTGTTTTTGATGTCAAATTACATTCTTAATGGAGAATATTTGGAGGAAGTATAAAACGGATTGGATTTGATCAAGTAGTTACTAGTCTTTCTTTTGGTGACATATAACCTCCTACTTGTCAGCTTCTAGAAGATGAATCTATTTTGTGAGGACTTGGCCAATATCAAGGTCTTCAGCACGACTCATCAGCCTGTTGCTAATTTGAGGACAACAAATGCCTACAAATGCTTTAAGTAAGCCCAGTTACAGACTGCTGATGAATTTGGTGCTCCTGGTATGTGCCCTGGCCAAGAATGAGGGTGTCTGTCTAGGAATATTTCTTTGAATATAAATAGTAGGTAGTGGTTTATCTTTGTCCATTTAGTGTTGCTACATGGGAATACCTGAGGCTGGGTAATTTATAAAGACAAAGGGTTTATTTGGCTCACGATTCTGCTGACTAAAGACTGGGCATGTGGTGAAAGCCTTGGGCTACTTCCACTTATGACGGAAGAAGGCAAAGGGGAGCTTGCTGTTCAGAGATCACATGGCAAGAGGGGGAGCAAGAGCTTGTAGACAAGTGATGTATGACAGTCTCCATCTTCCAGGGACTTCTGCCTCCACATCATCTCTTTACAACCAGAGCCCCCAGACAGAGAAGGACTGAGTCTTTTGTGGCTAGCACATTGGAGATAGTTGATTTCATGGACAAATTGTATAAAGTGACATTTATTTTTTATGCTGGGAAATTACTTCCAACAATATATTTTTGTCCAACCATCTGCTTGAATCAAGTTTCTGTCAGCCTCTGGAAGTAATAATTATTCCCTGCTCTGAAACTGAGCTTCATGCTGGTTTTCTGCTGAGGGAGCAGACCCTTTGGCTGTCTGTTATCTATTGTCAAGAGCTCTTTTGTCACTCATTATTGTCAGCTGCTGATTTCCCAACAGACACTTTAAGGCTATAAATAAACCCTCCCAACACAAATCCCCTCTTTATGAAAGTGTGAAAGACAAAATACACCGGTAAATTAGGATATGATTTTTATTCAGGCTGTTGCCATAGGAGGACATTCATTAGTAAGAAATATCTCAAAGAAAAGAATGAGCCTGGCTTTTATGGAGACAAAGAGAGTCTTATGGGAGCATGATGAAGGACGGAGGTGGGTCTTACTTCAGAGTATGCAAAGCCTGTGTGGTCCTTGGCAGTTAGCCAGTTCCTACAACCCAAAAGGGCAGATTTCTTAACATCTCTGCTTTTTAGAGTACAAGACTTAGATTAAGTTCAACATTGTCAGTCCTCCCTTTTGTTGAAAATGAACATCATTGCCACTGTTGGGACTCAGAAAACAATACCCCAAAATGAAAGCCTCCAAAGCAGCCTCAGAAGCAAAGTCTCTCTCTGACCTTCTGCTGCCCGCTCTGTCTCTCACCCCTCATTCTCCCCGGAGATAAGCCATAGAAACTGTAATCCCTCTTCCCCAAGCTGGGTCATAGAAACTAGAACTCCTGTTCCCCAAAGCCAGCCATAAAACCTAGAAATATTATTCTAACCTTCCACCATTCTTCTGTGTAACACTTGGCCATTAAGAAACTAAGACCCTCATCCTAGAGGGGTCCTACCCCATACCTGGGAGGAAGGAATGCTGCATGGAGAGGCCAAGAAGGATCTGAACAGCCAGGCCTTGTAGGTTTCCCCACGCAGTCTATTTCCATTAGATCATAGCCTTTTTTGTCCTATCACATTTCCTCATGACTGTCCCTGCTTCATCAAACCTAAGCATAAAATCAGAGAGCTTCTCCTGAGTCTCTGGGTCTTCGTTCTGAAGGCTCACCTGTCATGTAAAACTATGATCAAATAGGCTGTTCATTGTTTGAAGCAATAAAGTGCAAATGAAACCTGTCTTTACATGCACAGTGGGGCATATGCTTCCATAAATGCCTGATCGTGTGTGCAGATGAGTGTTTAACACACCCAGTTACCTGTTTGCTATATTTATATTTTTAGGGTTAATGTAAGTGCTTTCATTTTTTAAAATGAAATTGTTTTAAATTGTTTTTTAAAAAGCTATAATCAAATACATTTGTTACTTTTTTTCTGATTAACTTGTCTTTTGTTATAGGGTGTTGGCCATGATCCTTATGATGGGGAGGAAGGGAATCACCAATTTTTTACCCCATCCCACTGAGCAACTTAGAGATGACCTAAGGCCTCGTTACCTGTGTGGAGTAACTGGGAATTGGAAGGTGAGGTCCAATTATATCCAAGTCTTGGCATCAAACTGTGAAAGACAAAATGCACTGGACAATTAAGGATATGATTTTATTCATGCCCTTGCAATAGGGAGAACATTTATTAATGAAGAATAACTCAAAGGAAAGGAAGGGGTCCTGGTCTCTCATGAATCCTCATGGGAGCCTTGAGGAAGGATGAAGGTGGGTCTTATCACAGAATATTCCAGGGCTGGGTTGTCCTTTGTGGGGATGGCTGTTTCTTTTGAAACACAAAAGGGTGGGAGATTTCTTTCTCTCTCCCTTTTTTTTTAAGAGACAGGGTCTCACTCTGTCTCCCCAGCTGGAGTGCAGTGGTGTAATCACGGCTCACTGCAACCTCAGCCTCTCGGGCTCAAGTGATCTACTTCAGCCTCTCAAGTAGCTGAGACTACAGAACTACAGGTGCACCACCCCGACCAGCTAATTTTTTTTTTTTTTTTTTTTTTTTTTTGTAGAGATGGGGTCTCCCCGTGTTGCCCAGGCTGATCTCGAGCTCCTGGGCTCAAGCCATCCTCCTGCCTTGGTCTCCCATAGTACTGGTATTACAGACATTAGCCACTGTATTTGGCTCATGTAGGGGGTTTGTTAACCATCACTACTTTTAGGGAACAAAAGCCTTGGAGGAAGTTTAACAGTGTGAAAATTCTTCAACTTTTAAGAGGCCAACGCAAATTTGAAAAAAAAAAAAAGTTTTTATAAGGTTTAGGTATGAGATATCAGAATTCTGACATCTTAACTGTTTGCTTGTTCAATAAGAGGTACTTAAGCTAACTCCGTATTTAATTTGAGTAAAGAAAAACAAATGGCCTGTCTGACCAAAGCTAAACAACAGGAAAGGAAACACAGCTCCTTTTACTTTCCTAGAGAATCATGGACCAATTTTCAATTTGGACCAATCATGGAACCTTTTTCTGTAGCTTATAGAAATTCATTCAAAGTGTACTTTTTGAGCACCTGCCATGTGCCAGGCATGAATATAGGTGGTGGGGATATAGCAGTCAATGTGACAGTCTGTAATTTCTCCCCTTGAGCCCCTTGCTATGGAGCAAGAGAATGCAGCAAAGGGCAGGAAGAGCCAGGCAAAGGAGTAGTACTGTTTCCAAAAGGTCAGCCAGAGAAGACCCCCACAAGAAGGTGACAGGAGTAAAAACCCGAGGGAGGGAGCCGTGGTGAGGCCTGAAAGAACATTTTGGGCAGAGGGAACAGTAAAATGGGAAAACCCTGAGATGGGAACTGTTAAAATAATTAATCAGGAGGACATTTACATGAGTCACCTTCAGCACCTTTGGTTGCTACCTAAGCAAATGGAAAACCAACTCAATGTAAACAGTTAAATGAAACCAGCGTAACCAATCAGAAACTGCCAGCTAACTTCTAACTAGAGACTTTACCAATCAGAAACTGACCTCTCACCAGGGACTTTCTGCTTTAACCAAATATTTTCTTTGTCTTGCTTCCATGAGCACCTTATAAAAGCCCCCTCCTCTCCTCCCCTCGGAGCGCCGGGCTGCTTGTGGTCTGGTGCTGCCCGATTCCTGAATCATTTAAAGCTCAAATAAACTCATGACATTTTAATATGCATAAATTTATCTTTTAACAGAACTTGGCCAAGATTTTCAAAGAACGGCGAGGAGTTCAGAGTCTCTAGAGTGCCGTTGTAAAGAGGGGAAGGGTAGTGGCTGAGGCCTGAGAGCTGAGGGAGCAGAGGCTGCAGGGTGGTACAGACGACTGTGATGACTTTGGATGTTACTCAGGTTGAGGCAGGAAAGTACTGACATGATGGCTTTGAGCAGAGATGGGACACCATCTAACATATTTTCAAAGGATTACCCTAGCTTGTGTGATAAGAGGATTGAAGCAGGCAGACCAGTGAGGAGCTGTTGCACTGCTCTTGAGAAGATGGGGGCTCCAATCAAGATGGCCATAGTGAAGTGTGGTGGAGGATGCTTAGGTCTCCTTTGGGAATTAAACATTTATTCCTCCAGCAGCCAGGAAGCTCCAGCTAATGGCCTTTGGCTGTCAGCCCTCTTCAAGTATTGCCTCTGCTAAAGACAGTTGTCTTGCCCAGTGACACTTCCCCTGCCTGGAGGCTTGTTAGTGAGGGCTACAAAGGCCTGGCCCTGAACCTCAACTCAGGACAACTCCTAAGGGTCATCCCAGTTCAGAGCTCCTCAAGGAGTCCGCTCAGGCCTTCCTTGTGACTACATCACAGCCCAACTTCTTCCTTTCCACAGGCATTGATTCCAAGAGTACCCCCTAATGAACTCCCCACCCACTCAGCTCCATCCCAGACTCAGCTTCCAGGGGAACATAGCTTGTGCATTGAGGTGGTGAGCAGTGGTCAGGTTCTGAATATATTTTATTTCATTTTCTTTCTTTTTTGAAGACAGGGTGATATGGTTTGGCTGTGTCCCGACCCAAATCTCACCTTGAATTGTAATAATCCCCAGGTGTCAAGGGCAAGGCCAGGTAGAGATCCCTGAATCATGGGGTCGGTTTCCCCCATACTTTTCTCGTGGTAGTGAGTAAGTTTCATGAGATCTGATGGTTGCATTAATGGGAGTTCTCCTGCACAAGCTCTCTTACCTGCCACCATGTAAGAGAACCTTTGTTTCTCCTTTGCCTTCCACCATGCCTTTATGAGGCCTCCTCAGCCATGTGGAACTGTGAATCCATTAAACCTCTTTCCTTCTCCACAGAGAATCTAAGTGGTCTTACAAAGGAACAAAGCTAGCCATCAGCACGTCCACCAGGAAATGTTTCCAGCAGTATTTTTTTCTACAAGGTCCATGGTGCAATAATAGGCTCCCATGAGAAGTTAAAAATAGGCAAAGCTGCTTACAAACTACCTTTATCATACACCCCAAGGATAATTCCAAGGCAACATTGAAGTAATCAAAATGACATGACACCACCTTGTATAGATACAGTTTCACAGTAGAAAGAAAGTTCGCTGTAGGGAATAGGAGTTAAGGAGATGAATCTTGAGCTGGGGCTTGACAGGAGTATGGAGTAAGTGGAAAGCCTGGGAAAGGTGTGCTAGGGGAAGGGGAAGGTGAGAGAGGGCCCAGAAGTGAAGATGGTTAGGATGCCTAGGAGGAGCCTTTGTTGTGAGTCTGCCTCTCATGAAAATTACATCTGTTATGTAAGGTGGGGTGAGTCAGCTAATTTTTAAAACCAGGCCAAGAGTTTGGGTTTCACCCTTTAGACTACCAAGAAAACAAAAGAAATCTCAACACTTTTAAAGTGCCAGTGTGAACTGTGAATCTCCAAATCAGAAATGTGTGGTATTTCCCAAACTTATTTGACATTGAAAACCTCTCTTCCATGACACCACCTATTAACATCTTTGGAAAGATTTGTCCCACAGACACATTGAGGTAGAGAACACTCAACCTTGGGGTGTAATGGGAAAACTACTGGGTCAAAGGAGCCAGTAATAACCAAGATTTTTAAAAAGGTATGAACAGTATCTTGAGTGGTATGCAAAAAACATTGATTTATTCTCCTCCTCCAACAATTCATGTTTACTGTTAGCAGCATATTATGAAGCACATGGAAAGAGACCCGTGGTTTTCTGGAACCTTCTTTTCCTTCTTTAATGATTAATAAATCGGTCACATTTTTTATTATATGACTTGTATCCTTGCAAAATATCCCCTGGCTTGATATCATGCTGCATTTCTGTTCAAGCAGTGGTTATATTGCCTGTTCCTCAAGAGGCAGTGGGCATTGTCTCTGGTCGTTGTCAGATGCCAGGTGGCACCTGTAAGACAAGCAGGAAGGAACTGGTCTTGCCCTATAACAGCAGCCCCGAGCCAGGAAAGTTCTGTCTATAGCCCCAGGCCTCTGCGGTCTGTCCCCACGCTTGCCAGGACTTCTTATCCCTTTGCTATCTTCTCATTTCGGTTCTCATTTGCTTACTGTGGTGCCTCCCCAACTAAGCCGCTTGGTAATTGAACTTGAGTTTTATCTTCCCTTCATTCTACTTCAAAAATACCCGAACGTAGCTTGTTTGTTTTTCCAGTGGGGCATCTGACAAGTCTTTAGCTTCTGTTTAGCAATAGTTCCCAGTCAGAGGTGATACTAAATCCCCCCAGGCCTCTACTATGTGGCCTTTGAAAATGTGTGGAGGCATTTGTGTGTGTGTGTGTGTGTGTGTGTGTGTGTGAAGCTGTCATCACACATTAGCGGGGGTTAGGGGTAGCATTACTGCCATGTGATGGGCAGGGGCTGGGGATAATCCTACAGAATGAAGAGTTGCCCCACCCAAAATACCAGTAACACCCCCAATAAGCACTGCTGTATGCTTCACATGAGTACCACTTTGCTAATTTTCAATATCTAAAGCACCACCTATGCCATTATTAGTTTAATATATTTCTTTGAATTAATTCACTTAAGTTTTTTTTATTTATTCCAAACAGCAGTATACTTGAAATGATGGGTCAATGTTATTTATATATTTTACAGTACACATAAAAATAAATGCCTAACACCTAATACAAACTATTCTTAATTAATGATACACACATGAAGTCGGGAAACACTGCAGCTAGGGCCACATACCCAGTTAGATTTTATTTATGTATTTATTTATTTTTATATAGAGACAAGGTGTTGCTCTATTCCCCAGGCAGGCACAGTCATAGCTTACCATAGCCTCAAAGTCCCAGGCTCAAGCAATCCTCCCACTTCACCTCCCAAGTGTCAAGGATTACAGGTGTGTGTCACCACGCCTGGCTCATTTTTCTATTTTTTGTAGAGATGAGATTTCACTATACTGCTTAGGCTGATCTTGAACTCCTGGCCTTAAGGGATCCTCCATCCTCAGCCTCCTGAAGTGCTGGGATTACAGACATGAGCCACCGTGCCCAGGCTCCTGTTGGATTTTGATGGGAATATTAGCCTCACACACATTTTCTCTTCTGAACCAGGAAGGTCTGCGCAAGTACACCACATAGACTCCTTAGCATGAGCCATATAAGGGCAAAGGTCACATGTTTAATGTCCCATAAACATCATTTATTTTATTTAAAGTAGTCTATCCCAATGACAATGACAGCATTCTTGACCTGAGTCAATTCTCTTTGCTGGTTCTGAAGTCAAGGATAAAAGTGAGGGTCACTTGGCATTTGCCTCCTTGAAATGTAGCTCTCTGAGGGCCCACCTGTGTCTTGTGTCCTCTTCTTTCCTAATGAAGTGTCTGGCACACGAAGTCATGATTAACGAAGGTCTCAGTGAATGAAGGAAACACAAAAACGTATGTGTACCCCTCAGTACGGGGCAAGTGATGGAGAACTGTAAATGCTACTGTCACTGAGTCAAAAAATCTTACACATGTTTCTTATGCAAGTTATGTAACTTCTCTGTGCTTCACTCTCCTTACCTCTGAAAGACAGATAATCATAGAACCAACCTCATAACACCGTTATAAGGAGGCAATGAGAGAGTATTTGTTGAGTGCTTAGAACAGTGTCAGGCATGGAATAAATATAGAAATATTTGATGATGAATAAACAAATGAATGAGTGGTGCCTGGCTTTTACTCAGGTTTGCAATGTTTGCTGAAAGAGTGAATCAACAAATCCTAGACCAGAATGTTCCAACACTCACATCCTTGGTGCTCAGCTGTTCCCAGGAGTAGCAGTAGATGCTAAAGTAAAACATCCCAAGCTCCAGTGAGGAGGTCTTGCTATGGGTAGCACAGAAAAGCTTTTCATAACTGATAGCCTAGGGTGATGCCCCATGTATCACCTTCCCCACTCCCCCAACCCCTGACTAGTTACAGGCTGCACAGGAACTGCATACTGGTACAGTCCTCCCTTGGTATCCATGGCAGACTTGTTCCAAGACCTCTGCAGAAAGCAATACCTATGGATGCTCTAGTCCCTGGTATAAAATGATGTAGTATTGGCATATAACCTACCACATCCTCTTGTATACTTTATTTATTTATTTTGAGACAGGATCTCACTCTGATGCCCAAGCTAGAGTATAGTGGAGTGATCCCAGGTCACTGTAGCCTCAACCTCCTCGGCTCAGGGGATCCTTCTGCCTCAGCCTCCCTCGGAGCTAGGACTACAGGTGCATGCCGCCATGCCTGGCTGATTTTTAAAAATTTTTTGTAGAGATGACTATGTTGCCCAGGCTAGTCTTGAACTCAAGCAATCCTCCCATCTGGGCCTCTGAAAGTGCTGGAATTATGTGAGTTACCATGCCAGGCTATCCTCCTGTATACTTTAAATCTTCTCTAGGTTACTTACAATACCTAATACCATGTTTGCTATGTAAACAGTTGTTATACTGTCTTGTTTTTTCTTTGTATTATTGTTATTGTTGTATTGTTATTTTTTTCAGAATATTTTTGATTCACAGTTGGTTGAATCTGGGGATGTGGAACCCACAGATGTTTGAGAGCTTATATGTCTGAAAAAGACTTTATTTTATTTGATAGCTTGGCTGGGTATAAAATTCTATAAAATTCATTTTTCTGCAGAATTACTTCTAGTTTCTAGCATCATTGAGAAGATTAATGGTCATTCTGATTTTTTATTAGAGTCTAACCAATTTTTCACTCTCTAGAAGCTTTAGAATTTTTTCTTTGATTCCAATGTTCTTAAATTTCACAATGATATGTTTTGACTAATATGTTTTATTCATTTTGCTGGACACTTGATAGGAACTTTTATCTCACAATGACTTTCAGTTTGAAATTTTCTTAAATTATTTTTTGATGATTTCATTTACTCTGTTTTCTTTTTATCTCTTTCTATGACTCATAGTGTTTGGATATTGGACTTCCTGGCTTGATCCTTAAATTTCCTTACCCTTTCTCTCTTATTTTTTATCATTTTGTTGTCTTTTGAAAGGTTTAATCAAATTTCACTTCCAACCTTCTTACTGGATTTTTAATTTATAACATAATGTTTTTAATTGCTAAGACTCTTTTGTTGTATGAATGTGCTATTTGAAAATAGCATCCTGTTGCTTCATGTTTACAATATATTCTCTTAGCTCTCTGATAGTTTTTGTCTTCTTATCTAATTTCTGTTTTCTCTAAATTACTTTAATCTCTTTGTTTTTAGTCTCTGCCTTTCATGTTAGAGGCTTTCTTTAAAAGGTGATCATTGGCTGTTCATTTATATTTAAAATTGGGGCCTAAAAAGCTGAATGAGACTCTGTATTGTGGGTGGGGCTTCAAGACCATTAGCTCACTTGTAGGATTATCAGGCTGAGCTGTTTGTTGGATAATCCTAATATCAGCGTCTTTAGATCTTTTCTTTTGGCTTGTCAGATGTTTTCAGAGAAGAATCTTCTAAGATCCTGCATAGTTTTCTGGGAACCTAGTGATGGAAGAGGGCCATGAGCTGTGGCAGAGGGCTTCAACATTTAGTATTTAGTCCTCATGCTTTCAAAATGATTGCTGCCTTCAACTGTGCCATGTATCCCACACTTCAGAGACCTTCTGTTTTTGCTGTCTCTAAACCACAAATTTCTGCTGAGGGAAAGAGGGGTTAATTTTCTGATCACACAAAGTAAGCATTAGAATTTGGGCTGGGGAGCAGGGAGGATTTGTATTTGTGTCTGTC
Source organism: Pan troglodytes (assembly GCF_028858775.2). NCBI lineage: Eukaryota > Metazoa > Chordata > Mammalia > Primates > Hominidae > Pan > Pan troglodytes. Next base: position 100,700,364 of record NC_072408.2, read on the forward strand.
TGACTCCTAGACTTTTGTCTTCCCCTTTACTCCCAAATCATAAACCCCTGCTACTTCTAATTCTTGAGGCTTTGTGGTTCTATTTTAGAAAATGGGCTACTACTTAGCTTGCTCACTTAGGACATAGCTGTCCTAGACCTGCTAGGTCAGTTGTCTTTCCTCTTTCTGTTTTCTAACTCACAACATTTTATGGCTTTCATTTTCCCTCCAATTCTCCTTTCCTCCTTCGGTTTCCTTCCTGTATGTTAGTTAGTGGGGATCCATAAAAAGTACAGGAAAACATGTGTGTTTAATATCTGCTATCTTTAAGTTGTATTTGACATATATATATATCTTTTTTAAACTTGGAAGTCCAAGATCAACATATATATTTTACTGATAAAATGTTCCAATATGTAATTTGCTCTCTTAATGACTACTTTTTTTAAGTAAGGAAGTTAAGGAAGCTACAGCAGTAATTCTTGAGGCATATTAGAATATTTCTTACTGACAAAATACTTTTGAACCAGTTATTACAGGGATATGGTTCAACTGAAATTGTAGTGACCTAATTTACAAAGATAAAACTGTCTATTTTAGAGATTGCAGTAAATTTCAAAAGTAAATGAGGGAATGTGAAAGGAATGAGGTAAATTGTGAATACCCATGGTAGAAGAACACTAGGAAATAAAGCCCTGGACCAGCTTGAACTGGGAATGATGCTTCATCAGTATAGTCAGAAGCAACATGCCTGGACATAGAATCCAAATTGTTTTTGAGTGGGGAGTCCGGAGACAAAATTGATTTTCCTATTCTAAGACTGAGCCACAATGTTAGGAAATTAGAAAGAGAAATTTAAAATAGTTCAGAATCAAGATTAAGAACAGCAAAAGAGGACTTGACAATTTCACTTTTATAAAATGCTATGAGCATGTTTGTGTTTATGGGGAAGAGATTTAAAGTTGAAAACATCCAATATCATTAAAATTATGAAGAAATAGGCAATTTAATTTACCGTTGGGGAGTATAGACTTATTAAGTAGTAATTGGTAATTATTTATTAAAATTATAAATGTGGATTTAGTTTGACTCAACATTTCAACTCCTACAAGTAATCCTATAGGAAAGACTGAAAAGTAATGTACAAGGATGTTCTTGCATCATTGCTTGTAATAACGAAAATTGAACACAACCAAAATGTTCATTATAGAGGATTATTTCAATTCATGGTGCTACAGACTCAAATATAACTAGTCTTTTGTGGTCCACTCTTATAAGGAGATTCATTCAAAAGAAACTAATTTAGTATCTCTCAAAGAACATTGAAAGAGACCTAATTCATAACCTATAACTCCATTTATAATTTATCTTTGTTTTACAGCCTTATTATTGAATACTTGGAACACCATATATCAGGCAAAAGACATAAAGTCAATTAAAATATATGTATACAATGATATCTAAAATATGTTGTTCAACTTTACCAAAATGTTATAAAATAGAATATATGGTATAATTTCATTAATGTTTAAAAAATATAAAGGCTTCCAGTTTTGAATAATGGCAGAGTAGTTTGTATCAGACTAAACCTTCCACTGATTATGAACTCATTCTTCTCTCTCTCTCTCCCTCTCTCTCTCTCCCTCTCTCTCTCTCGTGCGCACACACACCCACACACACACATACAAGAAGGACCAAAAATAGGCACAAACTGGAGGAGATATTATACATATTGAACTGGTTTTTCACCTGCAGACATCCACCACCTGCAGAAAAAGTAGACTTTTTCAACTAAAGAATTAGAGGCTTGAGTACAGGGCTGCCAGAGCAACTGGAAATTGAAGTGGGTTGTGGGGGGATCCCAGGAGGTTAGGAGTAATAGAACAGGGAGGTCCCAGAATTATGTACAAAATCCTCTCAAAACCTTGGCTGACTCTTTAACCACAAATGTACAGGGCAAGACTCCAAAGAGCATAGCAGAAAACATCAGCTGGAAGGCTGAGCAGGGATTTCAGCAGCTGCCTAGTACTGGAGAGATACAGTTTGAAGTTAAAATCTCACCAAATTAGTGGGGCTTGATAAACATGTCTTGAATTCCATCAGTATGCCAGAAGCATCATGCCCTAGATATAAGGATCATATCCCAAAACTCAGAGTTGTATCCTAGGAGTAAGAGCAAAAATAAAATATAACTAGCTTAACAAAGCCTAGAAACAAGCCTACACAGGATTAAGGTTATCCACAAGAAATTTACCTGCCTACTAGAACAAAACCAAATACTCATCTGATGAAAATGACAGAATTTAGAGTTTCTACATTGTCCAGCATACAATAAAAATTACCAGACATGCAAAGAAGCAGAAATATATGACAATAATAAAAAGAGAGAAACTCCAGAAAATAAAAGGATACCCACAAACAAAGCACGTATTGGAATTAGCATATAAGGACTTTAAAATTACTATTGTAAATATGTTACAGAATTTACAGGAAACAATAGGTGTAATTTGTGGAGACATGAGGATTTCAGGAAAGAGATGAAAATGCTGAAAAAGAACCAAATGGAAATCAGAACTAAAAAAATGCAATCTCAGAACTGAAAAATAAAGTATCTGAAATGAAAAATACAATACCTGAAAAAATGATGGATGGGATCAACATCAGTTTGAAAACAACAGAAGGAAAGATCAGAGAACTTGAAGAAAAGCCAACAAAAATCACCAACTAAAGGAGAAGAATATTTGAAAAGAAATTAACAGAGCCTTCCTTACCAATAGGGAAATACTAAGCAATCTAACATCTGTGTTATTCAGGAGAAAAGAGAATTAATGAGGCAAAAAATATTTAAGGAGACTTGGCTGAAAATTTTCCAAATTTGGAGAATATTATCAGTTTATGAATCTAAGAAGCCCAGTATACCTCAAACAGAAAAAAATAGAAATTCATATCTAGGCACATAATTGTCAAATGGCTGAAAACCAAGGATAAAGAAAAAAAAATCTTTAAAACAGCCCGATAAAAGACACATTTAATACGTGGAAATAAAGATAAGAGTCACTGAAAATGATTCATCAGAAATAATGAATGATTTAGAGGTGGGAGCAGGACTTCCCAGGCCCTCTCCCAAGCAAAACAGCAATTTAACTGGTGAAAAGTATTTTTTAAAAAATCATTCCAAGTCTCTGGAAATTGTCCTAAAGACATACGACATAACAACACATGGAGAAGCATTTATTCAAGAAAATCTGCTAAATATTGGTAAGAACACTGACAGTCTGTGGCACTTGAACCATGACTTGCTCATTCCATTTCCTCACCTCTCCTCAGGTCTGTGTTATGGAAGCTCTACCCTGCGAATGTGCAACTAAGAAAATGAGGACGGGACCTTCCTCTCCCTTAAGTTCCCAGTCTGAGGCTACAGTTTTACCCTCAGAAGGGCAGGCTACTGACATTTTTTTGTCCATCCCAGCCCCGTGATGCAGGAGCTCTATTCCTGGTAGAGATGGCCAAGAGGAACAGGTCTTGCTTCCGCCATCATGCACCACCACCAGTAGGGTGGAAGCTCTGCCCCAACTGCAGCAGCCAAGAGTACTGGGGCTCCAAACACCTACACCCCAGCCAACTCATAGGGTGGAGGTTTCAGGCTGAGATGGGCAAGCCAAGAAGACCAGGGACTGCCACTCCTCCTCAAAGCCCGTTACAGAGTGGGGATGTCACCCCGGGAAAAGCAGGTCCTAACCCCAAACTCCTTTTGAGTGGCACGGGGGTTCTTCCCAGAGAGAAAGGCAGGCCATAGGATCAACCCCACATATCTGCCTCAGGGGGCTGATTATTTGGAAGAGAAAATGGAGAACACCATGTCTAAAGCTATTGTGAAATGGAGATGATAGTGGACAACAATTAAAAGGAGTCTGGTAACTGTGACATAAGCAAAACGGGAGCACAGAAGTTTTCAAACAGATGAAAAGACAAGACCCAACTACATGCCATATACAACAGATACACTATAAATGTAAAAGCAAACAAGTCAGAAATTCAGAATTTTTAATGGGATGTACCTCTCTTTGAGTATTCTTGCTTGGCACATAGTGGGCCCAGAATTATTGGGTTTTAAATTTTAACCTAACGACTTAATATTTATTTATTTACTTAGGCTAGTCAAGTGATATAGTGGGTGTTTCTCTACTAATGACTCCCTGTCATCTTATCCATGCTCTCCTATAATTTTTAAAATAAATGTGAATCTTTGTTTATCTTGCCTCACATTAAATGGAAACTTCTTTAAAAATTTTGTGGGTACATAGTAGGTATAGGTATATAGGTAGGTAATGGGGTATTCATCCCCTCAAGGCTTTATCTTTTGAGTTACAAACAATCTGATTATTCTTTAAGTTATTTAAAAATATACAATTAAGTTATTATTGACTATAGTCACCCTGTTTTGCTATCAAATAATAGGTCTTATTCATTCTTTCTAACTGTTATTTTTGTGTCCATTAACTATCCTTCACCTCTCCCGCAGCTCCCCACGACCTTCCCAGCCTCTGGTTACCATCCTTCTACTCTCTATGTCCAGGAGTTTAATTGTTTTGATTTTTAGAACCCACAAATAAGTGAGAACATGCAATGTTTGTCTTCCTGTGTCTGGCTTATTTCACTTCATAATGATATCTGGTTCCATCCATGTTGCAAATGATTGGATTTGCATTACTTTTCATTGCTGAATAGTACTCCATTGTGTATATGTACCACATTTTCTTTATCCATTCATCTGTTGATGGACACTTAAGTTGCTTAGAAATCTTAGCTATTGAAGACAGTGCTGCAACAAACATAGGAGTGCAGATATCTCTTTGATGTATGTATTTTCTTTCTTTTGGGTATATACCTAGCAGTGGGATTGATGGATCATATGGTAACTCAATTTTTAGCTTTTGAGGAACCTCCAAACTATTCTCCATAGTGGTTGTACTAATTCACATCCCCACCAACAGTGTATGAGTGTTCCCTTTTCTCTACATACTGGCCAACATTTGTTATTGCTTGTCTTTTGGATATAAGCCATTTTAACTGGGATGAGATGATATCTCATTGTAGTTTAAATTTGTATTTCTCTGATGATCAATAATGTTGAGCACCTTTTCATATGCCTGTTTGCCACTTGTACATTTTCTGTTGAGAAATGTCTATTCAAGTCTTTTGCCCATTTTTTGAATGAATTATTAGATTTTTCCTATACAGTTGGAATCCTTATATATTCTTATTAATCCCTTGTCAGATGGGTAGTTTGCAAATATTTTCTCCCATTCTCTGGGTTGTCTCTTCATGTTGTTAACTGTCTCATTTGCTGTGCAGAAGCTCTTTAACTTGATGTGGTATCATTTGTACCTGTTTACTTTGGTTGCCTTTGCTTGTGGGGTATTGCTCAATAAATTTTTGCCCAGGCCAATGTTCTGGAGATTTTTGCCAATGTTTTCTTGTAGTACAAAACATAGTTCAAGGTCTTAGATTTAAGTCTTGAATCCATTTTTATTTGATTTTTGTATATGGTGAGAGATAGGGGTCTAGTTTCACTCTTCTTCATATGGATATCCAGTTTTCCTAACACCATTTGTTGAAGAGACTATCTTTTCCCCAGTGTATATTCTTGGCACCTTTGTCAAAAAGTGTTTTCATCCTAGGTGTGTGTATTTGTTTCTGAGTTCTCTATTCTGTTCCATTGGTCTATGTGTCTGTTTTTGTGCTGGTACCATACTGTTTTGGTTACTATAGCTCTATAGTATAATTTGAAGTCAGATGATGTGATTCCTCCAGTTTTGTTCTTTTTGCTTAGGATATCTTTGACTATTCTGGCTCTGTTTGTAGTTCTATATAAATTTTAGGATTTTTTTTCTATTTCTGTGAAGAATATCATTGGTATTTTGATAGAGTTTGCATTGAATCTGTAGATTGCTTTGGGTAGTATGAATATTTTAACAATATTGATTTTTCCAATCTATGAACATAGAATATTTTTCTCTTTTTTTGGTGTCCTCTTCAATTTCTTTCATCAGTGTTTTATAGTTTTCATTATAAACATCTTTTGCTTCTTTGGTTAAGTTAATTTCTGGGTGTTTAATTTTATGTGTGGATACTGTAAATGGGATTACTTTTTTCATTTCTTCTTCAGATTGCTAACTGTTGGCATATAGAAACACTACTGATTTTTGTATGTTGATTTTGTATCCTGTAAATTTACTGAATTTGTTTATCAGTTCTAATAGTTTCTTTGTGGAGTCTTTAGGTTTTTCCAAATACAAGATCCTGTTATCTGCAAACAAGGATAATCTGACTTCTTCCTTTCCAGTTTGGATGACCTTTATATCTTCCTCTTGTCTTATTGCTGTAGCTAGGACTCCCAGTACTATGTTTAATAACAGTGGTGAAAGTGGGCACATCCTTGTCCTGTTCTAGAGCTTACAGGAAAGGCTTTAAGTTTTTCCACATTCAGTATTATACTATCTGTGGGTGTTTCGTATCTGACTTTTATTATATTGAAGTATATTTCTTCTTTCCCCAGTTTTTTGAGCGTTTTTAATCATGAAGAGATGTTCAATTTTATTACATGCTTTTTCAGCATCAATTGAAATGATCATATAGTTTTTACCCTTCATTCTGTGGATATGATATATCACATTGATTAATTTGCATATGTTGAACCATCCTTGCATCCCAGGGATAAATCCCATTTGATCGTGATGAATGATCTTTCTAATGTATTGTTGAATTCGATTTGTTAGTGTTTTGTTGAGGATTTTTGCATAAATATCCATCAGAGATATTGGCCTGTAGTTTTTTTGTTTTTCATTGTGTGTGTGTTTGTGTGTGCGTGTGTGTCTGTGTGTGTGTCTTTGTTTGGTTTTGGTATCAAGGTAATACTGGCCTTGTAGAATGAGTTTGGAAGTAGTCCCTCCTCCTCTATTTTTCAGAATAGTTTGAGTAGGATTAGTATTAGTTCTTCTTTAAATGTTTGGTAGAATTCAGCAGTGAAGCCGTTAGGTCCTGGGCTTTTCTTTACTGGGAGACTTGTTATTATGGATTCTATTTCATTACTTGTTATTGGTCTGTTAAGGTTTTGGGTTTCTTCCTGATTGAATTTTGGTAGGTTGTATTTTTCTAGGAATTTGTACATTTCTTATAGATTTTCCAATTTATTGGCATTTGGTGCTTATAGTAGCCACTAATGGTCCTTTGAAATTCTGTTGTATCAGTTGTCATGTCTCTTTTCAATTCTGACTTTATTTGCATCTTTTCTCTTTTTTTCTTAGTCTGGCTAAAGTTTTGTCAATTTTGTTTAACTTTTTAAAACATCAACTTTTTGTTTCATTGATTTTTGTATTTTTTTATTTCAGTTTCATTTATTTCTGTTCTGATCTTTATTATTTCTTTTCTTCTACCAATTTTGGGTTTGGTTTGCTCTTGCTTTTCTAGTTCTTTAAGATGCGTTGTTAGATTGCTTATTTGAAGTTTTCCCTCTTTTTTGATGTAAGCACTTATAGCTGTAAGTTTCCCTCTTAGTACTAATTTTGCTGCATCCCATAGGTTTTGGTACCATTTCTTTCAAGAAATTTTTTTAACTTCCTTTTTAATTTCTTCATTGACCCACTGGTAATTCAGAAGCATATTGTTCAATTTCTATGTATTTGTAAAGTTTCAAAAATTCCTCATTATTGATTTCTAGTTTTATTCCATTGTGATGAGAGAAGATGCTTGTCATTATTTCAATTTTTCTGAATGTTGTAAGACTTGTTTTGTGACCTAACGTATGGCCTATCCTTGAGAATGATCCATGTGCTGAGGAAAAAAAATGTGTATTCTGTAGCCATTGGATGAAACGTTCTGTAAATATTTACTAGATCCATTTGATCTACAGTGCAGATTAAGTCTGATATTTCTTTGTTGATTTTCTGTCTGGAAGATCTGTCCAATGCTGAAAGTGGAGTGTTGAAGTCTCCAGCTGTTATTGTATTATGATCTATCTCTCTCTTCAGCTCTAATATTTGTTTTATATATCTGGATGCTTCAGTGTTGAGTCCATATATATTTAAAATTGTTATATCCTCTTGCTGAATTGACCCCTTTAACATTATTTAGTGACTTTCTTTGTTTCTTATAATTTTGGGCTTGAAAGCTATTTTGTCTGATGGCACTATAGCAACTCCTGCTGATTTTTGGGTTTTTTCCATCCTTTTATTTTCAGTCTATGTGTGTCTTTAGAAGTGAAGTGTGTTTCTTGTAGGCAACGTATTAATGGGTCTTGTTTTTTCATCCATTCATCCAGTCTATGTCTTTTGATTGGGGAGTTTAGTCTATTTACATTCAATGTTATTATTGATAAATAAAGACTTACTTCTTCCACTTTGTTATTTGTTTTCTGGTTGTTTTGTGGTCTTCTCTTTCGTCTTTCTTTCCTTCCTGTCTTCCTTTAGTGAAGGTGATTTTCTCTGGAGGTAAGATTTGGTTTCTTGCTTTTTATTTTTTGTGTCTCCATTATATGTTTTTTTGGTTTGAGGTTACCACAAAGCTTGCAGATACTCTGTTATGTCCCATTATTTTAACCTGATAACAACACTGTTTGCATAAACAAACAAACAAACAATCAAAGAGAACACTAATAAAAGCTCTACACCTTAACTTTGTCCCCTTGCTTTTTAACTTTTTGTTGTTCTATTTATATCTTATTGTACTGATGATGTCTTGAAATGCTGTTGTCATTATTATTTTTTATTGGTTCATCATTTAGTCTTTCTACTCAGGATAAGAGTAGTTTACATACCACAATTACAGTGTTAAAATAGTCTGTGTTTTTCTGTGTACTTACCATTACCAGTGAGTTTTGTACTTTCAGGTGATTACTTAGTAATGTTCCTTCCTTTCTGATTGATGTATTCCCTTTAGCATTTTTTATAGGACAGGTCTGGTGTTGATGAAACCCCTCAGCTTTTATTTCTCTGGGAATGTCTTTATTTCTCTTTCATATTTGAAGGATATTTTTGCCAAATATACTATTCTAGGGTAAAAGTGTATTTTCTTCTTTCAGCACTTTAAATATGTCATGTCATTCTCTTCTGGTCTATTTCTCTTTTCATTTCCACTGTAAAGTCTTCTGCCAGACATAGTGGAGCTCCATTGTATGTTATTTGTTTCTTTTCTCTTGCTGCTTTTAGGATCCATTCTTTATTCTTGACCTTTGGGAGTTTGATTATTAAATGGCCCGAGGTAGTCTTCTTTAGGTTAAATATGCTTGGTGTTCTATAACCTTCTTGTACTTGAATGTTGATATCTTTCTCTAGGTTTGGGAAGTTCTCTGATATTATTCATTTGAATACACTTTCTACCCCTATCTCTTTCTGTACCTCCTATTTAAGGCCAATAACTCTTAGATTTGTCCTTTTGAAGTTATTTTTTAGATCCTATAGGTGTGCTTCATTGTTATTCATTTTTCTTTTGTCTCTTCTGACTGTATTTTCAAATAGCCTGTCTTCAGCCTCACCAATTCTTTCTTCTGCTTGATCCATTCTGCTATTAAAGGACTCTGATGCATTCTTTAGTATACCAATTGCATTTTTCAGCTTCAGAATTTTTGCTTGATTCTTCTTAATTATTTCAATCTCATTGTTAAATTTATCTAATAGAATTCTGAATTCCTTCCCTGTGTTATCTTGAATTTCTTTGAGTATCCTCAACACAGCTATTTTGAATTTTCTGCCTGAAAGGTCACATATCTCCATTTTTCCAGGATTGGTCCCTGATGCCTTATTTATTTCATTTGGTGAGGTCATGTTTCCCTGGGTGGTGTTGATAGATGTTCTTTAGTGTCTGGCCATTGAAGAGTGAGGTATTTATTGTAGTCCTCACTGTCTGGGCTTATTTGTAGCTGTCCTTCTTGGGAAGGCTTTTCAGATATTTGAAAGAACCTGGGTGTTGTGATCTAAGCCATATCTGCTTCACTGGGCACCCCAAGCCCAGTAACACTGTGGTTCTTGTAGACTCATAGAAGTACTGCCTTGATGGCCATGGGACAAGATCTGGGAGAAGTATCTGGAGAACCAGGCAGAGACTCTTGTTCTCTTCCCGTACTTACTCCCAAACAAACAGTCTCTCTTTGTTCAGAGCCACCTAAAGCTGGGGTGTAGCAACACAAGAACCTCTGTGGCTACCACCACTATGACTGCTGTGGATCACACCTGAAGCCAGCACAGCACTGGATTTTACCAAAGGCCTGATGTAACCACTACTGCCTATGTAACCACTACGTGGCTATTGCCTATGTTCACTCAAAGCCCTAGGGCTCTTCGATCACTTGATGCCCAAACCAGCCAGGCCTGTGACCTTCCCTTCAGGGTGGCAAAGTCCCCCAGACACCAGGTGGGTCCAGAGGTGCTGTACAGGAGTCAGGGAATACAGTCAAAAACCTTAGAAGTCTACCTGGTATTCTATTGTACTGCAGCTGAGCTGGCACTCAAACCACAAGGTGCAGATCAATGCACAAGATGCAGGCCTTCCTCCTCTTCCTTTCCCCTTCCAAAGGCAGGGGAGCCTCACTCTGTAGCCACTGCCACTCCAGGCCATAAGGAGTACTGCCAGACTACCACCTATGTTTTCTTAAGGCTCAAGGGCTCTTAAGTCAGCTTATGGTGAATGCTGCCTGGCCTGGGATTCACTCTTTAGGGCCATGTGCTCCCCTCTGGCCCAGGACAGGTCCAGAAATGCCATCCAAGAGTCAAGTCCTGGAGTTGAGGGCTCCAAGAGCCTGCTTGGTGCTCTATCCCCCTGTGGCTGTGCTAGTACCTAAGTTGCAAGACAGAGTTCCCTTTGCTTTTCCCTCTGCTTTTCTCAAGCAGAAGGAGTTTTGTCCCACAGCCACCACAACTGGTAATGTCCTGAGTCTCACCTGAAGCCAGCCAGTCTCAGAGGCCCACCCAAGGCCCCCAACATATTACCCGGGTGTTGCTGCTGGTTATTCAGGGCCCAAGGGCTCTTCAGTTAGTAGGTGATGAATGCTGCCAGGACTGGGTCCTTTCCTTCAAGTAAGGAAAGTACAGGAGTAAGTATGGGAAGAGAACAAGAGTCTCTGCCTGGTAATCCAGATAATTCTCCCAGATTTTATCGAAGACCATTAAGGCAATACCTCTACGAGTCTGCAAGAACCACAGTGTTACTGGGGAGTGGGTCCCTCCTGGCCCAGGGTATGTCTAGAAATGTCATCTGGGAGCAAGGACCTGGATGAAGGCCTCAGGACCCTGATTAGTGTCCTCTCCTGCTGTGGCTGAGCTGGTATCCAAGATGCAAGACACAGTACTCCTCACTCTTCCCTCTTCTCTCCTGAATCAGAAGGAAGGGGTATCTTTTGGAGCCATGAGCTGTGTAGCCTGGGGTAGGGTAGGGGTGATGCCAGCACTCCCTTGGCTGCCCCAACTGGTGTCTCAGTAGGTCACATGCCCCACCCCCAGTCCACTCTCTTTAGGCCTTGTTCAGCACTAGGATTCACTCAGTCTTCCAGTCCTTATGGCCTAGACTGCCTTTTAAGTTTATTTAGAAACACAGCGCTATAGCCCATGGTGGTGAGGTTTGTGGGAACTCAAGTTCTGACCACTGGGATCGCCGATTCCCTCTGGCTAGGGCTGGTTTAAATGCCTCCTCCATGGGTGGGCGTTAGCTGAGTTTGGTCCTGTTTCCCTTTCTGCTCTAACCTGACAGCACACTGGGGAAGGGTGGCATCGGCAATTCAAGACTGTTTTTTCTATCTCTTCAGTGGCTCTTTCGTCGGTATGAAGATAAAACCAGGTACTATGAGGGCTCACCTGATTTTTGGTTCTGATGAAAGTGTTTTTTTTCTGTGCAGAACGTTGTTAAATTGGTGTCCTTCCTGGGGGGAAGATAGGTGGCACTTTCTATTCTGCCATCTTGCTCTGCCTCCAAATCTCCCACAATTTTTATTAAGCAGATTTTTTCTTCTGAATCTTCTATATTCTTTATCTTTTTTCCTCATGATTTTTTTCTGTAGCTTTTTGCACTATGTTCAGGGAGAATACCTTGATTTCGTCTTCCAAATCACTGTTGTCTTTTCGATTGTATCTGTTCTGTACTTCATCTCTGGTATTGAGTTTCTATAATATGTTAATCATATTTTTAGTTTTTAAAGATTTCTTTCTTTTTCTCTGATTGCTACTTTTTCTACAGCTCTTTTTTTATGGATCTAATAAGGATTTTATCTCAGGAAGCTTAATAAAATTACTTGAATGTTCTCTTTGGCTGCCTGCATTTGCTCTGTCCTCAGAATTTAATTCTCTACTCATTCAGCTTTCAGGCTATAAGGTTGGTTTTAAGGTCTGGTGATTCTCAGTTATTCCTTTTCAAATATAAATTGATCTGCATTGGTAACTGGTCTCCTTTCCTCACCAATTGTTTAGGTTCCCTTCCAACATCTCTTGCCACGTCTGCCCCCTAAATGTGGTGACTAACTGTAACACATGTGTTTTACTCCAAGGTTCATGGGCAGGTGGGGGAGGCCAGCAGGTTGGCCTCAAATAAACAAGTAGGGAAAGTTACCTTTTAGAGCACCTCAGGGTATTTCACACCTGTCCCAGGTTGTGTCTTTCCTTAATTAACAGTTCAATAATACCTGAAGCAATGCTCTACTTTTCTCTCTGGCCCTAGTTCTTATTCTAAGGGTCTCCCGCGACTGATCCTTTACTCAGAGAGCCTGGGAGCAAACACAATAACTAGCTGCTCTATGTGCCACTGGGAGAGGTGGGGCACTGGCCTGGCACTTCGACTATCTTGTCAAGCGTCCTACAATACACTTCTACCCTGTCCTGTTGACCTTGGGTTTATTTTTCTCTTGAGAAAATTAGCATATTCAGATTTGACAGTAATATCAAACACCTACTCTATGCCAGGAGCTATGCAAGGCAGAAATAATACAGTAATGAATACAACAGATGGTGACTTGTCCCAGTGAAGTTTACAGGCTGGAGAATTATTTATCCAGTAGCCCCCTCCTTCACTGTGGTGGACTGTGTGTTTCTCAGTGCTTTGGTATTCCTGTCAGCCTGCTACCATCCAGAAATTCTTCAGCTCCCCTCAACTGGCGTTTTCTAGGTAATGTCTAGGACTTAGTCTTATCTTACGGATCACATTTCACTGGGATCTGGAAAGGAGAAAGCATGTTGGCTTAGTGCACCACCTTGAACCAACCCCTTTTTTTTTCTTCAAGTGGAAGAGGAAGAGCTAGTGGAGTTCAGATGTTCTTTATGACTCTATAAACAAAAGAAGTCATTTCCACCCCCAAAGGGAGGCTTTGTATACAATTATTCCTACATTGGTTCTGGCTCTGTAACTGGAGTTTCTATGGAGATTGGCGGGAGAAATCAGAGTCCTAGTCATATTCTAACATCAAGGAGCAAGTCTAGGAATGGGACTGCGCAGCTCACCGTCTTGCTTTTTCATTTTGCTTCTTCTAACATTTTTCATGATCCCCTAATCAGTGTGACTTTTAAAAATATGGTTTGGAAGTGCCACTTTTGAAGCATGTGAATAGAAGAGCATCTCATCCCCTCACTCTCCCCGGTACATCCCAACCCCTACCATGCTTCGAAAGGACTGTCTCTACAAATTTTGCTTCACTCCCTGATGTCTGGAGATCAGTCAGATAGGTGGATTTCTTCAGGTCTTCTTTGGAACCCAAAAGATCTTTCTGCCTTTCGGTTGCTCCCAAGCTTTGGCAGAAAACTCTATTTTCAGAATCGGTACTTTTTCTAGTTGACCTTTGTTGATAAGTTCCTTCCTCACTCTGGTTTCAGTAGATTTGTTTTTGTTAGAACCAAACTGAGTGAAAGGCTTTCCTTCTCAGAAATAAGAACAAACACCTCACTAGGCAGCTTGTTTAGCCACCCTTAGGCAAACACCAAATTGAGCATTTAGCAATTCCTTTTTTGAAGCTGGAGGGAAGGGTCCAAGAAAGCCAACTCCTGGTTCCAAGAAAGTGCAGACACTATTTGTGTACTTTTCTTTAGATGGTTGTCATTTTTAACCAAGTAGCTACACTGTCAACCTCTGATATCTCTGTGACAACATCTAGGTGACAAAGTCAATCAAACCACCCTTGGCCTACCTGCCCCAAAGCAACAAAGATCTTATCTTCTGATGAGGATTTAAGAAAGACTGAGTCCTCCCAGAAAGGAAGAAGTTAAAAAAGGTTCAGGCAGCACTTTTTTTGTTTGTTTGTTTGTTTGGCAGCAGCAGTATTTTGTGGCTGGTTTCTTTTACCACACAAAAAAAGACTGTGGCTAATAGATATGTCAGAGCTTTTTAGAAACACGTCAATTTTTTTTGTGTTCTGCAGCTCTCAAAAAAAAAGTGTGGGGGGGTGGGGATCAATCCTTTGCAGCTTCCAAGAAAATGGTTTTTCTTTTCTTCTTTTTGTTTGTCACACATCTAAATCCTAGAATCATTTAGAAAGAGGGAGGGATGAACGTTTCCAAAAGAATTGGCTCCCTCACTCCACATATGCAGTTACAAGCATGTGCAGAGGAGAAGGTACTGTTGGTATTACTGGGTCATAGTTTGGACTTTTGATTTAAGTAGAGAAGACTTGTACTATATAGTCAACATTTATTATATAAAGTTGCCCCTGAGACTAATCTTCAGAAACTAGATAAATAGAACTGTGTGCTCTGATAAAGTGTCTCCCTTGGAGATTATCTCACGAGGATATGAAAACATCATACCCTACACCAAAGATGTGAGTGATTGAAATATATAGGCTGGGCGGGGTGGCTTACCACCTGTAATCCCAGCACTTTGGGAGGCCAAGGCAGGCGGATCACCAGAGGTCAGGAGTTTGAGACTAACCTGACCAGCCTGGTAAAACCCCATCTCTACTAAAAATACAAAAATTAGCTGGGCTTGGTGGCATGTGCCTGTCCCAGCTACTTGGGAGGCTGAGGCAGGAGAATCGCTTGAACCCGTGAGGCAGAGGTTGCAGTGAGCTGAAATCTCGCCACTGCACTGCAGCCTGGGTGACAGAGTAAGACTCCGTTTCAAAAAAAATTAAAAAAGGCCAGGCACAGTGGCTCATGCCTGTAATCCCAGCACTTCGGGAGGCCAAGGTGGGTGGATCACAAGGTCAGGAGGTCGAGACCAGCCTGGCCAACATGGTGAAACCCTGTCTCTACTAAAAATACAAAAAATTAGCTGGGCGTGGTGGCAGGCGCCTGTGATCCCAGCTACTCAGGAGGCTGAGGCAGGAGAATCGCTTGAACCCGGGAAACGGAGGTTGCAGTGAGCCGAGTCCGTGCCACTGTACTCCAGCCAGGGCGACAGAGTGAGACTCTGTCTCAAAAAAAAAAAAAAAAAAAAAAATGGAAAAAGAAAAATATATACATATTATACACACATACACACACTATCCCCCCACCCCCGTGTGTGTGTGTCTTAAACACTCATACATACCTAAATTTGTATATAAAAGATTTGTATGGAGGGCCTTGTTTTTGAGATACATCATGAATATAATGTCTATTTATACCTCTTTCTTCTTGGCTGGGTAACTCTCACTTTTCTTCTTAATCACCCTTAAAATAAATGTGGCCTCTTTCTGATTTAACGTTTTTGAACTTTTCAATACCTATACATAAATCAGTGGATCAACTTCTGAAGACAGCGTTGTCTTCAAGGAAAGGAGAGGAAATGCACACAAAGAGGGAAGCAGGTTTCCTGGAGCCTTTGGCTCACTGTTAGGTCAAGCTTGAGATTCCAGAGTTAGGAGCCACTAAAGATGGAACTGGCCTTTGTGGTTTCCTTTCCATTCTCTTCCTTTCCTTTCCATTTCCTTTCCATTCTGTGATTCTTAAGGGTACCCTCAGTCTTTGGAATTAACATCTGACTGTCTCAGGGGATTGTGTAATTGAGTAAAAACAGACCCAAAGTGGCAACACGAAGAGACTTGGAATTAATATATCTTTGGGGCCAAAATATTCAGCATAATTAAGCGTAATTTGATTAATGTGGGATATAATTTAATTAGGCATATGGACAAAGGAGGGAGAAAAGGTTCTCCACTGTGAAGACGAGATCACTCTATCATACATGCTGGAACTAAAATTATGAGGGCAGGTTTGAAGATAATATAAAAACCCATATTTAAGTCCAAGAGGTTTCTTAGACTTCTTTTATTTCCACATGTGGACTTATTCAGCAATCTGTAGTGTCTATAAAATTTAATGTAAACTGCTACATTTGGCTTTCTACCAAAAGAAATTCAAACCCTACACTTTTGACATTTAAAATATGAAGTATTACTATAAGCTAAATATAAAACTAAATCTCCTTCTTTCTTTTACTGAATAATTATTTACTGAGATAGTAATATGAGTCAGGTACCACGTAAGACATTAAGAATTTAAAGACAAGTAAGAAATAGTCCATCTCGGACCTCAAGGAGTGAGAAAGGCTGAGCATGTTGTGTCCTATAATTACTCCTGTAATCCCAGCACTTTAGAAGGCCAAGGTGGGAGGATCACTTGAGGCCAGGGGTTGGACATTAGCCTGGGCAATATAGCAAGATCCCATCTCTAAAACAAAAACAAAACAAAAAAAAAAACACCACATTAGACTGGCATGGTGGCACATGCCTGTAGTCCTAGCTATTTGGAAGGCTGAGGCTGGAGGATCTGTTAAGCCCAGAAGTCCTAGGCTGCAGTGAGCTAGGATCCTACCACAGTACTTCAGCCTGGGTGACAGAGTGAGACCTTGTCTCTAAAACAATAAAATAAAATAAAAAGGAGCAAGGGAATGTCAAGCAATGATTCATATAAAGACAATGAAGGGTACGTTCTGAGAATGGAATCCCATAGGCCTCTCCAGGAGGCTTCTCAGGATGTGGCAAGAGGGTGATCCAAGAGAAAGAGCAGCCAAGATGGAGGCTGCAGAGTCCCAGCCTCAGAAGTGACACACCAGCACTTCTGCCATAGTTTTTTGATCACACAGATCAACCCTGGTACGGGTGAGAGGGGACTAAAAAAGAGGGGACTGTCTGGGGAGGCTGGCTACCACAGTTCTCCAGAGACAGGCAGAGGACATAAGTCAAATAACAAAGTACTGCATTTTATTAATTGAGCCACCATCCAATAACCTCCATTACAAGTTTTAACTAAAAATGAATAGAAGCTGTAAGGCCTAAGCAGAATCTCCTACTTCTTCCTGAATCTAAACCTTGGGATCTTAGTACCTTCTAGAAGGATGCATAGAGGAAAGATAACAAAATTGATAGAGACAGGAGACAGCCAGAGGTCCCTGGCGAAACCCTGCCTTCAAGCCTAAAACAGCCTGAAGGCTGAAAAACCGTACTGCTGGTCCCAGATGAAGCCTACTATTTCCCGACTGATTCTTTCTGAATAACGCCCACCTGCACACAGGGAGGACGGGGTGGGGCCTCGGGAAGTTCACGGAATTTGCTGCGAGGTGGAACCTGGCCTCTCCTGTTCCTGTGTGGTGAGCTGGGATTCAATCTGTGAGGTGGGAATCCTGCTAGCAGGATTTTCTCTCACTTTGCAGATAATTATTTTCCCTGTTTCCTTTTTGCCCAATAAATTCCTCTCCTCACCCTTCTATGTGCCCGTGAGCCTAATCTTTCCCAGTCGAGTGACAAGAACCTGGTTTTAGCTGAACTAAGGAGAAAATTCTGCAACAAAATGACAGAGAAAATAAAATGACTTATCTACTTAGTCACTTGTATGAGGAGGTGGAGAATCAGAGAGGGGGCTGAGTGCACCTGTCCACCCGAATGCATAGAGTGGGAGAGAAGGAGAACCATTCCTAAGGAGGGCATCTCTGTCTACTAACTACAAGTTGCTATCTCTGGTCCCACACTCTGACCAATCAGATTAGCAACTCCTCTTCCCTTGGGTTGGGGGCAGGGGTGCTAGGAAGAGGTGGGAATGGCCTGGGAGAAGGACTGACAAGTCCTTTTTCCTGTACAGAAGGTATTGTCTTCCCTGTTTTTCGTATAAGGAAACTGAGATGTGGAAAGGTTAACTGAAGTTTGGTGAGGCCTGTTTCCAAGAAACCATGACTGAAAATCCCAACTTTTAAATTCAGCCATAGTGGTCACATCAGGTCAAAGACACCGTAATTGCTGCTGAACTTGTGTTGAACTCCAGATTTATCTTTTAGGCATTTCTTCTATGTCACAGGTATTTGGGCTATGCATTAAACCAAAGATCCACTTAAAGAAATACAAACACGGGAGGGAACTTGGAAACATTTTTTGCAATCTGTTCTTTGCAGAGATAAAGAAACTGACATCCCTAGGGAATGAAGCCTAGGTCCTCGTGCCCCCCCACCCCCCAGTCTGGTGCTTTTTCCTCAGTGGCACTGTGGAAGGGTTGTTGAGTATGTGTTCCCTGTGAGGCTGATTGGAACCTTCCTCTTCCTCAACTGAGTGAGAGGCAGGTGAGTGTCATTGAAAGAACAGTTCTTGGAGCTGGAAGCCCCCAGTGAAGTCCCAGCTCCATTCTGCATAATAAGCTTGTGTGATCTGGGTATATTCTCCTCAGTTTCTTCTTTTGAAAAATGGGTATAATGAAATTTGCCACCCTCTCGAGATGGTTGTAAGGATGAAAGAAGATCCTAACTATGAAAGATCTCTGTAGGGGCCAGGCACAGTGGCTCACACCTGTAATCCCAGCACTTTGGGAGGCCGAGGCAGGTGGATCACTTGAGGTCAGGAGTTTGAGACCAGCCTGGCCAACATGGCAAAACCCTGTCTCTACTAAAAATACAAAAGTTAGCCAGGGATGATGGCACGCGCCTGTAATCCCAGCTACTCGGGAGGCTGAGGTAGGAGAATCACTTGAATCTAGGAGGCAGAGGTTGTAGTAAGCCGAGATCATGCCATTACACTCCAGCCTGGGTGACAGAGTGAGACTCTGCCTCACATAAAATAAAATAAAGATCTCTGTAGGATCCCAGGTGCTGGGCAAAGGTAAGGAATCAGTCTTTATATCTATAAGATATACAACTGCCAAGCTAAGATGGACATGCCTCTAGCTGCTGCTGCTTTTTTTTTTTTTTTTTTTTTTTTTTTTTTTGAGACAGAATCTTGCTCTGTCACCCAGGCTGGAGCGCAGTCACATAGTCTTGGCTCACTGCAACCTCCACCTCCTGGGCTCGATCCTCCCACCTCAGTCTCCCAAATAGCTAGGACTACAGGTGCATGCCACAAAACCTGGCTAATTTTTATATTTTTTGTAGAAATGGGGTTTTGCCATGTTGCCCAGGCTGGTCTCAAACTCTTGAGCTCAAGCGATCTGTCCGCCTTGGCCTGCTAAAGTGCTGGGATTACGGGTGTGAGCCACTGCGCCCAGCCTGCCTCTTGCTTCTTACATTTCACTGCCTTGAGAGTTTATCAACTCCCCACCCATAGGCATTTCACTTTCTCCTCCTCACATGACTTTGTTTCACCTGACGGTAGTCCAGCTGAATTCTGGAGATAGGCAGTTCAAGTAATGGGAGAGGTCAGTGACTCCGTCTTCTATGTGGGATGGTTTTCCCTTCCCCATGACCACAAGAATGAGCAGAGTATGTGGATCTTACTTTGAAGGAACGAAAACAAACAATCCTATCATTTAATAGGAGCTTTAAAAGCTTTAGCAGCATGGGTGAGTGTGGCCATCGAGACTGTCTGGCAACTGCCCCTGCTAACAGTGGAGATTTATTATCATAGAAAATCATTTCAATCTGCGGAGGTTCCAAAGGGACCATTTTATGGTCATGGGCATAATTAATAGCAGAACTGTTTGGGAAGGACACTAATATTTATTCACTGCCTACCACGCGCAAGACAGAGAGTGAGGTGGGAGGCTGGTGCCATTCTGATTTTGCAGAAGAGAAAGCTGAAGTTCAAGGAAGTTAGGTGGGTTGCCCACAGTTATAAGCTTATAAACAGTAGCGTGAAGACTTGAATCCAGATCTTTGCACTTCCTGTAGTGTAACACAGGGAGGGTTCAGCATTTTGAATCTGCTAGTTTGTCTCTTTTGAAAATGAGGGAAAATCTGTGGGGAAATATGAGAATTACAATAGCTTACCCAATCATCCAAAGGTCACAAAGCCCCAGAATTTGGAAACCTTGGGGTAAAAGGGAGATCAAAACGATGATTAAAAATGAAAAATCAAAGTCTCAGCTTCTCCTAGCTCTTGACACCAGGCACAGATACACTTTTAATGACAGCCTTTTATCAGATATTGCCATCAGCAGATCTCAATGCCAGGGCCACTAATGAGTGGAGGGTAAGGAAGGTCACAACACAGAGGATGCAAAATAAGGATTTGAAGCCATGTCCGTCTGGCAAGAAGAAATTAAGCGAAACTCAGAAAGTTCTTAAATATGTAGAAGGAGACTGTGTTTCACAACTTCTACAAACAAATTCCAAAATATGTAGACTTCTAGGAAGCAGAGAAGTTAGCAAATTGCCAAGGTGTTAATAGTCGGTTCTTGGTATTGTTAAAGCACAGTTTGATTTGCACATCTGACTGGAATACTTGCTTTAGCAAGCACACTCTTTCCTAGTAGTGCCTCTTAATGCTTCTACTAAAAGGCAACTCATCTTTTTGATGGCCTGAGCACTTTAGTCACAAAAATAAAATTTACTGAGCACATACTACATGCCTGGCTGTGACTAAGGCACAGGGGATACAAATGAAAACAGAATTACACATTAACGTTTATGGAGTTCATAGCTGGATGGGAAAAGCAGTCAAGTCAACAAGGAATTATGGCATGTATACTTCATGTATAACATGAAGGCAGGACAAGGTGCCCAGGGAAATGCAGTAGATGGATACCTAACTCAGTCTTGGAAAGTCAGCAAAAGCTTCCAGGTTAAAGTGCCACCTGAGCTGAGACCCAAAGGATAAGTGGGAGTTAATGGAGTGTATTCTCAGTGGAAAGAGAAACATGCACAAAGGAATAGGGATGAGAGAATGGGGTGTGTTTGGGGAACTGAAAGAGATTCAGTCTGGACAGACTATTAAGAATAGAGATGGCAGGCCGGGTGCGGTGGCTTATGCCTGTAATCCCAGCACTTTGGGAGGCCGAGGCAGGTGGATCACGAGGTCAGGAGATCGAGACCATCATAGCTAACACGGTGAAACCCCGTCTCTACTAAAAATACAAAAAAATTAGCGGGCATGGTGGTGGGCGCTTGTAGTCTTAGCTACTCGGGAGGCTGAGGTGGGAGAATGGCATGAACCCGGGAGGCGGAGCTTGCAGTGAGCCGAGATCGTGCCACTGCACTCCAGCCTAGGTGACAGAGTGAGACTCCATCTCAAAAAAAAAAAAAAAAAAAAAAAAAGATAGAGATGGCAGATAGATGGGTGGGGGCTCACCTTCTATACCATGTGAAAGCATTAGGGCTTTATCCCAACTGACTGTTGCAAGGGTTTAAGCGTGAGGATAAGATGATCATATGTGTGTTTTAGAAAGGTCATCATTCTGTGCATGTGTTTCAGAAAGATCTGTTTGGGGATTTGAAGCATGCAAGGCAGGGTGGTGGGGTGTGGGATGGGGAGGGCAAGACCAGTAGCAGGAGACCCAGCAGCTGGAGTTGCTGTCATCCAGGCCAGAGATGGGGGTAGTCTAGTCCAAGTTAATCCATTAGAGCTGGAGAGAAGTAGACAGATTCAAGAGCTCCTTAAGGGGTAGACTGAACCAACCACATCTTGAGATTGTTGTCAGATGTGTGGAATGAGGTAGGGAAGCAGTCAAGAATGGCTTCCAGGTTTCTGGGCTGTATGGCTGAGGATACCAGCTCCTGGACCGCAGAACCCTGCAGAAGGAGCAGGTTTCAAAGAGGTGGTGAGGAGCTCCGTTTTGGAAATGCTGCTGGAGGAGTGGTGGGGTACAGCCAAGGGGAGCTGTTCCATAAGAACCACCGTCAGAATCTCAGGAGAGAGATCCAGATGGGTTGTGGAATTGGGAGTCATCGGCACATGGATGGCAGTTGATGCCAAGGCTGACATCATGTGACAAGGCTAGCTCCAGCAGCCCTGTCTTCAAAGAGGGTCTGGAAGCTCTCACTTTTTCCTGGTTTGTGCTTGTCAGACCATATGCAAGTAATTAAAACAGGACATTCATTAACATGCCACTTTATGCCTTTTAGTCTCCCTATGTCTCCAGGGCTAGTGGGTGAGGTACATAGAGAGATGCCATGCACATTTTATATAGGACCAAGTTCATGCAATGCCAAGCAGTGACAGAGCCCAGCTCAGGTTCCTCCAGGTGCTCTTCTGACCACACTGTAATTCCTCTGAGGTCACCCTAAAGAAAACACTCAATTCATAGACAATCATGACAGGACTGAAATTCATGATGACAGATAAAAGGGGGCATCCTTTCTACCAGGCTCAGTGGCTTTTAGCCTCTGCCATCCTCACCCCCTCACCCTTGCCCTCCACTGCAGCACTTCCCACCTGGTGTTGGCCTGTCTACCCCCAGCGGGTCTCAGAGGAAGCGCCGTGGCTCCATGGCTCCCAAGTCTCTGGACACTTGGCCAAGCGAGGGTTGTAAGTCATAGCCCAATCAGGCCCCACCTGCTCAAAGATGCAACTGGAGGTGATGCCGTAACATAAAGAGATAGCCCCAGAAGTGATGCCATAACATAGGGATATGGTCAGTAAATTGGGAATGGGAGAAGAAGGAGCTTTTCCTGCTGACCCCGGAAATCATGGTGCCATGGAGAGAAGGTAAAGTGGAGATCACCAGGGCTTGGGGCTTTGTTTTGGTTTTGTTTCAGAGCAGTGAGATTATTTTTCTAAAAGACAACTTGAAGGGAACTCCAGTATGTAAAATGGTTTTTAAAAAAAGACCTGCCCTAACAAAAGTAGGAGCCCTGGGGCCTGAGCCAGCTTCCTCTTCCTCACCCCATACATACTCAGCCCGGGCCTCCGAGCCTTCTTGCAACACTTTTGAAAACCGATAGTTTAGTCCATACCTTCCAGGATGGTGGGAAGTACATAAATTTGAAAGCATGGAATTATAGTCAAATTCCCCTGGGTTTAACTCTAGCCAGGCTGTTTATTAGCTGTGTGTATTTTGGATAGGTTATTTAAGTTTTCTGAGCCTCAGATTTATCATCTGTAGAATGGGGAGGGAGTACAGAATTGCTGTGAAGGTTTAAAGAGAAAAAATGACTAAAATATTGAGCACTGTGCTTAGCATTGAGTATATTCTCAGTACATGGGAATTATTGTTATCAATTGCTGAACATTTAGATATTTCTAGACAAGCTGGAAATCTGGATTTTAATAGATGGGCTAGAAATTGGGATTTGTATAAGAATCTCCCAATTTTTAAATGTTGGCAAGTAATTTTAAAAAATGAAAAACATTGTTTGAGCTCAATAAGACACGCTCCCGCAGTCAGTTTGGGACCTCTGTCCGTGCAGGAAGGAGGTTAGATCTGGAGGGGAAGGGCAGGAGCCCAGAGCTTGGGTCCCTGGGTGGGACTTGTGGGTTTCAGTCATGGGTGGAGACTGGCCCTGCCATCCTGCTGTAAATGCAACCAGTTCTCAACCAGAAAATTTTTCAATCTACCTATAGCCTGCTTCCAGTTGTCCCACCTTACTGAACCAAACCAATGTTTTCTTTTGTTGTTGTTGCTAGTTTTTTCTTTCTTTTTTTTTTCTTTTTTTTGAGACAGAGTCTCCCTCTGTCACCCAGGCTAGAGTGCAGTGGCACTATTTGGCTCACTGCAGCCTCCACCTCCTGTGATTCTCATGCTTCAGCCTCCCAAGTAATTGGGACTACAGGCACATGCCACACCTGACTAATTTTTTGGTATTCTTAGTAGAGATGGGGTTTTGCCCTGTTAGCCAGGCTGGTCTCAAACTCCTGGCCTCAAGTGATCCATCTGCCTCAGCCTCCCAAAGTGCTGGGATTACAGGCATGAGCCACCACGCCTAGCCCAATGTATTTCTTAAATGTATTTGATTGAAGTCTCATGTCTCTGTAAAATGTATAAAACCAAGCTACAGCCTGACCACCTTGGGCACATGTTCTCAGGATCTCCTGAGGGCTGTGTCACAGGCCCCTCTCATATTTGGCTCAGAATAAATCTTTTCAATGGCGTGTGTGGTGGCTCACGCCTGGAATCCCAGCACTCTGGGAGGCCGAGACAGGCAGATTGCTTGAGGCCAGGAGTTCGAGACCAGCCTGGCCAACATGGCAACCCCATCTCTCCTAACAACACAAAAATTAGCCGGGCATGGTGGCACATACCTGTAATCCCAGCTACTTGAGAGGCTGAAGCACAAGAATCACTTGAACCCTGGAGGCAGAGGTTGCAGTGAGCCGAGATTGTGTCACTGCACTCCAGCCTGGGTGACAGAGCAACACTCCGTGTCAAAGGGAATAAATCTCTTCAAATATTTTACAGAGTTTGATTCTTTTTGTTTACTCTGGGATGGGGACTGGAGTATGCAGGGAGGTATGCATGTACACACTTATGTGTGTGTGTGATGGAAGGGGTTAACACCCAGCTGTTTGCAGACCACACTAGGTGCTATGCGCGTATTACTTCATGGTCAATCTATTATTATCCCCATTTTAAGACTGAGAAAACTGAGGCTCAGAGAGGTTGGAGAACAGGCTGAGGTTCAGTAAGCTGTCATAGCTGAGCTGAGACTTGAATGCAGGTCAGATTTCAGAATCTGGGCTCCTCGCACTTCTCACCACAATGCCTGTCCCTTACTACCCCCGACCTCCTTGTCCTCTCTCCTGCCACTTCTCCCCTTCCCTTTCCAAGAATATCCTGTTTTACCCACTACTGTAATTACCAGTATTATGGTTATACTTTCTGTTATCCATTTCAAGGATGTCATAGATTATGGTTTATCAAATGCTCCCATGAACAAGATCTCATTTGGTCCCAACAAACCGTGTGAGATAGACAGGTGAGTATTAAGCCCACTTTGCAAAGGAGAACAGAGCTCAGAGAGGTGGGAGATATACGTTGTGCACAAGGCCCCCTGCTCTTCTGTCTCCAAATCCAGGGCTTCTTTGTTCACCCTGCTTTACCGAGCTCCTTCAAGGAGGCCCTGCAAAGCCAAAGTCAAGTGTGTGCTGATCGGCAGGTACACCCAATGTCTGTGAAACTGGATCTTGATTTTAAATTTCAATATTTTGATATTTTGTTCATCCTGGATTTTTGACATCAATTTTCACTTAAAAATATTGCATTAAAATATTATTTGATTATTGCGTTTATTTGGTGCCCTTAAATTTTGCACCACAGGCAGTGCCCCCACTGATCTCACCCCAATCCCAGCCCTGTGCCTGTGTGTACCAGTGTAAGGATTACGTTGTGATTGCAACTGTGACGTAAGCATGTGAGAGTGTTTTACCACAGTGCCGAGTCTGCCTGCCTTTTCTGACCCTTCTTTGTTCCTTTGTTTGGTTCGGAGTGTCACTCCCCTAATCTCCCTTCAAGGAACCCTGTCTGACTGGAATGATCTAGTAGGAGTGGGTGGGCACGTTGGGTGCCAGGACAGTGATGCCTGGCCTTGGAAGGGGGGCCCTTGCTGTTAGCTGGTGGGCGCTCTCAGTGCTTTGGGCAAGTGAACATAATGAAGCCTTTTTTCTGGAAGGGATCATTCGGGAATAAACTTTCATGGATACCTTCTTGCTCACCCCATCTGCTCTCCTGTGCTCCCCCTCCAGCCCTGTTGGCCACTAGGGAAATAGACGGAACAGCTTGATCAAGGTTTTTCCTAGAAAAGCCTTTCCATAGGCCCATTATGGAAAACGAAGCTGTTTTTGTTTTCCTTGATTAATCACAGTGTCTTGTTTCCCAAAGCAAATGTGGCCTTGGCTCTTCCGAAAGAACACAGGCTGTGCTGTAAAGAAGGGCTGCAGCCGCCTGGTGCTTGACAAGGTCCCCAAGACGGGAAGGGACACATGTAGCCCTGTCCTCCAGGACTCGGCTCTTCCTTTTTTACCTTCCAGGGAGCTCAGGTTACCAGTTTCCTTTGTGTTTTTCTGCCAGTGTGAACAGGAGAAATATTAGCCTTTAGAGATTTCTTTACAGTTCCTTGAAAGCTGGAGGGGTGAAATCAGCCAGAGAATTATATAACAGCAAAGCTCATTTAAAGCAACAGTGTCTTTCTATAGGGCTGTGGTGGTTCCATACCAGTTTTTGTTACTAACTATAAAGAAAAGGATGCTAATTTTGTGAATAAAATAGAGGGGCATTCCCTTCCCTCATTACTTTCTGTTTGTTCATTGGACGGACACAATTCCTAGGGTGTTGATTTAAAAAAAAAAATTGAAGCCTCTTTCAAGGAAGACTAGGGGAAATCATGTACATTAACCTCAGGCAGACACGGCATACTTATTCTTGTTAGAAATCAGAAGAAAAAAAATAAAGAGAAAAGCTTTCTAAAGCATTTGTTTGTTTTAATTTAAGAGTCACGGGGAATTTTATAAATACTCGGCTAAATTCTTCAAAGGGAGCCATGTTCTTTAAATTTAAGCACTAGGCTGGGTGCAGTGGCTCATGCCTGTAATCCCAACACTTTGGGAGGCTGAGATGGGCCGATCACCTGAGGTCAGGAGTTCAGGACCAGCCTGGCCAACATGATGAAATCCTGTCTCTACTAAAAATACAAAAATTAGCCAGGCGCGGTAGCATGTGCCTGTAATCCGAGCTACTCTGGAGGCTGAGGCAGGAGAATCGCCTGAACCTGGGAGGCAGAGGTAGCAGTGAGCCACACCACTGCACTCCAGCCTGGGCGACAGAGCAAGACTCCATCTCAAAAAAGAAAAAAAAAATAAGCACTAGATCATCTATTCCTACGTTGTTTGACCTAGAGCTTAAATACATCTCAAAGTGCACCACACACATTAGCTCAGCTGATCGCCATACTCCCTTGATTTGACCTTCTCTTTCTTCTCATTTTAGAGATGAGGAAACTGAGGCCAAAGGATTCTGTTACTTGCCTGGCTTCACAGCTCACCTGGAGATTCTGAACTGGCATCTTCCTCTCTCTGCCATCACCCCAGACCCTATCCTCTTTCCTCTACACCAGTGGTTCTCAATCAAGGGCGATTTTGCCTTCCAGGGGACATTTGACAACGTCTGGAGGCGTTTTTGGTTGTCACAATTCTGTGTATGTGTGTGGGTGGGCGGGGGGCAGGGGATAATGTTGGCATCTAGTGAGTAGATAACAGGGATGCTGCTAAACCTACAATGCTCAGATGGCCCCGAACAAAGAAGTATGTTGTCCAAAATGTCAATAGTGCAGAGGGTGAGAAGCCCTGGTCTATACAGAGCTCAGCAGTCCAGAGCAATTGCAACCTCTGGGAGTTGCCAAGAGCTCCTCTGCCCAGCAACAGGCTTGGCCTCTCTCCTGTGGCTGCCACAAGAGTTAAAGCCACTGTCTAGAATGCCCTTTGGCAGTGGCCAAGTGTCCCCTGCAGAACTGACTGCGGGACATGCGGTGCATCAGCCGGAGCTGATGTGTTTTATAATTTATAGTCACAGGGCGCCTGTCTTCATTTAGCAGCAGGCCTGCTGGCAGCTTCCCTGCCAGGGAGGAAGCAAGTTCCACAGAGGCCCACAGCCCCCGCCAGCTGACAGCCCGTGGTATTTGGGGACGGCTGTTGCTCAGAGACACCTGGGAATAGGCCGGGGCCGAGATGGCGCTGAGCACTCGGTCTCCCCTTCAGACCCATCCGTCAGCAGCGGTCCCTGCCAGAAGATGGCCTATTGAACATTTCCAGAAATAGCACAGCCAAGCCTGTCAACTGCTTTCTTGGAAATACATTCAATAAGGATGGCGGTCCTCCAGCAGGGAGAGCAGAAAGCCTGGCCTGGATCAGTCTGCTGAGAAACAGCAATGCCTGGCTACAGGCCATGTCAGTGCCTTGGGAAAGGGGAGCGGTTCTCATGGGACTTCCCAAGCCCTGCAGCCTCTGAAGTCACTTCAAAATGTTCTCAGTTTGGAGGGAGAGAGTCACACCTTGCAGAAGGCCTTAGGCCCTGCCGACTTCTTCTAACTCAGTGACCTGCACATCTTGCTGTGTTTGTTCAGACACCCCGCAGACAGGAAGGCGATTCAGGCTTGGAGGCAAGGTATTAACTGTCAGCAGAGAGAGACCTCTGCATCATCTGGGGAACGTTGATTTGCAGTCCCTTCTCTTGTGAGCTTCACTCCCAAGTAGAACCAAAGGAGCATCAGCAGGGGGAGTATTTTCTTCCCCAATCCTTCGGTCATTCCTGAGATACAGGAAATACAAGGCAAAGATGTCATATTGAAAGAAAAGCTTATAATTTCTACTCCTCCCCTCCCCACTTCCCACAGAATTAACTTTCCCTTAACTTCCCTAACAGGGGCCTGACATTGCGGTTTGAATTCAGCCACCCTGGGAATCTGCACCCTGAGCTTTCTCCAATTTCTGGGATGGCACAGTGATGGCAGGGCTTAAGAGTGCCTCAAGAAGGCCAGCTGCCTTTAAAAACAAGCTCCTGGAAGATGTAGGTGTCACATAAAAGCAAGAGACCAAAAACTCTCTGCAATTTGGGGTGTTCAGGAAATGTTGATTAATCACATTTTTTAAATTATAAGAGACTGCTGGACATGGTGGCTCACTCCTGTAATCCCAGCACTTCAGGAGGCCCAAGTGAGAGGATTGCTTGAGCCCAAAAGTTCAAGACCAGCCTGGGCAACATGGCAAAACCTCACCTCTACAAAAAATCTAAAAATTAGCCAGGTGTGGTGGTGTACACCTATAATCCCAGCTACTTGGGAGGCTGTGTGGGAGGATTCCTTGAGCCCAGGAGACTGAGGCTGCAGTGAGCCATGATAGTGCCACTGCACTCCAGCCTGGGTTTACAGCAAGACCCTGTCTCAAAAAAAAAGTGTAAGACAGTTACCAGGTTTATCATAAAAAATTCATGGGACCTGGTTTTATTTGCAAGAGCCACTGACTCTCAGGACAAACAAGATTTGAAGCCCACACTGAGCTATAGGTGGAGGCAGGGCTGTGAGAATACAATACAGGATGCCCAGTTAAATTTAAATTTCAGGTAAGCAATAATATTTTTTGTATAATTGTATTCCAAATATTATTATTATTTATCTGAAATTCAGATTTAATGGGCATCAGGTGTTTTGTTCAATCTGTTCACTCCATTTGGGGTATAAATTGATCTAGTTGTTAAACTGATAACAGGGAACACTGACACATATTCAATACATATGAAAGACGATACCAGTTAAGAGAAGAAGAAGGAGATTAGCAATGAAGAGGGAAAGCGAGAGAAATACCAGGAAGAAAAGGAGATGGGCATAGCGAAGGAGAAAAAGTTCCAAATGAAAGAGAAACAGGAAGTGCTGAGGAGAGAGAAGAAAACAGGAATGTTTCTGAAGGACCAAAAATGTTTGATAAATTATGACTGTTACACAGAGAGCCATCTCCCTGGGAGATGCTGTTGAGTTGGCTAACCACTGTTCCTGGATCTGCAGCTCTTTGTTCTGTCTGGTAAAACACACAGTGACCACTAGGGAGAAATGACTCTCTAAGCCACAGTACCATTATCTGGGTCACTATTACCCCAGGCTCAGGTTGTTAAATAAAATTTATAGGAGGCCATTGCTTTGGACAGAGTCCTTCCACTGGGCTCCAACAGACCAAAGCAAACCAGAATAGTGTCACTTGTGCTACCTGACATGTGCTCAAACTGAACTTTAAAACGGGCCAGTTTTCCAAAAATCAGGAGATTTACAGCAACCAACTGAAAGTGAAGTGGTGTCATTCGTCTGGGGTGATACCTGAGGTTCACTGCCTCATGCCAAAGAAATCGAGGACGCAGACACACACAGAGTGGGTTTAACAGGCGAAAGAAAGAGAATAGGTCTCTCTCCTGCAGAGAGGGGGATTCTCGAGTAGGTCTTCCGGTTCCATGGTGAAATGCACAGGGTTTTATAGATGATCTTGAGGAGGCAGTGTCTGATTTACATATGGCCCAAAGGTTGGTTGGACCAGGTGTGTCATTTACATAACGTGCAAAGAAGATGGCTACCCCACCCTAATCTTTTATTATGCAGATATGTGCCATATTGCCTGTTTCTTTACTGTACATGTGGTGACAAAGAAAAGGGAAGATGGAGCCTCCATGCTGAACATGCCTGGTCCCCAGGTAGCCTTTTCCTATTGGCATAGCTGCCAGCATTCATCCATGCAAGCTTCCAGTTTGCTTATCTATGTTTGCAGCTCAAATTTTCAGGCCATTCTTTGTTAGAAAAGAAATGATTCGGGGGCTGCTTTTTATTAAAAGGGTAACCTTGCTGAGGACTCTCTTACCCTCACTAACTGCCTAATTTCTTTCTAGCTCCTGTATCAAAAGGGTCCCCATCCACCTGCACAGGCATGAGAGGGAAGTCCCCTGTGTATAAACCCTTTAAGGAAAGTAACTTTGAAATGACCAAGCCACTTCATGTTTCTTGATCTTGCTATCCCCAGGCTTTTCTGCCCATCCATCTGCTCGGTTCTTCAAAGAACCTTTTCTATTTTATAGATAAGATGCTGCCTGATTCACAAATCGATAATAAAAACCAACTGGACCTTTAAATTCAATGTGTGAAAATTTTGTTCTTTGACAGGGTGAAGCCACATCTAAGGCTGTGTCCAACTCCAGGACCTAAGGGGCCTCCCCACTCCTCCCACCTCCACCGCCCCCCTTCCCCCACAGGTTGCTGTCATTCATGGATTGAGGATTTTCGAAAAATTGGGATCTAAACAACAAAATGGATTTGGTTGCCACCATTCTTTGAAATTTTTTTGTTGTGGATGATTCAGAAAACCCTTCAACAGCTTCTTTCACCTCAGGGTCAATGTGTTTGAGGAGGAGAGTCATTGTAGGCCTGTGTGCAGACAATCGAGGTTCCTTGAATTATAAACACCCTTATTCCCGTCCCCACAGATGGGAGGTCAGGTTGGCTTAACCCAAAGGGAGAAGACTATGTAGGCTGAGGGTAGGTGTGGTAAGAGAGGAGGCCTCCCAAGGAGGGGCCTGTAGTAGTTGGACCTGCCATCACCATGGATGCTACGGAATTGAAAAGATGAGACAAGCAGGGACCCTCCTCTTAGGGGCCTAGTAGGGGATGGACTGGTGGGAGAGGGTCAAGAGTGGAAATAAAGGAAAACCTTGAGTCCCTTTAAGGGAAATTCCAGGCACCTAGCTAGCCCTGAGGAGCTTAGCCCCATGCTAAGACCCTAGTCCAGATAAGCAACTTGATAAGCAAGAAGGTAATAGTAGCCTAAAACAGGCTGGGCACGGTGGCTCACGCCTGTAATCCCTGCACTTTGGGAGGCTGAGGTGGGTGGATCACTTGAGGTCAGGAGTTTGAGACCAGCCTGGCCAATATGGTGAAACCTTGTCTGTACTAAAAACACAAAAATTAGCCAGGCGTGGCGGTGCATGCCTGTAATCCCAGCTACTTGGGAGGCTGAGGCAGGAGAATTGCTTGAGCCTGGGAGGCAGAGGTTGCAGTGAGCTGAGATGGCGCCACTGCACTCCAGCCTGGGCGACAGAGCAAGACTCTGGCTTAAAAAAAAAGTAGCCTAAAACAATAGCCAAGGAAGCCAGAGTCACAGGATGTTTGGTTCCCTATAGAAACTAAAGATAGCATCTTAACATGAGTCTCTGGGTTGTTTTTCAGAAACCTGGACTCTCACCAAACCCATCCCCCCTACATATAGATCTCAGATAAGGAGGAACTAGGAACTGAACTCTGATCACTGTACTTTGTTCTAAATTTCTTCCTGAAGGGCCTAGAGAAAGTCACACCCAAACAGGTAGAGCTAACCTTTATTTCTGCTGGCCCCAAATTTTTAAACAAAGCTTCTGTTTCTTAACCAGTTGCAAATCAGAAAAGCTTTGAATCTACTTATGACCTGTAAGCCTTCTGCTTCAAGATATCCTGCCCTTTCAGGCCCAAACCAGTATGTAACCTGGGTATTGATTTATGATTTTGCCTGTAACTTCTGCTTTCCTGAAATTTACCGCTGCCTTTAAAAACTCTTACCTGCAAGCCATCAGGGAGGTGGGGACTTAAGCATTAGTTGCCTGGTTCTCCTTGCATGGTGCCCTGCAAATAAACACCTTCCTTTCTCCCACTGCAAACCCTGGTGTAGATATCTGATCTTACCGCACTGGGGAAGTGGACCCCAGTTAGATTCTATAATATAATAAAGGGGCTGCCTTTGGCTACCTGGGCTGGGGAATAGGTCTCCCCATAAACTCCAGTGAGGAGCAGAAGAGACACACTAAATGTCTCACCATGCTAAGACGTCATTCCAGATACCTGGAGATAGCTAGGCTGTCGATTTGGAACATCATCATTGCAACAATAACCTTTATGGAGCATCTACTCTGGGCCATTGCATGATCTCAATTGATCCTCAACAACTGAGTCAGGAAAAATTCAGTGTGGTCAAAGGAGAACAGAAAATTCCAGGCAGTATTTTCACATGCCTTGCAAAAAGGAAACTCTTGAAATAACTATAGAAGCTGGGGGCTGATAAGACCCTGGAAAACCAGGGTGTGGGCCAAGCTGGCTAAGACCAACTGGACCCAACATAGTGCTGCATTTGACCTAGGTTTCTCCCAAGACCTCATTATACCCTCACCCACCAGCACCATGACGTTTCCAGGAACACCCATATTTGGTGTAAAAATGGGTGGCACTACAGTTCCAAGAAATCCTCACCTTTTTCCAGGAATCTTTATGAATATTCTACCCCTTGGTTAAAGAAATCAATAATGATAGGAACCCCAAGCTCCATGTGACTCTGTCTTTTGAGTACGCCAGCACTCCCTTGTTTTGAGTGTGTATTTTTGCTTTGCAATCAAGCTCTCTGTCTAGCCGGGCGCAGTGGCATATGCCTGTAATCCAAGCACTTTGGGAGGCTGAGGCAGGAGGATCACTTGAGTCCAGGAGTTTGTGACCAACCTGGCAACATGGAGAAACCCCATCTACACACACACACACACACACACACACACACACACACACACACACACAATTCAAAAATTAGCTGGGCGTGGTGGTGAACACCTGTAGTCCCAGCTACACAGTGGGTTGAGGTGGGAGGATCACTTGAGCCTGGGAGGTTGAGGCTGAGATCACGCCACTGCACTCCAGCCTGGGCGACAGAGTGAGACCCTGTCTCAAAAATAAAAATAAACAAATCTCCATACTTTCACTGTTGTTCAGCTCCTCCTTGAATTCCTTCTCATGAAAGTGTCAAGGGCCTGGACACTGGCTAGGGTCGAGGTCCCACCATTGTTTGGGGACCTCTCCCAGCCCACCAGTATCACAACGATCTCATGTTGTAGGTATAATATTATTTATATTACTACAGCAATGCCCTAAGTCAAGAGATGGAGAAATTAGGGCTGCAAAAAGTTAAGTTGTTGTCTAAAAGTCAATTGATTAGTGAGTGTTGGCGCAGAGATTTGTCTCAGGGATGCCTCTCTCCCAGCCCAGGGATCATCCCCAACCCTCCAGTCAGACTGCCGGGTTCAAATCTCAGCTCCATCACTCACAAGCTGTGTGGCCTTGGATAAGTTACTGAATCTCTCTGCATCTGTTTCACTGTGTGAAAAGTGGTAATAAAAATAGGACCTAGCTCATGGAGATGCTGCAAGGATTTAATGAAGGCTGGGTGCAGTGGCTCATGCCTGTAATCCCGGCACTTTGGGAAGCCAAGATGGGAGGATCACTTGTGCCCAGGAGTTTGAGACCAGTATGGGCAACATAGTGAGACCCCCACCTCCACACACACACACAAAAAATTAGCCAGGCATGGTGGTGCCACCTGTAGTCCAGCTACTTGGGAGGCTGAGGCAGGAGGATTGCTTGAGCTTGGGAGGTCAGGGCTGCAGTGAGCTGTGATTGTACCACTGCACTCCAGCCTGGGTGACAGAGAAGGACTGTCTCCAAAAGAAAAAAAAAATAGATTTAATGAGTGAGAATTTAACTCTGACTTTTTTTTTCTCTTGCCCAAATTCCTATCTAAGGGGCCTGGAGAGTCACACCTTAGAAACCATAAAATCTCATTAGACAGGCTTTATTAGCCATTTTTTAAAAATTTTTAAACTTTTTTTTATTGTGATGGGGTCTCACTATATTGCCCAGGCCGGTCTCAAACTCCTGGGCTCAAGTGACCTCCTGACTTGGCCACCCAAAGTGTTGGGATTACAGGTGTGAGCCCCCACACCTGGCTGAGTTTTATTAATCTTATATAATATGGCTTACTTTACAACCTGACTCAGATATAGCATCACATGACAGATAGCATACCCTGAAGGAAACCAAAATATTTTACCCCAAAATATATTTCTTTAACATATTTTGAAATGGCTGCCACAGGGCCAACAGATTGAAATGACTTTGCAAAGCCATCTTTTGTGGGGAAATTTTGCATCTGTAGAGAATCTCCATAAATGTAGCCAGGACTTTCCCCTTCTAGGTCTTTCCCTGATTAACTGAGAGTCTGACACCTTTAAAGTCTGAGAAGAGACATTCACCATCTATTCTCTCTGAGGGCTGCCACCTGTAAGGTTCATCTACATCAGAACCTTGGCCTCCACAACCTCCTTATCTTAATTCAGGCTTTCCTTTCTACTGATTTCAAGGATTTAAATCAAGCTTTGTGATGTCACACTTTTTGGGCCAATCCAACGTATACTTTCCACGTATTGATTTATGATTTTAACTGCAATTCCTGTCTCCCTGAAATGTCTAAAACCAAACTGTAACCTGACTGATTTAGGCTTCCTTTCTCAGTTCCTCTTGAGATTGTGCAACCTGGGATGAAGGTACTCACATCGGCTTGGAATAAACTTCTTTAAATATATTTTGGCAGAATTTGGTTTTGCCATTAACATAAGTTTATAAGTGTAAAGTACTTAGGACATGTCTGTCACATACAGAACACTAAGTATTAGTGCTATTATTATTCCTATCATTGTTAGTGTTCAGTTATTTCCAAGAAATGATACGAGCCTGATGGGCCATCAACATTGTCCTTGGGAGGGTGCAGCAGAAGGGGCTGGTTCTGCCTCTGCTCTGTTCATGTTAGTGGTGGTGAATCTGTATGGTCTGTAGCAACCTCAATTCTTGCCCCTTCAGAAGAAAGAATTTGACCAAGGGGCATAAGACAAAGGGAGAGACCAGGGCAAGTTTTAGAGCAGGAGTGAAAGCTTATTAAAAAGTTTTAGAGCAGGAAAGAAAGGAAGTAAAGTACATTTGGGAGAGGGCCAAGTGGGTGACTTGAGAGATCCAAGTATCCTGCTTGACCTTTGACTTGGGGTTTTATACGTTGGTATGCTTCTGGAGTTTTGCATCTCTCCTCCCTTGATTTTTAACTTGGGGCAGGCCGTCCACATGCACAGTGGCCTCCCAACACTTGGGAGGGGCTGCATGTGCAGTGCGTTTACTGAAGTTGTGTGCACGCTCATTTGAGGCGTTTTCTGCTTATCAGTTGAGCATTCCCAGAGGAAGGTCATTTACCAATTAAACTCCACGATTTTGCCTCTTAGTGTCCATGCTTGAGCCCACTTGCCCAACTCCTGAGATCTTATTGGGAAGCGGCTGATCACACACTTCAGGTGTTTTCCATCTATCAGGAGACTGCCAATAGGTCTATTGGGTGCTGTCTGTGATAAATTATTATTTTAGGGAGACGTTTTAGCAACCACTCAACCATTACCTGATGGTTGCCTGACATTCCTGAGGGGAGGGAGCCCTCTCCTGCCATGCTCATGTCTGCCTAATTGCCAACTTCAACAGTTTTAGTTTTTGTGGTTTACGCATGTGTCATTGTCTTATTCTTGTGAACAAGGTACAGGGGCTTCCTTAAGTCTACCAAGTAGTTATTCATAGAAAGATGATTCAGAAGACTCAATTTTCTGAATTTACCTTTTATCTCTGCTTGTTAATAATGACTCTATTATATGCCGGTGAGGCTAGACAATGCTGCCGTAACAAATAAAGCCCTGGAGTCACAATGATGTATCAGAACAATTTTTTTTCCCCCTTCATAGAATGTCTAGGAAAGCTTTCCTCCATGCATTGACTCGGGGATCTAGGCTGTTTCCACCTTGTGGCTCATCAAAGGCTTTCATGGTCACAGCCAAATGAAATGAGAGAAGTGGAGGGACTCTCCTAGTGAACTGCCTTTACCTACATTTACACACTCCTCCTCTGTTCAAAGTCCATTAGTCAGACTTGTCACATGGCTCCAACCACAGCAGGTGAGGAAGTAGGAGGAACACATGGATTTTCTCTTCCCAGCACCCTAATGGTCTCTACCTCAATGCACAAACCCAGCTTATGGCCCCAAGTGAAGGACTGCTAGTTGCTTTATTAATCAAGTAATGAGAACCTTTTTCTTATTAATTATGGTCATGTATTTATTTGATTGAGACATAGTTCATTTATTCACTCTTTCAATAAGTATTTGTTGAGTATTTCCTCTCTACCAGGCACTTTTGGGCCCTGGGGATATGTCAGTAAGTGAAACAGAACAAAACCACTTCCCTCATAGAACTAGCATTCCAGTGGGAAATTGTGAAAGATAGGTAATTAACCCCAAAAATAAGAAAGCAATATATTAGGCGTCGATATGTGCAATGGAGAAAATAAAACAGGGAAGAGGTTTCAAGATGCAAGTGTGTGTATCTGTGTGTTTGTGTGTATTGAGGGAGGAACTTAAAATAGGATGGTTAGTGAAGACCTTGCAAAAGTGACATTTGAGTAGACGCTCAAAGGAGGCAGGAGAGCTCTGGGGTAAAAGCCGTCTGTGAAGGGGAAGAAGGGAGTGCAAAGGCCCTGAGGCAGGAGAGTGCCTGGCATGCTGAGGGCAGTGAGGATGTCAGTGCGTCTGAGGAGAGTGGTGGGATATGAGGTGAGGAAGGTGATGAGGATGTACGCACCCTGGAGGGCCTTGTAACCTGTTTAAGGATGTTGCTTTTACTCTTGCTTAAAAACCTCCAATTTTCTTCCCACTTCCCAACATACATACTGTAGGTCTATCAGTTCCCCTGCAGCAGTGGTTCTCAAATTTCAAATGGCATTAGAATCACCTAGAAGGTTAAAATCAGACTGCCGTGGTTCACCTCGCAGAGTTTCTGTGGTAGGGCCTGAGAATTTGCAATTCTAATTGGATCCCAGGTGCTATGGTCTGAACGTGTGTGTCCCCTCAATTCATATGGTGAAACCTAATCCCCAGTGCAATGGTACAAGGAGGTGGGACTTTTGGGAGGTTATTAGGTCATGACAACAGAGCCCTCATAAATGGGACTAGTGCCCTTATAAAAGAGGCTCCAGAGAGCTACCTGGCCCCTTCCACTGTGTAAGGTTGCAATAAGAGGGTGCCATCTATGAACCAGGAATAGGGCTCTCCCCAGAAGAGAGACCCCTATTCCTCACTGCCCCTCAGCATGCCAGGCACTCTCCTGCCTCAGGGCCTTTGCAATCACTAATTCCCCATCTCAGACAGCTTTTACACCAGAGCTCTCCTGCCTCAGGGCCTTTGCACTCACTAATTCCCCATCTCAGACAGCTTTTACACCGGAGCTCTCCTGCCTCCTTTGGGCATCTACTCAAACGCCACTTTTGCAAGAAGGTCTTCACTAGCCATCCTGTTTTAAGTTCCTCCCTCAATACACACAAACACACAGATACACACACACTTGCATTTTGAACCAACGACCTTCTGTGTTTTATTTTCTCCATTGCACTTAACATGAAATCTAGCTGGGCACAGTGGCTCACGCCTGTAATCCTAGCACTTTGGGAGGCAGAGGTAGGTGGATCACTTGAGGTCAGAAGTTTGAGACCAGCCTGCCCAACATGGTGAAACCTCATCTCTACTAAAAATACAAAAATTAGCTGGGCGTGGTGGCGGGCACTTGTAATCCCAACTACTGGGGAGGCTGAGTCAGGAAAATCGCTTGAACCCAGGAGGCAGAGGTGGCAGTGAGCCAAGATCACACCACTGCACTCCGGCCTGGGCAATAGAGTGAGACACTGTCTCAAAAAAATAAATAAATAAATAATCAAATCTGCCAGTTTCTTATCTTGGACTTCGTAGTCTTCAGAACTATGAGAAATAGATATTGTTGTTTCAGCCACCCAGCTTATGGTATTTTCTTATTGCACCTGAGTGGACTAAGACACCAGGTGATGCTGATGCTACAGGGACCACCCTTTGAGAACCACTGCTCTAGTGAAACAAGCTCCCTCTTGCTTTCCTACTTCCCCACGAAAACCTGCCCTGATTTTTGGACAAGGCCAGCTACATAATTTTTGAGGCTCAGTCAAAATGAAAATGCAAGGCCCCTGTTCAAAAAGGCAGGGGGAAAAAGGGCAGTATAAGATACT
Source organism: Pan troglodytes (assembly GCF_028858775.2). Lineage (NCBI taxonomy): Eukaryota > Metazoa > Chordata > Mammalia > Primates > Hominidae > Pan > Pan troglodytes. Next base: position 100,738,836 of record NC_072408.2, read on the forward strand.
AAAATATCAAAATTATCCTTCTAAAATATTTTATAGGTGGAGCATCCTTAATCCAAAAATCCAAAATAAATGTTTTAAAATCCAAAACTTTTTGAGCACTGATATGACACTCAAAATGCCCTAATGAGCATTTTAAATTTTAGGTATTCAGATTTGGGATGCTCAACCAGTAAGTACAATGCAAATATTCCAAAATCTGAAAAAAATCTGAAATTCAAAACACTTTTGGTCCCAAGCATTCCAGATAAGGTGTATTTAATATGCTACATCACTTAGAAAGTATAATGAGAGTAATAATGACACATGAATAACAACACAAGTTTTTAAATAGCCAAAAAATATTTTTGGTGTTGTAAGTTTATATAACACAATGCATAATAGTATCTTATATTAACGTGACATTATAATTAATCTGGCTTGCTTTGCTGCATATTCGTTAATTTCTGATGTGTTTTCTTGCATATTTATGTATTTATTTGATCATAAAAATTTGTACTTTTAACAGCTTAATTTTCAATGATCTAATTCAAAGCAATGTCAGTTGCTATTGGCAAATGTAAGATCACGAATACTTTTTGATAAATTTAATTTTGACAATTAAAATCTACTGATGCAACTCTTACTAGAATAAGTTTATTTTTTAGGCTGTAATGATATTGGGATACATTTCTGATAAATTATCTTGAAATATGAATTTTAGTACATCTAGAGGTGATGATTCCTATAGAAATATTTTCTAAAAAGATTTAACTCTTCATACAAATCAGTTTCTTATAAATCTGAATTTAATTGTACATGTAAATTTTAATATTAATTAATATTTCCTCCAGCAGTTCCTGCAAGTTGTGGCAGTTACACAAGAAACAAAAAAAGGCTTCATAATTTTTGTATAATTCAAGGCACTTCTTTATGCATTCTATCACTGCATCTTCAAATATAAGGAAATTTAATTTTTTTTTTTTTTCAAGACAGAGTCTCGCTCTGTTGGCCAGGCTGGAGTGCAGTGGCACGATCTCGGCTCACTGCAACCTCTGCCTCCAGGGCTCAAGCAATTCTCCTGCCTCAGCCTCCTGAGTAGCTGGGATTACAGGTGTGTGCCACCATGCCCGGCTAATTTTTGTGTTTTTAGTAGAGACGGGGTTTCACCATTTTGGCCAGGCTGTTCTTGAACTCCTGACCTCAGGTAATCCGCCAGCCTCGGCCTCCCAAAGTGCTAGGATTACAGGCATGAGCCACTGTGCCTGGCCAGAAAATTTAATTTTTAAATTGTCTTGCTAATTTTTGGTTTATCTGAGGTTTTCCTGCAAATAATAATGTTCTTTTCTGTTGAATAGGATAATCTTTAAATTTAATTTCTATTTCCAAGCCTGTGGATATTTGGTTTGCAATGTTGCAATGGTTTTCAAAACTCTTTGAAGAATTTTAATAACTCCCTGATATGCTTTATTGCAATGTCTGTGTGTACATCTTGTTTTATAATAACTTACTGACAAACTTTGCCGCCTGAGTACCAGCAGTTCCTGTCGCAGTGCTTAGACTGGAGAGTTAATATTTATGCAGATGCTGCAGGAACAGGCTCTGGGGACAGACTCTCCTGGGGCTGCCCCTCCGTGAAACCCCAGTGCTGCTCCTCTCTGCCACAGCCACTACTTCTGCTACTTCCATGCATCTGCTGCTTCTGCTACTACTGCTATCACCACCAATCTAGGCCCCGGTGCCAGCCCAGCTGCCCCCTCAGATACCCCTGGTGCCCAGGACAGCCCCAGGTATGCCCGTGCATACCAGATGGCCAGGCCAACTCCTGGTGCTGCCCTTTGCCATGCCTGTAGGCATGAGCCTGCACGTGTACACTAACACCTGGAATCTCCTCTGCTCCATGCATGCTCCATTGTCTGATCTGACTTCACAACACAAGGTCAAAAATAAAATTGTCAAGAATTTCAAGACAGTAACAGCAGAACATTAAACCAAGCCTGGGATTCCTTCTGAGAGTAGGCCCTGTGTGCACAGGTTGCACACCCATGAAGCTGGTCCTGCTTTGGATTAAGTGATTTACCATAACTTTTGCCCATGTACCTCTTATGTTATTTTCCAACAATGTGTTACACTAAATTGTTTAAGGTCTATTTTCTCCACTAAATCAGAGGTCAGCAAACTATGGCCCAATGGCTAAATCCAGCCATTTGTTATTTTTTAAATTGTTTATATTTAGGTTGTACAACATGATGGATTTTGTTGTTATTGTTTGTTTGTTTGTTTTTGAGACAGTGTCTCACTCTGTTGCCCAGGCTGGAGTGCAGTGGTGCTATCTCTGCTCACTGCAACCTCCGCTTCCTGGGTTCAAGTGATTCCCATGCCTCAGTCACCTGAGTAGCTGGGATTACAGGGGTGTACCACCACGCCTGGCTAATTTTTGCATTTTTAGTAGAGATGGGGTAATCACTATGTTGGCCAGGCTGGTCTTGAACTTCTGGCCTTGTGTTATCCACCCACCTTGGCCTCCCAAAGTGTTGTGATTACGGGTGTGAGTCACTGAGCCCAGCCAACATGATGTTTTGGTAAACATATACATGGTGAACAATACATGATATACACATACATTATTACTGTCAAGCAAATTAACATACCCATCATCTCATATAGTTACCTTTCTTTTTGTGTGATAAGAGTCTCCAAAATCTACTCTCTTAGCAAATTTCCAATATACAATACAATATTAACTATAGTCTTCATGTTCCACATGAGATTTCTAGATTTATTCATCCTATAGGAACCACAACTTTGTACTCTTTGACCTACATCTTTCCACTTCCCTTATTCACCCCTTCCCGTGGTCACCACAATTTACTCTTTGCTTTTATGTATTTAACTTTTTGTTTCTGCCTGTTTTGTAATAAAGTTTTATTGAAACACATGCACACTCATTTGTTTACATATTGTCTATGGCTGCTTTCAACGGCAGGTTTGAGTAGTGTGACAAGGAATGTTTGGCCTACAGAGCCTATAACATTTGCTGCCTGGTCATTTATAGAATAAGTTTGTTGATGCCTGCATTGGACTATAGGATCCCCGAAGGCAGGAATTATATCTCTCCAGTTCACTTCTGTGTTCCCAATGCCTAGAGCAGGGCCTGGCATATAGTAAATGCTCAATCAACCCTTGCTAAAAAAAAAAAAAAGAATGAAACAAAAACATGAATATATGAAGAGCCTAGCCTTTTTTGAAGTAACTCATTTTATCTTAAAGAAAATCATCTTTGGCTAGAGTCACAGAGTAGAAAAAAAAGTAAAAGAAAATCCTGTAAATTTTGATTCCTTTTCTGTTTTGTTTTCACGTAAAAATGATGTTTAAAATTACTTACCTTATGGTGAAATTGACTCTCCAGGGAAATCGAAGGTGATTGTCTTGTAGCTTGGCACGCCCTCTGGCACACACTCCAGTCTGGAGAGGCACAGGCGTTGAATAGAATAGAATAGCATTCATCATTCAACAACTATTTATTGAGCAAAGCATGGGGCTAGGCATGATAACAGAAATGACAATGATTCCACTATGTCTTACTCAATAGACCTGTAGAGCCTACAGACCAAAGAAAAAAAGACTCACAAATATATATACTCATATATAACTATACCGTAAAAAGTGTTAAGTAAAAAGGAAAATGTCTGGATGAAGTGCTTTGAATTTTCAGAGCCAGGACGGATTCCTTTTGGCTGCAGAATCCGGAAAGGCTTTGTGCCAGTCATTCTCTATTTGGTCTCAGATCCGATCCCTGCTCTTCTGTGTTGCTTTGCACCACAAGATGCTGGCCCCTGCAAACTACATTTCCGTGGCTGCCCTGCCAACTGGCTCTATCTAGGCTCTGTCAGTGGGAGGCCATGGAAAGAGATCGGAGGACTGGACCAAGAGAGGAGAAATGCCACGGCTCCTTTCTTTCGCGTGCTCCAGAGAGAGGAGCCATGGTATTTCTCCTCTCTCTCTGAACCTCAGTTTTCTCACTTTTCCAGTGGAAAAAGCAATTGTGTCTATTTCATGGGGTTTTTAAGAGAATGAAATGAGATAAGGCATGCAAAATGCTTAGCACAATACCTGATAAGTAATAAGCATTTAAAGAATACAGGCTGGGTGCAGTGGCTCACACCTGTAATCCCAGCACTTTGGGAGGCCAAGGCAAGTGGATCAGTTGAGTCAAGTAGTTTGAGACCAGCCTGGGCAACATGACGAAACCCCACCTCTACCAAAATACAAAAATTAGCCCTGTGTGGTGGTACATGCTTGTAGACCCAGCTGCTTGGGAGGCTGAGGTGGGAGGATTGCTAGAACCCTGGAGGCAGAGGTTACAGTGAGCCGAGATCGCGCCATGCACTCCAGCCTGGGTGACAGAGTGAGACCCCATCTCAAATAAATAAATAAATAAATAAATAAAGTACAGAATAGAGCTGTTCTTGCTTTTGGGCTTGTTCAGGGCAGTGGGAAGGAGTGCAGTGATCGGTGATGTCTGCTAAAGGTGAAAGGTGAGAGTAGAGCTATGTGCGAGGAATATTTTGTAATGTATATTAAAACTGTATTGATATAAACAGTTAACTGATATTAATATATTAAAACTGTATTATAAAGATAGAACTGAAGGGACCTGGCAAATGGACTGGCAGACTCTAGAAAGGGATTAGGAAAAATCAAAGACCTGGAATGGTGATACCAAAGCACACACAGTCAATACACAAGAACCAGTAGGCTCAGGAGAATAGATTATGAATTTACTTTTAGACAATGGTGTGCAAACCTTTCCAGTTGCAAAAAAAAAAAAAAATACCTACAGTAATACCTTCAAGACACTTTAACAGGTGGGGATTTTTGTTAGAGATATAAATATATGCAGTGAGTTAGCAAAACAAAAACAAAAACAAAACATTTCAGCAGCTGCACATTCTGGCCTCATGGAGAACTGGAAAACTATCCAGGAAACCACAGCAACTGCAGTTCCTAGAGCCTGGCCTCCTCTGAAGAGGAGAAACCATTGTTTTTTACTTAGCAGTTCTACCTTGCCCAAGGCGCCTTCTGTTTACAATCTCCCTCTTTCTGGTTTTCCCTTTCTTGCCTCTGTGTCTGTGGCTGGATTATCTGTCTTGCATTCAAGATGATTAGGTGGGATAGTTACCACCCAATATGAAGCTTCTCAACTGGGCTGCACCCTCAGGTTAGATGCCCTGGGCTCAGCATAGCAGTTGTGGTCAGCACAGCAGATTCACCTGAAACAACGCAAAGACCCACCTTTCTCAGAAGGAGCTGCGTAATCAGTAGGTTTTATAGCCAGACTGGTGAAGACAGGGTGAATTAGAGATGTCTTTTGTTTGTTTGTTTTTGTTTTTTTTTGAGATGGAGTTTCGCTCTTGTTGCCCAGGCTGGAGTGCAATGGCACGATCTGGGCTCACCGCAACCTCCGCATCCTGGGTTCTAGCGATTCTCCCGCCTCGTCCTCCTGAGTAGTTGGGATTACAGGCATGCGCCACCACGCCCAGCTAATTTTTGTATTTTTAGTAGAGACGGGGTTTCACCATGCTGGTCAGGCTGGTCTCAAACTCCCAACCTTAGATGATCCGCTTGCCTCAGCCTCCCAAAGCGCTGGGATTACAGGTGTGAGACACCACGGCCTGCCTAGAGATGTCAGTGGGAGCTCCAAGGAGCTGAAAAGGTAAGACTGGATTGTGATTGAGGGAATATTGAGGATACCTAATTACTTTTGATATTCTACATTTCATATGGATTTGCTCATATAAGATCAATATCTGTCCAAGGTTTAGGGCAGAGCAGGCAGAAGTTATTTCTGGTAAAGATAATTATTTCAATGGGACCCCAAAACTTAGATGATTTGCAGAGGGAGGAATTTTATTACTGTCCCTTATAAGGACGTAACTAATTTCTTAGAAGAACAACTTTGAGATTGGTTTGGAAGTGGGAATGTGGTGAGGTTAAGATTTCTTTACTGCATTGAGAGTAAAATATTCTACAGCTCAGGAAAAAAACAGAACAGCCCAACCCTCTGTGATTCTTCCCAGAACTCTTCTCATCCATCATCCCTCTTGATACTGAAGAAACCCAGAGCTTGCAACACACATATTCCAAAGATAAGTTGATACAAGCTCACTTATGTGAATTTCTTTAAAAATGAAGAGAGAGAAAAAAGTGGAGAGACAGAAGACAAAAAAAATACACAAAAGAAAAAATAGCTAATATTTGGAAAATCTATTATTGATGGAGCTCTAAGGGGCAGATGAATCCTTATTCTTCAAATTCCAGGTGAGGAAAAAACAGAACAATTGTTTATGCAGCTGTACCCAAGAGGTGGTATGTGCACTTCTCCTCTAACTCTTAACAGAGAAACACTACAGCACTCAAAATCCTCTTTTAGAATAATTTGAATTAAAAATAAAGAATTTCACAAATATCACTGAAGAAGTAGAAATTTTTAAATAAAAGAAAAATAGCCAGTATCTTATTATCCTCTAATTCTGCCCCCTTATTTTGTAAGTACATTTATAATTCTAATTCACATGCATATGCAATTTTTATGTAATTGTCATCAGAAGCCCTTGGGCTCACTACGCAGACCTTCTGAGTCTGAATGCTGTCTCAGCACTTGGCATCTATGTGATTTGGCCGGTTACTTAAACTCTCTGGGCCTCAGTTTTCTCATCTGAGAGGTAGGTATAATAATAATACCTACTTGAGGATTAAATGAGAAAACATCTATAGAGTGCCTAGTTCAATGCCTGGCACATGCTCAGTCAATGGTAATCACTCATTGTCCATCATTAAAATCAGGGAGCTTTGTAAGCCAGACTGGTTGGACAGGAGAGCTCAGCAGTTAAAGTCTGTGTTTGCTCCCTATTTTTTCCCTCCCCACAATGATGCAATCCTGTATCTCTTTCCTCTGGCTGCCCGGCCCCACCCAAACCAAGATAAAAGATGTAACACACACAACAAACATTACGTGAGCACCTGATACGTGCTGGAAGGGCCCTATGAGGACTTGGGGAAATAAAATCCTGCTGCTAGCTGCTGCTGTAAACACATTGCCATGCCCCAGTGCCATGTTGAGCACCTCATATGCATAATCTAAACCAGCACCCATAAATGTGGCCATAGTGACTCTCATGCAGTTGAGGAATCCATTTCTCAGGAAGGTTACAGTTATGGGCTGAAGTATGTTCCCCCCAAATTCATATATTGAAGCCCTAACTCCCAGTACCTCAGAATGTGACTGTATTCAGAGATAGGGCCTTTGAAGAGATGCTTAAGTTAAAATGAGACCATTAGGGTGGGCCCTCATTCAATCTTCTTATGGTGTCCTTACTGATATCCTTATAAGAAGAGGAAATGTGGACACCAGGGATGCACACACACAAAGAAAAGACCATGGGAGGGCACAGCAAAAGGGTAGCCATCCGCAAGTCAAGAAGAGAGGCTCAGAAGAAACCAACCCTGCCAACACCTTGCTCTTGGACTTTTAGCCTCCAGGACTGCAGTTTAAGCCACCCAGTCTGTGATATTTTGTTATGGCAGCCCCAGAAAACCATTATAGTTATATAACGTTTAAAAGCTTAGAAGGGATTCAGCCTTAAAAAGGAAGGAAATTCTGACACATGCTACAACATGGATGAACCTTGAAGACATTATGCTAAGTGAAATTCTAAGCAAAAGAACAAAGCCAGCTTCAAACTATACTTAAAACCCAATTTCAAAGTATACTATAAGGCTACTGGAACCAAAACAGCATGGCACTGGTCCAAAAACAGACACATAGAGCAATGGAACCGAATAGAGAGCCCAGAAATAAAGCCACACACCTACAGCCATCTGGTCTTTGACAAAGTCAACAAAAACAAGCAATGGGGAATGGACCCCTATTCAATAAATGGTGCTGGGCTAACAGGCTAGCCATATGGAGAAGATTGAAACTGGGCCCCTACCTTTCACCATGTACAAAAATTAACTCAAGATGGATTAAAGAATGAAATGTAAGACCTAAAATGATAAAAATCCTACAAGAAAACCTAGGAAATACCATTCTAAACACTGGCCTTGGAAAATAATTTTTAGCTAAGCACTCAAAAGCAATTGTGACAAAAACAGCTTGACAAGTGGGAGCTAATTAAACTAAAGAGCTTCTGCACAGCAAAAGAAACTATCAACAGAGTAACCAGACAACCTACAGAATGGGAGAAAATGTTCACAAACTAGGCATCTGACAAAAATCTAATATCCAGAATCTATGAAGAACTTAAATCAATAAGCAAAAAACAATTAACTCCATTAAAAAGTGGATAAATGACATGAACAGGCACTTCTCAAAAGCAGACATTACAAGTGGCCAATAAACATATGAAAAAATACTCAACACCACTAATCATCAGAGAAATGCAAATCCAAGCCAAAGGAAATACCATCTCATACCAGTCAGAATGGCTATTTCTAAAAAGTCAAAAAGATAACAGATGTTGCTGAGGCTGTGGAGAAAAGGGAACAATTATACACTATTGGTGGGAATGTAAAGTAGTTCAGCCACTGTGGAAAGCAGTTTGGAGATTTCTCGAAGGGCTAAAAATAGAATTACCATTCAACCCAGCAATCTCATTACAGGGCATATACACAAAGGAAAATAAATTGTTCTACCAAAAAGACACACGAACTTATATGTTCATCACAGCACTATTCACAATAGCAAAGACATGGAATCAACTTAGATGCCCATCAATGGCGGATTGGATAAAGAAAATGTGGTACATATACACCATGGAATACGACATAGCCATAAAAAGAATGAAATCATGTCCTTTGCAGCAACATGGATGTAGCTGGAGGTCATTATCCTAAGCGAAGTAATACAGAAACAGGAAACCAAATACTGCATGTTCTCACGTATAAGCGGGAACTAGACATTGGATACACATGGTCATAAAGATGGAAACGAGAGACACTGCGGACTGCCAGAAGGGGAGGGCAAGGAGGGGCGGAGGGTTAAAAAACCACCTTTTGAATATTATGCTCACTACCTGGGTAACAGGCTCATTCATACCCCAAATCTCAGATTCATGCAACGTAGACATACCCATGTAGCAAACCTGCACATGTACCCCCTGAATCTAAAATGAAAGCTGAAATGAGAAAAAAGAAGACATGCTAGTAAAATAAGCCACTCACAACAAGACAAATTCTCTAGTCCACTCATATGAGGTACTTAGAGTAGTCCAATTCTTAGAGACAGAAAGTCCAATGGTGGTTGCCAGGGTCTGGAGGGGAGGGAGGAATGGGAAATTATTATTGGAGAGACACAGTGTTTCAGTTTTGCAAGACGGAAAGTGTTCTGGAGGTAGATGGTGAGGGCGGTTGCCCAACAATGTGAACGCCTCTGAACTGTACCCTTAAAAATGGTTAAAATGGTAAGTTGTATGTTGCCTGTATTTTATGCAATTAAAAATTAACTTTTTAACGAGTTTAGGGGGCTCCTACTCTCTGTAAAGTTCAATCTCATTGAATTCTTGACTAATTGCTTTTGGGGACGATGAAGGCAGGGAGTTGGAGGAGGGACTGGGGGAAGGCAAGAGAGGGCTCAGGATGAGGAAGGCCTGTTTGCTTTTCCTGTTCTGTGGGAACATCTTTAAGTGAATGCTGGCATCACAACAGCTGTGCAGTGATCGCCGCCTCTGTCAACAATGATGATAGAAGAGAACAGGATTTCCAAATGAGTGGCTGAATTTCCTGAGCGTTTTTTATTTTTAATGAATTTTTCTCTTCTTGTTTTCCAACTTTTGGGCCTGCTCTTATCGCATACAGAAAGAAAACATTTCCTCAGTGGTGGCCAAAGCTCTTTTCAGGTTCTTCCACAGCAACAATAAATCAGCACAGCCTCTGCTTGTGGCCACCGTAGATTTGCTGACCCTCTGCGTCTGCTCCCTGCCAAACCCAAGAGCTGAGGGTTGGGCCGTCAGCATCTGCCCCTTTATGCAAAGGGTTTCTGAAATGACAAGTCATGCCCACAGGACCCTGCTGTAGAATTCCTCAGGGCTGGGCAGGGACTGAGTGGGACAGAGAGAGACTCCAGTCCCCCTTCTTAGATGTGTTCTCAGAGAGATAAACATTTCTATTTGGTGGGAAAGGATCCCACCAAAAATGGGCTGCTGGTATGGTGTCTGGGCAGAAAAACCACTGAAGGGTCTCCCACAGGGCAAATCAGGAAAACGTGGGCATCAAAATAAATAACAATGGGTCAGGCGCAGTGGCTCATGCCTGTAATCCCAGCACTTTGAGAGGCCGAGGGGGGCAGGTCATTTGAGGTCCAGAGTTTGAGACCAGCCTGGCCAACATGGTGAAACCCCATCTCTACTAAAAATACAAAAATTAGCCGAGCATGGTGGCAGGCACCTGTAATCCCTATTACTCAGGAGACTGAGGCAGGAGAATTGCTTGAACCCAGGAGGTGGAGGTTGTGGTGAGCCAAGAGATCACATCACTGCACTCCAGCCTGGGCAACAGAGCAAGACTCTGTCTCAAAAAAATAAAAAATTAATAATAATAATTATAATAATGGCAGCACATTGAACCCATTAAATATAATAGGAAGCCATGACTCCACCTAACTGAATACATAAATGGAAAGTTTAATGAAGAATAGGATATATGTATGTTTTTAAACTACCTCACCACAAAATACTTATTAATTACTAAGAATAACTTATTAATTACAAAGACTAAACAAAATACTTATTCATTACAAAGAGTACAAGAACCAGTGGAAAGCCTGACAGACGCTTCCTGAAGCAAGAGATCAAAGTGAACACTATCATGATGGGACAAGCTGAGCTCATGTGTCACCTGACAGGATGCAGCAAGAAGACCCCGACATCCCGTTGGTGACATTCCTGCCAAAGACACATAGCCTGAATCTACTTATAGGGAAACACAGACACACCCAAACTGAGAGGCATTCAACAACACAGCTGACCTTGAAATATTCAAAAGTGTCAGGATCAGGCCAGGCACGGTGGCTCATGCCTATAATCCCAGCACTTTGTGAGGCTGAGGCTGGTGGATTGCCTGAGCTCAGGAGTTCAAGACAAGCCTGGGCAACATGGTGAAACCCCGTCTCCACCAAAACAATACAAAAAATTAGCCAGGCATAGTAATGTGCATCTGTGGTCTCAGCTATCGAGAGGCTGTGGCGGGAGAATCGCTTGAGCCTGGGAGGCAGAGATTGCAGAGAGCCAAGATCATGCCACTGCACTCCAGCCTGGGAGACAGAGTGAGACCCTGTCTCAAAAAAAAAAAAAAAAAAAAGTATCAAGAAAGACAAAGAAAGACTGAGAAGGTATTCCAGACAAAGGAAGTAAAAAACACAACCAGCCTATAGTCTCAGCACTTTGGGAAACCAAGACAGGAGAATCACTTCAGCCTAGGAGTTTCAGACCAGCTTGGGCAACATAGTCAGACCCTGTCTCTAAAAAATAAAAATTAAAAAAAAAAAAAGAACCAACTGTAACTTGGTTCTGGACTGGATTATTTTGTTGTAAAGAACATTATTGGGACAATTGGCATAACTCAAATGGGATCTGAGGAATAGACAGCAGGGCTATGTCAATGTTGATTTCCTGATTTTGCTGGTTAATGTGGGGTCATGCAGGACCACATCCTTGTTTGGAGGAATTCCACCCTAAAGTATTTAGGGGCAATGGGACATCAAATTGCAACTTACCATCAAATGGTTTAGGAAAAAATAATTCTTTGTACTGTCCTCCAATTTTTCCATAAATGTAATTTTGTTTTTCAAAATAAAAAAAATAAAAAAGAAAAGTAAGAAAAAAAAGAAGTCAGTGCCTTGTTTAGCTGGGAGGAAGGCCATGGTCTTGGGCACAAGCCTGAGATGTTTCTCGAAATTGAATTTCCTCTTTGCTGACTCCTGTGGGGACCTGGGTGGAAATGGAGGAGGGAGGCCTAAGATATCTGATGAATAAGTTTGCTCATAATCTTGCTACTCAGTTAGAAGGATTCATGATGATTTGATGTGTAATCTTTTAGGAATGTGTGTGTGTGTGTGTGTGTGTGTGTGTGTAGAAACCTTTTTTTTTTTAACTGGACAACATACTATGCCTACCGTTTATGAGCTTGCCTACTTAATGGTATTCTTCAACATCATTTTTAAAGGTTAGCTAGTGAGTATCCCATTGGATGTGAATCATCATTTAGTTTACTAACCCCAGCTGGAGTTGGATTTGACATTCCTTGGTCCACCCTCCATACCTCATGTTTTCAGTTCATGCTGTGCCTCAATGAGAAAGAAAAGAGGGAAGAGCTGCCAGGTTCTTTCTGGAAGACCTTATATTGTTTCCCACTTTCCCATGAACAGAATTGGGCAATGGGAGGAAGTTTTGAGGAGAGATTAAGATCACGCTCAGATGAGCTAGGTTTAATGACCAATTCTCCTCTTACCAGCCATGTGAAGTTGGACATGTTATCTGACATCTGTGTGCCTCAGTTTCCTCATCTGTAAAAGGGGGTGAAATGAAAAGTACCCATCTCACAGCGTTATTGAAAGACGAACAGACTCTAAGTAGCTGGCACATGTAAGTGCTCATTGGTGTTGGCCATTGTTAATACTATGAATAAATGTAAGGGCAACTTTTGAGGTCTGCAGAAGGTTAAAAAGACACCAAGTGGGGCAACCTCCTCTGCCGAAGGGGAAATAGTCCTCTGTGTTGGTGGTGAGGCATAATTATGATGGAAAAAACATTTTCCAAGGTCTGGAACTGACGTGTACTCCTTGTGACATTTTAATCTGTGAGTAATAGATTCCATTGCCTACGGGGCTGCAATTTTTCCATTTATTGCTTTTTCCTCTTCTCTCCCAAACCTGGATTCTGCCTTTTCTCCGCTCCAGCCTGCCTCTAGCAACCATGAACTGTTTCTGGATAATCCCCTTCCCACGCCAGCTTCTCTACTCAACTCAGGCAAGGAAGCCGAAAGCCCCAGAGCCACACTGCCTTCCTCGGGGAAAGTGGAGAGGACCTACTGTTTGCTGCATTAGTTACATTGCTTTCCATGCTCATGACAACTCTCTAATGCAGACACTGCAATGATCCAGGGTGCAGCAGAGGGGTTCCATGAATGGGCTTTGGAATCAGCGAGTACAGGACTGGCTTTGCCTCTCATATACTCACTGTGAAACCTGAACATCTGAGGCTCAGTTTTCTTATCTCTAGAATGAGCGGGATAATACTAATGACCTTACAGGACTATTAGGAAGATTGAGTTAAATCACTCATGTAAAGTATATGCTTGTATTAGTCTGTTTTCACTCTGCTATAAAGAACTGCCTTAAACTCGGTAATTTATGAAGGAAAGAGGTTTAATTGACTCACAGGTCAGCATAGCTGGGGAGGCCTCAGGAAACTTACAATCATGGCAGAAGGTGAAGGGGAAGCAAGGCACCTTCTTCACAGGCGGCAAGAAGGAGAAGTGCCAAGTGAAGGGGGAAGAGTTCCTTCTAAAACCATCAGATCTCGTGAGAACTCACTCATTCTCACAAGAACAGCATGGGGAGAATCGCCCTTATGATTCAATTACCTCCACCTGGTCTCTCCTTTGGCACATTGGGATTATGGGTATTATAGGGATTACAATTCAAAATGAGATTTAGGTGGGGACACAAAGCCTAACCATGTAAATGGTTAATTAAACCTATTTCCTTCAATGATACAGCCCCTAGAGCACAATGGATGCTCAATAGATGCTAATTACCATAATTATCATTATTTGGAGTTGAAAAAAATGAGCCTTGGGGTAATATAATTATTATAACTATAATTAATAATTATAGTATTCTCATTACATTTTGGAGGTGCAGAAACCCTGGTATACTTATCTCTAAGTTTAGTCCTTTTCCCACTGTACACAGCGGCTTGTCCCACTGTGCTGAAAACTACCATTCCCCTATCTTCTATAGTAATAGAAATTCTAGATGATTGTATGACCACCAGCTAAGATTACATTTCCCAGGCATCCTTGAGGCAAGATGTGGCCATGTGACTAGTTAGGCTGGTCGAATGCGCATGGAAGTGGTATTTGAAGCTTCCTGGTTAGGTATTTACAAGGAAAGGGCCTGCTTTCCCTTGTCCCTTTCCCTCTTGGGTTGACTGAGTGGATTTTGACATAGAAGGATATAAACTTCTATCTTGTGTAAGCCATTGTATTTTGAGTCTCTTTGTTACAGCAGTCAAACCCTCAAAGAGAGGGAGTAGCAGTGTTGGTAGTAACAGGACTCAGGCTAGGAGTCAGGAGACTTGGCTCTATCCCTCATTTGCTTCATGGCTAAAATATTCATTTGCTCCCTTATCTGAGAACATTTTGCCAGCACCTGTACAAGACATTAGCAAGAGATAAATAAAACATAGCTCCAGAAATTATCTAATCCATCTGCAGTCTTGGTGATGTTATCCATGTTAATCTTTCAGGACAATATGCTCACTTATAGAGGATATGGAGTTCAGTTGCAGATGCAGACCAGGGCTCTTAAATAATTGCTCTGCAGGTTCCAAACATTTTATGGGTTCAGAATGGGTTACAAGTCTGTTAATATACTGAGCAAAATGCTTAAAACAATCATAGATGTTGAGACACTTACTAATTGCAAATCCTTTGCAAGATATTGAACCTCAGTTCCAGTTGTCATATGGAAATAATGGTATGAAGGGAATTAAATTAGAGAACACATATAAAGTACTTAACACTCTATCTGACATTTAGGAAGCAGTCAATAAGTGCTGTTGACAATGACAACAATGAAAACAATGACAATGATGATGATGATGAAGGCATAGGCTTGATTTTCCACTGCCCTGGAAAATCGGCCAACCAAGGCCCTCAGAAAAGCAGTCATCACCAATACTCTGCCACCCATGTGTACTCTGAGGGCCAAACGAGGCTGTCTTTGTTAAAAACACTTTTTAAGAAGGGAGATGTGATAGTGGGGGGCATCTTTGACAACATCCAAACCTGCAGCATTCCACCCTACCTACCTTGGTCCCTCAAATTACTTTTCTTGTCTTTGCCAAGCTCCCATCCGATGACTGCTGCTGCATTGCAATGCTTTACTATTAACTCTGAGGGGTTATTATATTGACTAGTGATCATCATCTAGTCTCCATCTCCACTGGGATCTGTCCACATACATGCATAATTAATCAGATAAAAGTCAGGAAAAGGAAAAAGTTTTAGTCTAATGATTATATTAAATAACCTCTTTACCTTTGAATACTCATAATGAGTTACCTTTTTGAATTCTGGAATGCTGACTGTCAATACAAGGTGCTATACATGGAATTTCATATATATTGTATTGTATGTTCCTTAATTCCACAGACTAATGATTATTATCCTGACTGCAGGTAAGGAAACTGATTCAGGATGTAACTTCCTAGGTACATAGAGGCAAATCAAGAAACTAATAAAGTTTAAGCTCAGCCCCCTTGTTTACACAATCCTCTTCCAAGACCCTGTACCGATCTCGAATCCATGTTTGTGCTCTTTTTCTTAAAGAGCCCCCCGAATTTTATCAGCTACAAGCCCTACAAAATCTGGATCTGTCCCTATAAGTCATATAGATGCTAAATATTGGAGCCAGAATTTGAACAGCAATTATTTAGTATTTTAATTAAGTGTAACTTGAATTCTTTGTAATTTATTAAAATAGTGGTATAGGCACACAAAGTTGTGCCAATGAACCAATGCTGGTCCATGAGTTTGGGATTGGAATCTCCCAGTGATATGCCCAAATGATATGCTGCATAAATTTTATGGAGTCAATATATTGGTATCAGCACTTCCTATTGTTCCAAGGTTCTACACTTGATAATGACCATAATACCTTGGTTTTACAGAACATATATTCTCTAACATGCTCAGAGACTGCATCCATTATTCTGATGAGGCAGAATTATCTCCTTCACATTGTAATTGCTAATCAAGCTGAGAAAACAAACATCTTAATGGGGGAACCAGAGTAGAAGATGAAGGGACTGATCAGGAGCATATAGGAGACACCCTCTGGGAATTCCAAGATGTGACTCAGGGACCTGTCGAGTGAGGGCACTGGGCAGTTTGTCTTTAAAAGTGAAGAAATACACCTGACTCCAGTCTGTCCCCAGACTTGAAAGTTCTAACTGATCTCATTTTCTCTTTCACATCTTCAAGTCTTGGATTCCTGTATTCATCTCCTCTAAACACCACATCCCCAGCCCCCATCCTTCAGACCTAGAATTGGGCATGGCAGGGGAGCATAGAAAAGAGAAGACAGTCACCATCATCCAACGGTATAAGAATGTGAAGATGGGAAAAGGATGCATGTGGCCACCTTTTTTGTTGTTGTTTTTTTCTTGTTGGTTTTTTTTTTTTTTTTTTTTTTTTTTGAGATGGAGTCTCACTCTGTTACCCAGGCTGGAGAGTGCAATGGCATGATCTTGGCTCACTGCAACCTCTGCCTCCTGGGTTTAAGTGATTCTCCTGCCTCAGCCTCCCAAATAGCTGGGACTACAGGCATGTGCCACCACACCTGGCTATTTTTTGCATTTTTAGTAGAGACGGGGTTTCACCATGCTGGCCAGTCTGGTCTCAAACTCCTGACTCAGTTGATCTGCTCGCCTTGGCCTCCCAAAGTGCTGAGATTAAAGGCATGAGGCACTGTGCCTGGCCACATGTGGCCACCTTTTGCCTCCCATTATGAACCTGGGTTATGTTGACAGTTGAGCTGAATGCTCCTGTTGTGACACCAGCCCTATCCTTCAGGATGGTTAGCCAGAGAGAACTCTCAGATTCTCTTTCTCTCTCATCTGCCGCCACAGGGTCTTCCCTGCCTAACAATCTCTGTGTATGGTTTAAATCACCTCCAGAGCTTCACCTGGTAGAGAAAAACAAACTCACCTAAAGTTTCCAATTCTTCTAGTTTAATTCCAGGAAAAGTGCCATCTGCACATCTTTGGTATCAAGATCTCTGCTTATCTCATCAGCAAAATGTCAGCAAACAACAGTAAAAACTATGACTCACATTCAAACAAATCTGGTATTAAAGATAGGGAGGCGTGACTTTCTTTATCCCTTGAGAGGAGAGATAAAACTAATTCTTTCTCATTTTTCCAGGAAAGCAGGGTGATGGTTGGGTAAAGAGATGGGTGGAGGATAAGCCAGAACTTCTGAGTCCTGTGCCAACTGCTTCAAGCTTGGCAAAGGCATGCCAAGAAAACAAAGACATGCTTGAGGTCAAGGTCCCTGCGGGGGCCTCAGTGGAGACAATGGAAATATGTGGTGATTCCCTTCGTCCAGCACCCTCCCTTGGAGTCAGAGAGGGATGCTATGTATTGTGCCACTTTCCAGAACAGCTACTGGAGGGTTGTTTCTGACTATTTGACAAGGCTTTGAAATCCTGAACCACCTCCATTATAGATAGAACAGCTATCTCTCTTTTTTTTTTTTTTATTCCCCTACTTCTTTAACATTAAGGCTGGGCACTGTGGCTCATGTCTATAAACATAGCACTTTGAGAGGCTGAGGCAGGAGAATTGCTTGAGGCCGGGAGTTCAAGACCAACTTGGGCGACATAGCGAGACCCCCATCTCTACAAAAAATAAATATAAAATAATTAGCCAGGCATGGTGGTGAGCCTGTAGTCCCAGTTACTTGGGAGGCTGAGGCTGGAGGATCACTTGAGCACAGGAGTTTGAGGCTGCAGTGAGCTATGATCGCCACTGCACTCCAGCCTGGGTGACACAGTGAGACCCTGTCTGTCAAGAAAACAAGCAAAAACAAAAACAAAAACTCCCCCACCACCACCCCCAAGCAACAACAACAAATTTAAATACTTAATTAATACACACATGGGGGAAAATTTAAAAGTTAAGATGAGTTTGTAATAAAAAGAAATAGTTTCCTGCCTTGCTTCACCCTAGCCAGGTCCCTTTTTTTGTTTTTTGTTGTTTTTTTTTCTAGACAGAGTTTCGCTCTTGTTGCCCAGGCTGGAGTGCAATGGCGCAATCTCGGCTCACCACAACCTCTACCTCCTAGGTTCGAGCGATTCTCCTGCTCAGCCTCCCAAGTAGCTGGCATTACAGGCATGCGCCACCACGCCTGGCTAATTTTGTATTTTTAGTAGAGATGGGGGTTTCTCCATGTCGGTCAAGCTGGTGTTGAACTCCCGACCTCAGGTGATCTGCCTGCCTCGGCCTCCCAAAGTGCTGGGATTACCGGTGTTAAGTGACCACGCCGAGCCAACAGGTCTCTTTCTTTAGATACCATTTCTTTTTTTATATTTTAAAGTTTTGACTTGTCTAGTGGTTGCCTTCGTATTGATAAATACATTTGCTATACTGACGTTTCATTATTTATCAACTTTATAATTTAAACACTGACTTCCTGTGAGGATAAATTATTGTTTCACCAACTTAATTCCTCCTCTAATCCCCTTACCCTTCACAAAGTTTCATCACTGTTTTCAGTTCACAGCTTTTGTATTTCAAAATGTTATCTTTGAAGGATGATTTATCTTATTATATCTTATCACCTAAAACCAATTCTTGCTAATTTATTCCAAAAAATGAGGTGTTTTTTTTTTTGAAGGACAGATACCCATAAAAATCAAAGAAGGTGGCTTTGAAGTCAGGTTTCAGAAAAGCCAGCAGTAAGAGTTGTCCTGAAAATTTCAGGAGCAAGAATTAATGCATTGTCGCTTTAGGGCATTGCACAGTGTAAAGTAATAGGGATTTAACTTTTTATTTTCTGAGAAAGATAGAGTCTGATTGGCTTACACTGGGCCACATGCTCACCCATCAACTAAGGAAGGTAGGGCAGGTTGAGAATCTCATGAAGACTTCATGTGTTGGGGATGGTAAGTGACCCAAATAAAAACTGGAGTGCTGTTACTCAAAGATGAAAATAAGGTTGCTGGGTACTCAGCTCCTCCCTTTGTGAGACCTTATACATTACATGATCACCACTTCCTTCCCTTTGCTTTTCCTTTCCTATGTCTCTCACTTAAATCTATTGTCTTACACTAAGAAGATTCATTATATTTATATCTTTTTTTGTGCATACTTTGTTTTTTTGCTGATTTCAAAAATTAAAAAATCATTACACAGGGCTGGGTGTGGTGGCTCATGCCTGTAATCCCAGCACTTTGGGAGGCTGAGGCAGGTGGATCACTTGAGGTCAGGAGTTTGAGACCAACCTGGCCAACATGGCTAAACCGTATCTCCACTAAAAATATGAAAATTAGCCAGGCATGCTGGCAGGTGCCTGTAATCCCAGCTACTCTGGAAGCTGAGGCAGGAGAATCGCTTGAACCTGGGAGGCAGAGGTTGCAGTGAGCCGAGATTGTGCCATTGCACTCCAG
Organism: Pan troglodytes; assembly: GCF_028858775.2. Classification (NCBI taxonomy): domain Eukaryota; kingdom Metazoa; phylum Chordata; class Mammalia; order Primates; family Hominidae; genus Pan; species Pan troglodytes. Next base: position 100,758,265 of record NC_072408.2, read on the forward strand.
TCTGGACAACAGAGTGAGACTCTGTATCAAGGAAAAAAAAAAGAAGGAGAAGAGATAAAAATTATTGCACAGTTTTTACAGTACTATCTTTTTGGAGAGAAGAAAATTGTGCTATGATTACATTCATTTTCTTATAGCTTTTTATTTTTCCTGGAATTTCTAATTGCCTTCATTTTGTATTCTCTGCCTTTATCCTATGCTTATGCTCCTAAGAAGTCTCAAGCACACTGCCTGTTAAGGAAGCTCTTTTCTCCCCCAGAGCCCTCCTCTTGGAATGCTCCATTTATCACTCCCCTCATTTAGACTGACTGTCTTCTGGGACTGATCATAAGTTGTCATTTTCCTTCCCTTCCTTTCTCCCCTAAGTTGGGCCCATCATTCCCTAAATCTCATGATTTCATCTTTCTTGACTCATGTGTCTTCTCAAGTAACTCCCCAATGAAGAATGAATAAGAAGTAAGCTTTTCAAGTATTGCATGTCTAAATATGTCTATTCTGCCTGCATTGTTTAATGATATTTTGTCTGGGATAGACTTCAAAGCAAAGATAATTTTTCTTCAGTTTTATAGGTTTGCTCCATTTTCTTTAAGCACTCAGTGTTGCTGTTCAGAATTCAGATGTCAGTCTTTTTCTTTCTTGTTCCTCTATAGAGAAATTTTTTTGTTGTTGTTGTTCTGAAGCTTTTTAGTATGGTTTCACCTTGGAAAATTTATTTGCATTACTTCTTTTTCTCCCTTTTCTGTTTTCCCTTTTTGGAACTCCTATTAGTCAGATGTTGGATCTTCTGCATCGATCCTTTATGACACTTATTTTTTTCTCTCAGATTTTTGTCTCTCATCTCAACATTTTGGAAGTTTCCCTCAACTTTATCTGTCTACCCCTCCCTTGAAACTGACATAGCAGGAGCACCATCATCTCAGATGAACACTGCCACTTTAAGTGCCAGCTCCCTTTCTGGACTCATGTATTTCAAGGAAATCACTTCTGTTCTAATTACAAGCAGCCAGAAAGAGCAGACAGTAAAACACAGATAAGACAGCTCGGGCACAGAGGGAGGTGGGGGGAAAGTCTCTTGGGTAACTGCCAAACTTCACCCTCATACAGTAAAACAGTGGGCCTTAATAAGCACATTCATTTCCCTTCAGGTGCACTAAGTTAGGGAAGCTAAAAGCAGACTGGGGGGATATGCCTGCAGCTACAGAAAGTTGTATGGGGATAGATACATAACTCACCCTCCCAGATAAGCACAACAAAGAGACACAGAAGCAGCCCAAGCCTCTGATAAACTCTCCCACCCTGAATCCTTACAAATCTCTCAGTCTGTAAGAGAGTGGGCTCTGACCTAACACGCCCAGAAGCCCCTCTCAGGTTTATTTAAAATAAACTTGTCCCCGTTGACTGAAAAGCCACCCTTTGTGTTTCTCTCCTCTTTCTTTAATTCTTACAGAAACTTTTATTTTGGCAATCATATTTCTAATTCCTAAAAGCTCTTATTTGGTATATGGTTGCTCATTTTTCCCAGCATACCATTCTAATTTTAAGGATGCAATTGTTTCTGAAATTTCTTTGAAGACATAATTCAATTTTTAACATATTCTTGTTTTTTAATATATCTGTCTCCTCTTGGATCATATTTTTTATTTTGTTCTTTTTCATCAGTGTTGGAAGCTTTTCTGAAATGTATGATGATCTTGATGTTTTAAAAAAGAAAGAGGCAATGTAAGGCTGAAAGGAGTCTTGAGAATGTGGCTGGAGCTTGCCACATAATTGGCTCCACATTGCAGAGAGGGTGGGAAGAAGACCATGGCACTGGGGTCCCACAGTGTCAAAACATAGAGGTGTTTGGTGTCCATTACCCATATTGGTTACTCAGTTGTTACATGACAACTCATCAATTTCTTTAAAGAATAGATAAATAAATGTTACGGGCTGAATTGTATCCCTCTAAAATTTGCAGTAAGTTTTAACCCCTCAGAATGTGACTGTATTTGGAGATAGTCTTTCAAGAGGTAATTAAGTTAAAATAAGGTCATTAGGGTAAGCCCTAGTGCCATTTGACTGGCATCCTTATAACAAGAGGAAATTGGGACACATACAGGAAGACCATGTGAAGATACAGGGAAAAGACAGTCATCTAAAAACCAAGGAAGAAACTGACTCTGCCAATGTCTTGATCTTGGACTTATGATCTCCAGAATTGTGAGAAAATAAATGTCTATTGTTTAAGTCACCCAGACTGTAGTAATTTATGATGGCAGCCCTAGCAAACTAATATAACAATGCTGCTTTTGGAGGCATAGACGGTAAACACTGGATATGTGATGTAAACAGACTGGTCCTGTTTTAGGACTCAACTCTCACTCCATCCCTGTGCCCCCTCTGAGCATAGTCTAGGTTTTCTGTTCTCTACTCTGGTGGATTGGTCAATATTATTTCATCTGCTTTTCAGAAATTTGTTTAAATTTCAAACCTGCTGATAGCTCTTCTCTTGGTTTCTATTTTGTTATGAAATTGTAGCTTTTATTACAACATCAGTGTTCTCTCTGGAGGAAAAGGACAGAAATGTATGTGCTTGGATTGCCATATCAAACCTCCAGTCTAGGTCATTTTACTTCCACCACCTTTTATTAAAAGCCTACTATAGACCGGGCATGGTGGCTCACACCTGTAATCCCAGCACTTTGAGAGGTCGAGGCAGGCAGATTGCCTGAGCTCAGGAGTTCAAGACCAGCCCGGGCAACATGGTGAAACTCCATCTCTACTAAAATACAAAAAATTAGCTGGGCATGGTGGTGCGTGGCTGTAGTCCCGGCTACTCAGGAGGCTGAGGCACAAGAATTACTTGAACCCAAGAGGCAGAGGTTGCAGTGAGCTGAGATTGCGCCACTGCACTCCAGCCTGAGTGACAGAGCGAGACTCTGTCTCAAAAAAAAAAAAGAAAGAAAGCCTATTATGTACTAGGACCTGTTTAGCTACTAAGGATACAAGATGCACACCACAAAATACCTGCTTTTAAGGAAGTCAACAAGTGAAGGAAATAGTGAAGTTATGGCATGTGGCAGATGTAATTGATTGGCTCACTCAACATACCTTTTGGCTTTCCATCCTCTTCTATAGAGACTAGCAAACTAAAATATACGTTTCGTGGAACCTCTTGCAGATAGGGTTCAGGTATGTGGCCTGTGTTCTTCTAATGAGATGTACTAGCATAAGTGGAGACAGAAGTGCCACATGAGGTGGCAGCCACACACAGGGTGAATGAATTTTCTGATAAGAAGAGTGGTAGAAGTGTCAAGTTCTTCTGATGTGGCTGTCGCCATGCTTATATCTTCAGGCCTTCAATGGGTAATTAATGATGAGGATCAACAGCAGCAGCCGCCATGACTCACTCAAGCAGCTAGTGTGGTTGTGCTCTTTCCTAGCTAGATAACATTGAAACCTGGTTCCCTATCCCTCCCAAACACTCTTTGAGCCACCCAATATCCTTTAACACATTTATTTCTGTTTGAACTAGCCAGAGTAACTTGGTTGTTTGCATATAAGAACCTTGACATGGAGGCACATACTGGATATATGGGAATGGAAGCAAAGAGGCTTTCCCCTACCTGGAATGAAAGAAAGTATTTCACAGAATGAATGGCAACTGAGCAGAGACTTACTGGATAAGGAGAAGTTTACCGAGTGAGCAAATGTAGGAGATTTCAGGCAATGGTACATCAGTGAGAAAGCTCATATTCATTCATTTATGTATTCAATACTCATCAGTACATATTATGTTCTAGGTACCGTGCTAGACCCTAGGCATGCAACAGTGAGTAAGACAATTATAATTCCTACCCACAGAATGTTTACATTTTTCCAAATTGTGCATGCAGATTAGGCTAACCTGTAACCTTTTAGATATGGAGATCCCTGTTCATCCGAAGTAACTGCCTTTTGAGAGGTGAAGAAATACACTTTCTTGGCTGCCTTCCTACAAGTAAGTAAGGGTGAGACAATCCTAAGACTGCTGAAATATTTGGTTATATCCAGGTAAAAATGATTGTCCTTTTCTGAATAAATAGTTCTGTCTATCTGATATAGTTTGGCTGCGTCCCCACCCAAATCTCATCTTGAATTGTAGCTCCCATTATCCCCACGTATCATGGGAGGGACCCTGTGAGAGGTAATTGAATCATGGGGGACGGGTTTTCCTGTGCTGTTCTTACGATAGTGAATAAGTCCCATGAGATCTGGTTGTTTTATAAAGGGCAGTTCCTCTGCACATGCTCTCTTGCCTGCAGCCATGTAAGATGTGCCTTTCCTCCTCCTTCATCTTCTGCCATGATTGTGAGGCTTCCCCAGCCATGTGGAACTGTGAGTCCATTAAACCTCTTTTTCTTTATAAATTACCCAGTCTCGGGTATGTCTTTATTAGCAGCATGAGACCAGACTAATAATACACTATCCTGCTTAATCAGTGCCCAAAGTAGTGTGTGTTGGTGCTTCAGAAAGTCAGGGCTAGAGGAGGATAGGCATTGACAAGAGGCATAAAAACATGCCAGTGCCATGGCCCACTTTTCCATATCAGGTCTGATGGAGAGAAAAATCCAATTGTCGAACCTCAAAACCACTTCAGACATCCACTATCATTATAGTCTCTTGGCTTTGTGTCTTAGACTCCAAATGGCCAAGCCCAGTCATGGAATGACAAGTCCCAAGGAACAGCATATGATGGGGTTGATGTTCCTAGGCCTGAGGAAATTTGCTGTCAACGGCCTTCTGTGTGCTGATAATCCTTTTACCTGGAAGGCTTGAAGCTTTGGCTGGGTTTTTGATTTATAAATGACTTGAAAGATAATGTCCCTTCCTGATTCACAGTGAGTTATTTTCTATAATACCATCCTTACTTTTCCTTGGCTGTCTCCCTCTTGAGAATTGGCTCAGTCATATGCTCATTAATTAAATCCATGGGAACTGATGGGAAGCCAATGGCAATGGCAATCCAAGAAGGCAAATTTCAGATTCCAATAGCCAGTTGCAGAGTCTAATTTTCAAAGATTTCATTATTAGAACGTTTTGTGAAAGCAATCTATAATAACAATAGTTAACATTTACAGAATGCTTCTTATGTGCCAGTAGCTATAAGTATTGACATGCACTTTCATCTTTAATCCTCACAACCTCACTCTGACATTGGTATTCTTATTGTTGCTGGATTAAGATGATGACATTGGGGTGGTTAAGTAAACTGTTCAAATTGAGTCAGCCAAGAAGTGGCAGAACCAAGATTAGAACCTGGGGCAGTCAAAATCTAAGGCCTGAGCTCTAAAATACTTCATTCTATTGTCTCCCTTTTAGAGCTGGTGTTTTGGTTCTGATAATTTATCCTCCATTGCCCTCCTACGCCTCCTTGCCCCTGGCATAGAGTTTAAACAAAATTAAGGCTTACTTAAGCCAAAGATTTGATCATAATTATGAGCTGAACTTAATCAAGTTAGTTTCACGTATAGGCACAACCTAAAATACAGCATTGGAAGTTTCTTCTCTGATGGGTCTAACTGGCATATGAATTGCAGCATTCATGGCTCCAAAACAGTTGGGATTTTAACTCAATAGAAAAAACAGGGGTACATTATTTAAAATGTCCTTTCTAAGGTGCCATCACATTGCAAGATGTTTTATGACATTCAGTGATAACCCATTGGTGTTACTACTATGTGTGTGTGTGTATGTGTGTATTTATATATTTATATTTATTTCTAAGATCTTTACATAGAATATTACAGAAATTCAGCTGGAATTTGATCTTTACAAATCTGGAGATAACCAAATCGTTTTTCGGATTTAAGTGAAGACACTCTCCCTGCTAAAACAGCACTTTTCTTAGATTCATTTCTAGAATTGCATTGGTAATGCATGAAAGTAGTATAAATGTGTTGCTAACCCATCTGCAGATGGTGGTTCTCTTTTTAGTAAACATGCAGGGGCTGTAATAGCACTGTTTAGAACAAATGGGGTAGGTTCTCTGATTAAGACTGATCGCAACTAATTTAACCATTTCTCTACATTATGAGGAGATGGGAATTGAAAGCAATCACTTCCTTTTGATATATTTCCTTAATATTATTTAGATTTCACCCTTGAGATACAAATGCTATAAGTTATTTCAGCCTTCTGAGCACAGGCAAGTTAGATGGCCAGCATCCAGATTGGATAAGAGAGGAAAAGTGGCTTAAGTGCAATCTCTTCCATTGCAAACTCCCAAACTGTGAAGGACAAAGTCCAGTTTAGAAAATACAAATGGCAGTTTCTCTCCAAAGACTCTTGGAGGTTTTCTAAATAGATCCCAGAATTCCAGGAATTTATAAGAAGAGGACCTGAAGTATCGTCCAGAGCACACAGGAGAGCCCGTGCTGGCTCTAGTGTGAAAACCAATCACACCTCAGTACAATCTCCTTCACCCTCATAATGAAAAGGAATATGCCCTGACTGCCGTTTCTCATTTACTTTATTTTATTGTGTTGTTTTTTCCTTAAAAAAAAGAGAGAGAGAGAAAGAGAGACAGGGTTTCCCTATGTTGCCCAGGCTGGTCTTGAACCCCTGGGCTCAAGCAATCTGCCAGCCTCAGCCTCCCAAAGTGCTGGGATTACAGGTGAGAGCCACCACACCCAGCCTGTGTTGTATTTTCCTAACAAAATAAGTTTGTTGTAGAAAAGTAGAAAATAGTCCACTGTGAAAAGTTAGACAAAAAGATACATAAAACAAAGAAAAAAGAGGAGGCAAGGAGAAAAGAAGAAGAGAGAGAGAGAAAAGAAAGAGAAAAAGAAAAAAAGAGGGAGAGAAAGAAGGAAGGAGGAATGAATGAAAGGAAGGAAGGAAAAAGAAGGAAGGAAGGGAGGGAGGGAGGGAGGAAAAGACCCAGTGATTCTACCACCCAGAGGTAACCTCTATGGATTTGGGGTATATATGTTTTCAGTGTTTTTTAGTAGATCCATGTAGTATTTTTTCGGAGAGGAATCCTACTCTGAATAGGGTATAAGAATATGATGCTGGGTGCTATGGTGCATACCTGTAATCCCAGCACTTTGGGAGGTTGAGGCAAACACTTGAGGCCAGGAGTTCAAGGCCAGCCTGGGCAATATAGCAAGACCTCATCTCTACAATTTTTTTTTTTTTTTTTTAATTAACCAGGTGTGGTTGTGCAACTATAGTCCCAGCTACTTGGGAGGCTGAGGCTGGAAGATCGCTTGAGCCCTAAAATTTGAGGCTGCAGTGAGCTATGATCACACCACTGCTTTCCAGCCTAGACAACAGAGAAAGACCCTGTTTCAAAAAAAGAGATATAAGTCTAATCACTTAGGTAATTTAATTTATCTTATAAGCCTGTATTTTCTTGCGGGATAAAAAAGTAATTTTAGTTCAGAGTTTCACCACCACCCTTTCCCAAGGCCCCAAAAGGTCACATCTTTGTAAACCAAAAATGAAATTCTAAGCCCCACCACAACCATCTGAATGGACTTCTTCCTCAGCCAGGGCACTCTTGAAATTTAACCCGAAAGACTGGTTCCGGCCATGATGGGAAGTCGGGGTTGGACGTGTTTCATTATACCTCTCCAGCATTAACATCAACACAGACTCTAAGTTGGCTGAGAAACATTGTACAACCTATTCTCTCTGAAGCCTACTACCTGAAGGCTTCCTCTGCACATAAGAACTTTTGTCTCCACAATCCTTTGTCTTAACCCAGACACTTCCTTTCTATTGATCCCAGGTCTTTAGATAAATACAACCAATTGTCAACCAGAAAATTTTTAAATCTACCTGTAGCCTGGAAGCCCCACTGCTTCCAGTTGTTCAGCCTTGCTGAACAGAACCAATGTATTTCTTTCTTTTTCTTTTTGAGATGGAGTCTCACTCCGTCACCCAGGTGGGAGTGCAGTGGCATAATCTTGGCTCACTGCAACCTCCATCTCCTGCGATTCTCATGCCACAGCCTCCTAAGTAGCTGGAATTACAGGTGCCTGCCACCATGCCCAGATAATTTTTCTGTATTTTTATCAGAGATGGGGTTTCACCATGTTGGCCAGGTTGGTTTCGAATTCCAGGCCTCAAGTGATCTGCCCGCCTCAGCCTCCTAAAGTGCTGGGATTACAGGCATGAGCCACTTCTCCTGGCCCAATGTATTTCTTAAATGTATTTGATTGAAGTCTCATGTTTCCGTAAAATACATAAAACCAAGCTACAGCCTGACCCCCTTGGGCACATGTTCACAGGCCCTGTTCACTCATATTTGGCTCAGAATAGATCTCTTCAGATATTTTACAGAGTTTGACTCTTTTGGTCAACGTCTTCATTCCTGGGTCCAGATGCAATGTCAAGGCATCCAGGACCTGATGCTGGGTCCTCACCTCCCATGTGGTCATCTCCTTGTCTCTCCGATCCTCCACCTGGCTGGTGCTCAGAACACACAGCACTGTTGAGACCTGCCTTGTTCTAACTGCTGGTCCCTCCAGGGCCCCCTCTCTTTCAGCTGTGTCTGTATCTCTCTTGAGTCCTCCTCAGCTGCAAGAAACTCAGTGAGCTTGTCCGAGGCCCTGCTGATTGCATAGCACTCTCAGATACATAGGTCCATCTGCCACAACCAGGCCACACTAGGGCCCAGGACATGCTCCCTGATTACTGAAAGCCCTTCCGGCACACAGGCAACTCATCTCTGGGTCATTTCTTCTTCCCGGTCTTACCAAGAAAATGCAGCCTTCCCTTCTACAAATGTCCATGTATTTGAGAAAAGAAAAACACTCAGAGCAATTTGAGCTCTGTGAGGTATGCCGGCCTGGATAGACATGAGTATGAGACATCAATCATCCTCCCCCGGCGTCCCCCACTTCAATCATCCTCCCCCAGCATCCCCCTTCACTTGGCAGACAATTGTTTAAAATTCATGTTCTTGGAAGTTGTGGCACAAAGAACAGCTTATCATAAATAACCTAACCAATAGCTATGTTATTTTCATGTAAATTCTTGGTAAACAAATCAGGAACTGCCTCTTCCTTTCCTTTAAAAGCCCACTTGTAACTGTGGCTATTTATTCAGAGTATTTATTCAGGGCATCTTGAATCTATGCTCCTGGGTTGCAATCCTCAAGCTTGACCTAAGTAAACTCTCTATTTATATTAATTTTGTCTCAGCTTCTTCCTTTTAGGTCAGCATATTCATAAGCTCTCCAATTATTTTACCCCTCCACCCAGTATCTGAAGGCATGAGAATCTGCTTGAGCCCGGGAGGCATCTGAAGAACATTTATAGGAATCTTTTCTCTTTCTCATAGGATCTTCCAAATCTATTGTTCATGCTCTGAATTTTTGTTGTAATTGTTGTTGTTCTTCCCAAGGGCTCAACTTTTAAAAGCCAGGGCTTGGCACAGTGGCTCATTCCTGTAATCCCAACACTTTAGGAGGCTGAGGCTGAGGCTGAGGTGGGAGGATTACTTGAAGTCAGGAGTTTGAGGTTACAGTGAGCTATGATCATGCCGCTGCACTCCAGCCTGGGTGACAGAGTGAGGCCCTCTCAAAAAACCAAACAAAAATGTCTTCTTGCTGTTCAATTTAATTGCTCAGACTGAAACGGTCTTTGCAAAAATTATAACCCTGAGAAAAGTATGACAATAAAAGGCATCTGATTTAAGCAACCCTTATCTTGCCTTTAGCCTCCCAATTGCCCTTAATCATTCCTGGTCTTGGGCCAAACTAACTTTGAGAGACATTTAGTTTATAGTGTAAATGATAATAGCCCTTCCCCAGTACTAAACCACCTTTGTAAAGTTAGTGAAAGACCACAAAGTTAGGAGGATGAGAGGAACCTGAATTCTGCTAAGGTGTAAATGATTACCAGCCATTAATTCCAGAGGTCACAAGTTTTGCAACTTCCCCAATTACTCCTGCAGATAACATCACTCTTGTAGAATCTAAGTTTGGCCTTTTGAGATGTCTTCTCAGGTTTTTGCATTTCTGATGACTGATGGCTCCACCTGGACCTGCCAACTGCTCCTGTGGCCCCCACCCAGGGTCCAGACTTAGCACCCACAAGGACCATTCTCCACACCCCTATGATTGCATCCCCAGCCAATCAGCAGCACCCATTCCCTGGCCTGCCAAACTATTCTTGAAAAACCCTAGCCTCTGAATTTTTGGGGACACTGATTTGAGTAATAAAACTCCAGTCTCCTGTTCAGTTGTCTCTGCATGAATTAAACTCTCTATTGCAATTCCCCTGTCTTGATAAATTAGCTCTATTTGGGCAGTGGGTGAAATGAACCTGTTTGGGTGATTGCAAGGCAAAAACTCAAAATGGCCTCATTCAAAGAGTGGAAGGGCCATAGGAGGAAATGAAAAAGCAGGAAAGGAAAAGAACACCAGCTACAATTTTAGAATGGAGTCCCTCCAGTTGTGCTTACAGGACTGTAGCTCCTGTATTACTCCTAGGGAGTTGGCTAGCACCAAGGTGGCAACAGGCACATATCTGGAGGAGGTGAAAAGTAGAATGACATTTGCTCTAATCAAACATAAAGGAGGAAAGAGCTTTCTAAGAGAGGCTATGGTGTCCCTTAGGTGTTGCTTGTACCTAAGTCCTGCTGTTGAAGCCTTTGCTTATGTAGATGCAAACACACAGGCACTTCCCTGGATCTAGACTTTGCCCTCTAAAGCCCAGAACAAAGGTGTCCATCCATGAAGAACCAAGTTTTCTTATCTCTCACCCTCACTGTGGGGATGGAGTGGAGGCGAAGGAAAGGGGGGAGAAAAGGAAAGCCCTTGAGCGCAATAATCTAGAGAGAAATGTACTTTCTACCAGCAATGTAAATATGATTTATGTGACTCCTCCCAGCTAGGCTTCTTTTATTTCCTCAAGTTGGAAATGCAGACCAGAGGTTTGTACTTATTTTCTGTCCCAGAAGGCAACTGTCTTGGTAGAGGAAGGTTTGATATTGGTCCAGGATCTGAGGTAGAGATCACAGCCTTGAGACAATGCCAAGGCAGCCAATTAAGAAGGTGTTGACAACACTTTCCAGGAACAATTTTCTAGATGCTTAACTTTGACCGAAGGTTTAAGCTTCTAATAATCCCCAGGAAACACACATTTTCCAGGGAATAGTGCCTGGACTCTTAAGAACTTCCAAGAAACTTGGGTTCTCAGAAGACTGCAGCCACCAAGCACACACACCCATTCAAGAGCTTTATGGAAAAAACAAAGGCAATGTAAACTAGATTTCCTCACATGCCCGGGGAGAGTTGGACAAGTAAAGTCACAAAAGAAGTGATTTAGGCCACTACATTGTCCTTGGGAAACTAGAACTTACCCTACCCTCCCTTCCTTTAACCACTGGCCATAACAAGGCTGGAAAGCCACAGTCTGTCAGCCCAAATTGTTCAGGTTAGTGCTGGTCAGGCCTTGCTTCTTTCATCTGGGATTTTTCTCAGCATCGTTGCTCAGCTGAATATCACTCAAAATTATCACATACTGCTACTAAAAGCTGAAGCATATATGCCCATCAACCCAGCGACCTCACTGGAAGTCCTGCAAGGTAGGCATCCATCTCCATCTTACAGATGAGAAAACTAAGACTCAGAGAAACTAAGGGATTTGCCCAAAGTTCAGTGCAAGTACAAATTAGAGCCTGGTTGTTCTGATTCACACTTGAGAATTTCCAAGACTAGGTAAGAGCAACAGAAGACTTTGGCCAGGGTGCTGGGGAGGATCCTGCTGCTCCCAGCATTAATCCTTCAGTGACTACATCCTGGGGAGGCCTGGAACTGGCTGGAGTGGGAGGAACAGAAAGGAGGCATGCGGAGTTCTTGGGACAGTAGCCTTTTATCAACTCTCACAGAAGTGTTTCTATAATTTTACAATCAGTGCTGCCAACGCGGTGCCCAATGGCTGAATATCAGCCCAGTCATAATTACATTAATCAAGAAATAGAATAGTGGGATAAAGATGGGAGGAATGAACTCCATTTGGGTGGGAAGTGGAAGCATTAACAACAGGGTCCACCAGACCATCAGAACCACAGAGGGGAAGGGAAGGGCATTTCAGGGAGAAAGAAGAGCACAAAAAGGCTGGTGGCAATAAATGAAAACAGGGCTACAACCTGTTTTCTGTGGTCAACTAAGGAGGTGAAGTTAGGGGTTCAGAGGGTGGGGAGGTCAAACATTTATGACAGATGAGACTGGAGGGACGTAGAGACCTGGTACATGATGTCTTGACTGGGAATTCTGATAAAACCATTTTTTGTTTGTCTTAGACATGTAGACATTCTTGGGTTATTTCTTCACTCTAAAGCATAAATTATTGAATCTTTGAATAAAAATTTTAACCAAGTATTATGTATAATGAACATCTTCATCCCACAGAGACCTCCATTGTGTCCTCAGTGCCTCACATGCCCACTGAGGCACAGGGTCCCACTGGCCACTTCCTATCGGGCTTGTCTTACAACTGCATTTCACCTCCCAACAATCTTGCTGGAACTGGATTTCTTTGCAAAACACCAGACTGCTTAGATGAGTGCCTGACTTTTGCCTACATAGTCCCAGGCCTCTTCCCTGGAGCTGGATACTTGCTACTCCCCTTTCTCAACCAGGGGCTGCAGATTTGCTGTGAATGAAAGTATCATTCAGAATCACACCATGAATTCCCAACTGCCTTTAACACCACTTTCACCTGGATTCCCACTGGTTCCATTGATCTGCTGATTTGGATTCCCTTATATTACCAAGGCCTGCAGGTAGGACACCTGAGGTCAACATGGGTGCTCTAAAATGTGCTTCCTGCTATTCCCCTCAGAGGTCGGGTGCCATAACCACGTGAATTTCTTCAACTCTCCGTTCCTGTCTTGCAGAATCCCAAATATCCGAAGTGCCCTGCTCTTTCCTGCTCACCCTTGTTAATGGAGAGCCATCATGCATTGTGCAAGAGTCCCATGATGTGATAACAACAAAGAAAAGCAACTTAAGTTGTGCTTATCTCTCCAAGATGTCCAACTCTCAGTGCAAATATTTAGACAGGTTTGGTCTTCGTGAATTTGATCGCTCTTGAAAGAGAGGATGTACAACGCTCTAGACAGCCAAATGGAGACACAAGCTCAGTGCAGGCAGGGGTCTGCTAAGGGGGTCTGTTAAATCCCTGTATCATCCGTTCTCACACTGCTATAAAGACATTACCTGAGACCAGGTAATTTATAAACCAAAGCGGTTTAATTGACTCATAGTTCTGCATGGCTGGGGAGGCATCAGGAAACTTACAATCATGGCAGAAGGAAAAGGAGAAGCAGGTACCTTCTTCATAAGGTGGCAGGAGAGAGACAGAAAGAGAGAGAGAGAACAAGAAAATGCAACGCTTTAAAACCATCAGCTCTTCAGAGAACTCACTCACTATCATGAGGACAGCATCGGGGAAACTGCCCCATGATCCAACCACCTCCCCCGACACGTGGGGACTACAACTGGATATCAGATTTGGGTGGAGACACAGAACCAAACCACATCAGTCCCTATCTGTTTTAACAGATTTTGTTTTTCCTGCTCATTTTAAACCCTGGTGACCTAGGTTTATCAACTCAAGAGTAGAAATAAGGCATAGTAGAAAAAGGTCTTGAGGATTGTGAGGACTGAATTCTAGTCTTGACCATATGGACCTTAAGCAAGCTGGGTTACTCAGCCTCAAATACCTTCTCCTTCTATAACTTCAGTTTCCTTAGCCTTAAGAGGGGACTGGGGGCTTGACACCTTACTAAGGTGGTGATTCTCATTCTTCTAGTGCTTGCAGCACACTTTCAGATAAAAGAATGTGGATAGCACAATTGAAAACTTTAAAAGACTGAAAACAATACAAAAATGTCAGCAGTCACTAAGTACAATGCTGACTGTAATACAACAGTGTCTCCCAGTTACCACAAAATTATCCACAGTTATGGCTCAATAGCTGACCAGTTTCACTACTTCATGGGTTCTTTGAACGGAATGGTTTACAGCCCTGACCATACTCTCTTATATACCCCAGAGTCAGAGGTTTCCCACATTCTGGAAGCTCTGCAATCCTTCATTAGCCTTGGCTTGACATCACACCCATATCCCTTAGAGCATATTTGTTCCAAGTCACGCAATCCACACATCTCAATGTTGTATCAGACACATGAGCTGAAATATTGAGGACTCAGATGAACACAGACTGGTTTTATATATTAACAAAATTGGGCTAAATATTGAAGATGACTGCTCCAAGGGCATGCCAGCTAAAAAGTTTTATAGTTCTATGAATTAAAACAATACAACATTTTGAGAAAAGAAAATCTAGTTGAGGTAGAGTATTTAATTAAGGCATTGAGTCTATGTCAGTTAAAGAAGGAAATCCTTGTTGATAAGACAGAGGGCTCGGAGGGCTTAAAGGGGCCCCAGTGAACCTACAGAGTTTGAAGGGCATTGTCAGAAAAATGAATGGAATAAATCACACAGAATATGGGTAGTAATGAGACAGAAGTTCAGCTTCTCTCTGTTTCTAACAGGTATATATTTTTTAGAAAGTAGCATTTAAAGTTTTTTTTTTTTTTGTAGTAGGAAGCAATTATTTTTATGTTCTTAGAGATTATTATTTTGGGGGTACTAAACTATTGGCTCCATTGTATTCCTATAAATTATTTTTCATTTCCTCTAATGCTCTTTCCAAACATCTGTTGGTTTATTGTTCTGGGCACAGAAAATTATGATCAGTTTAGTAGTTGCATAATACAGATTGAGATTCGTTTGTCAAGGACTGGAAAAGATCACAGCACTTCAGAGCCAGGCAGCAAATGGATCAAAGGAAATCCTTATTTTGTATACTATAGGGTGAGATTTATCTTTAAATATCAAAAAATGGACATTTGGAGTTTATCTTATTATCATAAAAATACTGTTCTGCTTCTGAGAAAACAAGCTACCCAGCTAACAACCTGCACTTGTGCCAAGAAATGAGGTGGGTGTGAGTAACGAGGATGGTGATTTTTCTCTTCCACTCTAGTGAGCCTCATTCAATGGGTCAATGAGTTTACTTTAGTGTCTTCTGTATGCCAGACATGTGCTCGATGCTGGGGACGCAGAGATGAGTGAAAACAGACAAGGTCCCTGCCCGCATCTAGACCAGCTGGGAAGACAGGCAACTGTATAAGCAATTGCCTTAAATTGTAGTGAGTGTTACAACCAAGAGTGTAGACACACAGTGGAAGGCCCATAAAGGGAGATTTAACCTGGCCCAGACATCCAGAACACCTCAGTGAACGAACACCTGGGGGACAAGCAGAAGTTAACGAGTGAAGTCTGGGCCATGGAAGAGTGGGTCACAAAGAAATGAGATAAGGGAGGGCATGGTTCCCAACAGGAAGTGAGTGGCAGTTCAGGCTGGGTGAAAGACAGAATATAAGATGATATTGTGAAGATGCTAGTACTGAGAGGGATGCAGTAGGCAGGTCACACAGGGCCCTGGAAGCCACATTAGTTTATCTAGGAACAATGGGAAATCGTTGGGAAACTTTAGAGAGGACGCTAGCATGAGTGGATTTGTGTTTTTGAAGAATCCCTGGAGAGGACTGGTAAAAGTGTATGTGTCTGTGTGTGCATAATACACAGACTTTTACCAGTCCTGTCTGAGATGTACATGCTCACATACACACTAGGCAATCAGAGAATCTATCTACAAAGCCATTTTCCCTTTCCATTATCCATCCACAAACTTGATGGCTTTCAGTTGAGGAATTGAAATAGGGTTCTCCACTTGAATAAGATGAGTGAGTAGGGGTTCCTTGCCAATAGTAGGGGCTTGATTTCCATTTCACAGATGTTGAGAGACAGTTGTTTCTTCAGTAGCAGTATATTTTTTACGACACTGTGCCCATGGCAGGTGTTTGGCCAAAACTACCTCCAGTGCACTGCCCGGCATCTGTCCTCCTCCTGAGAATCCCTCTGGAGGCACCTTGCTCCTTTCTTTCTAATCTTCCTTTTCTTCCTCTCCAGATCTGGAGACTTTCATCAGCCCTAGGCAAGGGGCAATATGGACAACATTGGTGTTTGGGCTCCAAGCTACTTTTTATACCCAACTTCTCTTCCTTCTGATTTCTTTCCATTTTATAGCATTCTCATCTCTCCAGTTACACCAACTGGCCCCACATCTCTAAATATTATCAGAAGTCTTTAAAAAATGACCCAGAGCATTTTTTTTTCAGCTTCTCCTAGTTGTCTATCTCCTCTCTTCTTCTGACCCCTGTTAGGGTTGCGTGAAAACTAGCATTACAATATTTCTGTTCCATCGATACCTGATTACCATAAAGTGCAATGACTATGCACATCACTGTGTTGCATTAATCTGGGCTAAGTTTTATTGGTCACTATGTCATATTCATGTGGTTACTGATGTAACCTGGCTGTTTTTATACACTGTGATCAAAATCTAGGGCAATGATCATAATCAAGGCATAAAGTAGGGGCCAGTCTGCCTCGTATCTCAAAAACTGTGCAGTATTAAGATGACTGTTGGGCTTCTATTAAAGGTAGCTGTTGGCCGGGTGTGGTGCCTCATGGCTGTAATCTCAGCACTTTGGGAGGCCAAGGCAGATGGATCACCTGAGGTTGGGAGATTGAGACCACCCTGACCAACATGGAAAAACTCTATCTGTACTAAAAATACAAAATTAGCCAGGCATGGTGGTGCATGGCTGTAATCCCAGCTACTCAGGAGGCTGAGGCAGGAGAATTGCTTGAACCCGGGAGGTGGAGATTGTGGTGAGCCAAGATTGCACTGTTGGTGGCTTCCTGGAAGACATCATGTTGAATGAATGAAGTCATGAGTAAATAAATGGAATGTGGAGCTGCACTGCCAGAATTAACCCCCTGAACAAAAGTAAAGAGCATCCCAAGTTCAATGAGGAGTACCCTGGGTAAACAAGGAACTCCTGAGAGATGAAAAAATCCAAGTGCCTGCGCTCTACACTGGGACTTTGGTTAACAGGGCAAGGAAGAGAGCTTTTGGAGATAATACTTGATGATGCTATACAGTGTCCCCTTAGTCTCTGAGATTCTTATCCCAAGTAACCCAAAGAAGGGAGATAAAAAGGAAAGAGCAGTCTCCCATTTGGAAGTCAAAAAGGCATTATAATCTCTTAGGAGTACACCCTCTCCTAAATTCCAGGGCCTTGGCAGGGAAAACACTGATATTCATGGCAACCAAAGAAAATGACCATATCAACTGAACCAAGAGGACACAGTAGCAGCAGAGATCAAGAGGGACAGTGGCAGTTGGACTGTAGCAGTAGTTACAGAGGAAGGGAGTAAGCCACACAAGCAATTCTGGAATAAAGGGAAATGGCTTGAGGGCCTTGCAATTGCAATGATCTCCTGGGGTTGAAGCTTAAGTTCACTCACATTGTGACTGTCACCAAGGCTTTAGGTCATTCATTTAGTTTTAGTACCTCATTTACATACCACCTGTGTGTCAGGCACAGTGGCTGTGTTGGCCTAGGCCAGGGGTCAGTGAACCTTTTTTGTATAGCTCCAGAGAGTAAATATTTTAAGTTTCATGGGCCATATGGTTCCTATCACAACTACCTAACTTTGCTGTTGTAGTGCAGACACAACCACAGACAATGAATAAACAAGAATTTGCTTATTGGATGTGTTCCAATAAAATTTTTCTTATAGAAACAGGTGGTGGGCCACATTTGGCCCATGAGTCTGCTGAGGCTCAGAAAATGATCCCCAATGTGAAGGCCTCAGAAAGAGCCTCAGAAGTAAACTCTCTTTTGGACCTTCTCCTGCCCTCCTGTCTCTCGCCTCTCATTCTCACTGAGGCTAGCCATAGAAATAAGAATTCCTCTTCCCCAAGGCAGGTCACAGAAACCAGAACCCCTTCTCCAAAGCCAGCCACAAAACCTAACAATATTACTCTAACTTCCTCCCTCCCTTTTTGTGTGGGAGTTGGCCATGAAGAAACTCTCTGACCTGGGCCGGTGCGGTGGCTCACTCCTGTAATCCCAGCACTTTGGGAGGCCAAGGCAGGTGGATCACGAGGTCAGGAGATCGAGACCATCCTGGCCAATATAGTGAAACCCCATCTCTACTAAAAAAATACAAAAATTAGCCAGGCATGGTGGTGCATGTCTGTAATCCCAGCTACTCGGGAGGCAGAGGCAGGAGAATCCCTTGAACCAGGGAGTTGGAGGTTGCCGTGAGCCAAGATCGCACCACAGCACTCCAGCCTGGCGACAGAGCAAGACTCTGTCTCAAAAGAAAAGAACTTCTCTGACCTGCCTTGTCTGATTGTAGGTCATAAGCCTCCCATTCCAGAAAGCGTCCTGTCCCATATCCAGAAAGAAGCAATGCTGCACAGAGAGGCCAGGAAGAACCTGAAAAGACAGGCCTTGCTGGGTCTCCCCACTCAGTCTATTCCCATTAGCTCTTACCCTTTTTATCCAGTTGCAGGCCTACACAGCTGTCCATTCTTCATCAAACCTCAGCATAAAAATGGACAGTTTTCCCTATGTATTTTTGTCTTCACTCTGAAGGATCCCATGTCACATAAAACTATGTTTAAAGAAATTTGTTATGAGTTTCTCTTGTTAACCTATCTTTTGTTAAAGGAGTGTTGGCTGTGGCCCTTATGATGGGGAGGAGAGGGATCACTCCCTTTCCACCTTTACAGGCAAGAGTTTGCCAACCCCTGATTTACAGGAACAAAGTGTGCTAGTTATTTTGTTGCCTTTCAGATCAAATCCATAGACTCCTTCTACCCTGCCCTTTATTCCAAGAGGCTGCCCTCTGCAGACTATGCTACCCAGGCTCCTTGCCTTCTGGCTCCTGGTTAGGCTTGGGTAATCAGAAGCATGAGAAATGAATCAGAAGTTGGGAGGAGAGAGGGTTGGAGGAATGTTGTCACTCTACACCCTCCCTTCTGGGCTGGGCTGTGGCAGTGGCTGTGCTCGTCTATATCTGGTCACAGCTCTGCCTGGTGGCCCATACCCATGGCTACACCTCTCACTCCGTTCCCACAACAGCTCCTTCATCATTCACCTTCAGCCCTAGGGGGTTGGAACTAGTGTCCCCCTGTTCCCAGCCCTACATGCTTCTCTATCCTTTGTCTGTTTCCCTTCGTTAAACTCTCTTCAATTGCTCCTTTGAGTGTGCCATCTATTCCCTGCCGGACAGTGTTTGAATACGCCCTCGTGGTGGACATTCACTGTTTTTAGATGTAACGGTATTGTTCCAACCTCAGATCCAGGATGGGATATGTAATCTAGACATGGCCAATTAGGGCACTGAATCACTCAAGCCACAGTAGTTGGTTCTGGAATGTTCACATGAACCAAGTTGTTTCTTTTTCTTTTCTTTGTCTTGCTCTGTCACCCAGGCTGGAGGGCAGTGGCATCATCTCAGCTCACTGCTGCAACCTATGCCTCATGAGCTCAAGCGATTCTTGTGCCCGCCTCAGAGTAGCTGGGATTACAGGTGTGCACTACCATGCCTGGCTAATTTCTGTATTCAGGTTTTTCAGTTGGAGGAAATACTAATACTTACATAGAAGCCACCAAGAAGTGCCATCTATTCCACTGAATTTGAACCTAGAAGAGTAAATTTGAAGCTTCCAGAAGCTACTATGTGAAGCCTGAGGACAAGGCCCAACATGAAAGAAGGCAAAGTCCAGAGGTGGCCTTGTTTGAGTCCTTGGAACTGGCTGAAGCTAGCTCTGCTCATCAATGACTTGTCAATGAGACAGTAAAATTCCTTATTTTTTTCCTCAAGAAATTCTGTCACTTGTATTCAAAAGCAAAACTTATTTTTAAAAAAAACAAAACCGTTAACCACTTTACACCAATGTATTACATTCTCTGGATTATCTAAGCAAGGGGCCAGTCCGATGTCATCTTTGGATTAGATACACACTAAGGCAGTGTAGTTAAACCCCACTGAATTTCAGCAGGGATAGAAGCCAGAGAGTTGGTTTGCCATCAACCCACTTCCAAAAGGAAATGGCAGGAGTCCAGCAGCATCATGTACAGTCTCCCATGCCAGGAAGAAACATCTCCCAAGCTCAAATTCTACCCACTTTGACACTTGAAAAGTAAAACATCTTCATACGAATGAATGGGGAGATGGGTGTGATTGCTGGCAGTGCAACAATGAGTTGAAGCTTGATTGTTTATTAACTGTTGTAAACAAATTATGAATTTGTGCCAGTAGCCAAAATAGAGACAACTGGGCATAATAAATATTAATTCTCAAGGAGATCATCTAACAAACTACCTAAAAGATCCTTTGTGGACTCCAAGGGTGTTAATTATATGAGACTTTATTCTCTATTCATTAATTCATTCAAGATTTTGTTGAGTGAATGTCAGCCTGCTACAGTACAGGGCTGGCAAATTGTTTCCATCTCTAGTGCTAATTGTGGTTATAGCTGCTCAGTGGGCTGTATTGAAAAAGACTGAGTCCAAATCTGGGCTTCATGAGAAAGAGTATCATGAAGATACTCTTCATGATACTCTACATTAGAGGTGTCTTCTGTGAAAGTGGAACAAAGGAGTGTCTGAGGTATTTGTCATTCCTGCAAGTTGGAAAAGGCCTTATCTGGCATGAGAAGGAGTAGATTTGGGGTAAATCGTTTCCATCTTATGTGTCTTTATTTCCTTAAATTGGCAAATCGAGGAAGTTCATCTAATAATTTTTAAGGTTCTTCCTTCCTACTCTTATTTATTTATCCATTATTTTATCTGTCCTTGCATTTGGGGTGATTTCTCACCTTGTGAATGCATTCCTCCCTAGCATAAAAACCAAAATCTCATTTTCCTAGCCTCCTATGTAGTAAGAATACAGCAATGGGATCTAGGTCCATCAGTCAGATACATCTGTTCTACATTTGTTTAGAATATTGTGTAGGAGATGAGACTATTTCACCCCAAAATATGACTGTAGGTGGCCAGAATGTGTACCCCAAATATGCCTCTTTAAAATAAGGATGACTTTGAGCTGATTATTTGGGGAGACAGTAGACACAGGAGAAGCTCTGAAAACAGAGTAGAAGTTAAGCTTTTGTAAGAGAAATTTGCATCTATAAAGGAAATCTCCATCGTAAGGGTGTCTCCTCTCTGTAGAAGAAAAAGAATGAGTCTAAGTTACTAAAATCTCTTATCAATAGAGAAGGCAACTTAAACACAAGTAAGGTTTTTTTTTGTATAGTTACCCTTGTTTAAAGTGCTTTTCCTCCCTCTAACTGGGTAGGAACTTTCTTTGTTTCAGAGAATAGTATTTAAGCTTGAAGTCAAAGCTATGATACTTCTGAGATTTATTCAAAAGCTTTGAGATATTTCCTGTATTATTTCATTTATGTTGCTATAAAGGAATACCTGAGGCTGGGTAATTCATAAAGAAAAGAGGTTTGTTTGGCTCACAGTTCTGCAGGCTGCACAAGAAGCATGGCACCAGCACTTGCTTCTGGTGAGGGTCTCAGGCTGCTTCAACTCATGGTGGAAGGGGAAGGGAAGCTGGCATGTGCAGAAATCACATGGTGAGGGAGGAAGCAATGGGGGTGGGGGAGGTACCAGGCTCTTTTTAACAACCAGTTCTCGAGGGAACTAATGAGCAAGAACTCACTTATTATGACAAAGATGGCACCAAGCCATTCATGAGGGATCTACCCCATGACCCAAACACCTCCCATTAATCCCTACCTCCAACATTGGGATCAAATTTCAACATGAGGTTTGGAGGCAATACACATTCAAACTATAGCATTCCCCCTGAAGGATCCCAGGGAATTTCACACCACAGTATGGCATTCTGATATGCTGATTGTAAAAAATTAAAGTAAAATGCTGGGAGACACTTCACACTGATATTGACTTATTTACCTTAAGACCAGCCCTGCCAAATAGAATACAATCACCTTCCATTACCCTTCCCTGAATTTGATTATCTATCATAGGTAGAAGGCTGAAGAATCTACATCTGGATGAACTTTTTCACAAGATAATATCTAATTTTGAAGACAATCATTTACAAGCTAATTTCTGTCCCTTGGTTCATTCATTTTCCCTAAGAAACATTTTACTACTCCTCAAAAGAATTTCCTACCATTTTCCATCCCTCCTCTCCCCCTTATGAAGAAGGGTGTGTAATCATCTGGACCTCATTAGGTATTTGGGTAATCACTCTCCTGTGATTTTCCCTTGTGCATTTTAAAATTAAATTTGTATTCTTTTGCTCCTACTAATCTCCTTCTTATCAGTTCACTTTCAGTGAACCTTTGGAGGGTGAAGGGGAAGCTTTCCTTCTTTGACCCTACACCTGAATATCTCCCATGTGTACATACATGAGGTATACATGTTATTAAACTTTGTTTTTCTCTCATTTTGTTACAGCAGTCCATTCCAACCAAGAGCTCAGAAAGGGGAGAGAAAAAATTAGTTTTTTCCTCCTTACACTAGTGATGGTGCACAGAGTCCATCTGGCAAGGATAAAGGCAGAGACATTCTGTTCATTAAAGCAGCAGTGATAGGGCCAGCTCTGGTGGCTGTCCCAAGCAGGGGGCAATGATGACTTCACTGAGCAGCTCTGCAGCACAGGTTGGGGCACTGTTCCTGTCTGCTAGCCTCTAATCTTTTGTCTCTGGGCCTCCCTTGGAGCCCTTCAGCTGTTTAATTCTTTTTGAAATAAACTCATTTTACTGCTGAAATGAGTCAGAGTGGATTTCTTGGTCTTCAAGGAACTCAAAAACATGATCGGGACTACAATCATAAGATCGTATGTGCCTTCAAATAGAATTTATTCTCCTTTAAAGATGAAAAAATTAATTCTGTTTTATAAATTATGAAGAGGATGCTTAGCTAATGGTTTTCAAAATGTATTTCATCATAATTATCAGCAGGACAGTTGTTGCAAATGGATAAATATGTGTTATAGAGAGGTTATTCTCACTTGTATCGTCTTCATTATTCTAAGTGCACTAGAGAAAATGTAATTCCTTCAATGTTTTTGTTTCATAGCTTTACATTGAGAGAAGAAACCCTCTTCTTAATCATTGCTAGTGTGATTTTCAAGAGTTTGCAGGAGTATTTTGGTAGGATTTTATAGTTTTAGTAATTCCTTTAATTTTCTAATGAAGATTAGAGCTAAGTATCTCATAAGGATAAATGGCCACAGCAAAGAAACTCACTTGACTAATTGCCCTTATGGAGAGTTTCTTTAAAGGATGAAAGAAGTTCTTGAGACTTACCCCCAAATTCTGTGTACAAGAAAGATCACATAGTTTTATTTTCTTTAATAAATCAAAATTCCCCCTCTACCTCCAGCCCACCATGCTAAGGAAACATAGGTGTTTAGTGACTCGTTGTAGGGTAATGGGGCTTAAAATGGCTTTACCTCCTTCCTATTATCCATCAACAACCATGCTCCCACTTTTCAAATAGTCAATAGACATATTGTTGACTTTTTATGCAAAAGTGGTATTTATATGCAAATTCAAGCTCCTTCTTTGTAAACTGTTGTTCTCAAGGTCTTCCAGTGTTGAAATTTTGGAGCCTAAACAATTAGGTTTCTTCCTTCTCTTGTCCTCCCAGCCATTCCTCCCCTAGGAACCTTAGACATTTCTGGTGTCTTACAGCAGCACAAAGACTTACTGGATACAACTTCTAATTCCGGCCATGAGAGAAAAATAGATACCAGACTTGCCTTCTCACTTTAATGTATTTTTGTGTCCAAGTGTAATGTTGGACACAATATATGAAGAAGTGGTTTCCAGGCATTATAAAACAGACAATAGAGGAATATAATTCTTGAGAGAAGAAAAACACATAAAGAGCTTCCCATTCATCTCCATGAAAATTCAATTTATAAGAAAAAAATTAAATTAACTAGGGGCACATTGCAAATAAAGGCAAAGGGAGGTGGAACCCAAAGAAAATAAAGTGTTTTTCTGGGCAAAGTAAAGAGAGATCAGAGTTCAGAAATGCTGAGGCTGCTTGGAATTTTCAAAGTAGGATACTTGAGAGGAGAAAGTCCCAAATTTTGCATATGGGTTTCCTTGAGTCTAGCTGAGTACTAAGCTGCATGTGTTCAGGGTTCTCTGATAGAGAACAACTACTAGTAGAGTATGAGCTGAATAAGGGGTTCAAGATATTCCAGTTTTGATAAACCAGAGGGTAAAGACTTCACTAAAAATCCACAGCAATTAGTTGACCATTATAATGACCAAATGTTAGAAGTAGGGCTACTCTAGCCCTAGAGTAAGAACAACTTTAGACTTACCCAATAAAGCCTAAAATCAAACCCTGATTGCCTTAAACCATTTGGGCTACTATAACAATTAAACAATTTGTGCTACTATAATAAAACATCTAAGCCTCAATGATTTGTAAAGAAGAGAAGTTTATTATTCACAGTTTTGGAGGCTGAGAAATACAAGATCAAGGTACTAGCAGGTCAGTATGTGGTGAGGGCCCAATCTTTTCTTCCAAGATGACATCTTATTGGCTTACCCAGAGCAGAGGAAAACTGCATCCTTACATGGTAGAAGAAAGGGGAAAAGAGGGCAGAATGGTGACTGAAGCCTCTTCTATAAGGGCCTAATCCCATTCATGACGGAGGAATCCTCATGACCTAATGGCATCTTAAAGACCACATCTCTTGATGCTGTCACACTGGCTATTAAGTTTCAACCCATAAATTTTGGAAGGGACACATTCAAACCATAGCACTGACAGACCAAGTGAAGTTGAAAGTAAATTAACTGCTAGTGAGAATAAAACTCAGCACTAATTAAAGGAGGACTGTCAACCAAATAACATTCTAAAGATTCAGCACACAATAACAAATTACTAGATAAACAAATAAGCAGGCAAATGTGTTACATATCCAGGAGAAAAAAACAGTCAATACAAACAGATCCAGAGTTGACAGAGATGTGAGAATTAATGAGTCAGGACTTCAAAACAGATATAATAAATGTATTCAA
Source organism: Pan troglodytes (assembly GCF_028858775.2). Lineage (NCBI taxonomy): Eukaryota > Metazoa > Chordata > Mammalia > Primates > Hominidae > Pan > Pan troglodytes. Next base: position 100,783,266 of record NC_072408.2, read on the forward strand.
GGATTTGTTAAAATATTGACATTGTATACAGAAGAGAAACCTAAACAAGGAAGTGGAAATTATAAAAAAGAACAACTATAAATTCCCAGAGTGAAAAATGCAATATGTGAAATAAAAAATTCTCTGGATGGGCTCAATGGCAGATGTGCCATTGCAGAAGAAAAGTTCAGTAAACTTGAAAACTGGTTAAAATAAATTATCCAAACTTTGAAAAAGGATTTAAAAAATAAATATAGCCTTAGTGACCTGTAGGGCCGTATCAAGAAGTCTAACATATTAGTAATTGTAGTTCCAAAAGGAGAGAAGAGAAAAACCGGGAAAGAAAAATACATTTGAAGAAATAATAACTAAACTTTTTCCAAATGTGATGAAAAATAACAACCCGCAAGCCTCAAAAATCTGAACAAATTCCAAGTGGAATAAGCACACAGAAAACTATTTCTAGCCATATCATCATCCAATTGCTGAGAACAACAATGAAACAAAACAAAAAATTCTTAAAGGGATAAGTTATCACAGGAGAATGATAAAAATATGCACTAACTTCTCATCAAAATCAGTGCAAACCAGAGAACAATGGAATCACATTTCAAAGGCTAAAATGGTAGGGACACCCTATCAACCTATAATTCTGTATTCAGCAAAAATACCTTTCCAAGGTAAAGTAGAAATAAAGATACTTCCATAGAAACACACGTTGAAAGGATTCATTACAATAGGCTACACTACAGAAAATGTTAAAAGCAGATCTTCAGGTTGAAATAAAATGATAACAGAAGGTTGGGCTGGGCATGGTGGCTCATGCTTGTAATCCCAGCACTTTGGGAGGCCAAGGTGGGCAGATCACTTGAGGTCAGGAGTTCGAGACCAGCTTGATCAACATGGCAAAATCCTGTCTCTACTAAAAATACAAAAATTAGGCAGGCATGTGGTGTGCACCTGTAGTCTCAGGTACTTGGAAGGCTGAGGTGGGAGAATCACTTGAACCCAGGAGGCAGAGGTTGCAATGAGCTGAGATCGTGCCACTGCCCTCCAGCCTGGGTGACAGGAGGAGACCCTGTCTCAAAAAAAAAAAAAAGAACAGAAAGTTGAATCTACATGGAAGAATGAAGAACACCAGAAATGCTAAACATGCAGGCACATATATAAAACATATTCATTGTTTTTTTATTTGTTTAAAAGACAATTGAATATGTAATATATAAATAATAATGTATTGAGGAGGTTTGTAACATATACAGGAGTAAAATATCTGACAATAACAGCAAAAAGGATAGGAGGACATAAAGGAGTGTATATTGCTTTACCATACTGTGTATGCGCGAGGTGGTATAATATTAAATTCATAGTAGACTAGAATAAATTAATGGTGTATGTTGTAGTTCCTCTTAAAAAGACAAAATAAACAGGCATAGCTCAAAGTTAATAAAGAAGATAAAGAAAATACTAAGAAATATTTGTTTAACCCAAATTAAGGCAAGAAAAAAAGAACAGCTGTAAAGGACAAATGTATTGAAAAGGACAGAAATAGCAAAATGATAGGGTTTAACCCTATGTTATCAATAATTACATTAAGGCAAATGGACTAAACACTACAATCAAAAGGTAGAGACTGCCAAGCTAGATAAAAGCAGGGCACAAATATATGTTGTTTAAAAAAGACATGTCCTAAACATAAAGATACATATTGGTTAGGTGTTAAATTTGGGGGAAAAAATATGCCGTGCAAATACTCACTGTAGTAAAGCCAGAATGACTATATTAATATTAGACAGTAGATTTCAGAGCAAAGAATACTGTCAGAGATAAACAGGAATACTTCATAACTGGGTCAATTAATCAGAAATCTATAATAATTCCAAATAAACTTACACCTAATAACAGCTTCAAAATACACAAAGTGAAAATCTGACAGAACTAAAGAATGAAGTAGAAAAATCCGTAAATATGATTAGAAATTGTAATACCTTTTACTCAGTACTTTAAATTATACAGAGTAAGTTGCTGATTACCCAGAATTAAGTTACAAATCAGTAACAAAAAGATACCTGAAAAATTCACACATCTTTAGAAAGTAAGCAACATACTTCTAAATAATCCACGGGTCAAAAAAGAAATCATAAGAAAAACTTTAAAATATTTCAAAATGAATGCCAATGGGAAAGTACAATATGTTAAAACATGTGGGCTGCAGCTAGAGAAGTGGTTAGAATGAAATTTATAGTTTTAAATGCTTTATTGAAAAAGAAAAAATATTTAAAGTCAGTGATCTGAGCTTCTATTTTAAAAAGCTACAAAAAAGAACAAATTAAAGCTAACATAAGGAGAAGATATGAAATACAGAGCAGAGAACAATGAAACGAAAAAAAGCAAATAATAAAATTGATATACCTCTGGCAAGACTGATCAATAATAAAAAGGAAACACAAGTTACCAACACCAGAAATGAAAGTGAAAACATCAGTTCAGTTACTTCAGACAGTCAAAATACAAGGTAATACTATAAACAATTTTGTGCCAGTAAATTGGACAACTTAGCTGAAAAAAAAAATTTCTTGAAAGATACCAACACTGATACGAAAATAAATTAAAAATCCATGTAGTCTCATATCCATTAAAGAAGTTAAGTTTATAGTTGAAACCTCCCCAACAAGAAATTTCTAGATTTGGTTTGTTCCACTGGTGAGTTTGTCAAACATTTGAGGAAGAAATAAAATTTACCTTACACAAACTCAGAAAAAAGAGAAAAAGCAAACACTTTCCAACTCATTACATGAGTTGGAACATGTAATGAATTGGAAGGTGTTTGCTTTTTCTCTTTCTTCTGAGTTTGTGTAAGGTATTATGTTGAGGCCAACATAATACTGATACAAAAACCAGGTAAGGATATTACAAGAATAAAATTATAGACTAATGTTGTTCAGGAACATAGTAGGAACAAAAATCCTTAACGAAATACTAGCAAACAAAATCTAGCATTAGAGAAAATAATACATTTTGACTAAGTGGGTTTATACCAGGAATGCAGGATTGGTTAAACAATAAAAAACTAATCAGTATAATTTACCACATTAATGAAATAAGAAAATGTGACGAACTTAATAAATTCAGAGAGAGTATTTGGTAAAATTTAGTACCCATCTATTATAGAAATTCTCAGAAAACTAAGAATGGAAAAAATAATTAATCAGTATGATAAAGGATTTTTATGAAAAACTCAGCGTTATTATGAATAAGTCTGTTTGAACGTTCATAGCAACCTTATACATCATGGCTCTAATCTGGAGACTATCCTAATGTCCACCAACAAGAGAATTAACATACAAACTATGGTTTATTCATACAATGAAATAGTACTCAGCAACAAAAAAAGATAAATTACCGATACATGCAACAAAATTGATGAGTCTTAAAACACTGTGATGAATACAGGATGCAAGACACCAAATTGCACATACCGTATGCCTCCATTTATATAAAATCCTAGAACAGATAAAACCTATGCATGTTGATAGTAATCAAAACAGTGCTTTTCTTGATAGTGCTGGGATTGCAGAATATGGTGTCTACTGAATGCGTATCACATCCACGTCATCATAAAGTTGAAAAGCCCTAAATAGAAAAATCCTAAGTTGGGGTCATTTAATACCTTTTTTTTTTTTTTGAGATGGAGTTTTGCTCTTGTTGTCCAGGCTGCAGTGCAATGGCATGATCTCGGCCCACTGCAACATCTGCCTCCTGGGTTCAAGCGATTCTCCTGCCTCAGTCTCCCCAGTAGCTGGGATTACAGGTGTGCGCCACCATGCCCAGCGAATTTTTGTATTTATAGTAGAGACGGGGTTTCACCATGTTGGTCAGGCTGGTCTCGAACTCCTGACCTCAGGTGATCTGCCTGCCTTGGTCTCCCAAAGTGCTGGGATTACAGGTGTGAGCTACCACGCCCGGCCCATTTAATAAATATTGATGTGTACTTTCTAATATATGCCAAGTACTACTTCTACGTACCAGTCATAGTAAGTTCTGTAAAAAAATAGTGCAGAGGAAGGGAAGAAACAGTGACGGTGGTGGGCAATAGAGTGTGCTATTTTGTGTAAGATATCCTTTGAGCTGAGCAGAGACCTGCAAAAGGTAAAAGAGTGAGGCATGAGGGTATCTAGGGAGAAAGCTTTGAAACAGAGGGAAAAGCATGTGCAAAGACTCTGAGATGAATGTGCTGGGCATGTGTGTGGCACAGCAAAAAGGCCAATGTTGCTAAAGTGGCATGAGTAATAGGGACGGTGGGAAGAGATGGGGTGAGTGAGAGGCTGGGAGAACATTTTCATTCTAAATGATCTGAGAAGTCATAGAGGGTTTTCCATAAGGAGTGATGGCAGCTGACATTTTCATGATATCACTCTGACTGTTTTACTGAGAATAAATAAATTACTAAGGGGGCTCAAGGCAATAGTAGGGGCAGTTATTGCAATCTTCTGGACAAGAGATACTGTTGACTTTTGACTAAAATAGTAGTGGTGGGGTGTTGAAACATGGTCAAACTCTGATCATATTTAGAAGGCAGAGTCATCGGGGTTTGCTGATGGATTCAATGTGGGACATGAGACAGAAGTCAAGGACAACTCCAAGGTTTTTCTTTGGGAAATTGTAAAGGTTAATTTTATGTGTCAACTTGACTGGGTCACAGTGAACCCAGACATTTGGTCAAACATTACTCTGGGTGTGTCTGTGAGAGTGTTTCTGGATGAGACTAACATTTGAATCAGCAGAATGAGTAAAGCAGATTGCCTTTCCGATGGTGGGTGGCCCTCATCCAATCTGTTGAAGGCCTGAATAGAACAAAAAGTCTAATCCTTCCTCCAGGAAGAGGAAAGTCCTTCTGCCTGACTGAGCTAGGACACTGATTGGATCTAGCCTTCAGACTCGGACCAAAACATCAGTTCCCCTTGGGTCTCAAGCCTGCTGGCGTTCAGACTGGAACTTACAACACTGGCTGGAACTTACATCACTGGCTCTCTTGGTTCTTAGACTCAGACTGGACTACACATTAACTCTCCTGGTCTCCTGGTCTCCAGCTTGCCAACAACAGATCTTGAGACTTCTCAGCCTCCATAATCACATGAGCCAATGTCTCATAACCTCTCTCTCTCTCTCAGTTCGTTTATCTGGAGAACGCTGAATAATACAGCAACTAAAATAATGCATTTGCCATTTATGAAGATAGAGATCAAGGTTTCTGTTTGGCCATGTTAAGTTTGAGATGCCTCTTAGACATGCAGATGGAAATGTTGAGTAGGCAGTTCAATATATAAGTCTGGGGTCTAGGGATGAGGTCAAGGCCGAAACTAAAAAGTAGGAGTTTTTATCATTTGATAAAATTTATATCCACTAGACTGAATGAGACCACCTAGAGAATGAATACAAAGATGAGAAGTGGTGTAAGGACTGAGCCCTCAGATACTTCAATATTTAGAGATCAAGAAGATGAAAGAAGTCTAGCAAAGGCAGCTGAAAGGGAGCTTGTCAGCAGGAAGACTGAGGGACATCCTAGAAGCCAGGAGAAGAAGTGTTTCGAGGAGGAACAAGTGATCAGCAGTACCAAATGCTACTACTGACTTATGGAGAAACGAGATTGGGCCATTAAACTGGCAACAGGCAGGTTACTGCTGACTTTGACAACAACATTGTCAGTGGAGTAGGTTCAAGAAACAATGGGAGGAGAGAGTGAAGACAAAAAAAAAAAAAATAGAAAAATACTTTACAAAGTTTTGACCCAAGACAATTAGAAAGATGGAACAATAGCAAGAGGAATTTTGGAAGTCAGGGAAAATTTTTCAAAGATAGCTACAGCATATTTGGATATTGATGGGAATGATCCAATAGAGAAGAAAAATTCTATGACAATGTAGACAGAAAAGGGGGAGCATTGCACATATGAAGTCCTTGTGTAGGTGAGAGAACATGGGGTTCAGGGATTGAGGTATTGTTCTTAGGTAGAGCCTGGAAAGATCAAATATAGTAGTAGGAGGGAAGACAGAACTTAAGGAACAGATGCAAATAAGTTAGTGGATTTGATAGTGGGTGAGTATGAAAGTTCTTTTCCTAGTGCTTTCATTTTCTCTGTGAAAATCCAGATTACACCAACCTGGGTTTTAATCCCAGCTCTGACACCTTTTAACAGCTGTGTAATATTGGTCCCGTCACCTCACTTCTTCATTACAATCTGGCTAGATGAATTTAGAAAATTTAACTGACTCCACGATGGTAGCATTGTACACTGTGCAATTTGCAGTACATGTGATTTATGATATAGACCATGGAAACTATGCCATAGTAGACTATGTGATATTGCAAGCTCAACTTAAACTTAAAATCATAAATTTTCACAAATTTTATAGGTCAAGCCTCCTCACCACATTTAAATACCTATTCATAATTTTCTCCTCCAAGTTGGGTGAGTAAGTACTTCAACTGTTGTATTAGTCCATTCTCTCACTGCTATACAAAGAAATACCTGAGACTTGGTAATTTATAAAGAAAGGTTTATTTGGCTCATGGTTCTGCAAGCTGTACAGGAAACATGGCTGGGAAGGCCTCAGGAAACTTACAATCATGGCAGAAGGCAAAGGGGAAGCAGGCACATCTTACATGGCTGGCGCAGGAGGAAGAGAGAGTGGGAGGTGCTGCACACCGTTAAACAACCAGATCTCACGATAACTCACTCTCACCACAACATCACCATGGGGGATGGTGTTAAACTATGAGAAACTACCCCATGATCCAATCACCTCTCACCAGGCTCCACCTCCAACATTGGGAATTACAATTAGACATGAGGTTTGGGTGGGGACACAGATCCAAACCATATCAACCCTTTAAGCTCATTTCATTTCCATTGAGGAGTTCATTTTAAAGTCCCCAAAATAGCTCCTTTTTCCTCTTTTTGTGAATTACATATTAGATACTTCTCCCAGTAATTTGAACAGTGGAATTGGGTTATGATCCTCTCCTTGTTCCAGGCAATAGCCTCTGCTGATGATTTCTGGGCTGTTGGCTCAACTTCTTTGGTGTAGCCATTTGATTTTTCATACAGACATCCTGGCAATAAGCATCTTCATATTTTCTAAAGGAAGTTGTTTGTTAACAGTGCTCCCCAAATCTGGGTTGATCTGTTCTCAGCTTTGATTGCTGCACTCATGAAATCTTCTGTAATCATTTATTTAACCTCTGCAGAATTCAGATATATTTGGCTGTAGCACCTGCCAAGATCCGGCTCATTCTTTAGTCTTTCCCTGACTTTACCATTGTGAGACTCCTGGCTGCCCTTCCCATTTGTCTGCAAGGATTGGCTTGCCAGAACTCTGTGGCCTACTTCAGTTATTTTCATTTTTTTGGTTTCTCTGTAAGTTTCATGTTAACTTGTTATTTGGTCAGTTTCATTGCTTCTTTTTATTTGAAGATTATTATTTTTTAAGTTGCTACTTATTGGAAACTTTTTATCTCAAGCCTATTAAATTTGATGTAGAAATCAGATTCTGGCTTAGTACTCTGGTATATTTCTCATAATCCTCCTGTTCTATTTCCCCTTCTCTCAATGACCTTCTCAGCTGATGTCATATTTGGGCTGGTTGCCCCAAGAAATGGATGGGGTTGGATATGATAACACTAAGCAAGCATCCCTAGGCCATGCTGAATTGTAGAATGACAGAATGTTAAAGCTGGGAGGATACCCAAGGTTGGTTAGTTCAATTTCTCTCCCAATGCAAGAATTTATTCTACGGCATCCGTTATTACCTCCTCTGCTGAAATCCTTCTAAGCAGGGAAAGCTAATTAGTTGGATAGGTACATTTCTCCTTTTTTTCCAGTTCTAATTATTAAATTTATTTTTTTCTTTCATCGAATTGAACTCTACCTCCCTATAACTTCCTCCCATTGGTTCTATGCCTGCCCTCTGGAGGGCTAGAGAATAAGTGGATTTAATCTCTTAATAATATAATAGTAATTGCTACCATGTGTTGAGTATTTGTAAGGTTCTGTACCAAGTGTCTTATGCACTGTATTAGTCATGGTTCTTCAGTTGCAAGCAATAGAAACCAACCTGGCCAACTGTTTTAGTTATTTTTTTCTACATAATAAATTACCCCTAAAATTAGTGGCTTAAAAAAACAAACATATACTACCTCAGTTTCTGTGGGTCAGGAATTCAGAAGCAACTTAATGGGTGCTTCTGCATCAGTCTTTCTCAAAAGGTTGCATCCAAAATGTCAGCCAGGGCTGCAGTCATCTGAAGGCTAGACTGGGTTTGGGGGATTCACTTCTAAGCTGCTTTACATGGCTGATGACAAGAGGCCTCAGTTCCTCACTAGCTGTTGGCCAAAGCCTTCAGCCTTGTTGCCACAAGGACCTCAATATAGAGCAACTCTAACACAGAGAGAGAGAGAAGCCACAGTGCCTTTTATGACCTAATCTCTGAAGTTACTGAATATATATATATATACACACACATATATCTCACAGTAAACACAAGGCTTCTGGGTCAGAGACAAACTGATTATTTAGTTACAGAATATTTTAGTGGCAGTTACTCATGTCCCATTTCCCCCACTCCGGGGTAACATGGTGAGAGCCAAGTGGATCCTGCTCATGTTAAAGAGAGAATCTATATTTTAGAAGAGGAATTATGAAATCATGAATCTCAAATCTTGTATAGGAGCTGGAACATCTACATTTTCTCCTCTCCAAAAAAAGGGACAGAGGACTTGGAATGTAAACTGATATCTCTTGGGGGAAAGGAGGAAGGTCTCTACCTACAAATATAAGCATTTGACTCTGGGGAAGATAAGAAAGGTATTATTATTATTTGAATGGGAGTAGATGGCTCCATCAGAAAAGAGACAAGTTGTCTCAGTCTGTCTCCCTTAGAACGTGAAAAGCAAATGGCTCTTGGGAAAAGGAAAAATATTATCTATCTTCATGGCATGTCAATTTCCATTGCTCAGAATGCTCTGATCATTCAGACACATGAAACTATTCATACTGTTTTCCAACAGTCACTACCATTACTTCTTCTTCATTGTATGTATTAGGAGCAAGTCACTAAATTTCCGTGATGAACACAGATGCAAAAATCTTCAACAAAATACTAGATAACAAAATTCAACAGCACATCAAAAAGATATTACATCATGATCAAGTGGGTTTCATCCTGGGGATGCAGGGATGGTTTAACATACAGAAGTCAAAAAGTGTGACACATCACATAAACAGAATTAAAAACAAAAACCATATGATCACCTCAATAGATGCAGAAAAAGCATTTGACAAAATCCAGCACCCTTTATGATAAAAACTCTTAACAAACTAGGCATAGAAGAGACTTACCTCAAAATAATAAAATATATATATGCAAACCCACAGCCAACATCATACCAAATGGGAAAGTTGAAAGCATTCCTCCTGAGAACAGCAACAAGACAAGGATGCCCACTCTCACCACTCCTGTTCAACATAGTTCTGGAAGTCCTAGCCAAAACAATTAGGCAAGAGAAGGAAATAAAGGGCATCCGAATTGGAAAAGAGGAGGTGAAACTATTGCTGTTTGCAGATGATATGATCATATACCTAGAAAATCCTAAAGACTCCAACAAAAGACTCCTAGATTTGATAAAGGAATTTAGCAAAGTCTCAGGTTACAAAATCAATGTACACAAATCAGTAGCACTGCTATACACCAACAATGACTAAGCTGAGAGTCAAACAAAGAACTCAATCCTGGCTGGACATGGTGGTTCACACCTGGAAACCAAGCATTTCAGGAGGCCCAGGCATGTGGATTTATTGAGCCCAGGAGTTTGAGACCAGCCTGGCAAACAAGGGAGATCTTGTCTCTACAAAAAGTTACCTGGGTGTGGTGGTATGCATCCATGGTCCCAGTGACTCCGGAGGCTGAGGCAGAAGGATGGCTTGAGACTGGGAGGTCAAGGCTGCAGTAATTGCACCACTGCACTCCAGCCTGGGAGACACAGTGAGACTCTGTCTTAAAAAAAAAAAAAAGAAAAAAGAACTAAAGCTCTTTTACAACAGCGGCAAAAAAATAAACTATCTAGGAATATACCTAACCAAGGAGGTGAAAGAACTCTACAAGAAGAACTATAAAACTACTGAAAGAAATCATAACTGATACAAACAAATGGAAACACATTCTATGCTCATGAATTAGAAGAATCAATATTGTAAAAATGACCATACTGCCCAAAGCAATCTACAGATTCAATGAAATTCCCATCAAAATACCAATATCGTTTTTCACAGAATTAGAAAAAACAATAATCAAATTCGTATGGAACCAAAAAAGAGCCCAAATAGCCAAACCAATTCTAAGGCAAAAAGAACAAATCTGGAGGCATCACATTACCAGACTTCAAATTCTACTGCAAGTCTATAGTTACCAAAACTTTTATAGTTGTATAAAAGTAGGCATATAGACCAATGGAATAGAACAGAGAACCCAGAAATAAAGCCGGATACGTATAGTCAACTGATCTCCAACAAAGCATACAAAAACACAAATTGGGGAATGAATACTCTATTTCATAAACGGTGTTGGGAAAACTTCCAAACCACAAGTAGCAGAATGAAACTGGTTCCCTATCTCTCAGCTTATATAAAAATCAACTCAAGATGGATCAAAGACTTATATATAAGGCCTACAATCATAAAAATTCTAGAAGGTGACATTGGAAAAATTCTTCTAGACATCGGCCTAGGCAAAGATTCATGACTAAGACCCCAAAAGCAAATGCAACAACAACAAAAAAACTAAATAAATGACACCTGATGAAACTAAAAAGCTTCTGCATAGCAAAATAAATAATAGAGTCAACAGACAACCCACAGAATGAGAGAAAATACTTGCAAACTATGCATTTGACAAAGACTAGTATCCAGAATCTACAAGGAACTCAAACAAATCATCAAGAAAAAGACAAACAATCCTATCAAAAAGTGGGCAAAGGACATAAATGGACATTTCTCAAAAGAAAATATACAAATGGCCAAGAAATACATGAAAAAAATTGTCAACGTCACTAATCAACAGGGAAATGCAAATTAAAAAACAATGAGATACCACCTTACTCTTACAAGAATGGCCATTATTAAAAAATAAAAAAATAATAGATATTGGCATGGATCTGCTGAAAAGGGAACACTTATACACTGCTGGTGGGAATGTAAATTAGTACAACCTCTATGGAAAACAGTATGGAGTCTCCTTAAAGAGCTAAATGTAGACCTACCATTCAATCCAGCAATCCCACTACTAGGTACCTACTCAAAGGAAAAGAAGTCATTATATGAAAAAGACACTTGCACATATATGTTTATAGCAGCATGATTCACAATTGCAAAGATGTGGAACCAACCTAAGTGCCCATCAACTAATGAGTGGATAAAGAAAATGCGGTATATACACACCATGGAATACTACTTAGCGATAAAAAGGAATGAAATAATGTCTTTTGCAGCCACTTGGATGGGGCTGGAGGCCATTATTCTAAGTGAAGTAACACAGGAGTGGAAAACCAAAAGCCATATATTCTCACTTATAAGTGGGAGCTAAGTTATTCAAAGGCATACAGTGATATAATGGACTTTAAAGATTCAGAAGGAGAAGGGTTGGTGAGGGGCTAGGGTTAAAAAATTATATATTAGGTACAATATACACTACTCAAGTGATGGGTGCACTGAAATCTCAGAATTCACCACTATATAATCTATGTAATTTATCTATGTAACAAAAAAAAAAAAAAAACCACTTGTACGCCCAAAGCTATTGAAATAAACATTTAAAAAAGGAAGCAAGTCACTAACTCCAGCCCACGTTCAAAGGGAAGGGATTTAGGCTCCACCACTTGAAGACAGAAATATCAAAAAATTTGGGAACACTGTAAAACCACCACATCCTGCCCCAATTTCACACACATGCAAAATATAGGCACCTCCTCTCAAGATTCCCAAAAGTCTCATCCTATTATATGTCAGCTTAACTTACAGATATGTCATTTAAATCAAGACCAGGTGCATATGAGGTTACTTGGTTGTAGCTCCCTAAGTACAGTTCTTTTTTCTTTTTTTTTAGAGACAGGGATCTCGCTATGTTGACCTGACTGGTCTCAAACTCCTGGCCTCAAGTGATCCTCCCATCTCAGCCTCCCAAAGTACTGAGATTAAAGGTGTGAGCCACCCTGCCTGGCCCTTAAGTACAGCTATCGATCCAAAGATCTGTGAGCTAAAGTGAAAGTTATCTTCTCCACACACCCAACACACATGGTGAGGCAGGCATAGGATAACTGATATTGATACTTCTGTTCAGAAAAGAATAAAACAAGAAGCACACAGGAGTCACTGGTTCATAGCAATTTTGAAATCCAGTTGGGAAATATTAGAATTAGATTAAGGCTCAAATTATGGGAATAATTCTCCATAACTCTTAGCTCTGTTTTTTGAGTTCTTAGTTCTGCCTTCTTAGTCATGCTTCCTTTTTCATGAAGATATTGGGACTCAGAAAACAACATCCCAAAGTGAAGGTGTCAGAAACAGCCTCAGAAGCAAAAGTTTTTCTCTAACCTTCTCATGTCCTCCTGTTTCTCAGTCTCATTTTCCCTTAAGGGTAGCCATAGACATGAGAATCCCTCCTCTCTGAGGCAGGTCATAGAAACCAGAACTCTTTTTCCCCAAAGCCAGCGAAGAAACCTAAAAATATTACTCTGACATTCCTTCCACCTTTCTGCATAAAAACTGACCATAAACAAATTACCTGGCCTATTTTGTTTGACTATAGATCATAAGACCCTTATTCCAGACAGCATCTTGCCCCACATCCAGAAGGAAGAAATGAACACTCAGAAAGACCAAGAATCTACACAGGCAGGCCTTGCTAGGTCTTCCTACTCACTCTATTAGCATTAGATCATACTGTTTTGTCCAATCATATTTCTAAAAAGCTGCCCATACTTTGTTGAACCTAAGCATAAAAATGGACAATTTCCCATGTATTTTTGGGTGTTCATTCTGAGGGTTCTTATGTCATATAAAACTATGATCAAATAAATTTGTATGCCTTTTCTCCTATAAATCTGCCTCTTGTCAGTGAAGCACATTTTTGCAGCTGAGCAGATTTGTCAGCCTGCTTCCTCCTATTCATAGAAGTTCGGGGGTGCAACCTTCATTTTGTATTATCTCTATCCCTTTTGGTCTAAGCTGGTGGTGTTTCTGTGGATATAATTCTCTTAAAAACACTGTTAACCTTACTGGGGTTTACTTCACTTGGCAAAAGCCACACTCACAAATCATTTGGAGAGAAACTCTTCTCTGCCTTGAGCTTTTGCTGAGTTGACAACATAACAAGACCCTTAAGCTTCTTGGAAGTCCTATTATTTGATTGACAGGATCTGTGAGGCCCACCCTTAAACTCTTTAGAAGACCTTTGGTCTGAGTGGACAGATCTTGAGATAGACCTTTGGTCTTTCTGATATCTTAGAAAAGAATTCTAGAGTCATACCTTTGGCCTCATCTTTAGACCAAGCTTTCCTGATAGTGCCCTGGATTTGTATTTTTGCTTGGAAGCCATTTTTCAATGTTAGTATTATTTGCTATATTGGGAGACTGAGAATTTGAAATCATCAAGTCCCAGCTCCTCCATGTTTAACATTACTTTTGTTAGTTTTTTTATCCTACTATCACATTTTATATAAGTAGCAAAAAGAAAACAGGTGGCGGCCTCAATATTCCCACTGGAATCCTCCTTACCTAGGTCATGCAGTTCATTCGGTACATTTTCTACTTTCCACAATACTGCAGGTGACAGTATAGCTAAACTTTCTACCACTGCATAATAAACATTCCCTTTCATCCAGTTTCCCAATAAATTTCACTTCACTTACCTTTAGGCCTTCACCACAGCCTCTTGAAAGGACAATAATGCTTCTACAAACAATTGTTTCAAGGCTCTTGAGACTTCCTCAAATATTTCAGAGTTTCTACTCACTTTCTGGTTTCAAAGTCACTTCCAGATTTTAGTTATTTGTTGTATAGCATCCCATTTCTAGGTACCAAAATCCATATCACTTATTTTTGCTATATAACAAATTAACACTTAGTGGCTTAAAACAACGTACATGTATTATTTCACAGTTTCTGTGAGTCAGGAATTTTGGAGCAGCTTAGCTTGGCAGTTCTGGCTCCAGGTTTCATATGAAGTTGCAGTCAAGATGTTGGCCAAGACATGTACAGAAAATAGCTATGGGATCAGAACCCCAGCCTCCCAGATGGAATCCAGGGGAAAGGCCAGTTACACAGTCTGGACCTCACAGTGAGGGATGAATGGGAAATCCTCCCCTCCAAAATGACAAGGAGCCCATAGGCCAAGAATTCTGATTAGAATTAGGAGCTGGGTCAGGCTCTGGCCGGCATAGGGAATGCCTGGGACTAAGTCTGTGAGTGGCAGAACTTTGGTGCCCAAAGCCAGGCAGGGATAGGCTCACATTAGGAGCTGCTGCATGACAGCCCTCTCAGCATTTGGGGTTAGTTACCACATAACATAATATTCAAATTCTTTATCCTTCAGTGGCCTTTCTCCAGCCACGCTCTACTTCATCAAAGTCCTTCTGATTCTGTGGTAGTTAATGCCTCAGGCATAGTCTGCCCAGTGCAGAGAACAGAGGGGCCATTAAACGCATCCAGAAACTACGCCCAAGGGGCTTATTTCTGGGATGAATCAAACAAAAGGAGATTGTCATGACAAGAACTTGGGTAAGGATTGAGAAATGTCTCTAGATTCATAGGAACACGTCCAGTTTAAGTTCACCATTCATTAGAACCTTTTACAGTCCTAGCCCATCAAATTAGCTCTTGAGGTACAGACGTGAACACCCACATATATTTCTTCCCAATTGAGAAGCACCCATTCTTGATTCTCAACTCCTTCAGCCAGCTTCTCCACATCAACTTCTTATGTACACTTGGGATTTATCCACTCCTCTCCCTCTCCTTCCATGTCCAAGCCATCATCATCATCAATGTTCACCTGAAAGACCACAGTAAGCTAACACATCTCTTTCTTACATTCCTGTGTTCCTCCAATTCTGTTCTCCCCACAGCATCCAAAGTAGTCTTTCCAAAAGTTAAATCAGACGTTTGTACACAATATAAATAAAAGATCACTCCTCTGCTTAAATGTCTTCAATCACTATTTAATCCACTTTAATTTTGTTGTTGTTGTTTGATTGTTTATTTGTTTTTGAGGCAGGGTCTCACTCTGTCACCCAGGCTGGAGTGCAGTGGTGCAATCTCGGCTCACTGCAACCTCTGCCTCCTGGGTTCAAGCAGTTCTTCCATTTCAGCCTCCCAAGAAGCTGGGTCCACAGGTGCCTGCTATCACACCTGGCTAATTTTTTTGTATTTTTGGTAGAGACGCAGTTTTGCCATGTTGCCCAGGCTGGCATTTAATTCATTTTGAATTAAATTCAGACTTATAACCAGGGCCCCCAAAGTCCTATGGGAGCTAATGCTCACTTCAGCTACCTTGTCTTTTCCCGTGCCCTCTTCACTCACTGTGCCACAGCCACACCAGCCTCCAGGACCTGGAGGTCTCAGGCATTACAAGTCTTTCACACCTCAGGACCTTTGAATGTGTCAGCTCCCAGCTGGAAGGCTCTTCGTCATTCTGATCACACCCTAACACACATGTGTACTCTGTTCTTTGCTTGATTATGTCTATTTCATCCTCTAGACCTTCATCAATCATCCTATCTGTACTATTTTCTTACTCTCCAATGAAGGCATACTTTGTTTCCATCAGATAACGCATCACAAGTTGTAATTATATGTTATTTACTTGATTATATGCTATTTTTCTCCACCAAACTAAAAGCTTCTTGGGGTAGAGACTGCTTTGTTGCCCATTGTGTACTTAGGACTTAGTGCAATGCTTGGCCAATAATACCAGGCTCTTGACAGATACTTGTTAAATAAATATTTCTTTAAGTTATCATTCACATAAATTACAAAAAGAAGTTATTAATTAGGATACACAATACATTTCCAGATTTTTATAAGGATTAACTTTATTGTTGTGAGGAATAAATGAGATATGTGAAAACATTTAACAGTTTACCATCTGCCCCTTATCCCTCCATTACTCCCTCCCTCTTTCCATCCCTCCATCCCTCTATCCTTTCCTCCCTCCTTCCATCCCTCCCTCCCTTCATCCTTCCACTCCTTCCTCCCTCTTTCCATCCCTCCATCCCTCTATCCTTTCTTCCCTCCTTCTATCCTCCCTCCCTTCATCCCTCCACTCCTCCCTTTCTCTTTCTATCCCTCTATCCCCCTATCTTTCCTCCCTCCTTCCTTCCCTCCCTTCATCCCTCCACTCCTCCCTTTCTCTTTCTATCCCTCTATCCCCCTATCCTTTCCTCCCTCCTTCCTTCCCTCCCTCCCTTCATCCCTCCCTCCATCTCTCCATCCCTCTCTCCCTCCCTCCCTTCATCCCTCCCTCCATCCCTCCCTCCCTCCCTCTTTCCATCCCTTCATCTCTCCATCCCTCCCTCCCCCCATACTCCCTCCCTCCATCTCTCCCTCCCTCCATCCCTCCCTCCCTCCCTCCCGCCATCCTTTCTTCCCTCACTCCATCCCTTCATACCCCCTTCCCTCCATCCCTCCCTCCCTCTTCCCATCCCTCCATCCATCCCTTCCTCCCTCCCTCCCTCTTTCCATCCCTCCATCCATCCCTTCCTCCCTTTATCCCTCCCTCCATCTCTCCATTCCTCCCTCCCTCCCTCCATCCTTTTCTCCCTCTCTCCATCCCTCCCTCCTTCTTGTACTAAGAAAAACATGGAACTCTCTTGACTTTGATTTTCTTTTCTGCCTACCTTCTCTCTCCATGAAGTTTGACTACAATGAGATTTTTAACTCCCTAAAGAATCTCTCCTTCAAAGGACATGGATTATAGAGGAAAGAGCATTTTCTTAATGCTCTGTTAAAACCACCTATAAAGAGATCGCTCTATAAAATGTTGACGTCTCCTAAGACCTCACAAGCAATTTTTAGATAAAGTCATCACCCAGAATTTTGAATTCACTCTCAAGGATCAAAGCATAGAACCACACCTGAAGTAAATTTAGAAATAACAACCACCACAACTAGTACTCAGTGAGGTTTTCCTTGTGCCGAGGCTATCTCATCTCTTTTAATCTACCCAGCAGCCTGGGGAGAAATGTACTGTGATTACCCCATCTCCCGGTGAGAACCTAGAGCTTAAGAAGCAGGACTCGACTGCAGGACTGTCTGACTCTAGAACCCTCTGACGCTTTCCTGCACGGATTCCCAGCATTTATGCCTCTGTCTCTCTGTTTTGTACTTCAATCTGGCTCAAGTCTAGGCCTCTCCCTCTCTTGTCACAGCTCTTTAGGATTCCTTGTGGCAGCCAGCCTGGATGAGTGTGCCTAGTTTTTCTGTGAATTCTCTCTACTTCATAACTGCTGACCTCGTCTTCCCACCTTCTTTCTTTCAAGTTATTCTACATTCCACATAGATTAATGTTGCTGAATTTACATGTTTTTGTATATCACCTCAACTCAAAAAGTTGTACTAATCCCCCTGTTTAAGATGTCAGATCCAGTTCTGCCTTTTATTAGCTGTGTCTTTGAGCAATGTAATGAATTTTTCTGAGTCTCAGTTTTCTTATTTCTAAAATGAAAATGCACATCTGTAATCCCAGCATTTTGAGAGGCCGAGACATGCAGATCGCTTGAGCTCAGGAGTTCGAGACCAGCCTGGGCAACATGGTGAAACGCTCATCTTTACAAAACATACAAAAATTCGCCGGGCATTGTGGCACACACCTGTGGTCCCAGCTACTCAGAGGGCTGAGGTGGGAGGATCACTTGAGCCTGGGAAGACAAGCCTGCAGTGAGCTGCAATTGGGCCACACTGCACTCCAGCCTGGGTGACAAAATGAGACTCTGTCTCAAAAACTAAATAAATACAATTAATATGATGATATCCACTCCATGAAGTCATTAAGAAGATTAGACAAGGTTGTCATTCTGGACAGGTGAGGCTGTGCTGCTGTGATAAACAAGCCCTAAAACTCCGTGGTTTTGTTGTAACTCCTGCTACATGTGCCTCTCAAGCTCCTCATCTTTACTTCGGGGCTCAGACTGACAGAGCAGCCTTTATCTGAAATGTGGGCAGATGTGGGCCAGTGAATATGAATGCTACAATCTCCTATAGAAAATGCAGAGCAAACACCCGCACAGTGTCTGACGCCTGGTACGTGCTGAAGGAACGTTCTCTCCTTGGAGCTCATCCTCAAGTGGGAAGTCTACTACACCAACATCTAAACCTTTATGGGAAGCCTGTTCCTGCAAGATGTGTGAAGTTCAGACACCAACCATTACAATCTTCTTTCAGCGGGCTTACACTGTTGAATGATTAAATTGTTCTTTATGTCTCCTGGCTTCAAAATCTGTGTGGGTTACTACATCTGTTTCCTGGGGCAGCCATACCAAATAACCCCAAACTCAGGGGCTTAAAACAATGGCAATTGATAAACTCACAGTTCTGGAGGCCAGAATCGAAAACGCAGGTGTTGGCAGGGCCACACTCCCTCCAGGGGCTCTCGGGGGAATCTGTTCTTGGTTTCTTCCAGAACCTGGTGGCCAGATCACTCCAACCCCTGCCTCTGTGGTCGCATCGCCTCTTCCTCTTCTGTAGGTTTCCTCTGTGTGTCTCCTATAAGGACACTTGTCATGGTATTTAGGGCAGACTCAAATAATCCAGGATGGCCTCCTCACCTTAAGATCCTTAATTTAATTACATCTTCCAAGACTCTTCTTTCAAAGAAGGACACATTCACAAGTTCTGGGAATTAGGACATGGGCATATTTGGGGAGGGGGACCTCCAATCAACTCACTACTATCGTCAAGTGCATACTCTTAAGCAGTTCAAAGTTTGCAACTCAGTTATTTTTCACCTATCTTAGAAAGAGGTTGATTTTACACACCACATTGTTCTTTCAGAGACCGACATCTTATAAAAACCCAGAAGTAAGTAAAGAGCATTTATTGCCATGGTAGCCAGTTTTGTCACTGAGAAACAGCCCAATGTATGTTCACATTGTCGTATTAGGAAAGCAAAAAGAGTAATTATATTAAAATAAAATACAGCTTCCTCTCTTTTTTCTTTCCTTTATTATTTCTGTGACTGACAGTCTATCAGATGAGGCTTTTTTTTTTTTTTTTTTTTGCTGAGGTTGCTCATACAGACCATGTTGATGTCTCTAGAGGTTCTGCATGTAAGGAAAGCCAGATTTTTCACCTTTGACAAAAGTGGAATTTTTCCATTTAATTCTGCATTGACTAAGGTCTTCTGGGAGATTCTGTGCAGTCTCTGTACCTGAAATGCAAAGTCATTATGAAAGAAGCTCTACGACAGAATAAAAATTATTACAATTCCAAAGGAGTTGGCCTATAATTAATTGTATTTTAAAAGGAGTTTCATTTGCTTTACTGCTTTTTTGGAAGAATTAAATGTAATTTGATCTCTGGGAGAAAATACCAACCTCTTCATGTATATACTTGTTTTGTTTTTTTCCTAGTATTTGGTAAAAGTTAATGAGGCACATTTTTTTGGTATTGTTAGCACAAGTCCTTACTCTTGGTGTGAAAATATATTGACATTTGCTACCGTTTCTATATCATGTGTAAGTGATAGAGGAAGGGAAAAAGAGAAAGAATAGCAATTTGTTGTCATGGAAATGAATTAATACAAAACTGGTGGTTTGTACTATGACTTGAGATGCTTGGGAAGGGGGAGGAGGAAGAATGATAACATCTATATGATCACAAAGCCAAAATTCTTAGAGAAATACTGGCAAATATCTGGAGTGATTTTTATTCCCCATCTTTCTAAACCCCTCACGTGTTAAACCTATGATGATCTAACAGAACCAGACAAGGCCCTAAGAACTTTTACGTCTCTGAGCAAGGCACAGCCAAGTGCAGTGTTGGTAGATTCTGCATCCAGTCTCTGCATTTCTTGGACAAGTTTGACTCCAACTTAGATAAAAATAACAGAGGCATTTTTGGGCGGGCACAGTGGCTCACGCCTGTAATTCCAGCACTTTGGGAGGCTGAGGTGGGCAGATCACGGGGTCAGGAGATCAAGACCATCCTGGCTAACACGGTGAAACCCCGTCTCTACTAAAAAAATAAAAATACAAAAAATGAGCCAGGCATGGTGGCGGGCACCTGTGGTCCCAGCTACTTGGGAGGCTGAGGCAGAAGAATGGCATGAACCCGGGAGGCAGAGCTTGCAGTGAGCCAAGATGGCGCCACTGCACTCCAGCCTGGGCGACAGAGCCAGACTCCATCTCAAAAAAAAAAAAAAAAAAAAAAAAAAAAAAAAAATACAGAGGCATTTTCAGCAGCTCCCCTTCACTTCCTGCAATTAGATTGGCTGCCCAATTTCCACTAATGCCCCATTTTCTGGCAAGTAAAACCACCATCACGGGATTAACGAGAATTACAAGTCAGGTTTTAGGCAGAATTATCTTTAGGCATTGACCAGGGCACATTTTGACCACTCCCTTGCAGTTGCTAACTAACAGTCATATAATAGCACACTGACTACCTGCACCCATCTGGAACCCATCATTCCTATAGATAGAATCTCTGACAATAGACCATTTTACCCATGAATTGCTTAGGGCGTTTTTCAAATCCAGCAGAATGGCTGACGCCAACAAATGTAAAGACCCTCACCAAGGAACCAATTCAGCACAGGAATGCGGTTTCTTCAACACGCTGCCTGTCCCGTGACTTCACCCTTCACTTCTCAACTGATCAACAATCCCTACACGTTAGTCCATCACCTGTACAGACTCCTTAGAAACAGTATCCCCAAACCTCTTGCGGAGATGGATTTGAGGTTTTTTCTCATCTTCTCCTTTGGCTGTCCTATGATTATTAAACTCTTTCTCTGCTGCAACCCCCAGTGTCTCAGTATGCTGACTCACTGTGCATCAGGCAATGAACCTATTATAGTTACAGAAGGACTGTAAATCACAGAGTTGTCCCTTGTGGCCATGTCTGGACTATTGAGCCTAGCTCCTAATCTACTTCCAGCCATTGGATCAGGGGTGGAACCTGGCTTAATTTGACCAGTTGCAGTAATTTGCTCCTTTGGGCATGGTTCATTGGTCCTGGAGTGGCCATCTGAGACAAACCAAATTAACCACGATTGTTCCCCAGAACTTTTCAAACTGGAACTAAGAAAAGAGAGCTGGTTTCATTTTGGAGGTGAAGATGTGGGCTCTGAGGCCTGGAATCTAAATGTGACCATGTGACCTACCTGTTAAAGAGATCATTTTAAGAGAATGAAGCATGGAGTGGCAGATGAGAGATGGGGAGAAATTCTACTGGCAGAGAATGTAAGTTCCCAATTCAGTTGTCCTCTTGGTCCAGCTGCACTTCACATCTTCCCGCAGTTATGAGAATCCACCTCCAATAAATTCCCATTGCTTGACTAAATTATTTAAAGATGGGTTTCCATGCATGGAAATCAAAAAAACTTCTAACTGGCTGGGTGCTGTGGTTCACACCTGTAATCCCAGCACTTTGGGAGGCATTGGTGGGTGGATCACTTGAGTTCAGGAGTTCGAAACCAGCCTGGGAAACATGGTGAGACCCTGTCTCCGAAAAAAAAAAAAAAGTTTTAACTAATATACCTCTCCTTACCCTTTTTGATTGTAACTTAAAGTATTCTCAGTTAAGTTCTAAGCATCTTAGGAGATGCTAGAGGCATGGGTGAGCCAAATAAATGAAGTCGCAGAGCCCCGGCGTATTGCTGTGTTATGTGAGGCCAGAGGAAACCCAGGGAGTTCTTCAATGGGAATATTCTATTTTGATTTGCTGAGATCTGCTGAAGGCTCCTTCTTGGGTTAAACACAAGCATTCCCCCAGCTTGCAGAGACGTTTTTGTTTTGTTTGAAAAAGTACTGTATCAAATGCAGTCTTTTGGTTGGCAGAGCTACTTATATATCTTCTACATCTCTTGTGGCACTTTCACATCCGTTATCACATTTTTACCTCTTAAGCGTTCCTAGAGGTGAGTGAGGCCAAATGGTACATTACTATTTTAAAAGGAGGAGGCAACTGCATTCCAGAAGGATTAAGTGTTTTGTTGAGAGCTACTGAGTTTGTCCAGGACAAAATCAGCCTGAAAATTGGGTTTCCTGACTCTCAGGATTTAATCTGTGCCCTACCCACATTTGACCAAAAACAAATGAGTCTTGCGGCTTCTCTGGTTCTTAGTCTGAGAAGGCAAAGACAAGGGGCTGGGAAATGCCCCTCCAGCTGGCCATGTGGACTTGTAATAAGCATGTAAATACCATGCTGGGACATGGCGGCAAGGCTCATTTGCTGCCTTCTCACAAAGTGGAATGGGAGAATTCGTTGCACGGTATTAACCAATTGGTTGCCTAGTAGTCTGGTGAAGTGTATTAAGGACATTACCAGAGCAATGTAAGCTAAGGCCAAGGAGGACAGTCTGACCAGAGGAAGACCACAGAGTATGTGTTTCTACATTTACATATGACTCAGGAGAGTTTGGCGTCATAGCTGGGACCATTTTCCAAACTGAAAGAAGGAATTTCTCTACTTGCGAGGGTGGCTGGGCAGGCTCCATGGAGAGAGAAGTTTGCCTGCAGAATTACTTGGCTTTGTGTATAGCTAGAGGTGGTCAACTACACTTCCCCTTCCAACAGGCAGCCAATTGGAGAGGGCTAGGGTTTGCAGATGGCTCTTCTGCTCTTCTCACCATGGCCCTGGCAAAAGCAACCATTGAGACTCCATTTGTGGTGAAAGGAAACACAGTTGAAGGGTATGTTTTACCAGGGATGAAAACCAAGTGAACCCAGGAATATATCGTGAGGCTCCTTTTTTCAGCTCAAGGCCCTGAAAAGAAAACTAAACTTTGTTGATAGTATTTGACTATTGTTCGTGTTTAAGGGCCTCCAAAATTTGGAAATGGGGGTAACAGGACTGACTTTTTAAGTGCTTAACTGTAATAACTGTAGTATTGGACTAAATGTGAAAGATCAACGGAAAAAGACAGGATGACCTCCAAAGCCCTTGGACTAGCTGGGAGTGGGAGGATGGTGGTGCAAGGGGAGGCAGTGGTTGGGATGGGCAACTGTGGAAACAGAGAAAAAAGACAGACACAGAGACAAATATTGGTGGTGCTCATTCAAACACTTCCCAATGGAAAAGAAGCCTTAGCCAATGGATTTTGGGGGTGCAATGCCACTCCTAGTGGGTAAATGTATCTAGAGGGGTATAATAGCTCTTGTGTTTGTGCCTTCACATTCTGTCTGTAAGACTATCTCTGTGTGACATGAAAGATGTACTAAGTAGCTTACTTTGCTACTGCATACCTTTGGCTTATCCAATTCTCTTTGATCTGATGTCACACTCAACAAGTAATCTCCTGATTACTGTTTAGCTCCTACAGGGAAAGAATGTATTGATCCTAGAAACTTCAGATATTCTTGTCCTTCTAAAGATGGTTTCTTATGAGAAGTGAATAACTTGGCATTCTGATGTTTTATATCAGCCTTTTGAATGTAATTAGCATGAGCCTGCCCTGAGAGATGCATGGCATGGTGTGTTGACAAAGTCAGGTCTGAGCTCACCAGACTAATTATCTGACTACTGATGATTGTAAATTTGTAAGGTAATAAATGATACACTGTCAGGCCATTTGGGAGACAGCCGGCCAACCTTCCCACAGTGGGGTATCCTGATATCACCCTGTAACTGAGAAATCACATTTGGAACTTTAATACAACCCTCTTTGAGGAAGAAATAGCTACAGCAAGGTAAAAATAGAGTGTTAGTGATAGGAGGTGGGAGTGGTGCTAAAAATGTTTATGGCATGAATATAGTAGCCGTGAGAATGTGTCCCACAGACTTCCAGCCACAGGGAAGTAGCTGTGCTCTGAAATCTATTGTCATATTTGCACCGAGGCCACACCTCCAGTGGGTTGCTCCCAGTGACTGAGCATAGCAGGAATACTAAAGCGGGCCCATTCCTGGGAAACAAAAGACTCCTCTGATGGCTGATGTTGGCTTGAGAACTCCCCAGCAGCCTTGCCAAACCTCTTCTAGATTGCCTAGCAGTCTAGAATGCTTCCAATCAAGCTTCCTTCCCATGCTCCTTCTCGGGGTCAGATTTTCATCATGCTCCTTACATATTTAGTCCTGTCTTTTCAAATTCCCTAAACAATCACAATGAAAAACATTGGATGAGATGTGAAAGGTCAATGGAAAAAGATAAGATGACTGATGACTTCCAAAGCCCTTGGACTGGCTGGGAGTAGCCAGGATCCTGGCAGGAAAGAGATGGTATACTCAAATCAGGATACTTTGAGTACAGTTAAATAAAGGAATTGTTTTCAAAGTTATGGGCAGGGTATAGAGAAGCCACAAGGGAGAGTGTAGTTGTTCATGAATAGCTAGGTACAGCTCTCCATCCTAGGCCTGAAGGAGCAAGGGGAGAGAGCAGTTACTGAAATCCCAAGATTAAGAGGGCTGTGGGTAGAAGCTTGCCTTAAAGGAGCTAGGATCTTTGTATAAGGAATGCGGCCCATCTGCAGAATCTCCAACTGGAGTTGCTAAAGGAATCAAGACCCTTGCTTCCATGTGCTGTCTGTCTCTGATCTCCTGCTTGCAATTGGCCCAGCCCAACTGGAAGCTGCAGGGAACATGAGCCTATTGATACCTCATGCATTAGCCTCATGCATCCTACACAGGGAGAGAAAGGTGGAGAGTGGATCTGTAAAGGCAGGTGGGATGTCTCCAGCCACAAGACAATGGTGCGCTTTTATGTGGTAGCAGCGAGCCTTCCCTTAAGGCTTTCCTATGGCAGCAATGATAAAAGAGAGCCCCGACCTGGGAAATGAAAGACACAGACTCCATTGAAGATAGTGTTGCGTGAAAGAAACAGCAAAGACTGTGAAAGAAATTCCAGCCCTGGTGTTCTGCCTGGACCTAGACAGGACCTAGCCCTGGTTTGAAAACCGGGGCTACTGGTTTTTAGGCCTTGGGATATGGTGCTTTCTTCAGGATTGGACTCATGAGGTAGTCTCCAAAGAGGTCAGTAGGTGGGAGGATATCTTTTCAGCCCAGAATGGGCTAATAAGATAAATTCAGAATTAAACTGCTATGACTGCTCAAAAACACAGAAAAGAAAAGGAACTGGATGGAAACAAAGGGAGAGCCTGCTGCTGGCATCTTTCTTTTTACCACTCTCCCCTGAGAGGTTTGTCCCTGTGGCATTGCAGTCTCAGTTGGAGACTTCTTGGAGGGAGCAGCAGAGCTTCTTGAGTCTAAACTGACATTGAAAAAAGGCTCTGTATTACAAGAATACATCTGAATTCATCATGGAAGTCAAGAGGAAAATGTGATTGAGGGAATTCCTAAACTCCACCCTGTCTCATCATCCCATGTCCTTATCAAGCACCATGTTTTATGGAGCCTTCCCCTGTCTCCTGGATCTGCCTACTCCTCTTCATTCCCATGGCCACTGCCTGAGGCCAATTCACAATTCACCATCATATTTGCTTGGATTACCACAATGGCTGCCTCACCAGTCCCCCTGCCTCTGGCCTGACTCAAATGTCAGTCAGGATGCTGTTGGCTATGAGAAAACTGTGACTAAAATTGGCTTGCTGTTGCACATAACCACAGGTTCCTTGTAGGGGCAGGCTCCAGAACAGCCCACCAAGGCTCTGGCCCTACTTCTTTCTGCACCTCTTAATCTTAAACTCACCCATGTGGTAACTTCATCAGGCTGGTAGATTGATAACCACATCCATTCCTGGTGTCATATCCGGTCTCTACAAAGTCCAGAGGTAGAAAAGTCCATCTCTTCTTGTGTGCTTCACTTATGCAGGGGGAAACCTTTCTAGAAGCCCTCAAGGAAACCCCCCTAATGCACTTGGCCACCCAAAAGAGGGGGATTTCTAAACAAGCTGGGAGTTCTCTTAGGAAGGAAGAAGGTGGCTGCTACATCCATTTTTCTACACAGCAAACTTAGTGATCTTTCTAATGCAGAAATCTGATCATATCATTTTTCTGCTTAAAGTCCTTCAGTGGCCCCCACTACTCTCACACAAAGCCCAAATGTCTTACATGAGCATACGAGGCCATTTTTACTATGACCCCTGTCTACCGCCCCAGCCTTACTCCTCTCCCTGCCCTCTGTCCTGCAGTCACGCTAAACTGCTTGCATTGATACA
The DNA here is from genome assembly GCF_028858775.2 of Pan troglodytes. Taxonomy (NCBI): domain Eukaryota; kingdom Metazoa; phylum Chordata; class Mammalia; order Primates; family Hominidae; genus Pan; species Pan troglodytes. Next base: position 100,809,621 of record NC_072408.2, read on the forward strand.
AAAAAGCCATGTTCTCCCCTCTGTCAGTTGCTTCTTGGCTTCTGCTGGGTCCTTTGCTTGGAGAACACCTTGCTTCTTCTGGCTTACTCGGGTCATTTTGGGAAACTCCATATAGATACCAGTTCTTCTCAGGAGGCTTCCCTTGGCCCTGCTGTGTGCTTACCCTTACACTATCCCTTGGCCTACCTTGGCCAAGCCTTCCCTTGGCCCATCTTGTGCCTACTCTCACACTATCTGGATGTATTCAGATGACCTATTTGCCAGCCCATTTCTCTTCCCAGACTCCAGGCCACAAGAGGGAGAAGTCTGTGTGCCTACTGTAAGGAGCTGTCTGGTGCCTCAGGTAAGACTCAGTTTCTAGCATCAGACAGCCTGGATTTGGTTCTTGCCTTCAACTACTGTAACTAATCATATTCAATTACTATGAGTAACTAAGGTCACTAACTACTTTGAGTACTCAAGGTAGTTAGTGACCTTGGGCAAGTTATTTAACTCCTCTGAACTTTTGTTTCTTCATCTATAAAGCGGGGACAATAACACTCACTACCTCATGCAGTGATTGTGAGGGTCACGTGGGATGATTTGTGTAAAGCACTTAGCACAGTGCCTGGCACCAAGCTGGTGCTCAGTGAATGTTAAGCTGAATGGTGATTTGGTGAACAGAGCTGAGTCTCTCCCACTGTTCTGGGGATGTTAAAAGCACTCTGATACACGTACCTGGATACAGGGCTGCCAAGGCTAATCTTATATACATAATTGAGGAGGATGTAGGGATACGTTGGCTTTTCAAATAATTATTATACTAGGCTATGTTGCTGAATTCTTAATCCTGCCATTACAGATTGACTATTTCATGTTAGCAATCAATCAATATTTACTAAGAAAAAATTCTTGATAGTGCAGTGGCAAACTCACTCATTTCCTGCTCCAAAAGACATGGCCTTGTCCAACTAGTCAAGCTGTAGACAGCAAGTGCTCTTGGACTTCAGAGAAGATCTCTACATTGAACTTGGAGGATGATGATGACATTTAGACAGATGGAGATGGGAGAAGAGGACCCAGACAATGAGAAGAGAAGAGGCTGGAGAGCTCTGTGCATGGCAGAGGATAGCATATGAACTTCTGGTGACCAGAGGGTCTTGCAGGTACAGACTTGGGGATTTTCCCTTGAAAAATGTGAATTCACTTGAATTGATATTTTATCATAGAATTGTAGAACCAGAAAGGAATTTTAAATCCCCTTATTTGAAGAAACTGGAGCTCAGAGAAACTAAATACTGGGTCCAAATTCACCCAGTTAGTTGGTGAGAGAGAGAGAGAGACTATAAACCAAGGTTATCTGATCCCAAATCTAGACTTTAGAGCTCTTTTATCCACTACCAAACCACCTCTTAATTAGTTTAGTTATATTTCTTCTTTTTTGTTTTTTGTTTTTTTTTTTGAGACAGAGTTTTGCTCTTGTTGCCCAGGCTGGAGTGCAGTGGCGCGATCTCAGCTCACAGCAACCTTCACTTCCTGGGTTCAAGCAATTCTCCTACCTCATCATCCCAAGTGGCTGGGATTACAGGCATTGCCACCACACCCAGCTAATTTTTTTATTTTTAGTATAGATGGGGTTTCTCCATGTTGGCCCGGCTGGTCTTGAATTCCTGACCTCAGGTGATCCGCCCACCTTGGCCTCCCAAAGTGCTAGGATTACAGGCGTGAGCCACCACGCCCGGCTATTTCTTCTAATAAGATGCTGAGATAATGAAGTGAGAGAAATTGGGGATTCATTGTGGGTGGAGGGGGTGGGTGAGAAGGGAGCACAAAAGGAAAGAGAAGAGGAGACCCAGGAGGAATTGGGGAGGTGGGAAACATGTGTCTCTAACCCTCAGCCTCTTCCAACCCTCTTTGCCTTCTGAACAGAGCCTAAAATGCATTCACACAAAAACATAAATCACCCAAAAGCCAGAATCAAAACATCGTGCTCAAGTAGCCTGTTATCAGGAGGGGCCTGGAGTGGAACACTATGTTGCAAGAACCAGCACTTCTGAAACCCAAGTTCCAATTCCAGTCTGCCACTGACTCATATTATAGCCTTGGGGAAAACATGCAGCCAATGGAACCACATAGAACATTCTAAAGGAATAATTCTGAAGATACTTGAAGACTGTCGCCATCATCCAGCCCTCCTCCCAAGGCTTCAGGTCTTCAGGCTAAATACCTTCCATTCTTTATCAGTTCCTTAATTTCCAATTTACCCCGATTGCCCTCTTCTGGATGAGTAGCAATCTGTCAATGTCTCTTTTCAAGGCACTATGAATGGGACATAGATTCCAGCTGGGTGGGTATATCAGTCCAATTCTCTCCTTGCCATGCACTCTAGACTTGTATTAATGGAGATTGAGTGCGGGGCCTCTTTGGCACTTTGTCTTACCAGTACTTTCCTCCCATGTGGATGCAGATCCACTCAGTTACACACGCATCCATCCAAGGCTATCATCTACTACAGACTCCTCCATTTTCTCCAGAAACAAATTCAGAAAGACTTTGTTAAATGCCTGGTGGAAATTCAGATATGTTATGTGCACAGACATATCTTGATTTACCTGTCTGCAGTCACAATCAAAACAAAAAATTGTATTTGGTCTTTCTGAGCTTATGTTGCCTCCTGCTGGTTGCCATCTCTTGTTCCAAATGCTCATGAATCTTTCTGGTCTACGACCTGGCTCAGGTCACCTCCATGCTTACCAATCTCTCATTGTCAGGACCCACCTGCTTTCTCTAAAAAAAAAAGGAAAAAAAAAAAAACTTCTTCCTTACTTTTGGTTGTCTCTAGTTTTCCAGCATCCCCTCCATTTTTCTGATTACTGAGAGGATTACATAGAGCAGTTCAATCATCTCATTGCAAAATGCCTGATTATCCTGGCATGTAATTTTTATTTATTTATTTTAGAGATGGAGTCTTACTCTGTCACCCAGGCTGGAGTGCAGTGGTGTAATCATAGCTTACTGCAGCCTCTAACTTCTGGGCTCAAGAGATCCTCCTGCTTCAGCCTCCTGAGTAGCTGGGAACATAATGGGTGCTACCACACCTGGCCCTGGCATGTAATTTTGTAACATCTTTCTTATAAAAGACACTTCTAGTAGAATTTAGGTTATAGGTGAAGATGCAACATAATTTTTTTTTTTTTTTTTTTTTTTTTGAGATGGAGTCTCGCTCCGTCACCAGGCTGGAGTGCAGTGGTGCGATCTCAGCTCACTGCAACCTCCACTTCCGGGGTTCAAGCAATTCTCCTGTCAGGCTGGAGTGCAGTGGTACAATCTCAGCTCACTGCAACCTCCACTTCCTGGGTTCAAGCAATTCTCCTGCCTCAGCCTCCCGAGTAGCTGGGATTACAGGCACGTGCCACCACGCCCAGCTAATTTTTGTATTTTTAGTAGAGACGGGTTTCACCATGTTGGTCAGGCTGGTCTCGATCTCGTGACCGCGTGCTCCATCCGCCTCGGCCTCCCAAAGTGCTGGGATTACAGGCGTGAGCCACCGCGCCTGGCCTTTTTTTTTTTTTTTTTTTTTTGAGACGGAGTCTTGCTCTGTCGCCAGGCTAGAGTGCAGTGGCGCAATCTCAGCTCACTGCAACCTCCGCCTCCTGGGTTCAAGTGATTCTCCTGCCTCAGCCTCCCGAGTAGCTGGAACTACAGGTGTGTGCCACCATGCCAAGCTAATTTTTATATTTTTAGTAGAGATGGGATTTCACCATGTTGGCCAGGATGCTCTCGATCTCTTGACCTCATGATCCACCCGCCTTGGCCTCCCAAAGTGCTGGGATTACAGGCATGAGCCACTGCGCCGGGCCCTAACGTAATTTTTTAATACCTTTCTTATAAAAGTCACTCCTGGTAGAAATTAGGATATAGGTGAGGCTGTAACAAAGACTTGTGATAATAGAGAATTGGCACAGAGAGAGGATCTCTCTGATGCCCACACCTCTGTAACAGCCCACGTGTAAGCAGTCCTGGGCTCCTATGGCAGCATCAGTGAGCAGGATCCTTTGATCTTGCTGTTCCATCTCTAGAGAGTTGCTTTTGCCCATATGGTTCAAGATGGCTCAGCAGCATCATTTCATAAGCCTCCTTGGCAGTGGAAAGGGGAAAAAGGGAGGAGGAAGGCGCAACCCTGAACTTGCATATGTTGCTTCTATTTATATCCTATAGGCAAGAACTTACACACAGGCACTGAGCCGAAAGGAAGCCTGGAAATGCAATCTTTATTCTGAGAAGTAATATGCTCAGCTAAAAGTCTGCAGTTCTGGTTCTATGGGAAAAGAGAAGACAGATATTAAAGAAAATTAGCAGTCTCTGCCACACTTCAACTTCCTCTGTAAATCTCTTACATTCCCCATTTTCCCATATCTGAAACTGTAGAGTCACTTCTACTTTTCCTAATTCTTTTTTAGTTACTCACAAAATCCTATTTATTTTATTCTTTTAATCAATTCTATTTTACCTCCTAAAATATTTTTATCCATCCGTTTCTTCCTATATTCACAATGATTGACATCCAGATACAGACACTCATCAGTCTTTGGTTTTGCCAGCCCCAACCCAGAGTCCACACTGGTCATCTTCCACCTGCTGGGGGCTTAGCAGGAAAGGATAGAGGATAGCTCTCCCCTCTGGCAAGTGGCATGGGACATAGTTTTCTGCTGCTCTCAATACCGATGCCTATTTGGCATTGGACTGGGGATGGGGAACCAACATTCTTCCTTCTTAGCCCCCTGTCAGGAGGTATAAGAAATCACTGCTTCTGCCACTGCGACATCCTTCCCAGGTCCAGCTAATTCCTACTGACATTAGTTCAGCCTCACTCCCCAGAGAACAGTGCTCCTCCAGCTTATGTCATCTTTCTCCCCATCTTTTGGGAGCTGTGTTTAGCCATTTTGTCATTTAACAAGACAATAAGAGCCTTTTAACTTGTGTCTCTGGAAACATCTTGTCCTCCTCTCAGTCATTCTGTGCAGAGACAAATTAATCTCCTTAAAATAATGATCTCATTTTTAAAAACTCTCCTACTTAAAAATTTCTAAAGGGTGGGCCATTTGTCACAGCAGTGGTAGCAATAAGCAAATGCATGTTGCCTTGCTCAAGGTCATTTCACTAATTGATCAAGATACTCTTTCCAGCTCAATGCAGATGAAGCTTTAGAATCCTTTCCCACAGTTGGCACTACCAACCGATTAGAATTGGCATGGAAGATAGATCTTGTTTATCACCCTTAGCCTATAAAATTTTTTCCGAAAGTTAGGCTTTTGACAGTGCTCTATCTCTGAACGCTTTTTGTGTGTTTCAAACCTTGTTTATCAATATATGCAGGGTCTATTTCCTCAAATAAACCACACATTCTTTATTCTGGTTTTCTTTTCCCCTTAAATGTCTGGGTTCTGCTCACAGAGTTGTTTACAGCTGTCCTTGGTCAAAGAGGAGATGGTGAAGGTGCTGAGGGCCGAGCCAGTGGCAGAAGAAAAGAAGGCCAGAAGGAAAATCTAAACTCTCATCAAGAAAGGCAGTAAAAGGCTGTAAGCAGAAAACTGGTACCAGGTGTGAGATCCAGGGAGCGAGGCAAGGTCAACAAATGGAAACACCAGAGCTCAGGAGCCAAAAGGATGGGAAGCAAGTGGGGTTGCAGAGTGCAAGCTGGGACAAGGCAAATTGTTCAGACCTAAGTGTTTCTTGGAGCTCTCAGACCTGCCTCTGTGCAGGGTCAGCCATTAAACAGAACTCCGCATGTAATATGCACTCACACATGAATAAGCAAAAACATAAATCAAAGTAATACCATCTAACCCTATGTTGAAATGCCATATCAAACATCCATTTTCTAGTTTCCCTCAGTCTTCTACACCCAAGTTCATACAAAAATATTGACCTAGCAACTTTCCTTTAAATTACTGGTTCTTCTCTAAATGTCTTTAACATTGTATTTAAACCACAGTGGAAAAGATAACTCTTGGTAAGTGCAGTAATAATAAAACACACCATTTAAAAGGTGGCAGATGGAAACCAGAAAGACTCCATCCAGGGATTTTTGCAGATTAGATTCACATGAAGCTTTAGTCCCTGCTCTGCTCCTGCTAAAGCTAAGGGATGGGCTTCTTGCCACAACCGCCTTTGCAAAAAATAACATCTTGCTCCTACCAAGAAAGCAGGTGACAAGCTCAGCAGCTGTGCTTTGGTTTGTTTTTCTCCACAGCAGGAACATGTGCCCCGGAGTGGGCATTGTTTGTGGAATCAGTAGGACAGTAAATGCAAAGGCAAGGAGATAAAGATCAGTCAGGAAGGAGAAAGTGGCACTTGGGGGCAGAACAAAACACCAAAAAAGCCAGGTGATGGAAACAAAGCGAACTATCATTCGCCCAAGTTAACAGAAGCAAGTTGACTCATGCAACTGTGAGAAAAGCTAAGACTGTTTGCATGCACGTGGTGAGTCATCTAATGTGTAAGTCAAGCTACCAGCTAGAATTAATCTTGTGCATGGAAACAAATTCAAGTATTTTGAACATGAGCTAATGAGATTGACCTGTAGGATCACGCAGCTCTAATAGCTGAATAGGCATGTCAAGGATAAAGGCAAAAGCTAGGGGTGCCCTCGGGAAGTGCCTTTCTTTGTGGCCTGTGCATTCGCTCTTTGAGGGATGCGGGCTGAGCTGAAGAAGATTTGCCCCACCCATGCTGCCCTCAAGTTCCTCTTTATTTATAGTACTATTCCAGGTAAGATGTCTTCTGGAGTACAAGTACAAAAGCTGTGTTTATGGCTCTTTCCATTTTACAATGAACTTTCCTACAGGTTGTGGAATTTAGCATGATGGGATGACCCAGTGCTAGTTGCTGTTGTTGTTTAGATTGGTAGGGGTCGTTTGTTGGTTATTTTGGCAGGCCAGTGTCCATTCCACATTCCTTTGGTAATAGTGCCTAGTTCCTTCTTGGGATTTGCCTCTTCCCTTGGAGACGGTCTGGTAGGACTTTGATCAAGTTGTGCCACTCTCCCTCAGTCAAGGAGCAGGCACATGACCTGGGGATCTATGGGCTCCCTCCCTACACTTTTGGCCTTGACCAGAAAGACAAACAGATTGAAAAAGAGTAGACCCATTTTAACCAGGAGTAGCTCCCAGAAAAGAAAGCTGGGTGTTCCTGACACCATAAAGATCCATAAGTTTTCCCTGGTGCAAAGCCTGGTGCTCCAGCCATTTCTGAGTTTGGTCTCTGAGCCTATTGTTTTTGCTGTCCTGCCGCCTTCCAAAAATCTCCCGTTTTGCTTAAGTTAGCAAGAAAGAGTTGGTTTCTGTTACTTGCAACCAAAGAACCCTAGCTGCTACAGATTCATGTACTCAAAGTTTCCACTACAGATGTTCAAGGGAATGGAGACTACTGGTAAATCCAATAAGCTGATTATGTGAATATTGATTAAGAAAACTTCTACATATTTTATGAGGGCTATTACACAATACCATATCTTGTTTTCCTTATATCTCCCTGACCTGAAGTCTCTCTTCTAATTTGTTGTTTATTTCAACTCCTTTATCAAACATTCCCCAAGATATAGTAAATGGGCGATACATTACCTAAAACCCTGATTATCCACAATATCTTTCACCCTGACAGATCTTATGGGAGTAGAAGGGGGTGGTACTTTGATTTTTAAAAATAATATAAAAGGTATGTGTATTTGACTATCAATTTATAAAATGAAAGGTAATCATTTATGGAAAACAAAAATATAGCAAAATATTCAAAAATAATGGGAGAAAAGGGGCCAAGTAATAATAATAATGTATTTTATTGAATCGAAGACAATATCAGTTGTTGGAAACACTATTATTTAATGTACTATTAAGAAGAAAAAACATGCTACCAATGAATTTATGGCACACCATCCGCTCTAATCTAAATTTTTGTGTATCCCAAATTCATATGTTAGATCCTTCTGCCCAATTTGAGGTAGAGCCTTTGGGAGGTGATTAAGTCATGAAGACAGAATCCCCCTGAGATTAGTGTCCTTATAAAAGAGATTGCATAGAGATTGCATATGCCCCTTCTTTCTGCTCCTTCTGCCATATAAGGTTACAGTGAGGACAAAGCTGTCTGTGAGGAAGCAGGCCCTTACTCTGAATCTGCCAGTGCCTTGATCTTGGACTTCCCAGCCTCCGGAACTGTGAGATCTAAATTGCTGTTGTTTATAAGCCACCCTATTGTATTTTGTTATAGTAGATTAAACAGACTAAGATACCATCCCAACTTCAGAGATATTGCAAAAAGGCAAAAAAAAATGTTTTAAAGTGATGAAATTTGGTAATAAAACTGATAGCTCAATGTATGGAGTTCTAACTAAATGGCAGGCCCTGTTTATTTTTTTTTTTATACTTTAAGTTCTAGGGTACATGTGCACAACGTGCAGGTTTGTTACATATGTATACATGATGGCAGGCCCTGTTCTAACTGTTCTACATGTATTAATTCATTTAATACTAACAATCTAATGGAGTAGTATGCTATGTAAGTATACAGGTATGATATACAAGTAATATCCATAATTAGCCAAACAAATGGCTTAGAACTAATGTAAATTCAAAGTGGAGTTATTAAAAGCTTTATTTGAACTGACAAATTTATGTTTCAATCAAAGCAATAATTAAAATTGTGTGAGAAAGCAGTGCTCTGAATTTTTTTTTTTTTTTTTTTTTGAGACAGTCTCACTCTGTTGCCCAGGCTGGAGTGCAGTGGTGAAATCTTGGCTCACTGCAACCTCCACCTCCTGGGCTCAAGCAATTCTCATGCCTCAGACTCTGGAGCAGCTGGGACTACAGGCACCCACCACCATGCCTGGCTAACTTTTGTATTTTTGGTAGAGACAGGGTTTCATCATGTCAGCCAGGCTGGTCTCAAACTCCTGGCTTCAAGTGATCTGCCACCTCAGGCTCCCAAAGTGCTGGGATTACAGGTGTCAGCCACCATGCCCAGCCTTGATGTTTTCTTTTATGAAATCAATATCAAAAATTGTAACCTTGTTTTTTACTGAAAAATTCATTCTTAGTTTTGTTTCAATCCTTAAAATTTAAAAACAAAATGCCATTGCTTCTAAGCTTTGTTTTCTAAATCTTGAAAGGCCCCTGGGCCAAAAGCAATCAATATTTTGCTTCTTTCCCTGTCTCTATTCTAGGCTGTGTAAGTTTACAGTGTTATTCAGCATTTCTCTAAAGGTATTTTGTGGAATACTGGTGTGGAGATGTTCTGTTGTAACTTGAATAAATCCCGGGGCCTACGTGGCCAGTCTCAACAGGGTTAGCATTCAAAGAAACAGTTCAGTAACCAAGTGTGATCACTCTCTTTCACCTTCTTTCATTTCTCAAAGAATATTAAAGGAGATCCAATCCATAATTCCTAACTTCATTTCTTAAATTTTTCTTTTCCTCATTCTTCTCCTTATACAATTGTCTCACATCTCAAAGCTTTCTCAACACCTCTCTTCCCCCATTTTTTTTCACTCAGCTCCACACCAAATTATCTTGGACACCCTCTACCTTTGCAGGATCTTCTCTTTTCTTCCTCTTCCCGTTTCTTTCCATCACTTTAAATTTCTTTCAAGAAAGCCCTGACCCTGTCTGATGACAATCCCTCATTCCAGATACCCTGAGTCTTCCACTTCTGATTAGTTGAGGATGTAGAGTGAGGACCATGAGATGAATATCAAATTGAGGGAAAGGTGCTGAGTGACCAATGTTAGACGTTTTCATTGAGGGTACAGGTCAAGAAAGAGGCAAACCATTTGTTCATACATTAATGATATTTTGTTTCTTTACTTTAAAAAATGCACTGAGGTCATTTATATTCATGAAAATTTACTGACACATTAGTATATCAAAGGCTCTGAGAAGTCTTGCAATTAAGAATCTGAATTATCTTTGTTTTATCTAGTATTTCTCAAACACGTTTCAAAATGATAATTTTCATCTCCCTTCCCCACTTTACACACGTAAATACCCATGAAGATGATTAGGGTAAAGTGGTCTTAAATAATAAAAGATATAACAAAAACAATTGAAAGTATATTTGTAACATACACATAGCTTGGTTGGATGGATGTTTCAATGAGGACAACAGTAGTTTGAATGCAGTATGCATTTTTCACGTAACATGGAAAGTAGTGCCATTTTGCTCTTTGTCTTGCAGTTGGACTATGAGATAACCCATGCAGAATAGCTACCAACTGAGTCTGTCTGGCCAGCGTTTACACAGATACAGTTGCACAACTGGCCCTGTACAACAGTTATCCTTGTATTTGATTTGTCAAGATGGTTTGTGTTATTACCTCTGTGGTATCTTGATTTACCTTGGGTAGTGGCCAGTCCCTTAAGTTAATGTTGGCTATTAGCCCATTAGCTGTTACATGAGTTTACTGTCAGTGGGTGTGGAGGGTATGATTATTTGCAGATGGACTTGTCCACAGCTAGAGGTAATATGTACCTGGGTGTCTGAACAAGTTTTCATGAGGGATCATCTAGAAAAGATTGGAAAACAGCACCCGAGGCCACATGTGCTCAGTTTGGCATGCAAAACCTTGCATACTAGATTCAGTAGTGGGGGCAACAGGTGATGAATAATTTGCAAACTGGTGAAGTTTTAGCTGGACCTGATAATATTGGGAATCTTCCTATATAAAGATACAGAATACTCATTATTAACAATAAAAAAACAGACAATAGATAAACAGATTTTAGGCAATCTAAGAAGCAAATTTAAGTATTCTGGCTCTTTTTTTTGCCTGTTTTACTTTGGATTGTTGGTATTTGGAGCAATGCTGGATGCCACGACTCAAAATCATTATCATTGCTTGAGACTTATAATTTGTTTAAGATTTGCACCACCTCAACATAAATGGCTGGTTTTACTAACATTCCACCTGAAATTTTGTATACTTCCTTGGACATCTTAAAAAAATACGTATCCACAAACTTGTTCAGCTTAAGGAAAAATTGGAAAAAACTTAGATGCCCTAAAATAGGGAATCCTTTATTATATTACATTCATATATGGTAACCATTAGTGCTGTCCACCAAATATTTCCAATTCTCCTACTGGACACATAGTAGGATTTCATTTCTTTCCCACCTTAGCTTAAGTGAGGCCATGTGACTAGCTTTAGCCAAGGAAATGTGAAAGGAAATACAATGTGGCATCCAGGCAGAAACTTTAAGAGCCAATGTATAATTTTTTTTCCCATGGTCAGTTTTTCTTCTACCTGGGTCCTGGAGTGAGAACATTATGTCACAGAGCCGATCCCTAACTGATCTGCAATTGACACATACAGTGAGCAAGAAATTAAAAATTGTTTTATGTCACTGAGATTTTGGGGTTGTTTGTTACTACAGCTTAACCCAGACCATTCTGGCTGATAGGCCACAATGGGACACTAAACAGTTCATGAAAATTACAGAGTAGAAAAATGTCAGATGATAAAGGACAGATACAGATTATATATTCAGTAAAAATTGCAAGTTTTAAACAAGTATTGGTTAATCATTGAAAAATACATATGAAATGGAGTTTCCTGGGATAGATTGGATCTTTAGAATTCTGAAGCTGAAAATAATTCAATGAAAGAACGTGTCTTTGGCAAGTGTCCATCAACATACGGATAAGCAAAATATGGCATATACATGCAATAGAACATTATTCAGTCTTAGAAAAGAAAATCTGACATGCTACAACATATGAGGACATTATGTTAAGTGAAATAAACCAGTCACAAAAAGATAAATGTTGTATAATTCCACTTATATGAGGTATAAGTGTAGTCAAAACCACATAGACCGAAAGTAGAATGATGCATGCCAGGGACTGGAGGAGACGGAAATGGAGAGTTGATGTTTAATGAGTATGGAGTTTCAGTTTTACAAGATGTGAAGAGGAAAACAAATCATTCCCTTTTCCTGGGCTTGGGAGAGGGCTTTGGGTCTCTCCTGCATGAAATGGAGAAGCCTGATGATTCCTGGTGTTGAAGAGTAAGCTCACCCTGGCCTCAGAGATGTCAGTTGGTGGTTGGGTGGGAGCCAGCCTCAACCTATGATTCTAAGATTAGTGTGGGGGCTGAGGCCCTTGGTCCCCTAAAGGTTTGCTGTAAGATCACTAACATGAAGCAGATTGATGAATAGGAGAAAAGGCATACACATTTATTTCACATGTATACATGGGAGGCTTCAGAATGAAGACCCAAAGAAACAAGGAAAATTGTCCATTTTTATGCTTAGGTTCAACAAGGTATGGACAGCCACGTAGAAATATGATTGGACAAAAAGGGTCTGATCTACTGTGAATAGACTGAGCAGGGAGACTCCACAAGGCCTGTCTGTTCAGGTTCTTCTTGGTCTGCCTGTGTAGCTTTCCTTCCTTCTGGGTATGGGGACTTTTACCCTCTCTGGAATGGGGGCTCTCTGCAATGGGTGTCTTCTGACCTACAGTCAAACAAGGTAGGTCAGATCATTTATTTCTGGCCCGTTTTTGTATGGAATATTTTTAGGTTTTTTGGCTGGCTTTCAGGAAAAGGGGTTCTGGTTTCTATGCCTCGCCTTGGGGGAAGAGGGATTCTAGTTTTTATGGCTAGGCTTGGGTTGCAGGGGAGGGCAGGAGAAGATCAGAGAAAAACTTTTGCTTCTGTGGCTGCTCTGAGGCCTTCATTTTGGTGTACAGTTTTTTCAGCCCCAGCATTAGCCATTTGGTCTGGGAGCTGGAGGGCCTGTGTTGCCGTTTAGAGGGAAGAGCCAAGGAAAGAGTGTGTCCCTTCCCAAGGCTCTCATGGATGTATGAGGACCAGTCAACAGCGAAGGGTGGCTGACTGCGACAGAGCCAGCAAGAGAGGATTCAGTCACAGAGAAAAAAATGCAGGCCCCCAGCCAGGGTCCTCCTGCAAAGTATGACAATTCAGAACTACTGGGGATGATACAGACAACATTCAGCCTCCAGTGTGTGTTCCTGTCTCTCCCTCTAGAGGACAGTTCTCGCTCTCAAAGTGCGCTCGGTGTGTCGTGTCGCCATGGTAAAAAGGCAGGAGACAGCAAACGCTTGATCCGAGCTGCACCATGCCTCGTTTTCACTCTCCCTGAAGACAAAAGAAGGTGGCAAGTAAGGAAAGCTCACCTCAGGGAGTTTTCTCGGAGAACACAAGCGGTCCCAATAGGGTAAAGGAGAAAATAATTATCTGGAAAGGTTGCAATTAATAGTGTCAGGTTTAACCTTTGTGCTAATATGGGAATCTAAGGCACTAAGTCATCGCCTAAGACCTAGTGCTCTCTGTACGACAAAGCTTTAGTCTTTTCATGTGGAAGTCAGTGCTTATTACATCCAATGCCTGAGTTCCCAGCAGACAGAGTTCCTTCTCAGGCAGCCGGCCAAGGACACCAGAAATTAAGCAGGGGTCTGTGGCTCTGTCGTCTAGCTATGACCAAATTTAAATGTGTGCTTTTTGCCTTGCCTGCCAGTGAACCTGATGCTAGACTGAGATGTAAATGCCATTTCTGGTGTACATTAAGAAAATGTGAAACAATTAGCTCAAAGCCATGGTTATGGAGCAAAAATATTAAAAATATAAGTTAGAAAATCCTTGTGACAATGTTCATGTGAATGGTGAGGGTAGGGAGTCCATTGCATATATGTGTGTGCATGTGTGGAGGAGTAAGTGTGTTGAATAAATATGCATGAAGAGTGCATTAGCAGTAGATCCAAGAACTTATGTATGGGGGTGGGTGTGGAAATCCACGTTTTAGTAACATTTTTTCCTTCTTCACAGTCAAGTGACGTTTTTTCAAACATCTGTTCTGTGAGCAAAGTAGGGAGGGACGTACATCAGTGGTAAGTGCTTGGGAGAGGAATTCTGGAGGAACACTACCCACTTAATTTAGCTCAGCTCTATGAAAGATTACAGGGTTTGGGACTATTTCTAGCCACATCTGAGAGTCTGTGAAAAGTGGAAGTAAAGTCATTAAGCAGAATGGGCATTTATACATTTGGTAATTTGTCTTGAGTCAGAAAGTCTAGACACTCCCCTGGGAATGGGGGGAATGTGGGCCATGGTTATGACCTTCAGGACTCTGGAAACAGGAATGACAAAGACCTGGAAGGTCCTGAGGCAAATGGGCTCAATAGATCTTTTTTTTTTTTCCTGAAACAGAGTGCAGTGGCACAATCTTGGCTCACTGCACTCTCCGCCTCCCAGATTCAAGCGATTCAGCTACCTCCTGAGTAGCTGGGATTACAGGCACACACCACCACGCCTGGCTAGTTTTGTATTTTTAGTAGAGACGGGGTTTCACCATATTGCCCAGGCTGGTCTCGAACTCCCAGGCTCAGGCTAACCACGTGCCTCGGCCTCCCAAAGTGCTAGGATTACAGGCGTGAGCCACCACACCCACCTTCTTGGTGAAGGCACATAAAGCAAAATGAAAGCCCACTGGTCTGGTGTTCAGACACAAGCCAGGCCTCACCCGACTTGGAGACAGGCAGCCCCAGCCAGCAAGAGAGTTACAGACCTCAGCTAGATCTGGGGACCACCAATTTCCTACCAGGGCAACCTGAGAATGTACTCTCTCTGTGCCGCAACTCTTTCCCCTCTCAAATAGGCACAACCATTGTAACAACCAGAAGAGCTAACATGGATGAAGAACTTCCCGTGTACCAGGCACCATAATAAATGCTAGATCCATGTACTCTTCTTGATAATCCTACAATGTAGTATTATTATATTTCATTGATTCTAAGATGCTCTTTTTTTTGTATTTTAACATTCTCTGTTATCAGGATGAATAATTGATAAGAAAGCCTATAAGTCATGGTTAAATTTTTTTTTAAGAGACAGGGTCTTGCTATGTTTTCCAGTCTGGTTTTAAATTCCTGGCCTCAAGTGATTCCGCTGCTTCAGCTTCCCAAAATGCTGGGATTACAGGCATAAGTCACCGCACCCAGCCAGTCATGATTAAATTTATACTTTTAAATCTTTTTTAGTGATATATAAATTGATGATGTGTTAGATTCAGTGAGGAAACTGAGGCAGAGATTTGAAAACTGAGGCACAGGTGGGCTGAATAACTCGCCTAAGTTCACACAGTTAGAAAGTGGTAGAATGAGAGTTTGACTCAATGCTGTTTCTAGAGTTGACTTTCTTCTAAGGTGCTAGACTTCCTGGTCCCTCCACTTACCAGCTGTGTGATCTCGGGCAAATTCCTAACCTCCCTGTGCCTCTGGGATTTTTTCATCTGTGAAATGGTGATAATAATATTAGCAACGGCTTCATAGGATTGTCGTGGAGGTTAAACAAGTTTACATATGTAAAGTTCTGAAAATAGTGCCCGACATATGGCAAGTATTCAATAAACTTTAGCTACAATTACTTTTTATTCTTCTAAAGAGAAAACCAGCATCACTTGTTACGTATAGAAGACAACTGGAAAAAAGAGGGTTGTAACTAGCAAAAGGAGAATAAGTTCATCTCTGTGTCCCTAAAATCGTCTTGGCCCCAGGACAGGTATGCTTACCATATTTTGGGAAATGGCTTTTTGTTCTATCTCTCAAAAATTGAGAGATCAAGTGAAAGCGAGATGGGGGAAAGTGGCTGAGAGGGAGTGGCTGTGAGAGGTGAGGAGGGAAGGACAAACAGAAGGACAAGGTAGGGCAGCAGATCTGGGGCTGCCCTGGGTTTGCTTCAGAAGGTGGGAACAGCATGGCGCTTATGCTGGGGTGGCCATAGCAGTTGGAAGGAGCTATACTGACTGGAATGAAAAAGAATTTCGATCTGCAGGTTGCAATTCATTAGTAAGTTATGGGATGAACTTGGTGGGTCACAATCAGTATCTTTAAAAATATAGGAGCAGAGGCCAGGTGTGATAGCTCACACCTTTAATCCCAGCACTTTGGGAGGCCAAGGCGGGCCTGATCATCTGAGGTCAGGAGTTTGAAAATAGCCTGGCCAATATGGTGAAACCCCATCTCTACTAAAAATATTTTTAAAAATCAGCCAGGAGTGGTGGTACACACCTGTAATCCCAGCTACTTGGGAGGCTGAGGCACCAGAATCGCTTGAACCCGGGAGGCAGAGTTTGCAGTGAGCCGAGATTGCACCAGTGCACTCCAGCCTGGGCAACAGAATGAGACCCTGTCTCAAAAAAACAAACAACAAAAACAAAAAAAATACAAGGGAAGGCAGGGGAATGCAAGGGAAGGCAAAGTAAATATCAGAGGCTATCATATGTAATAACAATACATATTGTTTTATTGAACTTGTATCTCAGTTAAGAGTGTATAGATGTGTGTAATGGGTTGAGATGTAAAAGGTTCTCCGTGGGTCTCAGTGCAAAAGTTTGGAAGCCACTGGACTAAAGCAAAGATAAGATTAGATGTTGGCTGAAAAATAAATATACAGTATAAATTTAAAGTAATATGTTTTATATTAACAACCAGGGACCCCTGCTTTCTAGTGTAGCTTTCTAGAAGCATTCAGGGACCCTGACACACCACATGACATCTGTAAAACACTCTCCCTTTCTGCACTTCTTGGCCTTGGGGAAACTACTCACCCCCCACACCACCCCTCAACCCTGCCCAGATCCTGGGCTGACTTTGACTTTGCCTCTCCTTGGCTCAGCCACTTTGCCTTAGACCCAATTCCTGTCCCTCTCTCCTGCATCTTTCCAGATGTCCAGGATAAGGGCCAGCTTTTGTTGATCCACACAGCCTGGGACTCCACACAGGAACCTAGTCACCTCCAGAGGCTGAGCTGTCCTCTTTTGTGTTTTATGTAAGTGTTCTTGAAATATATATGACAAGGAATGACAGTGAATTGGAGAAGTAACACTCCCCAGTAGTGATAGCAGCTCAAACTCCTGTGGGGCCTGAGTCTGAACAGGCTCCAAATCATGGGTTGGGTGATGGATCCTAAACCAAGAATTATGGCTCAGATTGGAACCAGGTAAAACAGCTCTGAAAGAATAGATCTAGCTTCATTTATACTAAAAAGTAAGCAGAGGCAAGTATTAAATCTGAATCAAGTTAACATTGTTTAAAACATACACATGCGGCCAGGTGCAGTGGCTCATGTCTGTAATCCCAGCACTTTGGGAGGCTGAGGCGGGTGGATCACCTGAGGTCAGGAGTTTGAGACCAGCCTGACCAACAGGGTGAAACCCCATCTCTACTAAAAATACAAAAATTAACCAGGCATGGTGGTGGGTGCCTGTAATCCCAACTACTCAGGAGGTTGAGGCACGAGAATTGCTTGAACCCAGGGGACTGAGGTTGCAGGTGAGCGGAGATCGCACCACTGCACTTCCTCCTGGGTGACAGAGCGAAAAAAAAAGCACACATGCAAATTTCAGAACAATGGGATCAAAATGCCTTCCAAAAATTTCGGAAGCTTTTTCTCTGACAGTACTGAACAAGGTCAAGTCTAAGTGGTATGAAGCAACTCTCAATAAGATGCCTGGTACAGGACCAGCCGTTGCTTCCTTCCTAATGTCTATACTCATCAAGCCACATGAACTTGTGGCTTGATACTTGAATAACTATTTTTAAATTATTTTTAACCTGCAGGTAAAACAATAACTGGAAATCATCAGTTAGCATCATAGGGAGGTCCCCAGAAGAAAAAGAAGTCAAATCTTATCACTATGTAAAAATGGAGGTGATCAGCCTGTTTTGCAAAAGATAAATGAAACATAGACATTAGCAGACTCATTATAATTCATTCAAATTATCTCAAGGTTAAAGAAAAGACAAAACCTGGGCATCATTGAGCATGATAAAGACTTCACATGCAAGAATTCCCATAATGAAGGCATTTAAAACACAGCTACTACATTTGTAAACTTATGTTGTTTGCAATTCAAGTATACCTTATTATTCAGTGGCTTCTTTTTGGTCACTATTACATAAGTAACTTTTTCATTAACTATTTATTCTTCTTATTAATATGAAAGAAAAAAAGATTAAGATTCTAGAATATATCCCTCGCTTTTAATTCATTTTTGAACTGATTTTTATATAACCTTTTACAAATTTCCCAGAATTTTTAGAAACCTAACTATTGAATAAATTGAGACATGAATATATTACCTCTTAAGTCTTGTAGAAAACCAGGTCAAAGTTGGCAGGAGACAGGAGAAGAGGTTGGCCAAATCCCTGGGGTCTAAAAGGGATAAACAGCAAATTGGTTTTATCCTGAGGCTCTGTACCCAGGACCTGAGCTTAGAGGAGGCCCAATTTCTTCACAGCCATTCCTCAAAAGCATTCCTGGAACTCCCTACTTGTAAGCTCCTTTAGGGCTTGTGCACATTCTCTGGGATTTTCTTGGAAGTAGCCAACCTTCATTCTTTTCAAAATGGCCAAAAGTCAGTTGGATTTAGATCTGGTGGATCAGGTCAAATGCATTTAAACAAGCTATGACTTTGAAGTGACAAGTCTGTCTTTCTCATTTAGTTCATAAACAGACCGTGTAGGAATAAACACATCAGTTCCTTAAGGGACATGGAAAATTGTGTGGTGGGTGGGGAATAACTAACAGAATTATTAATCTTAATGGCATGCAGCCATGATTAGAGCTAATAAAGTTGAAGCCAAAGCTTGACTTTAATGTTTAACAACAAGGAAAAAATAAAGATAAGGAATAAATTCTATCTCTTCTAATAAGAGCTAGATTCCAGGACAATCAAAAATTCCAAGGAGAAGAACCGAGAGCCAGAAAGATCTCCCAGAAATGTTCCCTTCTGTAGGTAATTCCTCTTCCTTCTCAGGATTGAAAAATAACCAACCTAAACTGGGGAAGGGCGATGGAAAAAGGAAAGAAAAGTTCAGCCCTTTCTTTGTTGATGCAAGTCACCTGTATAATATCAAAAATTAGAAAATAAAGCCACTCGTAAGCCTGGCATGGAGAGATAAACCCTGTTAATATGTTTGGGCATATTGCCTTCAAAATGCTGATATATAACATATTTGTGTAATTCTGTATTTATTTATATATGTACATATAAGTAGACATACACACATAAAATATATTTTTCTTTTAGATGGTATGCTCTGGATGCTTTTTAGTAATTTTGCTTTCTGTTAATAAAATGAATATTTTACATGTCAACAAATACATACTTATTTTATAATTTTAGATGGCTACTTCACAGTATTTTCATGAATAGATCATAATTTATTTAATCGAAGCCTAATTTTGAACATTTACATTTTTATAAGTGTTTATTTACTGTTTATAAATGCTAAGGTATCCCTATTCAGGCATACAGCTTTAAGCATTTGCTCAATTTCTTCCTCCCCATGGTGGAAGAAGGTCTCCTTGCTATGGTCTGAATATTTGTGTCCCTCCAAAATTCATATATTGAAACCTAACCTGCAGGTGACAGTATCAGGAGGTGGGGCTTTTGGGAAGTGATTAGGTCAGGAAGGTGGAGCCTCATGATTGGAATTAGCAACCATAGAAAAAGAGACACCATGTGAGGACAGAGCAAAAAGGGTAGGCTGCCTATGCAGTAGTAAGCAGGCCCTCATCAGACTCTGCTGGCACCTTGATCTTACACTTCCCAGCCTCCAGAATGGTGAGAAATAAACTTCTGTTGTTTATAAGCTACCCAGTGTTTTGTTATAGCAGCCCAAATGGACTAAGGCACTCCTGATATAAATCAAACATTGAAAATTGTAAAATAGGAAGTCCTAGCCAGAGCAATTAGGCAAGAGAAATAAATAAAAGGCATCTAAATAGGAAAAGAAGAAGTCAAACTATCTCTCTTTGCTGATGATATGATTCCATACATAGAAAACCCTAAAGACTCTGCCAACAGGCCCCGGAACTGATAAATGACTTCAGTAAAGTTTCAGGATACAAAATCAATGTACAAAAAGCAGTAACATTTCTCTTCACCAATAACATTCAAGCTGCGAGCCAAATCAAGAATGCAATTCCATTTACAATAACCACACACACACAAAATATACCTAGGAATACATCTAACCAATGAGGTGAAAGATCTCTATCGTGAGAACTACAAAACACCACTGAAAGAAATCAGATAACACAAGCAAATGGAAAGATACTTTCCATGCTGATGGATTGGAAGAATCAATATTGTTAAAAAGGCCATACTGCTCAAAGCAATCTACAGATTCAATGCTATTCCTATCAAACTAACATCGTTTTTCACAGAACTAGAAAAAATGATTCCAAAATTCATATGGAGCTAAAAAAGAGCCCAAACAGCCAAAGCAATCCTAAGCAAAAGGAACAAAGTTGGAAGCATCACATTACCTGACCTCAAACTATACTATAAAGGTACAGTAACCAAAACAGTATGGTACTGGTACAAAAACAGACACACAGACCAATGGAATAGAATAGATAACCCAGAAATAAAGCCACACACCTATAGCCATCTGGTCTTTGACAAAGTCAACAAAAATAAGCAATAAGGAAATGACTTATTATTCAATAAACAGTGCTGGGATAACAGGCTAGCCATATGCAGAAGAATGAAACTGGACTTCTACCTTTCACCATGTACAAAAATTAACTCAAAATGGATTAAAGATTTAAATATAAGACTTCAAACTACAAGAATCCTAGAAAAAAAACTAGGAAACACCATTCTGGGCATCACCCTTAGGAAAGAATTTATGACTACGCCCTCAAAAGCAATTGCAACAAAAACAAAAATTGATAAGTGGAACCTAATTAAAATAAAGAGCTTCTGCACAGCAAAAAGAAACTATTGACAGACTAAACAGACAACCTACAGAATTGGAGAAAATATTCACAAACCAGGCATCTGACAAAGGTCTAATATTCAAAATCTATACGGAACTTAAACAACTAAACAAGCAAAAACAGATAACCCCATTAAAAGTGGACAAAAGACATGAACAGACATTTCTCAAAAGAAGACATACAAGCAGCCAACAAACATATGAAAAAAAAGCTCAATATCACTAATCATCAGATAAATGCAAATCAAAACCACAATGAGATACCATCTCACACCAGTCAGAATGGCTATTATTAAAAAGTCAATAGGTAACAGATTGTGGAGGGCTGTGGAGAAAAGGAAACACTTATATGTTGTTAGTTGGAATGTAAAGGGAATGCTTACACACTGTTGGTGGGAATGTAAATTAGTTCAGCCACAGTGGAAAGGAGTTTGGAGATTTCTCCAAGAACTAAAAACAGAATTAACATTTGACCCAGCAATCCCATTACTGGATATATATGCAAAAGAAAATAAATTGTTCTACCAAAAAGACACATGCACCTTATGTTAATTGCAGCACTATTCATAATAGCAAAGACATGGAATCAACCAAGGTGCCCATCAATGATGGATTAGACAAAGAAAATGTGGTACATACACACCATGGAATACCATGCAGCCATAAAAAAGGAAGAAATCATGTCCTTTGCATCAACATGGATGCGGTTGGAGGCCATTATTCTAAGCAGAATAATATAGAAAAACAAAAACCAAATACCACATGTTCTCACTTAAAAGTGGGAACTGAACATTGGATACTCATGGACATAAAGATAGCAGCAAAAGAAACTGGGGACTATTGTGGGGAGGGGGAAGGAGAAAAAGGGTTGATAAACTAACTATTGGGTACTAATGCTCAGTATCTGGATGAAGGGATCATTTGTACCCCCAAACTCAACATCATGTAATACATTCAGGTAACAAACCTGCACATGTACCACCTGAATCTGAAATAAAAGTTGAAATTTAAAAAAAAGAAAATTGCAAAATAATAAATACATTAAGGAAAAATGTAAAAGCCACCTTTCTGAGAAAACGACATTTCAGTGACCATTTTTCCATGTAACTCTTTCTGCATTATGTACACATAGGCATAATATATGTGTGTGTGTATGTGTGTGTGTGCGTGCTCATTTATGTGTGTTTTTATACCCACACAAGATTTAAGGGGGACATTTTTAAAGGGATTGGTGATATATAATTCTCTGTATCTTAACAATATATAATGGAAATTCCTCGAGGTCAGGTAGTATAGGTAATTAATTTTTAATTCTTGGATAAAGTTCTACTGTAAGCATTATTATCATTCAGCTATTCTTTTACTAATAGAGTTTTGATTTGCTATCAACTTTTTGTTATTAAAAATAATGCTGCAGTACATACACACTCACACACACACACTTATATATACTGGGGCTTTTATTTCTATAGTATAGAGTCCCAGGATTGAGATTCTGGGTTGAATTGCACGTGCATTTAATTTTTTAATAGCGATCATGAATTGCTTTTTCACATTTCTACCAGTGATATATGAAAGTGCCCTTGCCCCGACTCCCATCTCTGCTAATAATAGGTGCAGTTACTGTTTGATTTTTGCCACTCTGATGGCTATGATCATGGTAATTTTCATTTCCCTTTCTCTGCCTATTGGAGGAGATTGAACATTTTATCATACTTGCTCTTCTGCCAATTGCCTATTCATATCCCCAACCTATTTTGCTATTGGGTTGATTATCTTTATCTGATTAAATTGTGACATAGCTTTTTAAATATAGATGCAAATTTTTATCTATCATTTGATTTATATTTTTTCCAGCTTGTTTACCTACTGATTTTGTTTTTGGTATCTCTTGCACTACAAATAATACCTTGATGTTTTATAAAGGTTAGGTTGATCACCTACCTTTGTTTAAAATATTTCTTTAATTCTTAGGTGTACAGATAATAACCTAATTTTTTATAAAATGGTTATTTACTTATTTTTACTTTCAAGTCAAATTCATTAGGAATTTACTTCATAATTAATATAAACTAGGGGGTCCACATTTATTTTCTTCCAAGAGCATATCCAATTGTGATGAGATTATTAATTAAATTTCCCCACAATGATATAATGAAGTATCATCTTCATGAGGTATTACACAATTCTGAGATCTCTTTATTATTATTTTTTACTGATTTTTTTGGTAGTCTTGTGCCTATATTGTACTGTTTTATTATACTGGCTTTTAAGTAGTTTTAATACTGTCATTCTTTTTGTTTTTGAGACAGAGTCTCGTTCTGTCACCCAGGCTGGAGTGCAATGGTGTGATCTCAGCTCACTGAAACCTCTGCCTCCTGGGTTCAAACGATTCTCCTGCCTCAGCCTCCTGAGTAGCCCGCCACCACCCTAGGCTAATTTTTGTATTTTTAATAGAGATGGGCTTTCACATGTTGGCCAGGCTAATACTATCATTCTTTATTCATCAATTTGAATATTTTATCCAATTAAAACTGCCAGAGATTCTATGGAAGTTGTACTGAATTTATATACTATTTTCAGGAGAACAGCTCTATTTATGAGAAAAAGTGTTACTTTTCAAGAACGTGGTGTAAATTTCTAATTGTTCAGATCCCATTTTTGTCCTCCAGTACGATTTTATTTTTTACATGGGTCCTATTCCTTTGTCATATAATTTATTCCTATTTTATGATTTTTGTTACTATTATGAATGGAATAGTTTCCTCATTTTCGTTTGTATGTGGGTATGGCTTATATAGAAAAAGCTAATCATACTATATCTTTATGTTGTATCTACCCAATCCATCAAATTCTTTTTTTACTTCTATTTACTTTTTTAACTACAGTTTCTTGATGATATCAGGTATAAAATTATATTGTCAGCAAAAAGTTTCACCTCATTCTTTCCATATTTATACTGTGCATATTAGGTTTATTGCATTTACTAAAATATCTAAACAATATTAAATAATAATAGTAATAGTAGGTGTGATTTGTAAACTATATATTTGGTCTTCATCCTGTTTTCTGGCATACAACTCCTAAAATCCTTGGAATCCCCAAAGTGATAAATGTCTTTTTGTATGCTAATAAGTTGACTGGTGGCTGGCAGCCCCTAGATAGCTTCATGATGGGGGCTGGTCACCAGAAAAACCAATGGTCAGTTAGAGAGTGGGGACTTTGCAACCCTGCTCCTCAACCTCTGAGGATGGTAGAGGGACTGAGAGTTAAGTTGATCACCAATGGCTAATGGTTGAATGAATCATGCCTCCATAATGAAGCTTTTACAACAGCCCAGAAGGACAGAGTTCAGCAGAGCTTCCAAATAGTTAAACACATGGAGGGTTCCTGGAGGGTGGCTGCCCAGGGAGGGCATGGAAGTTTCCCTCCCCTTCCCCACACCTCACCCTGTGCATCTCTTCATCTGTATTCTTTGTAATATCTTTATAATAAACCAATAAACACAAAAGTTTTCCTGAGTTATGGGACCTGGCCTAGCAAATTAATTTTAACCCTAGAAGGGGGTCTCATGGGAACCCCGATTTACAGCCAGTTGGTCAGAAGCACAGGTAAAACAACCTGCGGCTTGCAATTGGCATCAGAGTGGGGCTCAGTCTTGTGGGTCAGAGTCCTCAACTTGTGTGATTGGATGCTATCTGCAGGGAAACCATGTCAGAATTGAATTGAATTAGAGGACACCCAGTTGGTGTCTGCTGCAGCATTGTTCGCTTGTGTTCTGGTGTCAGAAGCAGGTTGTGAGAGAATAGTGGGAGAAATTGAGTGAGTTTTTTCTACAGTAGACATTCCTGTCTTGTTTTTCATTTTAACAGAAATAGCTATAACTATAGGAATATAAATGTATTAGTCATATGGTGTTATATAACTTCGGCTTTGCTGCAATAATAACCGTAAAATATCAGAATCTTGCAGCAACAAATTTTTTTTTTTTCTGACATTGTGTGCTGGCCACTAATAGGCTGTGGTTTTGTACCATTTGGTTTTCAGTCTGAATCTACACTAAAGGTAGAGAATCCATCTGGGATCTGCCATTCTGTGATAGAAGGAAGGAAAAAAACAATGGCCAAACCATGAGATGGTCATTAATGCTTCTGCTCAGAAGTGACATGCATTCCTTCTACTCACATTCTTTGGCCACAGTAAGTCACAAGCCAAGCCTAATGTCAATGTTGTGGAAAAGAATAACTCAGAAAGAGAGAGAAGCAAATAACTGCAGACAAGAATTTACCATAATCTCCCCCCAGCTTAAAAATATTTGCTTTCCTCCCTTTTGCTGAAAAAATTAACTCACCCCTTCCCCAAGGAAGTTCCCTAGAAAGTCCCATCCAATTGTGAATGACAAGGCTATTCAAGATTTTTTTCATAGTTCTTATACCAAATTTGGATGTGGCTCCCCTTGATCTTGAAACCTAAAAACTACAAAAAAAAAAAATACTCCCAACATACAGTGGTAGAAAACAGAGATGAGCCAATTCATACTCCAATTTAAAAAGAAGGATGAAAGGTACACAGCAGTCACTGATCCATAGCAATTCTGAAATTCCTCAGAGGAAATGCAAGAACCTCAAATCCTGGGTGGAGGGGAATTTCTTGATGAGTCATCATCTTTGCCCCTTGCAAGTAGCTTTTTGTCTTGTTTTGTTTTGTTTTCTGTCTGAGAGGCTCTGCTGTCTCTGAGATCTTTCTATTTCCATTATCCCTCTTAGTCATATATATATATATGACTAAAAAATATATATATATGACTAAAATATATATATATATATATTATTTTTTTTTCTTTTTTGAGATGGAGTTTTGCTCTTGTTGCCCAGGCTGGAATGCAATGGCATGATCTTGGCTCACTGCAACCTCCACCTCCTGTGTTCAAGCAATTCTCCTGCCTCAGCCTCTGGAGTAGCTGAGATTACAGGCGCCTGCCACCACACCTGGCTTATTTTTATATTTTAGTAGAGATGGGGTTTCACCATGTTGGCCAGGCTGGTTTTGAACTCCTGATCTCAGGTGATCCGCCCATCTCAGCCTCCCAAATTGCTGGGATTACAGGCATAATCACTGCACCTGACTTGGTCATATTTTTAAAGGGCATTGGAGAATATGCCCTCCTTTGGGGGTCAATACCTGTCTTTCTCCTCTTGCCCTTTGTCAGTGGTAGAAATTTGAAAGTCTAAAAGTTGTTTCCAGTCTTGAGTAGCCACTGACCATTCCAGGCTAGTGGCTCTTTTGGTGGTACAACTTACTCAAAGTGGTGCCCACTTTTCTCTTGATTTCATTGGAAGTAACTTGGGCTTATACATTTCTGTAGGAAAGTCATAAATTGGCCATTTTCCCCCTGAGCCATGTTTTCCAACTGAAAAGATTTGCTGACTATCACCTTAATTGATTCTGAGGCTTTACCAGGAGATTTGATGGCTGTAGCCTTGATTTGGTTCTTGCCAGAAAGCTGTCTTATTGGTCCTTGTTGCTTGAAGCATTTCTTAATTTTATTTTATACTGATTGGAGATGATAAACAGTTGAATTTTCTAATCATACATGTGAACCAGGCAATTCTTTTCTGAGTTTATGCCCTCCTATTAATAATTTATCAAACTAAGACAATAGCTACCAAGCCATAGTTGTAACATTTTGTTTCCCAACCTCTTCCTAGAAATCCATAAGCTCATTTGGTATGTTACCTGTCTTCTGAGATACCACCAGCAATAATTCTGAGAATGTTGTACCATTAAATAACATCAGCTATCATCTTTCCATCTTCTAATGACAATTTCCTTGCCATAACTGCCTAGCTCTGAGAGCCAATGCCCTCTATTTTAAGTTTTCGTTGTTGGTTGGTGTTGCGGGAAGTCAGGGACCCTGAACGGAGGGACCAGCTGAAGCCATGGCAGAAAAATGTGGATTGTGAAGATTTCATGGCCATTAGTTCCCCAAATTAATACTTTTATAATTTCTTATGCCTGTCTTTACTGCAATCTCTAAACATAAATTGTGAAGATTTCATGGACACTTATCACTTCCCCAATCAATACCCTTGTGATTTCCTATGCCTGTCTTTACTTTAATCTCTTAATCCTTTCATCTCGTAAACTGAGGAGGATGTATGTCCCCTCAGGACCCTGTGATGATTGCATTAACTGCACAAATTGTAGAGCATGTGTGTTTGAACAATATGAAATCTGGGCACCTTGAAAAAAGAGCAGGATAACAGCAATGTTCAGGGAACAAGAGAGATAACCTTAAACTCTGACCGCCGGTGAGCCAGACGGAACAGAGCCATGTTTCTCTTCTTTCAAAAGCAAATGGGAGAAATATCGCTGAATTCTTTTTCTCAGCAAGGAACATCCCTGAGAAAGAGAATGCGCCCCTGAGGGTAGGCCTCTAAAATAGCCCCCTTCAGTGTGGCCATCTTCTATGGTTGAAACTGTAGGGATGAAATAAGCCCCAGTCTCCCATAGCACTCCCAGGCTTATTAGGACAGGGAAATTCCTAATAAATTTTGGTCAGACCGGTTGCTGTCAAACCCTGTCTCCTGATAAGATGTTATCAATGACAATGGTGCCCAAAACTTCATTAGCAATTTTAATTTCGCCCCGGTCCTGTGGTCCTGTGATCTCACCTTGCCTCCATTTGCCTTGTGATAGTCTATTACCTTGTGAAACACATAATCTCTGTGACCCACACCCTATTCAAACACTCCCTCCCCTTTTGAAAATCACTAATAAAAACTTGCTGGTTTTGTGGCTTGTGGGGCATCACGGAACCTACCGACATGTGATGTCTCCCCCGGACATCCAGCTTTAAAATTTCTCTCTTTTGTACTCTGTCCCTTTATTTCTCAACCCGGCTGACACTTAGGGAAAATAGAAAAGAACCTACATGACTATCGGGGGTAGGTTCCCTGATAGGTTGGTTTTTCTTTTGTTTGTTTGTTTTTGGCAGCACTCTACTTCTGGTGGCAATTTTTGTATTATGTAGCACTTGCTATGATATTCTGTGGTAACAACCAACCCCAAAACCACAGTAGTTTATAGCAACCAAGTTTTATTTTTCAGTTACCTTACCTATTGGCTGTGGGTGAGCTGTGGCCCTGCTCTTGTGTTTTCTCATTCTTGGATCCAGGTTAAGTCCAACTTTTCACTGATATTTGCCAATTATGTAACAGAAAATAGCAATGGCCAATTTATACAATGGCTCTTAAAACTTCAGCTCTAAAGTAACATACATCACTTCCCCTCGTATTCACTGGCCAAAGCAAATCAAATGGCCAAACCATGGCCCCATGACGTCAATATGGCTAAGAAGTACGATATAATCCTTTCACAGGGAAGGGAATAAACAATTGAGAACAATAGTGCAATCTACCACAGCATTTCATCATTTGCTATTGCTTTTTCATGCATAGTCTTTATCATGAACTGAGCAATTTTCTTCTATCCTATTTTACTCTGCAAGTGTGTATGTGTGTGTATGTGCATGCATATTTTAAAAGATAATTGTTGAGTTTATCCAAACTCTTCACAATATCTAATGACATAAAACAGTTGTCTACTTTTAATTTATTGATGTAATATTTATAATTTTTCCTATACTTAACTACCCTTGAATTTCTAGAATAACTATGGATTATTCTCTTGGTAATCCAGTGATTCTATTTAATACCATGTAAAATTTTTGCTTCTATATTCATCAATATATAGAAGCAATTTTTACTTCTTTTTTCTAGTATGATTCGTTGATAATGTTCTTTTTTTACAAAAAAGTATGGTTTTATTATTTGATCAATTAAACTTTTACTTCTTTTATTTGATTAAACTTCTTAAGGTATTACATAGATTCCTTTGCCAAAATGCACTTCAAAACATTTTGCATTTATAACTAACATTTGGGATTTATTTAATGCAAATCTAATAGTATTCAGGATTAGCCAGTTATAATCAGACTGGTAAGACAATTTTCAGCTCTTTTTTTATATATACTTTAAGTTCTGGGTTACATGTGCAGAACGTGCAGTTTTGTTACACAGGTATACACGTGCCATAGTGGTTTGCTGCACCCATCAATCCGTCACCTACATTAGGTATTTCTCCTAATTTTATCCCTCCCCTAGCTCCCCACCCCCTATAGGTCCCTGTGTGTGATGTTCCCCTCCCTGTGTCCATGTGTTCTCATTGTTCAACTCCTACTTATGAGTGAGAACATGCGGTGTTTGGTTTTCTGATCTTGTGGTAGTTTGCTGAGAATGATGGTTTCCAGCTTCATCCATGTCCCTGCAAAGGACATGAACTCCTCCTTTTTATGGCTGCATAGTATTCCATGGTGTATATGTGCCACATTTTCTTAATCCAGTCTATCATTGATGGACATTTAGGTTGGTTTCAAGTCTCTGCTATTGTGAATAGTGCTGCAATAAACAAACATGATTTACAATCCTTTGGGTATATGCCCAGTAATGGGATTGCTGGGTCAAATGCTATTTCTAGTTCTAGATCCTTGAGGAATTGCCACACTGTCTTCCACAATGGTTGAACTAATTTACACTCCCACCAACAGTGTAAAAGGGTTCCTATTTTTCTACAACCTCTCCAGCATCTGTTGTTTCCTGAATTTTTAAAGATCACCATTCTAACTGGTGTGAGATGGTATCTCATTGTGGTTTTGATTTGCATTTCTCTAACGACCAGGGATGATGAGCATTTTTTCATATGTCTGTTGGTGGCATAAATGTCTTCTTTTGAGAAGTGTCTGTTCATGTTCTTTGCCCATTTTTTGATGGGGTTGTTTGCTTTTTTTTTTTTTTTTTTTTTTTTGGAAACTTGTTTAAGTTCTTTGTAGATTCTGGATATTAGCCTCTTGTCAGATGGATAGATTGCAAAAATTTTCTCCCATTCTGTAGGTTGCCTCTTCACTCTGATGATAGTTTCTTTGCTATGCAGAAGCTCTTTAGTTTAATTAGATCCCATTTGTCAATTTTGGCTTTTGTTGCCATTGCTTTTGGTGTTTTAGACATAAAGTCTTTGCTCATGCCTATGTCCTGAATGGTATTGCCCAGATTTTCTTCTAGGATTTTTATGGTCCTAGGTCTTATGTTTAAGTCTTTGATCCATCTTGAGGTGATTTTCGTATAAGGTATAAGGAAGGGGTCCAGTTTCAGTTTTCTGCCTATGGCTAGCCAGTTTTCCCAACACCATTTGTTAAATAAGGAATCTTTTCCCCATTGCTTGTGTGTGTCAGGTTTGTCAAAGATGAGATGGTGGTAGATGTGTGGTGTTATTTCTGTTCCTTTGGTCCATTTCTCTGTTTTGGTACCAGAACCATGCTGTTTTGGTTAATGTTGCCTTGTAGTAAAGTTTGAAGTCAGGTAGCATGATGCCTCCAGCTTTGTTCTTCTTACCCAGGATTGTCTTGGCTATGCAGGCTCTTTTTTAGTTCCATATGAAGTTTAAAGTAGTTTTTTCCAGTTCTGTGAAGAAAGTCAGTGGTAGCTTGATGGGGATAGCATTAAATCTATAAATTACTTTGGGCAGTAAGGCCATTTTCACAATATTGATTCTTCCTATCCATGAGCATGGAATGTTTTTCCATACGTTTGTGTCCTCTCATATTTCCTTGAGCAGTGGTTTGTAGTTCTCCTTGAAGAGGTCCTTCACATCCCTTGTAAGTTGGATTCCTAGATATTTTATTCTCTTAGTAGCAATTGTGAATGGGAGTTCACTCATGATTTGACTCTCTGTTTGTCTGTTATTGGTGTATAGGAATGCTTGTGATTTTTGCACATTGATTTTGTATCCTGAGACTTTGCTGTAGTTGCTTATCAGCTTAAGGAGATTTTAGGATGAGATGATGGGGTTTTCTAAATATACAATCATGTCATCTGCAAACAGAGACAATTTGACTTCCTCTCTTCCTATTCAAATACCTTTATTGCTTTCTCTTGCCCTGGCCAGAACTTCCAATACTATGTTGAATAGGAGTGGTGAGAGAGGGCATCCCTGTCTTGTGCCAGTTGTCAAAGGGAATGCTTCCAGTTTTTGCCCATTCAGTATGATATTGGCTGTGGGTTTGTCTTAAATAGCTCTTATTATGTTGAGATACATTCCATTAATACCTGGTTTATTGAGAGTTTTTAGCATGAAGAGCTGTTGAATTTTGTCAAAGGCCTTTCCTGCATCTGTTGAGATAATCTTGTGCTTTTTGTCATTGGTTCTGTTTACGTGATGGATTATGTTTATTGATTTGCATATGTTGAACCAGCCTTGCGTCCCAGGGATGAAGCCCACTTGATCATGGTGGATAAGCTTTTTGATGTGCTGCTGGATTTGGTTTGCCAGTATTTCATTGAGGATTTTCGCACCAATGTTCATCAGGGATATTGACCTAAATTTCTCTTTTTTTGTTGTGTCTCTGCCAGGCTTTGGTATCAGGATAATGCTGGACTCATAAAATGAGTTGGGGATGATTACCTCTTTTTGTATTGATCAGAATAGTTTCAGAAGAAATGGTACAATCTCCTCTTTGTACCTCTGGTGGAATTAGGCTGTGAATCCCTCTGGTCCTGGACTTGTTTTGGTTGGTAGGCTATTAATTATTGCCTCAATTTCAGAACCTGTTATTGGTCTATTCAGAGATTCAACTTCTTCCTGGTTTAGTCTTGGGAGGGTGTATGTGTCCAGGAATTTATCCATTTCTTCTAGATTTTCTAGTTTATTTGCATAGAGGTGTTTATAGTATTCTTTGATGGTAGTTTGTATTTCTGTGGGATCGGTGGTGATATCCCCTTTATCATTTTTTATTGCATCTGTTTGATTCTTTTCACTTTTCTTCTTTATTAGTCTTGCTAGTGGTCTATCAATTTTGTTGATCTTTTCAAAAAACCAGCTCCTGGATTCATTGATTTTTTTGAAGTTTTTTTTGTGTGTGTGTCTCTATCTCCTTCACTTCTGCTCTGATCTTAGTTATTTCCTGTCTTCTGCTAGCTTTTGAATTTGTTTGTTCTTGCTTCTCTAGTTCTTTTAATTGTGATGTTAGGGTGTCGATTTTAGGTCTCTCCTGTTTTCTCTTGTGGACACTTAGTGCTATAAATTTCCCTCTACACACTACTTTAAATGTGTCCCAGAGATTCTAGTACATTGTGTCTTTGTTCTCATTGGTTTCAAAGAACATCTTTATTTTGCCTTCATCTTGTTATTTATGCAGTAGTCATTTAGGAGCAGGTTGTTCTGTTTCCATGTAGTTGTGCGGTTTTGAGTGACATTTTTAATCCTGAGTTCTACTTTGATTGCACTGTGGTCTGAGAGACAGTTTGTTGTGATTTCTATTCTTTTACATTTGCTGAGGAGTGTTTTACTTCCAACTATGTGGTCGATTTTAGAATAAGTTTGATGTGGTGATGAGAAGAATGCATATTCTGTTGATTTGGGGAGAAGAGTCCTATAGATGTCTCTTAGGTCCACTTGGGGCAGAGCTGAGTTCAAA
This sequence comes from Pan troglodytes, assembly GCF_028858775.2. Classification (NCBI taxonomy): domain Eukaryota; kingdom Metazoa; phylum Chordata; class Mammalia; order Primates; family Hominidae; genus Pan; species Pan troglodytes. The sequence goes on from NC_072408.2 coordinate 100,841,932, forward strand.
TCCTGGATATCCTTGTTAATTTTCTGTCTCGTTGATCTAATATTGACAGTGGGGTGTTAAAGTCTCCCACTATTATTATTGTGTGGGAGTCTAAGTCTCTTTGTAGGTCTCTAAGGACTTGCTTTATGAATCTGGGTGCTCCTGTATTGGGTGCATATATATTTAGGATAGTTAGCTCTTTTTGTTGAATTGATCCCTTTACCATTATGTAATGGCCTTCTTTGTCTCTTTTGATCTTTGTTGGTTTAAAGTTTGTTTTATCAGAGACCAGGATTACAACTCCTGCTATTTTTTGCTTTCCATTTGCTTGGTAAATCTTCCTCCATCCCTTTATTTTGAGACTATGTGTGTCTTTGCATGTGAGATGGGTCTTCTGAATACAGCACACCAATGGGTCTTGACTCTTTATCTGATATTCCAGTCTGTGTATTTTAATTGGGGCATTTAGCCCATTTATATTTAAGGTTAATATTGTTATGTGTGAATTTGATCCTGTCATTATGATGCTAGCTGGTTATTTTGCCTGTTAATTGATGCAGTTTCTTCATAGCATTGATGGTCATTATAATTTTGGCCTGTTTTTGCAGTGGCTGATACTGGTCGTTCCTTTCCATGTTTAGTGCTTCCTTCAGGAGCTCTTGTAAAGCAGGCCTGGTGGTGACAAAATCTCTCAGCATTTGCTTGTCTATAAAGGATTTTATTTCTCTTTGACTTATGAAGCTTAGTTTGGCTGGATATGAAATTATGGGTTAAAAATTCTTTTCCTTAAGAATGTTTAATATTGGCCCCCACTCTCTTCTGGCTTGTAGGGTTTCTGCAGAGAGATCCACTGTTAGTCTGATGGGCTTCCCTTTGTGGGTAACCCTACCTTTCTTTCTGGCTGCCCTTAACATTTTTTCCTTCATTTCAACCTTGGTGAATCTGATAATTATGTGTCTTGGAGTTGCTCTTCTCAAGGAGTATCTTTGTGGTGTTCTCTGTATTTCCTGAATTTGAATGTTGGCCTCCCTTGCTAGGTTGGGGAAGTTCTCCTGGATAATATCCTGAAGAGTGTTTTCTAACTTGGTTCTGTTCTCCCTGTCAGTTTCAGGTACACCAATCAAATGTAGATTTGGTCTTTTCACATAGTCCCATATTTCTTGGAGGCTTTGTTCGTTTCTTTTCACTCATTTTTCTCTAATCTTGTCTTCTCGCTTTATTTCATTAATTTGATCTTCAATCACTGATATCCTTTTTTCCGCTTGATTGATTTGGCTATTGAAGCTTATGTATGCTTCACGAAGTTCTTGTACTGTGGTTTTCAGCTCCATCTGGTCATTTAAGCTCTTCTCTACACTGTTTATTCTAGTTAGCTATTCATCTAACCTTTTTTCAAGGTTTTTAGCTTCCTTGCGATGGGTTAGAACATGCTCTTTTAGCTCAGAGAAGTTTGTTATTACTGACCTTCTGAAGCCTACTTGTGTCAACTTGTCAAACTCACTCTCCATCCAGTTTTGTTCCCTTGCTGGTGAAGAGTTGTGTTCCTTTGGAGGAGAAGAGGCTTTCCAGTTTTTGGAATTTTCAGCCTTTCTGCTCTGGTTTCTCCCCATCTTTGTGGTTTTATCTACCTTTGGTCTTTGATGTTGGTGGCCTACAGATGGGGTTTTGGTGTGGATGTCCTTTTTGTTAATGTTGATGCTATTCCTTTCTGTTTGTTAGTTTCCCTTCTAACAGACAGGCCCCTCAGCTGCAGGTCTGTTCGAGTTTGCTGAAGGTCCACTCCAGACCCTGTTTTCCTGGGTATCACCAGCGAAGGCTGCAGAACGACAAATATTGCTGCCTGATCCTCCCTCTGGAAGCTTCATCCCAGAGTGGCACCCACCTGTATGAGGTGTCTGTTGGCCCCTACTGGAGGTGTCTCCCAGTCAGGCTACACAGGGGTCAGGGACCCACTTGAGGAGGCAGTCTGTCCATTATTGGAGCTCAAACGCCATGCTGGGAGAACTACTGCTCTCTTCAGAGCTGTCAGGCAGGGACGTTTAAGTCTGGAGAAGCTGTCTGATGCCTTTTGTTCTGCTATGCCCTGCCCCCAGAGGTGGAATCTAGAGAGGCAGTAGGCCTTGCTGAGCTGTGGTGGGCTCCGCCCAGTTTGAGCTTCCTTGCCACTTTGTTTACACTGTGAGCATAGAACCACCTACTCAAGCATCAGCAATAGCGGATGCCCCTCCCCCCCGCCAAACTCCTGTGTCCCAGGTCGATCTCAGACTGCTGTGCTAGCAGCAACCAAGGCTCTGTGGCCGTGGGACCCACCGAGCCAGGCATGGGAGGGGATCTCCTGGTCTGCTGGTTGCAAAGACCATGGGAAAAGCATTTGGGCAGGAGCGTACTGTTCCTCTAGGTACAGTCATTCACAGCTTCCCTTGGCTAGGAAAGGGAAATCCCCCGACCCCTTGTGCTTCCCAGGTGAGGCGACGTCCTGCCCTGCTTCAGCTCACCCTCCATGGGCTGCACCCACTGTCCAACCTGTCCCAGTGAGAAGAACTAGGTACCTCAGTTGGAAATGCAGAAATCACCCTTCTTCTGTTTCGATCTCGCTGGGAGCTGTAGATAGGAGCTGTTCCTATTCGGCCATCTTGGAAGCAACCGATAATGTTCTTTTCCGATTCAGTTTCAGTTTGGTTATTAAATTATGCTAGTTTCATATGAATTGGGAAATTTTTAATGTTTACATTTATGAATTACGATTTACCAGAATTCTCTATTCTTAAAGCTAGCTAAAACTCAGGTTTGAAATTACCTGATCCTGAGGCCTCTAACACAATAGTGTATTAACTATCTATCCCAAACTTTTTGTGACAAATGATCTCTTAAAATTTTCTACTACTTAGGCCACTTTTGAGAACTTAAAATTTATAAGAGAATCCTTTGTGTATTATAGGTTTTCAAATTTATTGTCAAAGAGTTGCACGTACATTTTATTATAATATTTTTTATTTTGAGAGCTTGTTTGGAGGTTTGAGCAGGGAAACACAGCTACTCATATACCCTTAACCTAAGTCCTTCTCGGTCAGGAATGGTCATCATCTTCAACTGAGCATGCAGCTTTGGGAAGGAAGCACATGGAGTGGTGAGGGAGGAATGGGACACCTGCCTAGCCAGCCTGATCAGCAGCCCTGGCAATCAGTGAGTGACGGATGTCCCAGAAAGTTCACCCTCACATCCACCTTTTTTATTTTGTATCTGTGATTATGTCTTTTTGTTCATTCCAAATGTGCAAATTTTTATACTTTTTTCATAATCACTCCTGTGATTTACATATTTATTTCATTGATCAAGAAGTAGCTTTTGAATTTAGTTCACCTTTTACTATTATTTTATTTTCTGATCATTAATTTCAGCTTTTTTCTTTATAACTTTCATTTTTAGCTTATTTCCTTGTTCAAATTTTAATTTTTTAAGAAAAGTACTACCATTTTGTAAATGTTCGTCTTCTTAAATAGCACAGATAATTGCAACTATAAGTTTTTCTTTATCAGTCTTTCATGTTTTATGGTGTAAATGGACTCATTTTCATTACTTTCTATTTATAGAAATTTATAATATATATTTTGTCATTGCCCCACACTATTTATCTTCAGACACATAAAGTTATGGTTCTATATTCTCTTTTTGGTTGATCTCACCTACTGCTATGATTTAAGCTACCACTTTTAAGCTGATGGTTTCCAAATTTTCCAGAAGCTGCAGGCTCTGATATCTACCTTGCCTCGTATATATAACTGGCTCAATATGCTTAAACTTGTCAACATTTCCCCAAATCAGCAATAACTATATATTTTCTCAATTATTTGTATCATTATCCACCTAGTCACTCAAGTTAGAAATAGAAATCATCTTTCAACTCTGCCTTGGCCCTCACACCCATATCCTACCAAACACCAAATCCTGATGACTTTACCTTCTGTATAAAGTTTATCTTCTGCTGTTGCTGCCCCAGTTTTAACCCTCATCATTTATGGTAGGTTATTTCAAAGGTGCACCTTTGATCAAGGACTTTTCCAACACAAACCCTACATAGCCTACAAGGCTCTTTATATTCCCTGCTGAAAAGAAAAGCAACTACCAACATAAATAACAGTGTGAACCATTTAATGAGTTATTCTATTAATGTGCTTTTGTATTAAAAAAGATATGTAAAGCACTGGGTAGAGAAAATGACTAAAATTTATTCTCTATCTCCTGTGAGCCTAGTCTTGTGCTAGGGTGTTATCATCTTATCTCATTTAATATTATAATATGCTTGTGGGTTGGGCAGTTAGGAATGCTTTCAGCTGCAAGTATCAGAAAATCTCACTGATGGTAGTGTAAATCATAAAGACAGTTCATTCTCTTCTGTTACAAAAGTCCAGAAGTTGGTGTTTCCAGCTCAACCATGCCATCGAAGACTCCTAAACTCTATTTTTCCTTTTGCTATACTTAACACATTGCCTTCTCAACCTTATGCCTGTTTCTTTGTAGAAGCATGAGGGCTAATGAAGCTCTAGCTTTCACAGGGAAAAGAGAAAACGATGTTGCTGGTGTGCTCTCTTTCTGAGTCTGGCCCCTTGACAAGGAAGCAAAAGTTTCTCCAGAAGCCTCCAAGAGGTTTCTATTTACATCTGAATGGCTAGACTAGGCCACCTGGCTCCTCCCAGTTGCATGGGAGATGAGAGAGCAAAGACTTAGGGTTTCCAGTCTCTATGGTGAATGGCAATCAGGGAGAGGGGGAATGGAAGTGGCTACCAGATGAGCCCAGGATAGAGACTTCACATCTGCGATTGTAGACGAGGTCAAAGATGCCCGAAGGGCTACTGCTGGTAATTGGTGGAACGTGGATTGGGAATTAAGTTCTGTTTCCAAAGTTAATGCTGTCTTCTCTATACCACTCAGTCTCTCCAAATACACTTTCTAAGAATAGAATTTCAGATATTTAGACATGATTTGAGTGACATTTCTTGGCACCTGCTGATTTCTCCAAAATCACACAATAATATGTTCTCAGACATTGGATAGAATTATGCTAGAATGTTCTAAAGATGAAACCACCCTCTTACTTCTTTGATGAAGCCACATGTAAACTGTGTTCCTTTTGTAAACTGAAACATTAGGGACTATACTAAACGTCTTAGATTGACTTTAAAGTATAGAACTTAAAAAGAAACCACATTCAAAGTATTTAAACTTGTATGGTATGCTTTCTCTGACCTTTAGATCCCCAGTTGGGAATCCTTGCCAAATTTAATCTTTTAGTTTTAGTTTTGAATAAGCTTTTGAACACAGTCATCCTGACCTTTGGACATGTCACCTTGCCTAATGAATAGCTTGTCACTTAATTAATAATGATGGTTAAACCTCCTCTAATATATTGGAGAAAAAAATTTTAAATACTCACTTTACAGTGATTCATTTCAACACAGAATTCATAAGGAGGGAAGGTCTGCACATGAAACTTTATATCTTATACTCCTTTTCTCTTTGCTTTAATAAATGAGAATCCACAAGGCAAAGGTTCAATGTTTTGCTGCTGTAAAAAAGATTTAAACCTTTTACTAGTTACTGTGTCACAATTGTGACCTTACAATGAGAAGATTATGACTTTGGGTCATAAGAAGTGGAGGAAGTACATATATAAACAGTAAAAACATAAATGTGTACTAATTCTGACCTCATTGGAAATCATTCTTTCCTAACAGTAATTTTCAGTTCCACCTGCTGAAACTCATTTTCTATAAAAATGAAGCCACAGGCAACTTAATAGTCAAGGTTACAATAAAAAGGGGTCTCAAAAACATGTCATTGGTGAACAATTTTTTTTTGCAAATCTCAAATCTTTTTCTTTTGAAGCTAACCAATCTTGACCATTAAAATGGACTAAAAAGACCTGCATCCACCATCAAAGACTGGATGATCAAGAACATTCATGTCACTCTCTTAGCACCATTAGGTTAAAAATTGCTATATTGTTTCCAGACTTCCTGATAGTTTTAATGATGTCTTCATTTTTCTTTTAAATGTAGACAGCCAATTTTCCTATGATGGGAGCATATTACTACTGGCAAAATAAGACATCTTGCATAGAAATGTTTGATGTCTTTGAACAAGGGACAGCCATTTCTTTACACAGTCTTCCCAAAAGCATTTGAAAGACTTGCGTTTCTGCTGCTACATGAGTTTTCAGAAAAGAAAAAATGTTAGCAAAAACAATTATGTATATTTATAACAATATAGATTAGATGTATATATGTAATCTTGAGACCCTCTGTAATTTATGTTCATAGATAAAAGAAATATGTCACAGAGGCAAACCCTCAACATTCTTCAAATTTAGTTTATGCTACAACAAGTGTTGCTATAGAAACATTAAATCCCCAACAGAATTCCTGGAAGTTAAAGATCTGCCTGTAGACTTGCTTCCAGATGCTGACTTGCTGGCTTGTTAAATAAAACTTGGCATTTATCATATGGGAGATTTTATCTCGAAACATACTATGAGGACTACCTGGGACATTGAGTGCCGTGCTCACAATGGGAGAAGGGTTTATATAATCAGAAGGAGTCTCAGGACTTCAGATGTAATGCCTATTAGCCTGATCATTTTTCCTCTTTCTCCATCAATATTCCCTATAAATAAGCAGCTCTAAAATAGGAAACTCCCTAAATGACCAGATGATGGAAAATCACTTTATTAATAAAAATTTTTCATCTGTGTTAAGCAGGTTAAGTCTTTCTGGATACCAGTGATAAAATCACGTTTTCCTATAGACATTTTGCAGCTTCTCTTTAAGAGCAATTTCCCCCTGGTAATTATACAGCAGTTTGCTCTCAGAAAACAGACTGATTAATGAGGAAGCAGCTAAATGAGTTCTTTAAAAATGTCTAAAAATGTTCTTGCTTCTGCTTTTCTAATCTTCCTCAACCAAATTGACAGCTTTTTAAAAGAATCTCCTTAGTGAATGCATGACAATTACATTGGAACTCAAAGAATTACCACAAGCCTTAGTTTAAGAAGACATTTTAAATCATAAGAGTATTCATTGAAAGGCCATCTGTCAGATGTTCTCCATCACTGACATCACCCACATCTCTACCTTCTTCTCTTCCTGTTATTTTAACTCATTTGACTTTTTTGACTGCTTTGGAAGAAAATCAGCCTATCTTGGCCAGGTGCAGTGGCTAATGCCTGTAATTCCAGCATTTTGGGAGGCCGAGGTGAGAGGATCACTTGAGATCAGGAGTTTGAGGCTGCAGTGAGCTATAGTCACTCCACTGTACTCCTGCCTAGGCAACACAGTGAGACTCTGTCAGAAAGAAGAAGAAGAGAAGAGGAGAGGGGAGGGGAGGGGCAGGGAGGGAGGGAGGGAGGAAGGAAGGAAGGAAGGAAGGAAGGAATGAAGGAAGGAAGGAAAAAGAAAGAGAGAGAAAGAAGGAAAGAAAGAGAGAGAGAGGGAAAGAAAGAAAGAGAGAAAGAAGGAAAGAGAGAGAGAAAGAGAGAGAAAGAAGAAAGAAAGAAAAGAAAGAAAGAGAGAAAGAAAGAAAAAGAAAAGAAAAGAATAGAGAAAGAAGAGAAGAGGCCGGGCACAGTGGCTAACACCTGTAAACCCAGCACTTTGGGAGGCCGAGGCGGGTGGATCACCTGAGGTCAGGAGTTCAACACCAGCCTGGCCAACATGAAGAAATTCCGTCTCTACTAGAAAATACAAAAATTAGCCAGGCATGGTGGCAGGCACCTGTAGTTCCAGCTACTTGGGAGGCTGAGACAGGAGAATCACTTGAACCTGGGAGGTGGAGGTTGCAGTGAGCTGAGATGGCACCACTGCACTCCAGTCTAGGCAACAGAGTGAGACTCCAAGAAAGAAAGAAAGAAGGAAAGAAAGAGAGAGAGAGGAAGGAAGGAAGGAAGGAGAGAGAGAGAAAGAAAGAAAGAAGAGAAAGAAGAGAGAAAGAAAAAGAAAGAAAGAAGAAAGAGAGAGAAAGACAGAAGAAAGATGAAAGAAAGGAGAAAGAGAAAGAAGAAAGATAAAAAGAGAGAAAGAAAGAGAGAGGGAGAGAAGGAGGGAGGGAGGGAGGAAGGAAGGAAGAGTGAGAGAGAGAAAGAAAGAAAGAAAGAAAGAAAGGAAGGAAAGAAAGAATAAAACTTGCCTATCTCCATTGGGCCATTTGTCCTCAGGCTGTGAGCTCAGCCTTCCACTGAGATGACTTCCTGCCATGCCAGCCACTGCTCATTAGTCACATTTCCACATTTCCGGTTTTTTTTTTTTTTTTTTTGAAACAGAGTCTTTCTTGTTCTGTCACCCAGGCTGGAGTGCAATGGCACGACCTTGACTCTCTGCAACATCTGCCTCCCGGGTTCAAGTGATTCTCCCTGCCTCAGCCTCTTGAGTAGCTGGGATTACAGGCGCCTGCCACCATGTTCGGCTAAATTTTTTCTTTTTTTTTTTTTTTCTTTTTCTTTTTGGAGATGGAGTCTCGCTCTGTCGCTCAGTCTGAAGTGCAGTGGTGCGATCTCGGCTCACTGCAACCTCTGCCTCCTGGGTTCAAGCGATTCTCCTGCCTTAGCCTCCCTAGTAGCTGAGACTACAAGCGCATGCCACCAGGCCTGGCTAATTTTTTTGTATTTTAGTAGAGATTGGGTTTCACCGTGTTTCCCAGGCTGGTCTCGAACTCCTGAGCTTAGGCAATCTGCCTGCCTTGGTCTCGCAAAGTGCTGGGAGGCGTAAGCCACTGTGCCCGGCCAATTTCCAACTCTTTTTTTTTTTTTTTTTGAGACAGACTCTCGCTCTGTCACCCAGGTTGGAGTGCAGTGGCGCAATCTCCGCTCACTGCAAGCTCTGCCTCCCAGGTTCATGCCATTCTCCTGCCTCAGCCTCCCGAGTAGCTGGGACTACAGGCACCTGCCACCACGCCCAGCTAATTTTTTTTTTGGTATTTTTAGTAGAGACGGGGTTTCACCGTGTTAGCCAGGATGGTCTCGATCTCCTGACCTCGTGATCCACCTGCCTCGGCCTCCCAAAGTGCTGGGATTACAGGCGTGAGCCACCGCATCCAGCCCCAATTTCCAACTTTTAATAAATGTATATAAATATAGTAGAAAGTAATTTATCTTGTGGCCCTTAAAAGGGTGGTTGGGGTAGGGGGAAGCCCACTCCTTAAGTATGAGCTGTACATAGTGACTTCCTTCCAAAGAGTACAGTATGGGAAGGAGGAACAAAAGAGTCATTTTACAGTGGAGACAGCTGATAAATATGACCTCAGCCAGGTGATCATGACCAACATTGGCAGTCATAAATCATGTTAATAGTTTGCACCTTTGCTATGATGTGAAGAAAACTGCACTTCACCTCTGATCTTCCCCAAAATCCATAACTCAAGTCTAATCATGAAAAAAATCAGACAAATCTCAAGGAGACATCTCATGATATATCTGACCAATATTCGATTGTCCAGATCCTTAAAAACAAAAGTCTGAGAAACTGTCACAGCCAAGAAGTGCCCAAGGAAAATTGATAACTAAATATAATGTGGTACCCTGGATGGGATCCTAGGGCAGTAGAAGGACATCACGTAAAAATTTTATTTATTTATTTATTTAGTTTTGAGACAGGGTCTCACTCTGTTGCTAAGGCTGGAGTGCAGTGGTGTGAGCACAGCTCACGGTAGCCTCAGCCTCCCAGAGTCAGGTGATCCTCCCACCTCAGCCTCCCAAGTACCTGGTAGTACAGGCACATGCCACCATGCCTGGCTAATTTTTTAAATAATTTGTAGATATAGGGTCTCCCAATGTTGCCCTGGCTGGTTTCGAACTCCTGGTCTCAAGCAATCTTCCCACCTCAGCCTCCCAAAATGTTGGGATTACAGGTGTGAGCCACCATGTCTGGCCTAAAACTTTAAAAATCTGAGTAAACTATGGACTTTAGTTAATAATAATAACGTATCAATATTAGTTTATTAATTGTAACAAATATACCATACTAATATAAGATGTTAATAATAGAGGAGACTGTGTGTGGGTGGGGGAACTGTTTAGGGCAACTCTGTACTTATCTGCTCAATTTTTATGTAAATCTAAAACTTAAAAAAGAAAACTCTATTAATAACAAAAAAGGAAGAAGTGGATGAAGGGGTTCAAAGTATTCCACCTGAAATATGCCATGCTGATATAAAGATAATTTTGAGCTAAAGGAAAGTGAGAAGCAGCAAATAACTCTCTGGTCTCCTCTTCTCTGCAAGAAACAGCAGAATTTTTAACCACCAAAGACACTCTAGACTCAGCAGCACAGAGATGGCACCAGAGGAATCTACATAGCAAACCTTGCTAAAACAATCCTTATCCGTCTCCATGAGTTTTCCAATATATTGACCTTCCCATGGTTGGCCACACCTAAAGGCCTAAACTCCTTTTCCCTTGTCACTTCTCTACAAATTTATTGCTCTTTGTTAAGATGCTATATAAGCCCCAGTTAACCATGCCTTTGAGTTACTCATTGATGTGGTTTGGCTCTGTGTCCCCACCCAAATCTCATGTCAAATTGTGATCCCCACATGTCGGGGTAGGGGCCTGGTGGGAGGTGATTGAATCATGGGGTCAGACACTCACTTCTCATGATAGTGAGTGAGTTCTCGTGAGATCTGGTTGTTTGAAAGTGTGTAGCACATCCCCCTTCATTCTCTCTGTCTCCTCCTCTGCCATAGAAAGATGTGCCTTGTTTCCCTGTCACCTTCTGCCATAATTGTAAGTTTCCTGAGGCCTCTCAGTCACGCTTCATGTTAAGTCTGTGGAACTGTGAGTCAATTAAACATCTGTTTTTCATAAATGACCCAGTCTCCAGTAGTTCTTTATAGCAATGTGAAAACAGACTAATACAGAAAACTGGTGTTAGGAGAGTGGGGCACTGCTATAAAGATAACCGAAAATGTGGAAGTGACTTTGGAACTGGGTAATGAGCAGAGGTTGGAACAGTTTGGAGGGCTCAAAAAAAGACAGGAAAATGTGGGAAAGTTTGGAACTTCCTAGATACCTGTTGAATGGTTTTGACCAAAATGCTGATGGTGGTATGTAAAATGAAGTCCTGGCTGAGGTGGTCTCAGATGGAGATGAGAAATTTATTGGGAACTGGAGTAAAGGTCACTCTTGCTATGCTTTAGCAAAAAGACTGGCAGCATTTTGCCTCTTCCCTAGAGAACTGTGGAACATTGAACTTGAGAAAGATGATTTAGGGTATCTGGCAGAAGAAATTTCTAAGCAGAAAAGCATTGAAGATGTAACGTGGCTGTTTCTAAAAGTGTATACTTACATGTGTGAAGAAAGAGATGGTCTGAAATTGGAATTTATATTTAAAAGGGAAGCAGAGTATGAAAGTTTGGAAAATTTGCAGCCCAACCATGCAGTAGAAAAGAAGAACCCACTTTCTGGGGAGAAATTCAAGCTGGGTGCAGACATTTGCATAAGTAGTGAGGAACTAAATGTTAATACCCAAGACAAGGGGGAAAATGTCTCCAGGGCATTTCAGAGATCTTCATGGCAGCCCCTGCCATCACAGGCCCAGAGGCCTAGGAGGAAAAAATGATTTTGTGGGCCAGGCTCAGGGCCCTGCTGCTCTATTCAGGCTCGGGACATGGCGCCCTGCATTTCAGCTACTTCAGCTCTAGCCATGGCTACAAGGGGCCAAGGTACAGTTTGGGCCATTGCTTCAGAGGGTGCAAGCCCCAACTCTTGGTGGCTTCCATGTGGTGTTGGGCCTGTGGGTGCACAGAAGGCAAGAGTTGAGGTTTGGGGACCTCTGCCTAGATTTCAGAGGATGTATGGAAATGCCTGGATGTCCAGGCAGACATCTACTGCAGGGGTGGAGCCCTCATAGAGAACCTCTACTAGGGCAGTACAGAGGGGAAATGTGGGGTCAGAGCCTCCACACAGAGTCCCTACTGGGAAACTGCATAGTGGGTCTGTGAGAAGAGGGCCACTATCCTCCAGACCCCAGAATGGTAGATCCACTGACAGCTCCCACTGTGCAACTGGAAAAGCCACAGGCACTCAATGCCAGCCTGTGAAAGCAGCCACAGGGGCTGTTCCCTGCAGAGCCACAGGGGCAGAGCTGCCCAAGGCCTTGGGAGCTCACCTCTTGTGTCATCGTGCCCTGGATATGAGACATGGAGTCAAAGAAGTTTTTTTTTGGAACTTGAAGATTTGATGACTGCCCAGCTGGGTTTTGAACTTGCATGGGGCCTGTAGCCCCTTTGTTTAGGTGAATTTCTCCCTTTTGCAATGGGAGCATTTACCCAATGCCTTTACCCCCATTGTGTCTTGGAAGTAACTAACTTGTTTTTTATTTTACAGGCTCATAGGCAGAAGGAACTGGCCTTGTCTCAGATGAGACTTTGGACTTGGACTTTTGAGTTAATGCTGGAATGAATTAAGACTTTGGGGAACTGTTAGAAAGGCATGATTGGTTTTGAAGTGTGAGAAGGGCATGAGACTTGGGAGGGGCCAGGAGCAGAATGATATGGTTTGGCTCTGTGTCTCCACCCAAATCTCGTGCAGAATTGTAATCCCCTGGTGTTGGGGGAGAGGCCTGCTAGGAGGTTATTGAATCATGGGGGCATACTACTTCCCCCTTGCTGTTCTTGTGATAGTGCGTGAGTTCTCATGAGATCTGGTTCTTCAAAAGTGTGTGGCACTTCCCCCTTCACTCTTTCTCCCCCTCATCCTCCACCATGGGAAGATGTACCTTGCTTCCCCTTCACCTTCTGCCATGATTGTAAGTTTCCTGATGCCTGCTAGCCATGCTTCCTGTTAAGCCTGCAGTCAATTAAACCTCTTTTCTTCATAAATTACCCAGTCTCAGGTAGTTCTTTATAGCAGTGTGAAAAAGGACTAATACACTAATCACTGAGTTTCTCCCAAGTATATGTCATGCTGCATGTGTTAATAAATTTCTGTTTGTTTTTCTCTTATTCATCTGTCTTTTGTTAGTTTAATTTGAAGGGCCTCAGTTGGAGAACCTAGGAGGGTGGAAGTAAAAGCTTTTTTCTCCCCTATGTGGGAAAGACTGAGGAACATGTGTAGCTAATTAGGTATACAAAGCTTGGTATTTGCTGCCATTGAATTTGGGAGCAAAGGTGGACCCCCATATGGGAAGGATATAAGGCACAAAGCCCCCACAGGGTAGCCGGCCTGGTTGAAGTAGCCTGGATTCAGTGAGTACAGGACCTATGCTTCCCTCATGTCCGTAACTTCATGCCGAGCTCAGCATCTTCAACATGAGCACTGATATTCATCAAGTATCCACTATGGGCCTGATACTGCACTAAGCACTTTAGGTACGTTATCTCAGATGGTCTTCATCTTAGTCTGTTTACTTTGTTATAAAGGCATACCTGATGCTGGGCAATTTATGAAGAAAAGAGGTTTATTTGGCTCATGATTCTGCAGGCTGTACAAGAAGCTTGGCACCAGAATCTGCTTCTGGTTAGGGCCTCAGGCTGCTCCCACTCATAGCAGAAGACAAAGGGGAGCCAGCAAGTACAGAGGATCACAAGGGAAGAAAGGAAGCAAGAGAGTGGAGATGTGCCAGGCTCCTTTTAACAACCAGTTCTCATGGGAGCTAATAGAATGAGAACTCACTCATTCCCCTCCCAGGCAGGGCATTAATCTATTCATGAGGGATCTACCCCCATGACCCAAACATCTCCCATTAACCCCCACCTCCAACACTGAAGGTCAAATTTCAACATGAGCTTTGGAAGCCTCAAACAAACTATAGCAAACTATAACCCAATTGTACACACGAGGGAAACTGAGGGAACAAAGTAGTTTACCCAAGGAAACACAGCTAGTAAATGACAGAGCCAGGACTTGAACCCAGGCAGTCTGACTTCCTAGTATCATCCTGTGTACCACCACAAGCAGATACTAAATACATACTGGCAGTATGACATGATTTTCTGCTCTTACTGGTTACATTTCAAGTTTGAATCACTGGTTTTAAACATCTGAAATTCTCAAGCTGTGTTTGGCAGACCCAGTTGATCCTTAGCTTTGGAGATTTATGTTTCTTGGATTGGCATATGGGGGAGCCACCTAAGAGTCCATGACATGTAGCAATTTATAATACTATTGAGACACGAACCAGAATCACCTTCTTGTGAGGCTGGTTTAACAGCAGTTATTTGTTTTGAGCACTCTCAGAGGTAACCCCTGCAGAAGCTGGATGGCCAGGTCCAACCTCCTTGGCTGCAGCATGTCCAGCAGCTCAGCATGCTAACAGAGGGTTACTCCTTAGTGGGAGGACTTGGGAGTGATACCAATGACAATCTTGTATGTGGATTTCTTACCTTGATGTCTAATTGGCAGCCCTACAGTATTGACTGGACATGTGATTAAATAGGGATCACTCTATTTGAACATATCACTAAATGTGTTTCCTGTATGCTTAGACATGATGGTTTACCCAGGACAGTCCCAGCTTACAACTATTGTCCCCACATAATTATCAATAGAGTCCTCTGTCACTCTCAAAAGTGCTCCAGTTTGAACAGTGACTTGTACAGCCTCCATATTTATAACACAAACAGTTGTCTGCTACTCCCAAGCTAAAACCTCTAGAGACCACACTAACTGCGATTCTAGAATATCAGTGACAGCTGGGACTCCTGTTCCTAGAGGTTTGATAGAGTGAGTTCATCTGGGAAAAAAAAAGGTGATTGTGAAAGAAACCATGATTTTCAGAAGTGTGATTATTCATTCATTCCAAATGGGAACTATCTTGCAACTTTCATAAATTTCAACTACATTTTATGCACTAAATGGTGAAACTACTGCAAAAACCACACGTGTTTTAAAATAAATATACATGTGACTATCACCTGAGTTCCAAAGCCAGACAGTTGCCTTTAAGGTGTGACAGATGGCATCATCCTCTAGGAGGACAGTCAGCATGATCACATGTGATGCCACACTGAGCATCAGGGCATCAATAGCTATCCTGTTGGAACAGGGCCTGGAGCAAGAAATGCAATAGTTCGACCATAATTGTCTTGTCATTGAAAATCTTTTTGTAGTTCTTGCCCTTGACACACATCATGAACTTCTTTTCAGGTCCGATATACCTTGTCATACACTGAGTGTACAAAATGTGACAGTGCTGCCACATCACCTGTCATCATAGAACTCTTATACAATGCTTTTACATTTCTCTCTCTTTTTTTTTTTTTTTTTTTAGATGGGGTCTCACTCTGTCACCCAGGCTGGAGTGCAGTGGCACAATCTCTGCTCACTGCAACCTCTGCCTCCCAGGTTCAAGCAATTCTCTGCCTCAGCCTCCCGAGTAGCTGGGATTACAGGCACCCACCACCAAGCCTGGCTAATTTTTGTATTTTTAATAGAGATGGGGTTTCACCATCTTGGCCAGGCTGGTCTTGAACTCTTGAGCTCGTGATCCACCCGCCTCGGCCTCCCAAAGTGCTGGGATTACAGGCGTGAGCCACCGCGCCCGGCCACATTTCTCTTCTATCTATGTTGTTTTGTTGTTGTTGCCTTGTCCTTTTCCTTACCATTTGTGAGGTCAACACATTCACTGAAAAATATGGGATTTCACTTCCAAAACCTTCTAAGGTAAGTATCAGCTATTGATTCCTATTATTTTCTTTCTCTCAAGAATTCTGATTTGTTGCAAAATTTTCTTCTCTCATGGTCACAAATTTGTAGTAACCTCCAAAAATCCAAATATGACCTTGATTCTAAGCCTCAATTAAGGCTGTTGATGAAATGTGGTCTTCTGTCTGGAAGAAGCTACTCTTAGGGACTGTAGTGAGAAATTTTAAAATATAGAACAAACCAAGTACTGGAGATGGATGATGATGATGGTTGCAAAATAATGGGCACATAGTTAATGCCACTGAATTATGCACTTAAAATGGTTACAATGGGAAATTTTATGTTATGTATATTTTACCAGTGTTAAAAAAAATAGAGAGAATACATCAGTCAGAAGCATTCGGGGACAAAATCCATGAATATGTATGCAGATGTGTGTAGATGCTACAGGGCTTGGCTGACAAAAAAAAAAACAACCAAGAATTAGAGACGAGCAAAGCTTCCTGGAGAATGTTTGCCCATTGTTGGATGGTCTGAACATGCAGCGAACTTTCATAAGGACAGATATGGACGATGCCTTACTCACCAGAGCACACAAGTGACTGCATAAAGGCTGTCCAGGAGCTGCAAAAGACCGAAGTGGAACAGCAGCATCCTAAAAGTGAAATTGGTGGTGAACACATTTATTGGTTCATTAAATATTTATTGCACTCACTACCATATTTCATCAAATCTAATATAATACAAACTATTAAGTTAGTTATAAAGCATGTGTGTTTATTAGATGATTTTCTATTTCTTGGGTATCTAAAATACTTAGCTATTTAAAAGCTCTAACATCATCACAAGTACCTTAAGTATTGGTATGATGTAAACATACTTTATTCCCATAGATTAAAAAAAATGGTGCATAGAAGATCACAAAGACAAGAAAATAAACAGAAGCTCTGGCTACAGAACAGAGAACAACTGAAAGGGGACTTGGGGAGACCAGTAAGAAGATGGCCACTGGGCTTAGTATGAAATGATAATGGTGGTCGCTTCCATGTGCTTTGTGTTGATGCTGGAAATGAAGAGAAGATATATCTAAGAATAAGCTAGAAGAAAAAAAAAAGACAATTTTGTAGTGACACATCACAACTTAAGCTGCTATTTGCCAGGTGGAAGGGAACACTTTCTCCCCTCTGCCTACATTTCTTCACCTCTTCTCCCAGAGGAGCAGAGAGGAATCTGATTGATCATGTTTCATGACAGTGATTGGGTCACACTTGTTTACTTGTGTGTTGAAAGGCCACCTGTCCAGGTGTGGAGAGGATGGAGTAAGATCACTTGGGTTTGTAGCTTGCCACTGCCATTTGCACGTCATGTGACATTGGGCAAGTTATTTAGTCTAGTGAAGCTTCTGGTTTTTCATTATAAAAAAATTAAAATAAAAATTTCTACTTCGGCCAGGCGCGGTGGCTCACACCTGTAATCCCAGCACTTTGGGAGGCCAAGGCGGAAAGATCACGAGGTCAGGAGATCGAGACCATCCTGGCTAACACGGTGAAACCCCGTCTCTACTAAAAATACAAAAAATTGGCCGGGTATGGTTGCGGGTGCCTGTAGTCCCAGCTACTTGGGAGGCTGAGGCAGGAGAATGGCATGAACCTCGGAGGTGGAGCTTGCAGTGAGCTGAGATCGCACCACTGCACTCCAGCCTGGGCGACAGAGCCAGACTTCATCTCAAATAATAATAATAATAATAATAATAATAATAGTTTCTACTTCAAAACTTAGTTGTAGATTAAATAATAGTATCTATATAGGTGCTTAGCCTAGCACCTGGCACATAGTATTCATCTAAAAAATGCTAGTTCTTGTTATTGTCCCATGCCATCAGCAGACCCATCTTGCTCACTCTCTTTTATTCTGTTTCCTTATGTACCCAAGTGTGCACCTTATTTCCTATTTCATAACCCATAATTAGGATTAGGTTTAGAGAAATAGAGGCATACACCTAGCTTTCATTCTAATCAGGTTGCTCCAGCCCAGCTTTGACCAAGGCTCTCTAGCTACAGTATCAGCAACTGTCCTTGATAAAAATGAAGTAGCATTTAATTATCATTTGTTTAATTAGCACACTGCCTCTTGCCAGTATAGCTTCATTAAGAACTTTATGGGAAATATGTACACCTACTATGTACCCACAAAAATTATTAAAAATTGAAAAAAATGAACTTCATGGGATGGAGTAGAGTTAGAAGGACAAGGATTCCTAGATCTCTGGCCTAATATTATCTGTTCAACATGATTTGAACATATACTATGTGCTTGTCATTGTTCTAGGTCCTGGGATTTAGCTGAGACAAGACAGATTTTATCACTCATACTCCTTACTTGATCTTTCATATATATCTTATTATAGTCCTTGTCATATTAGGCAATAATTATTTGTTTTCTTGTCTGTCTCCCTCTGCTAAGCCATTGAGTCCTGAAGGGCAGGTACTCTAACTTCCTTCAATGTCACCTAAGAGTGGGAAAGATGTAGGTATAGAACTATCAAGGAAGAACTGGCTCTCATCCTTGCTTTTCCTGTCTTTTTCCTCCCTGTGTTGTGATCTCAGTAATTCCTTCAGGTCTGTCTTCTACATTACTGATTCTCATTCCAGCTCTGTCTAATCTGCTGTTAACTCATCCATTGAGGGTTTAATCTTAGCAATTTTGTTTTTCTATTCCAGAAATCCTATTTGAGTCTTCTTTAAATCTTCCTAGTCTTTTTTGATAGTGTCATGTAAAGAAACATGACACTATCTTTCTTGTGTTTTCTTTCTTGTGTTCTTGTTTCTTGTGTTTTCAATTCCATATTTTATTTTATTTTAACATTTTAAATATAATTAATTTCTATATTTTATAATGATTATCATTTCATTGCCTGATGTTCTTGAGGAAAGGATGTGGGCCACCTCCTACTTTTCGTTTCTGCTGATACTGGCTTGCTTTTATGTGTTTGCAATTTTGGATTGTGAGCACAAATTTAATTGAGCTTTATCCGTGGGTCACTTCTGAAGCTTGGATTGAAAGTTTATCTATTCAGGAAGGATTATTTTCTCCTCTGCTAAATGCCTGGGAGCATTATAAACCTGAGTTTACTTTATATTAATCTATTGCTTTGGAATTTCCAGGCTTATGCAAATAGTGCAAGTTTAAATTATGTGCTAACATGCTTTTGGTCACTAATTTTGAGGGAATATTTTTATTCATTCAGAACCTTGGCTAAGACAAACACGTTTATTTCTCATTTTCCATTATGGGACAAATTTTTCCTACCCCTGTCTTTCACTGAGTGTGTACCTTTAAGAGTTCCAGATTTCTATGGCATTCTCAATTCGTTTCCCACTTTTGGCAGGACTAAGATCTTTCAGTCCCCATAGAGTCACTGAAACCCTGTTTCTTGGTTATGAAATTGGGAAATAGCTTCCGAGCTTAAGTTTTCAGCTTCTTAGTTTTGGGCACTCCAGAATTTCTCCTACTTTTTTTCACTATCACCTTTCCATTTGAGAATATGTTTATGATATTTTTTCCAATTTTTCCAAGTGTGTTGTAATGAAAGGGCTTTCAAATTACCACCATATTGCAGATAATGGAGGTTAATAATGTAATCAGAGAAGTATAGAAGTTTTGTTATTGCTGCCTTTGTGGAATTTACAATCTTCTGGGCATTTATTTGGAACTATCTCTAGAAAGATACAAAGGAATATTTTCAAACAGTCAGATCCTACAGATACTGCTCAGTTGGAACAAACGTGATGAATTTCACTGCTCTTTCAATCCCAGCATTACAGGCATGAGTATTGTTACTGTCATGTGGGGTTAGGCGGATACAACACCACACCCAGCTGAACAGCAAGAATTTAGTGAAGTTCATCTGAAAGTTGGAACAAGAAAACCACCTAAGAGAAAGACTTTTGAGTAATGGAGGAGAGACTTTCAAATACCGTTTAGACCAGGATATGTTTATTTCCCAACCAAAATTGGGAAATGCTATTGAACCTTCACATCGCTGAGAGGGCATCAGATAAGGAGTGTTTTCCACAAAGGGGTTGCCTGACCAACTACCTCAGAATCATCTCAAAAGTTTGTTTGAAAAAGCAGATTTCTGAATTTCACTCTTGGATATTCTGATTCAGTAGTCTCAGGTGGAATCTGAAAATCTGCATTTTTAACCAGGACCCTGGTGTCTCTTACGTACACTGAGGTGGGAGAAGCTTTAATGTAGGGTATGTTTTAATTTGAAAAGAGTCCGTTGCCATAATTTTAGGGGCTCACTGAGTTATGCAGCAGGAATAAAAATGCCAAAGGAAAATCTGCTTCAGCTCATGAGATTGAGTCTCTAAGTCTCTGCTGCTTTGAGCCACTGTCGAGACAGATAGAGAGAGACAAAGACAGGCTGATAGACAGACAGAAAGCTCTCTGTAGTTAAACCAGCAGCCTTGACCCAAATACATGCCTATCTGGACTCCCATGACATCATGCTTGGATGACTGTAGAATGCAGAAGTGTCTGAAAAAGAGAGAAATAGATCCAAGACCCTAAAAGAAGAAGAGTTTCTAGAGCCAGAAAGAAACTGAAGCTTCACTCCAGGCCCTCCTGGAGAGAATCTTTCACAATTGTAATTCAGGAAGGGATTGGTAATTACTGCCAGAATCACACTGTATATAAAGACATGTGTTACTTGCTGTCTATAGTATATAACATATTTTATTTAACCATTACTTAATTATATACATTTCCTCCCATATTGTGGGTTTAATTCTTATCCCTAAGTTAAGTCTTTGTAAAGCCCAAGTTAAAAGAATACCTTCTAGAAAGTTTATATAGAGACACTGGAATCACAGTCCTGCTGCTCAGAGCAGGTATGTGGCACACATGTACTAAAATGGTGACCAAACAGGGACCCCTGGGGCACTAGTAGGAAAAAACACTACCTAATATGGTGTGAGTGTGTGTGGCTTGGCAGGAGTGACCCATAATCAATAGGATTAGGCAGAGGATTTGGCTCAGAAAATATAATTGCAAGTGCAATGGTCCTTTAAGGAATGCCATTAAGGTAAAATATTTTAAAGAATACCATCCACTTGGAATAGTTTTGGGGAAAGAATTTAAAGGAATTTCAAATGAAGAACCTTGCTGTGATTGTTGCTTTAAGCACCATTTTTGGTTTACAAATTACATGCCATTTTACAGACAACCAAAGAAACATGATCCAACTGTATTATTCTTTTACCCCATGTTTTAACAGTTCCATATGGTTAACATCAGTTGGGTGGTTTCTTTAGAAACAATTAAAAATCTTGCCAGACACACAAGAAGAAACCATGTGAGCATGTTTTCTGCTTGCTGGTGACATTTTATCCCCTCCCTATCCCTTTTGTCTTTAAAGAATTACTCAGTCTGCTGGAGTAGGATCCCTTAAAGGCTGGGAAATGACAGTCCCTTCTTACCACAACCCAACTTAGGTCTTTAGGCAAACAATAATGCAGAAGGACATCTGTTTTGTTTCTGTGGCTCCCAAATGACAGTATTAGAAAATGAAGCCAGTATGAAAAATGCTGAAAATGCAGTACACCATCAAGGGAAAGGAATTGACTATAAATCAATAGAATGTGAACCCATTTTGGAGGTTGCATTGATAAGGATAGTCTACATTTTGCTGCAGTAATATCTACCCCCAAATCTTAGTGGCTTATGATCACAAAGGTTCATTTATCATCCCTCATGCTGTCAGCTGGGGTGGGGATGAGCCCAGGTCACTGCCAAAGTCATTGCTCTGAGACTCAGGCTGAAAGAGATGGAACCATCTGGAAAGCTATTAATCGACATGGCAGAGGGGAAAAAGAAAGTGCTAGGTTTGCTGCATACACTGTCTTATTCAACCTTTCTGACATCCACTGAGATAACTAGTAATATCCCTATGTTATAGATAAGGAAACAAGCTAAGAGTTGTTAAAGAACTTATTCAAGTACCACCTAGTGAACGGCAAAGAGAGAATTCAATTCTAGGTCTGTCTGAATGTGGCAGGCAGGCTCTAAAATGGCCTGCAATAATACTGGTATTCAGGTCCTCATGTAATCTTCTCCCCTTGAGTGTTGACTGGACCCAGTAACTTGCTTGTAATGAGTAGCATATGGCAAAAGTGACGGAATGTTCCTTCTGAGATTAGGTTACGAGAGATAGTAATTTCCACCCTGCTAGCAGAATCTCTTTATTGACATGCTCCCTTGCTAGCTTTGATGAAGCAAGTTGCCAGGTTTGATAAACCTACTTGGCAAGGGACTGAGGGAAACCTTTGTCCACAGCCCTAAATGAATGGATCCTGCCAACAACCATGTAAGTGAGCTTGGAAGCTGATCATTCCCCAGCTGAGCTTTCAGATGAGCCCCAGCCCTGTTTAACACCTGGATTGTGGCCTTATGAGAGACTTTGAAGTAGATGACCCATCTAAGCCATGGTTAGATTTCTAACACACAGAAGCTATGAAATAATAAATGTATGTTGTTTTAAGCCACTAAGTTTGTAGTGGTTTGTTACACAGCAATAGATCATACACTGACTACAGAGTCCATACTCTTCCCACTAAATTAGTTAGCCTCTTTTTTGCAGAAAACTTCTTCCTTATCCCACATTCTTTGTTATGGTTGGTGGCATTCTGTACATCAACACTCTTAAGCCATAAGCTTGAAAGTCATCCTAGATCCCACCTCTTCTCTCATTCTTCACACAAAAAGAGTTACCAAATTTTATGAACACTGGATTCTATAATTTCAAAACTCTATTGTGTCCTCTCCAATCTCTCTGTTTAAGTCAGGCCTCGGTGGTCTTTGCCTGGACTGTTTCCATGGCTCCTGTCTCCCTGCATCCAGACTTGCTCCACTCCAATCCATTCTCACACCCATCGCTGTCTCCCACATTGCTTCCAGTGTAGGTCTACGCTGTATAGCATCTTAGTATGATATTGTCATCTGGTGATATTTTGCTCCAGACTCCCTGTTGCCTCCAGAACCTTCTTCCCATTCAGGCCCCAGGTTAATTGCTCCATTTACTGCTTCAGGGAAAGGTTGTTGATGCAGAAACAGAAAAGTAAAATCATGAAAACCTCAGCTTTTACATATTAAGATTGGGTAAAAGCCTGGAAGGACTGAGGGCGTACATTTCATGCCATGTAATTTTTGAAGGATGTATGATCAGTTGCAATGTTTTCCTCATCTGAGACTTGACCAAGGTTATGTGAGCTGGGGCACAAGAAGGATGCAAGGAGAACATGAGACCTAGATATATGTGTCCCTAAGAAGAGCTTTTGCTTCCCTACCACATGCCCCATCCCAGTCTTGGGGAGAGGAACGACAGAAACCACAGGTGGGTTTCGGAGATCAGAGAATGGAGAAAGACCTGCACCTGGCTTCTGGGGCCAAGAGGAAAAAGAAAGTGCAGGGAAAACCTGGCAGAGTTCCCTGGTACTCTGTGAGGCTCGGCTGTGAGCATTAGAGACCCAGCTAAGTGGGGTGCCTAGGCAGACAGGTGGCCATCTGAGTAGACTCTCAATGGGAGGCCAGATGAGAAGGAGGGTATATTAGTGAATGCTAGCATAGACAGGTGGGGATGAAGGACCAGCTTCTTCCCCTCTTCTGACCCTCTGTCAATACTTTAGCATGTTGGAAGCCCCCAACTGGACACAACTAAGGTACTGGAAAAAGGTCTTTAATTAATGGAGACTTAGCATCCATTGCTGGACAGATGAGAGATCAGAAACACAGGTTTCACCCTCTCACCAAGTTTCCCTCTAAAACTCTTTCTATGCTTCCCCCACTTGAAGAGAAAGCATTTGAGAAACTAAATGTCATCCTAAAAGTTTGGTACATTGAATAGGAAAGTGATTTTTTTAGTATTATTATTATTATTATTTTGAGACAGAGTCTTGCTCTGTCACCCAGGCTGGAGTGCAGTGGCACGATCTCAGCTCACTGAAACCTCCGCCTCCCGAGTTCAAGTGATTCTCCTGCCTCAGCTTCCTAAGTAGCTGGGACTATAGGCGTGTGCAACCACACCTGGTTAATTTTCGTATTTTTAGTAGAGACAGGGTTTCCCCATGTTGGCCAGGCTGGTCTCGAACTCCTGACTTCAGGTTATCCACCCGCCTCAGCCTCCCAAAGTGCTGGGATTACAGGTGTGAGCCACTGCGTCTGTCCACATGATTCTTAATAACTATGAGATTACACGAGATCTAAGTAACGGAATCACCACCAAGGTTGAGCCCACACACCCTTGTCTCCTCTGGCCCTTTCCACAGTATCACTGTCTAATTTTCCATCAAGTTTTCTCTACCACATCCCTTCCCTGCCTGCTCATCCTTTGACATTGAGGACTTTCTCCATGAATTCTACTCCACTAGATCTGCAGAGTCATGGAAAGAAGCATATCCATGAAACTATTTATGACCACACTCTACTTGTCACTCCTATTTGGTGTAACGGTCAGGAGATGAAAGGGACACTTATGGTTTCCTTCTATTTCTCTTTTTACCCCTCACTATAAATCTCTCTGTTGCCCATGCTGTGACTGGCAAGCATGATCTCCCCTGGACAGCAACCCCAACTCCTAGGCTGCCGGTGGACTTCTGTAAGAGTCTAGAATCTTAGGGAGCTGGAGTGAAATTTTCTGGATTGGGGAAGTTGAAATGACAACCTTTGGGGACTTGTATCTATTGGTGTTTGAGTGTGATTACATGTCCAAAGGCAAGGGACAGAAGAGCTTTGGGGCTTGTAAAAACTAGACAAGTAGAACAAAAACAATCCAGATAACTACTCTTTCAGAACTTAATTGACTGGGTGTGATGGCTCATGCCTGTAATCCCAGCACTTTGGGAGGCTGAGCCAGGAGGATTGCTTGAGCCCAGGAGTTTGACACCAGCCTAGGCAACATAGCAAGAGTTCAACTCTACAAATAATAAAGAAGTTAGCTGGGCATGATGGGGCATGCCTGTGGTCCCAGCTACCTGGGAGACCGAGGTGGGAGAGCCTGGGGTTCGAGGCTGCAGTGAGACATGATTGCACCACTGCACTCCAGCCTGGGCGAAAGAGCAAGACCCTGTCTCAAAAACAAAACAAAACAGAAAAACTTAATTGCCAATTCTCCTAACCCCTCCATCCAATGTAGACAGGGACTCTCCATAGAAGAAGAGAATGACAGAAACACTGATTCTTCACAACGTGATCAACAAGCACAGTGAGTTTCAGTGAGACATTCAATGCTTGGTCTTTTGAACTGGTCCTAACAAATATTTAGAAATGTTTGTGTGATGATAAATCTGGGATCACAGAGGAAACCATGGAGAATTAAAAAAAAACACAGGTTTGTTGTTGTATAAATGTGCTCTGTGTGTGTGTGTGTGTGTGTGTGTGTGTGTGTGTGTGCTGTCCCCGTGAGCTAAGGAAATCTAACCGACATGTCAGCCTCGGGTGCAAGGTAACTTACTGTTGTTTTTGTTTCTTCCTGTCATGAAACTGATTTCCTTTTTCCTCTCCCCTCCCATCTGTTGAATCTCCTCCACTTCAAGGCAAATACAAACTTTCCTCTCCACATTCTCAACCAGTTTTCACTCATTTCTTCTAGTCTCTCTCTCTTCTTTCTCATCACTTTTGGGGGAATGAAACAATCCTTCCTCACTCCATCCCCGGCCATTAAACCATACACACTGTGCCCTGTAAGGAAGGGCACAAAAGGAGGAGGGCCTGCACGGGGCTCTTAAAAGTAAGGCCACCCCAGTATGGTCTTGGGAGGACTGCATCATCATAATCCAGGAGCTCCTTAGAAGTGCAAAATCCCAGGCCCCACCCCACACGAACTGAATCTGAATCTTTGGAAGTAGCGGGGTGGGCGTCAAGTATCTGGGTGGGTGTTTTTGCAAAGCTCTCCCAAGTTCCTTTGCATGCGAAAGTTTGAGCATCACTGCTATAAAGCTTGGGTCCTAGAACAGGGACCCGCCTCCTTTTGTACCCTTGCTTACAGGGTACAGTGTCTACGGTTTAAGAGCCTGTACCCATCCACAGCCTAGACTCCTCCCCTTCATCTAGAATTCTAGCCAAGATGGAGTCAGTGATGTTGGAGTTTTCTCACTGTGATAATTTTGCAAAGGCAGTTTTAGTTTCCCCATATGTAAATTGACGGTACCTCACTGGGTTTTGTGATGAATAAACGAGTTGCATAGATAGAGCACAAAAAAACAGTGTGTGGAAAATTTAAAAAAACAGTCTTAGTGTTTATCTTGCTTTTATCTCCTTCAGGTTGCAAGGACAGAAATGATTTATCTCCCCCTCTGCGACATGTTGCCTCTTACAAGTCCGGAAGCAACATCCAGCTCCTCTGTTGCTTCTGTGAATTAAAATCAATTTCTAATTTAGGACACTTTTGGCATCAGTACCTTCTCATTTTCTCCTCTGTCAGGGTATTACTATGAACTAAGGATTTATATAGCAATTTTCATCTGAGGGAGCTCCATTTTTTTTAACAGAGTGAATTTATTAAATCACCACTAACCATCATAATAGCCCTTCAGATGGGGCAGATGCATTTATTGCATTTACTTATTCTGAACATCAAATTGTAGTAGCCTTCAGGAGCCTCTACTCAAGCTGGGAAGAAACACCATGGAGTTCAGGAAAACTGGAAAGACCATGCTTGTCTTTTAGGTATAAGAATTAGGGAACCCAGTTGAATGGTCCCTTTTGGGGAACAGGGGAAAGGGGTTTGTTTCAGCTTCCTCAATCTCTTTCTGGACCACAAACTCCTTTGGAATGGAACTGGTCAATTCCAAAAAGGATTGTCCCTGGAATAGAATTACAAGTCCCTGGTCCCAGTTCAATCAGTCTGGATGAGCATGATTTTGCTATTGTAACAAAGAGCACCCCAATTCTAAGTGTTTTAAAACAGCAAAGGTTCATTTCCAGCTCATGCCACAGTTCCAGCGTGTATTGGCAGTGTTCTCTGCCCCACGGCATCCCGCTCTAGGACTCAGGCTGATGTCTCCAGACTGGCAGCCAAAGAAAGAGAACATGGAAAAATTGCAAAACAGCCCTTAAACGTTTTTGCCAAAAAAGTGACCAACCTCACCTCTGCTCATTTTTTGTTGGCCAGACCACATCTCACACCACAGAATCTGTCCCTCCCATGTGCCCAAAGTGAAGGGGAACTGGATAGATATCAGATATCGATGAACATAGTAATGTTTATCACTCTAATTAGCTTTGGCTGCTTTACCACCTTGGTTCTGATTTATTTGCTTCCCTGTTAGCATTTGGAACATGATGTAATTTCCTTCCACTTCACCTCTCTCCTAACTTGACAACATCCCTAATATTCTCTGAAATCTGTGCATGGGAACTAAGCTCCTCAGCAGTACAATTTTTTTCCCTGAAATCTAAGGCTTTCTGCAAAGAGGCACCTTCAGTGTTAAGATTAAGTTTGTTTTTCCTCCTGAGTTTTCCACCTCACCCAGCCCCCACCCAGGTCTAGTTGTAAAATGTATCTGCATGTTTTAAAAGCTCATTATGTAAATGTATCAGAGTCCATATCCATCAACAGATAATTTAAAAGACTCTATACATATTTATGAGTTCGCTTAATATGGCTTTAATGAGGAGGTTTACTAGAAATACCAAATCAAGGAGGCAAGAAGAAAAACGATCACAAAGATGAGCATGAGTTTTCAGCCGTTCTTGGTAGTTCTGAGAGCTGTCAGAACATTCAAAGAGCTGCCAGAACTGAGGCTTCCTGTTAGCCTACCATATATGGTCAAAAGCAGCTGGGGAAAGAGGTAAGTCATGTCGCTCAATATTTCTTTGAATCTAAGGCTAAACTTTTTTTTTGTTGTTTCAAACTGAAGATATTTGATGAGCCAAAGTCTCATGTTTCCACCACCTCTAGAAGCAAAGTCACTGTGGGAGATGGTCAAAAGTCTGACATAGCCCCCAGCAATGTCAAATACATTCAGAGAGAGAGTCACAGCTCTAGCCCATGTGGCTCCATTGTGGTAATTAGATAGAGGTGCTTCCTAGGCGATGAGGAAAACTTGTGTCTCCCTCCAGCAGACAAAGCTCTAAAGGTACTTGGCTTGGTGAGGAGAAGGTGACAGAGAGGTAGGTACCCCTTATTCCAGGTGGATAAAGTCAGTGGATGAAGCCTAGTGCCAGGACAAGCAGCTAGGTGAGTGGGACGTGGGCTAGAATTTAGCCTTCATGTGCCCTGACAGCCAGGCACATTAGTTTAGTGCATAATCTGCATAGTGGCAGTCCTGTCAGAAACTCATGAGTTCTCACCAACAGCTGGTCAAAGTCTGTAGGAACAGAAGACTTTTCCTCATTCTACCAACTAGTCTCTCTTGTTTACCCAAATGTCTGCTCAACCCCACCTCTGGGGCCTCTTAATTGCACCTCTCTTCATTATTTACACACATTTTATTGGCCAGACCTCAGTCACATGGCACCACCAAAGTCCAGAGAAAAATGGGAAGTGTTGGCTCACTGAGTGACCAGAAAGAAAAGGAAATCAGGTTTGATGATCACATAGCATTGTCATTGTCTGCCACAATTTACCTATCTGATCACCAAACATTCATTTCACTCCTTTCCCCTCATATAGAACACAGTCATCCCAAATGAGACACCCTATTTTTAGGGTCTTTTGACCATGTAGATACTACAATCATCTCAAAGTCCAGGATCTCAGGGATGTTGTACAGTCCTCCCCATTGGGTCCAGATTGGCTCCCTATGATCTGGTGACTTGTGAACTAGAAGACAAGTTATCTGCCCACCCCACCCCTTACACACTGGTGGATTAGAAAGAGGATATCCAAAATTAAAACTCCCATTCAGTCAAGGGAACCAAAAAAGAAGCTGTCTTTGCCCATAGCAATTCTGAAATCCTGGCTGTGGGGGAAGTTCCTTGATTTAACCTAATGCTGGACTCTAGGAAGCACTGCCTTGTCTGTCACTCTCCTTTGCATGTCCAGGCTGGAATGCTGACTAGTGTGTTCTCTTGGGAAGCTCCACCGCTATGGGACCCTGGTTCCTCCTGGAGCAAGTTTAGAGGTCTAAGGTTATTTTGCAAGTTCAACAATTGAAGGCTTTTTTTTTTTTCTTTTAAATTCAGGCTTGTCAGTTCTTGGCTTAAACATAGTACATACCCAAAGGAATATAAATCATTCTATTACAAAGATACCTGCAAGCGTATGTTCATCACGGCACTATTCATGATAGCAAAGATATGGAATCAACCTAAATGCCCATTGACAACAGACTGGATAAAGAAAATGTGGTACATATACACCATGGAATACTATGCAGCCATAAAAAAGAATGATATCATGTCCTTTGCAGGGACATGGATGAAGCTGGAAGCCATTATCCTCAGCAAACAAATGCAGGAACAGAAAATCAAACACTACTTGTTCTCACTTATAGGTGGGAGCTGAACAATGAGAAAACATGGACACAGGGAGGGGAACAACACTGGCACCTGTTGGGGGTGGGGTTGGGGAGGGATAGCATTAGAAAAAATAGCTAATGCATGCTGGGCTTAATAACTAGGTGATGGGTTGATAGGTGCAGCAAACCACCATGGCACATGTGTACCTATGTAACAAACCTGCACATCCTGCACATGTACCCCAGAACTTAAAATAAAAATAAAAAATAATAAAGTGTATAGTTCAATGGCTTTTAGTGTACTCACAAATCTGTGCAACCGTCACCACAATTTATTTTAGAACATTGCTATCATCCCCTAAAAGAAACTCTATGCCCTTAGCTGTCACTCCCCAATTCCTCCCCTGTCCCCTATCCTAGCCCAAGGCAATCACAAATCTATTTCTGTCTCTGTAGATTTTCCTATTCTGGATATTACAAACAAATGGAATTATACATGTGGCCCTTTGTGACTGGTTTCTCTCACTTGGCATAATTTTTAAAGATTCATCAATATAATAGTAGCATGTATCAGTACTTTATTTCTTTTTGTGCCCAAATAATATTCCATTGTATGGATATACCACATTTTATTTTTCCATTCATTAGACAGTGTACATTTGGGTTGTTCCCACTGTTAACTATTATGAACAATGCTGCTATGAATACTCGTATACAAGGCCATGAGTGGTGGCCCATGCCTGTAATCCCAGCACTTTGGGAGGCTGAGACAGGCAGATCACTTGAGTTTAGGAGTTTGAGAAAAGCTGGGCAACATGGCAAAACCCCATCTCTACAAAAAATACAAAAATTAGCTGGGCGTGGTGGCATGTGCCTGTAGTTTCAACTACTTGGGAGGCTGAGGTAGGAGGATCACTTGAGCCCAGGAGGCAGAGGTTGCAGTGAGCCTTGATCGTGCCACTGCACTCCAGCCTGGGTAATAGAGCAAGAACTTGTCTCAAAACAAAAACAAAAACATGTACAAGATTTTCTGTGGACATATGTTTTCATTTATCTTGGCCATATGCTTACGTATGGAATTGCTGGATCATGTGGTAATCTATGCCCAACTTTTTGAGAAACTACTAGACAATTTTCCACAGTGGCTGCACCATTTTACATTCCCGCTAGCTGTGTATGAGCATTCCAATTTTTCCACATCCTCACCAACACATGTTATTACCTGTCTTTTTATTATAGCCATCTCAGTGGGTGTGCAGTGGAATCCCACTGTGGTTTTCATTTGCATTTCCCTGGTCGCTAATGCAAGCCCTTCTTATACTCACTAAGAACTCACTATCTGACGAACTCTGGGCAAATTATTTAACTTTTCTGTGCCTCTGTTTCTTCATCTGGAAAATGATGATAATAGTATTCTCTACCTCATAGGGTTGTTGTGGTGATTAAATGGGTAATTTGTGTGACCTGTGCCTGACACAGTGCAAGTCCTCACTAGATGTTAGCTCCTGTTTATAGAAGAACAGCACTGGAAATTTGAGCTACCTGTTTCTGTGAGTTACATCTTAACCACTGACAAGACCCCAGTTCCTGATGAAAAATAGAAAGTTTCACAGGCTTAGATTTTTAGAAACAAAATAAACACTAGTTCTGACATCCCAAGCCCATCAAGAAGTGTTTATGATACATAATGAAAGTTGAGACTTATTCCAGCACAGATTTGGATAAATGGGTACCATCTAGGCATTCCAGGGATGCATTGGCAGTGAGGTTGAAAGGGAGAAAAAAATTCTGATAGCTCTGGATTGAACTATTTAACAATAAATGTCTCTTCTTGAGAGTAAGCCCTCTGAAGATCAGCTTCTAATTGCCAACATCATTTTCTACCTTCTGTACAAAGTCAACCCTTCCACATAGCCTACCAAGCAGGGCTTGCTGCACATCTGTATCATGACTGTGCAAATTAGAAAAGGGTGCTTTTACAATATGAGCCAGGGTGGATGGCTTGGTGAGTTGAGCATGGGCTGAATTTTATCCACACCAGCCCACTTGGTTGGGCACCCTTTTGCAGTGCACAACCTGAACAACCATATATGAGCAGCCCTGCTACCAAGCACTCTGCATTCCAGAGAGTAGGTAACTCTCTGTATATTAATAACTAGATAGTCCTAGTCCTGGTGAATATAAGAATCTTGGCAATCAGGAAGTTACTTGCCATAAATCAAATAATGAGTTGCCAAAATCTCCTCACTCTTCATAATCTAGAGGAAGAAACAACTATAGGAGCAATAAATGACTGATAGAGCCTTTGTCTGGCATAATGGAGACATAAGCCAACAAAACTCAGGTATACACAATTCAAGCCAAAGCCAGAATTCAATGCCGAACTCATTCATCTCCACTTCAGTACCTAATCCAGAAAGCCTGGATGCCCTTGGAATCCCGCAAGATAGAATATAGCACCAACAAAGAACTGGAGGTTTGCAGCTCAGAGCTGCAGGCAAACTGCATACCATGGGGCCAAACCATCTTCCAGCAACACATCCTGCTTCTTTAGGCACTTGACAGAGCCAACTTTAACACAGACTTTGAGAAGTGGCCCTGATGAAACCCTGGCCAACAGCCAGCCAGCCACTACCCAAAAATGTCTGCCTGAAAGCAGCTCCAGGAGGCAGGCCATGGGGAATGGGAGTCGGGGAGAAACTGGAAGAGGCACCAAGCGGCTGTCAGGGGAAGTGATGACACGGAGCAACACCAACTCTTCTTTTCCCCCCAGCTTCAAATGATGTGGCACAGTGGTGGCTTGCCGAGAAACTGCAGTCACAGATGGAATAGCAGTGTTCAGAAAGAGAGAAAGATGGTACATGCACAGAGAGGAAAAGCAATAGATTACAGCAGGTAGTACATAAACATGGGCACAACTCTAATAATGGTAATAATTATTTATAATAAATAAATAGACTAATAAAGTTACTAATAAATTGCTAAACCTGTACTGTGCCCTTTACTTATATTATCTCACTTGCATTAATAAGGAACCCAACAATCCTAAGAGATGAGTGTTATTAACACAAGTTTCTTATAAGTGAGAATGCTGAAACACAAAGAGGCTAAATGACTTATCCAAGATCCCACAGCTCCCAAGTAGTGGAGACTGAATCTGGAGTCCTGTGGTCTGAATTCAAAACCCAAGCTCTTAACTACAGCCTTATCTTGTTTCTCAAAGGACTATCTATGGGTAGACATGAGGTGTAGTAATGATTGGGGTCACCTGTGAGTCTGTGAGTCACAATCACACACCCTGGGCACATTTTCCATCTGCATTACGCCATTCTTGCGTTGCTATAGAGAAATACTTGAGACTGGGTAATTTATAATGAAAAGATATTTAATTGGCTGTTTAGGCCAATTAAGCCTCTGCAGGCTTTATAGGAAGCAGGATGCTGGCATCTGCTCAGCTTCTAGAGGGGCCTCGGGAAGCTTACAATTATGGTGGAAGGTGAAGAAGGAGCCGACACAACACATGGCAAAAGCAGGAGCAGGAGAGAAACAGCGAGAGACAAATTGGATGGGCAAATGCCACACACTTTTAAATGACCAGATCTCATGAGAACTCACTATCAGGAAGACAGCATGAAGCCCTGAGGGATTCGCCTCCATGAGCCAAACACCTCCTACCAGGCCCCACCTCCGGTACTGGGAATTACAATTCAACATGAGATTTGGGAGGGAACAGATATCTAAACTCTATCACCATCCATCTATCCACAAATGAATACATACAGTTATTTAAGGAATATTTGTTGTGCTCAGCTCTTTGTATACATTGTTACATTAAATATTCCCCAAAACTCTTAAGAGTTTGGGAAATACGTTAAGAATAAAACACGGTCCCTGCAAAAATGGTTGCAATAATATCTTCCACCCCTCATGTATTTTGCAATGTGACTCTGTCAATCCTCTCATTAAGAGGTAGAATCTATTTACCCTCACCTTGAATCTGAGCTGGTGTGTGACTTGCTTTGATGAATAGATTACATTAGAGGGGATATTCTGAGATTCAAAGTCCAAGGTTTAAGAGGACTGGCAGCTTTCACTTTTCTTACATCCCAGCTACCATGTATTAGTTTGACTACTCTGAGGCCACCATTCTGCAAAGAAGCCCAAGCTAGCCGTGTAAAGAAGGAGTGGTCATATACATATACATATATACAGAGAGAGAGAGAGGTTTAAAGAATTAGTTCGTGCAGTTATAGAGATTGGTAAGTCTAAAATCTGCAGGGTGGGCCAGCAGGCTGGAGACCCAGGGAAGAGCTGATATTGCAGTTCAAGTCCAAAGGCCATCTATTGGAGAATTCCTTCTTGTTTTGGTAAAGTCAGTCTTGTATTTCATTTAGGCCTTCAACTAATTCGGCAATTCCATCTGATGGAGGGCAATCTGCTTTATTCAAAGTCTACTAATTTAAATGTTTATCATGTCCAAAAGCACTCTCACAGAAACACCAGGATAATGTGTGACAAAATATCTGGGCACTGTGGTCCAGGCAATTTGACACATAAAATTAACCATCTTACAGTCCAACCCAATCACTAGCATAATATATTTGAGTGACCCCTGCTGACACCATGTGGAAGAGAAGAACCACCCAGCTGAGCCATGCCCAAATTCCTGGCTTATAGGATCATGAAAACTAATTAATTGTTGGTTTTGAGCTACTAAGTTTTGGGGTCATTTGTTACACAGCAACAGAAAATTGAAAACTGCCTTAATGAAGGTTACAATTTAGTGGCCTTAATCAACAGTAAACATATAGATGTATAATTATATAATTTGATACATATTAAGAACACTTCATTGCATTTATTAAAAACCCACTAGGTAAAATTTTCCATGGTAGTGTCAGACAAGGCTATGGTGACAAGATCTTCCTTTTACAGGCTCTAACTAATTTGTAGTGGTGGCTGAGCAAACCACTGACCCTTTCTGGACCTTGGCTTCTCCATCTATAAAATGGACATGGCAGCAGACAGCCTCTCTGCCTCACAGGCTCTTATGAAAATTAAGTGGGACAAGAAACAAAAGTGCTATCAATGCTGAAAAGTCCTCTGCAAGCTACATCATAACCGAATAAATGGTCCCTTGTGCCAAAAATGCAAAAATGTTTCACAATTTATTGCTTAAGCGGAAACATCTGGCTAAGGGAACTTGAAAGAGGCAGCAACCTTTCTGACCAAAGCAATTTCATCTAATAGCTGGTCTCTGGAGTCTGCCCTTCAGCTCTGATTTGTCCGTTGCTGAGAATTTCACTTTAAAATATGTGAGCCTTGCACTTTTTTTTTTTTTGCACTTCTGCTTTCTCTATATTTTTGACAAGGTTAGAAAAGGAAAACCTTAAACATGATAAATATCCATTGTTGGGCATTTCAGCTAACGTATAGGAATTGTGTCCATAAATTTATTCACCAATGTCTTTTAATTGTAGAGCAAACTGGAGGGAACCAGAATTACATAGGAATCTTAGAAGCAACCTCAGCAGGCTACAATTAGTCTACAATGAATGAGTTTCCCACCTGGCTTATAAGACAGTGAACCCAGAAGCCAAATCCAACCACATTTTGCACCTGTTTAACAACTTGTTAATGACTTACAGTGCCCTCTGTATAAAGACCAAGCTCCTTGGCATAGCACTGAGGTCCATTCCAGTCTGACCGTTCCTTACCTCTCCATCCCTGCTGCTCACCGCTCACCTTCTTGGGCTTCTAGTGTTAATGCAACTGTCTCATCTCTGGCCTCTGCGTATACTAATCTCCCACCTAGTACACTTTCCCGCATCCATCCTTGCCTAGCTAACTCCTTTGTCCTCCATATCTGACTTTAGATGCCCTCTCTGAGAAATCTTCCCTAAACCCCTAAGACTGGATTTCATGTTTCTTGTCTTTTACCCCTTACCACTAAGGTGGTCTTACCTCTAAGGTGTCAGATGATAATTTCCAAAAAGTTAAAGGTGTGACTCTCATGCAAATACATCAAAGTCTATGCCAAAGATTTATTTAACTCGTTAATGAGAGAACCAGCAGGATGATAAAGTTGGATTGAAGGAACCTATAAGAAGCTGAGTATATACAGAATAGTCAGTGAAAGCAAGGATGCTGAAGTAAGACTGCTGACCTAGGTACAAAACTGAATAATGTCCTAGAAGCAACACAATTATAACCCTTTGGAACTGTTTATTCCAACGGATATAAATCATTTACATCTCTGCCAGACAAAAATCATTTGCAACTTATCAATTTCCTACAAATTAAGATCTAACTTTTCAGGATCTAGACCATAAGAATTTGTGATAGCCAAATCAAGGATTTCAGATGACCCTTGGGCTGGCCCATTAGACAAGGCTTTAGAATGACACTGAAGGACACACAGACATCTTGCTGGGTAATTTTTAATGTGCGTGTGTGTGTGTGTGTGCGCGCGTATTTACCAGTGACATCAATACTCCTTTGTAACTACCTGTTATCTTGTCTGAAATTCCCAGTAAACTGAAAGCATCTAGGGACAACAATTGTGTTTTGTTTACTCTTGTAGCCTCTGACCCTAGTTTAGTGCCTAAGATATAGTAGGCACTCAGACAGTTATTACTGAATGAGTTAAAAGACTTCTCTTTCAGCATTGAGGTCCCCCCTTCAAGGAGCCTACCAGTTTCCCACAGATCCAGATTATGAATGTTGAGGATTCTAGGCATTGATTCCAGCCCAATCTTTCCCCAACTCCAGCCAAGTGTCCCCTGTGACCCGCATCCCCTCAGTCATTTCTCCTGCTTTGTTCTACTGCACAAGCCCTAATAGTCACCTGGATGATCAGGCACAGAAGGCAGCAAGAAGGAAGCATGTCTCTGTGCAAGAAGCAGGGTCTCGCCTTTCAGGGCCCCCTGCCTAGCCCCAGTCCCAGCAGTTTGGCTAGAACTGAGGCCTGATGCCTGGTGCTGCCTCTGGGAGCACAAGGGCTCCTTCTGTTCCTGGATTCAACTCCTCAGGGACAGCTACTGGGGCTCCAGGCACGTTGCTCATCATTCTAACTGGCTCACAGGGCAGCCAGATTTTCTCACAGATAATGAGCCTGTATAATTTACATCAAGACTAAATTATGCACTTAACGTGTTGTTCAGCAGGGATAAACTGCCTGGTTTGTGAATTGCTTTTCTTCCCACAGGAGGGAGGTACAACAGAGGGAGTGGAGACGGGGTGCACTCCACACACCTTCCAGTTATGAGGGGTCTGGAAAGGTCTGGAAAAAAAGGAATTGAAATAGCGTGAGTGAGAGTGACATTACCCACTTCGTATGTTGCCATTGTCAATCCTGTAAGGGTCTCGGAAAGAGCTCAGAAAGAAACAGGGAGTTGTCTGGGTTCAGACAAAAACCACAGCGAAGAGTTTCAGACTTCTTGGCTAAGTCTTAGGCTCCACTCACCCCAGGGGTGTTGGTAGAAAGTGGATTAGGACTGTGTGAAAAGGCAGCAGAGAAAGATCAGAAACACACCAACAAAGGCTCTGCGTGCTCTTAGAAGCAGGGCAGGTCACTGGAAAAGCTGGGAAGTACATGCAGTTTGCCTTTAGAGCTCCAAGTTTGCTCTTTCTGGGCCTCCTCCCTACTCTAGGGAACCTCTTTCACGGCAAGTGCTCCCTCCAGTTCTGCCTACCCCACCCCCCAAACCCTGGGGTTCACCATTTACCCTTTTATTGTGAATTTGAAAGCTGTGTATTTTCTCTCTCTCTCTTCCAGAGACATCCACACTGAAGCTTTTCCTCTGAAAAAGGAAAATAATGTGACCAAATAATTTATCATCCATCCAAGAACATTTTTGAGTACTCTTAAAAA
Source organism: Pan troglodytes (assembly GCF_028858775.2). Lineage (NCBI taxonomy): Eukaryota > Metazoa > Chordata > Mammalia > Primates > Hominidae > Pan > Pan troglodytes. The sequence continues at coordinate 100,878,872 of NC_072408.2, forward strand.
TTACACCAGAACCACAGGAATAAACCACAGCTGCTCTGGAAGGGTCCTGGGCAAGCTGGACCTAAGAGAACCCCAGAAATGAAAGTCTTTGTTTCTTTTTAAAAAATTGTAGACATCACTGAACAGGTGAAAAGGGCTCTCTGATTCTTTCCAAAGGGGAGAGTAATGAGAAAGGATGAAAAGGAGCAGAGATGTATTAGTTAAGATGCTTTCCATTGCACATAACTGAGTAGCCAGAGATAATGGGCTTAAATTAAAGGGATTTCTTTGTCTCACGTAACAGTGGTCCAGTGACAGGTGGATCAATGGCTCAACCATATCAGGTGTATTAGTCCATTCTCATTCTGCTAATAAAGACATATGCAAGACTGGGTAATTTATAAAGGGAAAAAAGAGGTTTAATGGACTCACAGTTCCACATGGGTGGGGAGGCCTCATGATCATGGTGAAGGCGGAGGAGCAAGGACACGTCTTACATGGCAGCAGGCAAGAGAGTGTGTGCAGGAGAGCTCCCCTTTATAAAACATCTCATGAGACAAATTCACTATCACGAGAACAGCATGAGAAAGACCTGCCCCCATGATTCAATTACCTCCCACCGGGTCCCTCCCACCACACGTAGGGATTATTAAAATAAGAGGTGAGATGTGGGTTGGGACACAGCCAAACCATATCATCAGGGCTTCTCAGAGACTCTCCCTCACTACTGCAAGATGGCTGCTAAGGCTGCATATATAATGTCTTGACAAATGCACATACAAAATGCTAGGAAGGAGAAATCATGGCTTTTCCTCTTATCTATTTCCCTTATCACATGGAATATATCTTGCCCAGGCTGGGTGCAGTGGCTCACACCTGCAATCCCAGCACTTTGGGAGGCCAAGGCAGGTGGATCATGAGGTCAGGAGTTCGAGACCAGCCTGGCCAAGATGGTGAAACCCTATCTCTACTAAAAATAAATAAATTAGCTGGGCGTGGTGGTGGATGGCTGTAATCCCAGCTACTCGGGAGGCTGAGGCAGGAGAATCACCTGAACCTGGGAGGTGAAGGTTGCAGAGAGCAGAGATTGCGCCACTGCACTCCAGCCTGGGTGACAGAGTGAGACTCCATCTCAAAAAAACAAAGGGAAAAGAATATATCTTGCCCAGAAGCAATCCAGCAGAGTTCTCCTCTGGTTTAATTGGCCAATATTGGGTCACATGACTATTGTCATAGCTGCAAGGGAGGCTATGGAAGTGAGAATCTGCATTTTCTGCCTCTATGGGCAATGAACTCTGCTGGCCTGAGAAAGGGTAAGAAAATGGCTACTTGGTGAGCAACCAACAGCATTCTCCAGAAATAACCTCCCCCCAGGCCTTGTACTAAATCCCACGAGTCCTGCCTAGAAAATAACCTTCAACTGGGCTCCCAGTGAGAAACACAGAAAGTTTCAAGCAGACAATCTTCTATAAGTTAATATCCCCAATGAGATCCTGAGAAGTTAGCTATGAATCTACTCAGATGTCCCCACTGATTGCCATGGTCTTTTCAGAAATGCTTGGTCTTCATTCTGGTTCTCTGCTGCCCTTGGTTTCTAAGCCTTTATCTGGGAGTTGTTGTCCTCCTGAGTCTGACAAGAAGTCAGGGATCTCTAAGAGGGGACTGGAATATGCCAGACGGGGTCGGGGACAGGCGAGTGCTATCTACCATCAACACTTGGGCCTCCAAAGGGTACACTTGGATGGAGCCTTGAAGTCTGATGAGGAATTTCAATCTGACCAGATTTAAAACAGATTTTAATAGACAACACTTTCTGCAAAGGCCAATGAGGAAAACAAATCATCTTGGAAAAGCATTGGCTGAATCAAGAGATGAGACCCAAGTCCTGTGCCTGTCCTCCTCCCTCCTCCCAGGAATAGCCACTGTTCCCTGGGAGCTAACTCTGAGCCAGATTTGGAGCTAAATTCATTTAATCTTCTCGGCATTTCCATGAAAGGGGTACATTGTTATCACCACTTAGCAGATGGGAAAACTGAGTTTTAGCAAATTTCAATAATTTGCCCAAGGTAACTGTTTCCTAACTCTTAAGGTGAATAAAGGGCATAGTACAGGTCTAGCAAGTTATTAGCAATTTGATTAGCAAGTTTATTATTCATAATTATTATTAATGCTATTGCTCCCAACTCCTTATAGGTCCTATGTGATTTCCTCTTTCCTCTGTCCACTCTTCCCCTTGGTCACTATGCATCAGTGATACAGGCCGTATTTCCATTTCTCCACTCTCTCAAACCCTGTTCTGCCTCAGGACCTTTGTACTTCTTTCCACTGCCTGAAATGTTCTTTACCTAGCTCCTTCCTTTCTTCAAGCCTTAACTCAAAAAGCTTTCCCTAACCACCCTAAGGTCCCCCCTTATTTTCTGTAACAGCACCCTGACTATTTCTTTTGTTGGGTTTATCATTGATATTGTCTTCTTATTTGCTTGTTCATCTCTTTCAAACCCTGCCAAAGCCTCTCTGAGGTCAATTTATTATCAGTTATCACCTTTGGTTAGAACAATGCCCAACACATAATAGGTCCTTGGTAAATTTGCTGAATACCCTTGGCCGGGTGCAGTGGCTCACTCCTGTAATCCCAGCACTTTGGGAAGCTGAGGCAGGAGGATCACTTGAAGCCAGGACTAGCCTGGGCAACATAGCAAGACCCTGTCTCTACAAAAAAAATAAAATTTTTTTAAGCTGCAACCCGAATCCAAGTTTGAGTAGCTCAAAAGCCTGTAGCTATGATCACCTAACTAGGAGTTTCTTGGAACACAAATTAGAAAACCGTGATCTAATCTAACCTCTCATTTTAAAGATATGAAAATAAGGCCAAAAGGGTTTTTTCCCCTTAAGATTATAAAGTAAATTAGTAGCTGAGTTAAAAAAAAAAAGAAGAAAGAAAAAAGAACATTGGCATTGGAAACTGAAGACTCCACTTTACAAGTCAAACCACCCTTGAAAAGCCAGTTAATATATCTAGCCTCAGTTTTCTCATTTGTAAAATATCGATAAGGCAGCCTACTTCACAAAACAATTTTGAGGCCTGCATGAAATCAGGTAGGCAAGAGGCCAGCACAGTGCCCAGCCCACAGTAAGCACTCAGGAAAGGACAGCTTCACTTGAATCCCAGGCTAGTGTTCTTCATTTCCACCATGTTCTCACAGTGAGCGAATCCCTTCACAACATGATACATTACTCTCAACAGATCACTTTTGCACGGGCATGTTTTTGCACTCAGTTTCCTTTATTTTTTTCCTTTTTTTTTTTTTTTTTTTTGAGATGGAGTCTCCCTCTGTCGCCCAGGCTGCAGTGCAGTGGCACGATCTCGGCTCACTACAAGCTCTGCCTCCCGGGTTCACGCCATTCTCCTGCCAGTCTGCCGAGTAGCTGGGACTACAGGTGCCCACCACCACGCCCGGCTAATTTTTTGCATTTTTTAGTAGAGACGGGGTTTCACCATGTTAGCCAGGATGGTCTTGATCTCCTGACCTCATGATCTGCCCACCTCGGCCTCCCAAAGTGCTGGGATTACAGGCGTGAGCCACGGCGCCCGGCCTGCACTCAGTTTCTTATGGCAGGACTACGGGAGACTCATCAAACAATAAATGAGTAGAGTCCTGTCTCAGTTCGTTTCTGCTGCTATAACACAATATCCAAGACTGGGTAATTTGCAAAGAACAGAGATTTATTTTCTCACAGTCCTGGAGGCTGGGAAATCCAAGATCAAGGCACCAACACATTCAGTGTCTGCTGAGGGCTGCTCTCTGCTTTCAGATGGTGCCTTATTGCTATGTCCTCGTATGGCAGAAGGCAGAAGGACAAAAGGGATCTAGTTAGTTCCCTTGAGCTCTTTTATAAGGGTACTCATCCCATTCGTAACAGGCAGAGCCTTCATGACTTACTCATCTCCTAAAGGCCCCACCTCTTAATGTTATCACATTGGCAGTTAAGTTTCAACATATGAATTTGTTGGGGGGAGGGGAGAGGGAACACATTCAGACCATGGCAGGTCCTAACAACTTATTTGTGAATTCCTGGTTCAGAGCTCAGTGTGCAGCCCACTGTATCAAGTCCTAGACCAGCCAACGAAAGCTGCGTTGAACCTATCCTGCAGCAGAAACACTGGTGAAGAAGCCTGGAGAAACAGAGGCCTGCAGTACCCAGTAACTAACCAGGTAGAACAGCAGCCATCTGGTGCGTCAGGACTGGGGTGAGTGGGGTGACAGAGAGTTGTGAAGGGAAAGTGGAAGTGGAGGCAGGTGACTATACCTTCAGCTGACCTGAAGTCAGCTGACGTGACTTCAGCTGATGTGATGAAATCCAGCTGGTTTCCCAGGCTGGGATGCCTTTTGCTTTCCACAATAGGAATGGCCAGTAGCTGCCAGCCCGTGGTGGAAAGAAGCAACTGGAGATTGCAAACTCTCCTCTGATCTCTCAACAGGCAATAGGATATTGGGGTTGCCACTGCAGGTTCTAGGGTCACAAAAACACAGGTTCAAATTCTACCTCTGCCCCTTACCAACTGTGCTACATTGAACATATAACCTGAATTTCTCCCTGCCTTGGTTTCCTCCTCTATGAAATGGGAATAACAACATAGCACTGAGTTATTGAGGTTCAAAAGAAATAATACATGGGAGGCTCCCTGCATAGTTTTTGGCATAAACCTGTCTTCAATGAGATTAGCAATTGATATCAATTTACACAGTTCTAAATAGAGAAACTTTTCAAAGTAAAAGACTGAGAGATAGGGATACACAAAGGCACACAAAGGCAGGTAATTTTGCTTTCTCTGCTTGCCGTTTTGCACTTTGCAAGCAAGAAGGCAGGCAAGATTCGGCTTGTGCTCAGCCTTTGTGGCCGCCTCATTTCAAAACAACCTCAGGCTACAGAGATGGAACCTGCAGCTTTCTCAGAAACCAAACTTTTCTGTTTCAGACTGCACGAATGGAGCATGAGAACACCCTACAGCCTGTTATTTGCTGCATGTTTCTACGGGCACCAGCAAAGCACAACTTCTAGTAATGGGATCAGTAACCCAAGTGACAGAACTGAAAAGGCAAGTCTGAATTTATCTCCATCTGTCATGTTCCAGTGAACAATGAAAGCACAGTAAAGGGAAACGCTGCTTCTTACGTGTCTGTGCCAGTCCTTCCCTGCTAGGTACTATTATTAGCAGCATTAATAAATGCCTCTGACTTGCAGTAAAGGTTCAGAATGCTGGAGAGTTACAGGACATGCCAAACACATAAACTGCCTGCCCTTGGGGCTGATGGGCACGAAGGCTGTAAGATGAAGCCCAAATGGCAGAAACATTCTGACCAGGGAGGAGTGATTGCAGGTGAGGTAGGGAGATTTTTTTTCCAGGGCTGTGCTGGAAATGAAAGAGACAAGCCTTCGCGCCCATTATTTGGCTGCTCATCCTATTCTATTCTTGGGAAATCATTGGAGAGATGAGAGAAGACAAGTGACAGTCCACTTTGAATGTCACCTCTACCATCCTGAAGCCTTGGGAGAAAGCTAAAGATGTGTCCAACCTTATGGCTAAATAAGGTTAAGTTGGGACAGAGACTGCTCATTGTTCTCCAGAGGCTATACTCTAACTTTTAGAAACACAGCTCTGAGTTAGCAGGGAACTCTTAAGACATGGGACTCCTCAAGGGTGAGCTAGAGACACCCACCCGGGACTCTGTGGCCGTAGGTGTGGTCACAGGATTGGGCTCTGGTCAATGGGTTGAGCACAGAATTGATGAGCACAACTTCCAAATCACAGTGTTTTTCTTGGTGGTGGTTGTTGTTGTTGTTTTAATACAGAAACACCAAGCCTTCCATTCTTACCTTTCCCCTCCCACTGGCTGGAAAATTGGAAGAACTGAAGGAGCCACCTCAGGCCCAGAAAAAAAAGCCACATTCTGAAAGTTGCACATCTATCCAGCCAGCAACCAACCACACCAGCTCTAAACCTCTCACCTTCCTCTGCTCCATTGCATGGAATAAAAGCAAACTTCCCTCCTACTTAAGGCACTCTGTTTTGGAGTCCCTTTCTTATAGTAGCTTATCTGATACCACATTCACAGATGTGGCTTTGAACTTGAGTAAGAGAGCAGTGTCCTGTGTTTGTAAAAGGTTAAAAGTTTATCCACATTGCCTTCTTCTTCTTCCTCTCTCTGTCCCTCACCTGCTGGGCTCTAGCTGGACCGGCCACTTTTCTGTTCTTCAACTCCTTCACTTCTTCCCCACCTCAGAGTCCTTTGCCAGGAACTCTCTGTCTTGTCACTCTTCCCTTGGTTGACTCCTCACCCTCAGTTTACAAGTCACATTCTCAGAGAGACTTTCTTTGACCACCCTATGTATATTCATTTTCTATGGTACATAACCAGTGACTGTAAACTTAGCAGCCGAAACACCACAAATTTTTTTTTTTTTTTTTTTTTTGAGACAGAGTCTCACCTTGTCGCCCAGGCTGGAGTGCAATGGCACAATCTCGGCTCACTGCAACCTCTGCCTCCTGGGTTCAAGTGATTCTCCTGCCTCAACCTCCCAAGTAACTGGGATTACAGGCGCACACCACCACACCCAGCTAATTTTTGTGTACCTTTAGTAGAGACAGGGTTTCACCATGTTGGCCAGGCTGGTCTTGAACTCCTGCCCTCGTGATCTGCCCTCCTCGGCCTCCCAAAGTGCTGGGATTATAGGTGTGAGCCACCGTGCCAGGCCAACACCACAAATTTATTACCTCACGATTTCTGCAGTCAAAAGTATATGCCACATGTTATCTGGGTCTTCGTCTCAGGATCTCACAAGCCTGCAGTCAAGGTGTCAACTGGCTGTATTCTCATCTGGAGGCTCAATGGGGAAGGGATCCACTTCCAAGTTTCCTTGGGTGTTGGTAGAATCCATTTCCTTCTGGCTGTGTGACCAAGGTCCCTGTTCCCTTGCTGGCTGTCAGCTCCTAGAGGCCACTCTTGGTTTTTTGCCATACAGCTCCCTTCAAAGGCAGCTCACAACAATATGGCACCAATCCAATAAGATAGACTCTTATATAATGTAACCTACTCAAGGGTGACTATCTCATCATATTCATGGGCCTGCCCACATTCAAGGGGAAGGGATTCTACAGGGCAGGAAGTGGGTGGAGGGAACCAGCTCTTGGCAGCCATCTTAGAATTCAGCCTAGCACAGGGGCAACGACTTCATGACTAAAACACCAAAAGCAATGGCAAAAAAAGCCAAAATAGACAAATGGGATCTAATTAAACTAAAGAGCTTCTGCATAGCAAAAGAAACTATCATCAGAATGATCAGGCAACCTACAGAATGGGAGAAAATCTTTGCAATCTACCCATCTGACAAGGGCTAATATCTAGAACCTACAAAGAACTTAAACAAATTTACAAGAAAAAAACAAATAACCCCATCAAAAAGTGGGCAAAGGATATGAACAGACACTTCTCAAAAGAAGACATTTATGCAGCCAACAGACATATGAAAAAATGCTCATCATCACTGGTCATCAGAGAAATGCAAATCAAAATCACAATGAGATACCATCTCACGCCAGTTAGAATGTCAGTCATTAAAAAGTCAGGAAACAACAGATACTGGAGAGGATGTGGAGAAATAGGAACACTTTTACACTGTTGGTGGGAGTGTAAATTAGTTCAACCATTGTGGAAGACAGTGTAGCGATTCCTCAAGGATCCAGAACTAGAAATACCATTTGACCCAGCAATCCCATTACTGAGTATATACCCAAAGGATTATAAATCATGCTACTATAAAGACACATGCACACATATGTTTCTTGTGGCACTATTCACAATAGCAAAGACTTGGAACCAACCCAAATGTCCATCAGTGATAGACTGGATTAAGAAAATGTGGCACATATACACCAGGGAATACTATGCAGCCATAAAAAAGGATGGGTTCATGTCCTTTTCAGGGACATGGATGAAGCTGGAAACCATCATTCTCAGCAAACTATCACAAGGACAGAAAACCAAACACCACATGTTCTCACTCATAGGTAGGAACTGAACAATGAACAGCTGCTCACACCAATATCCAGTCTTCACTTCTCCGCCCCCTCTCCAATGTGATCCTTGTGGTCACCCTTGATGACTCTCTCTCTTATCCCTCACATCCAATCCATCATTCAGTAGTGGCCACTTCTCACCTCCCCCAGCTCCCATCTTGCTCTCTTGCCCCTTCAATTTATTCTCTTCACAGTAGCTAGATAGGAGCTTTTAAAGCATGAACTTAGTCCCCTATTCAAAACCCTCCGGAATCCCCCTTCTCATTTGGAGGAAAATCTAGTTTTGCAAAGCCTATATGCACTTGGGCACTCCAGTCCCCACCTGTCCACCCTGAGCCTGCCCTGGCTCTCTCTATGGCAGTCTTGCTGGTCTCTTTGTGGTTCTTTTTTTTTTTTTTTTTTTTTTTTTGAGACAGGATCTCCCTCTGTCAGCTAGATAGGAGTGCAGTGGTGTGATCATGGCTCACTGCAACCTCTGCCTCCTAGACTCAAGCGAACCTCCTTATCTCAGCCTTCTGAGTAGCTGGGACTACAGGTGTGTACCACCATGCCTGGCTAATTTTAAGAAACAATTTTTTTTTTGTAGATATGGGGTTTTGCTATGTTGCTCAGGCTGGTCTTGAACTCCTGGGCTCAAGCAATACTCCTGCCTCAGCCCTTGAAAAGTACTAGGATTACAGGTGTGAGCCTCTGTACCTGGCTTTCTTGTAGTTCCTTGAACACAACAAGCATCCTCTCCCCTCTGGGACACTCAGTGTTTTCCTGCCTGAAACACCCTTTCCCTCACTATCTGTTTGACTTGCACCTTCACTTCTTCCAGTCCTGTGAAATGTCACCTTACCAGTGATCCCTAACCAGCCCTTTCTCCCCTCAGCCTGCCTTCTTGTTCTCCAGTGCATATATCACCATCCTTTTTAAAATAAATTATTTGCAATTCTGTTTATTTGCATATTGTCTGCATGCCCTGTATTGGTTTGCCGGGGCTGCCATAACAAAGTACCATAGACTGTGTGGCCCAAACAACAGAATTATATTATCTCACAGTGCTGGAGGCTAGAAGTTCAAAATTAATATGTCAATAGGGTTGGTTTCTTCTGAAGGCTGTGAAGGAAAGACCTGTTCCAGGCCTCTCTCCCTGGTTTGTATGTGTCCATCTTCTCCTTGTGTCTCTTCGGATATGAGTCATACTGGGTTAGAGCACACCCTGATGAACTCATTTTTATTTAATTACTTCTAAAGACCCTATCTTCAAATAAGGTCACCTTCTGAGGTACTGGGGGTTAGGACTTCAACATATAAATTTTGTGAGGACACAATTCAACCCACAACATTCTCCGAGAAAGAACATGAACATCATTCATCTGGTACAAAGAAAGCACTCATTAATCTTTCTCGAATGAATCAGTGTCCAAATATTCACCACTTTTATGATCATCAACATTATTATCATTATCAACCAGAAAACTTTAACTGGCATTTCTATACTTCTATAGGATACTGATGATTGGTATTAATCATGGTATCATGAAATTCTGTAAAGATTCCCAGACATCATTTGACTAATTGGATAAAGATTACACAAAGGCTATAAGCTCAGTATACTTTTAATGTTGTCTATTTTGTTGTATTCTACCCAAAATAAAATTTGGTCATTCATAGATAGGATTTTATATTACTTGCCAAATATCTAGAATATTTGTTTTTACTGTAGTCTAAAAGAACTTGAGGGTTTAAGTAACATACCAAAAACAGGATTTCAATAAAATGAGAATAAAAACAGATAAACCTGGATTAAGCAAAGAAAAGCAAATGTACTTGTCATGGGAGTCACTATAATTGCTCTGTTTCAGCACACACTCACATTAAAAATTGGGGGCAACACAGCAGCTGGTAAAAACAATATCTCAGCTGTAGATTTATAGCAATCCTTCAGGAGACAGAAGATTGTGCCTTGTGTGAAACTCAAAGAAATCTCCACGTCGGGCAGCTATAGGGTACAACTGTCTGCTGCATCATTTCAATATCTTTCCCAACAGCTTCACTAAGAATTCAGAAGAATCCACGCTGTTTCTTGCATCCAGCATCATAAAAGGCAACAACATTAAAACATTAGTTCAGGTAGTTTTTGAGGTCTGTGATGCAAATTAAGAATAGCACATAGACTATATAGTGGACTAAATAGATACCACATTCCTTAAATTCTTTCCCACAAATCTCATTGCTTTTCAGCTGCGCTTTATGCAGGAATGGGCTCTAGCACAATGGTTAAGAGAGTCCGATTCTGGCTTTTAATCCAGGTTCCTCCACCTCTGAGCTATGTGACCTAAGACAGTTACATATCTATAAAATGGGATGATTATAATGTTTATTTTGTAGGTTTGTGGATTAAAGGATTAAATTATATAATGTATGTGAAGCTTTTAACACAATGCCTGGCACATGATAAGCACTCAGTAATGTTAGCAGTGATTCATTGTAGCGTATTTTTAGACCACAGGGGTGTGTGTGTGTGTGTGTGTGTATGAAACTACATAGGTGAGTGGTAGAGTTCACATTCCATTATGAAAACCAAGGTGCCCAAACGGTATGCCTGCTTAAATGGAAGGCTACACTCTGTTCACATGTTCCCATGAAAGAGGGATATAAGGGAATCTGTTCTAGTTTCACTAGAACACCCTGTTCTCTGATAGACAACAGTGTGTTAACAATATTTATAATTTCCCAAAAGTAATGTTCTCATTATGACCACCAGTTTCATTTCTTGGTATTAATTCACTCCATTAAATGGAAAACAAAGAGACTCTAATTACCCAACTCTAATTACACCACCAAAAACATTTGTATGGACAACCCATCTGTTGTATAATCAAGCATTTGACTGGCCTTTGTCCCTGGCTTCTGGGAGGGAGACTCTAAGTTCCTGGAATTTCCCAGGTAATAGGTGTGTCTGTTATTCATATGTCTCTTGTATCACACCTGAGTGTAAGAGATGAGGTAGCTCAGGGTGGGATATGATCTCAGAAAGACCAACTATGTGATTAGAAGATTGGAGCTATGAGCCAGCTCAGTCTCTGGAGAGAAGGGGAGGGTTAGGGGTTGAGTTTAATCACATGACCCATGATTCACTCAATCATGCCTACATGATGAAACCCCAGTAAAAACTCTGGACACTGTGGCTGGGCACAGTGGCTCACACCTGTAATCTCAGCACCTTGGGAGGCCGAGGTGGTTGGATCATGAGGTCAGGAGATCAAGACCATCCTGGCTAACACGGTGAAACCCCATCTCTACTAAAAATACAAAAAATTAGCCAGGCATGGTGGTGGGTGCCTGTAGTCCCAGCTACTCAGGAGGCTGAGGCAAGAGAATGGCGTGAACCCGGGAAGCAGAACTTGCAGTGAGCCAAGATCATGCCACTGCACTCCAGCCTGGGTGACAGAGCGAGACTCTGTCTTAAAAAAAAAGAAAAACTCGGGACACTGGACACCAAGGCTCAGTGGAGCTTGCTGGCTGATGAACACATTGATGTGCTGTCCCCTGGCTCCATGGGGACAGGACATGGAAGCTCTGCAATCAGGGCCCTTCCAGACCTTACTTATGTGTGTCTTCTTTTGGCTGGTCCTGATGTGTACCCTATGTAATAAAACTAGAATCATAAAGACAGCACTTTTCTGAGCTTTGCAAGTCATTCTAGCAAATTGCTCAAACCGAGGGTGTTGTGGGAAGCCCCAAGATTTGTAGTTCACTGGTCAGAAGTGCAGGCAGCCTTGGTACTGAAGGAGGGGCAGTCTTTTTAGAAATCATGCCCTCAAAACCTGTGGAGTCTGATGTTAACTCCAGGTGGTTAGTGTCAGAACTGAATTTTAATACACCTGTTGATGTCAAAATACCATCTGAGTGCTCTTGGGGTCTTCAGAACCCCTAATCCTGGCTGTGGAATACATACCTGAGAGAGAGGAGAGGCCTCAGGATGTTTGGGGTCTCCAGAGTCCTATTTCAAAGCTGTCAACAATTCCTCTTTTCCCCAACCACCACCATCACCACCACCACCAGAGGGATCGCCATTGGCACATGGCAGTCAGCACTCTCAACAGCATCACTTCCTGACCCCTTGTATCAAGTCCTCTGTTCATGTTGAGGCAGAATTCACCAAACCCTGGGCTATCCTTCCATGAGGAGGGAACTTGAGAAAGTTTATAAGGCTGATGAGACAATTTTCATTCAGATTATAGGTTCAAATTTATGATGATGGAATATTATTAGTATCTTTCTTGTTTTTAAGACAGAGTCTCACTCTGTCACCCAGGCTGGAGTGAAGTGACACGATCTCGGCTCACTGCAACCTGTGCCTCCCAGGTTCAAGCGATTCTCCTGCCTCAGCCTCCTGAGGAGCTGGGATTACAGGCATCCACCACCATGCCTGGCTAATTTTTGTATTTTTAGTAGAGATGGGGTTTCACCATGTTGGCCAGGCTGATCTCAAACTCCTGACCTCAAGTGATCTACCCACCTCAGCCTTCCAAACTGCTGGGATTATAGGTGTGACCCACCACACCCAGCCTATTAGTATCTTACTTACAGTAAAAAAACTACAAAATAAATAGTTACTAATTGCTGCAGATTGTAGTAGTTATTTCCTTGTTCAACTGTTGAATTCCCAACACATTTTTTCTCTCCCCTTTCTTCTCCTAACAGACTCTGCCTGTCTTCCATTGCCCAGTCGTAAGAACGGGCATGAGAGTACCTGTCCAGTCAGAGTATTTGTTTTAGTTAGGGTAGGTTAATTGCTATAACAAATTAGCCACAAAGCGTAAGGGCTCAAACACAATAAAAGTTTATTTTTTGCTCACATAAAGAGTTCAAAGCTATTAAGGTCAGATTGGGGAGGAAGAGGGCTTTGTTCCACATATTCACTCAGTGATCAGCTGTCTAGCAGCTCCTTCCACACATTTCCATGATGTCTTTGGACAATAATTTCCAGCTGGTGGAAGGGAAACATGAGGGTGAAAGACCATCTGTTTCGTAATCTCCATGAGCCAGAAGTAATACATATCAATTTCATTTGTATTGCTTTGATAAGAACTAGCTAAATGGCCTCATCTAGGTGCAAGGGCAGCTCAGAAATGTAGTCCTTGCCTGGCCTTCTGCTTCCCAGAAAGACCCCTCTAATGTGGAAAAGACAGTACAAATTTTGGTAGATGGTTAGCCATCAGAAATTGAATAAAGGGTGGAACCATGACCCAAACTGAACCAATTAAAGTACATTTGTGGGACTGATACTTAAAAGATGGGAGAAAAAGAGAACTTTCCTTCCCAGCCAAGTTGCATCACTGGGAGAATGCAAATCTGGACTTCTGTGGCCACATTCTCCACCATGAGGTGAAGTGTCTACAAAGTGAAGCCAGGGAGTGGGAGATGGAGAGAGAATGAATGGGAAAGTGAGTGAGTCCTAATGGCCTCGTCTCCCAGTTCTGATCTTGGAGGGTCAGCTTCCCTTTTTGGTCCTCTGTCTATGGTGAGGCAGAATTCACCAAACCCTGGGCTATCCTTCCATTAAGAGAAAACTTGAGAAAGTTTATAAGACTGATGAGACAGTTGCACTCAGATTACAGGCTCAAACTAAGCCCACATTTATGATGATGGGATATTATTCCCAGCTACACAAGCCAATGAGTTCCTCTCTTTAAGGATCAAATTTAGTTTCCATCACTTGCATCATTCTTTGAGCCTCAGCTATATGCCAAAAGCTACTAGGCATTTTATATAATTTCCCAAATGAATCCTTAAAACAATTATAGGTATTATTAGTTTCATTTTATAGATGAGAAAACAGAAATAAGAAGTAAGTAGAGAAACAGTCCAAAATCTAGATCTAATGGTATAGGGCAAGGATTGACAAACATTTTCTGTAAGGGGAAGAGAGTAGATATTTTAGGTTTTGTGGGCCATACGATCTCTCACAACTGCTTAACTATGCTACTATAACACAAAAGCAGCCACAGGCAATAGTATATTAATGGATGTAGCTGGGTTTCAATAAAACTTTATTTACAAATCAGGCAGCAGGCTGGATTTGACCCATAGGGCATAGTTTGCTGACCCTTGATATGATGGGATTTGGGGAATGAACAATGCTAACCTGAAAGTCAAGACAACTATGGTTTTGTCTGTAACTAAATTTGTGATTTTGAACAAATTACTTGACACCTCAGTTGCTCTCCATTTCCTTATTCATTTCAATGCCCTCACCAGCCTTCCATTCTATCGCGTCCTTTTCAATTCCCACATGCATAATGCATAATTAATTCACAATTTAAGCTGGAGTTCAACTGAGAACTACTAATGTATTTTTATTTTAAGTTTGCCTTATCACAGAGTATATAAATCATAAATTAATCCTTTTTCTTGATGCCCCTAGTTCATGGAAGGTGTCTGTGATTTGTGTGATTTCGTCCCTCAGGTGCCCCTGGGATGGGCAGGGCCATTGGCCCCCAAGCTATGTGCCATGAGGTCAGCCATCAGTTTGTCTGGTGGCACTGCCTGTTGCCTCTGCCATCACTTCTCGCTGGTGCTAATCTGCTCCCTAATGAATACTCATTTGCTTAGATCAAGGTCCAAGAATGTGTCCTTGTTCGTCCCTCCTTCGAGTAAACTACAAATATGCCCCTAGAGACCATTCCCTTTGACTTCAAATTCCAGGGCCTGGAGGGTTGGCATTCCTAGAAACATGATCCTGGAGGAACAGGGCATTGTTTAAATGCCTGCCTGGTTAACTTGTTTAGCCAAAAATATGACACTCAAGTCATAAGACTAATTTTACGAACTACTCTTTTCTTAAGCAATTAGGCTTCCAGAAGTCTCTGGCACATGAAAATTTTCCATGAACTCTGAAAGCCAATTAGAACAGAGGAAAACAAAAGTTGGAGACTCCATATCCTTCATCTCAGTAAGGTCATGGACGTCCCCTCAGCGCTCTCTGGAGAAAGTCCATTGTCAACATACTTGTGTACTGTCAGTGGGATCAAAAGAGCATCAGATCTTTTGGGAATATTTGGAACTAGAGATCTGAGGGTTAGAATGAGTCAAGGAAGGTGAAATGGTAAATGTTCATAGACTAGGCCTCCCTCCCTGATAAAGGGCAGATAGCAGATAGGCAACTGGTGTTTAGAAGAGGGCCAGATAGTAAATATTTTTAGGCTTTGCAATCTATATACTCTGCACACAGTCTCCGTTGCATAATTTTTCTTTTCTTTCCTTTCTTTTTTTTTTTTTTTTTTTTTTTTTGCTTTTTAGCTTTTCTTAACAAAAAAATTAAAAATTTAAATTAGAAAAACTATTATTAGCTCAAGGGTTGTACAAAACTAGGCAAATTTGGCCCACAGGCTGTAATTTGCTGACCATTGCAACAGGAATGCTGGCTTTGCCATCACTAGGTATATGATGGGGGAAGGAATAACTATCCAATTTGTTTGTTTGTTTGTTTGAGACAGAGTCTCACTCTATCACCTAGGCTGGAGTGCAGTGGTGTGATCTTGGTTCACTGCAATCCCTGCCTCCCAGGTTTAAGCGATTCTCCTGCCTCAGCCTCCTGAGTAGCTGAGATCACAGGCGCATGCCACCATGCCCAGCTAATTTTTGTATTTTTAGTAGAGACAGGGTTTCACCATGTTGGCCAGGCTGGTATCGAGCTCCTGAACTCAAGTGATCCATCCGCCTCGGCTGGGATTACAGGCATGAGCCACCACGCCCAGTCCTAGGGAATGAATAACTATGCATTCTAAGTCTCATTTTCATCACGTATAAAATGAGAATGCCACCACCTATACTGTAGGATTGTTGACTGGGATGCTGCTTCACAGCACTAGCACATAGCTCCATTCGGTCCATGAACAGTAGCTGGCACTGCTAATTTCTGAATCATCATACAGTCTCTGTTTTCATGTGGCTACTACTTTTTCTTTGTCTCTGCCTTCTCTGAAAAGGCCCTTAAATGTTAGTCTTAGGGTTTTAGGTAAGGATTAGATTTATACATAGGTAGGCCTTGAGGAATAAGATGGTGTTATAGTTCGGATGTTCTCAAAACTTCGTGTTAAAATTTGATCTCCAGTGTTGGAGGTGGAGCCTAGTCAGGGGGGTCTTTGGGGCAGATCCCTCTTGAATGGCTTAGTGCCATCCTTGAGCTAATGAGTAAGTTCTTGCCCTATTAGTTCCCATGAAAGCTGTTTGCTGAGAGCCTGACACCCCTCGCTCTTACTCTCTCACTCTCTCTCCTCTCTCGTTTTTCCTCTGACCACGTGACCCTGCACACATCTCCTCCCCTTCCACTTCCGCCATGAGTGGAAGCAGTCTGAGGCCCTCACCAGAAGCAGATGTCGGTGCTATGCTTCTTGTACAGCCTGCAGAACCATGAACAAATAAACCACTATTTTTTAATAAATTACCCACCCTCAGGTATTCCTTTATAGCAACACAAATGGACTAAGACAGATGCATTTAAGACTCTGCTAAAAATAAAAAATAAATTAAAAAGAGAGTAGTTCTTTAATATCTTTCCTGCCAGACTGCCAAATGCATGAATTTCCACCTGCAAATTGCCCTTTTGCAGCACAATATTCAGTCTCCATAGTCTCCTGCTACAACACAAATCTATGACTAGAAGAGACAGGGGCCACCTGGCTGGCCTCACTAATACCACAGCACAAGGTTGCTTAGAAAATTAGCTCATCTTTGATCACATAGCCTGAAGGAAATGCCCACAATGAAGCCCACACTAGCCAGAAGACAGTCTGTAGAGGAGTCACTCAAAGGCTTTACAAGAAACAAGGGCTGGAGGGAGACTCCTAGAGAGGAGGTGAGAGAAGACATACTTTGTGATCTGATAGCCTGTACATTTCACTGTCCTCAACCGTCTCTCTCCCCACTCCTAGGTTCTGGCACCTACTCCCTCCATTGTTGGTGCTTGAAATTTGTTTGCTCTCCTAATCCCAAGTTAGGTTAGCCACAGCCTGCCTCCATGACTTCCTCAAAATTCAGCCCATGTCCCTTGCCAACAGGGCAGCTTGCATTTCCAGAAAGTCCTGTGTGCTTAAGTGAGGTGAAAGTGGATTTTACGTTATATTGTTTGTCTTTGTGATTGTGAAATCTAACTAATGTACTGAAAAGTACATGGAGATGAACCTGCATGAAAAGAAACCCATTGAGGCCTCCTATTCCTACGTACACTTCGTCCCCCTTCCTGGTCATAACACCCTCTCTCCTTACTCACAGTCACCACTGTCCTCAGCATTCTGGTGCTCATTTCCTCTGCCTTTTAAAAATAGTTTTATTTCCTCATTATGCACACCTGGACAACATGTTTAAATGTTGTCTGTTTTCAGATTTTATGAGTGGAATTGTGCAGTGTGTATTATTAGATGCCTAACCTCTTGCTCAATGTTGTCTTTAAGAAGCATACCTGTTGTGGTGTGAAACGGCACTTGTTTTGATAGCTATGTAGGATTCCACTGTTTGAACACACCCCAATTGTTTACCCATTCTACTATTGATAGACACTCGGGCTATTTCCATGTTGGGACAATTACAGTGTGGCTACGAACCTCTTAAATTGTATATACTGGTGCTGTAAGCATGCATTTCTTATAGGCCCTAGGGAATTGGGGTCATAGACATTTGTAACCAATAATCAATTGTAGCCAAGTATTACCAATTTTTTTCCAACAATTTTTTTCCTAGGCTTTTCTTGCAATTTTCAAGAAAATATTTCAATTCATATACCAAGAAGAAAGAAAGTGATTTTTTTTCCACAATAGTCTTTTCAATTTTTTAAATTTTTTTAGCCACAGTCTCACCCTGTCACCCAGGCTGGTGTGCAGTGACACAATTACAGCTCACTACAGTCTCAGCCTCCTGGGCTCAAGCAATCCTCCCACCTCAGTCTCCCAAGTAGCTAGGACTTGGGACAACAGGCACGTGCCACCATGCCTAGTGATATGGTTTGGATCTGTGTCCCCACCCAAATCTCATGTTGAATTGTAATCCCCATTGTTGGAGGTGGGGTCTGGTAGGAGGCGATTGGATCATAGGGGTAGAGTTCTCATGAATGGTTTAGTACCGTCCCCCTTGGTACTGTATAGTGAGTGAGTTTTCAAGAGATCTGGTTGTTTAAAAATGTATATCACCTCCCCCCTTTTTCTCTCTTCCTTTTGCTCTGGCCGTGTAAGACGTGCCCACTTCCCCTTTGCTGTCCATCATGACTGTAAGTTTCCTGGGGCCTCCCCAGAAGAAGATGCCACCATGCTTCCTGTATAGCCTGCAGAACCATGAGCCAATTAAACCTCTTTTATTTATAAATTACCCAGTCTCAGGTATTTCTTTGTAGCAGTTTGAGAACACACTAATACACTCAGATAATTTTTTTTAAGAGATGAGGGCTCACTATGGTGGCTGGTCTAGAATTCCTGGGTTCAAGCAATCCTCCCCCCTCAGCCTCCCAAAGTACTAGGATTACAGGCATGAGCCACTATGCATGGCTTTTTTTCCCACAGTATTCTTAACCAGCTCTTACGCTTACATTGCACCACAGTACCTTTATTTCATCATTCACTCACCAAATATAGTAAGCATCTATCATATGCCTAGTACTATGCTTACAGTCATGAACAAAACAAGCAAATACCTCCAACCTTAAACAGCTAACATTCTAGTAGTGAGACAATTACAAATAAATAATACCTTTTTAAAAATACACCAGATGCAGAATATATAAAGAACTCCTACACCTTAACAACAACAAAAATCCTAATGAAAAAATGAGCAAAGACTTAGACATTTCTCCATTGAAGATATACAAATGCCAACAAGCCTATGAAAAGATGCTTCACATCACTAACCATTAGGGAAATGCAAATCAAAACCACAATGAGATACCACCTCGCATCCATTAGAATGGCCACTGCCAAAAAGAAAATAATAAGTATTGATGAGCACGTAGAGAAATTGGAACCCTTGGGCAAAGCTGGCAGAAATGTAAAATGTTACAGCCATTGTGGAAAAGAGTATGGCAGTTCCTCAAAAACTAAAAATAGAATTACCATATGATTCAGAATTCCACTTCTGGATAAATACACAGAATTGAAAGCAGGGCCTTGAAGAGACATTTGTTCACCTATGTTCACAGCAGCTTTATTCACATTAGCCAAAAAGTAGAAGCAACCCAGGTGCTCATTGATGGATGAATGCATAAACAAAATGTGTATATATACCATAGAATATTATTCAGGCTTAAAAAAAGAAGGAAATTCTGACCCATGCTACAACCTTGGGGACATTACGTGAAGTGAAATAAGCCAGTTACAAAAAGGCAAATATTGTATGATTCCACTTATATAAGTAGTCAAATTCACAGACAGAAAGTAGAATGGTGGTTGCCAGAGGTTTGTGGGGGGAGGTGAGAGCAGTGAGGTAGGGAGTAGTTGTTTAGTGGATGCAAAGTTTCAATTTTGCAAGGTCAAAGGACTTTCAGAGATGGATGGTGGTGATGGTTGCACAACAATGTGAATATACTTAATACCACTGAACTGTACACTTAAAAATGGTTACAATGGGGGTGGAGGCAGAGCAAGATGGCCAAATAGAAGCCTCCAGCAACAGTTCTCCCCTTCCCCAGAAGAACACCAAATTGAACAACTATCCACATGAGAAAACACCTTCATTAGCACCAAAAATCAGGTGAGCAATCACAGTACCTGGTTTCAACAACATATCAAGGAAAGAGGCACTAAAGAGAGTGGGAAAGACTGTCTTGAATCCCTGACATCACCCCTGCTCGATCCCTTGACAGTGGCCACCTGGTGCAGAGAGAAAATATGTGTGCTTGGGGAAGAGAAAGCACAGTGATCGTGGAACTTTTGTTGGAACTCAGTGCTGCCCTGTCACAGTGGAAAGCAACACAGGGCAGAATTCAGCTGGTGTCCACAGAGGAAACATTTAGAACAGCCCTAGCCAGAGGGGAAACACTCATCCCAGCAGCTGGAATCTGATTTCTGGCTAGCCCCACCACCACAGGCTAAAAGGCTTTGGGGTCCTAAATAAACATAAGGTTGTCTAGACCACAAGGACTGCAATTCCTGGGCAAGTTCTGGTGTGGTGCTCAGCTGGTTACACACCAACTGAGGTGGCCAAGTGAATGCTTGCATCACCTCTCTCCCAACCTCAGGCAATGCAGCTTACAGCTCTAGGAGAGGCTCCTTCCTTCTGCTTGAAGACAGGAGAAAGAAGAGTAAAGACTTTGTCTTGTAACCTGGATACCAGCTCAGCCACAGTAGACTAGGACACCAGGCAGAGTCCTGAGGCCCCCATTCCAGGCCCGAGCTCTGGTCGACATTTCCAGTCACACCCTGAGCCAGAAGGGAACCCGCTGCCTTGAAGGAAATGACCCAGTCCTGGGAGGTTCATCATCTGCTGACTAAAGAGCCCTTGAACCTTGAACAAACATCAGTGGTACTTAGGCAGTTCTCACTGTGAACCTTGGATGAGATCCAGGGCTGTGCTGGCTTCAGGTGTGACCTAGCACATTCCCAGGTGTGGTGGCCATGGAGACAGACTCCTTCTACTTGAAGAAAGGGGAAAGAAGAGTAAAGGTAACTTTGTCTTCCAGCAATTCCACTACTGGGTATTTAGCCAAAGGAAATGAAATCAGTATGTCAAAGAGATATCTGCACTCCCATGTTTAATGCAGCATTATTCACATAGCCAAGATTTGGAAGGAACCTAAGCATCCATCAACAGACAAATGGATAAGTGAAATGCAGTACCTACATACAATGGAGTACTATTCAGCCACAAAAAGAATGAGATCGTGTCATTTGCAACAACATGGATGGAACTGGAGGTCATTATGTTCAGTGAAATGAAGCCAGGCACTGAAAGACAAACTTCACATATTCTCATTCATTTGTGGAAGCTAAAAATTAATACAATTGAACTTATGAAGATAGAGAGTAGAATATTGGTTACCAGAGGCTGGATATGGCAGTAGGGGTGGCAGGGGGAAATGGGAATGGTTAATGGGTACAGGAACATAGTTTGATAGAATGAATAAGATCTAGTATTTGATAGCACAACAGCGTGAATACAGTCAACAATAATTCATTATACATTTAAAAATAACAAAATAGTATAATTTGAATATTTATAACACAAGGAAATGATAAATGTTTGAGGTCATGGATACCCCATTTACCCTGATGTAATTAATATGTATTGTATGCCTGTATCAAAATATCTCATGTACCGCATAAGTACACGTACCTATTATGTACCTGCAAAAATTAAAACATAAAATTTAAAAAATGGCTAAAATGGGGGGTGGTCCAAGATGCCCGAATAGGAACAGCTCCGGTCTATAGCTGCCAGCGTAATCAATGCAGAAGACGGGTGATTTCTGCATGTCCAACTCAGGTACCTGGTTCATCTCAATGGGACTGGTTGGACAGTGGGTGCAGCCCATGGAGGGCAAGCCAAAGCAGGGCAGGGCATCACTTCACCAGGGAAGTGCAAAGGGTCGGGGGATTTCCCTTTCCTAGCCAAGAGAAGCCGTGACAGACTACCTGGAAAAATGGGACACTCCTGCCCCAATACTGTGCTTTTCCCAAGGTTTTAGCAACTGGCAGACAAGGTGACTCTCTTCCGTGCCTGGCTTGGTAACTCCCACACCCATGGAGCCTTGCTCACTGCTAGCAGTCTGAGATCGATCTGCAAGATGGCAGCCTGGCTGGGGGAGGGGCGTCTGCCATTGCTGAGACTTGAGTAGGTAAACAGAGCGGCCCAGAAGCTGAAACTGGGCAGAGCCCACCGCAGCTCAACAAGGCCTACTGCCTCTAGACTCCACTTCTGTGGACAGGGCATAGCTAAACAAAAGGCAGCAGACAACTTCTGCAGACTTAAATGTCCCTGTCTGACAGCTCTGAAGAGAGCAGTGGTTCTCCCAGCATGGCGTTTGAGCTCCAATAACGGACAGACTGCCTCCTCAAGTGGGTCCCTGACCCCTGTGTAGCCTGACTGGGAGACACCTCCCAGTAGGGGCCAACAGACACCTCATACAGGTGGGTGCCACTCTGGGACAAAGCTTCCAGAGGAAGAATCAGGCAGCAATATTTGCTGTTCTGCAGCCTCCGCTGGTGATACCCAGGCAAACAGGGTCTGGAGTGGAACTCCCACAAACTCCAACAGACCTGCAGCTGAGGGACCTGACTGTTAGAAGGAAAACTAACAAACTGAAAGGAATAGCATCAACATCAACAAAAAGGTCATCTACACCAAAACCCCATCTGTAGGTCACCAACATCAAAGAACAAAGGTAGATAAAACCACAAAGATGGGAAGAAACCGGAACAGAAAAGCTGAAAATTCTAAAAACCAGAGCACCTCTTCTCCTCCAAATGATCGCAGCTCCTTGCCAACAATGGAACAAAGATGGATGGACAATGACTTTGATGAGTTGACAGAAGTAGGCTTCAGAAGGTCGGTGATAACAAACGTCTCCAAGCTAAAGGAGCATGTTCTAACCCATTGCAAGGAAGCTAAAAACGTTGAAACAGATTAGGGCTTAACTTTAACTTAAAATGCCTAACTAGAATAAACAGTGTAGAGAAGACCTTAAATCACTGGTTGGAGCTGAAAACCATAGCACGAGAACATCGTGATGCATACACAAGCTTCAATAGCCGATTTGATCAAGTGGAAGAAAGGGTATCAGTGATTGAAGATCAAATTAATGAAATAAAGCAGGAAAACAAGGTTAGAGAAAAAAAGTAAAAAGAAACAAACAAAGCCTCCAAGAAATATGGGACTATGTGAAACGAACAAATTTACGTTTGATTGGTGTACCTAAAAGTGATGGGGAGAATGGAACCAAGTTGGAAAACACTCTGCAGGATATTATCCAGGAGAACTTCCCCAACATAGCAAGGCAGGCCAACATTCAAATTCAGGAAATACAGAGAACACCTCAAAGATACTCTTTGAGAAAAGCAACCCCAAGACACATAATTGTTAGATTCACCAAGGTTGAAGTGAAGGAAAAAGTGTTAAGGGCAGCCAGAGAGAAATGTCGAGTTACCCACAAAGGGAAGCCCATCAGACTAACAACGGATCTCTCGGCAGAAACCCTACAAGCCAGAAGAGAGTGGGGGCCAATATTCAATATTCTTAAAGAAAAGAATTTTCAACCCAGAATTTCATATCCAGCCAAACTAAGCTTCGTAAGTGAAGGAGAAATAAAATCCTTTACAGACAAGCAAATGCTGAGAGATTTTGTCACCACCAGGCCTGCCTTACAAGGGCTCCTGAAGGAAGCACTAAACATGGAAAGAAACAACTGGTACCAGCCACTGCAAAAACATGCCAAATTGTAAAGACCATCAATGCTATGAAGAAACTGCATCAATTAGTGGGTGAAATAACCAGCGAACATCATAATGACAGGATCAAATTCACACATAATGATATTAACCTTAAATGTAAATAGGCTAAATGCCCCAATTAAAAGACACAGACCGGCAAATTGGATAAAGAATCAAGACCCATCAGTGTGCTGTATTCAGGAGACCCATCTCATGTTGCAAAGATGCACATAGGCTCAAAATAAAGGGATGGAGGAAGATTTACCAAGCAAATGGAATGCAAAAAAAGCAGGGGTTCCATCCTAGTCTCTGATAAAACAGACTTTAAGCCAACAAAGATCATAAGAGACAAAGAAGGCCATTATATAATGGTAAAGGGATCAATTCAACAGGAAGAGCTAACTATCCTAAATATATATGCACCCAATACAGGAGCACCCATATTCATAAAGTAAGTCCTTAGAGACCTACAAAGAGACTTAGACTCCCACACAATAATAATGGGAGACTTTAACACCCCACTGTCAATATTAGACAGATCAATGAGACAGAAGCTTAACAAGGATATCCAGGACCTGAACTCAGCTCTGCAACAGACAGACCTAATAGACGTCAACAGAACTCTCCACCCCAAATCAACAGAATATACATTCTTCTCAGCACCACATTGCACTAATTCTAAAATTGACCACATAATTTGAAGCAAAGCACTCTTCAGCAAATGTAAAAGAAATCACAACAAACTGTCTCTCAGACCACAGTGCAATCAAATTAGAACTCAGGATTAAGAAACTCACTCAAAACTGCACAACTACATGGAAACTGAACAACTTGCTCCTGAATGACTACTGGGTAAGTAATGAAATGAAGGCAGAAATAAAGATGTTCTTTGAAACCAGTAAGAACAAAGACACAAGGTACCAGAATCTCTGGGAAACATTTAAAACAGTGTATACAGGGAAATTTATA
The DNA here is from genome assembly GCF_028858775.2 of Pan troglodytes. Classification (NCBI taxonomy): domain Eukaryota; kingdom Metazoa; phylum Chordata; class Mammalia; order Primates; family Hominidae; genus Pan; species Pan troglodytes. The sequence goes on from NC_072408.2 coordinate 100,903,298, forward strand.
GCACTAAATGCCCACAAGAGAAAGCAGGAAAGATTTAAAATTGACACCCTAACATCACAATTAAAAGAACTAGAGAAGCAAAAGCAAACAAATTCAAAAGTTAGCAGAAGGCAAGAAATAACTAAGATCAGAGCAGAACTGAAAGAGAGACACAAAAAGCCCTTCAAAAAATCAATGAATCTAGGAGCGGTTTTTTGAAAAGATCAACACAATTGATAGACCCCTAGCAAGACTAATAAAGAAGAAAAGACAGAAGAATCAGACACAATAAAAAATGATAAAGGGGATATGACCACTGATCCCACAGAATACAAACTACCATCAGAGAATACTATAAACACTTCTACGCAAATAAACTAGAAAATCTAGAGAAATGGATAAATTCCTGGACACACACACCCTCCCAATGCTAAACCAGGAAGAAGCTGAATCTCTGAATAGACCAATAATAGGCTCTGAAATTGAGGCAATAATTAATAGCCTAGCAACCAAAAAAAAGTCCAGGATCAGATGGATTCACAGCCGAATTGTACCAGAGGTACAAAGAGGAGCTGGTACCATTCCTTCTGAAACTATTCCAATCAATAGCAAAAGAGGGAATCCTCCCTAACTCATTTTATGAAGCCAATGTCATGCTGATACCAAAGCCTGGCAGAGACACAACAAAAAAAGAGAATTTTAGACCAATATCCCTGATGAACATCAAGGCAAAAATCCTCAGTAAAACACCAGCAAACCGAATCCAGCAGCACATCAAAAAGCTTATCCACCATGATCAAGTTGGCTTCATCCCTGGGATGCAAGGCTGGTTCAACATATGCAAATCAATAAACGTAATCCATCACATAAACAGAACCAAAGACAAAAACCACATGATTATTTCAATAGATGCAGAAAAGGCCTTCGACAAAATTCAACAGCCCTTCATGTTAAAAACTCTCAATAAACTAGGTATTGATGGAATGTATCTCAAAATAATAAGAGCTATTTATGACAAACCCACAGCCAATATCATTCGGAATGGGCAAAAACTGGAAGTATTCCCTTTGAAAATCTGCAAAAGACAAGGATGCCCTCTCTCACCACTCCTATTCAACATAGTGTTGGAAGTTCTGGCCAGGGCAATCAGGCAGGAGAAAGAAATAAAGGGTATTCAATTAGGAAAGGAGGAAGTCAAATTGTCCCTGTTTGCAGATGACATGATTGTATATTTAGAAAACCCCATAATCTCAGCCCCAAATCTCCTTAAGCTGATAAGCAACTTCAGCAAAGTCTCGGGATACAAAATCAATTTGCAAAAATCACAAGCATTGCTATACATCAATAACATACAAATAGAGAGCCAAACCATGAGTGAACTCCCACTCACAATTGCTACAAAGAGAATAAAATACTTAGGAATCCAAATTACAAGGAATGTGAAGGACCTCTTCAAGGAGAACTACAAACCACTGCTCAGCAAAATAAAAGAGGACACAGACAAATGGAAGAACATTCCATGCTCATGGATAGGAAGAATCAATATCATGAAAATGACCATACTGCTCAAGGTAATTTATAGATTCAATGCCAACCCCATCAAGCTACCAATGACTTTCTTCACAGAATTGGAAAAAACTAAAGTCCATATGGAACCAAAAAAGAGCCCTCATTGCCAAGACAATCCGAAGCAAAAAGAATTAAGCTGGAGGCATCATGCTACCTGACTTCAAACTATACTACAAGGCTACAGTAACCAAAACAGCATGGTACTGGTACCAAAACAGAGAGGTAGACCAATGGAACAGAACAGAGGCCTCAGAAATAACACCACACGTCTACAACCATCTGTTCTTTGACAAACCTGACAAAAACAAGAAATGAGGAAATGATTCCCTATTTAATAAATGGTGCCAGGAAAACTGGCTAGCCATACATAGAAAGCTGAAACTTGATCCCTTCCTTACACCTTATACAAAAATTAATTCAAGATGGATTAAAGACTTAAATGTTAGACCTAAAACCATAAAAACCCTAGAAGAAAACTTGGCAGTACCATTCAGGCCATAGGCATGGGCAAGGACTTCATGACTAAAACAACAAAAGCAATGGTAACAAAAGCCAAAATAGACAAATGGGATCTAATTAAACTAAAAAGCTTCTGCATGGCAAAAGAAACTACCATCAGAGTGAACAGACAACCTACAGAATGGGAGAAAATTTTTGCAATCTACCCATCCGACAAAGGGCTAATATTCAGAATCTTCAAAGAACTCAAACAAATTTACAAGAAAAAAACAAACAACCCCATCAAAATGTGGGTAAAGGATATGAACAGACACTTCTCAAAAGAAGACATCTATGCAGCCAACAGACACATGAAAAAATGCTCATCATCACTGGCCATCAGAGAAATGCAAATCAAAACCACAATGAGATATCATCTCATGCCAGTTAGAATGGCAATCATTAAAAAGTCAGGAAACAACAGATACTGGAGAGGATTTGGAGAAATAGGAACACTTTTACACTGTTGGTGGGCGTGTAAATTAGTTCAACCATTGTGGAAGACAGTGTGGCAATTCCTCAAGGATCTAGAACTAGAAATACCATTTGACCCAGCAATCCCATTGCTGAGTATATACCCAAAGGATTATAAATCATGCTGCTATAAAGACACATGCACACGTATGTTTATTGTGGCACTATTCACAATAGCAAAGACTTGGAACCAACCCAAATGTCCATCAGTGATAGACTGGATTAAGAATATGTGGCACATATACACTATGGAATACTATGCAGCCATAAAAAGATGAGTTCATGTCCTTTTCAGGGACATGGATGAAGCTGGAAATCATCACTCTCAGCAAACTATCACAAGGACAGAAAACCAAACACTGCATGTTCTCACTCATAGTTGGGAACTGAACAATGAGATCACTTGGACAAAGGGCGGGGAACATCACACACTGGGGCCTGTTGGGGGGTGGGGGGCTGGGAGATGGATAGCATTAGGAGAAATACCTCATGTAAATGATGAGTTGATGGGTGCAGCAAACCAACATGGCACATGTATACCTATGTATCAAACCTGCATGTTGTGCGCATGTACCCTAGAACAATAAAAAAAAAATTAAAATGCTAAATTTTGTTATGCACATTTTACCATAAATTTTTTAAAACACACATATATGCAGATATAGACATATAGTTCTATATCAGACATATGTCTATATATGTCAAATATTGACAAATAAAATGGGAAGAGTAGGGAGTGTTGGGGGGCATAGTTGTAAATCAAGTGATTGAGAAAGGCCTCCCTAAGGAGATGTTTGAGCAAAGGCCTGGAGGAGGGAGGGAGGGAGCCATGTGGGTTTGGTCTGGCAGAGAAGGAGTGTTCTGAATAGCAGGTGTAGTAAGTGCAAAGGTCCTAAGGTGGGAGTGTACCTGGGGCATCAGAAGGCTCGAGCAGAGCCAATCAGGAGACAATGAGATCAAGGAAGGAAGGAGGGTGCAGTTACAGGTGCACAAGGGCGTCACAGGCCACTAGAGGTGCTTGGCTTGACTTTTTTTTTTTTTTTTTTCCGAGACGGAGTCTTGCTCTCTCACCCAGGCTGGAGTGCGATGGCACCATCTCAGCTCACTGCAACCTCCTCCTCCCGGGTTCAAGTGATTCTCCTGCCTCAGCCTCCCAAGTAGCTGGGATTACAGGCACTCACCGCCACACCTGGCTAATTTTTGTATTTTTACTAGAGATGGGGTTTTACCATGTTGGCCAGGCTGGTCTCTAACTCCTGACCTCAGGTGATCTGCCCGCCTTGGCCTCCCAAAGTGCTGGGATTACAGGCATGAGCCACTGCACCCAGCTGAGGCATTTGACTTTTTGCTATTGTGGGGTTTTGAACAGAGTAGTGACAAGAGCTGACCTATATTTTAACAGATTCACTCTGGTCACAGTGTGGAGAGTAGACCATGGTGCTAAAGGTGGGGGCCAGGACCCCGTAGGGGGCTACAGCACTTATCCAGGCCAGGGATGAGGGAGGAGTGGATGAGGGTGAAAGCATAGGTGGAGACTGGGTTGGATTAGGGACATACTGTGAAGCTAAAGTCAACAGGATTTGCTGAAGGATTGCATGTGGAGTGTGAGAGGAAGACAGGAGTCAAAGATTGCTACCAGGTTTGGAGCTGAGCCCAATACTCCATGGTTTGTGTGGCAGGTTCATGTCAATAATCTTATTTCCTGCTCATCGTCAAACCCTCATAGGGTTCACAATGTCAGGGCTTGGGTTTGGGAGCTACCAAGCCTGAGTCTGGTACTCATTTGCAGGGTGGCCGAAGCCAAGCCCCTTAGCCTCTCTGGGCCTCAATTGTCCACCTGCAAAATGGACCTACTGATGTTTGATAGATTTGTTATTGTGAGGATCGTGGCACCTGCTGCGTAGGGATTGTTCAATAGTGGCAGCTGTTATTATTGATGAGCACAGCTGGAATTAGAACATGGTCCTCTGTTCCCAGTTCTGTGTTCCTTTCCTGATGGCTCTTTTCTCAATTTCTAGACAGCTTCTGGCCAATTGATCATTCTTGGGAATAGCATGTCACTTTCCAACATTTTAATTATGCTTGGTCTCATTTGAGAAAAGTTTTCTTTGACCATTAGACTATTTTCTAAGAGTCTGACAGTTCCTGAGTTGGGGTATGGTCTTGTGTGTGACTATGGGTGTGTGGGCGGCAGTTCTTTCAATTACTTTTTCTTTTTTCTGAGACGGGGTCTCACTCTGTTGCCCAGGCTGAAGTACAGTGGTGTGATCATGGCTCACTGTAGCCTCAATCATGGCTCACTGTAGCTTTGACCTCCCAGGCTCAAGCAATTCTCCCACCTCAGCCTCCCGAGTAGCTGGGACTACAGGCACACACCTGGCTAATTGTTGTGTATTTTTTGCAGAGAGAGGGTCTCACTATTTTGCCCAGGCTGGTCTCAAACTCCTGGCCTCAAGCGATTCTCCCGCCTCGGCCTCCCAAAATGAGGGGATTGCAGGTGGGAGCCACTGCTCCTGGCTTGAGTGATTTTATTTGGTACTGCCCCCTTTCAAGTAGGAGCCTTGTGATCCAGAGCCCCTCTTCTCACCTGGCTTAATATATCTTTTTCCCCAGACTGAACTGACTAGACCTTTTAACATTTATTAAGCTCCCTCTCACTCTGGCTAAGATTAGTTCTAGAACACTAGAATAGGGAAACTTTTCCTCTCCCCCTCCCATAATTTAGCACATAAACAATGAAATGGGAAGAAATGTTGAGCACATCACACAGTAGACCACGTGGGGCTTGAAAGAGGGGCAGGAGGGGCTGCCAGAGCACTGCACGAGGAGCCTGAACACCTGGGTCTCTACTAGCTGTCAATCACAGATCACTACCTCTCTGAACTTTAGAGTCTTTGACTACAAAATACAAATAACAGCATCTGACCCTGTACCTCATGGAGTTATTAGGAGGATCAAATTAGAGAAAGCATGGGAATTAAGGTGTCATAGGTCATGAATTACAATATTTATTAAATTCAAAGGCATAAGCCATAATCCCACTCACCTTCCACTGTGTCCCAAAGTGTGGTTCGTGGACTTTCCTCATCAGAATCACCTAAGGTTGCTTAATGAAATACTGAATTCTGGGTCCTACCTCAGCCCAAGTCTCTCCCTCCCCACCTCCCAACCAGCCAAGTGATTATTAAGCATAATAAAGTTTGGAGCTGCTGGTCCAGGAACTAAGTTTGATGGGATAAAAAAAAGAGGATAAAGGATAATTATTTAAGTGCCCATAGATTCTTGGCATTCACATAGGTGCCAACCTATAATACAAATGACTAGCCTTATCCATCATGTTTGAATATTCCCAATGGGTGGCACATTGTGTTCCATTAAAAATAGCTGGGTAAGGCCGCTTGTCAGAATTTTAAATAGGCAATATAAATTGTTACACACGTCCCTTCTGAAGGGACATTTTCAATGTAGAGTCTTTTGTCTAAAGATAAATTTCTAATGTTCTTTCCGCCTGTCTCCTATGCCCCCAGAACACCCAGTCTTGGCTTTTCTTGGTACTTTACTAAATGCCACGAAGCTGAGGACTCACTGCTTTTTAATGCCAGCATTTCTGACCCAGGCTTCTCTCCCACAGCCAACCCATCACTAGGGCCAAATCAGCAATTGTACCTGCCGTAACAATCTGGGTGAGCGCCCAGGGGACAGCCTGTTCTGGTTGAAGCAGGACCTGAAGTTCTTACGGCACATTGACTCAGCAGGACTCAGATGCTTCCACAAGCCAGATGGGCAGTGGGGGTTTCCATATCCTCAGCCTGCAATCTCTTTAGCCCAGATAATAGGCCCACCAGCTGGTCATCCACTCCCAAAGTTTTCAGCTGGGCATTTCTCCATCCATTTAAAAGTACAGTAAGTTTATAGATACATAGATGCTCCAGAACCATTTGGAATAAATTGAGCATGTGGCAGAGGAAGAGGGCAGGGGATTTCCAAGAACGACCAGCAGCACTTGGAGATTTGTGTCTTAAAAAACACGACTCCTTTTCTTCTCTGATCCTGCGGTCTATTGTGAAATGACCAGAGATTTCTCCCAAGGATCTTTCGAGAGAGAGAGAGAGAGAGAGAGAGAGAACCAAGTGCTATCGGCAAAGAGGCCATACTCGGATGCCATGATCATCAGACATTTCTCTGGCCCCTAGAATGAGTTGGAACAGAGATGCGGCGTGCAAAAGCCTGAGCCTGGAGCACGGGGTGATTTTAGAAAAGCAACACTCCCTCACCTGGGAGACACAGAAACCTTGAGAAAAGTGTGGAGCGTGTGCTTGTGCTGAGGTGATCTATATATCTGGGGCCCAAGGTACCTGCATGGACAGCTAGTTAACATTCTTATTTTTGCCATTATTACTTTTGTTTTCCTAACTCCCCCGGACTCACTCTGCCCACCCCCACCAATGTTGTCTCCCCATCTGAAATGCCCTCCCTCAAAGCTCCCCTCCTCCACGCTGTCTTTCCTGACCAGAGTTCTCACTGACCTCCCGCTGCTCAGGGCGCTCCTAACAGTGATCTACCCACGTTATTCTGTGCGTATGACTCTGACATTCCCAATATGACTGTGCGTCAGGCGCCAAGCCTGGGCACCCTTCGTTATTCCACCTCACTACCCAGCCAAAGCGGGTGTCTGCTAAATGCCTGCTGACTCGTTGGCAGTGGGCTGGGACATAGAAATAATCTTTAAAAACTGAATCGGGTAATACAATAGACTTTGTGAAAAACAGATATACCTGAATGATGAGAAACAAGCTTTGGCAAAACAAGACAGTAGAATTATTCCATCATTCTGCATCTAAAAAAAGTTAGAGGGAGAGAGAAAAATGAAAAGTTCCCAGTGACATCAGCTTTGGCAGTCCCTAATGGAAAGTGGCCTTGCCAGAGCCCTGCTCCCTCGCTCAATTGGGAACGCTTTTCATTAATGCTATTAACCTGGCCCCACAGTCAGAGGCACAGCCTGCTGGGCCAAATGTGCTCGGTTCCAATTGCTGAATCATCTCCATCTCTTTTGCCCTTCCTAATACCTTCAAGAACTAGGAGAAGCAAAGGAGGGGAGCAAAGAATTAGAAGAAGCACCAAGCACTATCAACATTAGCAAATCAGTACTAGGAAGTAGCTTGGCCACTTCCTTCCATTTCCTTCCAACCCTGGGAACTCTTTGCATTAAAAACATTTCTCCACCACATCCATGTTTTAGACTTCTCACTGTGTCAGCCCAAAGGAAAACTCAGCTCTCCATCCCCAACCACATACCATGAGCGATTTCCTTCTAAGGGAGGAAAGTCACTCTTTGCAGTTTACAGCTTAATTGTTGACATCAATCAAGAAACCCTAGTAACATCCTGGGAATTCTGGGACCTTCTGAAAGCAGCCTGGAAGATCAGAAGTCTTTCCAGCTGCCCCCTAGACTCAGCATGATTAAAAGGTGCGGAAGGACCCCCAGAAGGGAGATGTGGAGAAAAACACCAAGAAGGAAGTGAAAGTCAGACATAACCAAGAAGGAGGCAAATTTAATCTTCTCTGAGCTGGAAAGTTAAAGCCAAGGGAATTCTATTATTAGGAACCTCTGTTCCGAAGGCTGGGTGGGGGCGGGATGCAAAAAAGGCTGCACTGCCCTCTATTGGGACCTAACAGCACTCAGTCAAGGGCTCTTCATTCATGATCTCAGTTAGTCATTGCACAACTTTTGGGAGCTATTAGTAATGGAAAAAAGACCAGAGAAATCAAGTAACTTGCTCTAGCTCATGCAACTAGGAAATGGCACAAGCAAGGATACTAAACCAGGGACAAATGGCTTTCCCAGTTTATTTTCTTGCCATTCATCTTTATAGCCAAGCTTTTCCTCCTTGGACCCAGAACATGGCATGTTGTAAGTGTTTGCCAGCAGTTCTCTCTGGCATGATGGGTCTCAAAGCTAGCTGCCTATTAGAACTACCTGGAGACATGCTCTAACCTGCCAAGTGTTCAAGCCCCACCTCCAGTGATTCTGATTTTAATTGATCTTAGGTAGATCCTAGCTTAAGTAGGTTTTAAAAGTTCTCCAGGTGATTCTAACATATAGCCAGTGCTAAGAATTCCTGTTCTAGCTGCAGAAGATATAGAGGCAAAACACATGGCCCCTTCCAAACCTGGGACTTGTATTTAATAGAATTTAATACGTTTAGAGGGCTTCACTAAAGAAAAATCACTTTTGAAGGCTGTAGGCTTTCTAGTGGAATGTTACAGTTCTGCTTTATGGTACGGTAGGCTGAATAATAGTCCCCCAAAGAGCTTCACGTCTTAATCCTTTGGAACCTATAAATAGATTACTTTACACAGAAAAAGAGACTTTGCAGATGTAATTACATTAAAGATCTTGAGTTGAGGAGATTATCCTAGATTATCTGGATGGCCCAGATATAATCACAAGGGTCCTTCGAAGAGAGGCAGGGGAGTCAGAGTTAGAGAAGATGTGATGATGGAAGTGGAGGTTGGAATGGTGTGAGGAAGGAATACAAAAAATGCAGTGGCCTCTAGAAGCTGAAAAAGGGAGAGGAAACATCCTCCTTTAGATCCTTCAGAAAGAACAGTCCTGCCACAGGCTTGACTTTAGCCCATTGAGACTGATTTTGAACTTCTGACCTCCAGAATCATAAGAATAAATTTGCATTGTTATGAGCCACTAAATTTGTGTTATTTGTTACAGCAGCAAGGGGAACTAATACAGATGTGGTGCAGCTCACTTCAGCCATCTGAGGTTTGGGTTCCTCACCTCTAAAATGGATACTCATACCTACTTCAATAGGACTAAATTCAATAATTATAAGGAATTCTTGTGGCTGGCACACAGTAAGTGTTCAATAAACGGCACCTACTATTACACTATTACACCTACTACTACTACAGCTACTATTACACTCATCCATAGAGGAACCTGGGATTCTCATCTCCTGAGAATCCCAGGTCCCTCATGCAGCTCTGAGTCAAAACAGGTGGGGCACAAAGTGGAAAAAATATAATAAGATGTGAGAAGAAAGAGGCTTTTAGTTGTGCCCAAATACATTTCTACAGGACAAGGGATCAAGGTGAATGGAAAATAAATTAGCAAGAGAGCAGTGGCAGCAGAATTTCTCAGCCAGCTGGCCTCTGGGGGATGTTTGCACACGCTGGTTCTGAACATGCTATCAGATTCCTGGCACTATTGGGTCCACTTCCCAGGAACTCAGCCCCTTATTGTAAGAATTCACAAAGAGAAAGAGAAAAGGAATTAGAATCATCATAATACCTAAAGGACCCAGAAATATACAAGTTCCCCTGTCCAAATACAGCTAGCCAGTCAATTTCTGAGCAGTTGGACAATTTCAGGTTCTTAAGCTCTCACAAGAATAAAACATTGTTTTCTATCTATTTAGTGTTGGTTGGATTGTTAGTATTAATGGACATTCTACCATGTATGAGACTTATGACCTTAGGCAAATTACTCTGTTCTTCAGCTTCTTCACCTGTAAAACAGGGACAAGGGTAACACCTAGTTGTAGGGTTGTCATGAAGATTAAATGATTTATACATGCAAAGGGCATAGTAAAGTGCCTGGCACACAGTCAAGTGCTCGGTAAGTTAGCTATTAACATTCCCAGCAGGGTTATTTTTATTTTGGAAAAAGACATGAGGCTAGGTGAAGGAAGCCACCCACTTAGAATACTTTACATGAAGAACAGTATTTTTGTTGTTGTTGTTGAGACAGGTTCTCACTCTGTCACCCAGGCAGGATGAGGTGCAGTCGCGCGATCATAGCCCACTGCAGCCTCAAACTCCTGGGCTCAAGCAATCCTCCCACTTCAGCCTCCTGAGTAGCTGGGACTAAGACACAATCCACCACACCCGGGTAATTTTTTTATTCTTTGTACAGACAGGGTCTCACCATATTACCCAGGCTGGTCTTGAATTCATGGCCTCAACTGATCCTCCTGCCTTGGCCTCCCAAAGTTCTGAGATTACAGGTGTGATCCACCGTGCCTGGCAGAAAGACAGTAATTTTTAGTGTCCTTTTATTGTTTTATGTAGTTTTGTTTTTAAAGGAGCTTCAAGAGAAAGAAGTCCAAAATAGGAGCCAGATACAGGCACGTATTCACTCAGCCAATATTTGTTGACTGTCAATTATATACCAGGAACTTTTCTAGGAACTGGGGCCTAAAGATAAACAAAATCTGTTCCCTACACATAAGGAGTGTTCAGCATAATGGTGGAAAGAGACATGGTAGATTCCTAGCACAAGACAGCAAGACACATGCTGCAATAAGAGTAGGTAGGGCATGGTGAAGAGATACATAGGAGAAAATCTGATCTGGGATAGGGGACATCAGGGAGGACTTCCTGGAGGAAGCAACATCTAAATTGGCTGAGTAGGTTTGCAGATGGATGATAAGGATGTGGAGAGTTTTAGAGGAAACCAGCTCTTCTGAAGTTTTGAGGGCAAGAGCAAGCAGTGTTTTCAGGAAACTGCAGTCAAGATGAACCCAAGGGGTGGGGCCAGGCCTGAAACGGGAGGTGAGAGATTCAGCAGGAGTTCTAAATGCCATTCAGATCACAGATCACAAAGATGGAGAACCATGATAACGAGTTTGTATTTCAGCTTGAGGACAATGAGGAGCTGTTGAAAGGCTTTAAGCAGGGCAATTTCGCAATAAGATTTGAGCTTTAGAAAGATCACTCTCAGGAGAGTAGTTGAAAGACAAGATCAAAGTCAGAAAGACAAGGTGGAAAACTATTGCAATAATTCTGGTGAAAGATAAAAGAAGACAGAGTCAAGGTACTGGCAGTGGGGAATGATTAGGCATGGACAGATGTTAGAATGACAGACCTGCAGACTCTGTGATCACGTGAGAAAGGGAGGAAAAAAATCTCATTTCCAGGTTTCTAACTTGGATGAAAGGTGGTACCACTCACTAATTCAGGAAATCCAGGAAGCAGAAGTTTGAGAGGCAGGTAATGAGCTCAGCTTTTGACACCTTGATGTGGACACATTGAAGGCCTGTGGGGACCTTCAAGTGGACATGCGCAGTTAGCAGCTAGATATGAGCCTTGAGTTCAAGATGAAGACTTGAGATTTGAGTCATTGGCCCATAGTTCGTCTATTTGAAACCATGGGAATGGGTGAGACCACCCGGGGACAGTGAGGAGTTCAAGGTGGAGGCATGATGTCCTCTGGCAAGAATGCTGTCTAAGGAGACACAGAGATAAGACAGTAATTGGAGGGAAGCAGGAGGTAGAGGGAGAAAGTGTTTTGCTGTTTTTCTGTTTTAACAAACACTTGAGATTGTTGAAATGTTGCTGATGAAGAGGAATGGGGTGGGTGGGGAAAGAAAGGATTAAAGTAGAGTCTATCTTCTTTGTTCACAGATTTTGTATTTGCAAATTTGCCTACTCACTAAAATGCATTTGTGACCCTAAAATCAATAATCACAGTGCTTTCATGGTCATTCCTGGATGGGCACCTGTTCAGAGTGTCAAAAAACTGGATCCTCCTGATACACTTGTCCCCAGCTGAGGTTAAACAAGGCAATGCTCTGCCTTCCTGTTTCAACTCTCATACTATAAATGTGTCCTTTTCGCAGAATATTTAGCATCACATTTTTCACATTTTTGTGCATTTCGTTGGTGATTTCGCTGTTTAAAATTGCCTGAAGCAAAATGCCGAAGTGCTGTCTAGTGTTCCTAAGCCCAAAAAGCTGTGCCTTATGGAGAAAATATGGGCATTCAATAAGCTTCTTTCAGGCATGAGTTAGTGCCGTTGGTTGGGAGTTTAATGCTAATGAATCAAGAGTATATAGTAAATAAGGTATCTCTAGACAGAAATATGCATAAAATAGGATTATATGCCGATCTGTTGATGAAAATGTTGTGAACAGAGGCTCACCGGAAATAACCCTGTATTTCCTCTAGGTGCAATGATCCCATATTCGCTAATTAGTGTTGGCAGTAACTTTATAAAATGCAACTACTACACATAATGAGAATCAACTGTGTAAGAGAGAGGGAGAGTCAGAGGCCCCAGAGGAGGATTTGGGTGGCGTGCTTTCAGGTAATGGAGTAGTCTGCTAGAGTCCCCGATCTTGTCATGCAATAAGTGTGCTAGACCAAAATATTCCTTTTAACTGAAGACACCACCAGGAGATAGCTTTCAGCTGGCTTTGCTCTGAACAAGCTGCCCTGGCACATGAAGTGTGGGAGGATGGGTAGGAAAGGGAAGTGAGATCAATAAGGAGACATTGAAAATAAAATATGGGTGGAGAGAGAAAGAGGGTCTCCTTTTGTTGCTCTCTCTCTACATTGCACAATTTATAAAGTTTAATGGGGGAGCCTTTTCTGATGATTTCTTAGGGACTCACAGATTTTACATTCCTGCTTCTTCTGGTGATACCAAACTTTATTTTGACCCCTACCCAAAACTGTACAGTTTAATCTTCACTTTGCCTATGCCTTGGCTCAAAAGGAAGTTAGTTTCAGGCAATTGAGATTTGGCATTACACAGTAATCTCTTTTTTATTAACTCATCTCAGCAGCTGAAAGCATTGAAAAAACACTCCAACAATATTGTAACCAAAAAAAACAAAAAGCCAAAAACATTGTAACCAAGTTTATATCCTGAGGGAAACACTAAGAACAACTTTCCCTCTTCATCTCCCTTTACCCTATATGAGAAAAGCAAGGCTTCTCTATTCCCAAAGTGAGTTCAAAGTAAAGGAAAACATTGCTTTGTTTTACGTAACATGCATATTTTGAAGATAGGAACAAGACTTCAGGAGAAAAACAAGTTCTCAAACACTGACCATCCTTACTAGGCTAGGTGAAGTTACAGTGAAACTCTGATGTTGGGGGGAAAACTGACACCTGTTCTATTTCCACGTCAGGTCACAAAAGGCAGTACCATCTGTTGCCAAGTATCAGAAACCTCTCTCATCCAGCCCCTGACTCCACTGATCGCTAATTTATAACTGTTTAGAGATGGCTGGGCCAAAGCTCACTTCTGTTCTATCTGAACAAAAGAGGCTCTTAGCTGACTAACAAGGTAAACAAGTTCCATTTATTTAACTAAACATACTTTTTTGCAGATTATAAATTTAACAGAGTTTGCTAACACTAGTGAAATTTTTATTTATTTTTTTATAGTCTATTAATTAATAGACTATATTTTTGAGTAGTTTTAGGTATACAGAAAAATTAAGCAGAAAGAACAGAGTCCCATATTCCTCTTTTCCATGCACCCCCCCACACACACCAAAATTTCCCCTGTTATTAACTCTTGCATGTCCAAATGTGGTACATTTATTAAAACTGATGAACCAATACAATATATTATTATTATTTACAGTCCATAGTTTACATTAGGGTTCACTCTTTGTGTACAAAACATACTTTTAATATGTGTTAGAGGCACTGAAATCATAAAAATAAAGCTACCACTTGTAGAGAAATCTCCAGGTCACAATGCTTTGTCACAAAAAACCCAATTTTTTCCTTTATTTCGAACTCACTTTGGGAGTAGAGAAAGCTTGCTTTTCTCAGTGTTACACGTAATGCCAATAACCACTGTCACAAACATAATATTCATCATAACAGTCCTGAAGATGGGCTGAAACTCTTACTTATAGAAAAGGAGCTGACGTTCAGAGAGGCAAGCAGCTTGCCAAAGCTCCTACAGCTGTAAAATGGCAGAGACAAGATGGGAACCCAGGTCTTCTTAGTTCTTTGCCAGTTATGTTCATGCTAATTTTTAAGAGGCCACTCTTAGCCCCGTGTCTTCCTCACATTCAGATTTCTATTTCTAAGCAGAGGATTAAGATGCACACTGCTCATATTTCCACTGAGAAACAAACTGTGACAAGGCAAATGAGATGGCACTTGGTCAAATGCATGGCTGGTTAGGGGACACAGGTATTAATTATTCTTTTGGGCTTGGACATCAAGTCTATACTTACAGCTAATTTACTTGTCTGTCTTCCCTCTAGACGGCAACTCTAGAAGAAAAAGAACTATGTCTATTTACTTGCTATTGTCTCTTTGTTGCTTACGTACTGCCTGGGACAGAATAGCAATTAAACAGCAGTTACTAAGCATGTTGATGGAAGGATAACTAACCCCATCGGTAAGGAGTACTAACCATACACACTGCCTCTGGAATCACTTTCTGATATCTTCCCTTTTGCTTTTCTGGTAGTTTTCCAACTACTCTTTCACATTGCCTTTTCTACTTCTATATTTTGGGCCTTATAATTTCAACCATATCCTATAATTACAAGATCATTTGAACCAACACCAAACGTCCCAATCATTTTCCTTTCTGCTACATAACAAGACTCAGACAGCCTACCATTTCTCTTAAGATAATATTTACATCTTTGGTCTGCGTCCAGTACCCAGGTCCATGTGCCTGTGGATGTGTCAGTGTAAATAGCTCTTGCCTTGTCCCTTCTCATTAACATGAATGGCAAAAAGGAGTTGAGAGAAGGAATATTGGGTATTCCAGGAAATCTAAGCTCTAAATCTAAGTTCTGCTTGCAGGTCTTTATATAATGGAAACCTGTTTCCCTTTGAGTTTCTTAGCCACAAAATGGGAATAATATCATGTGTTTTTAGGACATCTCAAAAACTGTTTTTTTATACATGAGCAAACAAGGAACGTTAAAATGTTTGTACATTTCATTAAGCTGTTTATTAGTATTTGTAAATATCGCATTCAAAGGCTTGAGGCAAAAGTTACAAACTGGTAACTTGAGGGACCACAATGAGTCAATAGAAGTGTTTTGTTTGTCCAGTGATGTTATTTTTAGAATTTAATCCAGTTACTAAGATGTTTTACATTGGGAGACTTCACATTAAAATTTTGGCATCCCTTTAAAAATCTCAGGATTAGGCATCCTAAGCCCACTGATATGGTTTGGCTCTGTGTCACTACCCAAATCTCATCTCAAACTGGAATCCCCATGTGTTGAGGGAGGGAGGTGCTTGGATCAAGGGGGCAGCTTCCCCCATGCTGTTCTCACGGTAGTGAGTGAGTTCTCGTGAGATCTGATGGTTTTTAAAGTGGCAGTTTTTTCCTGCACTTGCACTTCTCCCTGCTGCCGCCATGTGAAGAAGGTGCCTGCTTCCCCTTCACCTTCTGCCATGATTGTAAGTTTCCTGAGGCCTCCCCCACCACGTGGAACTGTGAGTCAATGAAACGTTTTTCTTTTATAAATTACCAGTCTCAGGAATTTCTTTATAGGAGTGTGAAAATGGGCTAATACACCCCCACTGCTGTTTGGCAGGAACTGACCAAAGCTGAGCAATGATCACTTCCATGTAAAGCCATAAGAGCATTCTAGTTTGCCACAGTCTCCACCACTCCCTATTTTATCACATGTAATCTGATATAGTTTAGATGTCCCGTCCAAATCTCATGTTGGAGGTGGGGCCCAAGTTGGAGGTGGGGCCTGGTAGGAGGTGTTTGAGTGTTTGGGTCATGGGGGCAGATCCCTCATGGCTTGGTGCTGTCCTCACAATAGTGAGTTCTTGTGAGATCTGGTTATGTAAGTGTGTGGCACCTCCCTATCACTCCCTTTTTTGCTCTTGCTCTCTATGTGATGTGTCTGCTCCCACTTTGCCTTCTGCCATGATTGAAAGCCATCTGAGGCCACCCCAGAAGCTGTGCAGATGCCAGCACCATACTTCCTGTACAGTCTGCAGAACCATAAGTCAATTAAACCTCTTTTCTTTATCAATTACCCAATCTCAGGTATTTCTTTATATCGATGCCAAAACAGCCCAACACATAATCTTTGCCATAGTCCCTACTACTTCCTATTTTATTACAGCCAGTCTGCTTGACTCACTTATGTTACTGTCTGGTTCCCAGAGGCATTTGAATTTGACTACCCCTGTTTTAAAGAAGTATTACAGAGCATATAGTTGATTTATCAGTCTGCAGCTGTCAGATTGATCCTGTTCACAAATAGTTCTAAAGAAGAAAATCCATAGTATTTTGCAAGCCATTCAAACACTAAACCTTTCTCTTCTATCCAGAAAAATTTCCCCTCACTATAAATAGGCCAATAAGAACAATGTAGGCTTAGAACTAAATGGCATCTTATAGCTCATCTGGTCCAACCACCTTATATAACATTTGAGAAAACTACAGGCCTAGATTGTGAAGATGCCCAATAGCTAACAGGGACGATAACCAGCTTCCCACTGGAAAGCTTCCTGGAACTTCTCATTCTTTCCAAATTAGGCATAGAAAATAGCTGCTTATTTTACTCTGTGAAAGCATTTTAGGCTTGGACTCAAGGGCAGGAAGTGTTTTTTTCTCTTGTTTTAGATTCTCAGGAAACTTATTTTCCTAACCTTAATTACCATGAAGATTATCTGTTGAACCCTCTATTCATTTCCTGGGGCTTCCATAACCAAGTACTACAAACCAGTTAACTTAAAACGATGGAAATTCATTCTCTCACAGTTCTGAGGGCTAGAATTCTGAAATCAAGGGGTCAGCAAGGCCATGCTCCCTTCCAAGTCTCTCAGGGAGGACCCTACTTTGTCTCCCCCTGGTTTCTGCTGGCTCCTAGCCACCTTTGGCATTCCTCAATTTGTAGTTGCATCACTCCAATCTCTGCCTTTATCTTCACATAGTCTTCTTCCTTGTGGCTCCACGTTTCTGTATCCTACTCTCTGTCTCTTATAAAGACATCAGTTGGCCAGGTGCGGTGGCTCATGCCTGTAATCCCAGCACGTTGGGAGGTTGAGGCAGGTGGATCACCTGAGGTCAGGAGTTCGATACGAGCCTAGCCAACATGGTGAAACCCTGTCTCTACTAAAAATACAAAAATTAGCCAGGCATGGTAGCAGGCGCCTGTAATCCCAGGTACTTGGGAGGCTGAGGCAGGAGAATTGCTTGAACCCAGGAGGCGGATGTTGCAGTGAGCTGAGATCGCACCATTGCACTCCAGCCTGGGGGACAAGAGTGAGACTTTGTTTCAAAAAAAAAAAAAAGACGTCAGTCATTGGGTTTAGGGTCCACCCTGACCCAGTATGACCTCTGAGATGCTGAGATGGTTAATTTTATATGTCAAACTTGCCTGGGCTTACAGATGCCCAGATAACTGGTAAAATATGATTCTGGGTGTGTCTGTGAGGGTGTTTCCAGAAGGGACTAACATTTGCATTGGTGAACTGAATAAAGCAGATGGCCCTCCCCAACGGGGGTGGGCGTGATCCAGCAGAACAAATTGGGGAGGAAAGGTAAATCCACTCTCCTGCTTGGGCTGAGACATCCATCTTCTGCCCTAAGACATTGGCCCTTCTGGTTCTTGGGCTTTCAGATTTGGACTGAAACTTTATTAGTCCATTCTCATCTTGCTATAAAGACCTAAGACTGGGTAATTTATAAAGAAAAGAGGCTTAATTGACTGACAGTTCCACAAGCTATACAGGAAGCATAGCTGGGGAAGCCTCAGAAAACTTACAATCATGGCAGAAGGGGAAAGGGAAGCAGGCACGTCTTACACGGCCAGAGAAGGAGGAAGAGAGCAAAGCGGGAGGTGCTACACACTTTTAAACAACCAGATTGCGTGAGAATTCACTCACTATCTTGAGAACAGCAAGTGGGGAGTGTGCCTCCATCATTCAATCACCTCACACCAGGCCCTTCCTCCAACACTGGGAATTACAATTCAACATGAGATTTGGGTGGGGACACAGCCAAACCACATCAGGGACTGGCACCATTGCCCTTCATTCTCAGGTCTTCAGCTTTGGGCTGAATTACACCACCAACTTCCCTGGTTCTCTAACTTGCAGATCATGGGACTCCTTGGCCTCCATAACTGCATGAGCCAATTCCTATACTAAATCTCTTCATATATGCATGTATATATATACAGCTGGCCGTCTATGTCCACGGATTCTGCATCCATGGATTCAACCAACCACAGATCAAAAATATTTGAGAAAAAAAATGCATCTGTACTGAACATGTATAGACTTTTGTTTCTTGTCCTTATTCCCTAAATAAAACAACTATTTACATAGCATTTACATTGTATTAGGTATTATAAGTAATCCAAAGATGATTTAAAGTATACGGGAGGATGTGCATAGGGAAGATGGCAAATACTATGCCATTTTATATCAGGGACTTGAGCAACTGCAGATTTTGGTATCCAAGGGAGATCCTGGAACCAATCCCACACAGATACCAAGAGATGACTATATATATAGAATTGGTTCTATTTCTCTAGTTTTTTGTTCCACTACACACAGATGAGTAATTGGAAAGGGAAGAGTATATTAACAGCCTTTTCAGATCATGGTGAAGATTCTGCTGTAGATTATACCAAAACTTGACAAGTTGTAGTTTCTTAAAGGAAAATTGCCAGCTGGGCACGGTGGCTCACACCTGTAATCCCAGCACTTTGGGAGGCCAAGGTGGGCAGATTACCTGAGGTCAGGAGTTTGAGACTAGCCTGACCAACATGGAGAAACCCCATCTCTACTAAAAATACAAAATTAGCTGGGTGTGGTGGCACATGGCTGTAATCCCAGCTACTCAGGAGGCTGAGGCAGGAGAATTGCTTGGACCCAGGAGGCGGATGTTGTGGTGAGCTGAGATTGTGCCATTGCACTCCAGCCTGGGCAACAAGAGGGAAACTCCCTCTCAAAAAAAAAAAAAAAAAAAAAAGGTAAATTGCCATATGAAATCTGAAAACATCAATGAATGTTTCATACTCAATTACTTTTTCAAATTTTGTAACATTATGCACTGGTCATTTGGAAAATATTGTTTTAATGAGTTGTGCAGACCTTCCAGATGTTGACACATTTCAATATATAATATAAAAATATCACCTTCCGAAATATCACCACCAATTTCATTCTAATTTCCTTTGAAAGCTTGAATTTTATCATTGGCATCAAATATTATCTTCCTTGACACGATTAACTCATATTGTTTTCCTTCACTGGAAAAACTCATTTCATTTTCGAGACCATTTCTATCAAATACCCAAACTTGAATAACTATAATTTGTCTGTCAGTTTTTATTTCAAGCAAAAATAATGTTCTGTGAAAAAAAACCAAACAGCTAATTTAGCTAGCAACTCAAACAATCGCATAAGTGCTTTTCTGCAAGACAACCATCATAGCCTATGCAGGAGAAATGCTTTATGTGGGCCAGGCGTGGTGGCTCACGCCTGTAATCCCAGCACTTTGGGAGGCCGAGGTGGGCGGATCACAAGGTCAGGAGATCGAGACCATTCTGGCCAACATGGTGAAACCCTGTCTCTACTAAAAATACAAAAAGTAGCTGGGCATGGTGGTGCACACCTGTAGTCCCAGCTACTTGGGAGGCTGATGCAGGAGAATCGCCTGAACCTGGGAGGTGGAGGTCACAGTGAGCCAAGATCGCACCACTACACTCCAGCCTGGGTGACAGAGTGAGACTCCATCTCAAAAAAAAAAAAAAAAAAAAAAAAAAAAAACAGAAAGAAAGAAAGAAATGCTTTATGTGTACTTTCCAAATCAAGGGTTGAGATGTAACAAAATTAACTTTTACTGCATCAAGGGCATCTCAGTAAAATGCTTTCTTGTACTCTGTGGTTGTGAGGAATACAGTGACTACAGTTTGGTGTCAGGATTTGTGCTGAGCCACCAGCAGTTTTTCCCGCCATCGCTTTTCCAACATCAGTGCAAATGACTATGCAGTAAAAAAGGCAAATAATATCTTGAAATAATTATATATGTATATTTCATTAGATATAGATATTCCCCACTGAATATATAAAATTTTGAAAATAACTTTGACCTTGAAAACTTATGAAAGTGTCTCAGGGACCCCTAGGTATCTTTACACTTGGAGAACTACTACTCCAGATGAACAGAAAGATAGGACAATGACTATCTGAAATTTAGCTCCTTTCTTTGGGAAGCAGGCTCTGCTAGCCAGGAAGAAGGAAGCAAAGAATAGCTATTTGTTAGCAAAGACTTGGAACCAACCCAAATGTCCAACAACAATAGACTGGATTAAGAAAATGTGGCACATATACACCATGGAATACTATGCAGCCATAAAAAATGATGAGTTCATGTCCTTTGTAGGGACATGGATGAAGCTGGAAACCATCATTCTCAGCAAACTATTGCAAGGACAAAAAACCAAACACTGCATGTTCTCACTCATAGGTGGGAATTGAACAATGAAAACACATGGACACAGGAAGGGGAACGTCACACACTGGGGACTGTTGTGGGGTGGGGGGAGGGGGGAGGGATAGCATTAGGAGATATACCTAATGCTAAATGACGAGTTAATGGGTGCAGCACACCAACATGGCACATGTATACATATGTAACAAACCTGCAAGTTGTGCACGTGTACCCTAAAACTTAAGGTATAATAATAATAAAATTAAAAAAAAAAAGAAGAATAGCTATTTGTTGGCTACCAACAGTACATGCCGTCACCTTTAAAGCACACTTGACACAGAGAAAGCACTCATTGATGTTCACTGTTGTTGTGTTATTATTTTGTATATGAGCAGTTGATTTTCCTTCCCACTTGCCTCTCTAGCATGCTTTTTAAAAAGCGACTAATTTATTTGATTTTCTCAAAATCTTGTGAGATGCAACAGACATTGTTTTTAGAGAAATAGGTTATGTGACCTAAGATTTCACCCAAATTAGGGGGAAAATCACAATATCACCCAGTACAATGCTCCAGGGCCCCTCACCAACCTGTGTCTCACAGGGGCCTCATATGTATCCACTGGACTCAGGAAGCATAGCTGGTGAAATCATATCAACTCAGACTCCAGAAAGCTACTTCAGACAGTTTGATCACAGAACTATGTATGAGATTCTCAGGGATTTTTTCTTCTGTGGTACTATATATCCTTACCCAGTTAGCTAACAACTCAAATGAACATTCTTTAAATTCCATCCATGTTCTTATGTCACCAGAGAGCTTACATTCTATAGTATATTATTTTATCTCCCTACAGAAATGTAT
This sequence comes from Pan troglodytes, assembly GCF_028858775.2. NCBI lineage: Eukaryota > Metazoa > Chordata > Mammalia > Primates > Hominidae > Pan > Pan troglodytes. The sequence continues at coordinate 100,924,879 of NC_072408.2, forward strand.
TCATTGAATGGTTACCACCATATATCACTGATATTATAATGTGCCCTTTTTTTCATTTTAACATCTTTTAATTTAGAATGAATTTTATAGCCTATGGAAAGTCATCATGTATTTGGCAGTGTTTTCCTTTTCTTACTGATACATAAAATAATGATATATCTATTATCAATGATGTCTTAAATTCAACAAAGTATGGTATTTAAAACGTGACTCTATACTGTTCCAGGACTGATATAAGAAATAACTACAGTCCTACGTGGCTTAACAACAGGATACATTGTGAAAAAAATGCATTGTTAGGTGATTTCCTCATGTGCAAACCTCATAGAATGTACTCACACAAATCTAGATGGTAGAGCTACTACACACTTAGGCTGGCTGTAAGGCATCACCTCTTGCTCCTAGGCTGCTAACCTGTACAGCATGTTACTTTACTGAACACTGCAGGCAACTATAACACAATGGTAAGTATTTGTGCATCTGAACATATCTAATCACAGAAAGGTATAGCAAAAATATAGTTTTATAATCTTATGGGACCACCATAGCATAGGCAGTCCATCATTGACCAAAACATCGTTATGTGGTGCATGACTGTATTTAAAGACCACCTCCATGCTTTCTACAAAACTATTATCATGCATCATGCATTCTCTGGTTTAATGCCCCTAAAACAAAACTGGCACAATAAATCTCTAGTTCCCTACTTTTAGCTCTTTTCTATGTCCAAGAGGGTGAGTTGCACACCATAATGGCTCCACAAATTGTTCCTGAAAATCATTGAAAATAATTTAAAATTAAGAATACAAAACCAGGCATAAACATTTGGAAGGGACTCCAGCAACTGAATGGCTCTGAGGCTTAAACTTCACTAGGCTCTAGGTGTGGTCATGTGTCTGGCCAGTGAAACGCGAACAGAAGTGTGGAGTGAGACTTATGGGAAGTCTCTTTACAGAGAGGAAAGAGGCCTCTCTTCTTTCCTTCCTCCATCCCACAATCTAGAACTCACATGTGGTGGCCTGGGCTCCAGCAACTATATTGGACCAAGAAAATAAAGGACATAGCCCAGATGGAGGGACAGAAAGTCTAAAGGAATCTAAGACTCTGATGACTGTGAAGCTGCCTGCCAACCCCAGGCTGCTTCCCTCCCAGACCTCTTGGGTTGTGAAGGAATGAAGCATTGATTGCTCAAACCACCATCTGCGGTTTCTCTTGTTATCAGCCAAACACAGTCCACCACTGACACAGCATCATAAAGTATCTTGGTCCATACAAGAAGGGCATACGTTGCGGCAAGGATGGAGGTCATGGAATGAGCCTAAGACTGAAGGTCAGAAATTCTCTTTCTAGTCTTTGCTACTCCAGTCCTGTCTTTAGCTTGCTCCAGGAACTTAAGAAACCCACTTAAGCTGTATTTACTTTAAGTTTCCTCATTTAAAAAAAAAATACAACTTTCTCCCATGGAGTTATGCTAGTAAATCATATACAAATAAGAAAGAACTTTGAGATGGTGAAATCACACATCTTTGTTCTGGTTAATGGTAGCAGTGATGCACTGAGAGAGAATCTTTTCATGGTCCCGTTCCTGCTGAATGAGTTCAGATCTAGACCCCCATATCCTGGGCAGTGCCAATGTTAAAAATCAAACCATAAATAGTGGTTCATGGAGTAGGCACTTAAAAAGTCTTCAAATTATGAGGCAGTTGCAAAGAGTGATCAGTCAGTTCCCACATTCTCCAAGGATCGTGATTAGGAAAAGAAGAATTTCCTATTTGGGTATCATCTCAGAGATGGTTCCCTAGGAACAGAGCCTATGAAATTGGTATTCTCGTGTGAACAGATTTCAGGAGAAGTATGTAAAGGAGTTAGGGAAGCAGGTGAGACAGAGGAAGAAGATAGAGATGTGAGTTCAGCTGAAGTCTAGCCTCAGCCCCATCCCGTAGGGAGCTCTGGAGAGTGACCGGCACCAAGGAATTGTCCGACCTCAAGGCAAGGGGACCAGGACTTTATAACCCTGTACCTGCCAGTCACTGGTGCAGACCACCCCTGAGGGAGAGGGGTTCTCCCAAGCATCTCTGGCTGAGGAGGCTCCCACTGGCTGAGGACAATTCTCCAGAAAGAGTGTGCCTGAGATCAGGCAGCAGCCAGCACTCCCAGTAGCTGTGCAGTGGTGCACTGGTCTAATAAGGGGACCTGGGTGTGCATCCCGGCATCTACCACAGGAACAGAATGCTGGAGTATTTGGGGAGGAAGCTCCTGACCACTTCTCTAGAAAGTATTATTCATACCTTTCAAGACTTTCCAACCTGCTACGCTATAGACCTCTGTTTGGGGCAACAATAGATGTGCTCTCAGTGATAAATTCTGAGCTTGTTCTTTAATAGGCAATAGGCAAGGAAAACGAGGAAAGTGTTACTGTCATTCAGGCTTGGCTTCCAGGATTTCTCCACAGCCTTGGGGATTTGAAGGTGTTGGTAAATCCTACTTTTCCTCTTCTTTGGATTCCAAACCAATGGAGAAATCATCCAGGAGGATCAAAGATCGCACGAATGGCATTCTTGCCCTGAAGGCTGGTTTTAAGACTTGTCCTGGATCCAAGACCAAAGGGAGTGTCTTCTCGTTCCCCTTGATTTGAAGTTGCACCCTGGTCACAGAGCAAGCAATGGTGGGGCAGGCACTCTCAGCTGAGTGGAGGGGAGGGGGATGGGTGCCATTGGGGGCAGGCAGAAAGTGTTGAGGAGGGGGACTTCATGCCCTCTCCCCATTTTCCCAAGGAAGACTAGAAAGAAGAGCTGGAATTGCTCCTCCCATAATCTTCCTGGGGTGGAGGGCCAGGAGGGTTCCTGTAGGGATCATGTGGACTACAGCCCACAGCCCCTCCCACAGCTTCCCTCCCACAGACTGCTAAAGACAAAAAGAAAGGATGCTCTAAGTCTGGAGCTGGCTTAGAAGCCCTGGTGGACACACTAAGAAAGAAAAGCCAACCCAGACTTCTGAATCACCCACACCCACTTCACCATTCGGCTGCCCCAGATCTCCTTTTTTGCACCAAGAACCGGACTAGTTTTGTCACTCTTGGCTGAATAGCTGGAACTCATCAGCACCTATTGATACAAATCACTTCTGCCGGTCTCCACCAGCCAGTGCCCGACAGCTGTTTTTCTATGTCCTTTCTCTGAAAGCATTATGCAGCCTTATGTACAGGTCGACATTGTGAAGTATTGCTTCTTCTGAATTTACTGCATTTTCTGTTCTTGGAGGTAATAGATGGCCCACTCAGCTTCCCTTCACTGCAGACACTGCTCTGTGGTCTCCATAGCTCCCAAATGCATTAGCGGATCAGGCAGGATGAGAATTACAGCATCTTGTGCTCCACGATGCCTTCCTGCTTGGTGTGGTGTTTTCCAATCTGCTGACATCTCACAAACAAATAAACATTGTAGTTACTTTTGTTTTGTTTTGAGATGGAGTCTCACTCTGTCACCCAGGCTAGAGTGCAGTTGTGCATTCTCAGCTCACTGCAACCTCTGTCTTCTGGGTTCAAGTGATTCTCCTGCCTCAGCCTCCCGAGTAGCTGGGACTACAGGCACACGCCACCATGCCCTGCTAATTTTTGTATTTTTAGTAGAGATGGGACTTCACCATGTTGGCCAGGCTGTTCTCAAACTCCTGCCCTCAAGTGATCCACCCACCTTGGCCTCCCAAAGTGTTGGGATTACAGGCGTGAGCCGCCTGGCCCATTTTAGTTACTTTTGGCTATACCAACAGGTCATATTTTTCTCTGTCTTATCTCCTCCTTGGCTCCCAAACCCCTGTGCATCATCACTGTGATGTCTCCTGTAATGAATGACATACTTCCAGTTATAAGAAACATCATAGGAAGACAAGGAAAGGGCCCTGCCTTTAAAGCATCTTCTCCCAAGACCTCCAGGTCTTAGGATGTTGGCCCTTGCCCTGGTGGCCTTGGGTGCCGGAAGACTCAACGATTTCTAAAGGAGACTTGATTTGCAGGTTGGGTTAATCTGATCTTCTACCCTGTGTAAATGATCTCTTACTTAAAATACTTGCGCATTTTGAACTGTCTGGTTGCCCAAGCAGGGTGGAATGTTCCAGAGGAAGCCACATAACTGCAGAGGTTTAACACACGGTGGGTTCCACCTTGTTGTGCAATGGCTATTTTCCTGACAGCCGAGGCTGCTGCCAGGAGTCAAGGAGAGCCAGATCCCACAGGAGCCAACAAGAATTGTAGGCAAATATCCTCAGGCTGAATAATAGCGATGGTATCTTGAAATTGACTCGCTTCCAAAAACTCCATCGAACAGAAGAGTATTTTGCATATATGTGATCTCTGCTTCACAGGGTTTTCTTTTATTTTAATGGAAAAACATCTTTTCATAAGTCTATAAAACATCCCTTCAGCCCACCCAATTTCAAGTCATCACTGCCTCTCACCTGAATTGACCTCACGTCTTCCTTCTCAGCTTTGACTTTCTGTCTTCCCTCCCACAGCTGCCAGCTTCCATCTCCTAGTGCTCAGCTTTTATCATGTTTTTCTCCAGTTAAAACTTGTCAAAGGCTCTCCTTATTGAATTGAGTACAAGTGCCTCAGTCGTGGTCCCAGGCCTGCCATGAAGTAGACCTGATTTACCTTCCTAAGTGTGGCTTGCTCTTCCCTCTCTCCAAATGAGAGGCACCATGCTGCCTCTCCTTGCTCCTACATGAACAGCCCCCAGCCACTTCTACCAGAATCTTGCCATCGTTCAAGGCCAACCCTTAATGCCATCTTCTTCAGGAAGCTTACCCTGATCTTTCTAGGCAAACATACTTTCTCTGGGTGTCGTGATGTGGACGCACAATTTCCTGTTCTGCTCTATCCATTTGTGTGCTTGTCTTACTCTTCTCTTTGAGGGCCATTTCTCTGTCTGTTCATCCTGTATCTCCCACAGTATGTAGCAGTGTCCTACACTTAGTAGTTGCTCAATAAATTGTAATCAAATAAGAGTTAGAGTAGGTACTATTATTATGCACACTGAAATACTATCTTCCTGAAATTTTCTATTCTATGTTCAGAAATTATAACACGCATTTCCAAATATGGCATCAAGATGGAAAACTTGTGCTTTTCACTGTTCAGAACAATTTCTGTTCATCAAATTTTAGAAAGCATAGAGGTCTGCAGCTGGGGACAGGAAGACAGGGCCTACCAGCTTAGAAATTCCCAAGGTTTTGGAGTTAGGTTTGAATCCCTGTTCCATCACTGACAACTTATGTGAACTTAAGCAAGTTCCTCAGTCTCACTGAACCTCAATTTCTCATCTCCGAAATGAAGACAAAACTACGTATTTTATAAGCTTTTTGTAAGAATTAAGTTAGAACATTTCTATGAAGCACCTAACTCAGTGCCCAGTAATAGTAGGTAAATCGTAGTTCTCATAATTATATTTCTCCTAGTAGTAAATCAGCTTCCATCATCATCCTTATCCTACCCATATTTTATTCAGAATGAAATATTAAAGCTTTTAATAAGTATATAGCTGACCCTTGATCAATGTGAGGGTTAGGGGCCCTGACTATCTGTGCAGTCAATAGTCTGCATGTAACTTTTGACCCCTAAAAACGTAACTACTAATAATAGCTTACTCTTGACCAGAAGCCTTTTCAATAACATGAAAAGTTAATTAGCACATATTTTGTATTTGTATTTGTATTAGTCCATTTTCACACTGCTATGAAGAACTACCTGAGACTGGATAATTTATAAACTAAAGAGATTTAATTGACTCACAGTTCCACATGGCTGGGGAGGCCTCAGGAAACTTACAGTCATGATGGAAGGGGAAAGGGAAGCAAGGCATCTCTTACGTGGCAGCAGGAGAGAGACAGAGAGAGAGAAAGTGAGGGGGAACCAGAGTGAGAAAGTGAGGGAGAGCCACCAAACACTTTTAAACCATCAGATTTCATAAGGACTCACTCACTGTCATGAGAACAGCATGGGAGAAACCGCCCCCCATGATCCAATCACTTCCCACCAGATCCCTCCCTCAACATGTGGGGATTACAATTTGAGATAAGATTTGGGTAGGAACACAGAGCCGAACCATATCAGTACAATATACTATATTCTTATAACAAAGTAAGCTAGAGAAAGAATATGTTATTAAGAAAATCAGAAGGAAGAGAAAATGCATTTACTATTCATTAAGTGGAATTGGATCATCATAAAGGTCTTCAACTTCATTGTCCTCATGTTGAGCAGGCTGAGCGGGAGGAGGAAGAGGAAGGGTTGGTCTTGCTGTCTCAGGTGTGGCAGAGGCAGACGAAAATCCACGTACAAGTGGACCCACCAATATACAGTTGAGCCTTGAATAACATGGGTTTGTTAACAACTTAACAATTTGTAAGTTCAAGCCCATGTTGTTCAACAGTCCCAGTATATTGAGCACCTACTAATTCCCTGGCATGCTACTGGGGAGAAGAATGAGGGTGAGTAGACATGGGACTTCAAATATTGAGTAATACAAGATTATAATCTGATTGTACGAGGATATTGGCAACAAGAACATTTACTGAACTGCCATAGACAGGTGTTCAATGTATGTTCAAAGGTAAAAGAGATCTACTTAAATCAAAGGGAGATGCAATGTACTTGTGGCAATGAGAAGCCCTTGGACAAGGCTTGTGAGCCCCACTGTCCAGGGCTCCTCTCCCGAGGCTGTCAACAGACTGATTCCAGCATTTTTGCCGCCCATCTGACCACTGGAGCAGGGCCGGCTTCACAGGCCTGAGACCTGTGCAGTTTTATAAGCCCCACAAACCCCACCGCCACACTTAGAAGGCCCTTGTGGTTGGTTTAATTCTCTGCTGCTGTAGCCTTGAAATTCTTAATGATTCTCTAACATGCATCACATTTTCCGTTTGCACTGAGCCCTACAAATTATGTAACCAGTCCTGCTTTTGGAGTGTGAGAGGTGATGCTTAATTCATTTTTGTTCCCAGTGCCTGACACAGCATGTGCTCATAAATATTTTTGAAATGAATGAATGAATTTCACTTTTATAATCATACAGGTGACAAATGCTTGTACACCCACTGTATTAGTCAGGGTTCTCCAGAGGGACAGAACTAATAGGATATGTGTATATATGAAAGGGAGTTTGTTAGGGAGAATTGGCTCACACAATCACAAGGCGAAGTCCCACGATAGATCATCTACAAGCGGGGGAAGAAAGAAGCCAGTAGTGGGTCAGTCCAAGTCCAAAAGCCTCAAAAGCAGGGAAGCTGACAGTGCAGCCTTCAGTCTGTGGTCGAAGGCCCCGGCAAACCACTGGTATAAGTCCAAGAGCCCAAATGCTGAGGAACCTGGAGTCTGATGTCCAAGGGCAGGAAGCATTCAGCACTGGAGAATGATGAAAGCTAGAAGACCCAGCAAGCCAGCTTATCCCATCTTCTTCTGCCTACTTTGTTCTAGCCATGCTGGCAGGTGATCGGATGGTGCACACCCACGTTGAGGATGGGTCTTCCTCTCCCAGTCCACTGACTCAACTGTTAATCTCCTCTGGCACCACCCTCACAGACACACCCAGAAACAACACTTTACCAGCCATCTAGGCATCCTTCAATCCAATCAAGTTGACACCTAATATTAACCATCATATTCACCTTTACCTAAAGTTTAACACTTAAAATGTACTAATGTTAGGTGCCCTGTACCTTGGACTTTGAATTTTTTGAAATAGGACTTTTGCAATTTTCTCCAAAATCCACATGTGGAGGAAATAAGGAGAACAGCCCAGCAGCTGGGTGCCTTCTTCTCCACCTCAGTTTTTAACACCTCGGTTTTACCTATTCTTTTTATACACAGTTATAACCTAGATCCTCCTATACTCTAACATACACACACATGCATGCACCTTTTGCTGAGATTGTTTTGAAACCAACTTGTACTCTCAAGTAAAACTGATAGCATACATTAAAAAGAAATTCAAGTATGATTTCTGAAAACTGGTGCAGTAACAGTAGACAAAGTGGAAAAAAATTTAAAAAGAGATTCAGATTGTTTTTATTGTTGTAACATGTATATAACATAAAATTTACCATTTTACTGGAATAGACATTTCTTCAAAGAGGATATACAAATGGCCAGTGAGTGCATGACAAGATGCACAACATCACTAATCATTAGAGAAATGCAAACCAAAACTACAAGGAGATACCATTTCATATACACTAGGATGGCTACTATTAAAAAAAACAAAAAAAAAACAAAAAAAAAAAACAGAAAATAACAAGTGTGGGCAAGGATGAGGACCCCAGAGAAATTGGGACCCTTGAGCACTGCTGGTAGGAATGTAAAATGATTCAACCACTGTGGAAAATGGTATGGAGTTTCCACACAAAACTAAAAATAGAATTACCATATGATCAAGCAATTCTGCTTCTGGGTACATACCCCCAAAAAACTGAAAGCACGGACGTGAAGCTCATCGCAACTTTATTTACAGTAGCCAAAATGTGGAAGCAACCCAGGTGCCCACAGATGGATGAATAGAATAAATAAAATGTGGCGTATACATACAAGAATATTAGACAGCCTTAAAAAGGAAGCAAATCCTAACGCATGCTACAATACGGATAAACCGTTGAGGACATCATGCTAAGTGAAATAAGCCAATCACAAAAAGACAAATAGTGTACGATTCCACTCCTATGAGGCACTTGGAGCAATCATTGCCTCTATCTGCTCCGGGACCCTTTCATCACCCCCAGCTGAAACCTCATACCTCATATTATTATTAAACAATAACTCCCCATTCCTCTCTCCTCCACCCTGCTAACCACCATTCTATGCTCTGTCTCCATGAATTTGACCATTGTCAGTATCTCACATACATGGAGTATTTGTCCTTTTGCATATGGCCTGTTTCACTCAGCATAATGTCTGCAAACTCCATCATGTTATAGCATCTATCTACGTTTCATTCCTTTTTAAGGTTAAATAATATTTCATTGTATGTATATACCATATTTTGTTTATTCATTCATATCAATTGACATTTGGGTTGTTTAGATGCATGTTTTAAAGACAGGGTCACAGTATTCCCCGAGAGTTTTTAAATTTTACAATATGCAATAGAAAGTCTTTTTGATGATGGGGGCTAATTTCTCCCAGCGCCAGCAAGTCAGCTGGCCCCTCTTTCCTGAATAGCCTCGGAGGTTTTCTGTGATCACAAAAGAATGCTGTCAGGGAAAAAAAAAAAAAAAAAAGCCTCTCCAGAGATAACTCTTCGGTCAAACCAGGTTTATTAAGGGATGTCTCCTGCCGGGCACGGTGGCTCATGCCTGTAATCCCAACACTTTGGGAGGCCGAGGTGGGCAGATCACTTGAGGTCAAACTTTCGAGACTAGCCTGGCCAACATGGTGAAACCCTGTCTCTACTAAAAATTAAAAAAAATTAGCCAGGCGTGGTGGTAGGCGCCTGCAATCCCAGCTACTCAGGAGGCTGAGGCAGGAGAATCGCTTGAACCCAGGAGGCGGAGGTCACAGTGAGCCAAGATCGTGCCACTGCACTCCAGCCTGGATGACAGAGCAAGACTCCATCTCAAAAAACAAAAATAAAAATAAAAAAATAAAAAAGATGTCTCTAAATGTCTGTTCAATATGGAACAAAGCCAGTGGGTGCTCCAGCCTTATGAAAAAGACACAGATGCTAAAGGCTTTCTTTCATCAACAGCCTCACACCCCCAAAGATCATTTCCACATAATGCAAACGAGCCCCAGTCAGGTCTGCCATGAAGATGATTCAGGCATGTGAAATCTCAAACCTCTCACTCTTAGGAAAAGCATTTTTTTAATACTGGAGCTCCTGGTGTGTTGGGGATGGAGCTGGGACACAAGAGTTGATGTAAATGTCTTAGCTTATGGCTTATCTGTTGTGGAACACGCCAACTTTACTGCCATACTAGATTTATCTAAGTCAGTGAAAGCCTTCAACAAACCTCAGATTTCAGACCTTCTGACTTCAGTCAGAGCATGGAACAGCATCTTTGACAGAGTTGGAAAGAATTTATCCTTCTTTCCTATTCAGTTCATCTGTCACAAATTTGCAGAGCATGTGTGACACCCTTCCCAGACATCTTTTTGGTCACTGGGGCTAGAGAAGTGAGCGCGACAGACAAGGTTCCTTTACTCAAGGAGGTCATACACTTACAAAGAGCCAGCAAGCAAACAAACGAGATGGCTTCAGATTGTGGTAAATCCTATCAAGGACACAATCAGGGACCCGACACAGTGGCTCATGCCTGTAATTCCAAAACTTTGGGAGGCTGAGGTCGGAGGATCGCTTAAGGACTGGAGTTAGAGACCAACCTGGGCAACACAGTGAGACTCCATTTCTACAAAAAATTTAAAAATTAGCCAGGCGTGGTAGCACACACCTGTAGTCCTAGCTACTCAAGAGGCTGAGGTGGGAGGATCGTTTGAGCTGGGGAGTTCAAGGCTGCACTGAGCTATGATCATGCACTGCACTCTAACCTAGATAACAGAGTGGACCTTGTCTCTTAAAAGAAAAAGACGTAATCAGGAACATGAGAGAGGGAGTGACTATGAGGCTATGTAGGTGGCAGAGCCACTGCCCACCAGGGCTTGAGGGAAGGGTGCTCTGAGGAGGTGATAGATACTTGAACTAAGGCCTAAGGCAGAGATGAACAAGCCATAGAAGGAGCTGCAGAAAGGGCCTTCCAACCAGAGGACATTGTGCATGCATAGGCATAGCTTTAGGAAGAGCTTGGTGTGTGCAAGTTGCAGAAAGAAGGCAGGTGCTACAGCCAGAGTGCGATGAGCGAGGAGCAGGTGGTGGAGGCAGGCAGGGCGGTGGGGGTTGTGGGAGGGCTTCTGGCCAGTTATGGAAAGCCACAGGAAGATGAGAAGCAGGATAACGATCTGAATGACATATTTCAAAGAGTACGCAGGCTGCAGCTGCGGGGTGGAGAATGGATTGTGTGAGTCCTCTTTCTCCCGTCTTTCCTTTGAGAATATCACAGGAAGGGCAGCAAAGCGCTCACCCTCACCTTTCCCTTACTCAGTGGGACTCTGGACTGTGGACTCTCATGATAGAGATAAACTTTCATTTTCTGTCTTGTTTAGGCCACTGTTAGGCTGAACCTCTTTTATCCTTTGACCTAATTATCAATGTCTGATCCTAGTTAATAAAGCTCTCACTTTTAGCTGCTCATAAAAGCTCAAACTCTGGGAACCACTAGTTCATACCCTCCTTGGCCTTTGGCATATTCTATTCCTCCTTTCGTCTCTAATGTTTTGCTTGCATCCTTGGCACAAAACACCCACCCAATACCTAGGAGGTGTTCCATAAACACTGAAGAGGAGGAGGAGGAGGATGCAGCGCCTAGAGGTGTCTTGTTGTTTTCAGACCTCGTTAGTCATCAGGTGTCAGAAGAAATCTGTAATGTGGATTTCATCATGCAAAATGGCTCACGCCTTGCTGAGTGGCACTCAGCCCAGGAGTGCGAACGGGGAGAGGAGATTTCAGCCAGACCCTGACTCTTGTTACCTTACCTGGGGATGTGCAGCCTTGAATGCACTGACTCACCATCCACTTCTGGGAGGCTATTATTTTTATCAGTTTGCAGCAGCAGGAAGTGAGAAGAGAGCTTCTAGGAGGGAAAGGATGCCTGAGATTCAGCTGAGGACTTCAGCTGGTTCCCTGTTGCAGCCTCCTCCAGAAGTCTCTGTTTTTCCTGTGTAGCGTTTATCTTAGGTATGACCAATTAACGTGTTTATTCAATATATCTTCCCTTATTAGACCATCTGCTCCACCCAAACCAGGAATCGACTCTGCCTTTTTCACCCTGGTACCTGGCACACAGAAGGTACTCAGTAAAATATCGGTTGAGAAATGAATAAATCAACCTTTTCATGAAGAGGAAAGAGATAAATAGAATCGGTTCAGCTTGACACAGGAAAACCCGTTTGTTTGTTTGTTTGTTTGTTTGTTTGTTTTTTGAGACAGAGTCTGGCTCTGTGGCCCAGGCTGGAGTGCAGTGGCACGATCTTGGCTCACTGCAAGCTCTGCTTCCCAGGTTCAAGTGATTCTCCTGTCTAAGCCTCCGAGTAGCTGGGATTACAGGCACAAGCCACCACGCCCAGCTAATTTTTGTATTTTTGGTAGAGACCGGGTTTCACCATGTTGGCCAGGCTGCTCTCGAATTCCTGACCTGAAGTGATCCGCCGGCCTCAGCCTCCCAAAGTGTTGGGATTACAGGCAAGAGCGACCGCGTCCGCCCCGCTTTGCAAGCTTTAAAGGAAATTATTTGTCTAATAGATAGGATTATTCCCTTTGTGGGTGAGCCCTGGCGAGAACCTCCGTCCTGAGCCAACTTCCTTAGCGGGATTCTCACCCTGCCAGGTAAGCTCCCTCTGTTACCAGGAGCTCCATAAAATGCAAATAAGTTTCAATATTCACTTAGGAAAATAAAAATGAGCAGTAAGTCAGCTAGGAGCAAAAGGAACGGGACATTCAAAGGCTGTGCCCAAGGTCGGACAGAAGTAGCTTTGTAATTCTCCCAGGGTAGGGCTGCAGGCACCTGGCGCTGGAGGCCCGGCCTGGACGAGGCAGGGCTCAGGGCGCGGCTGGAGGGGCTCGCCCGGCGGGGCGCTGGAGCGGGAGAAGGGCGCCCTCTGCCGGGGGTGAGGAAGATCAGTCCGCACGCGCGGTGCCTTGGTCTTGCAGCCTGTTCGAACCTCGCGCGTGGACAGCCACTTCTTCCACGGGGAAAGTAGGAGGGTGGGGGCAGAAAAACCAAACTCCTGCCAAGAAGGTGCTTTGCACGAGCATTTTGCGACCCCCTCCCTTCAGCCCCGAACCTCCCCCTGGCACAAGTGAAAGGACTGTGGTCAATTGCAGATGCTGTCAGGAAGCCAGGTGCGTCCCCACTCCCCAGCCCTAAAATACAAAGAAAGAAGCGATTGTTTGAGACGATCTGAAGAAAGGTCAGGTCCTAACAGATCCACGAGACCTTCTTTTTCACCTTCCTCGTCTTGGGTTCTGGAGCACGGGCGCTGAATCAGCTGAATGCGGCCTGGGCATCTGGAAGTGGTCCTGAGGGACACCTCGCGGTGCAGCCCCCGGGACGACCCAGGACACCCTGGACACCCTGGACACCCAGGCCGAGAGCCGGGACCCGCCCACGCCTCCTCACTGCTGCTCGAGGGTAGGCAGGAGCACGCGGACCCCCGTAGGGGCTGAAGCGGGGCTCTGCTCCCCGCCCTGCGCAAGCTCCCGGCTCTGGTTGCTGGTCCACAAAATCGGGAGGCTGAATTAGCCGGTCGGGTGGCCCCCAGCCTTATAGCTTCGGATTCTGTGGTCCTATTTTAGACCCAGACTTGTCCGCGAAGGGAAATGAAGAGCCGCGGAAGGCTTGGAGCGTGAACCAAAAAACAATGGGTGGGGACCGTCTAACCAGCTCCCTTCCCTAGAAGGGCGGAAACGGCTTTCGAAGCACCCGCGTTTCTCTTTATTGAATCTTGAGTGACACCTAGTGGCCCATCTGCCTCACCGTCACGGCGATGCTGGCTGGTTTCACTGGGCTTTTCAGAAGGCGTGCTGGCCTGCCCATGGTTCTCGGCTAAAAGACTTTGGAGCGTAGGGTGCCGATGACGTTTCCTGGGACCTCCCGGAAGCACTTGCTGTCCCGTCAACAGCCCTGTACCTGCGATGCATGCAATTCTAATGAAAATGCCCTTCTCGTCTGGAGGGCTTGCTTGAGCACATCCTGAGCTCTCAGGCAGCAAATATAGAGTCGGGTGCTATTCCGGGAGCTGGGCACACAAAGATGACCAAGGCTTGGTTTCTGATCTCAAGAATCTCACAGCCCAGATGGGGGGAAATGGACCAGTAGAAGAGTGTGTATTTGATGCTGTGGGGTAGAGGGGGTGGACCTAGCTTGGCCTAGAGACATCAAGAAAGTCACCCTTGAGCTGAGTTTTGAAGATTAGGCAGAATTCTAAGATGACCCCTGAAGATTCTCAGCCCATCCCCCTCGCAGTGTACACACACCTTTGCCCAGTTATTCAATCAAACAATTTAGGTGCTTCTGTGAAGAGAATTTGCAGATGTAATTAAAGTTCCCAAATTAATTGATCTTAAGATCTGGAGATGATCCTGGGTAGGCCTAACCTAGCCAGGTGAACCTTTGAAAGGGACTGGATTGTCCTGGCAGAAGAGATTTGACAAGCGGCAAGAACTCATCATTGGCAAGATTTTCTTTGCTGGCTTTACAGATGAAAGGGGCCACGTGGCAAAGAATGCAGGCTGACTCTAGGAGCTCAGAACGACCCCTGCCTGACAGCCTGCAGAGAAACCAGCCTTCAGTCCTACCACTGCAAGAGCACTGAACTCTGCCAATAAGCAGGGAGTTTGGAAGGGATCCCCAAGCTGTATGAGACTTAGTCCCAGCTGACTCCTTGATTTTATCTCTGTAGGACCCTGAAGAGAGGACCCAGTCATGCTGCATTCAGGCTTCTGACCTCCAGAACTATGAACTAATAAATGGGTGTTTTAAGCTGTTATGTTTGCAATGTGTTATGAAGTCATAGGAAACTGATACAGATGGTCATTTCAAAGAGGAGAACCACATGACAAATGCTCAGAGCCATAAAGAAGCAGAGAACTAAAGTCATTCAGAGAACTAAAGACATTCGGCATAGCTGGACCATGGGGAGCAAAGGAGATGGTAAGATGTACTCGTGAGAACTTGGCTTTGGATCAGACAGAATGTGCCCTTGGGCTAGTTAACTTAGCTCTCTGTGCCTCAGTTTTCCCAAAGGTAAAATGGAATCATAATTATAGTTAAAACATAGAGTTGTTATGTTAGTGGCCCATAGGCATATAGAAAGTTCAGCACAGCCTTGAGATATAATAAGTGTTCCAAAAATGTTAGGTAGTAATAGCTTTAGTAATTAATCATGTAGTTAATGGACTGGAATAAGAAGAGGGCAAGTCATGTGGTTTTTACAGAGTGGTCTGGGGACCATCTGCACTGGATGATTCCAGCGGTGAGCTTATTAAAAACCCACATGCCTGGATTGTACCTTGGTCTTACCAAATCAGACTCTCTGGGGGTAGAGCCTGAGAATCTGCACTTTCAAGAAGCTTCCAAAGTGATCTTTGTGACAACCACCAAGCAAGAAATAAGAAGACTTGTAAGTAGGTCACTGTAGTAGTCCAGGCAGGAGTGGCTGATAAAATCAAGCAAGGCACTGGCAATGAGAACAGGGAGCGGGTGTGGCACTCTTTGAGGCAGGTGGAAACTACGGAACTGAGTAATCAGACAGGGGTGGTGGAAAGGAAGGAGGGCAGAGGATGAGCTGGAATCACCGTGGGGAGGTGAGTTTGGGGAGGATTGACTCAGATTGGGTCATGAGAGTCCAGACATCTGTGGGGTATCCAAGTGGAATGTCACATAGACAGTTAGAAAGACTAAAATGTAGGAGGTACATTGGTGCTAAAAATACAACGTTAAGTGTACATGAGTCCATGAAGTAATGGGATGATGCTGGCAGAATAGGAAGATGGTCAGGAACAGAACTTCAAATGTACCAGTTTTGGCCAGGTGCGGTGGCTCACGCCTGTAATCCCAGCACTTTGGGAGGCCCAGGTAGGCAATCATGTGAGGTCAGGAGTTAGAGACAAGCCTGGCCAACATGGTGAAACCCTGTCTCTACTAAATATACAAAAAATTAGCTGGGCATGGTGGCACGTGCCTGTAATCCCAGCTACTTGGGAGGCTGAGGCAGGAGAATCACTTGAACCCAGGAAGTGAAGGTTGCGGTGAGCCAAGATCGTGCCACTGCACTCCAGCCTGAGTGACATAGTGAGACTCTGCCTCAGAAAAAAAGTACCAATTGTGGGCGCTGGGGGACCTAAGAGACTGAGAAAGAGCCACCAGAATGGTTGACTGGGTGTTGGGTGGACAGAAGTCCGAGGGGGTGGCCGTCAGCCAGCCTTGGAGCAGTTCAAATGGAAAAAGTCTGTGCACATGCCTGACACCTAGTCACCAGCAGATCAATGGTGGGCTCAGCAGGGCTCCTTTCAGTAGGATGAGGAAGGAGGGGGCCAGACTGCAGCCTGGGAATGTACAGAAGGCAAGGAAGTGGGGATTGTTCTTTAGCAATGTGGCTGTGAAAAAAGGAAAAAAACAGGGCAGGAATTAGAGATTCGCACAGCCCTTCCTCTCCCGTTGCATTGGTACAAACCTACACACGTGACTGAAAAACATGGCAGAGCCAGGCAGCCATGTGGTGCCTGCCGAACCCAGATTGTGGCGGAAGTGGAGGGGATAGGTAGGGAGGGTGAGGCTCTCAGAGAAGGAAGGGGAGCCTAGGTGCTGAAGACCAGCAGTGCACCGATGTTTACAAGTGTAGGGCTGGACCACGAGGCCAAGGAGAAGCTGGGGTGGGGATGGGGTTTCTCTGTGGGGATGGAGGCATGGGGAGGATGGCGGTCAATGGGCCAAAGGATCACTGAGCTGTGTTGAGGGCCCAAATGGGGTTAGGGGATAAGGATCCTGTGTGGAGAAATGGTGCAAGTTTGGGGAAATGTCCTCAATTATTCTTTGCCTCAGTTAGCTCATCTGTACTGTCTTAGTCCATTTTCTGTTGCTTATAACAGAATACCTGAAACTGGGTGATTTATAAATAAAAGGAATTTATTCTTACAGTTATGAAGGCTGAGAAGTCCAAGGTCCAGGGGCCACATTTGCTGAGGGCGTCCTTGCTGCTGGGAGCTCTCTGCAGAGTTCCAAGATGGTGCACAGCAGCACAGGGCCAGGGGGCTGAGCGTGCTAGCTCAGGTCCCTCTTCCTCTTCTTATAAAGCCACCGTCCCACTCCCAGGATAACCCATTAATCCATTAACCCATAAATAAATTAATCCATTCATGAGGCCCAAGCCCTCATGACCCAATCACCTCAAGGCTCCACCTCTCAATACTGCCATGCTGGGGATTCAGTTTCTACATAAGCTTGGAGGAGACAAATATTCACATCATAGTATGTGCCATGGAAATAATAGTAATGCCTCCCTAAGAACACCTGATCGAGGATTCCCTGAGATGACATCCAAGTGACTGGCACATAGTAGCATTAACAAATGACAGCTACCAAGAGGATTATGGTTACTATTTTATAAGTCAGGTAATGACATGTCTCTGTTTAGAACCCCCTGGTCGCCTTCCATCTCACCCAAAGTGGAAGCCGAAGTCCTTAACTATGACCATGTGGTCATGCACAATCTGGCCTGACACCTACCTTTCCCTCGGTTCCCTCTGCTCCAGCCACCCTGACCTCAGTGCTATTCACCAAACACATTCCTTTACCAGCAACACTCTTATCCTAGTTGGCCTTGTGGGTCATTCCCTCCCTTCCTTCAGGACTTTGCTCAGTGTCACCTCCTCAGTGAGACCTTCCTTGATCTCCTCAGTTTCAATTTGAACCACCCTTGCCCCCTCCCCCAGGGCTTCTTGCCCCTTTCCCTGCTTTCTTGCACTTCCCACTGTGGCCATGCTCAGGGTTTTATTTATGTGCTTTCTATTGTCTGCCGTGCCTAATTAGAATGCTTTTCTTTTGCTCATTGAAGTATCCCTAAGCCCTGCAACAGTGCAAATAGTTGGCACTCGGCAAATCTCGATCATGTACTAAAGTCTTGGCTCAAATGTCCCCTCTTTTAGAGAGCCTCACCTGCCATTCTATCTAAAATAGCCCCCCAATCACCCCTTATCCCCTGACTGCTTTGATATTCTTCATGGGACCATACCTGGTATTATATATTTGTCTATTCACTCATTGCTTGTCTCCCCAGCTAGATGCAGCAAGGTCTTAGTTGAATTGACTGGTACATCCCAAGTGCCTATAATAACACCAGGTACAAACTAGGCACATGATACATATTTGCTGAATGATGGTGGTATCGTTGTTATTTACTGTTATTATTAATAGTGGTATTAGAAAGCAGAAGATAAGGAGTAGTTGCTCCCTGAGAGTGGAGTAGGGCAGGGGAGGACTATCCTAAATGGATTGCCCAGTGGAAGCTACAAGAAGGAACAAGAATACCTACTGGCTACTCCCAGGCCAATCCCCTCCTAGGCACCAAAAGCATAGACTACACCACAGGCAACAACCAGGGTGTTTCTTGCTCTATAAATATTTGCAAGGTGAATGCACAGAAACTTCTTGGAACTTTTGAAGGAGCATCATTAACACCAATATCTGATCAATTTGTTCTAAGACGTACAGGGCAGCACTCCATTTTTAAATTGCAATTTAGTAGCTAAGGCAAGCTCTGGGATCATGTGCTCAAGAGAGAAGAAATGAAGCAGAGCACAGACAACAGAATCACGCTGCCTGGTTCAAATCTTAGCTTTGCCACCTACTTGAATAATGTCTCTGTGCCTCAGTTTCCTCATCTGTAAAATGAGGATGATTAATACCTCATACAGTTGCTATAAGGACACACACACACAACAGTGCCTGGCATGTGCCAAGGACTGTGAAAGCTCTGGAATTTTTACCCTACTTGCAAGCTCGCAAGTTAGCCTGCCACATTTCATAGAAGCTGCTGGGTGACATGAGACCCCTGGTCAGAAGCAAAGGACTTTATTACTCACAGCAACAGCTATAGCAGTAGCATCAGTATTTGTGCTAGTTCCCTGAGCTCAGTTCCTATGGAGTGACACAAAGGCATCACCGGCACATACAGTGGGCTGCATTACAGGAGGGGAACCCTGAGCTTAGAGAACCCAAATCTTTTATAATGGGCAGTCAGCATGCCTGCTCTTTGCTCCAGGAGAAGATACTATCTCTGTCTTCTAAGGCTGTTTGCTAATAAGCATCTTTGAAAAGATAACCCACAACAAAAAGTCAGTGCTCCTGCTCATAAGATGTGCAGAAATAAGAGCGATCCGTGGAGAAATGCATCTCAAGAGCATGTGGTAAGAACTTTATTATTACTATGGAAAAATGAACTTATACTACATAACTTTCTTCTGGTGACTTTAAAATTGATAGAAATTAGAGCAAATCAGGACATGGACTAAGGAAAAGTTACAAAGACTAATGGCAAGTCAAGGAATCTGAGTTAACATTCGGTGACTAGACTCCCAAATGCGTTTCACAAATGGGTTTCCAGAAGAACTGCTGTCAGCAATTGATTGTGATATGGGGCAAATGAGTTTGCAATTTCATGATGAATAATCTATCACTCCCTATCTTAGAAACTCAGGCATTCCATCTTTTTTGACAGGCAGCATGTATATTCTATTGCCAGGAAGGAAGGCAGTTGTCAAATTCCTAATTTTTCTCTTTGAAAAATTAACATTTAACTCAAATGTAAGATCTAGAGGAACACATAAGATCTTAATTACAAAGTGCAATCCAAGATTTGCACTAATTAATATGCTGATGAAAAGTTCATTGAAATTCAGAGAAGAACCAAGAGGGAAAAAATTGGCCAGTGTTAACACTGAGTTCTATAAAATGTGTAAGTCTATCCAAACAGGCAGCTGCCTTTCTCGGATAATTATCATTTCATCATTCATGATTATTTTATTTGTAAGACTTTAGTTGCACATCCAAAACTATGCAGACAGAATATTTCCTTAAACTTTCTGATTTCTAACAGTTAAATTATACTAGTATATGAGAGACTTTTAAAGACCAGCTTAGTTACCTGAAATATGGGGGTTTTTTGTTTTTTTGTTTTTGTTTTTGTTTTTTTTTAAGTGAGAGAAGCCATGTGCTTGATTCCTGGTTTTGGCATTCACTAACTGTGACCTCCCCCAGGTTGCTTAAGCCCTTTGAGCCTGTTCCTCCTATCCAAATGGGGACAATAATAATGCATGAGGTTGTGGTAAAGAATGGCTATTGTTGTGAATCAATTGCATGCCTTCCTTTTAGTCTTCATCACACCAGACCTGGTACCAGATGGGGACTGAAATATAGTAACTGATTTGTTATTGATACAGCTGGGTTGATGAATAAGATAGTAAGTACTCAGGCTGAAAACTGGGCTTCCACCCTCCCCAAGCCCCCGGGTCCTGAGACCTGGGAGGATAGAGATTGTATCTGCAGATCCACACCCAGGCAGCCTCGGGGAGGATGCCAGGCTGCCCACTGCCCCCCACCCCTGACCCGCATCCTCATCCATGAGGATTAGGAAAGAGAGCAGCCAGTGTAGTGGGAGGGTAAGGAAGGTCTCCTGGGTATCTGGAACTAGGACTGGAGAGGGGCCTCAGCTTGAGGCAGGCAGCATGGTTCCCTTTATGAGACCAGAGCTTTGCAGGGTGGAGGAGGAGGGAGAAGGGAGGGGTAAGGTTGTGTTCCCCTGGCCCCACCAGACAGTCTCACCAATCTCATAACTGCTTCCACTCAATGGAGAGCGATCATGGGGCAGATGTTCCTTCTGACTCATGAAGTTTCCATTTCCTGAGCAACTGAGTAAAAGCGCCCCTCCCAGGCCTCTCTGAGTCATCCAGCCCCCACGTGGCCAGTCCCCCACATGGCCAGCCCCCTCCACGGCCATCAGAGTCTCTTTCCAGAGTGAAAATTTAGTCAGTATCTCAGAGGATAAAGTCCAGCCAGACACATGAGGACTTCAGTGGTATGAACCCTGTTTCATTTCCCACATCACATGCCCTTTGCCACACCACCCTGCCACTCCCAGCCCACCACTCTCAACCCCAAACAAGCCGTGCACCTGTTGTGGCCCAGCCCTCCCACCTAACATGCCCTTGCCCCCTGTCCATTGGTCCACAGTACTCATCCTTCATGAACTACTTTAAACACCGCCTCTGCCTTGAACTGTCTCTGACTCTCACCTCCCAAGGCTGGTTTGCTCCTTATCTCCTGGGGGTCCCACACCTTGGTTTCTCTAAGCATGCACGCAGATGCCAGCTGTCTGGATTCAAATCCAGTACCTGTGTGACCTTAGGCAAGTTACATAAGTTCGCTGCTCAGTTTCCTTATTGGCAAAATAGGGATGACAATTGTACTGCAGGGTGGTTATAAAGATTATACAAAAATACAAAAAACACTTATAAATTGTACTTGGCCCATACTAAGCACTTCATAAGCATTGGCTGCTATAATCATTATTACTATTATTTACCAAGTTGGTGATTTTTCTACATCCTAATACCACTTGGTCTATTATTATTTCCTTTAAATCAACTTCATCAGTCTCCTGAGCAGTGTCTGTGGAATTACAGGTTGGAAGGGATAGTTATGTTTATATAATACAATCGAAAATAAAATACATAATGATTTAAATAAAACCTGATCATCTGAACTCCACGCCCGCTGTTCCTCACCATTATTTCCTCTCCAAGTACACCGGGAATAACATTGTTTTATGATGTTACTCAATCACTCATTCATCTGTCTGCAGAGATTATAAGTTGCATGAAGGTAGGCACCGAAGCTGGATTCATGTTTTACTCTGCAAACAGTTTACAAGTGCCCTAGACCAGGGGTCCCCAACCCCCAAGCCACGAACTGGTACCAGTTTGTGGCCTGTTAGGATCTGGGCCACCAGCAGGCGGTGAGTGCAGGTGAGCAAGCATTACTGCCTGAGCTCCGCCTCCTGTCAGCTCAGCTGCAGCATTAGATTCTCACAAAAGCCCGAACCCTATTGTGAACTGCTCATGCGAGGGATCTAGGTTCTGCGCTCCTTATGAGAATCTAATCCCTGATCCCCAAATCATCCCTCCCGACTCCCTCCCATTTGTGGAAAAACTGTCTTCCACAAAACCAGTCCCTGGTGCCAAAAAAGGTTGGGGACTGCTGCCCTAGACTCGTCACACACCCTTGATAACTGTTAGTGAAATGGATGAATGAATGTAGTTGACTGAAATGCATCAACTGATGTTCAGGAACCCAGAACATTCTACATGAAGGTCAGAAAATAATAAATTAAGAATTTCACAATAAACAAATTGTGAAATAAAATAGCAAATTCAGAACGGACATGAGCTGCCACCTCCCTCTTCCCACCTGTACCCCGGGACAATGATAATGGCCTCCACTCTTAATTTTCCTCTCTTCCCTTTCAACAGACTAACCTCCTGGCTTTTTGACAGCAAGTTGAAGGGGTTTTTAAGATGGAATGAATCTTGCAGTTGTAATGAATCAGAAATTGGGGGAAAACATCAGATTTTAGCAGCAGCAGAATTCTCTCACTGTTTAAAAAGCACTTGTTCCTTAGGCTTGGAGAGATTAGAAGCTAATAATTTGTATTGAAATCCAGCAAAGCTCTTCACAGAGTCCTATTGCTTGTCCCTGTCTTTTGAGTGACAAGTAGGAAAATAGAGACTGATTTGAAAACCTAGTGCTATTTAACTAAAGCAGCAATAATTCTTCCATTAGAAACTAAGAAATGAGAAGGTAGGAATGGCCCAGACACCACAACAAAACAGATGTTGCTGGTGGAAGGCCACACCTTTTTCCAAATGAAACTCACCAGCCCCTCAAGTTGAGTTAGCTTTCTAACCCTCTGGACCTCAAATTGGCAAAAATATTTTTCCATGCTAGTTAAAATGCCCTCAAGCTACAGTCATTAGATTTGCTGGACAGTGGCATCATTCTGATGTTATCGGCTCTGTCTTCCCGTTTTCATGAATAATGTATAAGAAGCAGCTATTAGAAATGGATTCTTCCATGGCTGACAGTATCGCCACCAGACAAGCCCCTGGATTCTCAGTCATTTCATCTGTAGCTCTAACAGATCTCCCTTCTTTTCCCTCTCACTGCTTTCTGCCTGCCTTTCATGGATGGAGACTCTTCCAAAGATTCCTTATCCCTGCTTCTCCCTCAATACTAGGAAACTGGCGGGGAGGCAAGAGGAGGAGCCCATTACCTTCCTGCCTTTTAATTGTTGCTCAGTGTCAGAGGAGGAGTGCTGGGGCTCCTGATGAAACCAAGTTCATCGTCTTGCCTCCTGGCCCTGCCAGCCTTGCTCTGGAGCCAAATGCCCCTGCCAAAAGATGTTTTTCCTTGGGCACAGGCAAGAGCTGGAAGGGAAGCTGTGCTGAGCCTCCTCTACCTGCTCTTTTTTTTTTCTGTATCTTTCTATGTTTGCATCTATCATACCTTTACAAAGAAAACAAAGATCTTTAAGTCCCCTGCTTTCATTCATTCATTCATTCATTTAACATATTTTTCATTGTTTGTGAAGCTTCCATTGATAGAGGTGGGCAGTAACCAAGGATTATTGAGATAAATATAAAATGTTTTACAAAGAAGAGCAGCAATTTTGAGAGTGTCTAATAGAGAGAAGTAGCTGAGTTAGGGAAGTCAGTAAGGGGATATGGAGATTGAGCTAAAGAGCTGAAAGACAAGGAACCTGAAATCAGTGAATGGGATCCAGGCAGCAGAAACTGCATGTGCGAAGTCTCTGCAGCAGGAGTGGGTGTGGCCTATGTTAGAGAACCTGGAAGAAGACCTGGGGCCAGAGCACAGTTTGCTAGCAGGATTCAGGGCTTCTCCAACCCCTTTGACACTTGCCCACTTTTTTCTTCCTGTTACTGCCCCCTCCCATAGAGTCTGAGGACTGTGGTCTTGGCTCTCCTCCCAGCTTCTGATGGGTCCTACCCTCCCAGGCTCCTCTACTATTGCCTTTCAACTATTGCTGCTAATGATATGAACAGGAGACAGGGAAATACTGGGTAGAAGAGGATGGTTCCCAGGCAAAGGCCCCGCCCTCAAGCCTGGAGACTCACAGCCCTAAGTGGGAACAGGCATTTCTGTTTTCACACCCAAAAAGTTGCCTTTTGGCCTGCCAGATCCACCTATCCTATACCTGTATAAACCCTGAACCCCAGGCTCCAGAAGCATATGAGCAGAAGAGGAAATGAGGAGATGAGGGAACAAGTGGACAAACAGCAGAACAGCACAGCAGAGAAAGAGAAAAGAGAAGGAGCATCTGAACGCCAAGAGGAGTCCAGCTGGGGGCGGTCAAAGAGGAGTTTGGCTGCTAGACCTCCAAAACTCCAAGGGAAGGCTATCTTCCCATTCCATCCCCCTTCCAGCTCCCCATCCATCCCACTAAGAGCCACCTCCACCACTCAATAAAACCCCGCATTCATCCTTCAAGTCCGTGTGTGACTTGATTCTTTCAGGACGCTGGGCAAGAGCTCTGGATGTATACAGAAAGCTGTCACACTGGCCCACTGCCCTTGTGAAAAGGCAGAAGGCCCATTGAGCTGGTAAATACATAAGCTGTCTGTGAATGGCAAGGCTGAAAGAGCACAGTGTAACACGTGCCCACTTGGGCTTTGGGAGTCGCAGACACCCACCCCTAGATGCTGCCATGGGGCGGGAACCCGAAAGCACTCACTCTGGCTCCTGCACCTGACCTGTCAGGGGTTCGAGCAGCAGCGACCAAACAGGTGACCTCTGTCGCATGTCCTGCAAAGGGGATCAGGGAACTCTCCCATTTCACTAACTTAGAACTTTCCTCTGTCTCTGTGCCCTGGTGTCAAACACAGAGCCTGCCACCGCGGGTGCCTGTAGTTCCAGCTACTTAGGAGGCTGAGGCAGGAGAATAGCGTGAACCCAGGAGGCGGAGCTTGCAGTGAGCTGAGGTTGCACCACTGCACTGCAGCCTGGGCGACAGAGCGAAACTCTGTCTCGGGTAAAAAAGAAAAGAAAAGGAAAGCACAATGCATGCAATGAGCCTCTATTGTTCCGGGTCCCAGTTGAAAACTTGAAAACATTCTGACCACTCAATATGAGAATGATTAAATAAACAATGGTACACACAATATTGGAGTGTCATAGCATCATTAAAGGTGATGTTTCTTCAGACTAATGATCTTGGAAATGTCTCTTGGTGGAACATTAATTTTCAAGACAGAATACAAAATTCATCATAAAGCATGATCTAAATTGTATTTGGAAAAATGTATATGCAAATAAAAAGACTAGAAGCAAATTCAGCAAAATATTAACAGGCTATCTATTAGTGGCACTATTGCTGGTTTTTATCTCCTTTTTATACTACTCCATTTCTCCCAAAATGTGCTAACTTAATAAATAATTTAAGTGAGTTGATTTAATTGAACTAAACTTCAAGCACTTATTAAACACGAGGCATCACTAGCAATTTAATGATGGGCAGAACATAAACGTGGTCTCTGTCCTGAAAAATTGTTTTTATAGTTTTTTTTTTTAATTTTACTTTAAAAGGCAAGATAGGCCAAACATGGCGGCTCATGCCTATAATCCCAGTACTTTGGGAAGTCAAGGCAGGAGGATCGCTTGAGCCCAGGAGTTTGAGACCAGCCTGGGCAATATAATGGGACCCCATCTCTACAAAAAATTTAAAAATCAGCTGATCGTAGTGGCGCACACCTGTAATTCCACCTACAGGAGCCTGAAGAAGAAGGCTCGCTTAAGCCCAGGAGGTCAAGGATGTAGTGAGTCATGGCCATGACACTGCACTCTAACCCGGGTGACAGAGCAAGACCTTGCCTCAAAAAAAAAAAAATAAAAAAATAAAAGGAAGAAAGAATATTCATCATCACTCCTAGAAAACAAATTCTCTCCAGGGTAAGTGTTATCTAGCAGCGTCTTGAAGTGTCACCCACCAAGAATGCCAAGGACTGAACCTTGGTGAATGTCCATTTGTCATTTCTGCCCAAAGCAAGATGCTTGGAACAAGGACTCTTTCCTGGCAGCGACACAAAACTCCCTGCTCTATCACCCTAGAGTAGAAAGCCCCTTGTACCACTTACTTTATAAAATTCAGTCCCCACCTCCCTGCATGCTTACAGTCACTTCATTTCCAGCCCTCCTGAGGGTACATTTCCAAGGATTCTCTCCTGGGAATCAGCCTTCAAGGATTCTAGATGGAAATGCCACGTCCCCACGCGTCTGAAACTTGGCTCCACTACTTGCTGGTTCCTAACGGTACCCAAAGCAGGAGTTTGTGATTAAACCACAGACAAAGCACCAGCCTGAGCAAGCAAGAAAACAGCAGGAGCCCAAGGACTCCTGTGAGCTAAGAGTCTGATGGTTTTCATGCAAATTGTTTTTACTAGTAGGGAGATAACAGGCAAATAAAATATGGGAGATAGGCAGAGATTTTTCTAAACCAGTGATGGGGGTGGGGGAGTTCTTTCATAAAATCCCAGTGCATCCTTAACAGTAAAGCTATAAAGTTCCCATATTTCTTATCGAGTGGAATAAAATTTGTCTCTCTCAGGGATCCTCCTGCTCCTCCTCTCCCAGCCTAGCACAATCAATGTCTCTTTCCCCTTCTCTAACGTTCCGTCTTAGCCTAGACTGAAGAGTCTTCTTCAGAATGGCAATGCTTTCCAATGATGAAAAGCATATTATCAGAGGACGATTTTAAGTGGTAGACAAAATGAGCAATATTTATTCTACTAGCTGTCTATTTATTTTAATGCACTTAGAGTAAAATCTGTCTAGCACATGAAACCTATGATTTTATTATAGGCTATGTCGGCCTAAGTTTTTAAAAAGGAATTAATATAGAGCCAATAAAGAGAAAAGCATTCAGTAAATCATGATATGCATGGTAGGCAAACGCAGGAAGAAACTGTGATGTGGGGCCTACGTGCATGATATTTGGAAAATACGAGTAGGAATTCTGCAACAAATCCAACTCAGCTCCTGGGGAGGGGCCACAAAAATCAGACGGTTCATTGCCGTAACTCAGATGTAGACATTTCCATTTAATTCTGGATCATAAATAAGTCTTTACAGTTCTGAATCCTGGAACCTCCTGAAGTCTAAGATCTGAGTCTTCAAGCTGATAGACTTGGCCTTCAGTAGGGAGAGGTGTTTTGTTTTTAAAATCAGGAAATTTCACATAAAAATGCAGGTTTCTTGTTCTCTTTAAAAATTAAAGATCTGGAAAACCGGGTCTACATCTCTGAGTGGCAATAATCAGGTGACCATAAGCCACAGGAGTGGCTATTCTCTGATACTAGGACCTACCCCTGCACTCCTGTGACTGGGGCTGCCTCAGAGACAAAGGCTAGAAAGGGAGTTCCTCCTTTTCTAAGATTTCTCTGCCCTTTCTCCACCTTCTCTTTCTTCTCTCTTCCCTCGCAATCCCTCCTCACCCATACACGTACACACACACTCATAAACACGTACATACCTCCAGGAGTTGAAGACAACTTCTGTCTTCCCTCACTAATTCCCATGGTTTATGTGCCTCAATCCTGGCCCAAATTCACTGGTAATTCCCATGTTGATTATTTATTGCCTTTTAGCTATTTGATTGGTGGAAGATCATATGAAATCACCTAATATGTTATTTTTGTGTAGGATGTGAGATAGGGGGAAAGATTCCATTTTCTCCCTAATTAGTAGATCATAAAGAATAGTAGAGTAGAGAGACAACAGACACATGAATTGGAGCCAGAGTGTTTGAATTTGAATCCCAGTTTTCTCATTTCCTGGCTGTGTGATGATCATGGGCAAGTCATTTGACTTCTCTGCACCGTAATTTCCTCATCTATAAAACCAGGATGACAGTATCTATTGAATAGGATTGTTGTAAAGATGAAATTAGTGAACATATATAAAGTGCTAGACTAGAGCCCGGTATACAATAAGGGTTATACAAAGGTGGCCTATTTTATGAGTAATAGTCTTCCATTCTACAAACTACCACTGGAATAAACTTTAACTCTGCACCTTGAAATTATTACATCAGTTGTATTCCTTTACCCAACACCATTTATTTAAAGCAAATAAGTGCCAGGCGCTGCATAGGGCACTAGAAATATAAAAAATAAGAAAATGTCCTTGCTCTTCAAAGAGCTTCCTATCCCTAATGTATTTGGAATTTGAAGTTAAATTAAGAAAACAACATACGATCATGTTTAAATAAAGATAAGATTAAACTAAGCAAAAGTCATATGATGATTATTTAAATTAATACGAGTCTTAAGGAGAACAAAGAATTAGAATCATTTCGGATTCAGTCCACAAAAATCAATCTTCCAAAAAGTAGGGACAAGATGAGATTTTGAAAGATACCCTCAGGGCCGGGCGCAGTGGCTCACGCCTGTAATTCCAGCACTTTGGGAGACTGAAGCAGGTGGATCACTTTAGGTCAGGAGTTGGAGACCAGCCTGGCCAATATGGTGAAAACCTGTCTTTACTGAAAATACAAACATTAGCCAGGTGTGGTGGCACGTGCCTGTAGTCCCAGTTACTCTGGAGGCTGAGACAGGAGAATCACTTGAACCTGTGAGGCGGAGGTTGCAGTGAGCCAAGACTGCACCACTGCATTCCAGCCTGGGTGACAGAGCAAGACTCCATCTCAAAAAAAAAAAAGAAAAGAAAAGAAAAGAAAAAGAAAGAAAGAAAGATATCCTTTAGTAAGAAGCAAAGTCTTGAACTTTGGACCCGAAGAATGAGGGCCAGAGGCAACTGATAGAGGCTTTCAGAAGATCACCAACGGTCTGTGAGTTACACACACACACACACACACACACACACCATGTTTGAGGGAACACAGGCTAGTAATGGGAACTAGGAGAATCCATTCAGGGTTCAGAACAGGTAGAATCTCTTCAGTTCTTTTTGTGATTTTAAGTTTCTTGAATTCACTCTGCTTAAGTATTCCTATTACAACAGAGGCATACTATACTTTTGAAATTTACTTTTAAGTACTTTTGCAAAATCAGGATGATACGATGCATCTGCCTGGTGGTCAGTTAACACACTATCAGGAATTCACCTTCAAGGAGGTCAGCGAGGTCAGCTAGCATTATATCAGAGAGGGCCAACTCCAGAGGCAGTACTTTTCAATCAACAACTGATGATTTCTTAATTAGCACTCATCACTTTCTGGCCGTTGGCTTAGGGAATTTTTAATTGCATGATGCCTGCTAAGGGACAGAGAATCCTGCCTCAGAAGGTTTGCGATCTTTTATCCAGGTGGATCAGAGCACAGCAAAGGACAGAGAGCTGGAACTTCATCAGACCTACAAAACTGCTTGTTGCCTGTGTGGCTAAAGAATTTCTCTCTAGGCCGGGCACTATGGCTCACACCTGTAATCCCAAGCACTTTGGCAGGCCAAGGCAGGAAGGTCACCAGAACCCAGGAGTTCGAGACCAGCCTAGACAAGATGGTGAGCCCTCGTCTCTATTAAAAATAAATAAATAAATTAGCCAGGTGTGCTGGTAGCACATGCCTGTAGTCCCAGCTACTCAATAGGCTGAGATGGGAGGATCGCTTGAGCCCAGAAGGTCAAGGCTGCAGTGAGCCGTGATTGCACCACTGCACTTCAAGCTGGGCAACAGAGCAAGACCCTGCCTCTAAAAAAGTAAAATATATAAATAAAATAAAATTTTTTTAAAAAAGAATTTATGCTTACAACTAGAAGCATGGCAGAATTTGGCTTGAAGCTTACCTTTTGTTCAATGAGGACATGAGGTTTAGGGGAAGAGATAACCCTCATCCCTCATGTTCTCTACTGCCTGCTGTTACCCTCCAAAAAGAGCCTACGTGTAATGCATGACCAAAGTGACCCAGGTCAATTCCCAAGAAGGGGTGGGACTCCAGGCGCCAGGGCCCTGCCCACTTCTGGCCTTCGATTCTCTGGTGATTCTCTTCCCACCCAGCCCTAACGGGCAGGACCTGCAAGGCTCACAGATGTGACAGTAGCTGGCAGAGGTTGGCTGGCATCCTTAGAGAGCTGATATGTGAAGGGAAGCTCTCAATGGTCTTAATTTGGTTTTGAAATATTTTCCATTTGACCCTGGCTATTCCCGAGGTCCGGGGAAGGTCCTCACTAACCTAAGTGCCACCAGAAAGTCCTGTCCAGGGCTCCCATAGTCCAGCTTTACACAGAGAGGGACTCCCACCACTGCCTCTTGGTTCACCTCCTGCTGAATCAGAGAGAGGGGTTGGGGCTGGGAGAACTTGCAGGCTGGGAAGAAGAGTGAAACAGCCTAGCTGGCCCAGCCTCCAGGTGCGCTGGCATTAGAACACTGAGAACAGACTGAAATCTGGATACATTGTGGGAAAAAATGAGCCTGTCCACCCTTAATAAGGCCTGGAGCAGTGCTGCCCAAAACAGCTTTCTAGCACCGGCAACCATGGTAGCCACTAGTCACATGCAGCCAGTGAGCATTCAAAATGTGACTGGTAGGAAGCAGGAGATGAATTTCAAATTGCATTTCATTTTAATTTATTTACATTAAATAGCCACATGAGACTAATGGTTACTGTAGTGGACAGCACAGGCCTAGAGCCTGGCTTTTCTCCCTATTCTCTCAGGACCTTCTTTTAATTCTCAAATAGTCCGATCTATGGCCAGCCCCCTCTTTTTCTTTCTTCCTCTTTCTTTCTTCCTTTTTCCTCCCTCCCTCCCTTCCTTCCTCCCTCCCTTCCTTCCTTCCTCCCTCCCTCCCTTCCTTCCTCCCTCCCTCCCTCCCTTCCTTCCTTTCCTTCCTTCCTGGTCTCATTCCGTCAACCAGGCTGGAGTACAGTGGCATGATCATAGTTCATTGCAGCCGCAGCCTGCTGGGCTCAGGTGATCTTCCCACCTCAGCCACCTGAGTAGCTAGGACTATAAGTGCATGCCACTATGCCAAGCTAATATTTTTTTAAGGGGGTGTTAAATTATTATTTATTTATTTTATTATTTTTTAAATTTTACAATTTTAATTGTTGTGGGTACATAGTAGGTGTATATATTTGTGGGGTACCTAAGATGTTTTGATACAGGCATGCAATGGGAAATAAGCACATCATGCAGAAGGGGGTATCCATCCCCTCAAGCATTTATTCTGAGTTACAAACAATCCAATTACACTCTTTACGGTGTTTTTTTTTTTTTTCTTTTTGAGACAGGGTCTCACTATGGCACCCAGGCTGGAATGCAGTGGTATGATCACAGCTGATTGCAGCCTTGACCTCCTAGGTTCAAGTGATCCTCCCAGCCCAGCCTCCCAAGTAGCTGGGACCACAGGCATGCACCATCATGCCCGGCTAATTTTTTTATGATTTGTGGGGATCTCACTATGTTGCCCAGGCTGGTCTCAAACTCCTAGGCTCAAGTGAGCTGCCCACCTCCAACCTCCCAAAGTGCTAAGATTACAGGCATGAGCCACCACACCTGGCCTCCAATATCTTGTTTTGACCTTAGATCCCTCTCCTTTCTTCAACTCTCTGGAATATTCTGGCTTGGGTGGTTCAAAAGAAGGAAACCAATGCTTCCCAAATGTTTCCCCATTAGAGATGGATAAAGTGTCAGGCTACCAGAAAATAGGGTCTTTAATGGCACATGGGAGTCATAGAATGCACATGCCCCATTTGGAACTAATACATCCAATGGTGCTATTCAAAGTAATCATAATAATGCGCTATACTCTGCTTGTATATGTGTATGGATACATCATCACAATGCATCCTGCATGTAAAGTGACCGGAACAACAATTAGGCTTCTCATTTTAAAAATTAGAAAACCAAAGTCAGCTTAGCTAAGAGAATCACATTGCAGATAATGATAGAGCTGGGACCAGCACCAGGTGTTCTGACTCCTAACTTCTCTTGGAATATTTGAGTCAGCCCTGATTAGAGAAGAAACATGACAGAAGAAGAGAGCAGACCATAATCACCCCCAATAGACTGGCCATGTCTCCAACAAGGCTCTTTTCTTTCAGGTCTGCAGGGAGTCATTTTGTACACAGTGCACAGCATATTATTTCCTAGCATTGTGGAAGCTGGAATGTGTTAGGGAATTTAAGCAGTATCTGTCTTCCAGAGCTCTAATGGGCCATCCTGATCGTTCTGGCATTCTAACTGTATTTGTAGGGATCTTATCAACGAATTTCCTTCTCATAGGATCTCTGCTCTTTGCACAATTCAGAGGTGTCTTCTTATTTAATACAATATACAACACCATGGTATTACTCTAATGGATGTTCTAAACTGAACAAGCCAAGCTTTTTTTTCCTTATGCTTCAGTTAAATTTGTTTTCATATCATTTTTCTGGATCCTCTGATTAAGCATGTCAGATTTTAAAAATTTTATTATTTTTCTGGATCCTCTGATTTTTTTTATTTTATTATTTTTCTGGATCCTCCAATTATTTATTATTTTTCTGGATCCTCCGATTTATTTATTTATTTATTTATTTTCTGGATCCTCCAATTAAGCACATGTCAGACTAAGGGTTCCAAATTTTGGCTGTATATCTGAATTCATGGCACTTTATTTTAATGTAATTAAATTAATTAATTTTGAGACAGGGTCTCACTCTGTCGCCCAGCCTGGAGTGCAGTGGTTCACTGCAACTTCCACCTCCTGGGTTCAAGCAATCCTCCCACCTCAGCCTCTTGAGTAGCTGGGACTACAGGTGTGGACCACCATGCCCACCTTTTTTTTTTTTTTTTTTCCTTGGTGGAGACAGGGTTTCATCATCTTGCCCAGGCTGGTGTCGAACTCCTGGGCTCAAGTGATCCTCCTGCCTCAGCCTCCCAAAGTGCTGGTCTCATAGGCATGAGCCACCACGCCTAGCCCTCATGGCACTTTAAAGAAAATACACATTCCAGGCTGGGTGCGGTGGCTCATGCCTGTAATCCCAGCACTTTGGGAGGCCCAGGCAGGTGATCACTTGAGGTTAGGAGTTACAGACCAGCCTGGCCAACATGGTGAAACCCCGTCTCTACTAAAAATACAAAAACTAGCCAGTTGTGGTGGTGGGCACCTGTAATCTCAGCTACTTGGGAGGCTAAGGTAGGAGAATTGCTTGAACCTGGGAGGTGGAGGTTGCAATGAATCAAGATCACGCCACTGCACTCCAGCCTGGGCGACAAGAGTGAGACTCCATCTCAAAAAAAAAAGAAAGAAAAAAAGAAAGAAAGAAAAATACACATTCCAGGTTCTATCTCTTGAGGAGGTGGGATTGAGCCTGGGCATCCACATTTTTCAAAGTTCCCCCACATGATTTCAGTGCTAAAAACTGAGACTCATGGAATGTTGGACCAAAGAATCAAGAGACCCATATTCTGGTTCCTGACTTTCCTACACACTGGCCTCTCTGAGCCTGTTTCTCATTCTGTAAAATGGAGAGATAGGAGCCCTGTCCTACTTTTGTGAGTTTAAAGCATAAGAACTTGTGTGAAAGAATTTTGACAAGGAACTTTTGTATTTATGGTGGGAGGGATCTGGTGACCAGCAGTCAGACACCACCTGCAAACAGGCCTGCGATCTGGTCACTTGGTGACATTTCCACTGGGTTCTCGTGGTCTGCTTGCCTCCATCACACTATGCTAAAAATGGGTAGAGAGTGGGTGGAGCTCAGAATACTTTAACTCCAGTGTAATAGTGTGGGCAGCTTCCACTTAGTTAGGTAATTCTGGACAAATGGAAGCTTGTCTGCATGCAGCTATATTTATTTCCAAAATAACTGGTGAGATTCCCCCACGAATTTGAGAACATTCATTTCTGTTTTACCTGTTTTGAGACCTTTAGACCATGAGATTAGAAAGCCCCAGGCATGATCAGGAGGCAGAAGTACACAGGTCGTCTATTCCCAACCTCAGAGCTGATGCTCAGGGTAAATCCACAGCCATTTGATGTAGGGACGTTTTAATTTGGGAAATCAAATGCAGGAAAGATATTACCTTACTGTTCATTTCAAGCATCTCACACACACCATTAAATGCCCCAAACCAGGCTACTATTGAACCTTAACCACATACAAATTACGTATTTACCCAAATACTCTAACATGCCAACAATCCTTTCTTTTGAAACTTCCTGGTTTAACCTATCTGACAAACAGATCCTTCATTTCTGTTCACCTTATTGTATTCATTCAGTTTATCACAAGTTGACCATAGCAAGACGAGAAATGCATTAAGGATCATGATTTTGCAAAGCATTAATAAGGATACTGGGACAAGGAAGTTAAGCTTTTGATGGCCTTGATACAACTATTTCAAACTTCTCTATTTCAAACTGACTTCTGCACAAGGGCACCACATCTAAAGGACCATCATTGATAGTAAACACAGTTAGTTTGTATATTTATTATGATAGTTTTCTGGCAGATGATAGTCATGTGTCTTATTCTAATAAATCAGCCCATGACAACAATTTTCCAAGAGAAGTAAGCCAAGTGTCTTGAAGAAGGTGTGGGAGTGTGCCTTTTGTAATTCACACACAGGGGCAGTTTGGGCTACATGCAACCCAGAAAGGATTGTTAGCATGTTGGGGTATTTGGGTAAATACGTAATTTGTATGTGGTTAAGGTTCAATAGTAGCCTGGTTTGGGGCATTTAATGGTGTGTGTGAGATGCTTGAAATGAACAGTAAGGTAATATCTTTCCTGCATTTGATTTCCCAAATTAAAATGTCCCTACATCAAATGGCTGTGGATATACCCTGTCCACTGATCTCTTCCCTGGTCATCCCTGATCTGGGGACAAGTCTTCTGTCAAAAAGGGGCTGAGTGAGCAGCAGCTGGGCTTTCCCTCTCCGCCCTCTCCAGAGCAGGCTCCTTGTGGTCTGCCAGCCACAACATAAAAGTGGAAGTAGTAGTCTGGCTTCTTCTTGGTCAGTTTAAGGTGAGGAGTTTTGTGGGGGTTTTTTGTTTTTTGTTTTTTGTTTTTTTGGGTTTTTTTTTTTTTTTTTTTTTTTGGAGATGGAGTCTCACTCTGTCGCCCAGGCTGGAGTGCAGTGGCGTGATCTCGGCTCACTGCATCCTCCACCTCCCGGGTTCAAGCGATTCTCATGCCTCAGCCTCAGGAGTAGCTGGGATTACAGACACCTACCTCCACACCTGGCTAATTTTTATATTTTTAGTAGAGATGTGATTTCACCACGTTGGCCAGGCTGGTCTCGAACTTCTGACCTCAAGTGATCCACCCGCCTCGGCCTCCCAAAGTGCTGGGATTACAGGCATGAGCCACCACGCCCAGCCAGAGCTATTTTTTTTCTACATTACACTTTGAAAACAAAAAACTTCCCCTCCCCTTTCTCTCTGTCTTCCTTCCCTGAGCTCTGTTTGTGTTGTCCCTACTAATCCCAGGACATCCACTGTGGAGCTGGAGCTCTTTCTTCATTTTTTCCTTTTCTCCACTTCAGGTCTTAACTTTAAAAACATCTGGGCTATTCCTATACCCAGCCCTGGGTGTCTGAACCTGTTCAGGGAGGTTAGGGTACTGTCGATTGCCCCAGACTCTGAGGTTTGGGCATGCACTTCCTGCCACCCTAGAAGTTTCAAAAAAAAAAAAAAGAAGTGTTTTAGTAAAAGGGCAGTGAATTCTCAATTTCTATAGTTTCCCTTCCTCCACTTTCATATCTCAGCTACTATCAGAGTAACTTTACCCTACTTTCTCACCCCTGTCTCTGTAAGCCTGATGAAAATCAGGAAGTATATAGTGATGTAGGAGTGGCTGAACATTCTCTGGAGATGGGACACACAAACTTTAGGATCCTGGAAGAAGCTATCAGAGGATCCAGTGTTAAATTACAAAGTTTGGAGTAGGGTCACTTTTCTAAGTGCTGATGTGTTTTCAAAAGACAAGTATCTTGTAGACCAAGAGGATGCCATGCTGCCTGGAAGTGACCTTGGGTATAAGGGGAACCCTGATACATTCATTTATTCCATTTGTTTACAACAGGTATACTTTTATTCATTCATTTTTTACAACAGGTACAGTTTCATTTCATTCATTAAGCATTTGGTATGTGCCAGGCAATTTGCTAGGAGTCGAGGATAATCAGTAAACACAACTAGCCTTCGTGGAGTGAACAGGCTAGTGTTGGAGAATTCACTAGCTAGATAAACTATTCCTATGCAATTACACACAGTGTTAAGTGTTCTAAAGAGAAACACTGTGTGGAAAGAGGGAATAATATAGGGGACGCAACTTTCGACTGTGAGTGAGGGAAAGCATGTCTGAGCTGGGCTTTTAAGCTGAGACCTGCAGGATGAGAGGGAGCCAGCCTGCGGAAGGTTGCGCCAGGCAGCAGCAACAATCATACAAAGACTAAGACATGAAAACTCTAGAACATAAGTTTCGACCCTTCTCCTTTTTCCCAGCTCCTAAGGTTTCGCTTCATCCTGGCTTCTTTGTTATTTCCACTAGTAAAGTACGAGAAGCACTCAGCACCACACCTGGCATAACTAACACTTCTCATGTGCCAGGTGCTACTGGAAGTGTGTTATGTGCATTAACTCATTTAATCCTCATAACCACCCAAGGATGGAGGGTCTATTCACGTCCCTATTTCACAGATGAAGAAACTGCACAAGTCACTCTGCGATAATGGCCACGATTATTATTGGAATTAGTAATTTCATCAATAATAGCATAGTGACAATTTTCAGACTTCTGGCAGACTTAATTTTGTTTATTTCTGACCTTTACACTGCTCATTGAGAGCCTCTTTAGTAGACTTCTTCCGTGTACTTTGCAAATTTTAAAAGCTTGTTTCTTTTAAAAAATCCATTATTAATGTTATTGGTGGAAAACTTTTTTAACACTGCTGGTCAGGCTTTATAGAAAAATCCCTTTCTGTGTCATCCCTCATCAGCAATACTTCTCCGAATTCCCTTCGATTCAGCAAAGGTTTATTAAGAACCTGCTAATTGCCTGGCATGACTCTGGAGATGCCAGCTCCAAAAATTCAAAGTCAAGGAAAAAACCACACAAATAGCTGTAATAGAATAGGATATACGCTCTGCTTGTCTTATAATCAAAATACAAATGCAAGTGATTGGGGAAAAGTATGATCTAGAGTCAAGGAGACAGCTACCCAGAAGGTGTTTTCTTAGACTTACTTTTTTTTTTTTAAATAAGTATGTAAGTGGTCAAAAGCCTTTTCAATATGAAGATGTGATAGCTCCATATTTTATAATGTGTTGCCCTCATAAATTTGGTCTTAGAATTGTTTTGTTTTGTTTTTTCCAAATCCCCCGGTTTTTTCACTAATGACGACCTACTGTTTAGATGTAGATTGTTCTATTGTCGAATGAATTTTACCTTTTTTCCTTTTAATTTACAGGTATGAAAGCTAATCTTTGAAGACACACTTAATCAGCGAAATGGTGATTGTTGAAGAATTGTTGCCTGATGCGCTAATTTCTAAGTTAAAAAGGAACATCATTTTCGCAACAATAAAGTAGTGATCTGCCCTTCCACGCAGTGTTGAGACAATTCCCACAACTCCTTCACCCTTCTCATTTAGGTAAGTACTAAAATAAACAGGAAAAGGGAACTGTACCTCTTATACCTATGCAACTGGCCCAGTGAATTGATTTCAAGTTTGCATTTGTGAGAAAAAAAAAAAAAGATGACTTCCTTATTTATATTTTAGTGGGCACAAAATTCCCCTTCCAGAGAGCCCTGTCTTTATCCCTCAGCCATTTTCAAAGAGCACTTTCATGCAAAGAGCAAACAGCTTCTCTAGGCGGAGAGTTTGAATTTCCTCTTCCTGAACCATTTCCTATATCTGAACTGCCCACATCTTATGGGGCAAGAACATCACAAGAGGATGTAAAGGATCCAGCAAGCTACTAACTCAGCAGACAACACAATAATGCCAGTCTTAGAGAACTACGTGCTAAGGAGAGTTCATGGCAATGAATTCAATAAAGGTCTTTTCCAACCAGCAGCCTGATAGGACCCTTTCTCTCTTCTTGTTGTTGAACCTATCTATCTAAGAACACATTTTTTTAAAGATGCATGATATAAATTGTGATTTAATTGCTTGAATAGGTGGGACATGACCTCCTAGAGCTGTGTGCATCAATGTCAAGAAAACACGTGGGGGCCCTAGTTCTCAACATGGTTGCCGTGTGGTAGAGGGACCTCATAACAGCAGTTTCTAACCTGGTCTGTGAACTTGGATGGCAAAATAAAATGACATCTTAATTTTCTCTTACCTCTAACTGAAATTTAACATTCCCTGCAATTACAAATATAGGCAACAAACTAGAATAGTATCAGTAGCACCTGTGACTTTTTGTCACCAAGAGAAATCACACATCTTTCAAATCGCATGACAGTTGTTGCAGCTATCTTGATTTATACTTATTGTTACTTCAGATAATGATTAAATATTAGAGATGTTACTAGTTTTTGTTATTTAAACTGTTATTAAATAACACTTTACCATGCCATATTTTAAAAATTATTTTGTAGCTGTATTTCAACATAGTTTACAGCTTTTGTAATTCTATTTATTATATTTTTATGCATTTTAAAACATTCTGAGAAAAGTCCATAGATTTCACCACACTGTCAAAGGGGTTCATGCCCCCCGCTGCCATGTTAAGTATGCCTTAGGAGACTCTCAGTATTGACCCACTGCAAGCACAGTTTCCATGCAGTGAAGGGCTCGAAAATGATCCATTTAGTGCATTTCACTGTGCCTTTCACACAGTTTTAGTTACCTCTTTTCCAATAACACATCTTATCAAAAACCTCAAATGCAGTACAATTGTAAAATATGGAATCGTTTGATCTTCAAATCGCTGGTTAAAACTGCATCAGCTTTCAGCTATTCAAGAGCTGACTATCTAAGCTGTGAATTATCAAGGTCCCCTTTTCTCCCTGGTTTCCTCTTTGGCTGTTTACCATGTGGTTCTTTTACTACTGGGTCACAGGTGCACTGACAGATAGGAAGGGCTCCCCGAGGAAATGACATTCAAATCTGACAATTTTCCTACATCATTAAGAAGTTGTGGACCGGTGGAGGTTGAAAGTGTTGATTAAATTAAGGCTTGGAATTACCTGTGGATTTTAATTACCATTCTACCACTGTCCCAGTGTCCTCTGTCTCCCCACCGCCACGCTCTCCTGTAGCTCTAATGAGACACTTATCAGATGCTATTTTTGTTTGTTAGTTATCTTTGCTCTGCATACGGTCTTCCCACAGAAACTGTGTTCTCCTTCTCTTGTGTTGCCCCTGGTGCTTGGCAGACAATAGATCCCCCATAAATAGGTGTGGCTGAACTGAATCACTGTCTATGGTACATACCCAGTGGTCCTTCATGGTTGAAGATGTCAGTGCTAACATGATGATTTTCTATCTTGGATTTCTTACGTCTATTTGGATTTTATTACGCAACATTTCTTCTACAAATGCTGAACACTATGTACCAGGCATCATACTAGATATTAGAGACAAAGATGAATATAATATGAACTTCCTTCAAGGAGTTCTGAGGTCACAGGGACACTAGACAAATACATATCGTCATGGAGTGTAACAAGAGCAAGTGTAGGCATATGGACTAGGTATGTCGGTGACACCCAGAAAGGGCTGGTCATTTCTGGAGAATGAAAATGAGAGTCAGAGAAGATGCTGGAGTGGGAACCCAAAGCATGGGTTGGATTTAGGCAATGGCAAGAGGGACGGGGAGAATTCCAGCATCAGAGAACTGTGACTCATTTAGGATGTAACAATACACAAGCATTCTTTACGTACCGGACACTCATTTCTTCCCTGCTAAGAGAACCTAGTTGTGTATCTGGGATAATCTTAAGGAAGGTAACTTCCTCCTCCAGACTTGGGCTTATGAGCCAATCATGAGCCAATTATGGTCATTCTTTTTCTCTTCACCAGACATTGGTATAGTGTGGGCATGTGACCACATTCTGGTCAATGACGTCTAAGGGGGAAGTCTGCTCAGGGATTTCTGTTTGGGCAAAAAAAAAGACAGAGTCTTGCTAGGAGAAAGTAGCCTTCCCCTGGTTTTGAAAACAAATACAATGTTTACAGTTGTGGCAGTTATCTTGTGACAGCAGAAAGATATTAAGAGCCTGGAGGGGCTCTTTGATAGTAACACTGAAGAGCAACCAGTACTAGCAACTGGGCT
This sequence comes from Pan troglodytes, assembly GCF_028858775.2. Lineage (NCBI taxonomy): Eukaryota > Metazoa > Chordata > Mammalia > Primates > Hominidae > Pan > Pan troglodytes. The sequence continues at coordinate 100,964,774 of NC_072408.2, forward strand.
CCTTCTTGTGCAAGAAAAGATTAACCTCTACTTGCCTATGCTCTAAGTAATTAGGGGTTTTTTCCCCTTATAGCTAAACACATCACAACCGATGTATACAGCTTCTGAAAACTATTTTGCACAGGTCTCCGCAGTGGGTATCAATGGGGTCACAACTAATACCCCCTGAGTTTTTCTGCCTGATTATCCCTAACTTGTATAACTCTAGGACTCAACCTCTTCCTCCTTCAATCTCTCCAGTCATTTTGGGGAGTCCCCAGGGGAATATCTTTGAGAACGTAGCTTCTTCCCTGATTCTCTCTATCCTCCGTTTGATGCAAGGAGAGTAAGAAAGCCCTTCTCTCTGACTCTGTGTTTCACTCTGCCACTAGACCCGAAGGTGAATGGGTCTAGCTCCATTCATGGAATGGGACCCCAAGGTAAATGCCCTGAATGTCATCAACTTTTGGTCAGCGTATACCTTCTAGCTGCTGACTACCCCTGCTCTCTATTAAGGAATGTCTGAGGAATAGTAAGCATACTAATTTCATCTACTTTCCTTTATGTCTTTCCATAGAAGGCTAGCATCAACCTCTTCCTTTAGACAGACCAAAACAGCAACAATCATCTGCAGGCTTATCAGCCTGTGCCAATAGATCCCCAGAGTTCAGATTAGCTGGCCCCAAGGAGCTACTCTTCACCTAGCTCAGCCCAGAGCCCAGTCACATGTGCACATGAAGGAATGGAAGACACAATATTGCAAAAATGGTCAGGCAGGGACCTTATATATCAAGCTAAGAAATATAAGCTGTATCCTCTAAGTCAGGGCTTCCCAATAAGTGTTCCATAGAGTGTTGAGATACCACCCTGCCCTCTCAGCCCTTGGGACTGCTGGGTGGAACCTGACAGAGGGAGCTCCTAGGCTGGTCACCTCTGGCAGCCAGTGCCCTTGTTTGGTGTAGGAAGGTATTGCCAAGAAGAGTGGGGCCCAATGAAGCCATGGTATAAAACAATTGGGAAACAATGGGGAGTCATTGAAGGATTTTTAACAGGAAGTAATCCCATCAGCTTTCCATATCGGAAGACAATGAAAGGGCAATGCAAAGGCTGGGTTGGAGGAGGTGGGCAATGAACCTGGGACCAGGACCACCAGTCTCACCTAAAATAGCCTAGTGATGAAATGATGAGAGGGCAAGCTAAGGAGTAGGAAAGAGAGAGCAGGGAGGATCTGGGAAATAAGAAATCTTTTTTTTTAAATTATACTTTAAGTTCTAGGGTACATGTGCACAACATGCAGGTTTGTTACATATGTATACATGTGCCATGTTGGTGTGCTGCACCCGTTAACTCGTCATTTACATAAGGTATATCTCCTAATGCTATCCCTCCTCCCTCCCCAACCCCACGACAGGCCCCGGTGTGTGATGTTCCCCACCCTGTGTCCAAGTGTTCTCATTGTTCAATTCCCACCTATGAGTGAGAACATACAATGTTTGGTTTTCTGTCCTTGTGATAGTTTGCTGAGAATGATGGTTTCCAGCTTCATCCATGTCCCTACAACTCATCCTTTTTTATGGCTTCATCCATGTCCATGAACTCATCCTTTTTTATGGCTGCATAATATTCCATGATGTATATGTCCCACATTTTCTTAATCCAGTCTATCATTGATGGACATTTGGGTTGGTTCCAAGTCTTTGCTATTGTGAATAGTGCCGCAATATACATACGTGTGCATGTGTCTTTATAGCAGCATGATTTATAATCCTTTGGGTATATGCCTAGTAATGGGATGGCTGGGTCAAATGGTATTTCTAGTTCTAGATCCTTGAGGGATCGTCACACTATCTTCCACAATGGTTGAACTAGTTTACAGTCCCACCAACAGTGTAAAAGCATTCCTGTTTCTCCACATCCTCTCCAGCACCTGTTGTTTCCTGACTTTTTAATGGTCACCATTCTAACTGTTGTGAGATGGTATCTCATTGTGGTTTTGATTTGCATTTCTCTGATGGCCAGTGATGATGAGCATTTTTTTCTTGTGTCTGTTGGCTGCATAAATGTCTTCTTTTGTGAAGTGTCTGTTCATATCCTTTGCCCAATTTTTGATGGGGTTGTTTGATGGGATTTTTTCTTGTAAATTTGTTTAAGTTCTTTGTAGATTCTGGATATTAGCACTTTGTCAGATGGGTAGATTGCAAAAATATTCTCCCATTCTGTAGGTTGCCTGTTCACTCTGATTGTAGTTTCTTTTGCTGTCCAGAAGCTCTTTAGTTTAATTAGATCCCATTTGTCTATTTGGCTTTTGTTGCCATTGCTTTTGGTGTTTTATTCATGAAGTCCTTGCCCATGCCTATGTCCTGAACGGTATTGCCTAGGTTTTCTTCTATGGTTTTTATGGTTTTAGGTCTAACATTTAAGTCTTTAGTCCATCTTGAATTAATTTTTGTATAAGATGTAAGGAAGGGATCCAGTTTCAGCTTTCTACATATGGCTAGTCAGTTTTCCCAGCACCATTTATTAAATAGGGAATCCTTTCCCCATTTCTTGTTTTTGTCAGGTTTGTCTAAGATCAGATGGTTATAGATGTGTGCTATTATTTCTGGGGGCTCTAATCTGTTCCATTGGTCTATATCTCTGTTTTGGTACCAGTACCATGCTGTTTTGGTTACTGTAGCCTTGTAGTATAGTCTGAAGTAGTATAGTAGTGTGATGCCTCCAGCTTTGTTCTTTTGGCTTAGGATTGTCTTGGCAATGCGGGCTCTTTTTTTGGTTCCATATGAACTTTAAAGTATTTTTTTCCAATTCTGTGAAGAAAGTCATTGGTAGCTTGATGGGGATGGCATTGAATCTATAAATTACCTTGGGCAGTATGGCCATTTTCACAATATTGATTCTTCCTATCCATGAGCATGGAATGTTCTTCCATTTGTTTGTGTCCTCTTTTATTTCATTGAGCAGTGGTTTGTAGTTCTCCTTGAAGAGGTCCTTCACATCCCTTGTAAGTCGGATTCCTAGGTATTTTATTCTCTTTGAAGCAATTGTGAATGGGAGTTCACTCATGATTTGGCTCTCTGTTTGTCTGTTATTGGTGTATAGGAATGCTTGTGATTTTTGCACATTGATTTTGTATCCTGAGACTGCTGAAATTGCTTATCAGCTTAAGAAGATTTGGGGCTGAGACTATGGGGTTTTCTAAATATACAATCATGTCATCTGCAAACAGGAACAATTTGACTTCCTCCTTTCCTAATTGAATACCCTTTATTTCTTTCTCTTGCCTGATTGCCCTGGCCAGAATTTCCAACACTATGTTGAATAGGAGTGGTGAGAGAGGGCATCTCTGTCTTGTGCCAGTTTTCAAAGGGAATGCTTCCAGTTTTTGCCCATTCTGTATTATATTGGCTGTGGGTTTGTCATAGATAGCTCTTATTATTTTGAGATACGTCCCATCGATACCTAGTTTATTGAGAGTTTTTAGCATGAAGGGCTGTTGAATTTATCGAAGGCCTTTTCTGCATCTATTGAGATAATCATGTGGTTTTCGTCTTTGGTTCTGTTTATATGATGGGTTACATTTATTGATTTGCATATGTTGAACCAGCCTTGCATCCCAGGGATGAAGCCCACTTGATCATGGTGGATAAGCTTTTTGGTGTGCTGCTGGATTCAGTTTGCCAGTATTTTATTGAGGATTTTTGCATCAATGTTCGTCAGGGATATTGGTCTAAAATTCTCTTTTTTTGTTGTGTCTTTACCAGGCTTTGGTATCAGGATGATGTTGGCCTCATAAAATGAGTTAGGAAGGATTCCCTCTTTTTCTATTGATTGGAATAGTTTCAGAAGGAATGGTACCAGCTCCTCTTTGTACCTCTGGTACAATTCGGCTGTGAATCTGTCTGGTCCTGGACTTTTTTTGGTTGGTAGGCTATTAATTATTGCCTCAATTTCAGAACCTGTTATTGGTCTATTCAGAGATTCAACTTCTTCCTGGTTTAGTCTTGGGAGGGTGTATGTGTCCAGGAATTTATCCATTTCTTCTAGATTTTCCAGTTTTTTTTTTGTATAGAGGTGTTTATAGTATTCTCTGATGGTAGTTGGTAGCAAATAAGAACTCTTATAACAAGAAATCAAGCCCATGATTCAGATCAGCAGGCTTGCTGGTTGATTAAATATAGAAGGTGAGGGAAGTATCTAGGATGACTTCCACCTTCTGGTTTGAAAACCTGGATGGGCAGTGGTGCCACTGAAGGAGACTAGGAACATGTGGAGAAAAGGTATGGAAGAAAATTGACTTGACTTGAAGTATGTATGGAATGTACAAGGGAAATGACCAGTAGGCATTTAGACATGTAGATCTAAAATTCAAGGCCTAAAGTTCAGAGATCAAGAGATCACTTTTGTGTAGATTTTTTAGAGTCATCAGCAGGTAAGTAATGATGGAAGCCCATGTGCATTGGTGATACTGACCAGGGAGAATACTACAGGAATGAGAGGATGCCAAAGACAGAAGAAGGAATTGATGTCAAAGGACCAAGAGTGAGCTGAGGACTCAGTTCTAGAGAGCCTCAACAGTCAGTCTCTCTCTCTCTCTCTGTCTCTATCTGTCTGTCTCTCTCTCTCTCTCTCATATCTGTCTCTCTCTCTCTCTCATATCTCTCTCTCTCTCTCTCATCACTATCTCTATCTCTTTCTCTATCTATCTCTCTCTCCTACTTCATACTGGACTTTTCTGCTAGGCATAGAGCAAAGTCACTGCTAGCCCCAGATTAGCCACCCCCATAAAAAATCTCTTTTCTCCCACCATCCCTATAACAATTCCTGGAAAGAACTCTGGTTGACTTTGCTAGAATCACATGACCCATGCTTAGACCAAACCTAAGGAGCACTTGGGTTGGCCAGACCCATGTCATATGCCCCCATATGGTTGGAAGGAGGGTACAGCCTCTTTATGAGAAGAACAGGGATGGTAAAACTTTCTGGGCAGATAAAAATAGTTATCAGGTCACCTGCACATCAACACTTTAAAAGGTAGGAGGAGAAAGTGGAGCCAGTAAAGGAGACAGAAAGTTGGTATGTCAGAATAGATTAACAGTTTTTCAGAGGCCAAGATCTGTGTCTTATTCTTATCTGTGTCCTTCATCCCCCACTATCTAGTATCTAGCCTTGTGCCTATAATCAACAAGTGTGTATGGAATGAATTCATAGACACTACACAAGATAAGTAATGGGGATTTGTAAAAGACATGACAAAGACCAACACTCAGGAATCTAATTTGGACAATACACAAAAGCACATTTTTTAAGTAGCTGGCCACCACTGACATAGATAATAATAGAGTCTCTAAAAAGAGCCAAACTTTTTCAGGATTTGGATAAAGGCACCATATCAGTTTAAACCAAAACAGTCACAGATGAGAATTTGATTTGGGGAGTGTCTTATGGAAATTAGATGGTGTTGTTTTAAAGAGTGTTCATTTTATTTCTCTGTTCTAGGGCTGACTGTAATTTCATGCTGCATTTGCAAGCCTGCAGGCAGACACCTTAATTACTATGGATGCCAGATAGAAAGAGGAGTGCTAATCAAACCTTTATTAATTGGTGACATACTTCCAACTTTCAGGAACAGATGCTAGGGAGGAATGAATGCTTGTAAACCACAGTACCCACCAACTCCCCTCAGGTGTGGATTTTTTTTTTCTTAAATCAAGTACCTTTTACATCCACTAGGGGGAATCCTAGCGCGCTTCAAAGTCTGCCTTTTTCTATGCTTAGAATGACATACCCATGAAAACTTGCTTGTCTATTGATGGGTGTGTCCTCTACTCTGGAAAAGCTCCGAGATCTGGCATGTTGTCATATTTTTCAAACAGAAGAGAAAATATCATTCAAGATATGTTAAAGAAAATAAATTGCTCAAATTCCCACCGGAAGAAATCCATCTTAGAGAAAATTTTCCATGTAAACAGAAGTTTCTACCAGGAAAAAGAGGGTAATTATTTGTCAGAATCTTTACTTACTAAAAAATAGAAAACACTAAATCTGTGCCTTTGCAATTTTAGAGAGCTTAATTTTAAATACCTGTTAGGCACTAGTGCGATATTTATGCTCAGTGGAGTTCTTAAAGTATTATTGGCACTCGGTTGATAATTATTATAATTATTATAAGCTTGCCTGACATAATTACAGTATAAGACTCTCCCCTTTTCAGTATAAAGCCATGTTCAAACAATGTTTGAAAGGTGCTGTAAATTAACAAATAATTTAAAAGCTATGTTCAGTGGATGCTCCTCCATGTTATCAATAATATTTTTTGTGGCAAGGAGTTGTTTTTCTCCTTTTATATTCTCTGTCTCTGCAGAGATAGTCAATTCATGAATTGGTAAATATGCATTGTGGAGATGCCAAGTTATGTCATTGTATGTGGGGCTGTGGGTACCTCAAAGAATGACCCTTGCCCCTAAGGAGTATAGAGCCTTTACATTACACTTCAACTGACATTTATTGAACACTGACTCCGTGTAAGGCCCAGTAATCTGCACAAAAATAACACCACTGATCTTGCTCATTGCCATAACCCCAGCCTGCAACACATGCCTAGCACATGGTAGATTCTCAGGAAGTGTCTGTAAAAAGATGGAGTAAGTTAATGAACAGAAAGTTTGAGGAATAAAGGGAATATGGAGATAAACTGAATTTAAGACACCATCTCTGATCTCAAAGAAATTATATTAAGTGAAAGAGCTATACACACAACCAATGCCTAGTGTATGATGTGACTCACCAGATTTTAATGCTATCAACTTACAGATGAAGTGCTCTTCAAGTTCAGAGCAGGGAATTCATAACCAAAGGGAGGAATTGGCCCCGTTAAACAAATTCAACAGGTAAGTTTAGTTACACTGCTAGGACAGAGCCTGGCATGAAGGAGACACACTTCACTATTTTGTAATAAATGAATGGGTACTTACTGTATACAAGGCCTAGTTCCTGGGGGCACAAAGATGAGACAGCACTTAGTTTCTAGTTTTCTTTATTTTTTAAATGGGAGTTTATAGTTTAGTAGAGGCATTCTAGTACAATTTCAAGGAAGACTCCCAGGAGAAAGTAGCTTTTACACTGGACCTTAGTGGATAAGTGAGAGCTCACAAAGCTGAGAAGATGGAAAGGGTGTTTTAGGTGAAATGTACAGCAAATGCAAGGACACAGGGGCTTGAAAGAGCCGGACTCATTTAAAGAAGCATGAAAATCCCACTGCTAACAACAGGAGACAGTACCAAGGATATTCCTAGTTCTTAGCATAAGGCCCTACATATGAAAGTCCCCTAATAAATACTTGTTGTTTTTTAACAATAATGATGGTAAGAGTCCAAAGATGAGCACAAGTTTTAAGTGCTGGACAAGTATGAAGCTGAAAGAGTTATCTGGGCTGGTAGGATCTGGGGCCAGTTTATGGGCAACATCTTTGGACTTTGTGTGCTGAGGCCACAGAACCCTCCATACAGCAGGAAGGCCCTTTCCCACCAGCCTGTTACCATGGCCTGTTTTGTTTCATCTACACAGTCTATTTAACAACAAAACCAGAGAAAAGTGCTCACAGTCACTACCTATTTCTTTGAGGTCCCTCTTTATTTTTTTCTGAGATGGAGTCTCACTCTCTCGCTCTGTCACCCAGGCTGGAGTGCAGTGGCATAATCTCAGCTCACTACAACCTCCACATCGTGGGTTCAAGCAATTCTCCTGCCTCAGCCTCCTGAGTAGCTGGGACTACAGGTGCGTGCCACCATGCCCAGCTAATTTTTGTATTTTTAGTAGAGACGGGGGTTTCACCATGTTGGCCAGGCTGGTCTTGAACTTCTGATCTCAAGTGATCTACCTGCCTTGGCCTCCCAACGTGCTGGGATTACAGGCGTGAGCCACCGTGCCCAGCCGAGGCCCCTCTTTTCATGCCTTCATGCTAACTGCACCCCTCCTACAGGCCCTTGAGTGCCACTTCTGTGAGTCTCTCCTCAACTAGGTAAAATGTGGTTCCATTAATCATATTTTGTCTTTTGGGTTTTAGTTTTGTCACTCTCATTCACATACAACCAGCAATGTTTTTTGAATACCCTTTCATTCGCAATCAAATGATCTCATAATCCTAATACTGTTAACAACACATAGCCCGTTCACAGAGGCTGAAGGCCTAGCTGAAAAGATAGGACTTGTACCTTAAAAGATAAATAATACTGCTACCTAAAAAGATTAATAATACTACTGCCATTAGCATTCTTTGCTTTGTACTGTATCTATGACCCTTAATCAAATTTCACACACACATCCACACACATCCTTATAGTTCACAGCATTCATGGGGTACACATTCAATGGGCAGCAAATAGCATTTAGTAATAAAGCTTTAGTAATGCTTGCCTATTCTCAAAGTCTGGTTTTTTCAATGGTAAATTTCTTAAAGCAGTATACACCAAAATTTAATATTTAATAAAGACTCTTCCCTTGCTTAAAAGGACTACTCCCAAGCACAGGGGCAGCTTTGCCATCTGCCATCCTGCTTCATATGTTCTATTTGCTTGTAACATTTATACCAACTTGTTTTCCTGATCACTTTCTCACCTCTTTGTAAGTACCTGCCCCTGAATCTGCTGCTCTCCCTGGCTTTCTTGCATTTCTTGAAAACTCTTCCACTCCCTCCTCCTGTTGTTACTTTTCTGACCTATTCTTTATGCCATTTGGAAATCACAGATCTGTGTATCTTCTTCTTCTTCTTTTTTTTTTTTTTAAGACAGTCTCACTCTGTCATCCAGGCTGGAGTGCGGTGGTATGATCTCAGCTCACTGCAACCTCTGCTTCCCAGGTTCAAGCAATTCTCCTGCCTCAGCCTCCCGAGTAGCTGGGATTACAGGCGCCCACCACCACGCCTGACTAATTTTTGTATTTTTAGTAGAGATGGGGTTTCACAATGTTGGCCAGGCTGGTCTGGAACTCCTGACCTCAGGTGATCTGCCCACCTCGGCCTCCCAAAGTGCTGGGATTACAGGCGTGAGCCACCACATCTGGGCATGTATCTTCTTGATATCCCGAGATGACTCTGAGCCGCTCATCCACCAATTACAAATGTAGACTTGATTGCAGATGGTGCCATTCCCCTGTTCCTGCTGGTTCTGATGTACCTAACACCCACATCCACTCTTAACACTAGTGGCATCCCCTCTTAACCTTCATGAAACTCAAGCCAGTAGGACCAAGAGGTAGGTAAATGAATTGTGAACATAAGGGGGTTGGCAGGATAGTGCAACAGGTGAGAAATGAAAAGGCAGAGACATCCAGTGAGAACACAGCAATGGGAAGTGAGGAAAACCTTTATGGAGGAAGAGACTATGAGAACAGAGTGTTTGCTCTGCTGTGGCTGGCTGGCCACCAGCCACCACTGCAACAGAACAACCAGGGAGGGTAACAGATTAAGTGTTATCAGCCACTAATATCATATGGTGAGAATCCATCAGCAAACCTGATGTAGAAGCCATGGACTTGGCCAGAAGAAGGGGTTCAAGGCCCTTACCGTACCGTGGGAACTTGGCTTGTCATTAAGCTCTCTGCACTTTAGTTTGCTTATCTGCAAAATGATGTGATAATACTTTTGAGGTTATTGGAAAAACTAAATGAAGAAACAGAAGTAAATCGGCTCAGTACTGAGCGGAAACATGTGCCCAAGAAGTGCCAGTTAAAATGTTTTCCTAAGGATAGGGTTTGAGATGGAAAATAGGTGTGTTACAGGCTGAATTGTCACCATCTCCCCAATTCATACGTTGAAGTCCTATCCCCCAGTAGCTTCGGATGTAACTATATTTATAGGTAGGGTCTTTAAAGAAGTAAAATGAAGTCATTAGGGTGGACACTAATCTAATCTGACTGGTGTTCTTATAAGAGGAAATTTGGACACAGATATGTACAGAGGAAGGACCATGTGAAGATACCAAGAGAAGATGACTACAAGCCAAGGAGAGAGGCCTCAGAAGAAATCAACCCTGCCAAAACCTTGATCTTGGACTTCCAGCATCCAGATCTGTGAGGAAACACACTGCCACCCAGTCTGTGATACTTTGTTATGGCAGTCCTAGCAAACTCCTAATACTAATAGTGCTCCTAACACAGCACTAGAGTCCTGATAATAATAATGGTAATCATAATAATAATGTTTTTTATTTATGGAGCGACTTCCTGTGTGCCAGGCATTGTGCTAAATGCTTTACACATATTATCTCATTTAATACACATGAAAATCCCATGTGATGGATGCAATTTTTCCACCCCACGATGAGGATGCTGAGGGTCAGAGAGCCCAAGCCTACGTAGTTATTGAGTGGTGGGACAGGGTCTGGAACCTAGGCCTGACTGGGATCACTGCTGGCCTACAGTGTCTTTGTACAAAGAAAAAGGTGCCACTTCCTTTGGGAACACCCAGCCCCAAGCCAGGGTGCAAGGTTTGGTAAACAGAAGACAGGCTGGGTTTTAATTCCTCTTTCCTCCTTGGCTGGGTGCCCTTGTGCAAACCTAAGCCTCTCAGGGTGGCCCACACTGAGGCCCAAGCTCTTAATCATTACACCGGACTGCTCAGTGGGCCAGGGTGGCTGGGGGTAACACCATTGCCACCGTCGAGGTAGGATCAGTTGGGCACGTAAGGGACTGTGAGTGCTCGCAAGGCAAACCTTACCTCCCTCATGGCTGGGAATGAGATATGTGGGAGCCCAGGTCCATGAGTTCTGGGACCCATGTGGGTGGGCTTCCAACGGTCCTACAGGACAACGACAAATGGCCCTTGACTTAGGGCAATTCTGCTTATTTCTAATTGGCCCCAGAACAGTTCTGTGTCCAGTCCTCAGTCAGCAAGAAATCCAGTTTGCCAGGATCGTGCCCCTAGGATTACACAGCTGTCCTTTCGCCATTATCCCCATGCCTCCTCCTCCTCCCACCAAATCAAAGAGAATGAGAAATGCATCTTTGACCATTTGGCTATGACTATAAGTGTGCCTGTCCTCACAATTAAAGCTCCTGAATGTTCCAAATTTGCAGCTTTCACGGTGGGAAAAAAAGGCCTCCGACAGCGTAAATATTTAATCACCATTAAGAATGTCCAATAAATGAGGGGAATCAGGTTTCAAATTGACTGGTTCAGATAATTAAAGTACAGAAGTCATAGCAGGGTAAAAATAAAGTACCCTCTAAAAAAGTAGCATCTTGTGGGCAGGGGCAAGATGGAAGATAGCACGTTGGGACCTCTCCAGGCCGGGCCGGGCACTGCACTCTCCAGGCCGGGCCGGGCGAGTGTGGCAACCACTGTCGCTCTCCAAAGGCTTCCGTGCCCCCTGGGGCAGCTGAGCGGGGTAATGCCCTCCGTGATGGAGAGCGCGCGTCCCACAGCCGGGCGAAGACGGTGCCCAAGGGCAGATAGCCCCACTCTGAGGATGACAGCAGCGAGGAGGAGCACTCGCATGACAGCATGATCCACGTTGGAACCAATTACCAGGCCATAATTCCGGAGTGCAAGCCTGAGAGCCTCACACGCTACAGCAACAAGAAGCTGAAGGGGGTGCTGGTGTGGTCACCCAACCACTGTGTGTCAGATGCCAAACTTGACAAGTATATTGTGATGGCCACGGAGAAGCATGGCTACAACATTGAGCAGACGCTGGGCATGCTCTGGAATAAGCACCATGTGGAGAAGTCGCTGGATGACCTGGCCAACTTCACCCCATTCCCTGAGGAGTGGACAGTAGAGGACAAGGTGCTCTTTGAACAGGCCTTTGGCTTCCACGACAAGTGCGGATCCAACAGACGCTGCCCGACAAGTTGATTTCCAGCCTGGTGAAATATCACTACTCTTGGAAGAAAACCCACAGCCGAACTAGCATGATGGACAGACAGGCCCGGCGGCTGAGGGGCTGCAAGGACAAAGAAGACAGTGATGAGTTCGAAGAGAGTCGAGGAGGCCTGAGTGAGGGAGAGCCCGATGCTGGAGACCCTAAGAGAGAGGTGCAGAGGAACAGCAGCCTGCACCAAGCCCTGGAGGGCGCCATTGATCCACTCCGCCCTCTGGAGGCCCACACCAAGTTCAACTCCTGCTGGACCACAGAGGAGCAGCTTTTGGCTGCCCAAGCCATCCGGAGGTATGGCAGACTTTGGGGCTATTGCAGAGGTGATTGGGAACAAGACTCTGACCCAGGTGAAGACCTTCTTTGTGAGCTATTGGCACTGCTTCAATCTGGAGGAGGTGCTGCAGGAATGGGAGGCTGAGCAGGATGGGGCCCGTGGAGCCACAGTCCCCGTGGAGGAGGCTAGGAGAGGGGATCCCTTGCCAGCCCCAGCCCTAGAAGAAGATGATGAGGTCCAGATTACATTGATCTCCATGTCTGTGTCCCGATCGGTGCCCCCCTGCACCACCCCCGTTCCACCTCCCACCTCCCTGCCCTAGCTGCCCCCTGCTGCTGAGGCCATCCCATCTTTGCCCACTGCTCCCACTCTGCTCTGACAGCCACCCACAATGCAGCAGGGCCGCTTCCTCCAGCCCTGGTTGGCCCCCAACCAGCGCCCACCACCTCTCATCCTCCCCGCTCTGGCTGCCCGTCCTGGCCCTCCGCCCCTACCCACCCTGATTAGAGCCCCCAGTGCCCTCACTCTGAATCCTGAGGTCCTCCACCAACCACAGGCTCCAGGACCTCTTTGCTGGCCATCCCCAGGCATCTCTGGTGTCACTGAGGACAGAAGGGGCTAGGGCTCTTGCCAGGTCTTTCCAAGACCCAGAGCTGCCGACAGCCCAGCCTGGACCTGTGGGTTCTGCATGTGTTCCTGGCAGCTGGGCCTGTCTCTTGGGGCCATGGCCCGGGCTCAGGGGCCTTTGAGCTGGACTGAGGGCACTTTCGCTTCCTTGCCGGGACTGGAATGGCTGCCTCGTCGGCTGGGGCTTGGCCTCTGGGCCCTGCCCTTTGTGTGTCGGGGGTAGGGACCTTAGCATGGGGGTGGGACAGGACAGTTGGGTGTGCTGGCTGTTCTCATTCCTCTTCCCTTCTTTTAGCAGTCAGTCTTGGGTGAGGTGGGAAGGGAGGCTGCAGGGGGAGGTGGGCAGAGGGGCCTTACAGCAGCAGAGGCTGGAAGGGAAGTTCTGTCTTCAGGGGCCAGCTGGGAAACACTAAGGAGCTGAGGGTGCCCACCAGGCCCACCTTCCAGAAGCTTGGAGAAATGTGGGTTGGGAACTTATGCAGACATGGATTTACTTTTCAACATGTTTTAAAAGTTAAAAAAGAAAAACCTCCTAAAAAAAAAAAAGCAGCATCTTTAGAGGGTTTCTGTGTCTACTACATAGGTTTCCTTGAGTATAAAGGAACCAAAAACATCCAAGTCATCTCTTCATTATTAGTAGGGGGCGACATAGGGTGAGGTCTGGAGATGAGGAAGTATAGCAATCTCTTAATAATCCTGCTTTGGTAATAATGAATATCAATGGAATTTCTCAACTTTATTGAAGGGACTGCTGGAGTTCAGACTTAAGGAGAAATGTCGAAAAAGGAAAAAGCGGCATGCTTGGTTTTGTATCTTGTTTGAAAATATATTTCAAACGTTCAGCAGAATTTTAGAGATCATAACCACCCTCTGCCCCCACCACCTTCTGAACCCTTAGTCCCCAGTAGTTCTGATTTACTTTTAAGATTCTTTTAGTTTTATGTTTTAACTGAAAAAAAAAAATCCTGCCCAGCCAGGTTTCCATCTGCCTGTATCACCGGGTTGAATTTAGTGTAGGAAAGCCTGTGCAAAGGGAATAAAAATGTAGCTTTTTTTCCATTGCCAGATTCAGGGGAACCAACCATTTGGAAACAAAGGAGTTCCATTTTGACTAGCAGCCTTTCTGCTTTCCATCAGTGGACAAAGTGAATGTACAGGTTTAAACATCATTTGGGGTCACCTCTAGATCCATGTTTGGAGGTAGATTGGTTTGTTAGTTATGATTCTGGCAGGGAACAGGTGACACATGCAAACAGATACATTAATGGAGGGACCATGGCCGAGCCATGCCAGGATGAAGGGAGACCAGCAGAGGCTAGCCACAGCGACAACCATGGAATCCCACGGGCCTGAGGAGGAGGGTGAGGGAGTGGTTACTGGGTCCACGAAAGGCTGTGGCTACAGTGTAGCTGTGAGAGAGGACAGCCCACAGGAGCTGTGGCATTGTAGAGGGACACAGCCATGGCCAATGCATAGATCAACAGAGAGGGAGCTGGGAGAATAAATATTCAAACTTCACCCTAGCTGTCCACCCCTAGATCTCTGGCTGGGGCTTCCCATTGGCTGAATCCAACCAGAAGCCAAAAGGCAAGGGTGATGTCCATAAATGTCAAACTTCTGGGTCTCAAGCAAAAGGGGGAGCAGTGGGGAAATGGTCTGCAGGGAGAAGAAGAGACTATTCAACACAGACGGGGAAGAAGAACTAAATAGGAAGGACTAGGGAAGGGGTGAAAGAGATTGCAGTGATGGTTTCAAGGGTGTAGACTTATCTCCAAGCACGACATGTTGTATATAATAAATAGGTATGGATTTTTGTATGACAGTCATACTTCAATGAAGGCTTTGTGAAAAAAAAAAAAATAGGGGCAGGAGAGTGAGGCAAACACTTGGTCTTCCATGAACTTTGCATTTGGGATTTTGGGCATGGGGATGAGTGCCTGAGAGATGCTGTTTGGACTGCCATATTCCCAGGGCTTCCCCAGGATGGGTGATGAGCGGGGCTGCCCCCACCCTGGGGCCATACACCAAGCTGCCCGACCGCAAGAGCCCATGCTCAGAGCTGATATTGGTTGCTTCCTCCCGACCTTGGTGGGGCTATTTTCTAGGGAGTGGCAAGGACATAAGAATGAGAAGCCACACCAGCTTGGTGGAGAGCACTAGAGGGCTCACTGCGAAGTCCAGCAACTTTATTGTCAGCTCAGAGCATCTCCCCACCAGAATCTCAAGGAAGCGGAAGTACAAGTGGCTGTGAAGTTATCTGCGTGTTTATCTTATCTTCTGCTATTCATTTCAAGAGTTGGAGTTATTATTAATATGAAGGCCTGGTTTCTGGCAGCTCTTCTCTTAGAATGGGTTTATGCCAAGCTGCCAGTTATCAGAGGATTCAGAGCCTAGGATTATGCTGACAGCGAGTCTCAGAGCTGTGATGGGAGGGCAAAGACACGGGAAACAACGTTGTATTAAAGAGGAATCAGCGTTTTGTGTCTAGTCCTTGATGCCCTTTTGGCTTCCTATTTCCGAAGAACAGCAAGGAAAATACAAGGAGAGACAGACTGGAATCCTGTGAATATCAGAGAAAAGCTTGATTTTCAAGAGACTGCTCAAGTTACAGAGATTCCCCAAATCTGAAGAAGTAATTAACTGATGAGTTTGCATACTTCATGCAGGGTGAACTCCAGCCGGTCTAGAAAAACACTGTGATGGTTGATGATTTACCATACTTTGCTTTCAACCAGTAATTGTCTCAGATTCTTAACCGCTGATGGTTTTGGTGAATGTTTTGGAGAAAAGGCTCGAGAGAAACTTCATGACACTAAACATACTCTCTGAGAAGTGTGGTGCTAGAATGCTAAGGTGATGTCCTAGACTTCGCAGTCTCTTAAACATATCTGACATTATGTTATGTTATGTTATGTTATGTTATGTTATGTTATGTTATGTTATGTTATGTTATGTTATGTTATGTTATGTCTTTTTAGGCAATAGCTCATCCCTCCCTAAAGCAGAGTGAATGCTCCTATTTAGCTTAAAGACAGTCATTGGACTTTGAGTAAAGAATCATTTTCCTGTACGTTCCACTCCACCCTCCAATGTACATTTGCACTCTCCTGGCGAATGACCATGAGCTATTAAATCATGACATAGAAAAAGATGACAACTGTAATGTTGGGAGTGACCCCCAAGTCCCACCTACTGAAGGAACACCACAAGCCTTCCTCACTTTAAACCATGGCATGGGGGCACTATCACCAAGCATAAGAATGCCCAGCAATCGTCTGGGGCCATGTTGGGTGGGCAGAGAGGATGAGGCACTGAGTTCCTTCAGCCACGTCTTAACTGTGCCATGTCAGAGAGACTTTTCATGTTGATTGAACTGTGTCCAACTCATCTCTCAGCACCAATGCGAACTTATTAAACAGCTCTTCCTCTAATCTTTTTTCAACCGTCTACTCATCAGCAGACTAGAAAGAAGACTGGCTCATTTCTTTTTCCTGTCAGCCACCAAAAGGGCCTGGGAGCTTTGATAAGGGCCTCGATGTGGAAGACCACATAGATATCAGCAAAACTGTGGAGGAAGAAGTGGTCTGCTTAAAACCTAAGAGGACAATACAGGTGCTATTCCACCCACTGGGTGGTATTTCCCAATTCTGCACAGGGGGTTGTAGCTATGTAGATGAGGCTTAGAGAGAATTCACTGACCACCAGAACAAATATTCTCAGTTGCTTTCAATCTCTGCCAGCCAAGTCATGCTACAGACCACTGTCAGATGAAAAAAAAAAAAAAAGAAAGAAAATCAGAAAGAAAACTGAAGCACCAATGATAGCCATCTTGTGACTGTGACCAGTTGCCTACTGAACAGTTCTTAATGTCCCTGGGCCCCAGCAGGAAACCACTGAATTCTATAAAGTCCTGTCCACCAGAAATGAGTCTGATTGTGGATGGCCTGGTTAACCCAGATTGCCTTCGGTGCCTGAGGGACTTGATATTTTCTCATTATGAAGACTTTCCCATCTAGTGAACGCTGCAAATAAAACTGCTCAGAATCGGTCTGAACTGCCTGTTTCCGTGGTAGCAGGCCTCTGTCTGGAGGATAAATCTGCACCATTTTCTTTCTTTTTTTTTTTTTTTTTTTTTGGGTTTCAGCCAGTTGTGTTACAAGGAGTTCCGAAATGTGCTATAAGTGACACCCAACAAGATGGGCTCGGCCAGTTGGAGAGGGAAGCTTTGTCACCAAGGGGACTTGCACCCCTGGGCCAGACGGCGGTGTCCAAGAGAAAGTGATCAAAGAGATACAGAACCCGCATGCCTAAATATTTATTTCAGTTGTTCGTATTTCCCACACTTTTCAAATGTGAACTTGTGTCCTGAAGGTGGAGCTTTAGTACACAAGAAAATTGGGAAGGGGCAAACATGTTTGTACAAAATGGGGGTAGAATCAGCAAAGAATGCATTTATATGCTTCCTCGTCGCCTACGTTTTTCATGCCAAAAAGTTAGCACAGATTCTGATTTCTTTCACCGTAGGAGTCTGCATACAATTAAATGGGAGGCAAAAGAAGCCCACTCTTAAGAGTGGGGCTTATGGTCCCAGTAGAATGGCAGGGAACTGTAGCCATCAAAGCCATTTATACTTCTTGTGGGTAGTATTTTTAAGATGTTGTTTCTTTTTCAAAATGAAGCAGCAATGAATTGAGTAGTGATCAAAATGCCACACCACAGAGTATGTTTAATCCAAATAGCTCCCAAGATGGTCTGTGACTGATTGTACCAACTCTACGGGACTTAGAGAAATGACTTGGTTACCAGTGAAGTAAAACTATCTCTGGAATGGAATTGAACTGTTGCTTCTCAGCACATAGCGACACTGCCACCACTGGTTCACGGAGCCAGTGAAGGTCACTGAGTTCTGCATCAGTCACAGGGAAAACTGTCAAAACACCAGCGCATAAATCCCCTACTATGCTGTGGAGGGGGTCTCTGAGCTTCGGATGAGGTTTTTAAAATATTGATCTTCCCACTTCCAGAGGTGCAAAAATTCTGAAAGCATTCCAGGAGGGCAGGGAGTGGGGGAGCAAGGCCAGATATTTTGGAGCAGGTGAAACATCTGACTTGTCTTGCCTGAGATGTCCCGATTAACACCAACTGGGTACTTTAGGCCTTTCCCCTTCTTCCTCCCCTCTCCTTATGGACACTCCAACACCATCATCACAGCACAAAGGGCAACCTCATCTCTCGTGGGAAGGCATTTTCTGCCTCCTGCCAGGCAAAGATAATGTTATCCAATTGCAAATGAAAGGCTTATGAATGAAAAGATGACCACTCTGACTTTAGTGTATGAGAGCCACTGCTGAAATGATAGGATCCTTGAACTTCACATCTAGAGCAGAAACTCACACTTCTCTTCTTCTCCCTCCACCTCACCCTTCTTTCCTTAAGCCTTCCAGAACTCCTACCATATCCCTCAGCACTAGGGAGAACTTGAAGCACTGTTGGAGAAGTTTGAAACCTGCAACCTTCGGCAGGACTCAGCATGGGACAAAAGCCACCTCATTCCTTTCCCTTCCCAAAACAGCATCTCGAGCTGGGGAACTTGGAGGGAAGGAAGAAAGGGGATAGCAGCCAATTGCCCTCCCTGGGGCCTGGGGTCTGGAAATAGCCTGGGAAGGAACAGAGATCATTTCCCAACGATCCATAGAGGTCCTCAGCACCCTCCACTCCTATGCACCCCCTGGCTCATCTGCCAGACTGTAAGGGTGCTGATGGCGCCCGCAGCTGCCCCGGGAAGCTGGGAGGCATTTGTGCATCCTCTGGGAAGCCCCATTCCGAGAAATCATGAACCTATTCCCCAGTGGGCAATGATTCCCTGTGCTTCAGAAATTCTTGGCGGCTGTGGGGGCAACCCAGCTGTTATTCACCCTCTGGGTGAGGTGGTGAGACCTCAGGGGGTCCAAAGGATAAAAGTGGGTAATGATGAGACAGATGGAGAGCCTCGAGGGAAATACGGGGACTTGGGTCTAATAGTAGAAAGCAGGGCGGGGGCTGGTTGGTGCATTTAACTTGAGGAACTTTTCAGTCTCACTACAGAGAATGATCTCTGGGGAATTATGGCAATGGCCACAGGTGGCACTTAACTAGAGCCAGGTATGTAAGAGGCCCTGGGACTAGATATGGATTCGAATCTCGGCTCTGATATCTACCAGCAGTAGAATGCCAGCACGTTCCACAACCTTTCTATAACCATTCTCCTGGACTACTAAGTAGGGATGACAATAACAGTCACTAATTAATAGGGCTGTTATGAGAATTATGAGTCTTAACCCATGTGGTGAGTTCACAAGCGCACCCGGCACGTAGTAAGTGCTCAGTAAATGTTAGCCCCGCTCATTAGGTTAGATGGTGAGCAGAACTTTCAAAGTGCTAGGCTTGAGAGCCTGGGACTCTGTTGCCAAGGGAGATTAGAGAACCTTTGCAAATATGGGCGCTCCGGCCCCGGGGATTGTCCAGAACGAGAGTGTGGCGCCTGCCTTTCTGCCACCTCACTCATCCGACCCGGGGAAACCCACACCCTGTCACAGGGGCGCCTTGGTCCCCGGAGTCTCCGGCTTGGCCACGTCTCCCGCGCGCCTCCCCGGGGCCTCCCTCTCGCCGCTCCACACCTGTCAGCCGCTCTCGCAGCAGCCCTGTGGCCCGAGCCCGGGGCCTCAGCTGCAACCCCTTCGCACCCTGGATCCTCGCTCCGCGCGCCTGGCGTATCCCCGACCCGGCTGCTGTCGTAAACAAAACCGGGCGTTGGAGCAGCACCGCGGGCGGACGGGCGCGGGAGCCCGCTCCGTGCGCCGTTAGCGCGCCCCGGGAGCCCCAGGCGAGCCAAGGGGGCGATGGTGGCGGCCGCGGCGGGCGGCTGAGCTTTGTTATGAATAGATGAAAGAGGCCACCTACACAGTAACCCAAATTACGAGACCTCCCTCCTCCCTATCTCACCGAATCAAGAGGGGAGGGGAGATGGGCGTGGAGGGAGGGCGGGCGGGCGGGCAGGAGGCGGAGGGCGGAGGAGGAAGAGAGGATGAGGAAGGGGGCCAGTTGCATCCCACTTTCACAATGGGAAAGTGAAACGCACAAGCGCACCCAACCTCTCCAGCCCTCCCCGCCCGCCTCGCTCCTCTCCGCCCGTCCCCTCCCTTCCCCTCCGCGCCTCCCCGCGAGCGCCAGCGCTGCACACAGGAACTCTCCGGCGAAGGAGGGCGAGGAGGAAACGGTGCCGGAGCGCGCAGGGCTTGCTGCCGCCGCCGCCGCTGCACAGGCTGCCGGAGCGAGCCTGCCGCGCGCCGCCCTCCCCGCTCTCCTTCCCGGGCGAGCTGCGGGGATGGGGCGGCCGCGGGAGCCCGAGCGCGCGCAGGAACCGCCGCCGCCGCCGCCCGCGTCTCCGTTGCCGCGCGCCTGAGCCGCCGTCGCCGCCGCGCGCCCTGCCCGGGGGCGGCCCCCCCAGCCCCATGGAGGTCTCCCGGAGGAAGGCGCCGCCGCGCCCCCCGCGCCCCGCAGCGCCACTGCCCCTGCTCGCCTATCTGCTGGCACTGGCGGCTCCCGGCCGGGGCGCGGACGAGCCCGTGTGGCGGTCGGAGCAAGCCATCGGAGCCATCGCGGCGAGCCAGGAGGACGGCGTGTTTGTGGCGAGCGGCAGCTGCCTGGACCAGCTGGACTACAGCCTGGAGCACAGCCTCTCGCGCCTGTACCGGGACCAAGCGGGCAACTGCACAGAGCCGGTCTCGCTGGCGCCCCCCGCGCGGCCCCGGCCCGGGAGCAGCTTCAGCAAGCTGCTGCTGCCCTACCGCGAGGGGGCGGCCGGCCTCGGGGGGCTGCTGCTCACCGGCTGGACCTTCGACCGGGGCGCCTGCGAGGTGCGGCCCCTGGGCAACCTGAGCCGCAGCTCCCTGCGCAACGGCACCGAGGTGGTGTCGTGCCACCCGCAGGGCTCGACGGCCGGCGTGGTGTACCGCGCGGGCCGGAACAACCGCTGGTACCTGGCGGTGGCCGCCACCTACGTGCTGCCTGAGCCGGAGACGGCGAGCCGCTGCAACCCCGCGGCATCCGACCACGACACGGCCATCGCGCTCAAGGACACGGAGGGGCGCAGCCTGGCCACGCAGGAGCTGGGCCGCCTCAAGCTGTGCGAGGGCGCGGGCAGCCTGCACTTCGTGGACGCCTTTCTCTGGAACGGCAGCATCTACTTCCCCTACTACCCCTACAACTACACGAGCGGCGCTGCCACCGGCTGGCCCAGCATGGCGCGTATCGCGCAGAGCACCGAGGTGCTGTTCCAGGGCCAGGCATCCCTGGACTGCGGCCACGGCCACCCCGACGGCCGCCGCCTGCTCCTCTCCTCCAGCCTAGTGGAGGCCCTGGACGTCTGGGCGGGAGTGTTCAGCGCGGCCGCTGGAGAGGGCCAGGAGCGGCGCTCCCCCACCACCACGGCGCTCTGCCTCTTCAGAATGAGTGAGATCCAGGCGCGCGCCAAGAGGGTCAGCTGGGACTTCAAGACGGCCGAGAGCCACTGCGTAAGTCCTGCCCCCGGGGCGCCGCGGGGAGCGCTGCTGCCGGGGAGCCGCCGCCGCCGCCGAGGCAGAACGAGCTGGGGGCGAGCGGCGGGGCGGGGGTACAGCCGGGTGACATTTACCAGGTCTCAGGTTCACACCGCGGGCGGCCGTCCGAAGGCTCCTCTCGGACGGTCCCCGAGACCTGGAGCACGGCCTGAGGTCCCCAAAGGGAGAGTGTAAAAAGGGGGGCGGGGAGGGTTGGAGTTAGACTCAAAACTCTAGTGGCTGCATCCCATTGCCATCCTTCCCTGTCCAAACGGGGACGCTTGTTTGGGGCTGAGTCTCCTCGCGCAGCCCCTCTTTCCCATTCGCTTCTCCAGACTTCTCTGTGCCCCTTCCGTGTAGTCCCAGCAGGCGTGTGGGTCTGACCCTCTTGGTCAACAGTTAGCAACACAGTGCCCTCGGCAGAGAAGCCATTGAACCTAAAGGGCTCCCTGCCACGCCCCAGCCTTTGTGGCCCCCTGTCTCCGCCCCCCACCGGCAACGCAAGTGCTGTGGTCTGAAGAGTTGCTAGCCCGCTCAGCGTGGAGAAATGCCAGCCTGCAACAGAGGCTCGCGCTGGAACCGAACCCCTGGCGTGAGCCGGTGCGAGGGGGCGGTGCCGTGGCTCTGCTCAGGGTGCGCTGTGGTCGCCAGCCGCCGGGAGAGGCTGGGCGGGAGGTGGCCTTGTGGTAAAAGCCTCATCCTAGAGGGGAGCGCAAGGGAAAGTGTTGGGGGTGCTACAGGCAGTTTCTGGGCTCCAGATTGCGAGACTAGATGGCGGGACTCAGAGTCACCACCCTCGGGCTGAACCAGGCAAGCGACACAGGTTTCCCCTGGGCTCCCAGGGCAGCCACAGCTTTTATCTTGAGATTGGCATTTCTTTGACTGGAAAATAAAGAGGCAGTTCAAGAGGGTCCAGTTGATGGGGATTATGGAGCCTTTGTTCACTTCTCCGGAGGCCGTTTCCCTTCCAAGGCGGCTGGCACATCAACTCCACATATGGCTCCTGAGAGGGGAGCCTGCTGGGAGCCTCCTTTATAACTGGACAAAAATCAAAGCGCAGAAATTAACGGCTACAGGTGTTGCCATTGTTTTGGTACAAAATGAATCAGAGAGGAAGGGGAGAAGTCACTGCTTGGAAAATGTGTTGATACAGGGGCACGTTGGCTCCCAGGTATATTAATATGTGTATAGAAAGACAGCTTCCCCCACCCCCTTCTTTCTCTGCAAAGCACATCTTACCAAATATTAGCCCTATGAGCCAGGGAGAAAAAAACCAGGAGGTCTTTTGCAAGGCTTCTTAGAACGGTCACTTGCTGCTGCTTCTTTGCCTGTCAAGCTGTGTGCTGGGACACACACCACACATTAAGGCCTTCATTTTGTTACTGGCATAATTTTTAAAAATATGTAAAAACACATATTTGCCTCCTAAATGACTTACTGTTGCCGTACACATATAATGTAATATTTGATTCCTGTCTTTATTAGATCTTTATAATCTAACGGTTTAAGTTTGGTAAAATCATTGTTTCCTACTTCTCTGTTGAAAGACTTGAAAGTACCCCCGAAATATTACTTTGTGTCAAGCTTTAGACACACTTGGTCTCTGGGGTTAATGACAAGCCAGCTCAGAGGCCCACAGCAGGTAATGAGGGTGGAAGTCCAAGCTTTGCCATCTGACAGCTGTGTCGATGTGTGGAGCCAAAACATTTCTCTTGACTGCGTCTCTCTACCTATTGGGTCCTGGAAGACTCAGTTCCCTTCCAAACCCAGCCAGCGTCTTGAATGCACTCAAAATCCACGTTTTGGCTCAATCAGGTGTTCCTGCTTGTGCCGGGATGGGGAGGGGCAGTGGCAGAGGAAGTCGCGGAGCTTCTGCGAGAGAGCTGCCCCTTGGAAATCAAGCAAGGGATAAACACATGCTGCCAAAAATCTGGAACTGGAAAAGTAAATAATTAAAATGGGTCCCTCCACAGCATTTCTTGCTGCTGCTATTTATCAAGAACTCCCAGTGTGCTCAGAGCTGTGTGTTCTGAAAGACAGGGTCTGTACCCCCTGAGCTTGTCAGCCAAGTTAAATAATATACTCTGGTTCAAACAATAGCATGTCATGGCTGCACAGGTGGGAGCTTGGAGCTTTGCATTTTTTTTTCATTTAAGTAAATTCCTTGCTGCTAGTATGCACTGAAAAGCCTTAATGGAATTGAATTTCAAGAGGAGTTTGAATGAAAAAGGGTGGTAGTTTTGATGAAAAAGCTGACAATTTTCTAACCTATTAAATAGGTAGAGAAGATACTCAATTCAACAAATATTTGTTTGATGCCTGCTAGTGTAAGCAATGCTCTGTGCTGGGTGCCACTGATTTTGCCACTGAAAGGACAATAGCAGGTTGCAACCTTGTGTAATGGGGTCATGGGATCAGTGTGCCCCTGGCTGTCACTCAGAAGAATGATGTCATTTGATTGCATTTGTTCTGCATTTTATTTTCAGGTCTTGAATGTGTTTTTGAAAAGGCATGCTGAATTATAGGTGCCTAAAACAGGAGCAGGACTTGAAACACTCTAGAGGGAACCTCAATAGATTCCAACAGCGATTCCTTTAGAGCAGACACAGTAATTTTAACAGTAATCCACAGGCTGCAAGGCACAAGCGGCTGGATTTGCTTGCCTTCTTTCTCCCTCTCCTCCTAGCTGGCTCTTATTTTCCGTCTTCAATAAGCCATAGGTAGAAAAGTGACAGGACTGACTGGGTTGTATTTTCCCACTTTCTGGTTCTCTTATCTCTTGTCACTGATCCTCCTCTCCTTCAGCTTCTGCTAAGCAGTGATTTACGAGATGCTTGTATAATGAGTGTGTACTCAGCTGTTTACACACTGGACCATTACTTTTTCTGCCTTGCCACCAACTTTGAATCCACTTTCATAACTGTAGCAGGTTAACTGCAGCTCTCAAATGTGCTAAGGCAACCGATTTCTGTAGACCCTCTCTCTAATAATCTTCTGTGATATTTGTACAGCACTTCCACATGTATTATTTCTTTTGAGCCCCGCATCAAGTCTGAGGTTGATTCTATGGGGATGATTTCATTTTCCAGATGAGGAGGCTAAAGATCCGTTAAGCAGCTTGCTCAAGATAGTTAAGTGCCAAAGCCCTCCACCTTAAATCCAGGTCTTCCAATGTCTACATCGCTACTCTTCCCACCACCCCAGGGTTTCTCGAACTTTCCCTTGAAGGTCCCCTAATTAAATTGGCAGCAAACAACCTCCCCTAGGATGTGGGGTTGAGGCTAGAGGGTAACCTCAGAAGGCAGTACATGCCTCTAATCTTGGCTTGTGTTTTAGAACTTCATGTGGTCTCTTTCCTTTTTTTCACTCTTTTTTATAACACACCTGTGCTTGGATTAGTATCAAAATGAATGTTTTTAATTATGCACAAGTTAATCAATTTGACTTCCTACCTTTCTGAACTCTCACTACCCCTGGCACACCAACGTGATACATAGAAAGTGTTTGTGTTCGAGTTTGTGGAGTCTGATTGCTCCAGACTTGTTTGGCCACCATTGTTGGGTTCTGGGGTCACTCGTGGTTTAAACATGGCAGCCACCCCTCGGTAGACATTGAAGGTAGTACGTTTTCCTGCAGTATTGGTCCACAGGACTCTAGATCATTCTAGTTTGTTCTCTAGTTCATTCTACCCTTTGTAGGGGGACATACCGCCTTCTTCCACGCTTACATAATTCTAAAGCCTGACATAATTTAACTGTCATGCAGACAACCACAGAATGCTCACATGCTGTCCAACAGACAGCAACCCAAGGAACATGTGTGGAGAAGTGACATCCCAGTTCCACTTGGCGATGCAGCCTATTGACCTCAAAATCCGCAGTCTTCTTGTGATGTT
The DNA here is from genome assembly GCF_028858775.2 of Pan troglodytes. NCBI lineage: Eukaryota > Metazoa > Chordata > Mammalia > Primates > Hominidae > Pan > Pan troglodytes. Next base: position 100,989,998 of record NC_072408.2, read on the forward strand.
TATTTCTCTTCCAGCTTCTGTTATGATTTTGTCAAGCCATTTTGCAGTCTATAGACTAGATGGTGATTTTACCCTCATATACACATATGATATGCAAAAATGGATTCAAAAAGGACAATTGCCATGACAGCACCCACTTAGAAAGAGGGGGAAAGCAATCATAGCTACTATCTACTGAATAGTTATTATGGCCAGGTTTTGTGTGAAGCAATTTACATGCCTTATTTTCTGTTGATTCTCATTCACCATATGGGGCAAGGACTGTAGTTATCATGATGATTAGAGATGAGAAAATTAAGGCCCAGAGAGCTTCTGTTAGGTTCCATAGCTGGAAAATAGCAGAGGATTTAGAACCTGGGTGGTCCAGCTCTAGGACCTGAGCTTTTAGCCACCTTACAAGTCTATATTAAGGAGCCCTACCCTATTACTATTAATAATCATGATGGTGATGATAGTAAAGACATCCACAGCACACGGCATTTTCTATGGGTCAAGTAGTGCTTATTCTATACACATTAACTCATGAATCCAGAGAATATTGCTGTCAAGGAAATGGGATTCCCCACTTATAAATAAAGAAACCAAAGCACGAAGGGTTAAATAATTACTACATGCAATAATGTGTACATGTCCACTGCCATGGACAGTCTGTCAGCATGGACATTAGGTCCTGATGTCAACCCTAACCTGTATGGAGCAAGCTAAGCCCTTGCAACTGCTATGCTAAGACCAGCTTTTTGTGGACACAGGCATAGGGTAGCAGAGAATCCTTAGTTATGAGCTGAGTTTCTAGGTTTGCATTGGTGACCACCTGAAGTTCTGACTCTGGCAGGATTGTAGTTTCTTAACTGTGAACTTCTAGACAGTGTTGGTGTTCTGATCTATACATCATCTCAAAGGGTGTTCTCTGTTGAACCCCCCATACCTAGCATAGTACCCAGTATGTAGTTGGGACTTCAGAAATATTTGTTGAATGAATAAATGAAGGATCGTAGAGAATCATGTTGGAAATGTTTTCTCTACTCAGCAGCAACACTTTCTGGGAGTCTGGTCACCTCATACTCCCTTAATCATTGTCTTTTTCTTAATGCCTGATGTGTCAGGGCCCCTTCCTTCCTTAGTTTTAGGTTACATGGTGTCCTTTACTCCTTCACCTCTTCCCAGGTACTTCCATTCATTGGAATACCAGGCTTCTGGTGTTGCCAATCTGAGAGTTACTTTTGACCATGGAAACCTAGCATGGTTGGAACTTCTATGGTGTAATTTTTGATTGCCTTTCAACTATGAGAGGAAAGGGCTTTATGCTGTAGGCAGTGGCCCTTAAAGTGTGGACTGTGGCCCAGCAGCATGAATATCACCTGGGAACTTGCTAGAAATGCACATTCTTGGACCCTACACCAGACTTACTAAATCAGAAGCTCTGGAGGTTGGGGTGGGACTGGCAATCTGTATTTTAGCAAGCTCTCAACGTGATTTGAAGTCATGCTTAGGTTTAAGAACCACTGTTGTAAGATAAAACAATTTTCCTTGTATTCCAACTGAGGCACCTAGGATAGGAACTTGTCGCATTTTTTTTTCCTTGCATTTTACTTAGGGCCATAAAAAGTAACCAACACATTTTACCACCTGATATTCCTTATTCCCTCCTCACTGATCAAAGGCAGTACCTAGAAAGCCCTTTAAAGACTTGCCATTTTTGGGCTTAGAGTCTGAGTCTCAAAAACCTGTAAGCCATAGTTTAATTAGCTCCTTCACTCTTGCATATAACAGTTTATTTGTATTTCACTCCCAGATGTGGGGGGATGTCTAGAGTCTTCTATTGTGCTGTACGCCAGAACCAATTCCGCACACCAGACATTCTCTCCAAGGGTCCATTCTTTACAACATCAGTCCTGTTACCAATTTCTATCCTAGTCATGTACAGTTGGTTGCATGGAATAAAGATCTACTTGAGTAAGGTCAGATAAAGGGATGAGGGATATTGTGGACAGAAACACATGGAATTACATGGTAATCTAGGAATAAAAGCAATGCTGTGTTATGGTTATATGCACAGTCACTGGAACCAGGTCAATTGGGACCAAAGCTACCAGTTACCAGTTGTGGGACTGTAGACAAATTATTCAACCTTTCTGTGCCTCAGTTTCTTATCTATAAGTAGTGATCCTCTTGGTTTCATAGGATTATTGTCTGGATTCACGAGTTAATAAGTATAGAATGAATACTACTAACTACTTAACTCATAGTAAATGTTATGTCTGTGTTTACTATCATCACCATCATTACTACTAATAGTGTTAGGACGGGCTCCTTGATATGCAGTTGGAAGGTGGTTCCACATTCAAGGCAGCTTAAAGGAGCTCAGTCAGCATCAGCAAATGATGGATGCTCCTTCCTTAGTCTCCCTGTTAACATGACTTAGCCTGGCTGCTTTGCACCATCCTCCTACCAAATGACCTCCTCTGCTTCCTCAAACATCTACTCCCTCCCACCTGAGTATGCCTCGGGCCTGCCTTGATCCCCACTGTCTATCTTTTTTTTTTTTTTTCTTGAAACAGGGTCTCATTCTGTTGCCCAGGCTAGAGTGCAGTGGCACAATCTCGGCTCACTGCAACTACCTCCTCCTGGATTCAAGCGATTCTCCTGCCTCAGCCTCCTGAGTAGCTGGGACCACAGGCGGGTGCTATCACGCCCAGCTAATTGGAATAAAATCATTTCTTAAACAATATGGTTCCTGGAGGAGAGACACTGGAAACTTTCTTTTTTTTTTTTTTTTTTTTTTAAACAGAGTCTCGCTCTGTCACCTAGACTGGAGTGCAGTGGCATGATCGTAGCTTATTGCGGCCTCAAACTCTTGGGTTCAAGTGATCCTCCCACCTCAGCTTCCCAAGTAGCTGGGACTACAGGCACACACCACCATGCCAGGCTGATTTTTTTTATTTTTATTTTTGGTAAAGATGAGGTCTTGCTATGTTGCCCATGCTGGTCTCAATCTCCTGAGCTAAAGCAGTCCTTCTGAAGTGCTAGGATTATAGGCATAAGCCAGCACACTTGCCTCCCACTGTACATCTTAACGGCCTGTCACCTTCGGCTTTGGCTACTAACTGGCAATGACTTTCTGTATTATTTAGTCCAAGTTGCCAGGAGAGAGATAGAGTTGAGTCCAGTTCATCTTTCCCACCAGATGATGAGCCCGAGTTCAGTGTAGGGATTTGTAACCCCTGGGGCAGGTGCTGGCCCCTGGTCCGACTAGAAGAGGATCAAACATGCAGTTGTCCCCAGCAGGTGCTGCAGGTGGATTCCCTTAGAACAGGATGGCGGAAGAGCCACACCAAGACCAACACTTTGACTACAGTAGCATACGATAGTGTCAAATCTGCCTCCCTTAAAGTTTTTTGATGACCACTCCCTTCCCCAAACATGCATTGGCACACAGATGATGAAGACTGGGAAACCCCAAAGTCGACTTGGGAACAGTGTGTGGCCAGCATGGGTCTAACCTGTTCATCAAAGTGGGGCCATGGAATGGTAGGTTTTCTTATTATGTTTTTTACGAAATGTGCTTATCATTTTTCTTAGTTTTAATTTTCTATCTTGATGAAATGCTAATTTTTACATGATCACAAAAACAAATAGAACTGTGACATTCATTTTTCAGTTTCAGTAGCTGATTTTCATGTTGATTGGATTGTCTGTTCAATAGCTACACATAGTGCTTTCCTTAGAGAAGTTACTAGGGGGATGTGGCCCTATTTCCATCCCACCACCCTGGTCAATGCTGTTATGCAGGGGTCAGCAAACTCTTTCTGTAAAGGGCCAGATCATCAATATTTTCGGCTTTGCAGGCTACATACAGTCTGTATCACAACTGCTCAATTCTGCTGCTGTAGTGTGAACACAGCCATGGACAATACATAAATGAGCAGGTAGGGCTGTGTTCCATTAAAATGTTATGGACACCGAAATGTGAATTCCCTGTAATTTTCACTTGTCATGAGTTATTCTTTTTTTGATTCTTTTCAACCATTTTAAAATGCAAAAGCTATTCTTAGCTCATGGGCCGTTTGAAAAACAGGCAGCAAGCCAGATTTGGCCCACAGGTGGTGGTTTGTTGACTCCTGCTATTATAGAAAGAATGAGAGTAAAACAAACCTTTCCCATACAGTCTGATGCTCATGGCAAGAGAGACGTGACCAAAAGCTGCCGTGGAAGTCCCAAAAAGGGGCACTACACTCAGCCTGGGAGGATCCGGGAGGCTTCAGAGAGGTAATGCTTGAGCTGCATCTTGAAGCTGAGTGGAGAAGGCAGAGAAGGGAGTTCTAGAGAGAAGGCACAGCTTGTGCACAAGCAGGAAGTTGAGTAAGCCTGGGAGCCACAAGCAGCTCACCAGGCTGCGGAATGTCCAGAAACAAGTGTGCAGGTCCAGATGGTGAAGGGCTCAATGAGACGGGCAAAGGTGGTTGGATTTTATCCTGATGGTTGGTCCTCTAGAGTTTCCAAACCTTGCCTTTAAAATAAATTATCAATCGGAAGCTCCCTATGAGAAAAAGGTTAGAAAGTTATCATTAGGCAGGGAGCAGATGGCGCATGCCCATAATCCCAGAACCTTGGGTGGCCAAGACGGGTGGATCACTTGAGCCCAGGAGTTTTAAGACTAGCCTGGGCAATGTAGCAAGACCCCATCTCTACAAAAATAAAAATAAAAATCTTAGCCAGGTGTAGTGGCACATATTTGTAGTCCAACTGCTTGGGAGGCTGAGACAGGGAGATCGCTTGAGCCCAGGAGTTAAAATCCAGCCTGAACAACGTAACACGACCCTGTCTCTTGAGAAAAATTATCATTGACTTGGTTCTTTTTGTAAGACCAATTACCAAGCGCTGGGAACATGGGAGGAAGCAGGGGTTGGGAGTTTCCGGAGCCCTACAACTTGCCACACCCCATCCGGGCCTGTCCCTGAGGCATCTCCAAGGAACTTCTAGAGCAGGGTGTGAAAACCATGGCTAAGGTTGATGGAGTGAAACAGCGGGATTATAAACAGACACAATCTGAATGTGTTCTAGAAAGATTACTCAGAAGATAAAGTGGCTGCAATAAGGTTGGAGGCAAAGCACCTTATTAGAAGGACTATCATTTGTTCGAATACTTTCTTGAGCTCCTATTATGTGCCAAGCAATGTGTGGAGACATTTATATCATGGCAAATAGGGTAGACAATAAACATTTGGCAAATTAATAGTTACTTTTACATTAAGATGATAGCTAAAATTTACAGCTCACCTACTGTATATCATTATTCTAAGCACTTTACCAATATTAACTCATCTAATCCTCACTGTAACTTTACAAAATGGGCTGTATTATTACTACCATTTTAAAGATGAAGAAACGGAGGCACTTCACTAAACAGGTAATGTAGCAGAGGCATTTGGGGGTTGCAGGTGTTGGGGTAAGTTCTCTTTAAGGAGGCCGAATTGACACCAGGAAGATAAGAAAGGCCGGTTGCAGGTTTCCCTTGCAGATCTGGGAAGAGCAGTGCTGGCAGACGGGAGGGCATGTGCAAGAACTCAAAGATGGAACATCCTGGTCTTGGTGGTTGTGGAGAGCAAAATGCTAGTGTGGTTGAGGCTAGGGAGGTAGAGGAGAGAGTATGAGGGGAGGAGGCTGGAGAAGGAAGCAGCAGGCCCAGCCTGCAGGCCTCCTTGGCAATGGGAAGGAGATTAGATTTTCTTCTCCGAGCACAGGAGAGCCTTTGAAGGGAAGTGAAATGATTGGATTTGAATTCCTAAATAACGGCTGCCCTGTGGGGAATGGATGAGAGATTGGCCACAGTGGAAGAAGGAAAACCTGCAGGAGGCTCTTGCAGTAGTCCAGACAAGAAATAATGTCACCTTGGCCACGAGCAGTGGTGACAAATATGGAGAGAAACAGATGGATTTTGTTTATTGCAATCATTCAACTGAGGGACGTTGAAGAGCTGAACTGAGGTTGCAGCAATGAGGATGGAGAGGAGGGGTGAAGTGAAATAGGTTTTTAAGACGTGGAGGACCAATTAGAGGATGAGTTTAATTTTTGTTGATTTTTAGATGCCTTGGGACATCCAGGAAGACAGGAAGAGTTGCTAAGTAGGGAGTTGGCAATGAAGTTAGGAGTTGGGGATCCACTCCATAAACCTTAGAGTGTGCCAGGCCCTGTGTCAGGCCCCACACATCCCTGTTTGGGCTATATGTGCACTGAGGGGAGTAGCCAGGTCTGGCTCATCTTTCTTTCCCAGGCATCTATCAGGTTGGCTAACACATGGTGAGTGAGCCCTCAGTAAGTGTTTCTAGAACTGGAAAAAAGGTACTCTTCATCTGGTGGAGAAGATAGTGATTATAGCATGGTGAGATGAGTGCGTCCAAGAGGAGTTGACACTGGGGCTCTGTTTTGAGGAAAAGTAAAAGCTGGGCAGCGACAGGGAAGTGTATTTCCTTTTGACTCCCTTCCCAATTAGCCAGGATTCCTTGTCATCCCCTGTCTCCCCGCAACCTGACTGAGGAAGCGTGTTACCTAACACACCAGCTGTTCCTGATCATCGCCCCTTGGTCTTCTCCTGAGGCTCCTTTCTCTATCATTGACCCCTTTTAAAAATTGGATTCCGAGTGCAAAGCCTTGCTTCTCTGAGGCAATAGAGGGGGGAATAGCCTAGAGCAGCTGGTGGCTGTAGGTGTAACCTAGTGTCAGCCCCCGCACTTAGCAATATGTTTCTTCATAACCCTGCAGAGCTCTTGTGCTGTAGACCTCTAATGCAGCCTGTAGACCGCCTGACAGAATAATGTTTTTTAATGCATGAAATGAAAACATTGGATTGCAAAATAGATGTAATATATTAATATATCGATCTATCAAAATGTTTTTTCAATTAAAGGTATAGTAATGTATCTTAACACATTCAATAGCAAGATATAGAGGCAGTAACTACCATAATTTCAAAGTAGAGATGAGCATAAATGATACTTTGAGATATCTGCAACAACTATCAAATAATATGAAAATATCTGATTTCTTTTGGTGACAAAGTCACAGGTTCAGTAAATACTGCTGTGGCCTGAATCCGTGATTAAAGGAAATGCTAAGTTCCAGTTAGAGCTCCCTGGAATAAAGATTTTTTTTTTTTCATCCAGTTTCATGGATTCCCTGAATTCTGTTCATGAACTGTGGATATCAGTGGAGCCCCACTCTAACCATTCATTTCAGTTACCAAGTGTTTCAGAAACCAATGACATGAAATGCAAAGTTTTGCATTTTATTTCAAAACTCATTTGACTGGTTTATTTTGACAATAGGGAGTTTGTTCCCATCTGTATTTTACAGATCAAGTACTTGGTCAACAGCAAGTGCTCCATAAATAATAGGCGGATGAGTGGATGGGTGGGTGGATGAGTGGATGGGTGGGTAGAGAAAGCTCAGAAAGGATAAATGACTGTCTAAACACTTACAGCTCATAAGTAATAGAGTTTGAACTTGAAACCACATATTTTTTACTCTAAATCACTTGTTCTTTCTATTCTTCCATGCTACCATCAGCTACTTTTATTTGAAAGGACACAATGATAGGGCATGTTCTTAAAAATATGCATTTGAATCATGGGAAAGGACAATCCTATTATTATTTGCTTTGGTCAGAGCACACTTAAAGTACTCTGTTTACTTCTTAGAAGCACATTTTAAGTACACTGAATCTGTTGACTGTTCATGGACTGAGATGGCGAGAGACTTAGAAATTGTCTCTTACAAGCTATCAATGAGCTATGGATGTGAAATTCAGAGAAGGCCAATTTACATGGTAATGGGAGGTCTGGGGTGGTTTTCTATTGCTCCCCAAGGCAGAACCAAGGCCCAGTATTTACAAGGGACAAATCTTGGCTCAATTAAAGAACTCAGTAATGATTAGGCCTACTTATCAATGTATCATAATTGCCTGATGAGATATTGACTGAAAGTATTCAAACATTGACCCATGTATTTATTTATCCCTTTGATAAGCATTTATTGACAACCTACTCCATGCCAGATGCTGAGGTGGATGCTGCATTCGAAGGGTAGAATACAATACTATTGGAGATAGTCAATCTTATAAAGATGGAGTCTACTGGGAGACAGTAAGTTTTTAAAAACAATAGTTATAATAAGTATTTTGAAGGAAATAAATGGAGTGCTGTGATTCAGAATAAAAACTGAGGTAGGAACGGGAGGAGCTATGGTCATGTGTCCACGAGTAGGTGACATTCAACTTGAAACCTGACAGATTGAAAAGAGCCAGCCTACAAGGGAGTGAAGGGGGGTGGGGCTAGAAGAAGTAGCAAGTGCAAAGGCTCTGAGGCAGAAAGATGGTAATGTGTCCAGGAGTCTGAAAGAAAGTGACTGGACTTGGGGAGCAGAAGCAGAGTACAGGAGGAGAAGAATGGCAAGGAATGGGTGTGAAGACGTCATCAGGGGTCAGCTCAGGGAGAGTCTGGGGAGGCATATGGATTCAATTCTCAGCATTGTGATGGGAAGCCATTGGAGAATTTTAGTCAAGGGAGTAACAGGACCTGTTTCATGTTTTAAAAGATCACTTTGGCTACTGGACAGAGAATAAATTGAAAGTTAAAAGGGAGACACCAAGAGACTCTTGCACTAGATCGGGAGGGGAATGAATGGGCACTTGGGCTGAATAGAGCCTGTAGAGATAGAGAAGGTGAATTTGAGATTATTGGGAAATTCGACTGAGATTTTTAATGTATTGGATGTGGGGAGTGACAGAAAGAGAAGAGTTGAGGGTGATTAGTGGTGCTGTTGACCATGATGGGTAGCAGGGCCAGAGGGAAGAAAAGTCTAGATAACCATTTGTCAGCACCTCTGAAACCATGTCACAGATTTCAGTGGTTCTTAACAGGGGATAATGACATTTACTTAGGGGATGTTGAGAAATGTTGGGGAGCGAGTTTCACAGTAGTCAACATAATAGAGGGCACTGCTTTGTGGACAGGAGTCAGGAATGCTAGAAGTCCCGCATCACACAGGACAGCTCCCATAATGAGGAGCCATCCCATGTAGAATGCCAGTTGTTTCCTCCTGGACAAGCACTGGTGGACTGAGTCTCTTTCAATTCTAAGAACCTAGGGCCGGGTGCGGTGGCTCACACCTGTAATGCCAGCACTTTGGGAAGCTAAGGTGGGCGGATCATGAGGTCAGGAGTTCAAGACCAGCCTAGCCAACATAGTGAAACCCCATCTCTACTAAAAATACAATAATTAGCCAGGCATGGTGGCAGGCACCTGTAGCTACTCGGGAGGCTGAGGCAGGAGAATCGCTTGAACCCGGGAGTCAGAGGTTGCCGTGAGCCGAGATCGTGCCACTACACTCCAGCCTGGGCGACACAGTGAGACTCTGTCTCAAAATAATAATAATAAAAAAAAGAATCTAGGAAAATGCAGTTTCACACTATCTGCCATTCATATATTTTTGTAAATTATTTGAGTCAGGTCATCTTTTTATAAGTAATTGACTGAAATTAGCCATAGAGAGGAGAAGGAGGTTGTGGGGGTGGGGAAGGGACATAAAGCAGGAAGAAGGAAGGATGAATCTTGGAGAGTGGGACTTTGCTGGTGGGTTGGCCTGGGTGGCTGGGGACACTGGGGCCCGTGGAGGGAGGGGAGAGGGTAGAAGGAGGTGAAATACAAGCTTCACCACCTTGCATGCTTCCCACGGCTGTGCTGCACACCAGTGATGTTTTCTGGTCTAGAGGCTGCCCAGCTGTGTCCCTAAGCACACTTTGAACCTCTCCTTTTGGTCATTTGAGTCCCCAGTGTAAATTCTTCCTTCAGACGATCAGAGAGCTGCCATAACTTCGTCAGATCCCGGTCAACACTGTATACACTAGAATGGAGAAAAGCAACCCGAGCCTTCCTGGCTAATAAAATCACTGTCCGACTTGGGCAAATAGTTGTCCTTTCCATCTCCTTAGCTGGATAAAAATAATCTAATTATTTTCAAATACATGATTTCATCTGGACCTCACAACAACACTGAGAGGCAGGGCATGTGGTATTATTAGGTCCATTTTACAGATACAGTCACTGAGGTTCAGGAGACTTAACTTGCTGGAATCAAGCAGTCTATAAGGCACAGAGCAGGGGCCAGAACTTGGGTGCAGGGCTCCTTCAGGGGTTTCCTAATGGCAAGTGGGCCCCTTGGGAAGTAACAGAAAATGATGAAACTGCTTCAAAACAAATGGATCCCAAAGGGAACAGAATATAAAATTAACTGCCCAAGAAAGGCATTTTGTCATGTACAAGAAATTGATAGGTACCCAGTTGGTATTTCCTCCCACCTGGTAAGGTAAAATCAACATACAGGAATCCTTTTAGCACCTTGGGGGTAAAACACTTGACTCTTGCTTGGTGCTCAACATTGGAGGCCCCAGTTTTGTGCCCATTCCCTCCCGATGATGCCGCAAAAGCTGGAGCATGGCTGTGAGCACCCTGCCCAAACCTCGATGAGCCGGGCCATCTTTCACATGGTAGGGGCAGGGCCAAGCTGTGGCTCAGCTCTAGAGGGTGCCTTTCACACCCTGGAATGCATGACTGGCACCCCCTGCAGTTGTGCAGGGCACAATGGGAGAGTATTTATTGTCCATGAAAAATCATATGAAGCAGCTGCAAAGAAGTCTAATTGTTTTCCTCATGATATGCCCATGACTCCCTGCACACACACACACACACACACACATACACACACGTACACACACACACCTCAGGAGCTTTGGTCCCAGTTTGCTATATCAGGCCCAAAGCTCTTTCTCTCTTTCAGCCCAAACATCGTTTGAGCCAAGGTAGCTTTCTCCTCCAACTGAGAAAAGTTTCCCTCTTAGAGCCGGCAAACGTGTAGGCGTGACGTTATGCTTAGACATGGCAGGAAGGAGAAGCAGAGTGACAACTCTGAGGGAACCAAGAAAGCCCAAAGGGGAGACAAGGTTTAGAGCGAAATCAAGATCGGATTTTGTCATGAAAGGCAGAACTGGCAAAAGCATCATTACAAGGCATTAACCTTGTTACACACAGACGAACAAGCAGAGGCTGGGATTCAGAAATAAATTACACATAATAAACTAGACAGAATAGGCTGAGAGCAACATTAGCGATTATGCCCTAAGGGGAGAGAAGGGCAAGATAGAAAATAGGCCCGAAAAAAAGAGAGAAAGAATCATCTCTGGACACAGGGGGCTGACTGCACTGTTTCCCCCTTCTTCTGCCTGGCTCCCTGGGTATTAACCTCACTTTTGTGAGGACGTTTCTCCGGAGCCTGTCTTTCTTTTGTTTTCATTTGCTGCATTAAGCATAAGAAAGCCATTCAAAGGGTTCCTTTTCCCATTCACAGGGACCTGTCCGTTTCTGTGTGTTTCCAGCACAAAAGAATCCATTTCCATCCAGCCAGAGCAGCCCCTAGAGTTTTCATGAGGTCCAAGCCTCCTCTCCTGTTTTCTTCCAGGCTCGCTGTTGTAATAGGCTGCAAAATCCTGACTGTGGCCGGGGTCCTCCAGGCTGGTGAGAGGAACAAGCATTTGTCCACGTCCTGGTCCCTGCAGCTGAGGAAGAACTGCAGTTTAGTGTCCGCTCCAACAAGTTGTGATTGTCATTTCTTAAACAGTGACTTGCTTTTGGTTCCAAGTAGCAGAAAACGCAACCAACAGTGGCTTAAACCATGGCAACTATTGTTAACTTAGTAAAATGTTTAAAAGTTGAAGGTCTGCGGCTCAGTGGTATCTCCAGGAACATAGAATCTCTTTTCTTTCCCCTGCACCAATCTTAGCATGTTGCTTTGTATCCTTCATCTTGAATCTCATGGAAACAGAACGGTTGCCACGAGTCTATGCATGATGAGATCACACAACTGTATTCCAGAGGAGGAAGTGAGGGAAGAGGGCAAACGGGTTCTCCTCAAGAGGCTTCTGTTATCAAGGAGGAAACTTATTCCCAGAAATCCTTTCAGTGGACTTCTCACATCTCCCTGCCCAGGAGTGGGCCACATGACCACCCTCAGCTCTAAGGGTTAGGAAAGCCAGTGTCTGGCAATAGGGAATGGAGCTGCCGTTTGGCTTGGCCCAACGATAGCTTCCACCAGGCTTGGGTTCATTGCTATCTGAACAAAATTAGGGTTCTTCTTGGCAAAGAGAAAATAACTGCCATGGGTGTGGCAGTAACTTGTGTTTTTAAATGAAGTAATGATAGCAAGCATGGGTCATGTGTTGCTATGTGCCAAACCTGTTCTAAGCTTTACTGAGGCTTATGCACAAACTCACCCAGTCCTCCTAAAAAGTCTGTGGCATAAAAAGTCTGTGCTCTTATCATCATTTCCATCATATAGAGGAGAAAACTGAGTCACAGAGAGATTAAATCACATTTACAAAATTACTTAGCTAGCAAGTGACAGAGCCAGGAGTCAAACTTAGGTGGTCTGGCTGGCTCTCTATGCTATACTGCCTTCATTAGGTAAGATGATAAAATAGTTCAGGTAGCACACAGTAAGTATTAGTACATGTTAGCTGGTATTATTATTATTATTATTATTACTATCATCATCTCTTTTTTGTAACCACCCTGCCAATCAGACACATCAGCCTTATTAGATACTAGAAAGCTAACCCCTAACAGCGTTCAATTAATTGCCCAGGTCACACAGTGAGTGAGAACCAAGCTCAAATGTAAACGAGTGCTGGGTGTTCTCTCAAGTTTGAGAATGTTGATGTAATGGCTGCACCACTTACCTATGCTACTTTTATTTTTTTAAGGTAGGGTCTCACTTTGTTGTCCAGGCTGGAGTGCAGTGGCTCAATCATAGCTCACTGCAACCTGGAACTCCTGGACTCAAGCGATCCACCTGTCTCAGCCTCCTAAATAGGTGGGACAACAGGTGTGTGCCACACATCTGGCTGATTTTTTATTTCTGTAGAGATGGGGGTCTTGCTATGTTGCCCAGGCCGGTCTCCAACTCTTGGCCTCAAGCGATCCTCTCGCCTCAGTTACCTATACTACTGATCCCAGACTTACTTTGAAAAAAAACTACAATTGTTGAGGACAGCCAGAAATCAGAGAAGGACACCGGGAAAGGTGAGATGGTAATTTGGGACAGATTTTTCCTTGTTCTGTTTTAGCTTTTGAGCTGCCTCTGTTTTCTTGGATCCAGTCTTTCACAAACAGGATCTCTCATCCCACCTCAGGAAAGGCTACCCATGGTTCTTGGTGTATTAGAACAGGTACAGTATTAAGCACCTACTGTATACCAGACCTGTCTGTACACTGTCCCCCCTGGTCCTTGTGGATAATCTACAGTCCACATCCATTACTTTTTCTGTGTTGTGAGATGAAGGGAATGGAGTCCTCTAGCCAGAGATAGTGGTATTAGAACATTCTGGATACCCAGGCAGAGACGATGCCCTATTCTCCGCGTTAGCCTCTCTGCAGTGTTCAAATATTTAATAAAAATAACAGGCATGGTCAGCTGATCTTACGTTTGAACAATTCTGGATTTATTTTAAAGCAAGATGTGTGGCATGGTTTTACTTATTTTTTTAATCCTAAAGGTCATCCGACTTTTCTCTTTCTGCTCATAGTCATGAGGCTTCCTTATCTAAACAGTGATCTATTGTTCCAACCTTAGACCCACAGAGAATTTTTTTTCCTTCACTTCAGTTTTCACAGGACAGCTCCTCATCTTCCCATATTGCATGAAAAGTATCTTTCAACAAGGGAAAAAGAAACTCTAATGAGCTTTCCCTAAATCTTCTTAAACCGAGTTCACTATAGAATATCTTATGCAAAAACATTGCCTTCTCTTAGGTTATGACATCTTTTCCTTGAAAAGTGATCAGGGCATTGGACAAATCCTGGCTAGCTTATCTTTTCCTTGCAGCGCAACCTCAACAAAGAAATATAGATGGCACTTTAAAGGCTTCAGAAATCAATTTAGCCCATAATCCATTTAGTTTAGATGTTAATGAAACTTGGTGGGTTTAAAAATAATGAATATTTAATAAGACATAAATTGAAAGACATAAACACTGTTGGCAATAATATAATGAAGTTAATAAGTCTTAGCCTCCGCGTGGCTACCTCCCCCTCCCCAAATAGGGCGATTTTAGGAGTTGCTGTGTTGCTTACTGAAGTTTGCTGGCTGCAACTTCAATGTGCCTTTAAAAACCTTAGTACAGTTGGGAACTGAGCTCTGGCAGATAAAGTGTGCTATCACACTGTGTTCAGTAGCTGCAGACGGCAACGGCTCTTCCTAGCTCCATATCTTCCAGAGATTTGTGTAACAAACTCAGTTTCCTGTCGTTGAAGGCAGGATGCAGCACGAAGCACTTCATTCCTTTTAAACAAAAAAGAAAAAGACATTTTGGTCGACACTCTCTCTGCTCTGGGTTGAAAGAGGGGCTTTATTTAATGATCAGGACCAAGCGTGTGATTACATGTGCTCAGAGCCTCAGACAATTTAAATGCCTTCAGGTTGGGAGTTAGACTTTTTGTTTTCCCCTTTAAAAGCATCAGCACCAGGGCCAGCCCTTCAACTTGGTTCCTCCTTAGCTCTGTGGCTCGATCCTACCCATCGTCCACAACTGTATCTTTGCCTTTTCACCCCCTGAATTAGCTACCCTGTCTTTGGGCTTCCTGTGGTCCCTTTTGGTAAATCTAGAATCCCTCCTTTCTGCCATCACACCCAACAGGATCGTCCGTGTCACATCTTGGGAAATGTTTGTGTTTAACCTCACAGAAGCCAACGCCTAGCTAAAATGAATTGGCGGCAGGATTTTGAAAACAGCCAAGTATAAGATAGTCTGCCTCCCAATTCAGCGGTGGGCTGTCTCTTGGCACTAAAGTGGAATTCAGCTTCTTATATCAGCTGGGGGGTGTTAAATAGATGGCCAGCTCGCTTTGGCACTCAATACCTGTTCATACATAGTAAACAGGGGTTTTCTTTGGTTGGGCAGGTATGGTGATTTTGCAAGGTAATGAAAGGTTGCTCCCGGGGAATCTAGTCTAAGAAAATATATGTGGGGCCCAGAAGTGAGATCCTGCCTAGGAGGGCATGAGTGACATTTCATCAGTATAATGAGAAGTATTGTTGTTAAAAATTATTATTTTTTTTTGTGCGTTTGTGTGCATGTTCAGAAAGAAGGGGATCAACCTGAAAGAGTCCAACCAATCGCATCATCTACCTTGATCCATTCCGACCTGACATCCGTTTATGGCACCGTGGTAATGAACAGGACTGTTTTATTCTTGGGGACTGGAGATGGCCAGTTACTTAAGGTTGGTTTTCTGTGCCTTCTTCAAATGTCTATTTTAATGGTGATATTTTGTGCTTTAAAAAAACATTTTTTTAATGCTTCTGGGTTATACATGAGACCAAACCAAGAACTTCATGAACTCCTTAAAGATCCCCAGAAATGGCCTGGAAGAAAATCTGGAATTCTGTATGTAAGAATGCCCCGTAGCCATGTAATGAAGTATCAGCTACCTTGCTGCCCAGGAGTGCACCAAGATATTTTTCCTTCCTTACTCATAAGCCAGCTGGGTGAGGTAGATGGAGGTCTGGTCCCTACCCCAACCCTGACTCACCTTCCCAAGACATGTAACCTTTTAGTTCTAGCTCCTTTATCATGGAAATGTACAAAGCACCTGATTTCTCACAACTTGAAAGAGATGAGAGATTATAGGGCTTGAAAAGAAGAAAAAACAGGTGTTCTTTCCCTCCAGCCCACTTACCACCCACAGAGGGGGTTTGTTTTTTGCCCTTTGTACCCACACACACCACAGAGAGGTTAGAGATCTAAAATCCTTTGAGACTCCTCTTGACTTTTATCTCAGAGGACTATTTTTTCTCCGCTGTATGGACACACCCCGGTCAAGTGCAGGTTTTTATTCACTTATGAGAGGGGAAGAGGCATGGAGGAGAAAATAAAATCAGAGATACCAAATGACTTGTCTGAAGTTATCTAGCGTTCATCTTATCAGTGTCATCAGCAAGCATTTATTGAAGACCTTCTGTGGTCTCCAACAACATTCCTGGTCAGGAACTGCACCATTTCTATGACTAAAGACTGAGATTCCTTGGCTTCTCGGCAGCCATCCATTTACTCTCAGCTCAGATTCTTAATTGAGTAATGGTAGATCTGTTTCCCTCAACTGATCTCCCACAGATAACTCGCTGTGTGACTTTAGGTGAATTGCTTAACCTCTCTGAGCCTTCATTTCCTTACCAGTAAAATACAGTTCTACTAGACAACCCAGAAAAACGCTTTCCTCTTCTGATAGTCTCTAATTCTGTCTTCTGCACACGTATTCCCCACCATCCCCATCCCCAAGCCAAACCTATTTACTTGCTCCTGTTTGATCCTGTTTCCAAATATGATCCTGTTTCCACACTTGCTCACACTGTACCTCCAGCCTGAAATGCTTTTTTCTTTTTTCTCTTATTTATGGCACCTTATGTGTCTATGCTGTGGCTCAGCTCAAACCCCACCTCCTCTTTGATGACATCTAAGCCTGGAGTGACCTTGCTCCCCTCTCATTTCCTGAAATACTCATGATCTATGTCATTCTTGTGGCTCATTCCAAATGTCTTGCCTGGAGACCTCACCTTTTCACTGGTGTCTGTCTTGCCTTCCCAACTTGATTTTAAGCCTCATGAGAAGGGGGCCATGAATTCCCAAAGCCTAATACAGTGCTGAGTGCCTGGTAGGCATTTGATTTAATCTGTTTTCTTTGGAGGAAACCCAGTAACATATGGGAGGGAGTTTGTTTGTATACACATTCTTTTAAAATATACATTGATCATCTTTCCTGTTGTGTTAGCTTTATTTCCTGGGGAAGGGTAAATACCCATCCATCATTCTACACAAGTCACTGGGTGACGTCTGTAGCTCCACCAACCTGGTCAGGCTTATTGGACCCATTTGCCTGGCAGGAGTTTCCGTCAAGCCTTTCTGGGCCTCCTCACCAATTATCTCTTCAGATTTGGGATGTTTTTGATGAGTGTTTTGACAAGAACACTGTTTGCCCAAAGCCGAGCCAACCAAACTGCTACATGGTGAATTGGAGGTGAAGGAACACTCGTCTATAAATAGTTCCCCATGGGATGGCCTGGTTTTGCCTGTCCTGTGTGTTCACCCAGCAGCCTGCATGCCGCTGGCCAGCTTTTAGCGATGTTGTGGCAACCAGGGAGTGGACCAAGCTGCAGCTTCGTGCTGCTGAGGAGGCCGCGGCCGACCGAAGTCTCGCTCTCCTCAGGGTCTGTATGGGGTACCCATTCAGAAGCCACCTGTGTGGCCTCGTTTTTTTTAGGGTTTGAATAACAAAGGCAGCTTTTTGTTGTTTGTTTTGTGACTGCTAATATTTACACAGTGCTTCCTAGATGCCAAGGGACTCTATATCTTCTAACGAATTCAGTCCTCTCCATGACACAATGGGGCAGGCCTACTATTCCCATTTTACAGATGAAGGAATCGAGGCCCAGAGAAATGGGATGACTGTTGTTCAAGGTCACACAGGGGCAGAGCAGGGATTTGGACCTGGAATGACTTCAGAGACCGCACTAAGATCCCCTATGCTACACTGACTTTGCAACCTCTGCCGCAGACATTGGTACTACTCTGAGGATTCCGGGGGCACATGGGAGACATGCAGATAGGGTTCCATGCCCTGGCGGGGGACACATGCTCCTGGGGTGAGTCAGGCTTCCTAGAGGCTCAGTAAAGAGTCCCAGCTTGAGAATAAGGCGGACCATCTGACTGAGGAAATACCTCACTGGCATGGTAACTTCTTGGGAATTAACACCCACCCCCCAAGCCCCCAATAAGAGAGAAGTTCTCTCACTCAGGAGAAGGGTGTGAGGGATGAACTTGAGCTGACTTGCCCCACCAGGCTCCCTAGGGCAGCTCAGTAATCCCCAAGCCTCTCCCCTGTATCCTGTGTACAATTCTTGGATGTAGCCCCTGAATTTACCCAGAATCCTGAAGACCCAGGATCGTGCGGATGATTTGGAAACTACCGATAATCCTCAAATCCCTTTATTCAGAAGCTTTCAGCTTCTCCCTTGCCAAGGCTTGTCACCAGAACTGTTAGAAAGGATGAATACTGATAGACACAAGCTTGGCTCCTTAAGCCACAGCGTGGGGGAACTAATGAGCGGCAAAAAACAAAACTCAACCCAACGCAGACAGTAGGAGGAGGAGAAGAAAGAGGGCTTGGATCAGCCACAGCCTGACTCATCAGTTTCTGAGTGATCATGAGTTGACGGCATTTTGACATGTGCCAGGCACTGTTGTGTATACCTTGTTGAATGAGAGTCAGGAAACAGCAATTGGGGCCCAACTGCTGTTTTTTACCACCACCAGTAAAAACCTGACTTCTTAAATCTCTGCAAATCCTGTGAGTTTTAATATAATTTGGTGCAGTTTTAAGCCTCATGTTATTTAAATAATTTTTCCTTATTGTAAAGGTAATATATGCTCATGTAAAAAGTTGCAGAGTCGTCAGGGGTGAGAGGACAACAAAGAAAAAATTACCCCTAATCATGTTGTGCAGAAGCAACTGCTGTCAGCATTTTGGATTCTCTATTTATGTAGTTGAGGTCAGATTTTGCATCCTTTTCTTCAGTTAGTGAGGGAAAATGCTTACATTAAAATGTTATTGCAAACCCTTTGTAAAAAGTATTTTTAAATAACTATATCATATTCTATTATTTGGGTACATTATTTTGAACTTAAGCTAAGATACTGGATCACTTTTAAAGTATCTTTAAAGACATGCATTTTCCAAGGAAGACGGCATTACCTCCAAAGGTAAGATTTCACTGATAATCTGTGAAGAAATTAAAGGCTACAGTATGCCAGTACCTTTACCGTCCTCCTTCTCTTGCCCATAGACCTAAGTCCCTTTATAAGATTTTGGGGAAATAGAAGGAATTTAGAGCTCAAAGGGTCCTTTGAGAGCATCTAATCTGCTCTTTTATTTTATCGGTGTACAGTTCCATGGTCGTGAGGTGAGTTATGTCTAGTCACCCCCGCAGTTATTTCCCCATCCTGCTTCTTTTTGGAACATGATTGCATGCTGGATTTTTTTCGGTCGTCAGCATCTCCACTGAGATCAGCTGAAAAGTATGGTCACACTGAACTCAGCTTTGGGGAACTCACACTGCACGTGTTGCACAATGTATGCATTTCTGTAAACACACACCGAGTCTTTCTCCAGATTATAGTACAGCCTATCATGTGGTTTGGATTCCTTTGAGCTGACTCTGTTGCCCATAGAAAATTGTCCTTATTTCAAAGGCAGAATTGCATATTTTGAGCTTTTCCAGGTGGTAAAGTAAGTAATAACAGAATATGCATGAAATTTGAAATTTGTAACTTTATCATGCCCATTAACCTTCGTGTAAGCATGAAAGATAAGAAGGCAATGGGCAAGGAAGAATAATCGCTAACATTTCTGAGCTCTTCCTGTGTGCTGGGCATTAGAACCAGCATCTGCATGGGTTAACTGGTTTAATCCTTACCAGTCAATACTCTCACCATCCCCACTTTATAAATGAAAAAACCTGAGGCCTCGAGAGGTTAGGTATCTTTTTCAAGGTGCTCTGAACCAAAATAATCTGTCCCAGAGCCCGAGCTTCTATCCCCCAACTAAACTGCATTAACTCTTACAGAGCTTAGTAGAGTTTGAGAGCTGGTTTTTGTTATATTTCTTTCTAATACTGGGGTATAAGGGTTGATACCAAGATGCAGATGTTTGAGGTTTCATAAGAAGGGGCCGGGAACCCTGTGGTTTAGTTTGTTCCTATTTGGGGATGGCTTCCTGGCAACCCAGCTGAGTGCAGAGCCCGCTCCTCTCTGAGCTGCGCGTAGTCCATGGGGGTCTCTGAATCTCCTCTGGGGCCCCAGCTTTACCCCAGTGGGCTCCTTTGTAGGAAAGGTAGGAATTCTGTAT